>NC_047086.1:291658785-293019619 GCF_902459505.1 Geotrypetes seraphini
TGGGACTGCTTTTGTATGTTCTGTCCGTCCAGAATTAAACACCTATTGCACTAGAAAAGGAGATTAGGTTCTTACTTTGCTAATATCTTTTCCAGTAGATAGGTGTGTCATTCTGGACCCCCGCCCTGTCATTTGTGTCCTGCACCTGCCCACTGTCTCAGTCAGAAAGTTTGTATCCAGCCTGAAATTTGGATACCAGTCAGACCATACGGGTATGCAGAATAGACTTTGCTATAGTGTTCTGGGGTATTATTTGAGCTGCATATTTTATCATATTTATATTAATATTTTATTTGCTCAGTGGCAGCGTTTATCATGTTGATTGTGTTTTCAGAGCACAGAAGAACAGAATTGTTCTTCAGGGAGTTTCTCTGTACCTCTCTCCTTCACAGGTGTTTCTAAAAGGGCTATCATCTGCTTTGGAACAAACTGTAGGAGGCAGCAGATACTCTGGTGAAGTAGGAGGGATTCAAAAGCTGGAGTGGAATCCTTCTGTACAGCTCACGATCAGTGGGATATTACCCGTCCATCCAGAATGACACACCTATCTACTAGAAAAGATATTAGCAAGGTAAGAGCCTAATCTCTATAATTTAGTCTTTTTCCCAATGGGACCACTAAAACTTTAAATAATAATGGTGAAATTGGAGATCCCTGGGGAGCTCCACAACCAGAAACCCAGAAAGAAGAATATATCTGTTTCATTTTAACCTGATATGATCAATTCTTCAAAAACTTAGAAACCAATTTTTAACCGAATAACCTATCCCATAATAGCAAAGTAAGTTCAATAGGATGTTATGGTTGACTAAACTGAATGCACTTAACATGTTAAATTGAATCAAAAATATTGGTTTATCAAAACAGATCAAAATTCTAACTTTTTGACACTAATGGTCCTAGAACATTCTCAGTACTGCAGCCTTTTTCAAATCCTGATTGAGACTCATGTAAGAAATCAAAACATTCCAAACGATCACTAATCAGTATGGGAATGTAACTTAGATCAGGTTTCTCCATCCTGGGGAGACACTAAGCCATTCAGGTTTTCAGGATACCTACAATTCGATAAATTTGCATGCACTTCCTTCATTGCATGAGACAGATTTGCATACATAGTCATTGTAGATACTGAATCTTGAAAACCAGATTGGCTTGGTATATCCCAAGGTATGGGCTGGGAACCAGGGGAATTGGGTTCAATCACTGCAACTGCTTGTGATCCTGGGCAAGTTACTTTATCTTCCCTTGCTTCAGGTACAAACACTTTAGATTGTAAGTCAATTTCTTACCCCCCATTTGGCACCGGCACCAGTGGCGTACCTAGCATATGTGACATCTGGGGCCCATCATTTTTTGGCACCCCCCCCCCATCTGTACGAAAAACATGATTTTTAGTAACAAGCCACACGTCACACAAGAGTACCTAGGAAAAGGCAGCATCTTACATATGCAGTGAGCAGTACAACATCAATACACCCATTGTACAACTAAACAAGCCAGACTAGTACAGATCAATCCTACACCATAGAAACATAGAAACATAGAAAGATGACGGCAGATAAGGGCTACAGCCCATCAAGTCTGCCCACACCATCGACCCTCCCCTTTAAGTCTAATGTCCCCTTCAAGTAGAATAGTAATAATGCCATTCTACTTACCTGCTCTTTCAAGTCTATACCCTAGTGATCCTATCCTTTGGCTGACCCTCGTAGTGATCCTACATAGGTATCCCATTTATTCTTGAAGTCTGGGACGCTGTGTGCCTCTATCACCTGCATTGGAATCCTAACAGAAAACCATGTCTTTCGAACACACAGAACACAGAAAACACCTTCGCCTAGTATGGAATATGTCATCACAAACTAACCCCTCCCTCTTTTACAAAACTGTAGTGTGGATGCTCAGAATTCTGAGCATCAGAGCTGCTACCACACCGGCTGGCGCTAAAAACGCTCCACAGTTTTGTAAAAGGGGGATAAAATAGAAATACATATATAAAGGTTAAATCGAACCAGCAAGAAGCTGGACTCTGCATACAATGCAACACCACAGAAACAGTGACACATATCTCCTAAGGCAATAAATAAATAGAAAATTTTTTCTACCTTTGTCTTCTCTGGTTTCTGCTTTCTTCATCTTCTTGTTACTCTCTTCCTTCCATCTACTGTCTGCCATCTCTCTGCCCCTATATGGCATCTTCTCTCTTTCGATGCCCCTTCCAGAAACTGTATGCCTCCCCCTTCCATCTCTCCTTTCACCCCCATTGGTCTGGCATCTCTTTCTTCTCCTTCTCTCTCCCACACCTCTCTTCTGCAATCCCTTTCTTCCCTTATTTTCCTTTTTCAATTTATTTTCTGCATCCATCTAGATTATGTTCTTACTACCCTCATCAATTTCCTTTTTTACTGTCTACCTACAGACCCCCACCTCTTTCCCTCACCCCCTCCAGTATTTCCCTAACTCAATCCTTTTCCCCCATCATGTGCCCTCCTTTTATTTATCCCCTCCTTTCATCATCTGCCCTCTTCTCTCTCCCCACTTCCATCATTTGCCCCTTCTCTCCACTTCCATCATCTGCCCCTTCTCTCTTCCCCCCTCCTTCCATCATCTGCCCTCTTCTTTCTCCCCGCTTCCATCATCTGCCCCTTCTCTCCACTTCCATCATCTGCCCCTTCTCTCTCTTTCCCACCACTTCCATCAGCATCTGCCCCCTTTCTATCCCTACAACTCAATTCCATGCAGTATCATTCCCCCTTATGTCTCTTTCCCTGCAATTCCATCAACATCTGCCCCCTTTCTATCCCTACAACCCAATTCCATGCAGTATCATTCCCCCTTATGTCTCTTTCCCTGCAATTCCATCAGCATCTGCCCCTTTCTCTCCCTCCACCACGCTTCCATACCACCCTGACCCCCTTTCTTATCCTTCACCATGATTTCATACCACCCTGACCCCCTTTGTTACCCTTCACCATGATTCCATACCACCCTGACCCCCTTTCTTACCCTTCACCATGATTCCATAGCACCCTGACCCCCCTTTGTCACCCTTCAGCATGACTCTATAGCACCCTGACCCCCTTTGTCACCCTTCAGCATGATTCCATAGCTCCCTGACCCCCCTTTGTCGCCCTTCAGCATGACTCCATACCACCCTGACCCCCCTTTGTCACCCTTCAGCATGATTCCCTACCACCCTGACACCCCTTTGTCACCCTTCAGCATGATTCCCTACCACCCTGACCCCCCTTTGTCACCCTTCAGCATGACTCCATAGCACCCTGACCCCCTTTGTCACCCTTCAGCATGATTCCATAGCTCCCTGACCCCCCTTTGTCGCCCTTCAGCATGACTCCATACCACCCTGACCCCCCTTTGTCACCCTTCAGCATGATTCCCTACCACCCTGACCCCCCTTTGTCACCCTTCAGCATGATTCCATAGCACCCTGACCCCCCTTTGTCACCCTTCAGCATGATTCCATAGCACCCTGACCCCCCTTTGTCACCCTTCAGCATGATTCCATAGCACCCTGACCCCCCTTTGTCACCCTTCAAGCATGATTCCATAGCACCCTGACCCCCCTTTGTCACCCTTCACCATGATTCCATACCACCCTGACCCCCTTTCTTACCCTTCACCATGATTTCATACCACCCTGACCCCCTTTGTCACCCTTCACCATGATTCCATAGCACCCTGACCCCCCTTTGTCACCCTTCAGCATGACTCCATAGCACCCTGACCCCCCTTTGTCACCCTTCAGGATTCCATAGCACCCTGACCCCCCTTTGACACCCTTCAGCATAATTCCATAGCATCCTGACCCCCCTTTGTTACCCTTCAGCATGATTCCCTACCACCCTGACCTTCCTTTGTCACCCTTCAGCATGACTCCATTGCACCCTGACCCCCCTTTGTCACCCTTCAACATGATTCCATAGCACCCTGACCCCCCTTTGTCACCCTCCACACCCTTTCATGCCACCCTGACCTTTCTTTCTCCATCCCAAAGATCCTGCGATGACTGCTGCTGCTCCGATGGAAGAGGTAAGTGACGTCGGAGGGGGCTGGCAGACGCAGTTATTTGCGGCAAGATCCCGCGATGACTGCGGCTGCCGGTCTACCCACCCCCACCCCCTGATGTCACTTACCTCTTCCGAAACATAGGGAAACGGCGCAGTCATAGCGGGACCTTCTTCACTTCAGCGCGGCTGCCGACTCTGCTCTAAGTACGGCAGCCGCGCTGAAGTGCCGGTTGAAGCAGCGTGGGAGGTTTCCAGATCTGGCCAGCTGTGCACCCCCTTGGAGCAGGCACCTGGGGCGGACCGGACCGCACCCCCCCCCCCCTTAGTACGCCACTGACCAGCACCAATGCACAGGACATGCCGGTGCCCGAAGATCTGCCTCCTTCGCGCTGGGCCTTGAGCATCTGCGCATGCTCAAGGCCTTCGGGTTCCGAGATTCTCGGAGAGAATGGGAACACGAAGGCCTTGAGCCTGCGCAGATGCTCAAGGCCCAGCGCGAAGGAGGCAGATCTTCGGGCACCGGCACCAGCATATCCTGTGCGTTGGTGCCGGTGCCAAATGTGGGGTAAGAAATGTGATTGGGTGGGATGCCGGATCGCGGCGGGGAAGGGGTGCGACGCGAGCGGAGGGTGCCAGATCGCAGGGAGGAGGGTGCCAGTTCGCGGGGGGGGGGGCCCACGAGCGGGGGGATGGCGGATCACGCGGGGGGGGCCCTTCATTAGCGGGGGGAGCAATGCCGGTTCTTGGGGGGGTGTGAGCAGCGCCGCTGGCCTCTGGGGATGGGGGTGGGTGGTAACTAATCAAGCGAGTTTCCCTTAGTTCCTATAGGGAAACTCGCTTTGATATACGTGTATTTTGGTTTACAAGCATGCTTCTGGAACGAATTATGCTTGTAAACCAAGGTACCACTGTAAATGTATACACGTTCTAAAACATTGTTTCTTTCACCTGCATGGATACACGGCTATTGAAAATTGCCCTTTTGCTCTTCAGTAGGTTGTTGAACTATATTAAGTGTCAGAATAAATCAAATAGAACTTTACATACTGCCTACTTGATATTTCTAAGTATTTTTCCATTAACTTTGAATTCTAGAAATATAGGCCATAACATCGCTTTGCAAATTGCACTTGGAAATATAGACATCAATACAATGGAACAAATTGATAACTTCAATCCAGATATTTCACAGGTAACTTTGCTTGTATTTACTTAAGAAAAAGTTATTAGTAGGAAGATCCCTGTCTCATTTAAAATTCTTTCAACATTAAGCACCGACAGCTTGGGCTGATCAAGAATTTCTGAAAGATCCTACCAGAAGTGGAAAGGTAAGCATGTTTGTTGGAAATACAATTAGGAAAGAAAGGAAGTAGCTGGGGTAGAAGTGATATTTTTTGATAACCTAATAAATATTTTAATATGAAAACATTGAAGGCTACGGAGATCCCTTCCTTATACTGTCTAAAATACTGGTTTATTAAACCCTTACTGTGATGATGTCGGTTATTTCTGTCCATTTAGTTTCTGTTTTCTGCAAATACATTATTTTACTCAAAAAAATTTTTTTACAAGTATTTACATCCTTGAAAACATCACTAGTATAATGGCAGATATTCACAACAGAATTGTTCTTTGAAGGTAATGAGTTAGAGGAACTGAAGCAAATCATTAACTAGAAGTAGTGACAATAGTTCAATAAGCCAAATAACAGCAAATCATCAGAGCCCGATAAAAACACATTAAATGATGACAGATAAAAAGACCTGTATTGTCTTTCTAGTTTGCCTCACAAAGCAAGCAGAGTTGTACCTGTTACTCCATCCAGGTTGAAAAGTCTTTAACAAAACTCAGTGCAAACATAGGTCTGTTACTGGTAATTTCTCGTGCTATATGGGATTTGGACAGTGGCCATTAGAATGGCAGTCTTATTTCACCCAGCATGGGATTATTGAGGGGAAAGCATTCAGGTATTCATAGAACTTTTAATAAATTACAGAAAGGTTACATTTTTCTACGGGAGAAAAATCTCAAGGGCAACAGTTTGTGGTATGAATTTGAAGGGAGTCAGACTCATAGGAAATATGAGAAGAAAAATAAAAACCTACAATACCAGCATTGCATATACTGTTAAAATGTAATTTTAAAAAAGGAAGGAAACAAAAGAATCCAACAGAAACTGCAGTGAAAATAATTCAAAACCAAAAAGAACTGTAGACAAAATGTACGAGATGCAGGCTGTTTATTATATCAGATATAAATGCGGTCAGTGTTACCACCCTTCAAACAAACTTAAGGGCCCGACACGGTCCGTGTTTCAGTAAACATGCCTTCCTCAGGGGTCCAGGGTTCATAGGGTTTGAATTAAACCGCAATATAAAATGATAAAAACATAGGCACCTGGGCCAATTGGAGTCTTAGGCCACTCCCAGTGCATCCCAGGATGCCCTGGGAAGGAGGCCTAGGACTCTGATTGGCCCAGGTGCCTAAGGCCCCTCGCCAATCAAGGCCTTAGGTCCCTCTCTGGTGTATCCCAGAATGCACCGGGAAGGGGAAGGCCCGTCATTTTGCAGTGGCGGGCCTGTCAGCAGGAGGGAGTGTGCATCCCTCTTGCCGGCCATCAGATAAAGGTATGTGGGAAATTCGGGGGATGATGGGGCCACAGATGTAGGAGGGAGTGGGCATCCCTCCTGATGGGGGATTTCATAGGGGGTGGCGGCAGGAGTAATTGGGCACTCCTTCTGCCGGGGGATGCGGCAGCTGGAATTGGGCATCCTGGTTGAGGAGGACCAATCTAGAGCAAATGATTTCATGTAATTTATTAGTCATTGCCCCAGGCAATGGGATTTCTGTAGAAACTAGGTATTTACCCATGGAGAATAAACATTTAAAAATTAACCCAGAAAAGAAGTAGTACCGAGGGCAGGTCTAAAAAAGCAAGATTGGTTTTTTTTATAATGAAACAAAATAGTACAAATAAAATCCTTGTTTGCTTTACACTGCTTTAACTGGCTTACTTTGTAACCACAAACTGGTTTTAATATTCCCTATGATATGCAAATATTACCTTTTGTGGATTCGATTCTTATGCATGTGGCCCTGAGTTATGACATGCATAAATGCAAATGAAGAATAAACTTTGTGCTTTTGTTTGGTTGTTGGTTAATTAAAGTTATTAAAAGTCAACTTTTTTTTTTGAGGGGGGAGAAGTTCTTTTCTCCCCTTCCCACCTTAAATTTTTAAGATTTTTTTTTCTTTTCAGCCCTCTCAGTCAAGAAGCTGTAAATGGAATGACAGCATTATTAATCAGAAGATGTCTAATTCCAATAGCATTTGGAACAGAAATTACAGACCTAACACTAATCTGTGCAGTCCTGTGATGTCAGTGGAATCTGTAAGAAAACCCTGTACAAAAGGCATGGAAAAAATCATCAGCACTAAAGTATTGAAACTTCTGCACAAGACACCAGTAGTCAAAAGGCCAAGAGATGGTAAATACCTTCATATTAGACCAGTAAATCGCAAATTGTGTGCTGTGGTGAGATTCAGAGTGTACCGTGAGACACCGGCGAGGAGGAGAGTCACCGGCACCGGGAGAGAGGCACGTCCTGTAGACAGTCAGCCGGTGCCTCTCCTCCCCGGCGCCTCTACTGCTTTCCGCGCCTCTCCTGTTGTCCCCCCTCCCCCCTGCAAGCTGAAGGCCCCATCTGCAGGGTCTTCGCGCAGACGTTGACATGATGATCACATCGACATCTGCACACTTTTTGGTGCCATTGAGCCACGGCCACCTGTTTAGTGTGCCGCAACTGGAAATAGTTTGCAAGACAATGTATTAGACAAATATTTTTTATGCTGTACACTTTACAGTTACTATATATAGTGGTAAATTACTATTTCCTACAGGTGAAAAAGTTTTGTGTTTACTATATTAAACTCTAAAGACATATTTGTCAATAGTATTAAAACAAAATTGGCATTATTGTAAGGTGAGTCATCTTATAAGTACAGAGAGGCTACCTAGTGGGGCAGAATTGAGGAAGAAAGGGCTAGCTTTAGGGAAACTAGTGTCCTGCCTTAAGAGCTAAAACAATAGCACATCTCTTTCCCGCCTCCAAAGCATGATAAGGGGACCCGTTGGGACCACTAGTCATGTTTTGTGCCACTGTTGTAGGATTGTATCTTTGTGAGGTTGCTAGAGATTACCTGAAGGTAGTAGTCCAAACTGCTAAAACAGAGTGGTGATAACTGTACACAAAGTCTGTGTTAGTCAGTGACTTAACAGACAGTTTGAGCTCCCCTGATGTATGATGCACCTTGTGGGCACTGAGAGAAGGGAAAGGTGTTGGGAGGAGTGTCAGCAGGGCACTCAAACATCCAAAACAGTAGCAACAAGAGCCTCTGTTCTGTCCCAAGCTTGGGGATGGCAGAGGATGGGATGCTAATTATTATTTCTGCTATTAGACCTGACCTTACCATTTATGCATCTGAGGGCAGCAAGAGTTTGGAGGGGTCTGTGCAAGCCCAGTACTAGCCTCAGTCCTAGTGCCCCTCCGCACATGGTACCTTCTGTGGTCACACTTCCAAAGCCCTATGAGATGAAACTTAAGAATCTGTATATGGATTTCTCTATTCTGCAAGATGAAGGCCAGGTATGTGGATTTTATGCTACTTTAGTCACCAAAGAAAGTCCAAATGTCAAACAACAAAATCCAAAAGAGAAACTGCAGAATTGATCAATTCTGCAGTTTCTTTTGGGGATTTCGTTTTATGCTACTTTGACACAGATGGAGACACAAAACCATAGCGTTTTTAGTGATGACATCACTGCTATGCAGACGAGTATAGCTCTGAACAACTTGTCAATATTCTGTGTCTCCAGCAGAAGATATCGAACTAGGTTCTCAGGGCAAGAGCTCTAGGGTTACTTTCATCTAATAAGAGCAGAAACAGAGAGGACCAGATGGCTTGACCCTCCAGGATTCTTTACTGACCAGGTGATCTCCTCAACGAGGCCCCCTTCCAGATTTTGCTTCCCTGGACCATGGCCACCAGAAGCAGCATGAAATGGTGGCCTCAGTCACAGCCCCTGGCGAAGGAGCTACCCCTCAGGATTGATTCTGGGTCATCCTGATGATGGATGTCAGCCTGTACAGCTGGGGAGGTCATTGCCAGGGTCTCCCAGTCCAGGGAAAGTGGACTCCCTCTCAGCAGAAATGGTCCATCAAAGGCTAGAACCGAGAACCATTCGTTTAGCCCTATGACAACTGGAAGCTTTACTGGAGGGTAAAGCAGTCCAAGTCTTCTCAGAATGCACCACTGCAGTGGCCTATGTCAATCGACATGGCCTTCCACTTCGTTAGGAGGCCCAACTCTTGTTACACTGGGCAGAGATCCATTTTCAAGCGATCTGAGTGACCCATGTAGCGGGAGTAGAAATGTTCAAGTGGATTATCTCAGCAGACAAATGCTGGATCTGGGAGAGTGGTCCCTTTCCTCAAGAGCATTCTAATCAACCACAGGCGGGCAGAAAGACCCTGGACCTGGTGGAGTGGTCACAGTCCAGGAAGGCATTCAACAGGATTATGCATTGATGGGGGTGTCTGACGTTTGATCTGATGACATCAGCAGCCAACAAAAGAGTCTCTTGTTTCTTCAGCTGAAGATTCGAACTCAGAAGCAATGGCATGGACGCTCTAGTACAACCGTGGCCAGAGAAGGACTGTTGTACATATTTCCCCTGTGGTCCATGATAGGCCAGGTCATTCAAAATATATCAACCCACCCTGGATTGTAGCTATACTGCACGTAATTGACAAGCTACTTCCCAGGAGATCTTCTTGGGTGTGGGATTATCCTATAGCTTATTAAACATTTCCATACTACTAGGCTTCAATAGATTATAGTAGTATACAATTTATATTAAACATAACATATCATAGAGCAATAGCAAAGAACTCCAGTTTTAAGACAGGAAAGCATCTAAAATATGCACTCTAGAGAATGCATACTTAGTATCTTGCATGCAAATGAAGTCTTCTGTAGGTACTTCCTTCTCCAGTGATCCTCAAGGGCTGAAGCCAATGTAAAAATAATGACATTTCATTTAACCAAAAAAATGGCAACTGGCAGAATTGGTATTTATCTGATTAATGATTGAATTGGATAGGTTAACTAGACCAGTGGTTCCCAACCCTGTCTTGGAAGACCACCAGGCCAATCAGATTTTCAGGTTAGCCGTAATGAATATGCATGAGAAAGATTTGCATATAATGGAAGTGACAGGCATGCAAATCTGCTCCATGCATATTCATTAGGGCTAACATGAAAACCTGATTGGCCTGGTGGTCCTCCAGGACAGGGTTGAGAACCACTGAACTAGACATATAGCACCATATAATAATAATAATAATTTTATTCTTATATATAAAGCAATCCTATATTTGCTGATTTAACTTATCTGGTTGAAGGCTGAATATTTGCCCATATCCAGACCTTCAGTTCTGGTGTATTGAATATCAGATATAAAACCCAGCAATGACAAAAAAAAAATCAGTGATCTTGCTGCCAGCTGAATATTTACCCCAATGTAGTCGTCTTTGAGAGAAAGGAGCCTTTGAATTCTGATATATTTTGAGAAAGAGTTAAGAATTATTTTTAATAGAAAAACTTAGAAACCAGTTTTCAGCAATAAATCTGTATTATATTACTTTTGGAGACTAAAACTGAATAATTACATGACTCAGATTGGTTCTGGGGGACTGACTTGATTTTAACAGATTGAATCTGTTCTAATTTATAGGAATGTTTGCTTGATATTTGTGTGATTCTTTCCTATCCAAACTATGGCATTCTTTTCTATGTTATTTTGGTTTTATCATTTTTTTGTAATTTGCTTCGGTTTGCTGTAATTTTAATAATCAATAATAATAACTTTTGGTTTTTTTAATGGTTTTTTTTTTTTTTTTAGAAGAGCTTTCAGAAGCTGACTTACTGAGCCAGTACTCTTTTTCAAGTGCTAAGAAAGGAAAGCAAGAGAACTGTAAAGATGATGAGATACCTCAAAAGTCATCTTCTGAAATCGCAGCACTGCACTCTTCAGAGAAATCTTTCAGCAGAGAAAACTCCGGTGCCCAGCCCAAAATGAGAAATAAATTTGCAACCTTCCTACAAAAGAAAAATCAAGAAAATAGTTCTGTAATTGTCCCAGGTACCAGAAGTAGGTATGTAATTGCTCACCTTACCCTTTCCTTTGAAGCATCACTAATATTAAACAATAATTTTTCTACTTTGCTTCAGTCTGACTTAAAATCACATTTGCTGTTTTTACTGCCAAATCCTGGTTACTCAAAAAGAAATCTGCATGTTTTTGACAACATGAATTCTGAGGCCATGCTTATTTCCCCCTGTAATCCAAATTGTACTTTCCCCTACATCTTGCTCTCCTATAACTAATGTAGTTCAACCCCTGCTCCTTTTGTATCATGTTAGTCCCTGTCCAAGTTTGTTTAAAATTTTTAAGCTGTAATATAATGATTATGGGGCTCATAATCGAAAGAGAAAAACGTCCAAAAACCGGCCTAAGTTGGCACTTGGACGATCATAAATGAAAGACGTCCAAATGCCAATAATCAAAACGGGTTTTGGACATGTTTACAAACGACCTAGGCCTTCCCAGTGCTGCTGAACGACCAGAGCTAAACAGGGCTATTCAGGAGGAGTGTCGAGGGCGAGATTTGGGTGGGATGTGGGCCGTGCTAGACTTAGTCGTACTGAATGTATAACTGAAAGTTTTACAACACAGCCTAGATGGAGCATGGACGTTGTGACTTAGGCCATTTAAAACATGGTCTAAGTCACAAAAAACTATATAAAAGTGACCAGATAATCACTGCAAACATATAGTACAGACCCCCACACACTACCCCAGTGATCACTGACCCCCCATCATAAAAATCGTAATCACAACTTTAAATATCTGCCTCCAGAACATCAGCACCTGGCAGCCTGCCATAGGAAAGCCTAGTAGAGCTGCACAGAGGTGGCTTAAGTCGTCTTGGGGTGGGTTAGGAACCCATGGAGAGGAGGACCCAGGCCCATAAGCCACCGTAATCACTACATTCATGGTGAAACATATGCACCCCAAAACTCTTTTGTACTGCCATATAAGTGGCTCCTGCAGCCATAAGGGCTGTAGACAGGTAGGTATAGTACGTTTTGGGGGACTCACCATGACCTATAAGGGAGCTATAGTGAGATGTTTATGGGGCACCATTTTTGTGCAGTTCACAGCAGTGCCCTGTAAGGTACCCCCCTATTCAGGTACCATGTCTGGGTGTCCAGTCCATCACTTTGCTGACCCCCCACGTCCAATAGGGCTTATTCTAGGTGTTTTTGACTTGGGTCAAATATTTGGATGAAAATGTGGTATAAAGATGGACGATTTAGCAGCTTGGACAATCAGACAGCTAGACGTATAGTTAGACGATTTTCGGGAAATAATATTTTGGGCGTATTTTTTGAAAATGTGTCCTAAGCTGTGTCTGACTTTGGACAACTTGCGACTTAGGTGAAAACGGACTTAAATGTTTCTTTCGATTATGCCCCTCCACGTTTTTATCATGTACATCGCCTATAAATTTTTATAGACGATTATTATCAAATTTTTAATAAACCTGAAACCTGAATTTGGTTATATATCTGATGTCAGCTCAGATGCAATTTGTTCTTTATCATGACTTGACAGTTTGCATGTTATACTTTACCATGTCAATTTTGAAAAGCACAGATGAATTTCTCTTTATTTTGCAACTGAAAGACCATAAGAACATAAGGTGTGACATGTTAGGTCAAACTAAAGATCCATTGAGCCCAGGTGATTGAGTACTGGAACTTTCCTTCCCCTCCTTCCTATCCCTTTTCCCTGCTTGGCATTTGAGCACTGGTACTTTTTATTCTAGAAAACAAGCATTGGCCTGAACAGTATTTAGATTCCTTGCTGTTAGTGGAATGGCAAGGAATCCTATTCTGTTTGGCATAATCAGAAAGATATAATATAGCACAATTAGGGAGTCATTGAATTAAACATATGTAGTGTATGAAGAAAATGTAATCCTACTTAGCAACCATTAAAATGTCAGATTCAAAAAATGTGCTCATCATCTTTGGCCTAAAGTAAACATGTGAATTGCTTTGTAGAGAATGAAGTGGCAACAAAGTTTGTCTCCGTGAGCTTGGCCCCAGTCCCCCCAAACTCTTGTCTGATCATATCCCCACAAGCCTTGAATAGTTATGATTTTATATTGAAATAATTTTATTAAAATATAAAAAGAAATGATATTCTGTTTGTTTTATGCTCCCCTTGCAGGTCCAGGTCCAGCACCAGCCCCTATCTCCCTTCTCCCCAGCCCCCCAGAGCAGGTCCAGCACTCCCCCCCCCACACACACACACACACAGGTCATAACAGCAGCAGCAATCTTCCACGCAGGTCGGCATCTCTAAACCTTCCTCCCCAGCTCTCTCACACCTATTTACCTTTAGGAGCCTCAGCCATACCATGGAGAAAAATCTTACACAAGAATAGCCATACTGGGTCAGACCAATGGTCTATCTAGCTCAGTATCCTGTTTCTAGAGTGGCCGATCCAAGTTATCAATTTTTTATCAGTCTCAGCTTGACTGTTTTCGATTAAGTAAAAGACTATGGGAAGTGATTTGAAACCAGGGAAAATTATCCTTCAGCCTACCAAAGGAAGCCCGGTCCCAACCAACACCCAGCTCAAAAACCAGACTTATTTTTCTATACCTTGGTCAGGGTACCCAACTTAAAGAACTAGCTACTGACCTGAGACCAGGGTTATATTCCATTAAGCTTAATTGCCAACCCATCATTTGATTTATTTATTCAGTTAAATTTGATGACGTAGCTCACCAGTACCTGTCTGAGGAGAGGAACACCGTTACTCTATGCCTCACTAACATACATGCACACTACAGATAAAATAAAGAGATTGGACATGGATACTAGAAACAAGACGTGCCTGTCATAAAGCATTAAACCAGGATACATGTCAGTGAAAGCACCAGCGCTTAGTATAGATCAGTCTTGAGAGAGTCCTATAGCTTAAATAAATTTATGAAACCATTCACCAAGTGATTCCCCAATGTTTTCCTTTCCAAGGCTTGAGAAGGCATTCAGATTCTGCCTTTTATTTCCCTCGTTTCTATAAAAACAAATCAACTGTGCAGATCTCTGATCAGCACCAAGCCTCAAGACAAGGTTCTATGTGGCGCGGAAGAGAGAGCCCAACTTCTATTTTGTCATGCCAGCCCAGTCCCGTTGCACTGTGAGGTCACAGCATCCATACCTCTTTTACGGAGAGAAACTCCAACAGGGGGAAAACTAAGTGCTAGTATAGGAAGTGAGTGATCTT
Organism: Geotrypetes seraphini; assembly: GCF_902459505.1. NCBI lineage: Eukaryota > Metazoa > Chordata > Amphibia > Gymnophiona > Dermophiidae > Geotrypetes > Geotrypetes seraphini. The sequence continues at coordinate 291,673,244 of NC_047086.1, forward strand.
TTCTAGTTAGATCATATTCTGCCATGTTCCGAGGCCTGCACCAAGGCCTTCCTTCTGCCAAGTCTCTCCTTGATGTTACTTCTGGTTTCGTAAACCAGAAGTTACATCAAGGAGGGACACGGAATCGGCAAAAGGAAGGCCCCAGAGCAGGCCTCTGAAGATCTTTCTCTATGATGTGGCTCCTAAAGGTAAAATAGGCTTGAAGGGAGCTGGGGAGATGCTTGGATGTAATTTTTTTTTTTTTTACTGCAGTAGCAAGGCTTTATACCGCTCTTGTGGCATGGTAAAAGGCCTTGCTCCTGTTCCTGCATGTTCCGTCCCCATGTCATTCTCTACTGCTTTATCCAGTCTAATATATATTAATTAAGAGACAGGAACAGACTTTGGAGTAGAAGATAGCAGGAAAATTAATGAGCCCTAATTTCTTTTCTTTGTGACCTGTATTACTCTTGACTCTTTTTCAAGAGAAAAGGGTGCCAAGTCAAAAGCAGCATAGAACCTCCTAGATACAGCATAGAACCTCCTAGGTGCAGCATGAGAGTACTGCTACTCAATTTCCTCTTCCAGGAAACATGTAAATAAATTGTGTAACCAAGTGATAACTGGGATGATGTAGGACAGAGTAGCCCGCTAAGGAGGGAGAGAGCAGGAGGTGGTAAGGCATAGGGAGGTAAAGAGGATGAAATTAGTTCTGAAATTATTGACATTAAGGACAGAAATTTGCATGTTTGGAATGGAACAGAAAGTAAGATCCAGTGAGTAGGTCTTTTGATCAACTTAAATTTATAAGGACTAAGCTATATATTATTTTTGTCAGGGAGCAACGCAATTTGTAGTATCTTTATTTGACTTATTTTACTAAATTTCATTTATTTGTCTCTTGCTTCTCCAGGTTCTTTTGTGATTCTACAGATGCAACTATAGCACCAAATGCATTCAAACGGACACCTGAAAAGCTTACATTAGATAATGAGGGTATTTCCAAGATTGATGAGAGAAAGGATCTCTTAAATTTTGCAGAGGAAAATAATGGTGATGATTGCAATGATCAAGTTTTTTCATCACCTGTGGAAGAGAACTTAAGGAAAACCATCTCACATTCCCCCCTAGAAAGAAATAAACATTTCTTCAATTGGTCTGGAAGTCTTGAAGAAGAGACCTTGAGGACTTCTAACCAATCTTCTACCCTATTGTCCTTGCAAAAGTTTCATAGAAGGAACAGTCACTTAACACTAGGTTTTCAGAACAATAGAAATTTGTGTGTGTATAATGGAAGCCAGGGAGACAGTGACAAGTCAACAAATGAAGCTTCATCTCTGTCTGGAACAGAACATTCTTCATTATCTCAGGGGGACACAGGGTTTTCACAGAACAGCTTTGACAACTCCAGGACTTCAGTGTCATCCAGCAAGGACTCCATCTCAGAAGTAAGGATATATATAATCTTTGGGTGTTATTATAAAACTAGTGTTTAAGCCCGTTAACATTAACGGGTGCTAGTAAAGCCTCCTTCCCTCACATGTCCCCTATTTTCAGCCCCAGCTCCAAACCCAATTTTACCCCCCCCAGCCCCCTTCTCCCATCTGTTCCCTTTCAGCCCGAGCCCCCTTTTCTCACCAGCAGCATTTCCCTCCCTACTCTACTTCCCTGTCCAGCAGCACCTCTTCCCTCCTCCCTGCTCCCACGGTCCAGTAGCAACTCTTCCCTGCTCCCCCTGTCCCTCTTCCTTGCTCCCCGGCCCAGTAGCACCTCTTCCCTGCTCCCCCTGTCCCTCTTCCCTGCTCCCACGGTCCAGTAGCACCTCTTCCCTGCTTCCCCTGTCCCTCTTCCTTGCTACCCCGGTCCAACAGCACCTCTTCCTGGCGGGCTGCATATCAGGAGCGCTGGCTGCTCGGAGCTGCAGGCGTCGTCCTGAGAGCCTGCCTTGCGGGCGGGCGTCTGTGGCGTTTTCTTCAGTTGGCGTGCGGTGGTGGCACACAGGTGGAGCTGTGCGCCAGGCCTTTTCGGCAGAGTCGGCACGTGTTCTCGGGCTGCCTTCCGTGCTGCTTGTCTTGGAGGGTTGTATTGGGGCGGGGCTCCTGTGCGCAATTCCCTTGTGGATGGCGCTGTGTTGGGGCTTCTGCTGGGCAGTGACCTGTTGGCTCGGCGTCATGCACATGTGAGGAGTGACTCTGCCTCCCAGCACACCCCTCCCTCCAAAGTAGCCCCCTTTCCCTCTCCCCCTCCACTTCCCTGAGCCGTATTTTTTTTTTTTACTTTGTAACAGCAGCTGCACACCCCGGAACCGACACTCTCCACTAACAGGAGAGAAAATGCCAGCGCTGCCGCTTAAACCGCCGCCGCCACTCTCCTGCCGGTCCACAAACAGCCAAATGCTCCTGAAGACGACCACGCTGACAAAACTCCACAGTCGCGCGCTTCCAGCCCCTGCAAGCGCCGTGAGGTGTCAATTAGAATACTGCCACAGAAGCACACCTCACGGCGCCAGGACTCACGATTTTTCAAGAGTGCATGCGCGCTCTAGCGTTTTATTATTATTGATAACTTTTTTCCATAGGCACAAAATGATATTGATGTATTAACATTCCATTAAATATTTAGTAGGGGGCAGATATGGAGGTTACTGTACACAAAGCTCTTAATTTCCTTTAGAGTGAATTATAGCTAGGGCTTCTTATTCTTGGTTATAACAAAAAATAAAACTTTCTAAAATTCTTGTAGTGCAAATTGGTGTCATAGGTTAGTGCTTTTCAACCTTGTCCTGGAGAAACACTTTACCAGATGGGTTTTCAGGATTGCCAAAATCAATATGCTTAAGAAAACTGCCTTCACAAAAGAGCTAATAAATGTAATATAATAATAATAATTTTATTCTTATATACCGCCAAAGCCATGATAGTTTGAGGCGGTTTACAACAAGATGTGCTGGACAATCAGCGAAGTGGCTACACTATAGAGTTCACTCAATAAATAAGCAATGTAAGCAAGTTACTCGACAAAATCGCAACAGTAACAAAGACTTGCATTAAGATAGGTTTGAAGTATTAGTTAGTACCCTCAGATACCTGTGCTGTTGAATCAACCAGTGATTTAATAACAGCTTGTTACAGGTGTAAGGATATCATTCATTGGGTACAAACATTTAATCTGTTCATGCTATGTGCACTATAAATGAAGTAGATATAAATATAAAGTGCTATAGTGAAAATTGCAACTGAAAGACAGCACTTATCTTTAAGAAGCTGTCTTTGCCCAACGGGACCCGTTTCGCCGGAGATTCGGCTTCTTCAGGGGTCGTATATAAGCTGCAAACATTTAAAAGATGAAATTATAAACGTGAAGGTGATAAATTACAACTTAACCACAAAACCCATAAAATGTATATTTTAAAACAGACGTGACTTACTGGGCAGCTCTGCTCTTACTTCTTTGGCAGAAAATGGCGCTAGCATAGTAAGTACGCTGCGCATGTGTTTTAAAGACGTAGCTCATTAATTATTCATGTTAGTACGAGACTACTCTTTCTAATGATTAACTATTTACTTTAGTTTATATTGATGTTTATTACTAAATGTGCACCCATTATTATTTTATAGAAAATTGTATAAAGGCATTGATCTCTTCAAAATGAATGCGTTTAAAGCTTGTGTTTTAAAAGATGTAAAGAAATGGTATGACAACAGCAAATACCAAGCCAATAATTTAACAAAAGAAGAAAGACAAGCGGTCAAAGCTCTTAAAGAAGAGAAGAATTTAATAATAAAGAGGGCAGATGGGGGGCGTGGCTTGGACACGCATGAAGAAAGTCGTGTAATTGAAGAGCTCCATTAAAAAGACCTTGAAAGATTAAATAAATTGAATGAAAACGGAAGAAATATTAAAATTTCACTGGTCCTATGAATAATAAAGAAGAAAAAAGGATGGCAACTGGTAAACAGAATAAAAACGACTTCGCTGTATCAGGAAGTAGCAAAAGGGCAAAACCGGAGCAGGAGAGCAGTTTAAAACTGACAGACACAGAAGTTATGAAAGAGTTAAAAGAAATTAAAGAAATGCTTTCTATTATTACTAAAAAAGTTACCGATTTAACAGAAGAGGTTTCAAATATAAATAAGAAGATGGATGTGCTTGAATTGAAATCTAACAACTTAGAAGAAAGAATGCTGACAGTTGAAGAGGAAATCTGTTATAGCCAAGCAGACAGGAAAAAAATTGAAATACTTATTAAAGACCTGGAAGATTTTTCGAATCGTGAACGAAGAAGTAACATCCGTCTGATTGGCTTGCCGGAAGGAGCAGAATTAGGAAATCCTGTCACCTTCATTGAAAAATTACTTCCCAAGCTACTTCCTTTGCAAACGAAATTTCCCATAGAAATAGAAAGAGCACATAGAGTGCCTTTAAAAAGAGCAGTAAACCAGCAAGGACCAAGACCTTTTATTTTTAAACTATTGCGACACCAACAGGCCATAGAAATATTACAACTGGCCAAGAAAAATAAAGGTTTGAAGTATCAGGATGCTTTTATACATCTAGTGCCGGATTTCGCAAAAAATACAGCTGTAAAAAGAAAGAAATTATTGGATTTAAGACCAAAGCTGAGAGAATTAGGAGCGAAGTTTGGATTGGTATACCCTGCTACTATGAAAGTGACAATTGGAAACAAAACTTTATCTTTCAATGATCCAGAGAAATTAGAAAAATTTATTCAAAACCAGGAAGTACCAATGTCTTCTTAAATTGTTTATCATATTTTAGTTCCTATATATAGATAACTGAATATAGTTAAATAACTAATTTGATAAAAAGGTATTTTAAATTGATTTGGAAAAACTATATATTCAAATCAATTCAAATATTCTACACTAACGATATTCAAAAATGGAATTCAAATGAAATCAAAATTCCAAAAAAAAAAAAAAAAAAACTTCTATTAAGGGAATAAGTGAATGTTTTAAACATGAACTAAGTTTATTAAAGGAAGATATGAATGTATTAAAGGAAAATATAATATAATATTAAAGAATGAATTTATAAGGAAACATTCAATATTAATTAATAATTTTCAGATAAATGATTTTCATTTTTAGAAAAATAGAAAATATTTGAAAGACTACTTTATAATTTTATAATTTTAATTAATTTAATACAATATAAAGTAAAGATCTTCCTCCATGGGGGGATGCGCAGTGAGGGTGCATCTCGAACATATATAACACTAGATACAGAGGAGAGAATAAAGACTCAGATTCCCAGATGTCAAAGCGAGGGAACTACATGTGATGGACAGAGCAGACACCGGAACTATAAAGAAAGACTTTTGTATAACCGTTGAACTTATGGACAGATCTTGTTGTTGCATCGTATTGATCATATAAAGAGAAGAACTACATACATTGGAAAAAGAAGAAAAGAAGAGAAAATGAAAATTCAAAACGGAATAGAAAACTACAATCAAGAATAAAGATGGACTGAGATATACTTGAAGGAAATGAGTTTGTATTGAAATTATTCTCTCTTCTGGATTCAACTAACATAAAAGTAAAAGAAATATATATGTGAAATCGAGATGTGCTTTTACGGTGGGTTCCTCCATAGGAGGGGAATTTTTTGATCATAAAATACTTAATTATATATCATTGAATTCCCATATTATTTAAAATAAAACAAATAAGGGATTATTTATTGATATATATTTATTACAAAAATAACAATTTAGATAAATTAACAATATAATATGCTTTGAATATTATATATATATATATATATATATGTGTGTAACATGGCTAAATTATATTATATTTCATTTAAATAACAAATGTTTTAATTTATAGAATACAATAAGAACAGGTCTTATGGAGTGCTTTATTATCGACTTAGGATGCGTGTTACCAAGTATACACAATTTTTAATTAAAAGGGAGGGTGGGGTGGGGGATGGGAATAGGAAGAGGGGAAAATTAATAATTAAATCTAGAATAATTAAAGAAAAGTGCAGATATCTGATCAAAATTTTATTATTAAGAAGATATTTTATTTTACTCAAATTATTAAATGACAATTAAAATTTTTTCCATTAACGTCAATGGTCTGAATCACCCAGTAAAAAGAAAAAAAATGTTAGGTTTCCTTCACAAGCAAAATGCGGATATCTATTTCATGCAAGAGACACATCTTACAGGGAATGAATCTAATAAACTAATTGGGGGATGGGTATCTAAATGTTTTTTTGCTCCTGCCTTAGGGAAAAAGGCAGGAGTAGCCATACTTATTAATAAGAAATGTACTGCTGATTTTAAACTTATAAAAATTGATCCATTAGGAAGATGGGTACATATCAAAATGATAATGGGAAATACAACCCTGGACTTATTTAATTTATATGCTCCTAATTCAAATCAAATGGAGTTTTTTAAAAAAATTCAACAGATATTACTACCATTGGCTACTTCAAATTTGATAGTAGCTGGAGATTTCAATGCTGTTATGGATCCTATTTTGGATAAGAAACCTAGTAAAATTATAAAATCATTAGGGCTAGAAAATTTGATACAATCTTGTGATTTGGTAGATATATGGCGTATTCTTCATTTTAATGATCAGGAATATTCTTTTTGTTCTCAGGTCCATAAATCATTTTCAAGAATTGATTATATATTTGTTTCTAGTAATTTAGCACAAAAAGTTATGAAAGCAGTTATTGATCCTATTATAATTTCTGATCATGCTGGTGTGTGGATTGATCTAAAAAATGATATAAAAACAAATTTTACATCAATTTGGAAATTTGATAATGCCTTACTTGCTGATGAAAATTTTGTAACAGACCTAAAAGTAAAGATGAAAGAGTTTTTTCAAATTAATAGCACAGACAATATGAATATTGAAATTATATGGGATGCTTGTAAAGCTACAATGAGAGGAAACATTATATCATATTCGGCTTTTATGAAAAAACAGCTTAAAAAACAATTTATGGAATTAGAGGAAGAAATTAAATCATTAGAAAAAAAATTAATTATTAAATGGGAAAATGTAGTATTACAAAAACTATTAAAAGTTAAAACTAAATATAATGAACTCTCTTCACAATTTGTTAGAAAAGAAATGTTCTGTCAGCAATTTAGATATTATGGAAACTCAAATAAAGCTGGAAAAATGTTGGCAAATTTTCTTAAAGCAAAAAAAAGAAAAACTAAAATTATTGCAATAAAAGATACAAAAGGTAATACACACACCAGCACTAAAGATATTGTAAAACAATTTCTTGATTTTTATAAGAGTCTATATACTTCAGATTCTTGTGAAAATAAAGAACAAGATGGCTTAGAGTTTTTAAATTCAATTATTGGACCAAATATTCCAGAACATATAAAAGGAAGTTTAGAAGAACATATATCATTAAAAGAAATAGAACTAGCATTGAAATCTCTTAGAGTTGGATCCGCTCCAGGTGGAGATGGATATACTGTTGAATTTTATAAAACATTTCAAAATATTATATTGCCTTATTTATTAAATTTATATCAATATCAGATACATAATGAAAATATATCAGGTACTATGGCAGATTCTGTAATTATTGTCTTACCAAAACCAAACAGGAATCCTACATTGGTTTCAAACTACAGGCCCATATCATTGTTGAATGTAGATGAAAAATTGCTTGCTAAAGTATTAGCATTAAGATTGGCAAAAGCTCTTCCTTTTATTATAGATGTACACCAAACAGGATTCGTTGCTAAAAGACATTCCTCACATAATACCAGACTGGTACTTCATTCTTTAAACTTAGCGAAAACTATGAATGAACCAGCTTTCTTAATATCGTTAGATGCAGAGAAAACATTTGATAGAGTGGAGTGGAAATTTATGTATCAAGCTTTAAAATGGTTTGGAATAGGTCCCTTTTTTATTAAAATGATTCAAACATTGTATAGCTCTCCTGGAGCAAGATTAAATATAAATAATAACATTTCAGAAAGATTTAACTTGTTACGGGGGGTTAGACAAGGTTGTCCTTTATCTCCCTTACTTTTTGATATTGTTCTTGAACCCTTATTAATTGCAATAAATCAAACTAAGGGAATAAAGGGGATCACATTTTCAAATTGGGAATATAAATTATCTGCATATGCAGATGATATTCTTTTATATTTGAGGAAACCGGAAGATACCATTCCATGTTTATTAAATTTATTAGATAAATTTGGTAAATTTTCTGGATACAAAATAAATTGGGAAAAATCTGAAGTTCTTCCAATTAATGTCCATTGTACCAAAGGATTATTTGATTCATATTCATTCCAATGGAAAGAGGAAGGAATAAAATATTTAGGAATTGTTATTAAAAATACAATTGATGATACAGTAACAGAAAATGAAAAAATTTTATTAAAAAAAATAACAGAAATGTGCGAGCAATGGAATCCTTTACATCTTTCATGGTGGGGAAGAGTTCAAACAATAAAAATGATGATCTTACCTGTGGTTTGTTATCAAATGAGTATGATTCCGATATTTTTTCAGGGGTCATTTTATAAAAAATTAAATAGAATACTTACAAAATTTGTTTGGTTTGGGAAAAGGCCAAGAATCGCTTTAGCAACATTACAAAAAACAATTAGAGAGGGAGGGGTAAATTTTCCAAATTTTTATAGGTATCATCAAGCCTATATTTTAAGACAGGGTATGTATTGGATCCTCCCAGACCTCATGGAGAATGTACCAGACTGGTTATATTTAGAATGGCGACTCCTGTTTCCATTATATCCGGAACATCTTATAAGTATAACAATGCCCAAGAGATATAAAGATCACAGAATTTTATTAGATACATGGAAAACAATAAGATTTATTAGTAATATTACAACAGATCCAATAACTAAATCGTTACATCAATCCATTTGGGTAAACTCCAGGATCAAAATTGGTGGATTCAAAATAATATGGAAGCAATGGATAATTGCAGGTATACGGTCTTTAAATGATGTTATAGTAAATGGATCCATGCTTAGTTTTTCACAATTGCAACAAAAATTTGGATTGAACATAACACAATATTTTAAATGGATGCAATTGAAGCAAGCCATCCAGGAAGGGTTCCCTGAATGGAAAAATCTTAATACTCAATATAGTTTGCAAATCCTTTGCTTTCAGGCAGATTTTTTGGGACACCAAGCCGCAAAATGGTATAAATTATTATATGGATTTTTAAATTAAAAAAAAAGAACAGGACTTAGGGACATTTGGAGTATTGAGATAGGACAGACAATTTCTGCAACTCAATGGCAAAAATTTTGGTCCTGGAGAATACATACTACAATGTCAGCATCTATGAGTCAAACATGGTTATTTTTATTACATAGAGTTTTATGGACCCCTACTCGGTTACAAAAAATAGATAGTTCTAAATCTAATAGATGCTGGCATTGTAAGGTAGAAATTGGGACATTAGATCATTTAATCTATTTTTGTCCCTGTATAAATGCCTTTTGGAAAACAATTTGGCCCCAAATTAATATATTATTAGAAAATCATGTTGGACTTACATATGACACAATTTTATTTGGAACAGCAATGAGAACACAGAGTCCAATATCAGCAAACAATAATAAACTTTTATTGATATTAACAGGGGTCGCCATACAACAAATTACTCAAAACTGGAAAGATCATACAAAATTAAATTTCACTTTTTGGTGGAATTCTATTTGCCATATATATAAGATGGAAAAAGCAATAGCGTTACAACATGGTTATATTAAAAAATTTAATAAAATCTGGGGACCATTGGCTCTTTTTTCTAAAGATCAGATATCATAGCACAATGATAGATCATATAATAGGGGTTAGGGTGGGTACAATATTATAATAACAGATGATATATAATTTATTGCAAAAGGGGTTTTTATATATGTTTGTATTAAAATATATATTGATGGATATTCAAGTGTATATTGAAAATTATATGTATTATATATTTATCACTTGATGTAAGAAATTTAAAATGAATAAAGAACTTTTAAAAAAAAGAAAATAAAATCAGTTTTCCTAAAAAAAAAAAAATAAAGAGGGCAGATAAGGGAGGAGCGGTAGTCCTTATGGACTATGAAATGTACAATACAGAAATTAGTCAACAATTACAGGATGAAGAAGTCTACGTTAAATTGTCTCTAGACCCGACGAAGAGACTACAAAGAATAATTAACAAAATAACAAATGAAGGTCTAAATGAGAAATTCTTAACATATAAAGACTATAAATTTTTAAATGTTAAATCTCCGATAATCCCTGTATTCTATACTCTCCCAAAAGTACACAAAAGATTAGACAACCCACCAGGAAGGCCAATAATGTCCTCTAGAGGTTCTTTGTTAGAACCATTATCGATGTTCGTTGATGAATTTTTAAAAGGAGAAGTACAAAAGACAAAATCATTTATCCTGGACTCCAGGGATCTAATGGTAAAACTTGAAGCAATACCAACAGAGAGCTTCCCTTTTATGTTAGTAACTTTGGACGTCACTTCGCTCTATACTTCCATACCACAGGATGATGCTCTAGCCATTTTAAAGAAAATTTTTGATAAAAGACCAAGGCCTCACAGTATACCAACTGAATTTCTTTTAAACATAGCTCGCATGGAAATGAAAGAAATTTTTTTTATATATAATGACAAGATCTATAAACAAAAAAAGGGTGTAGCCATGGGAGCTACATTTGCCCCTTCGGTGGCAAACCTATACATGGCCGACTTTGAATCAGTTTGGCTAGCCAATTCTCCATTTAGTATATACATCAACAATTGGTATAGATTTATTGATGACGTCCTATTGTTATGGAAAGGCATGGAACGAGATCTCCAATCTTTTTTAAAATGGCTCAATAGCTGTGATGATAATATTCAGTTCACAGTATAATATGCTCAAGATAAAATCAACTATTTAGACATATTAGTAATTCAAACAATGGATCATTTTGAATTCGATTTGTACAGCAAAACAACGGACAGGAATACATTTCTAGATTTCCACAGCTGTCATCCTATAAGTTTGAAAAAGAACCTTCCTTTTTCCCAATTTTTAAGATTGAAAAGGAATTGTTCTAACAAAAAAGACTACCATAAACATGCAAACATCTTAATTCAAAAATTGGAAAGCAGAGGATACCCTAGAAATACACTGAAGAAAGCATACAAGAGAGCTAAATACTATCATCGCGAATGGTTATTACAAAAACAAGATAAAGAACAGAAAGATCAAAATATATTCACATGTGTACTGAAATATTCCACCGCAGGCAGTACTGTAGCCAATATTATCAGAGAAAATTGGAAGATCTTGAAGACAAGTCCGATTTTTGAAAACACTGACATACAGATTGCCTTTTCCAGAGACAAAAACTTAAAAGAAATACTTTCTCCAGCAGTATGTACTCCAAGTCCAGCTAAAACACTGTTACCGAATGGATTTTTTAAGTGTGGTAGATGTAACATCTGTCAGAACACCATACAACAAAAAGATTTTATAAATCCTAAAGATGGAATGATCTGCAAGATTAATCACTTCTTAACGTGCTCCACAGACCACATAGTTTATGCCATAATTTGTCCATGCCAGAAATGGTATATAGGAATGTCAACTAGACCTTTCAAGACACGGATGAGTGAGTATAAATCTAACTTGAAACATGGGAGATTGACAGCCCCCCTGGTAGAGCACTGCAATGAGTTTCAACACAAATTTACAGATTTAAAGTGTTTCTGCTTGGATAAGATTGTAAAGAACAACAGGGGTGGCGACCGGAGAAGACTTCTCTTACAAAAAGAAGCACGTTGGATCCATAGACTAGGTTCTATGAAACCGGACGGTTTAAATACTATAATTGAATGGAGTTCATTTTGAAGAGATCAATGCCTTTATACAATTTTCTATAAAACAATAATGGGTGCACATTTAGTAATAAACATCAATATAAACTAAAGTAAATAGTTAATCATTAGAAAGAGTAGTCTCGTACTAACATGAATAATTGAGCTACGTCTTTAAAACGCATGCGCGGCGTACTTACTATGCTAGCGCCATTTTCTGCCGAAGAAGTTAGAGCAGAGCTGCCCAGTAAGTCACGTGTTTTAAAATATACATTTTATGGGTTTTGTGGTTAAGTTGTAATTTATCACCTTCACGTTTATAATTTCATCTTTTAAATGTTTGCAGCTTATATACGACCCCTGAAGAAGCCGAATCTCCGGCGAAACGGGTCCCGTTGGGCAAAGACAGCTTCTTAAAGATAAGTGCTGTCTTTCAGTTGCAATTTTCACTATAGCACTTTATATTTATATCTACTTCATTTATAGTGCACATAGCATGAACAGATTAAATGTTTGTACCCAATGAATGATATCCTTACACCTGTAACAAGCTGTTATTAAATCACTGGTTGATTCAACAGCACAGGTATCTGAGGGTACTAACTAATACTTCAAACCTATCTTAATGCAAGTCTTTGTTACTGTTATACTATAGAGTTATCAAATATAAGCCATGATATTTCAAGGCAATTTACAATGAAAGGTGCTGGACAAACAGCGAAGTGGTCACAATACAAAGTCATCGAATACAAGCTTACAGAATGGAAGAAATGGAATGTTATAAAATTCTTAGGTTAAGTGTTAAATTTTATTTTTTGAGTATCCTCCAAAGCCAATTTATCATCTCAGAAAATGTATTAATCACAGTTATGAAACTGGACCAAATATTAGAGACTGGTTCTGGATGCAGAGACACTTGCTGGCATCATATCTTCAGCATGGTTAACAAGCTATAGATTTTCAGTGGGCTCTACAACTAGCCTGTAGAATTTCAGTGGATAATGGTGTCTTCTCAACTTCATATCACTGGAGATATCTGGGGCCATTGTTCCTAAAGAGACAATTTCCCCCTCTTCCCATTCTGTCTTAGTGCAATCTCTGCGTGCAGCACTCTCCAGCTTGCCTAGAGCTGAAAGTTATATTAATACAGGAAGAATTTTCATTAGCTGAGACAATAAGGATCTATCACCAGAGCTAAACATTATCACCAGAACTATTGTGGTGTTGTGCACCTTTCCTCTTCTACAGGAAGATCCTGACTGTATGGATTAATGACATGATGGTCTGCAAGATGAAGGAAAAGACCCAGAAGCTTGGCATTACCTTCAAGTATTTGGGTCCATGGCGGCCTCCGTGGAGGTTGTACCCTGGGCCAGGGAGCATATGTGGCCTCTACAGGAGTCTTGTCTCGGTGGTCCCCTCAGCGTCATCCCCTTCAGATGCCCTTCTGTGGATGGAGCCAGCACAGAGCAGCCTGCGCTGGTGGATTCAGGGAGAAGCTCTAGTACAGGGCATGCCTCTTCGAGTCACAGAAAAACTGCTGTAGTCCGGAGATGAAAACAGATGGAAAAAAAGGAGGTTGCTTGTGAGGTTTCAAGCTATTCTGTGCCACCTAGTGCTTCTCAAAAGAACTTCCCGTTGGCGCACAATTCAAACTGTCTAGGAACTTTTTTGAACAGACCTTGTAAACCTTCTTGGGAAAGGGAAATACCTACTGTAGCAAATGTAAATATCTTGAGCCTCTACTGAAAAAGCTTAAAGAATGTTTAAGAGAAACAGATCCAAAGATATATGAAGACCTGCTCTTAGGGCCTGTTTGACTCTGTGAAGTCAAGTATCTGATATGGAATGTCACTTTTTAGAGTAGTTTATTCAACTCACAGAGCCAGCATCTCATCTGCCTTACACTAAATCTCATAACAAGAAGATTATGGGGACCCTGGGGTAAAGCTTAAACATAAGTCAAACTTTTGAAAGACAAAATTGGCAACAATGATTTGATATGAGGTATGAGCCCTTAAGGCTGAATGATCAAAGTATACAATCTTTTGCTGGCTCTGCCCTCCTTTCTTAACATTAAAAGTAAACTCTTGTGTGGAAATAACATAAGTGGAAATAATCAAATGGCAATAGAGTAAAGGCGTAATGCTTTTAAGAAACAAAATTCTAAAGTGCACATATATATCAGTGCTGCTTACTGTCTTCACGTTCACTTTTATTTCTTCCCCTGGTGCCATATTTTTGTGCACACTGTGCTAAACACCTAAGTGATGGTTTCTCACTCAAGAATAGAGCATACTATAATCCACAGTAGATACCAGCCAGTTGACTTTCAGAAGATTCTTTGGATATGCTGCACGGACTACAGAGGAATGTGAAGAATTGCAAAGGGACTTGAACAAACTAGAAGATTGGGCGACGAGATGGCAGATGAAGTTCAACGTTGAGAAATGTAAGGTATTACATGTGGGGAGCAGAAACTCGAGGTACAACTATACAATGGGAGGGATATTATTGAATAAGAGTACCCAGGAAAGGGACTTGGGGGTATTGGTGGACATGACAATGAAGCCGACGGCACAGTGTGAAGCGGCCGCTAAGAGAGCGAATAGAATGCTTGGTATAATCAAAAAGGGTATTACAGCCAGAATGAAAGAGGTTATCCTGCCGTTGTATCGGGCAATGGTGCGCCCGCATTTGGAGTACTGCGTCCAATATTGGTCGCCGTACCTTAAGAAGGATATGGCGTTAGTCGAGAGGGTTCAGAGGAGAGCGACGCGTCTGATAAAAGGGATGGAAAACCTGTCATATGCTGAGAGATTGGAGAAGCTGGGTCTCTTTTCCCTGGAGAAGAGGAGACTTAGAGGGGATATGATAGAGACTTATAAGATCATGAAGGGCATAGAGAGAGTAGAGAGGGACAGATTCTTCAAACTTTCGAATAATAAAAGAACAAGAGAGCACTCGGAAAAGTTGATAGGAGACAGATTCAAAACAAATACTAGGAAGTTCTTTTTTACCCAACGTGTGGTGGACACCTGGAATGCGCTTCCAGAGGACGTGATTGGGCAGAGTACGGTACTGGGGTTCAAGAAAGGATTAGACAAATTCCTACTGGAAAAGAGGATAGAGGGGTATAGATAGATTACTGCACAGGTCCTGGACCTGCTGGGCCACCGCGTGAGCGGACTGCTGGGCACGATGGACCTAGGGTCTGACCCAGCAGAGACATTTCTTATGTTCTTATGTAACCAAGAAACAAAAAGTGATGTGAGAAAGTCGGGAGCTTTCCAATCGGCGACCACATTTATTCAGTTCCATACATGAAAAGACAGTCTTATTCATGCAGGGAGGGCTCAAACATGGCTATGGTTCGGCAAAGCAGCCTGTGTCAGGAGTCAAGTAGAGACCTTACAACATACAAAATGTAGTCTCTGAATAATTGTGAGTGAAAAGCACAAAGAAGCAAAGCTCCAGCACCTATAGCAAAATACAAACAGTTTCTCGTACACTGAACTCATAGATACATATAGATAACTTAATCTAAGATGGTGGGATGCACATGCATACCCTATTGTGGAATTGCTTCTATGGCACAGGGATTAGGAGGCTTTTGCAGATACTGCAGAACACTTGAAAGCTGCCCCTGTGTTTGTGCCATATCCTGCTAGAAAGCACTGGTGCTTCTCCCTTCCTTCAGCTGTTGCAATCCAGCTATCTGCTGGATCCACCAACCCACGTGAACTAGAAAACTCGGCAGTTGAAGCACAGCAGCATTTATGCCATAGGGGAAAACAGGGGTGAGAGATGGGATCCTTGTAAGTGTTTTTAAGGTGTCTCATAGTTAATTATTTTTAACAGCCCTGTGCATTTCACAGTTGACAAATTTGTGGAATGTGATATTTTATAGTACAGACTGAGTCGAATTTAAGCACAGCAACTGAGATCAAACAGGCTTCTTTTTTAATTGAAGTAAATACATTTATGACTCTTGTTTGATAATTATACTCTTTTTATGCATTAAAGGGATCTGCTAGCAGTCCAGTGTCATCTGATAATCCAAGCCCACCAAGTTCTCCCCTGTTTTGCAACCTCCTTCCTGAAAAGAAGAGTACTACACTGAGAGCTAAGGTAAACAGATGCAATATTTGATATGCAAATAGTATGTATATGTGTGTGTCTCTCTGCTTATCTATGCCTGGTTGTACTTTAGAAATTAGTAGTAGTAGATGATTCTTGAAAGAAGCTTCCATGAGTACTGACATTTTGGAAAACAAAACATTTAGAGGAGCCATTACTCATTTCAGTGCTCATTGATTAAGTGAAGTTAGTGAAGCCTCCAATTTTAATTCCAGTAGCAGATTATCTTTAGCCATAATATGCATGAAAGTGCTAATTATTACTGGCAATTGCAACCAAAGACCAGTTCAAGAAAGTGTGCCTAGATTTTATGTAAAAAAAGGGGGGGAGGACACTTGGGATCAGTTGGTACTTTTCAAAGTGACAGTGAGTTTGATCAAATAGGCTAATGATTAAATCAGTGAGCTGATAACCAGGAAAGCCAGGGTTCAAATCCTGCTTATCCCACTGCACTTTCCTTGTGACCCTAGGCAATTTATTTCATTCTCAATTAACTCTGGTATAACTTAAATTTTAAGATTTGGCAGGGAAATAACTTGTACACTTGAATGTAATTTGCCTTCAGCCTGGGCTTCAAAGAGTCAAGTAATAAATCTAGAATTCAAATCCAAAAACCTTAGAAGCAATGGCTTCAACTCTGCATTTCACTGTCTGCCTGCTTTGCTTATTAAAAATTAATACTAAAATAGATCAGCATGCAGAGGGTCTACTTCTAGATTAAAAGTATCCTACTGTCTCTCAAAATATGCCCTTTTTCATAACCCTCAGGTTGGTAACTCCCAATTCTTTAGCGCACTCCAGACCAGTAGAGGTTAACTTTACGAATGGGTATATATCTAATCATGACCAGCAGGTGGAGACTGAAAACAAAACTTTGGGACAGTATATCCTAGCCCCTCCTCTCTATTTCCCTCAGTCTTCTTTCAGTCTCCAGCAGGTGTTGAGTGATCTGTACCCATCTCCCTTGGTAGGGCTGTTGGAATTTGTTTAGGGGGTTTATTGTCCCTGTTTTTAGCCGGACGGAGCGTGGACGGACTCTGTTTGGGGGTTCGTCCGACCTCGGGGGTGTCAAACCCGGCGGGTCACGAGCGGGGTCCCTCCCCCCACTTCCTCCACCTCCCCACATTTTTTTAGAGGAGCCTCAGCAGTAAGCCTTGCCCCCTAAATCAAGCAAGGCATATTGCTTCGAGAGCCTGTGGAGTCTGTTCTGTAAAAAAAAATAAAATAAAATAAATCCTGAGGTAGTGCTGGTCTGGAGGGTTGTATCCCTTTAAGAAAACTGTATTTTACTGTATTTTTTCAACTAACCGGCACTTTTTTTGCAGCTAGGTCGCGTATGGAGCAATGAGCACTTCTAAAGGGAAAAAGTGCTCATTGTGCTCCAGACGCGAGGCACTCGCGGCCGGCCTGTGCAAGCGGTGTTCAGGCCGGTGCGGTGGAGGAGCTCCGTCGGCAGCGGCTGCAGGTGCCCAGAGCTCCCCGCCGATGGTGCCTCGCGAGTCGGCAGGGAACGGTGGGGAAGCCCGGTCTTCTCCGTCCGCCCACGGAGGGATTCCCCAAACCGCCGACGGTCGGGTGTTAGAGGATTCCCTCTCAGCTGATTTTTTGACAGCTGATGCCGGCTTGCCTGCTTTAGCGGCTGAGACTATTCAGGTTTCTCAGCCGCTTCAGGCTATGGAGGGAGCTTTTTTGGCGGGAAAACCGCCATCTTCTCTGTCTGGCCCCTCCATTTTGTCTTCCACCTCAGGTGACCTTCCCCCTGTTTTGACTATGCAGGGGCAAGGTTCTGCTGGGTCCCCTGCTGTGGCAGGGAGTCCCTTGGGACCCTCGGGGGGTTTTTCTCCTGAATTTTTCTTTTCTTTATGCAGAGCCTATTTTCAGGCGGCTGGGGGTCCCGGTTGCGCCCAGGGGGTTTCGGGGGGTGGGTTTTCCTCCGCGCTCCCTGCGGCTTTGCCTCTTTCGTCTGGCGTGACGTCCCCTCCGCCGCCTCCCTTGTCCAAGCGTCCGCGGGTGTCGTGGGACGAGAATTTGTGGTCGGAGGAACGGGTCGGTCTGGAGGAGGACCTGGACCCTTCTGAGGAGTTCCAGGACTCTCTGGAGGGGACGGAAGCTGGCGGCGGGTTGTCGGATTTCCCGTTCTCCAGTGACGAGGCGTCCGTGGTGCGCCTTTTTCAGAAAGATGAGCTGCCTGACCTTATTCAACAGGTTTCTTCGGTTTTGCGTTTTGAGGACGCGCCGCCGGAGACTCCGCGTGTGGGGGACCCCCTGTTACGGGGGATCCGTTCCGTTTCCCGCTCTTTTCCTATGCATCAGGATATTCGGGATATTATTCTGGAGCAGTGGAAAACGCCGGAGACACCGTTTCGGCTGGCGCGCAGCATGGCTCGCCTGTATCCCATTCCTGAAGGGGATCGGGCTACGTTAGCTTCGCCAGTCGTGGATGCGGTGGTCTCGGCAATTTCCAAGCGGCATACCGTGCCTGTTGAGGGCGGTTCTGCCTTGCGGGACCCTGAGGAGCGCAAATTGGAGAGCATCCTTAAGCAAAATTTTCAGGTCTCTGCCTTTGGGGTCCAGGCGGCTATTTGTGGGGGACTGGTCGCTCGCGCCGTGTTTCGGTGGGCGGAGCGGGTCTTGGATCGAGAGTCTGACGACTGGTCTCTGGTGGATCAGGAGGTTGCGAAGATTGAGATGGCGGCCTCATTCCTCTCAGATGCTCTATATGACTTGGTGCGGATATCGGCTAAGTCTATGGCTTTTGGCGTGGCCGCAAGGCGTGTGTTGTGGCTGCGCGCTTGGGCGGCGGATGCTGCGTCCAAAGCTAAGCTTACTAAATTTCCCTTTCGGGGGTCGTTTTTGTTTGGAGAGGACTTGGATAAGTTGATTCAGACTCTGTCGGACTCGAAAGTTCCCCGTCTGCCGGAGGACCGTGCCCGTCCGGCGTCTCGGGGGGGTGCGGCCCGGGGGCGTTTGCGGGATTTTCGCAAGTATCGCCCTGGGCGTGGGGCTGCTTCTTTCCAGTCTCCGGGATTTTCCCGGGGTCGGTTCTTCCAGCGCATGCAGCCCTTTCGGGGGGCCCGTCGGGGGGCAGGGAATCCCTCCGCCGGTTCCCCCGCTTCCCGTCCTGCACAATGACGCCTTGCCGGCGCCCCCTTTGGTTCCGGTGGGGGCTCGGCTGCGCGAATTTTTCCCCAAATGGGCCGAGATCACGTCCGATCAGTGGGTCCTGGAGGTGGTGCGGGACGGTTATGCCCTGGAGTTCGCCCGCTCTCTGCCGGACTTTTTCCTCGCTTCTCCATGTCAGACTCCTGGGAAGATGCAGGCTTTTCGCCAGACCCTTCAGCACTTGCTAGATCTCAGGGAAGTTGTTCCAGTGCCCCCTCCGGAGTGGGGCACGGGCAGGTACTCCATTTACTTTGTGGTGCCCAAAAAGGAGGGGACTTTTCGGCCCATCCTCGATTTAAAAGGGGTCAACAGGGCTCTCAAGATTCCCTCTTTCCGTATGGAAACTCTGCGGTCGGTCATTCTGGCGGTTCAGCCGGGGGAGTTTCTCACTTCTCTCGATCTGACGGAGGCCTACTTGCATGTTCCCATTCGGGCCTCTCATCAGCGTTTCCTGCGCTTTGCGATCTTGGGTCGGCACTTTCAGTTCTGTGCGCTTCCCTTTGGGCTGGCCACGGCTCCTCGGACGTTCACCAAGGTGATGGTGGTCGTCGCGGCAGCTTTGCGGTCGGAGGGCATCCTGGTACACCCCTACCTGGACGACTGGTTAATTCGGGCAAAGTCGTTGCAGGAAAGCTCCCGGGTTACTGCTCGGGTGGTGGAGTTTCTCCGGTCGCTGGGCTGGGTGGTCAACCTTTCCAAGAGTCGGTTGGTCCCGGCTCAGCGTCTGGAGTACCTAGGGGTGCTGTTCGACACCTCCTTGGGGAGGGTCTTCCTCCCAGAGGGCCGGGTGAGCAAATTGCAATCTCAGATTCGCCTGCTTTTGGCGTCCCGGTGTCCTCGGGCGCGAGATTTCCTCCAGGTCTTGGGGTCGATGGCGGCGTCCCTGGACGTGGTGAGGTGGGCGCGGGCCCACATGCGTCCTCTCCAGTATGCTCTGCTCCGGAGGTGGTCTCCCCAGAGGCACGGGATGGATGTTCCGGTTCCCCTGCGAGGCTTGGCGCGCTGCAGTCTGCGTTGGTGGCTCCAGACCCCTCACCTAGTTCAGGGGGTGGGTCTGGATCTCCCGCAGTGGACGGTGCTCCTGACGGATGCGAGTCTCCTGGGTTGGGGGGCTCAGTGTTTGGGTCACTCAGCTCAGGGCACCTGGTCCGCGGAGGAGGCCGCCTGGTCGATCAACGTGTTGGAGACCAGAGCGGTCCGTCTGGCGCTGTTGGCTTTCCACTCCCTGTTGCTGGGCAAGTCGGTCAGAGTGCTGTCGGACAATGCCACGGCGGTGGCTTATGTCAATCGTCAGGGGGGCACCAAGAGCACTCAGGTGGCGCAGGAGGCGGCTCTGCTCATGGTTTGGGCGGAATCCCATCTGCTGGACCTCTCGGCCTCTCATATAGCCGGAGTAGAAAATGTTCAGGCAGACTTCCTCAGTCGTCACTTCCTAGATCCAGGAGAGTGGTGTCTCGGCGCCGAGGCGTTTCAGTTGATAGTGCAGGCTTGGGGGCAGCCCCTGATGGACCTGATGGCCACGGGTGGCAACGCCAAAGTGCCCCGCTTCTTCAGTCGTCGCAGGGACGGTCTGGCCGAGGGTCTGGATGCTCTGGTCCAGCAGTGGCCAACGGAGGGGCTGTTGTATGTGTTCCCTCCTTGGCCGCTGGTGGGCAGAGTGCTTCTTCGCATTGTTCACCATCCGGGTTTGGTGGTGCTGGTGGCGCCGGATTGGCCTCGACGTCCGTGGTATGCGGATCTGGTGAGGCACCTGGTAGCGGATCCTCTTCCTCTGCCTCTCTCGGACGACCTTCTGATGCAGGGTCCCATTCCCATGTTCGACCCGTCTCCCTTCTGTCTTACGGCGTGGCTCTTGAAAGGGGTCGCCTTAGCAAGAAGGGATATTCAGACAAGGTGATCTCTACACTGTTGGGGTCCCGGAGGCTTTCTACCTCTCGGGCTTATGTGCGGGTTTGGCGTCTCTTTGAGGAATGGTGTCGGGCGCGGGGAGTGACCTCTTTTCGCGCTTCTCTGCCTAACATTCTGGAGTTCTTGCAGGATGGCCTGGATAGAGGCCTGGCTTCGTCTTCTCTCCGGGTTCATCTTGCGGCCCTGTCGGCTTTTCGAGGGTTGGTGTCAGGTCAGCGTTTATCGGCTCTTCCTGATGTGATTCGGTTTTTGCGGGCGGCCAAGTTGCTTAGGCCTCCCCTACGGCCCTCGGTTCCCTCTTGGGATCTTAATCTGGTTCTCTCTGTTTTGGTGCGTCCGCCTTTCGAGCCCTTGGACGACTGTTCTTTGAAGGACCTTACTTTGAAGGCGGTCTTTTTGGTGGCCATTACTTCTGCTAGGCGTGTTTCTGAGCTGCAGGCTTTCTCTTGTAGGGCTCCCTTCTTGGAGTTTTCTAGGGAGCGGGTCGTCTTGCGGCCTGTTCCTTCCTTTCTGCCGAAGGTTGTTTCTCCTTTTCATGTCAATCAATCGGTGGTTCTCCCGGTCTTGGGTGGTCGGGAGGGCTCTTCTGAGCAACGGCAACTGCGCAAGTTGGATGTCGGTCGGGTCCTTCGCTCTTATGTGCAGCGGACCCAGGAATTCCGGAAGTCCGATCATCTCTTTGTCCTCCTGGCGGGTCCTCGTCGGGGAGCTGGCGCTTCTAAGGCTACTATTGCGCGCTGGATCAAGGAGACGATTGCTTCCGCTTATCTTCTGAAACAGCAGCCTGTTCCGGAGTTTCTCAAGGCTCATTCCACTCGGGGTCAGGCGGCTTCTTGGGCTGAGTCGTCGCTCGTGCCTCCAGTGGATATTTGTAAGGCTGCGGTTTGGTCTTCCTTGCATTCCTTTGTTCGTCATTATCGGGTTGATGTGCAGGCGCGTCGGGACGCGGTGTTCGGTGAGCGTGTACTGGTATCGGCCCTTCGGGGGTCCCGCCCGTGAGAGGGACTGCTTTGGTACGTCCCATTCGTAAAGTTAACCTCTACTGGTCTGGAGAGTGCTAAAGAAGGAGAAATTAGGTTCTTACCTGCTAATTTACTTTCTTTTAGCTTCTCCAGACCAGTAGAGGTCCCCACCCTGTCTGTTGTTGTTGTTGTTGGGGCTGTTGCGCGGGCAGTTTTTGGTTTTTGCTGCGGGTTCTAGTATTTTTCTAGGGCCGGGGAGAATTGAAGAACAGCGGCTGTGGCTCGGCTGGCTTAGCTGGCGAGCTGTGGGGACATTCTTCCTTCGGGAATTTCTCCTCTGCATTTTCCAACAGCATTTTGGGTATGTTATTTGTTACTCCTTTCGGAGTATTGTTTTTTCTCTCTGTTGTTTTCCAGTTCTTGGTTCTGCTTGGCTATTCGGCAGACTGAGGGAAATAGAGAGGAGGGGCTAGGATATACTGTCCCAAAGTTTTGTTTTCAGTCTCCACCTGCTGGTCATGATTAGATATATACCCATTCGTAAAGTTAACCTCTACTGGTCTGGAGAAGCTAAAAGAAAGTAAATTAGCAGGTAAGAACCTAATTTCTCCTTCTGTTACATCCCCTCAGGAATCAATACAATAGGAGTTTTATCTCAACCTGCGAACTGGGTTTTGCAGAAAACCATACACTTTTTTCCTCTGCTCTCCCACTTAGCTGAGTAACACAGAGCCCCCTAAGTTTTTATTTCTGCAAACGAACCATGCAGAAGTGTTTCTGATCTGCTCTTCTTTTTCTTGTTTTTTCACTTAAGTTTGTCTTTTTCTCAGTAGCTTCGGTGCCTTGAGACCCCTTTTCGAGGGGTTCTCTGCCTGGGAAAGAAAGCAGTTTCTGCAAAGGCGGACTGCAGTTTCACAGGAAAAACTTCGGGTGGACCTGTAGAGCCAGCCTGCTTTGTGCCACCACTAGGCTTGGAGCCCATTCCCCTGAGAGCAAGCTTGCCTCCTGACTTTGTCAGAGGCTTAAGCGCAGACTGTATGCGCCCTGAGTAAGAATCCTTGTGATATCAGGGCGCAGGCTGTTTTTCCACCTGGCAAGGTTCCGAGAGGATGGAGGTTTCAGTCGGGGACCATCCGACTGGTAGCCCAAAGATCCTGAAGACTAGATTATTTGGAGGCAGACATTCCATTTCCTTCACTTCAGCTGCACAGACAGCTAACAGGCTGGCACTTTGGAGACCGAGTACAGCCCCATTATTTCCTATGGAAGAATCAGGCAGGAGGGGGTGTCTAAAAAAACTGAGTTTTTAGCAGTTTCTGGAAGTAAGAGTTCAGGTCTCCCACCTCCAAAACCCCTATTTTGACATTGTTTATGTTCCTAAATCATCTCCAAGAGCCATTTTTGGCATGAATTTAAGTACTGGCAGTGGCCATCTTGGATTTTTATCTATCTTTTTTTCAACTTCTTTTTTTCTGCCTCATAACCCCTTAATTTTACTAAAAAATCATCAAGGATGGACTCTTCAACCTCTATTCAGATAAATTAATGTGTGGATTGCACCGGACTCTCGACAGAGGGACGTCCATGCACTGCGTGCTGTGGCACGTGAAGGGAGGGAGCGGGAGCTTTGGGCTTTGTTTCCTCTGGGTCCTCTAGTGCTGGGGAGCAAGTGTGGGTCTGGGAAATGGGCAAAAAATCCTGCTCAGTACCAGGTTTTGGTGGTGGCACAAAATGGAAGCAAGCCAAGTCCAGGGACACCTCGAAAGTGTTTGGTGTCTGTAGGGAGCTGCGTGTGGCTTTTCCTTGGAATTTGTTCAGCTCATGTGGAGAGCATACCATATGGACTCATCTTAAGCGGCTCAACCAGCGGGCACGCCACAGACTTCCAAGCTAGTGCATTCCTTTGTGGAGGTCACTACTCAGGTTCCCAGTACCCAAATGCCTACAGACCCTGACTGCCTTAGTTGACACACTGTTGCTATGCCACTTTTATCACTGGACTCTGCTTCTACCCTGGATAACACTAATTCCCTTTGTGGAACATTTAAGATGTCTCAGGAAGCCCTGACCTTGGTGGTGACCTCTCCATCTGCTGGCTGTTTAAGTCAGCCTCTGTCCACCATTTTATTGCAGATGCCATAAAGGAACCGAAGTTGGAGGGTCAGCCCTCCACATCTCAATGTACAGTCATGAGCCCAGTGCTCTAATGTCCTTTTTTCTGGCACATTCAGATTTCACAGCTCTGTTTTCAGAGCAATGGGAGACACCAGTGAGTTCCTTCAGACTGACTAAAGCTTTGTCTAAGCTTTATCCTATGGCACCAGAATTTCAGTACCTGTTTGAGCAATCGAAGGTTAATTCGGCAGTGGCTCAGGTTGCTAAGTGCACTGCCCTCCCTAGTAAAGGGGGAGTGATGCTTAAAGATTCCCAGGGTGGATATGGTCCTGAAGCTCTTTGAGATGGCTTCTTTGGGCATTAAGGCAGCAGCACCTGCTTGCTTTGTGGCATGTGCCTGTCGCACAAGATTGTGATGGGATCCATCGGTGGAAGAGGACGCCTGCCTCCCAGCTAGAGCTTGAAGGGGTGGATTATGTGTCTGATGCCTTATATGGCCTTATAAGGCTTCTAGATAAAGTTTTGGCTTATGCAGTGTCAGCTTGAAGAATGCTCTGGATTCGCCACTGGACTGGAGATTCGGCCTCTAAGGCAACCCTAAGCAGACTCCCTTTTAAGGCACAAATGCTTTTTGGAAAGGGGCTGGATAACCTAATGGCTACTGTGGCAGACTGCTGCCTTATATCCCTCCTGGATAACAAGCTTTGACGTACCCCTGGAGGCAGTTGCAGTAATCTTTGTCCCTCATATAGGTTTTGCTAATATTCCACAGGCTCAACCATTCAGAGATATTCCCAGAGCTACAGACAATAGCAACCCCAGATGCCAGCATCCTTGGGTCCTTGCTCCAGCTCTGCCACCAAGAAGTCCCAATAATGCCAGGTCTTTAGTTGCACCTCCTCATATTGGAGGCTGGTTGTTGGAGTTCCTGCAGGAATGTGAACAAATCTCTTCAGACCAATGGGAACTAGACATCATACGGGCGGGACACAAGATAAACTTATTTCATCTCCCCCCAGATTTATTTCTGGATACTCCAGCAGGAAAGCTGGAGAAGACATTAAAGGTCTGGATGACACTACAGCATCTCTTGGATATTCAAGCTATAGTGCCAGCTCCCGAAAGTGAATCGGGCTCCGGCAGATACTTCTTATACTTCATTGTGCCAAAGAAAGGCTCAGAGGACTGGAGCCCCATTCTGGATCTCAAATCGGTTAATGCCTTTCTGCAGATTCTGCACTTTCAAATGGAGACGGTGCGTTCAGTCATCGCAGCAGTGGCTCTGGGGAAGTTCGTGCATCTCTGGATCTGACATAGGTTTATTTCCATTGCAAATGCAAGCAGTGACTCACTTCCGGCTCACCACACAATTGTTTCCCACGTACTCACCTTTATAGGATCCCCAGGGACCCCTGAAGAAGACTTTTTGTTGAAACGCGGACCATGTGGATGATTTTAGTGTACCTTTGGAACTTTGATACTTTCAAATAAAGTCCATTTAGGAACATCGTCACTCCACAGAGTTTTTTTGGTTTTCTCTAGATTTTCTTCTTTGTGGATATTTTGGGGTCAATTCCTTTTGTTTTTCTGTGTCTGTATATGACCATTTGGTTGAGGATGGGCTGGGGAGGGCTTCAATGGCTGGGATGGTTTAGATGGGCTGGAGTGAGCTTTGACAGAGACTTCAGTAGATAGAACCTAAGCACAGTACCGGGCAGAGCTTTGGATTCTTGCCCAGAAATACCTAAGAAGAAGAAAAAAAAATTAATTTGAATCAGGTTACGCAGACTGGATGGACCATTCAGATCTTTTTATCTGCCATCATCTACTGTGTTACCATGTTCAGGCTCTCTCTGTGGCACATGTTACCGGAGTGGAAAATGTGCAAGCAGACTTTCTCAGTCGCTAAGTCTTGGACCCGGGAGAGTGGTCTCTCTCACAGAGAGTGTTTTGTCATTGTGAGGCGTTGGGGCAGGGCACGATGGACTTGATGGCTTCAGCCAAGAACTCGAAGGTCAAGAGCTTCTTCAGTCGCAGAACAGAGCCAGGAAGCTTAGGGATAGATACATTGGTTCAGCCCTGGCCAACTCAAGAACTCCTTTACATCTTTCTGCCATGGCCCTTAGTGAGCCAAATCATCTGCAGGATAGCAACCCTTCAAGTTGGGTGATCCTGGTTGCTCTGGACTGGTCTTGCTGTCCATGGTATGCGGATCTGGTCCATCTTCAGCGGTTCAAAAACTCAGGCCTCTTCATTGCGACCTGCTCAGTCAGGGACCAGTTCCCATAGAGAACTCCTCAGCGATTTGGTTTTACAGCATGGCTTTTGAACGCAGGGCCTTGATTCAGAGGGACTAATCCGATGTAGTCATTTGACGTCCAAGAAACCTACCATGGCGGCTTCCGCCAAGACTTGGAAGGCTTTCCAACAATTGTGTGCCAGAGAACAGGTGGAGCTGTTGCATACTCCCATTCCTGTGGTCCTTGCTTTCCTCCAGGCCGGTCTGAAAAAAGGCCTAGCGGTAGCCTTTCATAAGGTACAGGTGGCAGGCCTTTCCTGTTTTAGAGCGCACAGTGGTTGCAGTTCACTTACTTTGCATCCAGATGTGACTAGATTTCTCAGGGGGGCGCTTCACTTGCGACCACCCCTGTAACATTCTTTTCCTATGTGGAGTCTTAATTTTGTGCTAAAAGGGCTTGCATAAGCTCCTTTTGAGCCGCTCAAGGATGCATCCCTTCTGGACGTTACAGTCAAGGCAGTTTTCCTCATGGTGATTATTTTAGCAAGGTATATTTTGAAGCTGCAGGCTCGCAGAGAGCTCTTTCTCCAGTTTACAGAGGTGGGGGTATCCCTCCGTAAAGTTCCTTCCTTTCTTCCAAAAGTGGTTTCAGATTTTCATGTCAAGCAGTAAGTTCGTCTACCTTCTTTTCATGCCCCAGGTTCAAAGCGGAAAGATCAGATTCTGAGAAGACTGGATGTGCAAAGTTTTACTCCACTACTTAAGAGAGGACAAATGATTTTTGTCTTTCTTACCATTTGTTTGTCCTGACTAGCCAGTCCAGACGAGGTAGGCTGGCGTACATGATATCTATTGTCCAATGGATCCGCAAGGCCATTTTGTCAACTTACATCACCTTTGGCAAGTAACCACCAGTTTCTCTCAAAGCTCTTGATAAGAGGTGTCGCAGTTTCGTGGAGAGTCTCTAGCGATTCATCCAGCTGAAATTTGTAGAGCGGCCACTTAGTCTTCCTATCATACCTTTATAAGATTTTAGAGTGGATGTGGCAACATTATCAGGGAGTTCCCAAACCCATCGTTATCATTTCCTCTTCTAGGGGTTATCGCTTGCTTTGATATGGACTAAAAAGAGAGGATACTGCTCAAGTAGACAAGCAGAGCTGAGTAAAATGATATGGTGTCTTCTACAATCCAACTCGCGATCTGAGGTGTACAACCCGTCCTTAAAGAATTGTATGCTGTTCTACAGGAAAGAGGATTATCGAGGTAAGATCCTAATCCTTCCTTTGTTTCAGATTCTCTGTATCATCACCCTTGAAAACCATTTCTGGTGCAGTAGCTTCCCTGACACCTTCCTCAGTAAAGATGGAAGCAAAGGATTCATTCAGATTCTCCACCATGGCCTTGTCCTCTCTTAGTGTGCCTCCTTTACTCTTTGATAACCTATTGGTCTAGTTGGATCCCTCACAGGCATAGTGCTTCTGATATACTTGAAAAAGTTATTACTATAAATTTTTGCCTCTAACAAACAAGTTTTTTTTTCAGATTCTTTTAGCCTTTGTTTTAAATGCTTTGCATCTAACATACCAATAAATACTGCTTCCCATATTTTTCATTCAGAAACATATATTCACTGGGCAACAAATACTTTTCTTATTTTTGTTACACTGTTCTTGCACTTTGTCATGCACTCTAAAATTTTGCAATTAATTATATAACCTCTTGTATTCATATTGAATAATTATATAGTATTTTATTTTCAGAAAATATTAATTTATGCACCACAGGTAATGATTTTGTATATAAATATACAGGTGTCTGGCTTACATAAATCCAGATCTGTGGGATCAGGCTTGATGACAAAGTTGAAATCAATGGCACCTGCAAAAGTCAGTGGATTAAGCAAGAAATTGACTACTACACAGAAAAAAAATCATCAGAATAATGAGAACAGCCCAGGACTGCAAGTCACCATTAATGATCTCTGGAAGAACTTTGGGTTTAAGAAGTATGTGGTTTTAATTTACATCTAGAAATACGAGTTATGGGCTGGCACCATAGTTTGATAGTATTTTGCATTTACACCCTCATTCTACAAAGCGCACCACAAGTTAGGTGCCAATTCCATGCTACAACAGCAGTTATGCATCAAAATGATGGTGAAACGGCAAGTAAATGCATAAGTGCACTTGGATGCTATTATAGAACTAGCATCTAAGTGTTCTAGGACATAATTGTAAGGAAGGCATTCACATAGGAGAGGCATGTGCAACTTATAGAATACTGTCAATTGTATGCGCAAGATGCAATATTTAGATGAGCACCTTAACTCCTGCTGTTGACGTGGTGTAAGTGGGTGCATCTAAATGTTGGCACATAACTTTTATGTTAGTATTTTATACTGGATTTGGCATACCAATTTGCTATTATAGAATACTAACTTAAGTGCCCAAGTTATCAGCCCACTGGACTCGCCAATAGGCTATTCCTCTAATCAGTGGCACTTTAACCTGGATATCTGATTAAATCTTGGCAAACAAAATTTACCAGCAAGATTTAATTTAGTTGGTTGTCTGATAGTGCTGATTTTTAGTCAACGTGGATTTGATTAAAATCACTAGTCAGAAATATGTGATTTAAATCATGGTTTTCTATAGACTCATTCTTGCTGATATAGTCTTAATATTTACAACCAGATATCATCAGAATAGGCCAGATCTTAATACTGTTCAAAAACAGTCCACTATAGAGTTCTATCTAACATCTTGTGGGAGTGTTCCACCCATTCATTTCAGAGCTGCTGCAGCAAAACAATGTTACGGAAGTATTTTAGCAATTTCAACATTAGTCTTTTATTTCTGCAACACTGAAATCTTTGGCTAGGAGGTGCAGCAAATAGGCACTGCAACTATATGTTGTTAGCTCTTCTAAATTTCTTCTCATTTTGGATACATTTGCAGCATTGCCTGTGACCAAACTGCATGCTAGTAATTTGAATTTTTATTCACATTTTATTACAGCTTTTGCTGCTACGTCCTATAAGTATTCTGCTGTATGTGCACTTCCTGATGTATTAATTGTTTCTGCAAAAAAGACATTCTCTTCTATTATTATATAAGCACATACAACAAGATCATTATCCCAGGACAAGCAGGCAGCATATTCTTGACTGATGGGTGACGGCACCGACGGAGCCCCGGTACGGACAATTTTAGAGTGATTGCACTCTAAGAACTTGGAAAGTTCTGGTAGGCCGCACCGCGCACGCGCGAATGCCTTCCCGCCCGACAGAGGCGCGCGGTCCCCAGTTTCTTAGTTTCCGCGGAGCTAAGAAGACGCGTTTCCTCAATGGCTGTTGAAGAAATATTTTTTCGATCTTCCCGCTCGCGTAAACCTTTGTTTTAATAAAGGTTTCTTTATTTCTTTATTATTTTCCTTTTTCAAAAAAAAAAAAAAAAAAACTTAGTTGTTTTTTCTTTCTTTTTTCGTTTCGCCCCGGCGGGGCCTGTTGCCACAATCGAAGCCTCGGCTTTCGATTTGGCAGAGGCTGTCTTTACTTTCATGCCCCCTCAGCCCGGGTTTAAAAAGTGCCAGCGGTGCGCTAGGCCAATCTCACTGACAGACCCACATAACTGGTGTCTGCAGTGTCTTGGTCCCGACCATCAAGCGTCCACTTGCACCCGCTGTGCAACTTTGAAAAAACGAACACTTAAGAACCGCCAAATTCAGCAGCGGTTGCTATTCGGTGCCGAGATGTCCGATTCCAATGTACCGGCACCGACATCAATTGCATCTCAATCGGCACCGACTTCATCGACACCGCGCGATACCGCGCCGGCGTCGCAACCAGCAGGTAAGCCGGCTAAGAAGCCTTCCCCGCTGGAGCGTCCTCCGGTCTCTACTGCAGTGAGTCCAATCCTGCCGACCTCGAGTCGCCCACGGAAGCGCTCCGCTCCGATTGAAGTTAGCCCCTCGACATCGGGTTCTTCATCGGAGTGTCGAGCGGCACCCAAGGTACCGCAGAAGAAAAAGGCGGTACCGGTGCCTTCACTGGACGAGCGCATTGCCGCCGTTCTGCAGGTACAGCTGAGAGAACAACTCCAACAGCTACTACCTGCCTTTTTGCCCCAGAACCTTCCAGTTCCGGTACGGTCGGAGCCACCGGTGCCGATAGTGGAACGCCCTCTTTTATCGGCATCCACTTTATCGGTACCGGGTCTTACCACCTCATCGACCTCGATGCCGGTTTTAGCTCCAGAGCCAAAATCTCACCACCAGGCGGTTCAAACCTCGGTACCAGCACAACAGGTTACATCGCCTGGTACCGTATCCATGAGGTCGGGCAAGTCCACACATAAAACCTGACACCAGGAACCTTCCACACCAGAGTCTCGACACCATGGCTCTCAGGTTAGGGATCCTGATTTGTGGGGTGATTCTGAAGAGCCCTTTCTTTCCGAAGGTGAATGCTCTTCTGATGAGGAGGAACACCTTGTTACCAATCCCTCTTCTCATCCAGATTCCGCATCTTTTCCTTCTTTTCTAAAGGAAATGTGTGAATCCTTGTCTATTCCCTTGGAGGCTGAGTCAAAGAAATCTAAGGCATTTCTTGATGCATTGGATTTTG
Organism: Geotrypetes seraphini; assembly: GCF_902459505.1. NCBI lineage: Eukaryota > Metazoa > Chordata > Amphibia > Gymnophiona > Dermophiidae > Geotrypetes > Geotrypetes seraphini. The sequence goes on from NC_047086.1 coordinate 291,704,268, forward strand.
ACCAGCCTCCAAGGGAATTTCTTAAACTTCCTCTCCATGATATATTGAGAGAAACGTTTTATAAAAACCTTGAAACTCCCCTGACTGTCCCTGGAGCCCCTAGAAAACTGGACTCCTTATACAGGGTGATACCTATACCTGGGTTTGATAAACCCCAACTCCCGCATGAGTCTCTTTTGGTGGAGTCCACTTTAAAGAAATCAGCGGGAGCTAATGTGTATGCCTCAGTCCCTCCTGGCAGAGAAGGGAAATCAATGGACAAATTTGGCAAGCGGCTATATCAAAATGCCATGCTTGCAAACAGATCAGGAAATTATGCGTTTCATTTCTCATTTTATTTGAAACATTTAATCCAAACAGTTTCTACCTTTGAGAAATATCTGCCTGATCGCAAAAAATCTGCTTTTCACACTTGTACCTCCTCTCTTCTCCAGTTGAGGAAGTTTCTAGTAAGATCAATTTATGACACCTTTGAATTGACTTCTAGAGCCACGGCTATGTCAGTGGCTATGCGCAGGTTGGCATGGCTCAGGGTCTCAGAGCTGGAAGTAAACCACCAAGACCGTCTAGCAAATGCACCTTGCTTAGGGGATGAGCTGTTTGGTGATTCCATGGATTCCACCACACAGAAGCTATCGGCGCATGAGACACGTTGGGATACTCTCCTAAAGAACAAAAAGAAGACTCCACCTGCTAGGCCTTTCCGACAACAATCGGCCTACCAACGCCGCTATGCTGCTCGTCCTTTGCCTCAGGCTACTCAACAGCCTAAAAGGCAACGGCAGCAACAACAACGTCAACCTCAAAGGCAGACGCAGCAGCAACAGAAACCTCCCCCACCTCAAAAGTCTACTCAACCCTTTTGACGTGTTTCTCCTGAGCATAGCCAATATCATACCATCTGCCCATCTTCCCCAACCTATAGGAGGGCGCCTGACCCATTTTTTCAGTCGGTGGGAGATCATTACATCCGACCAATGGGTCCTAAACATCATCCGCCACGGCTACTCTCTCAACTTCCAGACTTATCCCGCTCAAAGTCTACCAAAAGAGTCTGCTTTGAACACTCATCAATCCTCTCTCCTGATACAAGAGGTTCAATCCCTTCTTCTTCTAAACGCCATAGAAGAAGTTCCTCTAGACCAGAAAGGTCAGGGATTTTACTCCCGTTACTTTCTAGTTCCAAAGAAAACAGGAGATCTCAGGCCCATCTTAGATCTTCGAGATCTCAACAAATGCTTGGTCAAAGAAAAATTCAAGATGCTTTCTTTAGCGACTCTTTATCCTCTTCTCAATCAGGGCGAATGGCTATGCTCCCTCGACCTCAAGGAGGCTTACACTCATATTCCCATCCATCTAGCCTCCAGACAGTATCTCCGCTTCATGATCAATCACTGTCATTACCAATACAAAGTTCTCCCCTTCGGACTTGCTTCATCTCCAAGAGTGTTCACCAAATGTCTGATTGTGGTGGCTGCTTTCCTTCGTTCACATCATCTACAAGTTTTTCCTTACCTGGACGATTGGTTGATAAAGGCCAACTCTCCTCAAACAGTGCTACTGGCCACCAATCAAACCATCTTGTTCTTACAGATTCTGGGGTTCGAGGTCAATTTTCCCAAATCTCATCTCATCCCCACTCAGAGACTTCAATTCATTGGAGCAGTGCTGGACACGATCCTCATGAGAGCATTCCTGCCGTCCAACCGGCTCCACACTCTTCAGGTTTTGTGTCAACAGGTTCTTCTTCAAAGTTCCATCTCTGCCAAACAAATGATGGTACTATTGAGACACATGGCTTCAACAGTGCATGTCACTCCTCTGGCACGTCTTCACCTGCGCACACCTCAATGGACCCTTGCTACCCAGTGGTCCCAAGCGACGGATCCTTGCTCACGTCACATATCTGTGACATCATCTCTTCGTCAGTCTCTACAATGGTGGTTGGTATCCTCAAATCTATCCAGAGGTCTTCTATTCCATCTACCTCCTCATCAACTAGTCATCACAACCGATGCCTCCCCGTATGCTTGGGGAGCTCATTTGAACGACTTCCAAACTCAAGGTCTGTGGACAGCCCAGGAAAAGAAGCACCACATCAATTTCCTGGAACTCAGAGCAATGTTTTATGCCCTCAAGGCTTTCCAACATCTTCTCTTCCCTCAAGTTCTGCTCCTGTGCACAGACAATCAGGTGGCGATGTACTACATCAACAAGCAAGGCGGAACGGGTTCTCGCCTCTTGTGCCAGGAAGCCCAGAAAATCTGGACTTGGGCCATAAATCATCATCTATTCCTGAAAGCAATTTACATTCAGGGAGAAAAGAATTCCTTAGCAGACAAACTCAGCAGAATTCTCCAACCTCACGAGTGGACACTCGATCCTGTAACTCTTCAGTCCATCTTCGCTCAATGGGGCACTCCTCAGATAGACCTCTTTGCAGCTCCTCACAATCACCAGCTGCCCCTTTTCTGCTCCAGACTCTACTCGCCTCACCGTCTGGCAGCGGATGCGTTTCTCCTAGATTGGTCAAATCTGTTCCTGTATGCTTTCCCTCCTCTCCCTCTCATGTTGAGGACCTTATTCAAGCTCAAGAGGGAACGAGCCACCATGATTCTGATAGCTCCGAGGTGGCCCAGGCAACATTGGTTCTCCCTTCTACTTCAGCTCAATTCCAGAGAACCTTTTCTTCTGCCACTGTATCCTTCTCTGCTTACACAGCATCAGGAAACCCTTCTACATCCCAACCTCCAGTCTCTGCACCTGACAGCTTGGTATCTCTCGGGCTGACTTCGAGTGATTCCCTTTTATCTCAGCCTGTTCGTTCAATTCTGAATGCCTCCAGGAAGCCGGCCACTCTGCAATGTTACCATCAGAAGTGGACACGTTTTTCTTCCTGGTGTCTTCTTCATCACCATGATCCCACTTCCCTTGCAGTGGAGACCTTGTTGGACTATCTTCTTTCGTTGTCAGACTCTGGTCTCAAATCCACTTCATTCAGAGTCCACCTCAGTGCTATTGCGGCTTTTCATGAGCCAGTCCATGGAAAAATCCTCTCAGCTCATCCCTTGGTGTCCAGGTTTATGCGGGGTCTTTTTAATGTGAAACCACCTCTTAAAGCCCCTCCTGTTATCTGGGATCTCAATGTAGTTCTATCCGCTTTAATGAAGCCTCCATTTGAACCCTTAGCTACTGCTTCTTTCAAGTTCCTCATTTGGAAGGTACTTTTCCTTATTGCTCTTACCTCTGCCAGGAGGGTCAGTGAGCTACAGGCACTAGTTGCGGATCCACCTTTTACAATCTTTCATCATGACAAGGTGGTTCTGCGTACACATCCAAAGTTTCTCCCTAAGGTTGTCTCTGATTTTCATCTCAACCAATCCATTGTTCTGCCTGTCTTCTTTCCAAAACCTCACTCTCATTCTGGAGAACAGGCTCTGCATACTTTGGACTGTAAGCGGGCTCTAGCTTACTATTTAGAGCGTACTAAGCCCCACAGATCATCTCCCCAACTCTTTCTATCCTTTGATCCGAATAAATTGGGGCGTCCTGTTTCTAAACGTACGTTGTCTAATTGGCTGGCAGCGTGCATTTCATTCTGGTATGCTCAGACCGGACTATCACTGGAAGGTTCTGTCACGGCCCATAAAGTTCGAGCTATGGCAGCATCTGTAGCTTTCCTCCATTCCACTCCTATTGAGGAAATCTGCAAGGCTGCTACTTGGTCCTCAGTTCATACTTTTACATCTCATTATTGTCTGGATGCTTTCTCCAGACGGGATGGACACTTCGGCCAATCTGTTTTGCAAAATTTGTTTTCTTAATGGCCAACCTTCCCTCCATCCCTCTTTTTGTTAGCTTGGAGGTCACCCATCAGTCAAGAATATGCTGCCTGCTTGTCCTGGGATAAAGCACAGTTACTTACCGTAACAGGGACAGCAGGCAGATATTCTTGCGTCCCACCCACCTCCCCGGGTTGGCTTCTTAGCTGGCTTATCCTAACTGGGGACCACACGCCTCCGTCGGGCGGGAAGGCTCTCGCGCATGCGCGGTGCGGCCTACTAGAACTTTCCAAGTTCTTAAAGTGCAATCACTCTAAAATTGTCCGTACCGGGGCTCCGTCGGTGCCGTCACCCATCAGTCAAGAATATCTGCCTGCTGTCCCTGGATAACACCTGTTACGGTAAGTAACTGTGCTTTATGGACATTACACCATCCATCAAGACTTTAAAAAAATTTAAATATTGTATGAGCAGAACAGAAATGTACTACTGTTTCAGGGAAGTTCCCCGTGCCCCTCCTTTTCCATTTTTCTGTTATAGTGGATATTGATTGCTTTGGTACAAACTGAAGAGAGCACTATACTCCATTAGTAAAGGAGGAGGAGCTGAAAGATGTGTTTGACATCTTTCTGCAACTACGGCCTAGATTCTCAAAAAACTGTTAAAAAAACAACGGGCGGCTATCACAGTCGTTCTGGTAGTGATTTTCAAAAAGCAAGTCATTCTCAAAAAAATGCTCATACAAATGAGGTTGGCAGAGAGTAGCAAAGACTTGCTAAAATTTGCAAGTGCTCTTTAGCATTAACTTTTATAGTTCATCAGTTTTATTCAGTGACAAACTACTAACATTATTACTTCTAAACAGATTAGAGGATACAGGAATAGATTCTATATATTTACAAATATAATAATTGAAAGAAACATTTGTTCTTTAGCACTCTCCAGACCAGTAGAGGTTAAACTTTACAAATGGGTATATATCCAATCATGACCAGCAGGTGGAGACTGAAAACAAAACTTTGGGACAGTATATACTATCCTCCCTTCTCTATTTCCCAGTCTTCTTTCAGTCTCCAGCAGGTGTTGATGTGATCTGTACCCATCTCCCTTGGTAGGGCTGTTGGAACTTGTTTAGGGGGTTTATTGTCCCTGTTTTTGGCCGGACGGAGCTTGGGCGGACCCTGTTTGGGGGTTCGTCCGACCTCGGGGGTGTCAAACCCGGCGGGTCTCGAGCGGGGTCCCTCCCCCCACTTCCTCCACCTCCCCACATTTTTTTAGAGGAGCCTCAGCAGTAAGCCTTGCCCCCTAAATCAAGCAAGGCATATTGCTTCGAGAGCCTGTGGAGTCTGTTCTGTAAAAAAAAAAAAAAAAATCCTGAGGTAGTGCTGGTCTGGAGGGTTGTTTCCCTTTAAGAAAACTGTATTTTACTGTATTTTTTCAACTAACCGGCACTTTTTTACAGCTAGGTCGCGTATGGAGCAATGAGCACTTCTAAAGGGAAAAAGTGCTCATTATGCTCCAGACGCAAGGCACTCGCGGCCGGCCTGTGCAAGCGGTGTTCAGGCCGGTGCGGTGGAGGAGCTCCGTCGGCAGCGGCTGCAGGCGCCCAGAGCTCCCCGCCGATGGTGCCTCGCGAGTCGGCAGGGAGCAGTGGTGAAGCCCGGTCTTCACCATCCGCCCACGGAGGGATTCCCCGAGCCGCCGACGGTCGGGTTTTTGAGGATTCCCTCTCAGCTGATTTTTTGACAGCTGATGCCGGCTTGCCTGCTTTAGCGGCTGAGACTGTTCAGGTTTCTCAGCCGCTACAGCCTATGGAGGGAGCTTTTTTGGCGGGAAAGTCGCCATCTTCTCTGTCTGGCCCCTCCATTTTGTCTTCCACCTCAGGTGACCTTCCCCCTGTTTTGTCTATGCAGGGGCAGGTTTCTGCTGGGTCCCCTGCTGTGGCAGGGAGTCCCTTGGGACCCTCGGGGGGTTTTTCTCCTGATTTCTTTTTTTCTTTATGCAGAGCCTATTTTCAGGCGGCTGGGGGTCCCGGTTGCGCCCAGGGGGTTTCGGGGGGTGGGGTTTCCTCCGCGCTCCCTGCGGCTTTGCCTCTCTCGTCTGGCGTGGCGTCCCCTCCGCCGCCTCCCTTGTCCAAGCGTCCGCGGGTGTCGTGGGACGAGGATTTGTGGTCGGAGGAACGTGTCGGTCTGGAGGAGGACCTGGACCCTTCTGAGGAATTCCAGGACCCTCTGGAGGGGACGGAAGCTGGCGGCGGGTTGTCGGGTTTCCCGTTCGCCGGTGAAGAGGCGTCCGTGGTGCGCCTTTTTCAGAGAGATGAGCTGCCTGACCTTATTCAACAGGTTTCTTCGGTTTTGCGTTTTGAGGACGCACCGCCGGAGACTCCGCGTGTGGGGGACCCTCTGTTGCGGGGGATCCGTTCCGTTTCCCGCTCTTTTCCTATGCATCAGGATATTCGGGATATTATTCTGGAGCAGTGGAAAACGGCGGAGACGCCGTTTCGGCTGGCGCGCAGCATGGCTCGCCTGTATCCCATTCCAGAAGGGGATCGGGCTACGTTAGCTTCGCCAGTCGTTGATGCGGTGGTCTCGGCAATTTCCAAGCGGCATACCGTGCCTGTTGAGGGCGGTTCTGCCTTGCGGGACTCCGAGGAGCGCAAGTTGGAGAACATACTTAAGCAAAATTTTCAGGTCTCTGCCTTTGGGGTCCAGGCGGCTATTTGTGGGGGGCTGGTCGCTCGCGCCGTGTTTCGGTGGGCGGAGCGTGTCTTGGATCGGGAGTCTGATGACTGGTCTCTGGTGGATCAGGAGGTAGCGAAGATTGAGATGGCTGCCTCATTCCTCTCAGATGCTCTATATGACTTGGTGCGGATCTCGGCTAAGTCTATGGCTTTTGGCGTGGCCGCAAGGCGTGTTTTGTGGCTGCGCGCTTGGGCGGCAGATGCTGCGTCCAAAGCTAAGCTTACTAAATTTCCCTTTCGGGGGTCATTTTTATTTGGAGAGGACTTGGATAAGTTGATTCAGACTCTGTCGGACTCGAAAGTTCCCCGTCTGCCGGAGGACCGTGCCCGCCCTGCGTCTCGGGGTGGTGCGGCCCGGGGGCGTTTGCGGGAATTTCGCAAGTATCGCCCTGGGCGTGTGGCTGCTTCTTTCCAGTCTCCGGGGTTTTCCCGGGGTCGGTTCTTCCAGCGCATGCAGCCCTTTCGGGGGGCCCGTCGGGGGGCAGGGAATCCCTCCGCCGGTTCCCCCGCTTCCCGTCCTGCACAATGACGCCTTGCCGGCGCCCCCTTTGGTTCCGGTGGGGGCCCGGCTGCGCAACTTTTTCCCCAAATGGGCCGAGATCACGTCCGATCAGTGGGTCCTGGAGGTGGTGCGGGACGGTTATGCCCTGGAGTTCGCCCGCTCTCTGCCGGACTTTTTCCTCGCTTCTCCATGTCAGACTCCTGGGAAGATGCAGGCTTTTCGCCAGACCCTTCAGCACTTGCTAGATCTCAGGGCAGTTGTTCCAGTGCCCCCTCCGGAATGGGGCACGGGCAGGTACTCCATTTACTTTGTGGTGCCCAAGAAGGAGGGGACCTTTCGGCCCATCCTCGATTTGAAAGGGGTCAACAGAGCTCTCAAGATTCCCTCATTCCGTATGGAAACTCTGCAGTCGGTCATTCTGGCGGTTCAGCCGGGGGAGTTTCTCACTTCTCTCGATCTGACAGAGGCCTACTTGCATGTTCCCATTCGGGCCTCTCGTCAGCGTTTCCTGCGCTTTGTGATCTTGGGTCGGCACTATCAGTTCTGTGCGCTTCCCTTTGGGCTGGCCACGGCTCCCCGGACGTTCACCAAGGTGGTGGTGGTCGTCGCGGCAGCCTTGCGGTCGGAGGGCATCCTGGTACACCCCTACCTGGACGACTGGTTAATTCGGGCAAAGTCGTTGCAGGAAAGCTCCCGGGTTACGGCTCGGGTGGTGGAGTTTCTCCGGTCGCTGGGCTGGGTGGTCAACCTTTCCAAGAGCCGGTTGGTCCCGGCTCAGCGTCTGGAGTACCTTGGGGTGCTGTTCGACACCTCCTTGGGGAAGGTCTTCCTCCCAGAGGCCCGGGTGAGCAAATTGCAATCTCAGGTTCGCCTGCTTTTGGCGTCCCGGTGTCCTCGGGCGCGAGATTTCCTTCAGGTCTTGGGGTCGATGGCGGCGTCCCTGGACGTGGTGAGGTGGGTGCGGGCCCACATGCGTCCTCTCCAGTATGCTCTGCTCCGGAGGTGGTCTCCCCAGAGGCACGGGATGGACGTTCCGGTTCCCCTGCGAGGCTTGGCGCGCTGCAGTCTGCGTTGGTGGCTCCAGACCCCTCACCTAGTTCAGGGGGTGGGTCTGGATCTTCAGCAGTGGACGGTGCTCCTTACGGATGCGAGTCTCCTGGGTTGGGGGGCTCAGTGCCTGGGTCACTCAGCTCAGGGTACCTGGTCCGCAGAGGAGGCCTCCTGGTCGATCAACGTGTTGGAGACCAGAGCGGTCCGGCTGGCGCTGTTGGCTTTCCACTCCCTTTTGTTGGGCAAGTCGGTCAGAGTCCTGTCGGACAATGCCACGGCGGTGGCTTATGTCAATCGTCAGGGGGGCACCAAGAGCACTCAGGTGGCGCAGGAGGCGGCTCGGCTCATGGTTTGGGCGGAGTCACATCTTCTGGACCTCTCGGCCTCTCACATTGCCGGGGTAGAAAATGTTCAGGCGGACTTCCTCAGTCGTCACTTCTTGGATCCCGGAGAGTGGTGTCTCGGCGCCGTGGCGTTTCAGTTGATAGTGCAGGCTTGGGGGCAGCCCCTGATGGATCTGATGGCCACAAGTGGCAACGCCAAAGTGCCCCGCTTCTTCAGTCGTCGCAGGGACGGTCTGGCCGAGGGTCTGGATGCTCTGGTCCAACCGTGGCCAACGGAGGGGCTGTTGTATGTGTTCCCTCCTTGGCCATTAGTGGGCAGAGTACTGCTTCGCATTGTTCGCCATCCGGGGCTGGTGGTTTTGGTGGCTCCGGATTGGCCTCGTCGTCCGTGGTATGTGGATCTGGTGAGGCATCTGGTGGCGGATCCTCTTCCTCTGCCTCTCGTGTGCGATCTTCTGACGCAGGGTCCCATTCCCATGTTCGACCCGTCTCCCTTTTGTCTTACGGCTTGGCTCTTGAAAGGGGCCGCCTTAGTAAGAAGGGATATTCAGATAAGGTGATCTCTACACTTTTGGGGTCCCGGAGGCTTTCTACCTCTCGGGCTTATTTGCGGGTTTGGCGTCTTTTTGAGGAATGGTGCCGGGCGCGGGGAGTGGTCTCTTTTCGCGCTTCCCTGCCTAACATTCTAGAGTTCTTGCAGGATGGCCTGGATAGAGGCCTGGCTTGGTCTTCTCTCCGGGTTCAACTGGCGGCACTGGCGGCTTTTCGGGGGCTGGTGACAGGTCAGCGTTTGTCGGCCATTCCTGATGTAATTCGCTTTCTTCGGGCGGCCAAGTTACTCAGGCCTCCCATTCGGCCCTCGATTCCCTCTTGGGATCTCAATCTGGTTCTCTCGGTTTTGGTGCGCCCGCCTTTCGAGCCGTTGGATGGCTGTTCTTTGAAGGACCTTACGCTGAAGTCGGTCTTTTTGGTGGCCATTACTTCCGCTAGGCGGGTTTCTGAGCTACAGGCTTTCTCTTGTAGGGCTCCCTTCTTGGAATTTTCGAGGGAGCGGGTTGTTTTGCGGCCTGTTCCTTCTTTTCTGCCGAAAGTAGTTTCTCCTTTTCATGTCAATCAATCAGTGGTCCTCCCGGTCTTGGGTAGTCGGGAGGGCTCTTCTGAGCAACGGCAGCTGCGCAAGTTGGATGTCGGTCGGGTCCTCCGCGCTTATGTGCAGCGGACCCGGGAATTTCGGAGCTCCGATCATCTCTTTGTTCTTCTGGCGGGTCCTCGTCGGGGGGCTGGCGCTTCTAAGGCTACTATTTCGCGCTGGATCAAGGAGACGATTGCTTCCGCTTATCTTCTGAGTCAGAAACCTGTTCCGGAGTTTCTCAAGGCTCATTCCACTCGAGGTCAGGCGGCTTCTTGGGCTGAGTCGTCGCTCGTGCCTCCGGTGGATATTTGTAAGGCTGCGGTTTGGTCCTCCTTGCATTCATTTGTTAGGCATTATCGGGTAGATGTTCAGGCGCGTCGGGACGCGGTGTTCGGTGAGCGTGTTCTGGTATCGGCCCTTCGGGGGTCCCGCCCGTGAGAGGGACTGCTTTGGTACGTCCCATTTGTAAAGTTTAACCTCTACTGGTCTGGAGAGTGCTAAAGAAGGAGAAATTAGGTTCTTACCTGCTAATTTACTTTCTTTTAGCTTCTCCAGACCAGTAGAGGTCCCCACCCTGTCTGTTGTTGTTGTTGTTGGGGCTGTTTTGCGGGCAGTTTTTGTTTTTTGCTGCGGGTTCTAGTATTTTTCTAGGGCCGGGGAGAATTAAAGAACAGCGGCTGTGGCTCGGCTGGCTTAGCTGGCGAGCTGTGGGGACATTTTCCTTCGGGTATTTCTCCTCTGCATTTTCCAACAGCATTTGGGTATGTTATTTGTTACTCCTGTTCGGAGTATTGTTTTCTTTCTGTTTTCCAGTTCTTGGTTCTGCTTGGCTATTCGGCAGACTGAGGGAAATAGAGAAGGGAGGATAGTATATACTGTCCCAAAGTTTTGTTTTCAGTCTCCACCTGCTGGTCATGATTGGATATATACCCATTTGTAAAGTTTAACCTCTACTGGTCTGGAGAAGCTAAAAGAAAGTAAATTAGCAGGTAAGAACCTAATTTCTCCTTATAATACCTAAACCAACATGAACTTCATTTGTAAAACCTTAGATAAACCAGAGTTATCTATTAATTTTGCAGTCATCTTTTTTTCTTCTTTTTAATAGTACAGGTACACAATCTTTTATCCCAAATCCTTGGAACCCAGACACATTTTGGATTTTAGAACTTTCAGATTTTGTAATGGTAGTTAGGAGGATTAGGAGCTTAGTGAAAGTATTGCACAATTTATCAGTACTAATTGGTAAGTAAAGGCAGTCCCTGGGTTAAGAACAAATTCTATTTTTAAAACCGTTCTTAAGTTGAATTTGTATGGGAGAACCTGTATGTATTTATGTTCTCCTGTACAGTACACAATCTATAAAAACATTAAAGAAACAGTCCTCAAAATAATATACTATAGTTTATAGTATAGAAAAGATGTTACAGGCAGCATTTCCTACACGCTGCCCGTGGTTGACCCAGAAGTCTTCCCTCTGAGCATAGAGTAATGGAAATCTTTATTTTTCCTTTCCAAATTCTGATTCTAGTATTCTTCCCATCTTCTCTACCTCTTTGAAGTCCCTCTTGCATCCCTTTCCATCCATCCCACTGTTCCCTCCACCACCATGTCCAACATTTCTCCCCTTTCCATCTCTACCTCACTCCTCTCCCACCATGTACAATTCTCCTCTTTCTTCATTTCTCCCATGCACCATCTCTTTCCTTCTCACTTACACTCATGCCCAACAATTCTCCCTTTCTATTCCCTCCCCCACCTCAGATCTCTTTCCCTCACTTCCTTCATTCTATGTCCCAAGTTCGTGCCCCCTCTCTCCTGCTGCCTTCTTGCTGCATTTGTTTTTCTTCACAAAGCTGTGGGCAGCAGCTGCTGCATGAGGCCCAAGGCTGATCGGAAGCCTTCCCTCTGACATTGGAGGGAACTTCCCTCCGGTATCAGAGGGAAGGCTTCTGGGTTAGCCGCAGACCGCATGTAGGAGCCACAGCCTGCAGCTTTGAGAAGAAAAACAAGGACAGCTGGCAGGCAGCAGGAGCAGGGAGCTGTCTAGAACACAGGTACACATGGGCACATGAACTTGGGACACAGAATGGAGGGAGGGAGAGGGGTACATTGGGACATATAAAGGAGGAAAAGGAGCACAAGACAAGCAAAACCCTCATTTATAACTACGAGTTCGACGTAAGTTGGGAACTGCCTCTATTGTTCATTTTCTACTTCTCAAGGTTTATTAGTAGAGGTATATGCAGCTTTTAAGGGGTTGTGTGTCACATTGGGGCATGTTTTGTACCAAATGTGAGCTTTGGTGTATAAACAATCTCCATTTAAAAAATTCAATTTTTGGAGTTTTGGATAAGAGATTGTGTGCCTATATTGTAATTGAAAAATATACCTATATAAGTTTGATCCATATTTTGTTTGAATTAAAGTTATAAACAAAAATGAATCACTTGTTAACACACTTTATAAAAGATGTATCTGATTAGACATATGATATGTTCTGTTTTGGCCAACTGCTTTCCTTGTTTCTCTTGCAGACATTCTGATGCACTCCCATCTTGCAAGAAAACTGAGCCATTGTCTCCTGTGAAAGATAATTTAGTACTCACACCAGAAACAGATGAAGATATTTGCAACAAATCAGAATGTGGTCATGTTCAAAGATGGCTCTTCACATAATCAACTGTATTAACCACCAATAACACAGATCATAAGTCACAGAAAACTGCCATGTTTGTTGCCCTTACTCTCCATTTGCAACCTAGAACTGTTGACTATTTTTCAGACAAAATGCATTTTTCTTAAAAGTAGAAGGGACTTTAGATGCAAGAATGTAACTTACATGAACTATATATTTTTCTGACCATTTTTAAACAACTTTTTCTTACAGTTTATACATAAAGTACAGTTCAATACTGTATGAACAGAATAAAATCTTTTGGAAGTATTTAATTTTTTAAATATTGTCTTGTGTGCATGCAATTTTTTTTTAATTTGATGGTTAAAACCCAAAAAACTATTTAGCCCTGAAGCTGGATTATATATATATATATATATTTTGCAAAGAGTACAGTAGTCTGGACCATAGGTTTTATCTCCATACTTGCAGGAAACTTGCAGAAGTTATAAAGCAATTTTCTCAGCTCCACCTCCTTGTGTCACTGGGCAGTGCCCTTCTTCCTCAGTTTTTCCTTCTGCAAGCAGATTGCGAAGGTGTCTTCTCTGCATCTGATTTTATTGTTTTTGAGTATTTTTATTCAGTTCTTCTAGTCTTTCCAGTGCCCAAGGGATCCCCAGTATTCCTAGGGGAATCTCTGCCTGGGAGAAGATACAGACTCTGTATTCAGGTCTGTAACTGGGGGGAGGGGGCAACTCTTCTTTTAGGGAACCTATCTTAGCTGGCCTGCACTAACATTGTGGACAGCTCGGGGTTCAGTCCTCTAGGAGCTCAGCTCGCCCCCGATTTATAAGGCACTTGAGCATAGGCTCACTGGCCCCCACATCAGGCCTGAGGGATTTGCAGCTGCTGGCTGCGTTTCTCTCCTCCCCCCCCCCCCCCCCCCCACACACACACACTTCAAAGATTTGTCAAGAGACAGTGGGGTTGAGGGTTTCAAGCTCTTAAGACACTGTTTAAAGGTAGCCTGATGAGACAAGCCCCTGAAGACTGCATGCTTGTCTGAGGCAGAAATATCTTCAGAGTCCAACTGAGCAGGCATGCACCTTCCCATTGTGCAGGGTGAGGGAGGGAGCTTAAAACTTTTGTCCTTGGCCCACACAAGGGGCTGCTATATGTGTTTCTCCCGTGGCCAATAATAGGCCAGGCCATTCGATGAATAGCAGAATACTATGGGTTGGTAGTTCTCAAGGCACCAGACTAGCCTTTTTGTCCCTGGTATGCGGTTCTAGTTTAGCTGCAGTGGGACAGGTGTCACAGAGGCCAATTGCATTGAAAAGTCTGGAATGCTTTGGGTTTATGGCATGGCTCTTGATAGTCACAACTTATGCTAAGGCATGGAAGACATTTCAGCACTGGTGTGCGATACAGATAGTTGAAGCTCCAATTTTAGCAGTCCTTGCAGTTCTGGAGGATGAACTCCAGAAGGGCCTTGCAATTGGTTCACTCAAGGTACAGACGATGAGCCTCTCGTGTTTTTGACAATGAGGGAAAAAGGGATCCCTTGCTTCTCATTCTGATATAGTCACTCTGATATAGCCCAGCAGCACCTCTCCCTCACACCTTCCCCCACCTAGATCCAGAAACATCTCTCTATCACCTTCCCCCCACCCAGATCCAGCAGCATGTCTCCCTATCACCTTCCCCCACCCACCACCCACATCCAGCAGCTTCTCTCTCACCTTTCATGACTCAGATTCAGCAGCACTTCTCCCATTCACCTTTTCCATACCCACTTCTTCTTACCTCCTCTCAGGCCCAGTAGCACCATGCTTTCATCTCCCCACCCAAGTCTAACAGCACCTCTCACACCTCCCACCCCACCACCCAGGTCCAGCAGCTCACCTCACCACCACCACATCCAGCAACTCCTCTTGACTAATAGCACCCCCTCAATTATTCCATCAGGCAGCCTTGAGGCTTTGCTAGGCTGGGCCACCTCCTATTTTTTTCTTTAACTTTTTATTCAGATGAGGAACATGGTACAACCAAAAAAACAGCCATCAAGGAGGCACTCCCAGCATCTCTGAATACAAAAGAAGACATATAGCTTGTCAATAAGTGAGAACTATGATTTTTATTTTTAGATAATTGGGATAAAATTGTTTATAGTATGTCTTAATGAGTATGCTTGGGGAATATTGTGTATGTGAGTTGTAAGTGTAATTGCAGAATAAGTAGTATGATGATGGAATTATATTTGATCATAGTTGTAGTTTGAAACTGATGGTGGTTTGAAAATATTTATTTAAATATACTGTAAGAGGCAGAATTTTTGGTAATGCTTCTTCCAAAAAAGATCATATTTTTCCCCTCAGCTCCTTCCTTTAATCCTAATATTCTTATATTCTGTCTTCTAGACTTATTTTCGAGATCTGTCATTTTTTTATTCATTTCTTTTAATATGTTATGATCTTCTTTGTTGTCCTGTTGTATCTTTTCTATTCTGTTTTCCATCTTGTCCATTCTGTTATTTACTATATATCCAGCTTGTTGTTCATGAATTTCATTTCCTTCCTCATCTCTATTAGTGATAAATTGATGTTCCTCAGTTCCTCCATAACCTCTATTACATCAAATGCATCCATTGGCAGAGGACTCCCACTAGGAATCTGTGGATCTTCCTTTAATCTTTCCTGTAGATTTTGCAGGAGTCTTGCATCTTCTGCTTGTTTGATGTCATTTTAGAGGATTTTATATTCAAATAGAAGAAAAATTGTTACTTTAAAGCTTAAAAAATGATGCTCAGAGGAGGGAGCTCAACTGCTAGCCAGCCATCCACCAAGCCTCCAAGTTCCGGAATCTGTATAAAAAAAACCCCAAAAAACAACCATTTATTTAAATATACTGTATATCACATATTTTGAATAGAATGTAATTCATTAAAAGAAGAGTACATAATAGTTTAGCTTCATTATAGAGTGGTGGAATGTGAATTGAAGCTATTGGGGTGCTTTCTCATTATATAGTACTGAATGCAAAAGATAAAATACAGAGTAGTGAAATAGCAACAGGCAGTGGAGAATTATATGGATGTCAACTTATTCCTGAACATTCTATAGATAAGTGTCATAAGTTATCTCTGTCCTGAACATAATTTTCTAATAATCCCTCTTTCCTCCCTTCCTGCCTAACCCCGTTGCTCTCCTGTCCACATGGTTGTAGGTTTCCCAGATACTAATATTTTAAAATGTTTCCAAAGGATACCATATAGGCACTCAATATCTCAGGCATTCCCACCTGATCATCTGAATCAGGGGTGCCCAATACGTCAATTGTAATCAACCGGTCGATCGCTCAGGCAACCCCAGTCGATCGCAGAGCCGCATTCCCTTCCCTTCTGTTTTTTTCCCCCCTCCTGACTGGCCCGCCTCTTGAAGAACGCCGGCCAATCAAAAGTCAGCTTGTTCAGTCCCCGCCGCCCTCCAGGCCCCCCAGGTTGCCGCTGCTGGTGGAGGAGGAAGAGGAGTCCTCGGCGCAGAGCAGGCAGCAGAGGGGCATAACGTGCTCTCGTCCTTCAGGCGATGGACGTGCTTGAAGGAGCGGGGAAGGTAGCAATCAGAAGGGGTGCTGGTCGTAGAGCCGCTGGCTGGGGACATGTTGATGTAGTCCGCGCAGGGCAGCTTGCCCTCGTTGCTCTCCACAGAAAGTTTGGGGTTGGCCCTGTTGGTCCACATCTTGCTGTAGCCATCGGGCGAGCAGCTGCCGCTGGGCGACATCCGGCTTTTTCCCTGGCCTCCCGGTACTTTAGCAATTCTTGCAGGTTGCCATTGGCCTCAGAAGCTGTTTTCCCTCTGCCGCGGTGACGCCCCTCCTCTGAGTCAGAGGCAGGATTGGGGAAGAGGGAAGACAGCTCCTGAGGCCTATGGCAACCTGCAAGGATTGCTAAAGTACCAGCGATCCTCTCTGCAGGCTGCTCCCTGCAGGATTTAGGTAAATGGATGTGAGAGGGCAGGGAGGAACATGTAGGCCTT
This sequence comes from Geotrypetes seraphini, assembly GCF_902459505.1. NCBI lineage: Eukaryota > Metazoa > Chordata > Amphibia > Gymnophiona > Dermophiidae > Geotrypetes > Geotrypetes seraphini. The sequence goes on from NC_047086.1 coordinate 291,720,469, forward strand.
CCAAGGGGTGGGGGGGGTGGGGGTGGAGGGTAGGGCAGGGGCAGGCCTTCAAGGGGTAGGGAAGACCTTCAGGGGTGAATGTGCAGACCTTTGGGGGGTGCAGACTTTCAGGGGGACAGGCAGGCCTTCAAGGGGTGGGGTGCAAGCCTTCGGGGCCCTGCTGCTGTAGAAGTACACGGAGGGAGGTAGGGAGGGAAGGGGAGTTCAAAGCGACGTGCATATGCCGAACTTTGGGGGGGAAGAAATAATGGGTCTAAAAAAAGAGGAGTGTGAGAGAGATGGTGGATTTAGGGAGGGAAGGAACAGAAAGGGAGAGAAGTTGGACACAAGGGATGGTGTGGAGGGGGGGAAAGAGATACTGGATAGGAGGGTAGTTGGGAAAAGAAAGGGAGAGATGGTGGACCCTGGGGTGATGGGGAAGGAGGGAGAGATGCTCAATGAAAGAGTAGTTGAGAAAGGTGATCTGTGGATGGAAATGAAAAAAAGGAAAGATTCCAGACTTCCAGGGGAGGGATGGGGAGGACAGAGATAGAAGATGGATGGTTAGCACGGAGAAAGAAGAAAGGAGACCCTGGCAAGCAAGTTATCAGAAGACAACCAGAGCCTGGGACCAACAAGATTTGAATAATGTCCAGACAACAAAGGTAGGAAAAATGATTTTATTTTCAATTTAGTGATCAAAATGTGGCCATTTTGAGAATTTATATCTGCTGTATATATTTTGCACTATGGCCCCTTTTTACTAAACCACAATAGTGTTTTTTAGCGCAGGGAGCCTATGAGTATCGAGAGCAGCGTAGGGCATTCAGTGCAACTCCCTGCACTAAAAACCGCTATTGCGGTTTAGTAAAAAGGGAGGGGGTATATTTGTGTATTTTTGTATGGTTGTTACTGAAGTGACATTGCATAAAGTCATCTGCCTTGATCTCTTTGAAAAAAAACCCAGAATAAAAATGATAATTAACATTTTCTCTGCGTACAGTGTGCTTTGTGTTTTTTTTAATTTTTTTGTTGGTAGATCATTTTGACTTGGTCATTTTAAAAGTAGCTCGCAAGCCCAAAAAGTGTGGGCACCCCTGATCTGAATCATAATACTGGTCTATTGTTTGAGAGTGGGAGACTCCTGATCCATTTTGACAAAATAGACTTTTTGGCTAGCAGTAGTCCCACTAAAATAAAGTGACACAGATAAGTCTGGAAACACTGACTCTCCAGCACCATGGCTAAGCCTGGCAGGGGTGGGGGGTATTGATCGGCGGCAGAGAGGTTAGACCTGAGTAACAGTTGTGCAAGAACAAAAAAAGAACAAAAACTGCATGAAGTACTAAAACAAACGCAGATGCAGGGAACTTCAACCTGGCTGCTGCTTGATGGGGGGGCAGTTTAGGGGCAGGGGAAAGCTTTTAAAATGAATACTGGTGCCACCAGAGGGGAAGGCTTTTAAGATGGACTTTGAAGGAGAATGTAAGAGACTTATGCACCGCCTCACTGACATCTGAAGTAATAAAAAAGAAAATTAAAAATATATCCATTGTCCAGGTCTTTATAATAGTGTCAGGAAACAGTGAAATCTTGGTTGCAGCCCTCTTGAGGACTCTGAATACAGGACCCCTCTTCAAGATCCAGCACAGTGAAGGGGAAGGGAGATCGAGGCGTCCCCCTTCACTGCACCGGAGGAGCCCGAGATCGGCGGTTTGCCCCGCCCCCAACAGCCACTTCGGCACAAGTCTGCCATTGCAGCCCTCTTGAGGACTCTGAATACAAGACCCCTCTTCAAGATCCAGCACAGTGAAGGGGAAGGGAGATCGAGGCGTCCCCCTTCACTGCACCGGAGGAGCCCGAGATCGGCGGTTTGCCCCGCCCCCAACAGCCACTTCGGCACAAGTCTGCCTTTGCAGCCCTCTTGAGGGCTCTGAATAAAGGGCCCCTCTTCAAGATCCAGCACAGTGAAGGGGAAGGGAGATCGAGGCGTCCCCCTTCACTGCACCGGAGGAGCCTGAGATCGGCGGTTTGCCCCGCCCCCAACAGCCACTTCGGCACAAGTCTGCCTTTGCAGCCCTCTTGAGGGCTCTGAATACAGGACCCCTCTTCAAGATCCAGCACAGTGAAGGGGAAGGGAGATCGAGGCGTCCCCCTTCACTGCACCGGAGGAGCCTGAGATTGGCGGTTTGCCCCGCCCCCTAACAGCCACTTCGGCACCGCCCACTGTGAACCGCCGAAGAGGAAGGCGATTTCAAGTCCGTGGCCTGATCGCCACGAAGAACGCACAGATGGCTTAACGGCTCCTCTTACACACCTGATTTAATATAATCTGTGCTTTTGCAATTTGATTTTCATTACATTTAAATGCGTAGCAATTTAAAAGTGTGCATCAAATAGAAATGCCGGTAAGACCGGCAAAAACACCTAAACATAAATTATCCTGCTCAGAACTTAAAATGGCGACGTCACCGACTCCATCTATAACCTTGACACAATGGGGAGATTGGGCCCAAGAAATCTCAAAAATGGTCACCGAGGCCCTGGAAGAAAAATTTCTTAAATTACAACTGGCTGTAGACTGTATTAATGATCGTTTTGAATCGCACGCTGGACGTATTGCAGCAGTGGAGCAAAGGGTGTCTGATAATGAAGATGCAACTTTGCAAGATCGTGAAAACGTAACTGAATTGCAAAATCAAATAGCAACACTGACAACACGTTTGGATAACCAGGAGAATCGTCAACGCCGCAACAATCTACGAGTAGTGGGGCTACCTGATCTCCGTACTGATCAGGATCTATACTATTTTTTTCAACTTTGGCTCCCAAAACAACTTGGCCTAGTGACCCCTGACTCTGGTTTTCCATGCGAGCGGGCACACCGCTTGAGCCAACGTACAGAGAATAACAACCGCCCGAGAGCAGTTACTGCTAGATATATCAACTGAAAAGATAAAGATCTTATCATACAAGCCTTTCGAAAATATGGTCGACTTGAATATGAAGGTCAAAAATTACTTTTGTTCAACGACTACTCCCTACATGTATCCACCCTTCGCAAGACGATGGTGCCACTATGTTCTACATTGCATCATCGAGGAGTGAAGTTTGCACTTGTGTATCCAGCGACTTTACGCATATGGAGAGAAGGGAAATCACACTCATTCACAGACAAAGCAACCGCACAACTATTTATAGACTCTATACCTGAGACAAATACTACCCCAATGGGCTAATATTATCAGCCATATAGTTTACTTTGAGGTATCTGTCTGATTAAATCAATTCCAAATTTAATATTTTAATCTGAGCCAATAAGCTCTTATCTTAACATGTTATGTTATGTAATGAAATACAAATTTTATATAACCTGCTAAATTAAGCACACTAATCTTCACATTTATATTACTGATTAGGTGTGGATCTTGTTAGATGTTAGATGCTTCACATGCGTCATTCTTATATGCTCATAGAAGCATCCTTAAAATATTTTAATATGTACATGATAGTTTGGTTTATCTATTTTCTGACCACATATTATGAGGTCATTACTATTTTCTTCTTTCTTATTTTAATGTCTTTTCTACTTTTCTTATTAGACAGGAGTGTCTACCTTATCTCACTAATATATCAGATATCTTCTCTCGACAAATGTGATATACTGCATATCTCTCCAACGCAAATCATATATTATGGCTGACCTACATGTTTTTTCCTTTAATGTGAATGGCCTGAATCATCCCATTAAAAGAAAAAAGATATCCAATTATGTGTCCAATAAACATCCAGACGTAATTTTATTACAAGAAACCCACCTCCCATCTGCTGCCGCCACGAAATTTCAACTAAAGGGATACTCTGCTCATATATACTCCCCTGCGACTTATCAAAAGAAAAATGGTGTTTCAATCTTTCTTAAAGATAAACTCTCTCCCATTATTCATTCAATTAAAACAGACACGGAGGGAAGATGGTGTCTGGTACATGCTGCGTTGCACTCAATAGACTTTGTTCTTCTCAATATTTATGGCCCGGTTAAAGATCACCTGGATTTTTTTAGAGACATTCAACTAGCACTAATTGAATTCAGTTCTTGTTCTCTGATATTGGGTGGAGATTTTAACCAAATCCAAGACTTGTATATTGATAGATCTTCTTCCTGTAAACCATCCAAGACCAAGTCTTTCACAGCTCTACAGGCCCTAAAAGATGCTTTCTCCCTTGTAGATCCTTGGCGACTACTTCACCCGAAAGGTAGAGAATATTCACATTTTTCACCACCACATAATACATACTCGAGAATTGATTTATTTCTTATATCCTCCTCTCTCATTCATGACCTTACTAATACTAGTATACATCCAATCTCCCTTACGGACCATGCTGCCATTTCTTTATATATTTCTATTTCGGCTCCACGTAATGAATCTCCTTCTTGGCGACTAAACAACGCCTTACTCTTGGATGAAGAAACTGTTGAAAAAATCAACTCATTTACATTAGAATTCTTCAAAAATAACTCTAAAGATCCTGAAGTTTGTCCTTCCATAATCTGGGAAGCTTATAAAGCAACCCTTAGAGGTGAATTGATAAAAATTGCCTCTTGGAAAAAAAAACAGTTCATGAAAAAAGAAAAAGAATTAGAAAACGCTATTAAAACATTAGAAATACAACATATGTCTAATCACTTACATGACCCAACTATTCTCCAACATATCCAAAAACTTAAATATGAATATAATACTTTAGTTTCATGCACAGCCAGACGAGATATCTTCATTTACAATTCTGGTCACTATATGGGGGATAATCTTATGGGTCGTCCACTGGCCAGATACCTTAAAATTAAATCCAAAAGATTACATATCACATCTATCCAAAATTCATTAGGACAATTAGTCAAAACCAGATCTTCAATTTCTTCTCAATTTGAAAATTTTTATACTTCATTATATAAATCTGAAGTTGTGGCTCCTGAATCAGATATAGACTCTTTTCTTTCCTCCTTATCTCACCCGACCATATCGGAGCCTGTTAAATTGGAACTAGATTCTCCGATGACCATAACAGAAATAGAAACTGATATATCTTCCCTACCGACTGGAAAAGCCCCAGGTCCGGATGGTTTTACTAACGAATTTTATAAACTATTTCGAAACATCTTAGCTCCTCATCTCCTTACATACTATGATTTCCTCCACTCCTCTCCAGATAAACAATTTAATTTCACAGAAGCCACCATCGTTGTAATCCCTAAACCTGACAGAGACGCTACCTTGGTCAAAAACTTCCGTCCCATCTCTCTCCTTAACTTAGATTATAAAATAATGGCAAAGTTACTTGCATTAAGACTCACCAAAGTGATTCCACATCTTATACACAAAGACCAAACGGGATTTATTAAACAAAGATATATAGGAGATAACCTATGACTTTTTCACCACATCAATGCTCATGCTAAAACATTGACAGACCCAATAATAGGCCTAGCTATAGACGCTGAAAAAGCCTTTGATCGAGTGGAGTGGTCTTTTCTTTTCAGTGTCCTAAAATGGTATAACTTTGGATCATTTTTCACGAAATGGATAAAAACATTATATCATAGTCCTAATGCTCGTATTCTAATTAATAACTCTTTATCCAGTAAATTTCCCCTTCACAGAGGCACTAGACAGGGCTGTCCTCTCTCACCACTATTGTTCAATTTAGTGTTGGAGCCTCTTCTCTCTGCTATTCGACAATGCCCGCTAATTAATGGTATTCCCTCGAGACTTCAAACTAGCAGCATATGCTGATGATGTATTAATTTTTCTAAGGAACCCTCAATCTTCTCTCCCTCATCTTATACATATCATCAAACAATATTCTAGCTTCTCAGGATATTCTGTAAATTGGGAGAAATCAGAAATCTTTCCTCTGAACAATAACATTCTTCAATCAGACTTGGCTAATTTTCCATTCACATGGTCAAATGAAGCTGTGAAATATTTAGGGATTTTAATACACAAAGATCCAGTCTTTGCTCAAGATCTTAATATATCCAAAATCAAAAATTTAGTTCTTAACACTACATCTAGGTGGTCTCCACTTTATTTGTCTTGGTGGGGTAGAATAGCATCCATCAAAATGACCCTAGCACCTCAAATTAATTACATCCTCTCAATGCTTCCTCTTTTATGCCAGAAATCATTTTTCCATTGGCTAAATAAGAAGCTATCTGAATTTATATGGAACAAGAAAAAACCTCGAATTGCTCTAGCCAAGCTGAAGGCCTCTAAAATTAACGGTGGTCTTAACTTTCCAGATTTCTACCACTACTATATTGCTTCATTAACTAAATATGGAGCTTACTGGGTCAATGACTCATTCTCTCAAGACCCTCCTAATTGGTATGAAATGGAATGTTTTCTATGCAAACCTTTACACATCTCTTGCCTATTAACGATATCAATACCCAGACATTTGAGAAAATACTCTCTTTTGAATTCAACGCAGCATGCTCTCCATCATTTAGATAAAATAGCTGATATCTCAATTAGTGTTAGCCCACTCATGTCCTTTTGGAATAATCCCAATATCCAAAACCAAGGCAAATCCCTTTCATGGAAACGGTGGCAACGGACAGGTATATGGTTTGTTCATCAATTATATACTCTTAATAAACTAATCCCTTTTGATATACTTTGCTCCACATACCTACTAACATCCTCTGCTTATTCACAAAGGATCATACTCAGTGAAATACTGTCTTCTGTACAGATACAATATGACTTCATATCTTCTAAAAATACTATTTACCATTGGTCTTTACGGTCTCTATCAAAAGGGAAAGCTATATCTTTTTTTTATAATATTCTAAGAGACCAATCCTTCACTTTCTCATATCATGCTATGAAACACTGGGATAATATAATAACTTTCTGACATTGACTGGGAACTCTTTTGGTCTTCAACAAACCGCCCACTTTTATCTTCTAGAGTTTCACAATCAATGCTCTTTGTAATGTGGAATGCAATATGGACCCCATTTCGTATGTGGAAAGCCAAATTAAAACAAGATTCTATCTGCTGGAACTGTTTGAAAGAGGAAGGAACTCTTGATCATATGTTCTTCCATTGTACTCTGGTCCGTTCTTTTTGGTCCAAAATCTGGAATACCATACAATCTATCACCAACTGCTCAGAAGAGATTTCTATGGACATTATAATCCTTCGATCTCAACACCCCTGTTTCGCTCAATCAAAATTGTCCTCCTAAACTCATTGATACCATGTTTGTGACTGCTCTCATGCATATTCTGAAAAATTGGAAATCATCTTCGTTATTAGATTATACTTTTTGGTGGAACTCTCTATGTATGTACCACAGATTTGAATCATATGCATATGAAAATAAAATTTCACTCCGTAAATCCATGAATTGGAAAAACAAAAAATCACCCTGGTCATTTTTAGATTCATATGTACATTCTACTATGTAGACACTCCTGTCTTCTCCTCTCTTTAAAATTTATTTTTTTTTCTTTTCTTTCTCTCTTCTTTTTTCCTCTCTCTTTCAATTTTTACTTTGTTCTATTTCACTTTCTATTGTCATACATCACCACAAACAAATCCAATACTCTGAGCTTTTCTTAATAATATGGGCCTTTATAAATAACTGTATATTAATGCAAAATGTTATACTACTTTTATGTATTTGAATTGCTCCTTGTATTTTTTAAAATACTGAATAAAAATTTATTGAACTGTAAAAAAAAAAAAAAAAAAGGAAACAGTGAAATCTTAAAATTGATAGAGGATCTGGGGAAATCCGTGTTTTACCTTTTGTCACCCTCCAGCTTCCAAAGGCGGATTTTATTGGCCTAAGCCTTTTACTACTATTTATTATTTCTAAAGCGCTGAAAGGCATACGCAGCGCTGTACATTTTAACATACAATAAACGGTCCCTTCTCAGAAAAGCTTACAATCTAATTTAGACAGGACATTTCAGGGTTGGGGAGATTATGGTAGAGGAAATGATACAGTGGGTATTGGTATCTGACAGAAGTGAGAGGGAGTTAGGAGTTGAAAACATAAGTTGCTACGATATACGATCGTGATTAAACTTAAAAACGTGGAAAAAATATTTATATTTACAAAGGAGAACAATATTATTACAGGACAGCATCTTCCCACTTTCTGGTTCCTATTGCCACTATTGCGTTTTCACTTCTGTTCTGGCCAGCTCCAGCTGTGCAGCGGGAGCTCTCTCATATACAGCCGAGGCTAACGCTGGTCAGTGTACGTAAGGAGGGGGGGGGCGCTGCGGTCATAGTCCCCTTCTGTGTCGCGAGCCAGCTCGCGCGGCTCTTGTAGCGGTCACCCCTGACAGGCCTCAGGAAAAGCACCGCTGCCGCCGTCCCTTTTTCCAAGGATCCTGCCCGCCGCTCACCTACACTCCACCACCTGCCTCTTCCCCACTGCATGTGGCCTAGCGCGCACGCGCGCGCCTCAACTACCCGCAAGCAGAGATGGTACGCGCCAGGTAGGACGCGCGCACGCTTGCGTTCGCTTGTTTTCCCCCTCGCCCGTCCCTGCTTCGTGGTTCCTAGACCACGTGAGATGGGAGCATTTCTATTAGTGCATTGTATGCCGAACATGCGTGAAGTGTAGGAATCAGCTTTGGGGGTGATGAAGCAAACTCGTTGACTGTGTCCATAAGAGCCACACTTTCAAAGTGACTGGAGTGCTAAACTGACTTCTATGACTGTGTTGAGTGAGGGGTTAATTTTTATTGGATTTAGCGTTCCCAATCACTTTGAAAAGTTGCCTTGTATTCGTTTGACATGAAGCTCAGGGTAGCTGACAGTTTTCTGAAGAAAGTGCTACTCATTGTGAACAGTCTCCACGTGGGGCAAGGTGTAGTGAGAGAAGGGCTACAGTGACTACTAGGGCTGGATGTTTTTAAAACAAGTCTTCAAAACTTACGAACAGTCCATTTGCCTTTCATCTCTGGTGAGCCCCAATGGCGAAAATGATTCAGGTTTTCTGGATGACCCTAGTGAGTATTCAGATCATATGCCTATAAGTTAGGTATATCACAACTCGATGTGGTCCATGCGGATCAAAAGTGAAAAAAATACTCATTTGTAAGTAACAATTTTAGTACACTTTTGTACACTAAACCTGCAGTAGGTTTCCCTATTACAAAAATAATGAACTCTGTGGCTCATGCGGATCAAAAATTAATAAATACTCATTTTGTGAACCTTGTCATGGAAGTACTCAGCTATAATCTGGAGGAAGAATGATGAGGGGTTGGAGGTGAAGGCACTTTGAGTAGAGAGTTCAGTGGGACAAAGAGACGACGAGGGTTGGAGTTAAGAGAATTAGTCAAATTATCCAATTCCTACCCATCTACTCAGCACCATTTCTCTGACTGTCATCCCTTCCATCTGTCATATCTTCAACCTATCACTGTCTACAGTAACTGTCTTCAAACAGGATGCTTTTAAACATGCTGTAATTACACCACTCAACAAAATACTTAACTAGATTCTACCTACCCTTCCAACTATTACCCCATCTCTTTCCTCCCCTTCTTATCCATGATAAAGTTCATTTCTCTGATATTGTTCTTGAATGGGGTTCATCAATGACAGTATTTAAATCCAGACTAAAAGCTCACTTTTTTTAGGTTGCTTTTGACTCTTAACCCCATCTCTTTCCTCCCCTTCTCATCCAAGTTACTAGAAAGTGTTGTTCACTAGTAGTGCCTGATTCCCAATTCGAATTGATTCACCGATTCACTTTGGGTGAATTGATTCATATTTTTAAAAAATCGACCTTGCTGATTCGGGACCCAATCTTCCTCTTAACTTTTCTTAATTACAGCAGCGGAGCAGCCTGCAGAGAGGATCGCCAGTGTTGTAGCGATCCTTGCAGGCTGCTGTCGTCCTAAGGAGCACGTTCAATCTTCCATGATCCTGCCAGTGACGTCAGAGGAGGGTCGGGACTGCGGCAGAGGGAACGTGCTCCTGAGAACGAAGGCGACCTGCAAGGATCGCTACAGCACTGGCAATCCTCTCTGCAGGCTGCCGTAATTAGGGGTGGGGGGGGGGCAACATTTAGATATAGGTCAAACGCTCCACTCTAAAACTCTCCACTAAGATATGTCACCTGAAACTATATTGTGTTACATTACTATCCTTCTCACAAGAAGAGGTTAAATGTCAAGAAGATGATATGTAATATTACCAGGGTCTATGATTTATTTATAGAGGCCTAGCCATAAGCTACGTTTGCCTCAGAAAATACTTCACATCTTAATCCATCAGTCAAGACTCGAGGTCACATATGTTATTATGCTATCTTTTCTGCTGATTTATTACCATGTCCACAGCTGAGGGTGATGTCCTTAAAATATGGAGTGAGGCAGTTCATGACGATTCATTTGCTCCTCTACTGGAAGGCTGGTTATGATTCAGATTCAAAGCCTATTGATTGCAATATTACATGTTTAGTGATATCTTAAGCATCAGAATTAAGGCAGGGAAAAATCTACTGTGCAAGATGGAGATTCCTTTATAGCTGAAACTCTGTTGTATGGTACAGAATTTTAAATCGTTACAAATTGCTTTTTAATGTGTATTTGTCTTCACTTATAGGCATAAATAACTAGCATTTATGCATGTTCTTAGCAACTAAGTGGCTCCTTATAGAATCACTCCCTTATTGTTTATTTTTACTTTTGACTGATCAAATTCAACTCTCTCATTTCACCACCCCAGAAAAAAGAGATTGCATTTCATAAACCAACAAATTTGGGCTCCTGCTGCAGCACAAAAGATGGAAAGCTGTGTTGGGTTTTAATTTAAAAGGGAAATGCTGACAGATGGTCAGAGCTCATGTTGGTGATGTTTTGCAAGATGTTGGTACACAGCATCTTTTCTTCCATTTAATATATTGGTCAACTGTGAATGATGTGAAAGAACATCTTACTTTAGAGGGAATTCAGAGCTTACAAATGTGTCAACGAACGCAGAGTTTCAAACATGAAAGACATGTCTGAAATTGGCAAGTAAATCTCCTGAGTACACCTGTAGCAGCCCGCAGGTGGACCCTGGGGTGGTGAGGAAGAAGAGAGAGATGCTGGATGAAAGGGTAGTTGAGAAAAGGAGAGATGGTGGATCTGGGGATGGTGGGGTCCATCGCTGCAGCTGCAGGGATGAAGACAAAAAAAAGGAAAGATGCCAGACCTCTGGGAGAGGAAGGGAAATGGAAGGGGAGGACAGAGATGGAAGATGGATGGTTAGTATGGAGAAAGAAGAAAATGACAAATAGGCAGGAGACCCTGGCAAGCGAGTTATCTGATTTGAATAATGATCAGACAACAAAAGGTAGAAAAAATAATTTTATTTTCTGTTTTGTGATTACAATGTGTCAGACTTGAAATGTGTATCCTGCCAGAGCTGGTAATTAGACCGCGAACGTGAGTTAGCATTTAACAGAGAGAGGAAAAGTCTTTTTTGTTTGTTTATTGTGTTTACATCACAGCAGCAGTTTGGGTAGAAGAGGGCAAAGGGAGTGGGGTGGGTGAAGAGGTTATAAAATAAATCCTATATACTAGAAAACAAATCACTCCATTAGGTCGGTACAACCAATGCCAGAAAAAGTATTTTTTTAAAAATTTATAACATTTTATTGAAGGAATCAAATAAATATACAATAATAAGATACAAAGAGATATTCATTACAATTAAATTAATAATAATATTTGTATACATATTTTTATCATTCCTCCAAAATATATTTCTATATACCTAATCCATTCCTTTCTATACCCCCCTTGATCCCTTCCCTTTCCCCCTACCCTTCTCCCCCTTCATTCTATTTATTTCATTTATAACATTTTTAAAGAATTACCTTAGATTGTTTTTTAATATTATTATAACATTATAATAAATTAATTAAACAGAAATACACTTCAAGTAATTTAACACATATTAAAATCATCCTTCCTATTTCCCCCTACCCTAGAATGAAAGGTGACATGAAATACCAAATATATAAAAATGCAAAGAACATTTACATAGATTTAATATAAAGTATTAAGAATCATACTTCTTGCTTTTGAGGATAATTTTTGTATATAAGGGTCCCAAATTTTAAAAAAATAAACGCGTTCTTCTAGGAAATTTACAAACCTCCCAAACCTCAAATAAAATTAAACGATGGAATTGATTCCTCCAATGCCAATAACTAGGAGGATCTTTTTGTAACCAATATTGCAATATGCATTTATGACCAATCATACATGCCTTTTGAAATAGAATACATCTATTCTGTCCAAAAACCCCACAAGCTGCTGCTTTACCAAATAACACCCCTTTTGGAGATTCCACCAATTGACAATTCCATAATGAACCTAAAAATAATAGGATGGTAGACCAGAAAGATTTAACAAGATGACATTTCCAAAAAAAAAATAAAAAATTTTAAGGCAAAAGAAAAGCCTCAGACACAGAGAGGTGTTTTCACTCTCTTCCACCTAAGCATCACTGGCAAAAAAATTTCGCATATAACTTATTACTGGCAGGTGGGAGCCTGAAAATAGTCAGAACTAACTAGAAAAAACAGGTTAGTTAGAAAAGAGCCAGGCCGACGATCGCGATTTTCGTGACTTTTAAGCCACTGCTTCAGGGCCGTGACACCAACGCTCCAGAATATCGATTCGCAGAGTAAAACTGCTTGCTACTTCCAGGATGTTTGGAAAAAAAAAAAAAATTGAATCGAAAAATCGATTCAATAGGCTGAATCAAATCAAAAATTTTTTTCCTGAATCAGGCAGCACTAGTCTATAGGCCATTATTGAGATAGCTTGGGGAACTCCACTGCTTATTCCTAGGATAAACAGCATAGAATCTGTTTTGATACTTGGGATCTAGCTAAGTACTTGGGACCTGTGTTGGCCACTGTTGGAAACAGGATAATGGGCTTGATGGACCTTCAGTCTGTCCCAGTATGGCAATTCTTATGTTCTTAAGCTCCCTGTGCCCCTCCTCTTTTTTTCTGTTTAGTGGAGTTCAATTGTTTTGGTACTAACTGAAGAGGGAGCTATTCTCCACTGCTAAAGATGAGGAGTTGAGAGATTTGAGTGACAACCATCTGCAAGGTATGCGACTAGAGTAGGACAACAGCTTCAGTACAGGATCCTATGTTTTAAAACAGAAAGAAGATTACCGAGGTAAGAACCTAATCTTCCATTCAACTGTTTGATTAATTTATAAATTAAGAAAATCAGATAGAATTACACCTTCTTATATAGCTTTACCCTTATATAGATTGACCCCACAATATATGAACAATTTAACTTGCAGGCCATTTATTGGACAATATTATTATGTTCAGAATATTTTGGGCCCCTATTATCAAGCTTTTAGCATGGGCCTGTGCAATAAATGCTCCAAAGCTCATAGAATTCCTATGAGCGTCAAAGCACTTACCTCACTGGCCCATGCTAAAAGCCTCTAGTGCAGCTTGATAAAGGGGTGGGGGAGGTGTTAACATTACAGTTCCCTAATTTAAAGGGAATTGTATCTAAAAGATTGTTTACTATGTCCTTTCCTTAGGCTGCCTCTGTATGGTCTTTCTTGCCATTTCAAATATGATCTATAGTAATTCTTGTCATTTTTTAAAAAGCACTTCAAACTTTTTTGTTTCAGAAATTCAGTCATAGTAATTAATAAGGTGGAGGGGCATAATCGAAAGGGATGTCTAAGTCCGTTTACGTCCATTTCGCAAGTCGGCCAAAGTCAAAAAGTGCCTAAGTCCCATTTTCGAAAGAGACGTCCAATATCTTTTGACTTTTGAAAATCGTCCAAATTAGACGTCCTGCAGATCTGATCTAAAACGTCTATCTTTTTAGTCCATTTTCATCCAAATATCCGTCCAAGTCAAAAACGTCTAGAACAAGCCCTGTTGGACGTGGGAGGGGCCTGCAAAGTGAGTGACAGAACACCCAAACAGGGCACCTAAATAGTGGGGTACCTTACAGGGCACTGCTGTGAACTTCACAAACAGGGTGCCATGGCTTCCCCTCACTACAGCTTCCTTATAGGTGACGGTGAGCCCCCCAAACCACCTCCAGAATCTCCTAGACCCACTTATCTACCATCCCTATAGCCCTTATGGATGCAGGAGACACTTATATGCCAGTACAAAAGGATTTTGGGGGTGTATAGGGGAGTGCACATGTTTCAATATCAATACAGTGATTACAGGGGCTTATGGGCATGGGTCCATCTCTCTATGGGTCCCAAACCCACTCCTAAGATGACTTAAGCTGGCTCTGGGCTGGACGACTAGGCTTTCCTATACTAGGCAGCCAGATGATGATGGTCTGGAGGCTGAAATTTGAAGTTATGATTAAAATTTTTATTGGGGTGGGGGGGTGTTGGTGAACATTGGGGTAGTGTGTGGGGGTCTGTGTTATGTGTATTCAGTGATTATCTGGTTTTAGATGGTCTAAGTCAAAACGTCCAAGTTTCCTCTAGGCTCTGTTGTTTAACCTTCGGTTATACATGCTGTACGACTAAGTCTAAGCTGGCCCATGTCCCGCCCAACTCCTGCCCTAGACACGCCTCCCGAAACGCCCCGTTTAGCTTTGGACATTGGGCGGCACTATGAAGGCCTAAGTCGTTTAGAAATACGTCCAAAACCCGGTTTGATTATCGGCATTTGGACGTTTTAGAGAAAATTTCGTCCAAGTGCCGACTTAGGCCGGTTTTTGGACGTTTTTCTCTTTCGATTATGAGCCCCATAATGCCTTTTTATTTATATATATATCCTAGTTTAATTAATCCAGTTCTTTGTATTTTATCCGTTATGAACTATTTGTTGGCAATAGCAGAATACAAATTATTTAACTGTAACTTTATATCAGTCATCTACGCAGAATATGAAAGATTAATTTAAAACAATTGTTCTACTGTTTAATACCTGAACAATTTTTTATGCTAATTTTTTTCTTGTCCTTAAAAAAAGATCAACAATGAGAAAGAAATTGATCACCAAAAACTCACAAACTTCCAGTGATGTACTCTTTCAAGAACCAGGTACGAAATGAGACTTTCTTCTTTCATTATTTCCAACCTAATGGAATGTTATAAAGATATTATACAAAGGGGACAAAAATATGTCTGTTCATCTTTCTGTCTTTCTATCTAGCTCTCCAAAAGCTTAATGGAATGTGACCAAATTTGGTGTAGAGGAAAAACTAATGAAAAAGCATATCAAGTTCAAAAATGGGCCGACTGGACTTGGCATGCCATCAAAATATATTCCCCCCCACTCCCCCCCCCAAAAAAATAAATTGGCCCAGTGTCTTTCTACGGAAGAAGTAATTGCACTGTGCAGACATTGATTTACTTAACATTGAATTGCACCTCTCATTTCAGCTTCCAATCACAGACACACAGACAGACAATACAGATACAGACACACACAATATCACACAAAACAGAGACATACAGACACACATAATGAGGACCGGTCTTAGGAAGGGGGCAACAGGGGCAATCACACAGGGTTTCCTGCTCCTAGGGACCCCACGGCCCTCCAGCACTTCTATCCCTCACTTAGCAGGGGAAGATTTCCTATGATAATACTGTGCTTATTTGAATTAGTTGTTATATACCATTTGTTTTTAGTTGAAATTTCTATAATAATTTTTTAAAAAATTCTTTAAAAAGCATCTAGTCAACAGGGGGTGGGGCTAGGTGGGGTGGGGCTAGGCAGAGGGTGGAGCAAGGCAGGGGTAAGGGCAAACTGGTCAGGACCCTTCAATTTCTAAGACTGATCTTGCACATAATCACAAAGAAAACAGAGAGAAACAGGTACTTGTATATACATATATGAAACAGACACACAGGGAACACTGACAAAACAGATATGCACAGTAGAGAATGACACGGTGACAAAATTCATCACCGTTCCCGTCCCCGCGGATAACCGCGGGAAATAATCCCATTTCATTTTTTAGTGTCTATTTCAGCCTCAGTCCTTCTACACCAGCATTCTTCAAAGCAAAGCTTGAGGGTCAGTGGTTGTGGCCATTCATACTCTGATTCTTCCCTCTCTCCTTAAAGAATGACATGAAGATTGTTTACCGCGGTTATCCGCGGGGACGGGAACAGTGATGAATTTTGTCACCGTGTCATTCTCTAATGCACAGCTCCTAAAAAATCCAGACATATACATACTAGATACAAACTTGAATGTGTGTACTTACATACATACAAACAAAATATAGATACACACAAAAAAACACGACACACATAAAAAAATATTTGCAGAAGAACTGGAAGTTCTTTCACGAGGCATTCTCCACCAAGCACCTCTCCCTCTATTGATCCAATACTCCTTTCCTTACTGGTTTGGCTCTTTGTCAGTCAGATGTTTGGTTCATATAGCTTTTTTAATGGTTACTCTGCCTGGTGACACTTGCGGCCTCTTTTACAAAGCCGCGCTAGCGGCTGCAATGCGCTAACAGCCCCGAAGCCCATAGAGATTTAAAGGGCTTCGGGGCTGTTGCCATGCGACAGCCGCTAGCGCAGCTTTGTAAAAGAGGCCGTTAGTAACTTTCTTTTGCCAAATGTATTGCCATCTAGTGGTAGAGATGCAGGCTGCTATTTTTAGTGGGTTAAATGTGTGTACTGAAAGTATTGTTATATGTTGCTCTTTGAATTATTGTGAATGTTTTATGCTGTAAACCGCTTAGTTATAGGCGGTTAAGAAATAAATTAAATAAATTATAAAATCCATCATTTGAAATCTTTTGACAGTGACATATCATGTTTTCATATTTTAATCACGCCTGCTTTTATTTCTTCTTTCCAACATACTCTTCCCCTCTCTCAAATTAAAAACATACACAAAGACAGCACAAATATAATGTACATGCACACACAGGATTGGAAAGAATTCGATAAGCTATGTTCCACATTCTATCCTCACATACATTACATAAGAACATAAGAGAATCTTTACTGGATCATTTAGTCCAGTATCCTGTCCTCACAGTGGCCAATCCAGGTCCCTAGTACCTGGCAAAAACCCAAAAAGTAGCAACATTCCAAGCTACCAATCCAGGGCAAGCAGTGACTTCCCCCATATCTGTCTCAATAACAGACTATAGACTTTTCCTCCAGGAAATTGTCCAAATCTTTCTTAAAACCAGCTACATTAACCACTCTTACCACAACTTCTGGCAACACATTCCAGAGCTTAACTATTCTCTGAGTGAAAAAAATATTATCCCAGGACAAGCAAGCAGCTTGGGTGGCGTCACCGACGGAGCCTTGGTTCGGACACTTCAAGAACTTGGAAAGTTCTCGATAGCCCATGCGAGTGCCTTCCTGCCCAACATAGGTGCGTGGTCCCTCAGTTTCTTAGTTTCCGTGGAGCTAAGAAGTCACGTTTTCAATGGCTGTTGAAAATTTTTCTTTTCGCTGCCTTCCTGCTCTCGCAGTTTTCTGACTTTTTCGTCAGTTTCTTCTTTTCCTGAAAGTTTAAATTTTTATTTTTTAAACCCACAAACAATTATAGTTTATTTTTTTCTTTACCGTTGTTGGTTTGGCCTTGTGGGGCTTTATGGATCGCCATCTTGTTTTCTCCTCTCTTCATGGCTCTTGTTCCGTGCAGGTTTTTACCAGCCCAGTTTTCCTCACAAACGTAGTTGTTTTGTTATGGAACTTGCCTTCACTGACACCCTTCTGTGATTTTAGCAATGTCGGGACCTCGGCCTTGTCAGTTTTTTCTTCCCTTGCTTTTTTCCTCTTCAGCGCATTTCCATGTGGATTCTTCGGAAGCAGTTTCCCGCCGGTGTCAGTGATTCGGTACTCAGTGTACTTCCGACACTGCTCCTCCAGTCCGCACTGACTTGGACGATTTTCCTTTTGGTAAGTTGCTGCTCCTTTCTTCTTTGGGCTTCAGGTCATTGTAGCAGCGAGTCTAATCCTGCCGACCTTGGTCATTGTAGCAGTGAGTCAAGTCCTGCCGACCTTTTTTCAGCCCTCTCTCTAGCTCCGCTTCGCTGTCAATGACTGCCTTGATACGGGCATGCTCATCTTGGAAGCGAGGGGCGACACCGATGGTACCGGTCATGAACCAAAGGTACCAGTGTTCTTTCCTTCTGTTCCAGAGCGACACCTATGGTACCGGTCATGGACCAAGGTACTGGTATTATTTTATTTCTGCTCCAGAATGACACCAATGGTACTGGTCGGGAACCAAGGGTACCGGTGTCTTTCTTTCTCCTCCAGGAGCGGCACCGATGGTACTGGTCATGGCCCATGGGTGCCAGTGTTCTTTTCTTTCTGTTCCGGAGTGACACTTTCAGTACCGGTCATGGCCGTGAGTACCAGTGTCCCTTTCTTTCTGCTTCAGAGTGTCATCGTCGGTACTAGTCATAGACCAGGAGTACCGGTGTCCTTTTCCTTCTGCTCCGAGGGTGATATGTGCCTTGATACTGGCTTTTTCATCTATGGAGTGTTGCATTTTGGTACTGCTGTTGTACCCATTAGTACCGGTGCTTCCTTTTTTAACAGTGTTTTCTTTCATGTCCACGACTTCTGTCGGCATCGGCATGTTTTCACTGTTCCTGTCGGTGATGTTGATGTTTCTAATTGGTGTCTACATCTATGCTCGACGTCTGTACAGCTGCAACTTGGTCCTCAGTTCATACCTTTACTTCTCGCTACTGTCTAGATTTTTTCTCCAGATGGGATGGGAACTCCGGCCATTTTGTATTTCAAATTATATTTTCTTTGGCCAATACTCCCACCATCCCATTTCTGTTAGCTTGGAGGTCATCCATCAGTGAGAATATGCTGCCTGCTTGTCCTGGGATAAAGCACAGTTACTTACCATAACAGGTGTTATCCAGGGACAGCAGGCAGATATTCTCACAACCCACCCATCTCCCCGGGTTGGCTTCTTAGCTGACTTATCGTAACTGAGGGACCGTGTGCCTACGTCGGACGGGAAGGCACTCGCGCATGCACGGTGCGGGCTATCAAGAACTTTCCAAGTTCTTGAAGTGTCCGTACCGGGGCTCCATCGGTGACATCACCCATCAGTAAAAATATCTGCCTGCTGTAACCTGGATAACACCTGTTACGGTAAGTAACTGTGCTTTTCCTCCTATTGGTTTTAAAATTATCTCCCTGTAACTTCATTGAGTATCCCCTAGTCTTTGTAATTTTTGGCAGAGTAAAAAAATCAGTCCACTTGTACCCATTCTACATCATTCAGGATTTTGTAGACTTCAATCATATCTCCCCTCAGTCGTCTCTTTTCCAAGCTGAAGAGCGCTATCCTCTTTAGTCTTTCCTCATACAAAAAGAGTTCCATCCCTTTTATCATCTTGGTTGCTCTTCTTTGAACCTTTTCTAGTTCCGCTATATCATTTTTGAGATAAGGCAACCAGAATTGAATGCAATACTCAAGGTGAGACTGCACCATGGAGCGATACAGAGGCATAATAACATTCTTAGTCTTGTTTACCATCCCTTTTTAAAATAATTCCTAGCATCTTATTTGCTTTTTTGGCCTCCATTGCACATTGGGCAGAAGGTTTCAGCGTATTGTCTACAATGATACCCAGATTTTTTTCTTGGGTATTCTTCACAATGTGCATCACTTTGCATTTGTCCACATTAAATTTCATCTGCCATTTGGATGCCCAGTCTTCCAATTTCCTAAGATCTTCCTGCAGTTTTTCACAGTCTGCATACATTTTAACAACTTTGAATAGTTTAGTGTCGCCTGCAGATTTAATCACCTCACTTGTAGTTCCAGTTTCCAGATCATTTATAAATAAGTTAAATAGCACAGGTCCCAGTACTGATCTCTGTGGCACACCACTATTTACCCTCCTCCATTGAGAAAAATGGTCATTTAACCCTACTCTCTGTTTTCTGTCCGATAACCAATTCTTAATCCACAATTGAACATTGCCTCTTATCCCATGACTCTTTAATTTTCGTAGTAGCCTCTCATGAGGAACTTTGAGTTTGTGTAGCCACCCTCCATTTTAGATGTTATATCAAACCAAACCATTTGATGGTCGCTACTTCCTAAGTAGGTACCCATTCAGACATTAGAGACACTTTCCCCATTTGTGAGTATCAGATCCAGTATTGCTTTTTTCCTCATGGGTTCTGTTACCATTTGTCTGAGCATAGCCCCTTGAAAGCATTCACAAATCACCCAGCAACAGCACCTCCCCTTTATTTCCCAACTTTTGGATATCTGTAACCAAGTCAGACCATATCAGCCCTTTCTACAGAAAACTTCATTGGCTACCATTTGAAGCAAGGGTCATCTTCAAATTCGCCTGCCTCTGCTTCAAAACCCTAACTGGCTCAGCCCCGATATACCTGTCACGCCACTTCGTCTTCCCAGGCTCTAAACGTACACGTAATGCCCACCTGTTTGCCTACCCCTCCCCAAAAGGATGCATCTACAAAAGATTCTTCGACAAAACCCTCTCTTTCCAAGCTGGCAAATGGAATGACTGCTTGACCACCCTCATCTCTCTTGCCCCAACTTATCTATCCTTCAGGAAATCTCTCAAATCATACCTCTTTGATAAATTCCTCTAACCCCCGCCCTCCCAACCAAACTACTAATCTCAACCTCGCCTCCCTCCCTACCCCTCCTCCCCCTCTTCCCCAGTTATTTTTCCTTTCCCCTTTCTGCATCCCCCTTGCAACAGTTATTGGATCATTTTGTAATTGCCACTGGTTTATACCATACACTTGATAACTAATTCTCTGTACCTTCATTGCATATGTACAGTTCTCATCTCCTGTAAACTGCTCTGAACTGTTTTCTGATATTCTGTAACTTCGCTGTAAATGTACAGTCTCTTCCCCTGTAAACCGCTCTGAACTGTTTTGTGGTATTGCGGTATACAAAAATAAAGTTGTTATTATTATTATCTTTATCAATTTGCTGTGATTGAGTTGGAGGTCTGTAGACAACACCAACGTAAATAGAAGTTTAATCTCTTTTCAAAGCGATCCATATCACTTCTTCCTTTCCCCAGACCCCCTGCATTTCAGTTACTTGGATTTTGGTCTTTATATAGAAAGCTACTCCACCTTTTCAACCTGTCCTTCCTAAAAGATTATAGCCCGGTATGTTTGTGTTCATCCATGGTAATCTCTGAATCACGTCTGTGCGATAGCAACAATATCCAAATCTGCCTCTATCATTAGGGCTTGCAGATCCTGATTTTTGTTACTTAGACCAGTGTTTCTCAACATAAAGAACCCGTATCTTTAGGGATACGCAGGCCGCTTGTTGGGGCTACATGGCCTGGCCGCCGCAGAAGATGTTCCCTGTCCGTCCATCGAAGCCACAACCACCGCCGGGGATCCCTTTTTGCAGCCCACCCCACCTGCTGAAGCTGAAGCTGCTGCCAGAGATCCCTGTCCACCCTCCGTCTCTGCCTGCTGATCCCTCCTTGCTTCCCGCCCCACCCGCTGCCAGGGTTCCCTGCTCCTCCCTCCCGAAGCTGACCCACAGGGCTTCCCTCTGATGTTAGAGTTGATGTCAGAGGAAATACTTCTGGGTTAGTGGGGGGGGTCCCATTTACCTCCTTGCTCATTCTGCCTTCAGCAGCTTGTCGGGGGACACACAACAGGCAGCGATTTACACACTGCACGTAACTTACCTGGAAACCTTCTCTCCAACATCAGGGCTGACATCGGAGGTAAGGCTTGTGGGTCAGCCACATGCAGCGTGTAAATGGCTGCCTGCTGTGCGTCCCCTGAACATGCTGCTGAATGCAGAAAGAGCAGTGCGGTTCGAACAAAGGGAAAAAGGAGTGGCGGGTGGAGGGAGAAAGAGCACGATTCTTGGACAATGGCTGGAAGGCAGAGAGGGGGAGGGGGTACGAACTCAACACAGAAGGGAGAGGCATGGTTTCCATTATGTATTAATAAGATTATATTGTGTGTATATGAAAAATGGATGGAAGAAATTGCATTACAATTAGTACTATTATTATGGGGGTGGAGTCAGGGGCAGAGCTTGCAAAAAACAAAAGGAATTGACCAGAGGTATTCAGTTGGTATTTGTTAGGCTTAGGGGGTACATGGCTTGAAGAAGTTGAGAAACACTGGCTTAGACTGTGAGCATTTATGGTCATTGTTTTTCAGATACCATTCCATGGCAATCTAATTTTTTGTATAGTTTTTAGTTTCATCTCATTTTTTGTTGCATTGCAATGAAGTTCCAAGTCTCTCTCTGCAAGCAGACACAGAGGGAGAGAGGCAAGAGAGAGACTTGGAAGGCAGGGGTTAGGAGAGGAGGAGAGCCAGGAGGGCACAGAGAGAGTGCAGAGCGAGGGGTAGCGGCGAGAGGTAGCTCCGCCCACCCCTCCGACGTCGGACCTTGGAGCTCCGCCTTAAAAGGGGCGGAGCCAACACCGAACGAGTCCAGCTTGCCTGCAAGCAGACACAGAGGGAGAGAGGCAAGAGAGAGACTTGGAAGGCAGGGGTTAGGAGAGGAGGAGAGCCAGGAGGGCACAGAGAGAGTGCAGAGTGAGGGGTAGCGGCGAGAGGTAGCTCCGCCCACCTCTCCGACGTCGGACCTTGGAGCTCCGCCTTAAAAGGGGCGGAGCCAACACCGAACGAGCCCAGCTTGCCTGCAAGCAGACACAGAGGGAGAGAGGCAAGAGAGAGACTTGGAAGGCAGGGGTTAGGAGAGGAGGAGAGCCAGGAGGGCACAGAGAGAGTGCAGAGCGAGGGGTAGAGGTGAGAGGTAGCTCCGCCCACCCCTCTGTCATCGGACCTCGGAGCTCCGCCTTAAAAGGGGCAGAGCCAATGGCGCGCGGCCATTCGGCGCGCGGCGAAGGCGAGCGGCAAAGGCGCTCGCCTTAGCGAGAGCGCCTTTGCGAAGAGCCTTGAGAAGGGCCAGGGCACTACACCAAGGTCAGCACACAACCGGAGGCAGAGAGTGAGTGTGGGTGAGAGGTCACAGCAGCAGCAGGCAGAGGGAGAGAGGACACAGCAGCAGCAGGCGGAGAGTGAGAGTGGGAGAGGGGACACAGCAGCACCAGGCAGAGGGAGAGAGGACACAGCAGCAGCAGACAGAGGGAGAGCGAGGGAGTGAGGACATCAACAGATCAGAGGAGACCAGAGTGGTGAGAGCCAGAGGAGAGAGCAGAGCAGGCAGACAAGAGAGCGGAGAGCAAATAGACGGACCAAAGGAGCAGAGCGGAGAGCTGAGGGAGACCGGAGAGCGGAGCGGATAAGATAGAAATGGAGGCAGCCGGAATACACCAGAGCTTTCCAGTATACTGCATGGGGTGCCATATGTACGACTACCTCCCCTCGGGAAGGCAGGAGTACATATGCGGTCGGTGCCGGGAGCTGGAAGGCCTGAAGTATGAGGTCGCGAGATTGCAGGCCAGGGTTCAGGACCTGGAGGGGCTGCACGCTTCAGAGGAGCCATGCCAGGCGTCTGAGGATCCAGACAGAAACAGCTCCATTGAAGATCAGGTGAGGGACCTTGAGAGATTCATCGAGGAGAGCTACAGGAGGGTCGAGGAGCAGAACCAGCAGCAACTCAGACAGGTGTCATCAGACGAGAGCCAGGACCCACCGGAGGATGGACCTAGTGGAGAGGCCAGTGGAGAGGCCAGGAGGGTAGAGGAGGCCAAGGACCTCGAGGGAGGAGCGCCCAGATTCACCATGGACACGGACCTGAGGCAGAGGAGGCTCTTGAGGAAGGGAAAGACTGCAATTGTTGTGGGAGACTCGATCCTGAGGGAGGTGGACAGTCACGTAGCCGGAGGTCGAGAGGACCGGCTGGTGACATGTCTCCCTGGGGCCAGGACAAAGGACATTGCCGACAGAATCGAGAGGATCTTGGACGGAGCCAAAACGGAGGAGACAGCACTAATTGTCCACGTCGGAACAAATGATGTGAGCCGGAGGAATTTCAGCATGCCTGTGCTAACAGACCAGTTCAGGGTCCTGGGAAGGAAGCTGAAACGGAGGTCACAGAGGATAGCATTCTCGGAGATCCTGCCGGTCCCGAGGGCAGATGCAAGGAGGCAGGCCGAGCTCCAGGAGGTGAATGCGTGGCTGAGGAGGTGGTGCAAGGAGGAGGGCTTCCACTTTGTGAGGAACTGGTCGTCCTTCTGGGGAAAGAGCAAGCTCTACAGGCGGGATGGCCTGCACCTGAGCACGGCGGGAACAAGAATACTAGCAGCCAACGTAAAGAAGGAGATCAAGAGGGCTTTAAACTACAGAGAGGGGGAAAGCCGACAGCTGACCTGATGACGCTTCGGACAGCAGTATCCAGAAAAGATGCTGAACGGGCTGACTGCAGGGAGGAGGACGGGGGTTCAATGGAACTCGCGATCAGACAGCGAGGGAAACACCAGGTAACAGCAACTTGCTGGGAGAAGCCTAAGGGGAAGGGGAAAACAGGGGATTCAGGAGGACAAGATGGCACCAGGGTGCAAACAGAAGGCAATAAGGTGGAGCCACAGGGCAAAGGGGAGCCACAAGGCAAGGGGGAACAAACCAAGGCCCAGGGGACGATAGCACGGGAGGGGGCTGGTACTCCCCGGGGAAAAGCGGGGAGGTGGGGTGGAGGGGACAAGGGAAGGAAGAGAGTTGCGAGGGTAAAGGCGGAGGGCACAGCAGAGGCACCGGGAGCGGGAAAACGGCCCGAGACCCAAGGGAAGGCGGCCCAGGTAAAGGCAGAGGTGGAGGACAAACACCGGGACCTACAGTGCTTATACGCAAATGCAAGAAGCCTCATGGCTAAGATGGGTGAACTGGAAGTCATGGCCAAGGGGGAGGACCTGGATATAATAGGAATTACAGAAACCTGGTGGACAGAGGAAAATCAATGGGATGTGGCGCTGCCAGGGTACAAGCTCTACAGGAGGGAGAGGACCCACAAGAAGGGGGGAGGCATAGCGCTGTATATAAAGGACTATATCTACTCGATTGGGATCGATACGGCAACAAAGGCAGAGGAGCTGGAATCGCTATGGGTCAAATTGCCGGGAAAGAAGAGTGCAGACATAAAGCTGGGGTTGTATTATCGCCCGCCTGGTGCGTCAGAAACAATAGGACATGACTTGGAAGCAGAACTGAGACAGGAATGCAGGACTGGAAGTGTAACAGTGATGGGGGACTTCAACTACCCGGGGATAGACTGGAGTACGGGACACTCCAACTCCACGAGGGAAGCAGGATTCGTAGAAGCTGTGAGGGACTGCTTCATGGAGCAACTAGTCAAGGAACCGACGCGAGGGGGTGCTACTCTTGACCTCATCCTTAACGGATTAGGGGGGCCTGCAAGAGGGGTAGAAGTGGGAGGAACACTAGGCAACAGTGATCACAACGTGATCAGATTCACATTAGAAAGGGGATCACCCATAGTGGGGAGGACCGCAACGACTGCCCTCAACTTCAGGAAAGGGAACTATGTTGCTATGAGGAAAATGGTGGGGAGGAAGCTCAGGAACGGCTTTAGGATGGAGACTGTAGGGAGCGCCTGGACCCTTCTCAGGGACACACTGCAGGAAGCGCAAAAACTGTACATCCCCAGTTTCAGGAAAGGCCGTAAGAACAAGCGGTCAAAAGACCCGGTTTGGATGACACCTGAAGTAAAGAGGGCAATCAGTGACAAGAAAATGTCCTTCCGGAAATGGAAGAGGGATCCAACGGAGGAAAATCACCAGGAGCACAGGAAATGCCAAAAGGAATGCCACCGAGAGGTTAGAAAAGCAAAAGGGAAATACAAGGAGGGGCTGGCCAGGGAGGCGAAAAACTTCAAGGCATTCTTCAGTTACGTAAAGGGGAAGCAACCAGTAAGAGAGGAGGTGGGGCCATTGGACGATGGGGATAGGAAGGGAGTGATTAAGGAGGATAAAGAGGTAGCTGAGAGGTTGAACACGTTCTTCTCGTCGGTCTTCACGAGCGAGGACACGTCCAATATACCGGACTCAGAGGAGCTCATGAGTGGGGAGCAGGCCAAAAGATTGGGGCATATAGAGGTAAGTCGGGAGGATGTCCTCAAGCAGATTGACAGACTGAAAAGCGGCAAATCACCGGGACCGGACGGGATCCACCCAAGGGTTCTAAAGGAACTAAGTCAGGAAATAGCGGGCGCAATCCAGCATGTTTGCAACCTATCCTTGAAAACTGGAGAGGTACCAGAGGACTGGAAACTGGCGAATGTCACACCTATCTTTAAGAAGGGATCGAGAGGTGACCCCGGGAATTACAGGCCGGTGAGCCTGACTTCAGTTATAGGGAAGATGGTGGAAGCAATGATCAAGGACAGCATTTGCGAGCACATCGAGAAAAATGGCCTACTGCGGACAAGCCAGCACGGATTCTGTAAGGGAAGGTCGTGCTTGACAAACCTTCTGTACTTCTTTGAGGGAATAAGCAGTCAGGTGGACAAAGGGGAACCCATAGACATCATTTACCTCGATTTTCAAAAGGCCGTTGACAAGGTGCCACATGAAAGGCTGCTTAGGAAGCTGTGGAACCACGGGGTGGGCGGGGATGTACACAGATGGATCAAGCACTGGCTGTCAGGTAGACTACAGAGGGTCGGAGTAAAGGGCCAATATTCTGACTGGCGGGGAGTCACGAGCGGTGTGCCGCAGGGATCGGTGCTGGGGCCGCTACTCTTCAACATATTTATCAATGACCTGGAAACAGAGGCAAAGTGTGAGGTTATAAAATTTGCAGACGATACCAAACTCTGCGCCAGAGTTAGGACCAGGGAGGAGTGTGAGGAACTGCAAAGGGACCTCGATAAGCTGGAGGACTGGGCAAACAAATGGCAAATGCGCTTTAACGTAGATAAA
The DNA here is from genome assembly GCF_902459505.1 of Geotrypetes seraphini. Taxonomy (NCBI): domain Eukaryota; kingdom Metazoa; phylum Chordata; class Amphibia; order Gymnophiona; family Dermophiidae; genus Geotrypetes; species Geotrypetes seraphini. Next base: position 291,747,348 of record NC_047086.1, read on the forward strand.
TGCAAGGTCATGCACATAGGGAAAAAGAACCCGTTGTTCGAGTATAAAATGGGGGGGAGATTGCTGGAAGACACCGGACTTGAGAGAGACTTGGGTGTGCTAGTGGATCCATCCATGAAACCATCCACACAGTGTGCAGCAGCCTCGAAGAAAGCCAACAGGATGCTGGGCATCATCAAGAGGGGCATATCAACCAGGACGTGGGAAGTCATCATGCCGCTGTATCGAGCGATGGTGCGCCCACATCCGGAATACTGCGTTCAATATTGGTCGCCGCACCTCAAGAAGGACATGGCAGTTCTTGAGAGAGTCCAAAGGAGGGCAACGAAACTGGTAAGAGGGCTGGAAAACTGCCCATATGCCGAGAAGCTGGATAAACTGGGGCTCTTCTCTCTGGAAAAGAGGAGGCTCAGGGGGGATATGATAGAGACCTTCAAAATACTTAGGGGCATAGAGAGGGTGGACAGGGACAGGTTCTTCAGACTAAAAGGGACGACAGGTATGAGGGGGCACTCAGAGAAACTGAAGGGAGATAGGTTCAAATCAAATGCAAGGAAGTTTTCTTCACCCAAAGGGTCGTGGACAAATGGAATGCGCTCCCGGAGGAAGTGATCCGGCAGAGTACAGTACAGGGATTCAAACAGGGATTGGACAGATTCCTGAGGGAAAAGGGGATCATGGGGTACTGAGGGAGGTGCTGGGGTGTTGCATAAGTATAGACAGCTCACCAGGTCGTGCAGGTGCAAGGCCGGAGGGTTAGGACATTGATGGGAAGATAGGACTTCGATGAGAAACCTGGGGGGCAAGGGGGCCCCTTCTGGTGATTAAGGCAGGTCATGACCTGTTGGGCCGCCGCGGGGGCGGACTGCTGGGCGGGATGGACCTCTGGTCTGACCCGGCAGAGGCACTGCTTATGTTCTTATGTTCTTAAGTGAATTTCTAATATTGTTGTTTTCATTGCTATTGTTACTACCATCATATCTTGTCTTTTGCTGGGGGTGGCCACTGGAACTGACCTGTATACATATGCCACCCCCACTTTCTAGTTTAAATGCCTGGAAACATATTGCCTAAATGTCTCAGCAAGGATTCTTTTTCCTGCCATAGTGAGGTACAGTCCATTATTACAATAGTCTCTTGTTTTTCCTACATAAATCCTTCTTGATGATATCAGCCTTTGAGCCACGTATTGAAGTTCTCTGTATTTTGTACTCTTTCCTTAAGTAGGCAGTACATCCAAAAAAGCTACAGCCTTTACAAAAGGTTTTAACCCCTCCCCCAACTCCCAAAAAGCTTTCTGCACTGCAAGTAGGTATTGTTGGCCAGGTCATTTGTTCCGAGGTGGATAACAACATCATGGTACAAATTCTTTGGTTCTTCCCTAATTATAGTCAGTATTTGTCTGGTATTCCTGGTAGCCAAAGATCCTGAAAAGCATTTCACTGTTTTGGGCTCCTTGTCCTGTTTTCCAAGGTTAATGCCTCTCATGATGGAATCCCCTAAAAGCAATAGTTTTCTGGTTTGAGCTTTTTTTATTTTGTGCTTTGGGAGTGCTTTTTTCATAAGTTACCTTTGCTGGTTCTAGTTCTACCTCAATTCTTTTTTTCTTGTACATCACAATACTCTAATGGAGCAAAGGAATTCTGTAGGGGTAACAATTGTGAGGGTGGATGTTTCTGTGTCACATGCCACAGTCTATCTGAGCCTACTGGATGTTTTATTCTTTGAGGCAGTGATGGTAAATTGGTATGTGGAGTGATGCAAACTGCTTTAATTGCATCCAATTCATGCTTGAGTTTAAAGAGAGCTCCACTTTTATTCTAGCAAGCTGAAGACAGATGGGGCAAGCCTTAAGCCTCCAGATGGTGTGCCTTGGAACTAAAGCACCCCAATGATTGAACATAAGAACATAAGAACATAAGAACTGCCTTCTCCGGATCAGACCTTCGGTCCATCAAGTCCGGCGATCCGCACACGCGGAGGCCCTGCCAGGTGTACACCTGGCGTAATTTATAGTCCATCAAATCCTTATATGCCTCTCTTAAGGAGATATGCATCTAGTTTGCTCTTGAAGCCTAGGATGGTCGATTCTGTAATAATCTCCTCTGGGAGAGCATTCCAGGTGTCAACCACTCTCTGAGTAAAGCAGAACTTCCTGACATTAGTCCTGAACCTGTCCCCCCTCAGCTTCATTACATGTCCTCTAGTCCGTGTCAAATTGGACAATGTAAATAATCTTCTCTGCTCTATTTTGTCGATTCCTTTTAGTATTTTGAAGGTCTCGATCATATCCCCACGCAGTCTCCTTTTCTCAAGGGAGAACAATCCTAGTGTTATAAGTCTGTCCTCGTATTCCAGTTTCTCCATACCCTTCACCAGTTTTGTTGCTCGTCTCTGCACCCTCTCCAGCAGCTTTATATCCTTCTTTAGGTAGGGGGACCAATGTTGGACACAGTATTCCAAGTGTGGTCTGACCATTGCCCTATAAAGCGGCATTATAACTTTCTCTGATCTACTCGAGATTCCTTTCTTTATCATGCCCAACATTCTATTTGCCTTCTTTGCCGCTGCCGCGCATTGTGCCGACGGCTTCAGGGTCCTATCTATCAGTACACCCAGGTCCTTTTCTTGTTCACTCTTCCCCAGAGTTGCACCTGACATTGTATACTCGTATTCCTTATTTTTATTGCCTAAATGCATTACCTTGCATTTCTCCACATTGAACTTCATCTGCCATTTCTCCGCCCATGTTTCTAACCGACACAAGTCGCTCTGGAGTTTCTCTCGATCCTCCTGCGATCTGATTGCCCGGCATAGTTTTGTATCGTCTGCAAACTTGATGATCTCACTGGATGTTCCTTCCTCCAGGTCATTGATATAAATATTAAAAAGGATCGGCCCAAGTACCGAGCCCTGGGGTACACCACTAGTCACTTTCTCCCAGTCGGAGAACTTCCCATTTATGCCCACTCTCTGCTTTCGGTTTTCCAGCCATTTGCCTATCCATCTTTGTATATCCCCCTCTATGCCATGACTTTGTAGTTTCCTGAGAAGTCTTTCGTGTGGAACTTTGTCGAACGCTTTCTGGAAGTCCAAGTATATTATGTCCACCGGCTTCCCACTATCAATTTGCTCGTTCACGGTCTCGAAAAATTGGAGTAAATTAGTCAAACATGATTTCCCTTTCCTGAATCCATGTTGACTGGGTTTCATCAAGTCGTATGCGTCCAAGTGCCAGACTATGCTATCCTTGATCAGTGCTTCAACCATCTTGCCAGGGAATTGACTGAGTATATTTGATTTTTTGGTTGCCTGTATTTGAGTAGTAAACCCTGGAGTGGGTGGGGTATGGGGAGAGTGGGTGGGACCATAAGTCCCAGTGATTCACCTAGAGTTCTGTAGGATGGCTAGCAATTGAGACACTATGATACAAATTCTGCTGAAACCTACCTTTTCTCTGTTAATTCCAAATATCCCCAATAAATCTAACTAACAGTTTCCTGTGCTATAATCTCTAACTGCACATTAAAACTTAAAGTTGCTTTCTGGTCTAGGACTAGCAATGGAAAATAAACCATACAGAGCTTGTCCAGCAGTATGAAAGTTAGCATTATGAAAGACAAGAGTCAGTTTAAAAGAGTCTATCCCCTCTAATATCAGAGCTAGGCACTCATTCCCACACTGGCATACACCCCCAAATTACACACTACCTTGGTGAAACATTTTTCTGCAATGATTAGAGCATGTACTTTTTAACTTGATACTGTCAGATAATTTCTAATTAGCTAGAAAATAAATTCCTAAATTTACAGTTTAACACTTTAAATCAGGAGCCCTATGTATAATAAAAGGGAAATTTACGTTAATGAACACAGGTAAGATGATGGAATTATCCTTCTATATCTTTTTGCAAAGACATTGGGGAGGCTGTTTGATAGATATGCTTCTTCCATTAGATGGTTGATTCTTTTTTGATATGACTTCCAAGTGTTCTGGGCCTGTCATTAAAGGAGTTTCCTTTCTTATATAGTGTGCGGTCTTTGTGGCAGAACAGATAATAATATTGAAAAATACGGCGAAAGATTGACAGACAAGAAGACCAACCTCAGTGTCCACTATTACTGTCTGGTGAGTGCATTCTGTCTTTATGTTATGTTATTTGTAATCTTATATTCCACCAAATCCTATCTTCATTAATTAGAGTTCTAGGTGGGTTACAGACAACATATAGTTACATAGAATTTTGTAGCGAGTTAAATATGTTACAAAGAATTCTATCAGCTATATAAAGTTATCAAATTGTTATCAAATTATACATATAGTTTGAGGTATAAATAGCAGCTGACTTTGTCTTTGTTTTGGGTGACTTGTATTATTAGTCTGAGTCTCTTTAGATCCCTGGTAGGGATTTCTTAAAAAGCCATGCTTTTAGATTTTTGTGAAACTGTGAGTATACTGTAGTTGTGTGAATTTTGATGGGAAGTGAGTTCCACACTTTGCTATTTCGTAGTTGAATGATTTGCTGGAAGATATCTTGTAATTTATATCTTTCAAAATTTGAAATGATAGGGCCATTTTGTTAGAGTTATGTTGGTCCGCAGATCTACCTAAAAGTTCAAAAAATCTGGGGAAGCTAGGGACATCATCATAAAGCATTTTAAATGCTACGCAGCATGGTTTGAAATCTATTCTGCTTTCTATCGGTAACTAGTATAGTTCTATAAGCAGAGGTGTGACATGATCAAATCTTGATTTGTAGTACATTTCTCCCTCTGTATTTGCGGTGATTGGGGATGAACAGACCCGCAAATAACTTTTGCAACCATACTTCCATTTGCATGCGAGCTGGATGTGATGCGTTCATAATATGTACGAGCTTTAAGAAGGTTTTACACTGTAGCCACCGAGGTTCCAAGGAACATGTCAACAGCACCCATGGTAGCCACAGCAAAAACTGACCTAGGCACGCTTCTCAGTAAGGAGATAGCCCTGCAGGGTTTAAGGAAAAATAAAAGCAAAAACCACCAAAATGCTCACTTCCAGCAAGTTGCAAAATAATTTTAATGTTCAGAATGTGCCAGAGCATCTTCATGCACTCCAGTGCCGCAAAACAAACATCAGGTAAAATCCTGGGTAGCTTTTAGGATTTCCCCAGCAGACAGAAAACCTGTGGTTTTTTTAAAACATTTTTTTGTTGTTGTTTTTTTAAAGTTCTTTCTACCCAGCCTGCTTCCTGCAGGTTCCAGGTAAGTTCTTCATAAGTTTTAGCTGTCCAAGTACTTCAAAACCAACTTAAATACAAAAGCCTCCAGCTAAAGAAAAAACCAGTGCTGGGGCTGGGAGAATTGCCTTTAGGTTTGCAAATGCCCACCCTGATAGTGGCAAACCTCTCCTTCCTTAAGGCAAGACTCAGCTTCTTAAACAGTTCTGTCTGCAAAGCAAAAACAAAAACCTTTGCAGTCAGCACACAGCAGTGTACAAATCATAAGAAAAAAACCCCAGTTCTTTTCTTCAGGATACTAACTAGTGCCCCACCCCATACAAAGTCCAAAAACAATTGGGGTTTTCAAACCCAGGGAACTGGATTCCGTCCTCACCAACACTCCAGCACAGTGAGAAAAGAAAAATGCCATCATAGGAAAACCCAATGCAGCAAAAACATAATTACTTCCACAAGTGTCCCAAAACTCAGCATTCCACCCACAGTAGTGTCCTCAGCAGCAGTGGCATACTGCAGGGGGAGTAGTCCGCCCCGGGTGCCAGCCATGAGGGGGGGTGTTCCCGGACTGGGAGTCATGGTCAAGGAACTTCCCTTCTCATGGCCTGGTGCCAAGGCTCTGGATAGTCCCCTTGGCCCAGCATGTTCCCAACCTTCTCTCCCTATACCTTCCGTGAAGCTGAAAAAACTGCCAGCCTCGGCAGTGATTCAGCTACATTGCCCGTGGCTCCCCTTCCTGATTTCCGTGTCTGCCAATGACACAACTTCCTGTTTCCGCCCAGGTGGATTGCGGCAGAGGCAGACGCAGAAAGCAGGAATGGGAGCCACGGCTGATGTAGCTGAATCACTGCCGAGGCCGGCAGTTTTATTGAATTCAGACAGTCTTTGTCTCCAACAACTTTACTGGGAGACTATTCCATGCATCTATCACCCTTTCTGTAAAAAAAAGTATTTACTTGGATTACTCCTGGGCCTATCACCTCTTAACGTCATCCTATGCCCTCTTATTCCAGAGCTTCCTTTCAAATGAAAGAGACTCACCTCATGCACATTTATGCCATATAGGTACAGCTCTATCATATTTCCCCTCTCCCACTTTTCCTCCAAACTATACAGACTGAGATCTTTAAGTCTGTCCTCATATGCCTTTTGTTGAAGACCATCGTCTATTTTAGTAGCCTTCCTCTAAACTGATTCCATCTTGTTTATATCTTTGTGATTTTGAAGCTGCAGTCTCCAGAATTGTATATAGTATTCTAACTGAGGTCTCACTGTCTTATACAGGGGCATCAATACCTCCATTTTCCTACTGGCCATACCTCTCCCTATGCACCCTAGCATCTTTCTAGCTTTGTCGTTGCCTTTTCAACTGGTTTGGCCACCTTAAGACCATTACATACTATCACACCCAAGTCCTGCTCCTCTTTTGTGCACAAAACTGCAACTCAAATGCATGACCTTGAATTTCTTAGCATTAAATCTTATCTACCAAATTTCATACCATTCTTCAATCTTCGCTAGATCCTTACTCATGTTATTCACACCATCAGAGGTGTCTACTCTATTGCAGATTTTAGTATCATCTGCAAAGAGGCAAATCTTACCCAACAGCCCTTCAGCAATATCGCTTACAAAAATGTTAATAGTAACGTAACATAGTAACATAGTAGATGACAGCAGATAAAGACCCGAATGGTCCATCCAGTCTGCCCATCACTGGTAACATCCCATTCCTTAGAAAGATCTCCATTGAGCAATACCCTCTGCTGCCTGACCCAATCTGTCACTTTAGGGCCGATTCCGAGGGCACTGTCGAAGGCTTTGCTAAAATCTAAATATACCACATCTAGCGCACTTCCTCTATCCAATTCTCTGGTCGCCTAGTCAAAAAAATTGATCAGATATGTCTGACAAGACCTGCTTCTAGTGAATCCATATTGCCTTGGGTCCAGCGTTAATTTATTTCCCATAGAATTCAGACTTAGCCTATAGTTCCCTACTTCTTCCTTACTTCCACATTTGTAGAGAGGGACCACATCTGCCCTTCTCCAGTCCTCCAGTACCATTCCCAACTCTAAAGAAACATTGAAAAGGTCAGCCAGAGCCGCCAGAACTTTCATAAATTCCTTCAATATCCTCGGATGTACACCATCCAGCACCATCACTTAGTCCACATTTAGTTTAACTAGCTCCTCACAAACACAATACTCTGAAAATTGATCAAGATCTAGGGCTCCTTTTACAAAGCCGTGCTAGGGCTTTTGAGCAGGCGGTAGATTTCCGGCTAGCGTGCGCCATTGCGCACGCTAATCAGGTGCATATTATAAAACTGCTAGCGCGGCTTTGTAAAAGGAGCCCCTAGTTTCAAATTTTATTTAAATCTTGATTTACCGCTCATCAAGAAAGTCTGAGCGGTTTACAATGAAATTAAATTTTAAAAAAGAGTAGTAACACAGGTATGGGAAACATTACAACCAAACAAGTGGATACATAAGGAATGAAGGGGAGAAATACAATATTTAAATAGGAAAGTAAACAAAGGAAAAGCACAATTGGAAAGAGGGGTTTATTAAAATCAGCCTATTGTCATCTAAGAAAAATTATATTTCTCAACTATCAAATGCATCCTTAAATAGGAAAGTTTTGTGGCGTAGATAAGAGGGCATGGTATTCTATAAGGTAGGGGCCGTAAACAAGAAAATAGATTTATAAGTGGTGTCATATACGATAAGATGTAGCGAAGGGATTTTGATGGTTAGAACATAATGTTCTCAAAGTGTTATATGGAAGTAATAACCCATCTATAAAAGCTGGTGAGTGTTCTTGTCTAGATTTAAACATGAGAAATACAATTTTATATGTTACGTGGTGGGTAATGGGTAGCCAGTGAGCATCTGAGAGAAGAGGAGTAACGGTCAGATTTTTTAGCCTTAAATAGAAGTTTCAAAGCGGTGTTTTGTATCACTTGTAGGTGCATAATTTCTGAGTGAAAAAATATTTCCTCCTATTGGTTTTAAAAGTATTACTCTGTAACTTCATCGAGTGTTCCCTAGTCTTTGTCAATCTTGATGCAGTAAAATAAAAATCGATCCACTTGTACCTGTTCTACACCACTCAGGATTTTGTAGACTTCGATCATTCTCAGCTTTAGATAAACAAATTAAAAAAGAAGAAAAGGACTACCTTCATTCAAAAGTCCCTCTCCCCAGGTACAAAATAAGTACGTACCTGTATATATGTAAACCACTTTGAGTGTATAACCAAAGAAAGTGGTATATAAGTGCCATTTCCCCCCTTATTTAACAAAAACTGTCAACTCAAGTATACATATAACAGAATTGTCTCTACTCAAGCAGGAGAAGAGATTTTTGCATTTGAATCAAAACATACAGAAAACAATAAATGTAGTAAAATGTTAACATCTTATCTTTAAAAAAAAGGGCAAAATTCAAATCCTTACAATAAAAAAACAAACTTAATAAAACCATTACATCCTTACCAAAAACTCTACAACAATTTAATATTTTTACTCCACTCTTTATCAGTCAGAATCACCTAAGCATAATGCATTATTATTAAACTTCTTAAATACACCGGAAGGTCCTACGTGGTCAGACTTCAATAATAAATAATAGAAGCTTTAAAGCAACTACAAATCAAAAAGTCACCAGGAACAGATGACATTCCTGTAGAATTCTACAAAATTTTTAAACTTAAATTACCGTATTAGATCCTCTCCTACATCTATACAACTACTTGACACCAGACAATATACAAAACATACAACTTTTTTCTCACACATACCCTATTTAGCTTCCAAGACCTCGGCGGTACCGCTGTACACAACACAGGTTTTGTATGCACAGGTATTTGTACACAATTCATGGTTTTGTATGCACAGGTATTTGTACACAATTCATCACTGGTCTTCAAGTTTTATACATTTTGTCGTTTTTTTCCTTTTTCATTTCATTTTATTTATATTTTATACTTTAATAGCTTCAATAAATTATGTTAAATTAAGGGCTCCTTTTACGATGGCACGGTAGCGGTTTAACGCACGTAATACCACGCGCTAAACTGCCGACCGCGCTAGCTGCTACCGCCTCCTGATGAGCAGGCGGTAGTTTTTCAGCTAGTGCAGGGGTTAGCGCATGAATTAAAAGTCGCGCGTACTAAAGCCGCTAACGCAGCTTCGTAAAAGGAGCCCTAAGTTAATACTCATCTTATGTATCATCTCGGCAGGGTTTTTTAGTTCTGACGTAGGACTACGTTTCGCTGTAGCTTTTTCAAGGAAATTCCCCTTATGTAGCCAAGATTATTAGTCCCCCAAACCATTATTTTCCCTCTGGATTCCTCATAAACTTTCATTTGCTGGATTGATAGCAACAAATGCTGGAAATGTAATGAGAAAATATATATATACTAGTGTTTAAGCCCGTTACATTAACGGGTGCTAGAATATATGTCTGTCTGTCTTTCTTTCTTTCTGTGTCTCTCCCTGCCCCTGTCTCTTTCTTCCTTTCTTTCTGTCTCTTTCCTTCCCTCTGTCTGTCTTTCTTTCTGTCTCTCTCCCTGCCCCTGTCTCTTTCTTTCTTTCTGTCTCTTTCCTTCCCTCTGTCGGTCTTTTTTTCTGTCTGTCTCTCTCCATCTGGCCCCCTGTCTGTCTGTCTTTCTTTCTTTCTGTCTCTCTCCCTGCCCACTGTCTTTAGTTCTTGTGCGCTGTCTGGCTTTATCACTCCATGGCCACCTGCCTGCCTTTCTTTGTCTTTCTCTATGGCCCCCTTCTATATCCTCCCCAAAGCAAATAAAGATTGCTCCCTGCTCCTAGCACACCCCTCTCCCCAAAGCAAAGCAAGTTCACTCCCTGGCCCCCTTTAGCTACTGAAAAGGAAACTTTAAAATAATCCATTTAAAATGATCAGATACTTGGAAACTGCAAAGAAAAGACTTAAGTAAAGTTCAGGATTTTTAAATCATAATAAAAGTCATAAAATTCTGCAGCTTCCCTGCTTTCTATCTTGAAAGTTGTTTAATGATAGAGAAATTGATAGAGAGAGAGATTTCTGCAGCTTCTCTGCTTTCTATCTCTCCCTTCCTCTCTCCACCTTTTCCCCTTCACACTTTCACTGAAATAACCTGAGTTACAGCTTCGGGAGCGGCATGCAGGCTACTTGCTAGGGGATCGGCCATTTTTGCTGCATCGGATCCGTTGCTTTGGCCAGCCGACTTAGGCCTGTGAGCGTCGTTGGCCTGGAGGAGCCGGTCGGGGCGGGGCTTCCGTGCTGGTCGGCTGCGTGTGAGTTTAGGGGTATGGGTGATTAGTGAACATACCCGCGCATCCCTGAACCTACCCAGAGACTCCCCGCGCAGGAGGAATCGCCGCCATCACCGCCCCCCTGAGCCGCCACTACTGCTGCATCCGTCGCCGGGCCCCGCTCCCCACGCTGCGCACCTAGGCTGGGGAGGAGGTGGTTGCGGCAACGGCAACAACAGTGGATTCCGGGAGCAGCGGCTGCCTTCCCCGCCTCCCTCACCGCCTGACTGCAGAGGCGAGATTGAGGAGCCGTCACCGACAGCCAGACTGTGAGTGTGCGGTCTGCCTGGCTCCTTTACCAAAGCCCTTCCGGCAGCAGCCCCACTCGCATCCGTCCCCGCGTTGCAAGCCTCTCCGAAGGCCGGCTCCCACGAAAATGCTGCCCCTCTGTCCAAAGCTGCGGCCGGACGCAAGAGGAGCCGCCACCACGAAAACCCCCAGCAAGGGAGCCATTCAGAGTTCGGGGCCGTTGCAAACAGCTGGGTTCTTCGGCTTCCCCTATTATCTCCACCGCCGTAGTCTCTTTTTTAATCTGGGGTAACCGCCATGCAGAAAATGCCATTGCTGGAGAGCAGGGAGTGCCGCGGTTTAAAATTTCTCTGCCTCGCGTGTGGCCGTAGTAAGCGCACTGTTGCCGGCCACGGACCTACGAATCATGGAAGCACGCAAATAGGAGTGCGCATGTGCGAGTTAGCCTTTTATTATATAGGATATTATATTATAATATATGAATGTCATTATAGCATAGCATATTGGAAAAATATATGGAAAACAGTACAAAAATACTCAATCTGGATAGAAATATTTCTCTTATCTATAGTGATTTTTATTTTTTTCGTTTGAAACGTTTTTATTAAGAAGCAAACAGATAGACAATGCCAATTCAACCAAACAGTATCCAAGGACATAGAAAATACGATACATAGTCCAACTCAGAAAGGCTAGGAATGGCAGAGGCGACAAGAACAGAAAATACCAGCCAGTCATAATGAGCGACAACCCCCCCCCCATACCAAGAAACCAGCCAGTACCCAGCAGGACCCAGGACCCACAAAACATCCAGGGAGAAGGACCTGAAGAAAGCAACACAGTCTGGCCGCGTACTCCTTCTATTTCCCCAGAAAAGAAAACCCCCACAACCAAACCATACGGAAACCCCACCACACCCCCACTACACCCCCATCCCTTCCCCCCCCCCTCAGCAATAGGAGAAAGAAAGAAAGAATGAATGAAGAAAAACGAGAAGAAAAGAAGAAAAAGGAAGAAGAAAGCGCGATAAAAAGAGGAAAGAGGAACAAAGCAGCATCATAGAGAAGCAGCAAGATCAGCGAGGACCTGCTCCCAGAGAGACCTGTACAGCTGCATCGGCCCCTCCAACCCTATAGTGATTTTTAAATCATGTTCACCACAAATTAATATTATACTCTCATAAGAAATTGTTTGATATACTAATAACAATAGCACAAAAAGCTAAATCTAATTGGAAATCATCTAAATTGCTTATTGTTCACCTCTAGTGGAAATCTGTACTTCACTATCAGAAAAGTGAACTTGCAATTGTGGAAAAATTTAGTCAATAAGCAGTAGTAAGTCAATCGGATCCCCATTAGAGTAGTAGTAGTACTTAGCTAAAGAAAAGAGAAACTAAAAATTGAATTTACTTTTGATTTTTATTGAACCTTTATAACTTCAACAATATAACCTTTACAGTGGATCTGATCATGAGTGGTTTAAAGTTTGTTGAATTGTATTTAGTTTATATACCCCCCTCCTCTTTTACAAAACCGTGATAGCGGTTTTTTAGCGCAGGAAAGGATGCTGAATGCTCTGCGCTGCTTCCGACGCTCATGGAGTTCCTTTGAGCGTTGGGAACAGCACAGAGCATTCAACGCGCTTCCCTGCGCTAAGAAAGCGCTATCACGGTTTTGTAAAAAAGGGGGGGATATTTAGGGCTCCTTTTACTGAGCTGGCGTTAGTTCTAGCCGCATAGCGCGGGTTTAGCACGCGGGGCAATTCTGCGCGTGCTAACAACGCTATCGGAGCTTAATAAAAGGAGCCCTTTGTTATATGTAATATTCAAATTAAATTACCTGGATAGAAAAAAAAACGAAGCACCGCTTGCAGCTCATATCAAATCAGGGTAAAATGCCAAGGCTTTTTTGCTACTGCTCCTCCTGCTGCTTGGTTGTTCTTGCATTGCTGCCTCCTGCCACTGCTGTTCCTTCGGGCCAGTGCTAGTGAGTTGCATTGGTTCTAGGCCTTGAAAAGGCCTGAACCAAAAGTAGATGCATCTGGGTTCCTCCATTCCCTCACCCATGACTACATCTCTAGTATCACTGCTGTTGCCAATGCAGAAAACTTGTGCAGACATTAGTACAGGGTTAGCACAGTGTTTGGCAAATCTCAGGCACCAGATCATCATGGCACCTGAAAGTTTTACTGTGGTGTCCAGGATTTCTTGCTCCTGAATGGTGTTTTTGGTTCATTAAACAACGTGTTTCCTACATCTGCACTGTGATTTGGCTCTCTGTAAGCTTGCGCTGTATGGTACTGGAAGTTCATGAATTCTTGTGGTTTCGAGTCTCATTTGATCTTGATTTTGAAAGAAATAATTTAAAAGTAACATAGAAACATAGAAGATGACGGCAGAAAAGGGCTATAGCCCATCAAGTCTGCCCACTCTGCTTACCCACCCCCTGTCTATGCCCTAATGACCCAATTTCCTTATCTTGACCCCAGTAGTTCTATTAAATCTTTATTTTCTTTTTTTTTTTTTTTTTTTTTACTAAGACCGTTTTTAAGGTTAGTTGGTCATTTTTGTACCTTGGTGAGAGTTTGGTCTCTCAAGGCAAATTTTCATGGTTTATATCAAAATATGATAAACATTTGTATATATGTATGTATGTGTACATGAGTGTACAGATTTGCACATACCTAGGCTTATTCTTTTTAATTTTTTTTTTTTTTGTAAATAATTTTTATTCTTTTTTAAATTCTTACATCAAGTGAAATACATGTATTACATTCAATTATGAAGAAACACTTGAAATTATCAATAAATGTTCTTACATTGTAAATTAAAGAAACCCTTTATCAAAATTTTATATCATATTATTATTACAATATTTTTCCCTTCCCTACCCCCTCTATATGTTCTATACATGTGTTATGATATCTGATCAGTAGAATAATTTGTCAATGGTCCCCATATTTTATTAAATTTTTTAATATAACCTTGTTGTAATGCCATTACTTTTTCCATTTTATATATATGACAAATTGAATTCCACCAGAAAGTGTAATTTAATTTAGTGTAATCTTTCCAATTCTGAGTAATTTGCTGAATGGCGACCCCTGTTAGAATTAATAAAAGTTTATTATTGTTAGCTGATATCGGACTCTGTGTTCTCATTGTTGTTCCAAATAATATTGTATCATATGATAGTCCAACATGATTTTCTAATAATTTATTAATTTGGGGCCAAATTAATTTCCAAAAGGAATTAATACAGGGACAAAAGAATAATAAATGATCTAATGTCCCCACTTCTATCTTACAATGCCAGCATCTATTAGATCTACTACTATCTAATTTCTGTAATCTTGTAGGGGTCCATAAAACTCTATGTACTAAAAACATCCATGTTTGACTCATAGATGCTGACCTTGTAGTATGTATTCTCCAGGACCAAAATTTTTGCCATTGAGATGCAGAAATTGTCTGTCCTATCTCAATACTCCAAATGTCCCTAAGTCCTGTTCTCTTTTTTTTGTTTGAAAATTCATATAAAATCTTATACCATTTTGCAGCTTGGTGTCCTAGAAAATCTGCTTGAAAACAAAGGATTGGCAAACTATATTGATTATTAAGATTCTTCCATTCAGGGAACCCTTCCTGAATAGCCTGCTTCAATTGCATCCATTTAAAATATTGTGTTTTTTCTAATCCAAATTTTTGTTGCAATTGTGAAAAACTAAGCAGTGATCCGTTTATTATTATATCTTTTAAAGTACGTATACCTGCTATTATCCATTGTTTCCATACTATTTTAAATCCACCAATTTTTATCCTGGAGTTTACCCAAATAGATTGATTTAAAGATTTAGCCAATGGATTTGTTGATAAATTGCTTATAAATCTTAATGTTTTCCATGTATCTATTAGAATTCTATGATCTTTATAACTCCTGGGCATTGTTATACTAATGAAATGTTCTGGATGTAAAGGGAACATGAGGCGCCATTCTAAATATAACCAATCAGGTACATTTTCCATGAGATCTGGGAGGATCCAATACATACCCTGTCTTAAAATATAGGCTTGATGGTACCTATAGAAATTTGGAAAATTTACCCCTCCCTCCTTAATTGTTTTTTGTAATGATGCTAAAGCGATTCTGGGTCTTTTCCCAAACCAAACAAATTTTGTTAGTATACTGTTTAACTTTTTATAAAATGACCCCTGAAAAAATATTGGGATCATACTCATTTGATAACAAACCACAGGTAAAATCATCATTTTAATTGTTTGAACTCTTCCCCACCAAGAAAGATGTAAAGGATTCCATTGCTCGCACATTTCTGTTATTTTCTTTAATAAAAGTTTTTCATTCTCTTTTACTGTGTCATCAATTGTATTTTTTATAAGAATACCTAAATATTTTAGTCCTTCCTCTTTCCATTTAAATGAATATGAATCAAATAATCCTTTGGTACAATGGATATTAATTGGAAGAACTTCAGATTTTTCCCAATTGATTTTATATCCAGAAAACTTTCCAAACTTTTCTATTAAATTAAGTAGATCTGGAATGGTGTCTTCTGGTTCTCTTAAATATAATAAAATATAATCTGCATACGCAGATAATTTAAATTCCCAATTAGAAAATGTGATTCTCTTTATTCCCTTAGTTTGATTTATTGCAATTAATAAGGGTTCCAGAACGATATCAAAAAGTAAGGGAGATAAAGGGCAACCTTGTCTAACTCCCCTTAGCAAGTTAAATTTATCAGATAAGTTATTGTTTATATTTAATCTTGCTCCAGGGGAGCTATATAATGTTTGAATCATTTTAATAAAACCAGGTCCTACACCAAACCATTCTAGAGCTTGATACATAAACTTCCATTCTACTCTATCAAATGCTTTTTCTGCATCTAATGATATTAGAAAAGCTGGATCATTCAAATTTTTTGCTAAATTTAAAGAATGAAATGCTAATCTAGTGTTATGTGAAGAGTGTCTTTTAGCAACAAATCCTGTTTGATGTACATCAATGATAAAAGGAAGAGCTTTTGCTAGCCTTATAGCTAGCACTTTAGCAATTAATTTAGCATCTACATTCATCAAAGATATAGGCCTATAGTTTGTTATCAATGTCGGATCCCTGTTTGGTTTTGGCAAGACAATTATAACAGAATCAGCCATAGTTCCTGATATATTTCCATTATTCATTTGATATTGGTATAAATTTAATAGATAAGGTAATAAAGTATTTTGAAATGTTTTATAATATTCAACAGTATATCCATCTCCACCTGGAGCGGATCCAACTCTAAGAGCCTTCAATGCTGATTCTATTTCTTTTAAAGATATATGTTCTTCTAAGCTTCTTTTTATATGATCCGGAACATTTGGTCCAATAAATGACTTTAAAAACTCTAAACCATCTTGTTTTTTATTTTCATAAGTATTAGAAGTATATAAATCCTTATAAAAATCAAGAAATTGTTTTATAATTTCTTCAATGTTGGTGTGTGTATTGCCCTGCTTATCTTTAATTGCAATTATTTTAGTTTTTCTTTTTTTTGCTTTAATAAAATTTGCTAACAATCTTCCAGCCTTATTTGAATTTCCATAATACTGTACTTGTCTATAGAACATATCTTTTCTTACAAATTGAGAAGAAATCTCATTATATTTAACTTTTGTTTTTAATAATTTCTGTAATGTATCATGTTCCCATTTTATAATTAATTTATGTTCTAGTAATTTAATTTCTTGCTCCAATTCTATAAATTGTTTTTTAAGTTGTTTTTTCTTATATGCGGAATATGATATAATATTTCCTCTCATTGTTGCTTTATAAGCATCCCATAAAATTTCAATATTTATGTTGTCTGAATTAATTTGAAAAAATTCATCCATTTTTACTTTAATATCTTCTATAAAGTTCATGTCTGCAAGCAAAGCATTATCATATCTCCAAATTGGTTTAGAAAAAACTGATATATCATCCTGCAGATCAACCCACACACCAGCATGATCTGAAATAATTATAGGATCAATAATTGCTTTTATCACTCTTTGTGCAATATTATTAGAAACAAATATATAATCAATTCTTGAAAAGGATTTATGGACCTGAGAACAAAAAGAATATTCCTGATCATTAAAATGAAGGATACGCCATATATCAACTAAATCACAAGATTGTATCAAATTGTCTAATCCTAATGATTTCATAATTTTACTTGGTTTTTTATCCAAAATAGGATCCATTACAGCATTGAAATCTCCAGCTACTATTAAATTAGAAGCAGCCAGTGGTAGTAATATCTGTTGAATATTTTTGAAAAACTCCATTTGATTTGAATTAGGAGCATATAAATTAAATAAATCCAGGGTTGTATTTCTCAGATTCATTTTAATATGTACCCATCTTCCTATTGGATCAAATTTTATTAATTTGAAATCTGCTATGAATTTCTTATTTATGAGAATAGCTACTCCCGCTTTTTTACCAATAGCAGGTGCAAAAAAACATTTGGACACCCAACCCCCTATTAGTTTATTAGATTCAAGTCCTGTCAGATGGGTCTCTTGTATGAAATATATGTCAGCGTTTTGCTTATGAAGAAAATTCAGTATTCTCTTTCTTTTGATTGGATGGTTAAGACCATTGACATTAAGAGAATAAATTTTAAGAGCCATCTAAATTAATAAGTAATGTTTGAATTAGAACTCTATAATAAAAGTTTAGATCAGACATCCACACATGTTTAATATTTATTCCTTTTCTTATTATCAATTCCTTACTTATATCTAATTCCATTCCCCTTTTCCCATCCCCCTCCCATCCCTCCCCAATTAACAAAAGTTGTGTACACTTGGCCTCACGCATATCAAGATCAGCAATAACACACTCCAAGAATCTTCTTTTTAATTTTTAAAGTCCCTGGGGTAGCAGGGGGTGTGGCAGGGGTGCTATGGGAGTGAGGGGAAAGAGAAATGAGTGGGGCTTGTATGCAGGGGTGAGGCTTAGAAGAGAGATCAGAGAGGATCTGGGGAAATAGCAATGGTGGGGAGGAGGTTGTTGAGGGACCTGCCATATTGCAGCAAGTGACAGCCCCCCTTATCCAGGATCCAGACAATATTCAGCCTTGATGAAGATAGGTGTCTTATCCAGGTCCCAGCTAAATATCATTTAGGACCTACATAAGTGCTAGTGCCTAGCTCCTGTCCTGGATATTCAATGCTGGTAACCACCACTAGCTGAATATTGAACAATATAAATTTATGTGTTCATTTTCCAGCTAATTAAGGGCTTTCTAGGGTACAAAAAAATCTGCACTTCCAGTGATTTTGCACTTCAGGTACAAGGATTTCCTGAGTCAAAAACCTGCCCCATGCAGCACACCCCCTAGAACTCTCTCATCCCACCCTATATTGCAACCTGTGCAGCCACTCTGCCCACATATAGCTCACTATGGCACTGTCAGGTACTAATGCTGGATACTTTTTCTGGTGGAATCAAATCAGTACGTTTATGTGACCTTTGAGTCATCAGCACAGAAAAGGTACAAAAACTAAGTGGAGGATATAAGGTAAGCAAGAAAAAAGAATGAGAGCATACTAGAGGATGTGAGGCTTTCCTCAATATTTTTCTAATAAACTATTTTAATTTTTTTGCACTGGGGGTGTTTTGTTGGTTTTTTGATAGTTAAAATCCATAATAAACTGCCCTAACTCTATTCCTAAATATCCACATATGTTTCAGATCCTTTCCAGTGGACTGTGGCAGCATGGCAAAGACAATGAAGGATTTTATGGCTTTCTTCTGCGCGATGTAAGAAAGGAAATCGCTCGAGCATCTAAACAGGTAAGAGTCAGTTTTCCCTTCATCTCCTGAAGTGGTACAGAGCAGTAATTTTGTATACGTTTGAATGGAAAATGAATATAACTGGTTGTCTCAGTCTGGAGTGACTTTTTTCACTTGGTGGACATCCTGATGAAAGTAAGTAATTTAGAGGCAGGGAGAAAAATTAAGGAGTCCTTTTACTAAGGCGCACTAACCGATTTAGCGTGTGCTAACCGGTTAGTGCGCCTAAGTAAAAAGGCCCCTAAATTAAAATTAATATATCAACGTTATGAATAAATATAGTTTCCCTGTAGTTCAGGAAGCCTTCTCCAACATAGAAACATGCATTATTCATAACCACATTTCCCATTGTCAGAAAAAGTTCACACTTCTCTTAAGCAAATCTGCAAAGCATGGATTTCAGTTTTTGGTCTTGTGACAAGCCTACCAGAACTATAACCAAAGGGATTGGACCTTATCTGGCCAGTGGCCTGAATAAAACTTTTTTTGTTGTTGTTGCAAAGCCATTCTGACTGTGTGTCTGTTTTGGAAAGCCTACCTCTCTTATCTGTGCTTGTGCTGCTAGGCAGTTGCCTAGCCTGGATAAAAGACCTGAGGGGACCCTCAAGCTATAGAGAGCACGCTGGGGAGATTATTGTTGCTGTCCAAACACACTAACCCAGCCGGTTAGGTGCCTAGGGGTGACAATCTCTATCCAGCTCCAGCATGTGCTATTTTTTATTTTTTAAAAAGTGCACCTAACATAGGTGCATTATTGCATAGGTGAGAATTCTATAAATGGCACTCAAAAATGGGTGTCCAAAGCACAAAAGAAGAAAAGACTGTGGAATGCAATGAGCTTGAAAAGGCGTTTATTATGACGAGTCAGGTAAAAGCACAAATCCAAAATAAAATAATCTCCACTTCATGAATAACTGACGTGTAGGGTCCGTATTTGTAGAGATCTATAATGAACTTCCTAACTTTATTAGGCTTTTAGGCCAGCTGCAATTATTTCGTAAATTCCTGAAAACTTTGTTCTCGTAATTTTTAAATGGTTTAACTACAGTCTCAACAAAATGATAATATTATAGTTATTTTTCTTATGCTTTTCTTATGTACTTTAGTTTTTAATTAGTTCTTCCTTCTCTTATGTTTTCTGCTATGTACTCTAGTCTTAATTATATGTGAAACACACTAAAACCTTTGAAACTTGGCTAAAGTACAAGACACCATTACCCACAACAGGTAATATGGAGAGGTATCAGGAATCTCAAGCGCTGTTTGTTTCAAGGCTAATAACTACAAAGTGAGCTATCATTGGTCCCATACACTCTCTGATTTTTATATATTATTTTATATGATTTAGTGATTTCCTATATCATGCTTTCTCATTGTGAGATTCAATATAGAAGTACTTAGCTTCAATGTATAATCTTGGCCAAGATTATACATTGAAGCTAAGTACTTCTATATTGAATCTCACAATGAGAAAGCATGATATAGGAAATCACTAAATCATATAAAATAATATATAAAAAATTCAGAGTGTATGGGACCAATGATAACTCACTTTGTAGTTATTAGCCTTGAAACAAACATCGGGCTTTTAGCTGTGAGCGCTTAAGATCCCTGATACCTCTCTATATTACCTGTTGTGGGTAATGGTGTCTTGTACTTTAGCCAAGTTTCAAAGGTTTTAGTGTGTTTCACAATATTTTGGAGTGTTAATTATATGTGAACCGAGTCGAGCTCCACTGGGAGATGATCCGGTATATAAACCAAAGATAAGATTAGATTAAAATATTCCCTCAAGGCTTGCTCAGTGCCAGTAATCCAGGCAAGATGGCTTTGGATATTGACCTGTAAAACTATAGAATTAGGGAGAAAGGTTAAACATGATATATGCTTATTTATGTATATAAGGCATAGATTTATTTGCAGAAATGGCTTGTGGTTAAGCATTCTGGAGTGATGGAACTTATTTTTCTGAATCTATATCAGGCTAAAGCAAGAACAATTTCTAATTTGATTGGAATCATAAGTCAGGGTGCCTTTTAAAAGACTAACAATACAATAATAAATATGTTTAATATACAAGCTTTTAAGACACAAACAGACATGTGACGGAGTCCATGAAATCTCAACAGCTCATGCACTAAAATGCTTTTCCTACGGGAAAGCTTGTGGGCCCATCGCGTTGGGGAAGTCGGAGGAAATCAAGGGCGGTGGCTTGGCGAAATCAGTATCAGCGGCGGAGAGGGAGAGAGAGAGAGAAAAAAAAAAAGGGTTGGGGCAGGGAGAGAGAAAAAAAGGAAGAGGGGATAGGGAGAGAAAGAAAGGGGTCAGAGAGAGAGGAAGACAAAGTTGGACTCATGGAGGGACAGAGAGAGATGTTGGTTGGGATGAGGTCTAGAGGAGAGGAAGCATGCAGGAGGAAAAAAAAAAAAAGGATGCACGGTCAGAAGGAAGTGCAACCAGAGACTCGTGAAATCACCAAATAAAAGTAGGAAAAATGATTTCATTTTCAATAGTGATCAAAATGTGTCAGTTTCTTCAAATTTAAATCTGCTATATTTATATTTTGCAGAGTATTAGGGGGTTATGTGTCATTGTTTCTGTGGTGTTTCACTGTTTGCAGTTTGGCTTCTTGGTGGTTCAGTTTAACCTTTATCTACATATTTCTATTTTTAGTTTGTGATTACTTATTCCATACTGGGTTAAGGTGTATCTGTGTTCTGTGTATATGAAAGACATGGTTTTCTGTTAGCGTTGACTAGCCTTGTTTGACGAAATGCATCGGGCATGGTTCTTGGGAGCACCTTGAATAACCTGATTTGAATCTCCTTTTTTTCTACCGATCTTCTTTTGATTCACGTTGAAATCTTTGGTGGACCGCTTGCATTGTTGTTTCATTACAAGTTAACATACATGGAGTGGAACGTACTAGAGGAGTTACCAATTTGGTTGTTTATACATACATATGGGTTACAGTTGGTTGACCTAGAGTGAGGCGTTGTAAAAATGGTTATTAATATAGACTTATATTTTGGATAATATTACTGCTTTACAATATATATGAACACTTTTATATATGTATGGAAAGGGTTCAGTTTTAAAGTACTGGGTAAGTAGGTGGAAAGGGAAGGAAGGGGAAATTGTTCAGAGATGTTTGGGGGTGGCATAGAAGAAAAACTGTACACTGGTATGCTAATCTTTGCTTGTTTTGAATTTTAAAAAAAAGAAAGAAATACAAGTGGAAATAAAGAAGTAAATAAGAAAACAGATAAATGGGGCAGGGCAGGGGCAACGCAAGGCCGTGTGTGTGTGTGGGGGGGGGGGGGGGGCAGTGTACTTGTGTGCCTAGGGGCCCTCTAAGAATTAATCCTGCCCTGGTTGAGACTAGAAGCTGACTGAATTTCAGTTTTGGTTTTGGATTCAGCACCAAAATCAGACTGAAATCTGGGTTTGAGTTTCATCCAAAAATGCCTGTGCATTTTTGGCTGAAATTCAAAACTCACTCTTCCCATCCTCTCGATCACTTCCCCCCATCTCACCCATAGATAAGGTGACCATACATCTCGTTTTCGGGCCGACCATCCCGTTGTCCCGACCCACCGTTTCGGGACACCGTTTTTAGGGACAGCTTCTCGAAGCTGTGCGCCGGGACACCAGGACAGGCAATCACTTTCCCTCCCTGCTGCGCCAATTTAAAAGCTGGTTCGCCGCTGCTGCTTCTTGACTTCTTCTCGATGTCAAAGGTAGGAAAAATGATTTTATTTTCAATTTAGTGATCAAAACGTGCCAGTTTTGAGAATTTATATCTGCTGTCTATATTTTGCACTATATTTGTCTATTTTTCTATAGTTACTGAGGTGACATTTCACATTTTAAAGTCATCTGCCTTGACATCTTTGAAAACCCCCCAAATATAAATGATAATTAACATTTTCTCTGTGTATAATGTGCTTTGTAGTTTTTTAAAATTTTATGGTTACCATTATGAATTAATAAGATATGTGTACATGAAAAATGAATGGAAGAAATTGGGAGCGGGATTGGGGGCGTGACTGACAATTCCCTTTTGATGAAAAAAATAAATGGTCACGTTACTCATAGACCCTCCCTAGGCCTAGGGTTACCATATTTACTAAGTCAAAAAAAAGGACACCTGACCCCACCCCAGCCCTGCCCATGTCACATCCTCATCCGTGATCAGAAATGAATGGGGTTCATTCCTGCCTCTGAAGACTCCACTAGATTAGCAAACTTTCCTAAGGACTGGGGAAATGATTGCGGGGGAAGTGGGGTAGAGAGAGAGGGAGTTAATGCCATAGAGGATGGTCAGCTTAGCTTGGGAGGGTATGGGAGAGGGATTGGGGGAGGGTCTTAGATTCGGTGAAGATCTTGAGTTCTGTCAGGCTCTTCCTTTAGTTCCCAGATGTACCAGTTTCCCTGAAACTCCCTAGGGTTTTTTGCCAATGGATAGAAATACTTTGACTTGTACTCTGTTTACACTGTGTTGCACTTTTCTTGCCAGGAGCTGTAACTTGCTTGTACTTTCTCCATAGACCTGCTCCATTTGTATGCAAAAAGGCGCTTCCATTGGTTGCAGTGTAAAGAACTGTCGCAAGAACTTCCACTTCCCCTGTGGCCTGGAGAAAGAATGCATGTTTCAGTTTTTTCAGAAATATGGGTAAATATTTAAAAGGAGCAATCATTTAAGGCAAGAGTTGTTATTTTGTTTTAAATCTTGAACTAGGCTACCTGCACAAGGGCATTAGTGACCCACGATTTTAATTCCAGGAATTGACTTAACATCTTCAAATCCAATCTTGCAATCTAATGTCACACAGTTTGTAATAATAATTCTTTGTTCTGCCTTGGGACTTATGTTGTCTCCCAGAAGAAGCCTCTTGGAATGCTTTGTCAATTCAGAACAAGACAGGGAGAGACTGCATGTTTCCCAATATCCTTGGAGAGTTATAAGATTGTAATTTGTCAGGAAGGCAGTGCCCTGAAGTTAGGACTGGCTCTTCAATACCAATTCCAGAGAGACCTGGCCCATAATTTTGCACAAATCTCAATCTTGTGGACTAGTCTTCTCTCCGGTCACTGGTTAGTTATAGTAAATCTTAATTAGGTAGCATTTATTATGTAAACCTGTTTCTTTTCCCTGTTTGTTATTTACTGGTGATGTCTTTCAAGTTCTCCTTTTTCTGATAAACTGTTTAGTATATTAACTCTATGTTTATGATTGATCAGTGAGTGATAAATGAGTTGCTGGTGATTCAAGCACTGAGTTTGATTTGTGGGTGCATTTGTGGGAATTGTGGAACCTCTGGGGTTTGGGGGTTTATAGCAGGGCTGGCTCAACCTATGCACAAGGTGAAGCACTGGCTTAGGCTACCAGTGATAAAGGGCACCAAAATTCCAGTCTGATCTACCTTCAAGCTCCTAGAGGGATAGGTACTGGAATGGGATTTTGGCACTCTTTATCATCAGCATCCTGAACCAGTGCCTCACCTGGTCCAGTAGGAGGGTCAGGAGGACTTAAGAGAGAGGGGGGAGATACTGGTTCACAGGCAGCGTGGGGGGGGGGGAGGAGAGGCAGTGGAGGGAGAGATGCCAGACTGAAGATTGGGGGGGGAATGCAAAAGTTAGCTCAGGGTGCCACAGTCCTCTGATTTGGCCTCTAGTAGGCACTGTTGAGACCCTACTTTACATCTGCACATGTGCCCTTACATTGACAACTTTCCACCTGTCAACTGGATTCCCATTTACCTCTCAGCAAAAAGCCTGTCCTGTGAGCTATATCCTTAGAAGTCTATCATCTGAAAATGTGAATAACCTTCAAATAACCTCGTTTATTTGATTAAACGTCAGTCACAAATGTAGCAGGCCTTTCATATGTTTAGACCCCTGAGGCAGGCCCGTTTGGGGCTGAAACACAATTGTGTTGATCCTTTTATTCAATAAACGAGATTGAACACCAATCAGTCACCTTCGTTGTTTTTCTTCTGCTTTCACGTCTTGTAACAGTAGTATTTCCTGTGTTTTCTGTTTCATGTCAGAGGTAGACATAAACTACATGGAATTAAGAGGAATGACTTCATCTCTTGCGCAAAACACAGACCAAAATGAGCACTCAAAACATATGCATGCCACTGCGCAGGTGTAAAAGCCAGCATGAAACTCTTTTTCCCCATACATATCTATTTGTTGTGGAATGTAGATTGTAGTCCAATCCAAACCACAGCCCCTTGAAATATCTATGTATTGTGGATTTCCATGTTTAAATAGTGGCTTCTTAAATCAGTTTTTATATGTGTATGTGATTTAACACATGTAAATGCTGGTAGTTCCACAAGAAACTGTGAATAACTTTCAAATAACCTCCTTTATTTGATTAAAAGTCAGTCACAAATGTAGCAGGCCTAACATAAATGGATAAATGAAACAGACCAGCTTAACCAGATATCTTTTTAAATATCTGCATTACCGCTTGTTCACATTGACCATAATTGATGTGCTCTGTTCTGACAGGTCTTATTGTTGGGAGCATACCCCCACTCAGAAAGTTGCTCCAGAGAACAAAAAGGCTGTATGTGCCATTTGTCTCGACACTCTCCAGCCCAAACCCAGCTACAGTGTCCTGAAGAGCCCTTGTTGCAGATACACATGGTTCCACAGAATATGTCTTCAGGTATGCTTCAACTGTGCCTTTTTTAATTCTGCTGGCCATATTTGGACTCCTGATAGGTGATGAAAGAAGTCAAGCCAAGAAACAAAACGAGAGTGAATGAGTGAGTGCATGACTTTCCTACACTCTCGTACATGCAGGCAGCCTGGGTATGAGAACAGACTTGGGTAACTTGCATAACAGAATACAGCTTGTTCCAGAGTTAACATTCATGGTCCATCTGCTGTATGTCCTGCAAGGGGACTTTTGGCTTAAATATATTGAGGATGCTTGGAGGCATTATATAAGTTTATTATTATTAGGTGATTTGATAAATCGCTTAATCAAATATTCTAAGCGATGTACACTTTAAATTTAACAATTAGTAAATATAAAAAAAAGAACAAACAATACAGTACTTACAATTATTAAATAATGGGTAAAAACTCATGATTATTAACATTGATAATCGGGAAGGAAGGGAAGAAATACAATTCATAAAGTAAAGAAGAAACATTGATGGAAAACACATAAGGGAATAATTAACAGAGGTTTCATATAAAAAATGCAATACTAAAACTAAAATTATAATGTAAAAGCATCTTTAAAAAGGAAAGTTTTGAGTTCAGTTTTAAATTTTCCAAGTTCTTTTTCCTCTCGTAAGAAAATAGGAAGAGCGTTCCATGTCTGTGGTGCAGTACATGAAAAAATAAATTGTCTCCTTGTATTGATAATTTTTAACGAAGGGACAGATAACAGATTTTGTTCACTAGAACGTAATATTCTTTTTGTAGAATAAGGAACAAGAAAACGATATAAAAATGCTGGGGTTTTGTTGGTTAGAGTTTTAAAGATAATTAAACATAATTTATAAGTAATTCTGTAATTGACAGGGAGCCAATGAGCCTCTTTGAGGAGTGGTGTTACATGATCATATTTTTTTGCATTGGTTATTAATTTTATGGCTGTATTTTGTATGATTTGTAATCTTTTAATTTCATATAATGCAATTCCTTTAAATAAGGAATTGCAATAATCAATTTTAGACATCACCAAGGAGTGAATAAGAATTGTAATTGATTTAGGACAAAGAAATTTTGAAATGGACCGAATTTTGCGTAACCTATAAAAGGTGATTTTTACAATGTTACTAATGTGGTCATGGTAAGAAAGTTTAGTGTCAAAAATTACTCCCAAAATTTTTGTATTTTTTACTAACTGTAGGGGTACATTAAGAATAGAAATAGGAGCAACAAGAGGAAAACTTTCTTTCCACGGAAATAGCATAACATTGGTTTTATTGATATTGAGTGCCAATCTGTTTTTATCTAGCCAATGATGTACTTGATCTAGTTTTTCATTAATGACCAAAATTTCACTTTGATTATTATTATTTAATGGATGCAATAATTGGATATCATCGGCATAGGCAAAAACATGAAATCCTATAGATTGGCATAAAGTCAACAAAGGTGCCAGAAAAATATTGAAAAGCAAAGGTGAAAGAATAGATCCTTGTGGTACGCCATGTGAAATTTGAGATGATAGAGATATTGAATTATTAAAAATGACTGTAGACGTACGATCAGTAAAGTAAGATGTGAACCAAGCTAGAACTTCATCAGTAACCCCAATAGATTGAAGTCTAGCAAGGAGCAATTGATGATCAATTGTATCAAACGCTGCTGAAAGATCAAGAGAAACTAACAGCACTGATTGGTGACAATCATGCTGGAGACTGCGGTAGATTTGTAACAACATGTTGGCATTTTGTGGGAAAGCTGAACTGGGCTACACTTCCTTCTTTTCATCTTCTAGGGTTGGTGAATTCAGCACTTCTTTGCCCAGGAAAAATACAGCTTTTCATTAACATCTTAGAGTTTAAAAAACAATTGGTTTCATTCTGAAAATGCTAGAATTCAAAATACCTGTCAGGAAGAATTTACCCTAATGCCACCCCCACCCCTCCATCTCCTCACCTTTGAAAATTAATTCTGCCTAATATACGAGAAACCCAAAGATGGCCTAGAGATGCCCTCTTCTCTGCTTTTGTTTGGTTTTTTTTTTTTTGGGGGGGGGGGTTTCTTTGTATTTTTGGCATCCTTGTTGAACTCTATCCAGGGCCAGATTAATGGGTAGGCCTAGTAGGCACGTTCCTAGGGCCTGAAATTGTCAGGGGGCCCGTTGAAGGAGGGCAAACAAATGACTCACCTTGCCAATTTTTTTTTTTTTTTTTCAATGCCCCCCCCTGGCATTGATGGCAACACGGCCGGCTCTGCGCCAAGAAGGTCCCACGATGATCGCATCTGCCGGTCCATCTCCCTCCGACATCACTTACTTCTTCCGGAGCAGAGCTGGCAGACGCAGTCATCACGGAACTTTCCTGGAGCAGAGCCGGCTGCATTGCTGTCGATCGTGCCAACTGTTCTAACCATTTCTGCTTTCGGTCTGCCTTTTGCCAAGTTGCTCAGAGGGCAGAGCAGGCAGCTGCAATCATCGCGGGACCTTGCATTTGTTTGGAGGGAGAGAGAAAGGTGCATGGAAGGGTGGTGGAGGGAGTGAAAGGGGGCAGGGTGATATGGAAGGGTGGTGGGGCAGTGTGGTGGAGGGAGAGAAAGGGAGCAGGGTGGTATGGAAGATGGTGGAGGGAGAGAAAGGGGACAGGGTGGTATGGAAGGGTGGTACAGCGTGGTATGGAAGGGTGGTGGAGGGAGAGAAAGAGGGCAGTGTGGTATGGAAGGGTGGTGGAGGGAGAGAAAGGGGGCAGAGTGGATGGAAGGGTGATGGGGCAGCGTGGTATAGAAGGGTGGTGGAGGGAAAGAAAGGGGGCAGGGTAGTATGAAAGGGTGGTGGGAAGGATGATATGGAAGCGTGGTATGGAAGGGTGGTGGAGGGAGAGAAAGGGAGCATTTGATCATGGAATTGGTGTGCAGGGAAAGGGGAGAGAGACATAAGGGGGAAGGATACTGGATGGAATTGGGTTGGAGGGAAAGAAAAGCGGCAGATGCTGATGGAAGTGGGGGGAAGGAAGAGGAGAAAGTGAAATGCCAGACCATGGGGGTATGGGAGAGGGACGGGAAGGGGAGGAAAGAGATGCCAGACCGTTGGAGGAGGGAAGGGAAGAAGATGGATGCCAGACCAATGGGTATGAAGGAGAGATAGAAGGGGGAGGCATACAGTTTCTGGAAGTGGCATAGAAGAAGAGAGAATGCATATAAAAGGGGCAGACAGTGGATGAAAGGAAGAGAGTGACAAGAAGATGAGGAAAGCAGAAACCAGAGAAGACAAAGGTAGAAATTTTTTTTTTCTTTAGGGGGACCTGCATCACTGTTTCTGTGGTGTTGCATTATATGCAGAGTCCAGCTTCATGATGGTTAAGTTTAACCTTTGTCTACGTATTTCTATTTTATCTCCCCTTTTACAAACCTGTAGAGCATTTTTTAGCGCTGGCTGTGGTGGTAACAACTCTGATGCTCAGAGTTAAATGAACATCTGAGCTGTTACCACCATGGCTAAATTCACACTACAGTTTGTAAAAGGGGGAGGGGTTAGTTTGTGATTACATATTCCATACTAGGTGAAGGTGTTTTCTGTGTTCGAAAGACATGGTTTTCTGTTAGGATTGACTGTGCAGGATTGATCTGTACTAGTCTGGCTTGTTTAGTTTTATTTAGGTGTATTGATGTTGTACTGCTCACTGCAGTATGTAAGATGCTGCCTTTTCCTAGGTACACTCTTGTGCGACATGTAATTGTTACTAAAAATCATGTTTTTCAAACAGATTGGCGGGGGGTGTCAAAAAATTATGGGCCCCGAGTGTCACATATCAAGCAGCATTATGGGGTAAAGATCTGGAACAACTGCTTATGTATACTACTTATGGGGAATTTAGGAAACACCTAAAAACATATCTGTTCTTGAAGTATTTAGGTAACTGACCTATACAATCTTAGTCCACAACTACTGATCCCCAGAACTGTTAATCATTAACCCTTAACTTTGTTAAATCTACTCAATCTGTAACATCTTTTAATCATTGTAAACTGCATAGAACTTTACGGTCCTGCGGTATATAAACGGTTATTATTATTATTATATGCTAGGTACACCCCTGTACTGGGGTTTTGCTTTTTCCTTTGGAAAAAAAAAAATGACACATTTGTGACATCGGTGTCTCTTCTCTCTCGCTCTGTGCTACTAATTAAAAATAATAAATAGTAATACCACTGAAAAGCAGCAGCGAGAAGGGGGCGGTGGAGGTGACTGCCATGCGGGGCAGGAGAAGGAGAAGGAGGAGGCGGTGGCTGGAAGTGGCACAGGGCGCAGTTCTGCATGCTGCTCTGGGGAAGACTAGATTATAAAGTGAATCCCGCGGTGGTGCCTTTGGCTGGTTACAGCCTGGAGATCAAGGCGAGCTGCAGGTAAGTGAGGCTCTGCCCGGGGATTGTGTCATGGGATCCGGGAAAGGCAGGAACCGCAGGCAGGTAGGTGCTCCTCCTTTCTGGGGAACGCTGGCTGCAGACGGAGTGGTGGACGGGGACGTTGTGTTTAACATAGTAAATGACGGCAGATAAAGACCTGAACGGTCCATCCATTCTGCCCATAAGTTATACCCATTAAAAAATACATGATTAGATTAACTTGTCTCTTTGATATTTCTGGGCCGAAGTTGCCATCCAAGCTCACTCTAGCTTATCCAACCATCCCGTTGTTTGCAGGATATCTACCGTAAAGTCTGGCCAGTAACATCCGCATATTCCATATTAGTGGAGTTCACACCGATGCCCATCCTACACCTTATATGGGACAAAGATGGTGCAGGTCTGTTCAATACCAGCCTTAGTTCTTTAATTTACATCCTTCATTTTCTAATTAGAGATCCTCAATTTTTATCCCATGCTTTTTTGAATTCCATCACCGTTTTCCTCTCTACCACTTCCCTCGGGAGGGCATTCCAGGCATCTATCACTCTCTGTGAAGAAGAATTTCCTAACATTGCTCCTAAGTCTTCCTCCCTGTAACCTCAAATTATGCCCTCTAGTTTTACCATTTACCATTTGGTGTTTGGAGCCTGAGCTCTCTGTTCTTCTTTTTGCTTACTCTTTAGTGCAGCGATCACAACACCGATGTTTACTCTGCATCGGAGCGCTCCTGTTTGTGCTTGCTATCGCCAAGTTTTCCCTGAGCAGGGATCGCAAACTTCACGGCTCAGCTCTCCCTCAATGGGCTAGGAGTTTTGCAATCCACATCATAGGTGTGTATGGCTTGGATCGGTGCAAAGTTTTCGCCCTTTTCTTTTCCCTGCTTCTACCTCGTGTTGGCTCTAATGCACCTCCCTTCCCTGTGGGAAAGGAGCTCAAGATCTCTAGGGGTTTTAACCACTTGCCTTGTTGTTGTGTTGCAAATTAACATACATGGAGTGGATCGTACTAGAGGAGTTACAGATTTGGTTGTTTATACATACATATGGGTTACAGTTAGACGACTTAGAGTGAGGCAGTTGAGAGGAGTTGCAAACTTGGTTATTAATATAGACTTATGTTTCGGATAGTATTACTACTTTACAATGCATTTGAACACTTTTATATACATATGGAAAGGGTTCAGAGTTAAAGTCCTGAGCAAGTAGGTGGGGAGGGAAGGAAGGGGGGATTTGTTAAGAGATGTTTGGGGCTTGCAAAGAACTAAAACTACAGAGGCACTGGTATGGTAATCTTTGTTGTTTGTTTTGAATTTTAAAATAAAAGAAAAAAAGAAATACAGGTGGAAATTAAGTAAATAAGAAAACAGGTAAATGAATGGGAGTGGGGCATGGGCAAGGCAGGGCTAGGGGGCCCAGTGTACTTGTGTGCCTAGGGGCCCTCGAAGAATTATTCCTGCCCTGACTCTACCAAGCTTTTCAGAACTTGAATGTGTTGGCCTAATGCTCTGCCTAATTTTACAAAAAGTAATAGTCAACATGCAAGGCTGCCACCTTCCTATATCAGTCTGGAGAAGCTGGTTGAGTCCTGGTTGTGCCATATGGCGTGCATGCTGTTGCATGAGTTGCCACATGGGCTAGCCACTGTCACCTTGTATGGGGCCTACTTTTTTTTTTTTTTTTTAGGAAAATCTGAAATACATATCTGCACATAAAAGGGGCTTAGCCAGTGTTGTTGGGGAAGAGACAGGGAAGATATTTTGAATTTTGTCCATATATTTTCGAGTTTTGCAAAAAAAAAATAAAAAAAAAAAACCACATGTACTGAGGTACTTATTTTTCTGTTCTCAGAGGTCTTATGATCTGTTTGTACTAGAGGCAATGGAAGATTTAGCAACCTTCCTAGGATCACAAGGAGCTGTAGTGGGAATTGAACCTGTTTCCACTGTGTTCTGAGCCCACAGTCCTAATCTTTAGGCCACACCTTACAGTGGGATTTGAGCCTTGCCTCATCTTGCTTCTCAGGCCACTGCTCTAACCATTAGGGAAGATGGGAATGGATGTGAGAGATTCTTAGAAGACTGTGTTTGTGAGGAGCTAGCTAAATTAAAAATAGACAAAGCGATGGGGCCTGACAGGATACATACAAGGGTACTCAAGGAACTCAGAGAGGTTTCAGACGGCTCCATTCTCTCATCTTTTTAATGCTTCTGTAGAGTGGTCCTGGAGGACTGAAGAAGGGCAGATGTAGTTTCTCTGTACAAGAGCAGAAGTAAGGAGGAGGTTGGAAATTACAGGCCAGCTAGTCTGACCTTCGCAGTTAGTAAACCAATGGAAACACTTAAGCAGAGGATAGTCAGATTTCTAAAATTGAATGGACTGCAGGATCTGAGGCAGCATGGTTTTATGACAGACAGGTCTTGTCAGACAAATCTGATTGATTTCTTTGACTGGATGACCAAACAGTTGGATATGGGAAAGACGCTAGATATGGTGTACTTGGATTTTAGCAAAGCCTTTCACATGGTGCCGCATAGACAGTTGATAAATAAACTGAGTGCCTTCAATATGAGCCCTAAGGTGATGAACTGGATTAAAAGGTGGTTAAGTGGAAGGAGACTAAGGGTAATGGCAAATGAAGTTTGCTCAAAGGAAAAGGATATACTTTTATTCTCTCTCCACCCACCCCTGTTCCCCTCTGTTCGGTTAAGTTATTTTATTTTGTTAATCCCCTAATTATTTTAAATTTTAATTTATTTGTTTTTTTTACAATAATTAGTATTGTAAACTGTTTAGGTATTCCTTGATAGATGGCATATCAAGTGTTGAATAAACTTGGAAACTTGGATCTGTCCTTTGGCCGGCTATTTTTAACATCTTTGTGAGTGATATTGCGGAAAGATTGTCTGGCAAAGTTTGTGTTTTTACGGATGATACTAAGCTCTGTAATAGGGCAGACACCCCAGAGGGTGTGATTAACATGATGTGGGATCTAGCAAAACTTGAACATGATCAGGTAATTGGCAACTAAGATTTAATAATAAAAAATGCAGGGTCATGCATTTGGGCTGCAAAAATCCGGAAGAACGGTATAGTATAGGAGGCAAAGTACTTCTGTGTATGAAAGAAGAGTGGGACTTGGGGATTATTGTGTCTGATGATCTCAAGGTGGCAAAACAGGTAAAAAAAAAGTGATAGCCAAAGCCAGGAGGATACATAGTAGAGAATGACATGGGGGAAAAAAATCTATTCCTGTCATTGGACCATCGTCCCCTTCACTGCGCCGTTCCCGAACACGCCATCCCCTTCACCACCCCATCCACGCAGCATCCACCCTTCCCTCTTGCCACCTCACCGCCCTTCAGTGGCCCGAGAATATCCCTCCCTCCCCCTTACCTTCGCGGCATAAAGAAACTTAAGGGAGGGAAAGCGCGCAGTCACCGATCACACGCGCAGCCCCTTCCCTCCCTCCCTTCAGCCAAATCTATCTCCCTCCCTCCCTCCCCCTTACCTTCGCAGCACTTTAGAAAAGAAACTGATGCCAGCGAAGCCTGTGCCTCCCTGCAGTTGCGTGTGTGTGGGCGGAAGCTTCTCTGACACAACCAGAAGTTGCATCAGAGGAGAAGCTTCCGCCCACACACACGTGACTGCAGGGCAACACAGACAGGCTTCACCGGCTTCAGTTTCTTTTCTAAAGCGCCGCAAAAGTAAGGGGGAGGGAGATAGATTTGGCCGGAAGTAGGGAGGGGGCCGCGTGCGATCGGTGACCGCACACCTTTCCTCCCATAACTGCGGGGACAAGGCCATTCACCACTCCACGGGGCGGTGGATGGCCTTGTCCCCGTGCTTGCAGTGAGCACTTTTTCACCCCCCCATGCGTAACTACCACCACGTCATTCTCTAATGCATAGAGAGAGGAATGGCCAGCATTGTATAAGTCTCTTGTGAGGCCCCATTTTGGAATACTGTGTGCAATTCTGGGGACTACACCTTCAAAAAGATATAAATAGGATGAAGTGATCTTTTCTGAGTTATTGCTTTAAAATCATTCGGTGAAGGCAATTGTGCATTGCTCTATCTCTAGCAGTATTCAAATCCAAGATAAAAGCCCACTTTGTTTAAGCTGTTTTCAACTCTTAACTCCCACTCACTGTCAGATACTATACCCATTGTATCATTCCTTCTACCAGAAACTTTCCAACCCTGAGATGTCCTGTCTGTTTGTCCAAATTAGATTGTAAGCTCTTCTGAGCAGGGGCCATCTATTGAATGCTAAATGTAAAGCGCTTCCTATGCCATTCAGTGCTATATAAATGATAAATAGTAGTAGTTATAGTAGAATTGCTTTACTAATTACAGAGGGCATGTTGGAACCTACCAAGGTACACAATTACTCATATATTTGGGTATTAGACAGTGTAGAATTTTGAATTAAAGAATAAGATAATTAAATTTTAATCTTGCCTTAATCAGAAAGCAGTGTAAAGATATCAGAAACATAGAAACATAGAAATAGACGGCAGATAAGGGCCCAAGGCCCATCTAGTCTGCCCACCTTAATGTCCCTCCCCTACCTTTGCCCTGTGAATAGATCCCATGTGCCGATCCCATTTGGCCTTAAAATCAGGCACGCTGCTGGCCTCAATCACCTGTAGTGGAAGACTATTCCAGCGATCAACCACTCTTTCAGTGAAAAAGAATTTCCTGGTGTCACCTCGTAGTTTCCCGCCCCTGATTTTCAACGGATGCCCTCTTGTTGTCGTGGGACCCTTGAAAAAGAAGATATCTTCCTCCGCCTCGATGCGGCCCGTAAGATACTTGAACGTCTCGATCATGTCCCCCCTCTCTCTGCGCTCCTCGAGCGAGTATAGCTGTAATTTGTCAAGCCGTTTTTCGTATGGTAGATCCTTGAGTCCCGAGACCATCCGGTCTCGGGACTCAACAGTGTTATACTACCCTATCTGGTGCCTCCAAGTATCATTTTCTTAGCTGCAATATTCTGTAATGATTGCAGTCAAGATAACTGTTAATCATGATGCAATTAATACAATATTATAATAATCCTTGCCAACTAAAAATTGTTTATCTAGATAAGTCTAAGCTGACACAACTGATGAGTAGATGTCTCAAAAGGTCATTGTGTTTACTAATTGTGACAGCTTTCTTTTTCTCTGACTAAAATGACCACCACTTTGACCCTTTCGATTGTATGTCTGCTCACTGTTGCTTGTATGGAGGAGAACAGATTTTGCTGAAAGTAAGCTATGTGTTATGATTTGCTGTGCTTTGATTTATTAACTTTGTTTTGTAGAAACATGCTCTGAGCTTCGGCCTGTACTTCTTCAAGTGCCCCATATGTAACAACAAGGAAACATTCCAGAAGGAAATGCTTCACATGGGCATTCATATTCCAGAAAGGTACATCTGTTGCTGGCTGTGTAGAGGATCACAGGGTGGCATTTGTTTGGCAAGGTAGAGCTGCAGATGGCAAAAAGGATACCAAATAATTAATGATTATCACTAGGCAAGGTCACGGAGGAAGATGTATTCTCCTCAATTTTTAAACTTCCCAGTTAGTGTTACTTTAAAGTGCTGACATCATTTAGGGGGAGGATTCATCAAGGTGCAGCAAAAGTTTGCCTTTTTCCACTCCTTGATGTCCCGTAGGATTTATAAACCTGCAGGATACTGGGACCATAGTTTGCTGAATTTCATTTTAAAGGAATAACGCTGTTTACAAACCACCTTATAAACAGCATTATTCCCACTGCCGTAGGGCATCGGACCACAAAGTTGCGGCCTAATTCTCCTAGGCCTGCAAAGCTGATTCCGCATGTGCAGATGCCCCTTCCCAAAGCGATTATATCAGGAAGTTTTTCAAAACCTAGATAAAATGCCGGGTTTTGAAAAGCCGTCCGTTCCCCCGGATATGTCCTCAAAAGGAGGACATGCCCAGGGAAATCTGGACGTCTGGTAACCCTAACCCTGGGGTCTTTGGCAGGATCAATGCCCAATTGTTCCTGTCCTGTGTTGCTCTGGCTTCCAGAGGCACAACTACTAGAAGGTCATCTTTCCATACAAGGAACCCCTCCCCCCATCTTGGTAGCCCGTCCCCCCAAGTCTATCTTAGCACCCTAATGATCCAGTCAGGGGCAATGGAGACAGGAGTGAGTAGACTTGTGCAGTACTACGAGACTGCCACCAGAGGTTGCAGCAGCCATTTTCTTAAAGCAGACCATATGGAGGTAATCACGTTGTTCCAAGGATAATGCTTGATTTGTAACCCGTTCTGAGCGCCTTTGGGAGCACAGGCTAAAAAACTGAAAAATAACTATCTTATGGAGGCCACAGCTGAATATCGGCCAGAACCTGCAAAAACTCTGGCAGCTGGGACAATCAGAATTAGCACCAGATATTCAGTGCTGGTGCCTACACATGATCCCCTTTGTTTGTTTTGGGCCCACCCAATCACCAAGTTTATGCAAAATTCCTCTTGCAGTGAGGCATGCAAGCGCCTGGCAGGGGACCTTTTACATCACTGATTAAAAGTTTGGACAATACGTCTAATCTA
Source organism: Geotrypetes seraphini (assembly GCF_902459505.1). Classification (NCBI taxonomy): domain Eukaryota; kingdom Metazoa; phylum Chordata; class Amphibia; order Gymnophiona; family Dermophiidae; genus Geotrypetes; species Geotrypetes seraphini. The sequence goes on from NC_047086.1 coordinate 291,783,637, forward strand.
AAAAATTGGTTCTTTAGGGATGCATCGTGGGAAAGTGAGGAAAACGCCTTTAGTGAGCTGCTTTACATACATCAGCAGTGTGATGTGGAAGACTGCCTTTGCAACAAGGGAAGAAAATATTTTGAATCCAACAGGTCAGTGTTTACTGTCTTCTGATTCTTTTGTCCTATAGGTGTCACCTGATTTTCCCAATCACTACTACTATTACTGTACTACTAATCATTTCTGTAGCGCTTCCAGATGCACGCAGCGCTGTACATTAACAAACAGGCGACAGTTCCTGTTCAAGAGAGCTTACAATCTAATTGTGACAGAACTAAAAGGGTGAATCTAAACACTCTCAAACATATCTGGGCATGTGCACTCATACTGCTTTACACTGTATACCATTTCCAGTTGTTTTCTCTTGCAAGGCTTTTTTGCCTCAGGTCCTTCCTATTTGATTTCCCTTAGGGTAGCATGAAATACAGCATCCAGTCATCTTCTCCACATACCCTTCAATGTATAGTACCATCTGCCTATAGCACAATAGAGTGAAGTGCTACTGCTTTCCTGCACTATTCCATTGCCAGCCACTAGATGTTGCCACTGCAGCTTCTTCCTCTTTCCTCGATTGAGGGTGGGGGGAAGAGAAGCTGTGAACTCTTCTTCACTTGTACTCCAAGAGTTGTAAGTTAAGATGGTAACAAATTCAGGTCTTCTGCTTGGCAGAGCAAGGCAGGTACAACAAAACTAACAGGCTATCAGCTCCATTTTAAATGGAATGCAGAAATCGGAACTGAGATGTCCAGATTAGGACACGTCTAATTAACATAAGAATAGCCATACTGGTTCAGACTAATGGTCCATTTAGCCCAATATCCTGTTCCCAACAGCAGCCAAACAAGTTCTTGGCAGAAACCCAAATAGTAGCAACATTTCATGCTTCCGATCCCAGGGTAAGCAGTGGCTTCCCCCATGTCTGTCTCACTTGAAGACTGTGAACTTTTCTTCTAGGAACTTGTCCAAACCTTTTTTTAAACCCAACTATTCTAACTGCTGTTTATCATATCCTGTGGCGAATTCCAGAACTTAATTATTCTTTGAGTTAAAAAGTATTTTCTCTTATTTGTTTCAAAGGTATTTCATGCAACTTCACTGAACACTAGAACAAAGACTTCAGTGTATTTTCAATGACACCTGGATCTTTTTTTTTGTGGGTGCTGACTCCTAAAGTGGAGCCACCAGTATCTCTCTGAGCTCCCTCAGTATCCTTGGATGGATGCCATCTGGTCCCATGGCTTTGCCCTTCAAGTTATTTGTGAACACTTTCTTCCATGAATGGCACGGTATCCACGCTATTCTCACACGTAATTTTCTCCAGGATTTTCTTCCATGAACACAGAAGTATTTGTTTAGCATGTTTGCATTTTCCTCATCACTCTCCACATAGTGGTTCCTAGCTTCTTTCAGTCTTGCAATTCCATTTTTTGTCTTCCTTCTTTTACTAATATACCTGATGGATTCATTTGAAACATAGAAACATGAGGCAGATAAAGGCCAAATGGCCCATCTAGTCTGCCCATCCGCAGTAACCATTATCTTTTTCGCTCTCTGGGAGATCCCACTTGTCTATCCCAACACAGTCTCTGTCTCCACCACCTCTTCTGGGAGACTATTCCATGCATCTTACCACCCTTTCTGTAAAAAAGTATTTCCTTAGATTACTCCAGAGCTTATCACCTCTTAACTTCATCCTATGCCCTCTCATTGCATAGTTTCCTTTCAAATTAAAGAGACTCGACTTATGCGCATTTACGTAGGTATTTAAACATCTCTATCATATCTCCCTTCTCCTGCCTTTCCTCCAAAGTATACAGATTGAGATCTTTAAGTCTGTTCCCATACGCCTTATGATGAAGATCACATACCATTTTAGTAGCCTTCCTCTGGACCGACTCCATCCTTTTGATATCTTTTTGAAGGTGCGGCCTCCAGAATTGTACACAATATTCTAAATGAGGTCTCACGAGAGTCTTATATAGAAGCATCAATACCTCCTTTTTCCTACACAATATTCTAAATGAGGTCTCACCAAAGTCTTTTTCCTACTGGCCATACCTCTCCCTATGCAACCTAGCATCCTAGCTTTAGTCGTCACCTTTTCAACCTGTTTGGCCACCTTAAGATCATCACATACAATCACACCCAAGTCTGCTCTTCTGTCATGCACATAAGCTCTTCCCTCCCTAATCCGTACCGTTCCCTCAGGTTTTTGCAGCCCAAATGCATGACCTTGCATTTCTTAGCATTAAATTTAGCTGCTAAATTTCAGACCATTCTTCAAGCTTCGCCAGGTCTTTCTTCATGTTATTCACACCATCCGGCGTGAATAAAGTTCTTTGAAGTTACAGACCTCTGCCTTTCTATTAATCTGGTTTTTGATGTTGCCTATCCTGAAAGCATGCTTAAAACATAATTCAGTTTCTTTTTAAATTGCACAGCTACAACACTAGCATTATCTCCTCACCCCATGTTATTTCTGTTTGTAATCCTTCCATAACCATGTCACATTTTCTCAATGGCGGCCATTTTACTAGCACTATTCTCTCACTTCCTAATCACAGCACTTATAAAAAAACTGACATACATTTTGGCTGCAAAAATGTATAAGAGGGCAGGACAAAATGTATAAGCCACTAATATGTTTAAGGCTGGCATAAGCATGTCAGGAGTAGTACAGGAAGGCATGTTTTGGGCAGAGGTCTCTACATCCATCCCCAATTTCAGATAGTACACTGATGTTCAGACAACACAAGATCGACATTGGGACTTAGACCACTTTTAAATTACAAATAAGTGTCACTGCAGTATATCCCTGTGATTGATTGTGTTGGTACTGACTGAGAGACTGCTGAGAGAGTCTGTAAGTCTGTTTGCTAGTTCTGTCTGCCCAAGACTGTCATCTGAAACCCCTCTATCTCCACACCTGCTACCTCTCTCACCTTCCAATACCATGCCAAATACTTCTTGTCCCTGATCTGTCTCTATCCCCTCTCCCTTTGGGGTGCAGTGGGTCCTTTCTCTGATCCTCTCTGGTTCTCAGCATATTCATCATACTTCCAACATCCACTTGTACTGTCTAAGGCACTAGAACATTCCTCCATCACTGGCAGAACCCAACCCATGGCTTTTGTGATGTGTAGGCACTAAGACCTGGATTTTCTAACTGGCACCAATTTTTTAGGTGCCAGTAGGCACCCAAGCTCAGTAAAAAAATGCCATATAAAAGACATTTGGAACTGAGTTTCAAAGCGCCTACTGGTGGTTAAAAAATCAGTACTAAATACAACACCCTTCTACTCAAAAACTCACTCTAAGGAAAAGAGGATAAAGTGGAAGTGAATAACAAAAACCTGTCAGTGCAAGGGCTTCAAAAACATCTTAGCCAAACCAATGTGAAAGAATGTAAAGGAAAAAGCCTCAGAGCCCCCCCCCCCCAACACACACACACATACACCTTCTTGAGTTAAACAAATGGAAAATTCTCCAGGGGTAAATCTCGTCATAGGCATAAAAAACCTTTCACATTGGGAGATGTTACAAGCTTTAAGCAATGCAGGGAAAACACAGGTTTAATACTTAAGCACTCTCAGTTGCATACTGTCTTCATTCAAATAATCATGAAGAAGAAAATATATATATATATATATATATATATATATACTTATCCCACACAATGTATGTAGAGCAAGTGTCACATCGACGCGGTGCCCAGCGTTTTACCGTAAACAGCTGCTTCAGGATGTGCTGGCTCCTAACCACTTGAAACTCCTCTGCTCCTATGTGGCCTCAGTGCCAGAATCACGCCTCCATAGGTGCTTTAGGATACCTAACGGCACTGTGGACATGGCTAATGCTGAAAGTAGTGTTAGGTGGCCTAAAGTGCCTATGGAGGCACGATTCACATCAAAGGTAGGCACCAGAAATGTAGGCCTGGAAAACTCTGGTGCCTACCTTTACCAGAGGCGCGATTCTGCTGATGCTATCACATGATTGACACGCAATCAGTGGCTGCTTTTAAGGCGGATGCCGACAACGGCACCAGTTACAGGATCTGGGCTTCAGCCTTTGCCCTGACACAACAGAAAGATGTTTGTGGTGTCTCAGCACTTCTCCCCCACACATGTCCACCTTCCTTGCAGAACATGAGCTGCTGCTTTGGAGCCAATACAAACCTTCCCATTCAAAACGGAGGAGTGGCTCAATGGTTAGTGCAGTGGCCTGAGACAAAGCAGAACTGGGTTTGATTCCCACTGCAGCTCCTTGTGACTCTGGGCAAGTCACTTAACCCTCTATTTCCCCAGACACAAAATGTAAACTGCTTTGATTGTAACCACAAAAGGGCAGTATATCAAATCCCATCCCCCTTTTCATTTCTGCCAGAGATTATAAAATGACAAGCATGATGCCTTGCAAAAACATCTAGGTGAGAGAGCTGTAAATGTTGCTGTTTGGTAAGTCTAAGTTTCTGGAATTGCCAACAGTTCTAAATGTTTCAGTCTGCAAACTGTCTATGTACTGTTTTACATAAATATATCTGTAAGACCTAGTGGTTCAAATCCCAAGATTACTACACCAGTAAACTCACTGTATTAGTGTTATTATTTAACAGATGTTATTCTACAAAGTGATTGTCTCCAATTATTTTTCTTCACTATTTTTCCCCGATCTACTATTGTTTAGGGAAAAAGCCTCAGAGTTCAAGCTAATAACCCATTCGGGTCACAGTAAGTGACAGATTTACTTAGCTCACATTTCAGTCATAGGCGAAAAACCCCTTGGTTACTTTTTTTCTTTTATTTCTTTCTATTTCTATTTCTTTCATTTTCTGTTATTTCTAAAGGCAATCACAATCTTGCAACTTGTGTTTATGTCCTATCATTAATTATCTTCAGTAGTTTTTCACTCCACTGCTAAATAAATAACACAAAAATCAAGAGCAGCACTTCTGTTGCTACTATTATTTAAAGTTATACTCCATATAGTTCACGAAACGCAGGCCGCATTGGTTGTTTAATAGCAACCTCAGGAATACATTAAGGGCTCTTTTTACTAAGCTGCATTAGCGCTTTTAGCGCGTGCAGCATTTTAGCATGCGCTAAACCCGCACAATGCTGGTGTTGACGTCTAGTGCGCACAGCAATTTAGCGCACGCTATTCCACGCGTTAATGCCCTAACGTGGCTTAGTAAAAGGAGCCCTATAAGATTGAAGACACCATTGGGATAGAATCAGAGGTAGGCAATTCTGGTCCTCGAGAGCCGGAGCCAGGTCAGGTTTTCAGAATCTCCACCATGAATATGTATGAGATGGATTTGCATGCACTGCCTCCTTGAGATGCAAATCTATCTCATGCATATTTATTGTGGATATCCTGAAAACCTGACCTGGCTCCGGCTCTCGAGAACCGGAATTGCCTACCCCTGGATAGATGTGTCTGATGCACTTTATCAACAAAACCTCTAAAGATGTTGAACTTTTCCATACTTTATCTACAGTAAGGAAATGATTGAACTGTATGGAGTATGTGATTGCTTTTAGAAATAACAGGAAATGAAAGAAATATAAATAGAAAGAAATAAAAGAAAAAAGTAACCAAGGGTTTTTCATCTATGACTGAAATGTGAGCTAAGTGAATCTGTCACTTTCTGTGACCCGAATGGGTTAAAAGCTCAAACTCTGAGGCTTTGTCCCTAAAGAATAGTAGATCGGGGAAAAATAGTAAAGAAAAATAATTGGAGACAATCACTTTGTATAGGTTTCTAGAATAACATCTGCTAAATAATAACACTAATACTGCTTATCTGGCTCAGTTTCTGTCTTCACCGCTGGAGAGTATAACTATTGAAACGTGAGCCAGAGTTATTTATAGAAAATTTGGGTGGTACAACATTCTTTTTATTTCAATTGCTCTTTATGATTTGATGCCTTGTATAGTGTATTTGCTAATGGTGTATGTACCCTATTCTGTGTCTATGCAGTGCTGATTAATTAAAGGTTAAAAAAAAAAAAGCCAGCTGCTAAATGTTTTGCACCCAAGGGCAATGCTAAATGTTTTGTACCTCAGAATGGAGTAAAGTAGTTCAGTGGTTAGAGCACCAGGCGTGACTTCCAAGGGTGTCTGATTCAAATCCCACTGCTGCTCCTTATGATTTTGGGTAGGTCACTTAACCCTCCATTGCCTTCAGAGACAAGTGTACCTGAATGGAACTCACCTTGAACTATTGCTGAAAAAGATGTGAGCAAAATCCAGATAAATATTTTGCACCCCCGGGGCAGCACTAAACGTTTTATATCTTAGAGCCATGCTAAATGTCTTGCACCTCAGAGCAGTCATTCTCTACACCAGGGATGCCTTTGGAACCTCACTGATGCTATGTACTTGTCCTAGGCGGGGTAGGGCATGATGGAGTGGGCTCATGTGGGCCTTTTTCAGCTTCATGGGCGGTGTATTCCAAGGCGGGTATACTCCTCTAGTTATGTTTTCCATTGCAATATTTTGAGATATTGGTCTGGGGGTGAAAACATAGCAAGTTTTCTTCAGCTCCCAAATCAGTGGTCAGATGTTCCTCCATGCTAGAGATACCAAGCTGGAGTAGCTATTATAATGTAAAATTAATTTTAATTGTGATTAGAATGAGGAGGGGGGTTAATGGGGAATAATTGGGTATTATTTTATGTCAGTGCATGGGATATACCCCCTTCCCTTTTTACTAAGCTGCGGTAGAGGTTTCTACCACTGGTCGGAGCACTAAATGCTCCAACGCTGCTCTGATGCTCAAAGAATTCCTATGAGCATCAGAGCATTTAGCACCCCAGACTGCAGTAGAAACCTACTACAGCTTAGTAAAAGAGGGCCTTTATTTATTTATTTTGTTAGATTTTATTGGAAAGTAGGTAAAGCACAGTTACTTACCATAACAGGTATTATCCAGGGCCAGCAGGCAGATATTCTCACATGTGGGTGAAGTCATCCATGGAGCCCTGATGCGGACAGTTGCAAAAGTGTTTTTGCTTTAAGAACTTTAGAAAGTTCACGACTGACCACACCACACTTATGCAGCAGGTGCCTTCCCGCCCGACGTAGGCACTTCTCCTCAGTTCAGATAGCCAGCTAAGAAGCCAACCACGGGAGGTGGGTAGGTTGTGAGAATATCTGTCTCCTGTCCCTGGATAACACCTGTTACGATAAGTAACTGTGCTTTATCCCAGGACAAGCAGGCAGCATATTCTCACATGATAACCAGAATGAGATGGTGGGAGTGTTGGTGTTTAGGAAAATACATTTTTTAATACAGTTTGGCCGAAACAGCCATCCCGTCTGGAATAGGATTCCAGAAAATAGTGAGAAGTGAAGATATGAACCGAGGACGAAGTTGCAGCTTTCCATATTTCATCAATAGGAGTAGATCTAAGGACAGCTACTGAAGTTGCCATAGCTCTAATTTTGTGGGCTGTGACTTGACCTTCCAGTTGCAGCCCAGTCTGAGCATAACAAAACGAGATGCAAACAGCCAACCAGTTGGAAATTGTCCTTTGGGAAACTGGATGCCCCATCTTGTTTGGGTCAAAGGAGACACAAAGTTGTGGAAAAGATCTATGTGATTTAGTCCTTTGCAAATAGTAGGCCAATGCTCATTTGCAGTCCAGGGTATGAAGAGCTGTTTCTCCAGGATGAGAATGAGGCTTGGAAAAGAATACTAGGAGAATAATTGATTGATTGAGAAGAAACTCCGTAACAATCTTGGGCAAGAATTTTGGATGTGTGCGGAGGACCACCTTATCATGATGAAATACTGTAAATGGTGGGTCCGCTACCAAAGCTTGAAGTTCACTGAGAGAAATGAGGAAAACTACTTTCCAAGTGAGATATTTCAAATGAGCCGTAGACATTGGTTCAAATGGAGGCTTCATGAGTTTAGCAAGTACAATATTAAGATCCCATACCACTGGAGGTGGTTTAACATTGAATAGGCCTTTCATAAATTTGGAAACCACAGGGTGAGCAGATAGAGGTTATACATCTAATGGTTGATGAAAAGCAGCAATTGCACTGAGGTGGACGCTAATGGAGGTGGATTAGAGGTCAGTTTGAGATAAAAGACAAGAGGCTCCTGGTGATGAAGATCACACCAAGCAGAAAACCTAGTCCGTTTCTGAGTGCAACATTGTCTGGTGGCATGTTTTCTGGAAGCATCTAAAATGTCTCTGAGAGATTGAGAAAACTGAAGGAGTGAAGTAATGCCGAGAGGAACCAGGCTATCAGATGCAGAGACTGCAGGTTGGGATGAAGAAGAGAATCATATCTCTGTGTAAGCAGCGTGCCTGATTTTAAGGCCAAATGGGATAGACACGTGGGATCTATTCACAGAGAAAGGTAGGGGAGGGTCATTGGGGTGGGCAGATTAGATGGGCCGTGGCCCTTATCTGCCATCTATTTCTATGTTTCTATGTAAGAAAAAGTTTTTCAGGACATGCCCCTGTCCCCTGAATCCTCCATTACCCATCTATACACTTTCTTTTCTAAAATGTAAGAATTTCATCCAGAATCACACATTTAGCAGCCAAGGCCTTTCTCACACAGTTTTACTGTCATACACTTTAACTCCCCCCCCTCCCTTTTTTTCTAAGCTGCGGTAGAAGTTTCTACCGCAGCCTGGAGCGCTAAATGCTCCGATGCTCATAGAATATCTAGAATATAATAGAATATAGGCACATACATTCCTTTATTGAATTGGCTTCTATCAGTGCCCAGTTATAGAATTGCCCATATTCTATAGTCCCACCTAAACCACTCTGTCTCTCCACTCTTCCCACATATTCTTGCTATCTGAACTTACTCAACTTCCCTAGATCTGAATGGTCTTTTTTCTGATATACCATTTAAACATCTGGGCCTCTCCAGTTGTTTAAACGCTGCCATCTAAAGCTGGAGACGCTTGTAAAATAATCACCATAGGCACCTATGTGGCTTATAAAATATTAGCCTATAAGCAGCAGAAATAGTGCCCATCTCACAGCACAGACAGTTACACCTAAACTAAACCTTAAGTTTGTATACCGCATCATCTCCAAAAAGATAGAGCTCGGCACGGTTTACAGGTAAATTCAATAAACGAGGAAAGGACAATAAGAAATTAGAGGTTCTCATGAACTCACTTAAATGTCTGCACCCAAATTATTATTAATATAGATTAGCATATTTTATAATCTACACATGTACTTGCAAACTCCGCCCATGTTGTGCCAAACTCTATCCTTGGACATGCCTTCCAGCTAAGTATAGACCATCATATTATGGTAAGTATGTTTACACTGATCAGTGTTTTATAAAATGCCATTTATGTGTGTATATGGCCACATGTGTGAGAAAAATGACTTTCACTTTATAAAATTACCCTCCCAGTGTGTGTAAAACATTCTTTACATACAGAAAAATCTTTATTAATTTACCCCCATATCGTGCTTTCAAATCTCTGGTTATTCTAAAATACTACCTGCACAAAAAACAAGTGCAAAATCTGCAAGTATTTTGTACCCATGTCAGTTTTCAAAGGACAAGTAGATAGACAGACAGACTGACTTTCCCTCTGAATTTAGTGCAGTCTCTGGGCAAAAAGTATTATCCCAGGACAAGCAGGCATGATATTCTCACATGTGGGTGACGTCATCTACGGAGCCCCAGCGCGGACAGCTTTTCAAGCAAACTTGATTAAAGTTTCAAGTTTGCTACACTGCACCACGCATGTGCATGCCTTCTTGCCCACTAGAGGGCGCATCCCCACCTCGTGGTCCTCAGTTCATTCTCTTCCGCGGAGCCAGAAGCCCTGTGGAAATTGTGCTCTTAGTTTTGCCTTCTTTCACCGCGGCTGTGTCCCTTTTTCGACTCGGTCGCTGTGTTTCTTTTTGTTGTTCTTTTTATTTCTTTCAGTTTTCGTCAAAAAAAAAAACAAAAAACTTTTCCGTTCGGCTCCGGGGGCTCCCGGTAGCCGCGGCCGCGGGACCTCGCTTGTTCCCGGACGGTTTTTGGGCCCATGTCCCGTCCTGTGACGGGCTTTAAAAAGTGCACCCGGTGCGATCGGCTCCTTTCGATTACCGATCCTCACCGGTGGTGCTTGCGTTGTCTGGGCCCTGAGCACCCCACCGACACCTGTTCCCGGTGCTCCACTTTTCAGCGGAGAGCTCTCAGCCGCCATCAGGCTCATATGGCGGAGCTCTTTGCAGTTGACGCCGCGGCGGGGAAGGCCTCGACGTCGGCCTCGGCTTCGGCCCCGGCCGTGACCTCGGCCTCGACTCCTTCGTCCTCGCCCCGGGAGCCCCCTCACTTCCTTCTTCAGTTTCAGCCTCGAAGAAGCCATCCTCGAGTTCCTCGGCGGGGGCGGGTGGGTCGTCCTCGGCCCCGCCCCGAGCGCCGAAGTCGGGTGCCCTGCGGGAATACTCGGCACCGAGGTCGCCCTCGAGGGAGCACCCGACGGCCCCAGATCTGCCGACTATGATGGGGGTACCCGTCTTCCAGGACTTGCTCCGGGCTCTCATCGCCTCGGAGCTGTCCGGGGCCCTCACGCACCTTCAGCAGGCTTCGGCCTCGGCTGCCCCGGCGTCGGTGACCTCGGTCTCGGTGCCCTCGACTTCGGGCCCGGAGGGGGTTTCGGCCTCGGCCCCGACCTTGCCCTCGACCTCGGTGGACCAGCCTGAGCGGAGTGTGCGGCCTCGGGACAAGGTGCGGCGAGTTCGGAGGATCTCTTCCTCTTCGTCCTTGTCGAGGTCCTCCCGGGGTTCCTCGCCCTCGGGTCGGCCTCAGGCAAAGCGTCGATCGAGGAAGCCCAAACGCCAACGGGCCTCTCCTCGACGCCGCGGTCGCTCCTCGCCGACCGGGGCGGAGACCCTGCGGGTCTCCGAACTGCGCCTCGATAACCCGAAGCTTTTCCGTTCGTCTGAGGTTGAGTGCTCGAGGGACTCTTCGCCAAGACGAAAGGGGCGTGCCTCGGTGCCCCATACCCCGGGGACTTCCCGAAGGGGTTCCTCGGGGCATGGGCAATCCCCGACCCCGTCTAGATCGCTCGGTGCGGCTTCTTGGGGTTCGGGGTCTGGCACGGGAAAGGAACCTCGTTACTCACGCGAGGCTTCTCCTTCCTTCTTGGCGAGGCGCTCGTCTCGATCTCCATCTCCGCCTTCAAAGCCCTCCTCTTTCTCTAGATTCGTTCTAGATATGGGAAGGGCTTTGGACCTTGATCTGGGAGCAGGATCAAAGTACACCAAGGAGTTTTTGGAGGAGCAGGATTTACCCTCTCCCCCCAGAGAGACGCCTCGGCTCCCTCTTAATAAGGTTCTTAACCAGACCTTTTTGAGGAACCTTGACTCCCCTCTTACAGTCACAGCGGTGCCTTCTAAGATGGAGTCCAAGTATCGCACTGTTCCGTGCAAGGGCTTTGATAAGGCACAGCTGTCCCACCAGTCCCTACTGGTGGAGTCGGCTTTGAAGAAGTCGCAGCCTTCCAGGGTCTCTGCGGCGGTTCCCCCCGGACGGGAGGGACGGACCTTGGACAAGTTTGGTCGTCGCCTCTATTCCAACTCTTTGATGGCGACCAGGGTCCTAAATTACGCATTCACCTTCTCGTCTTATTTGAGACAGATGGTGAAGTCGTTGCCGAGGTATTATGGAGTCATGCCGGATTCCCATAAAGAGGATTTTGGGGCTTTTATGTCCAATTTGTCCCAGCTGCGTCTCTACCTCTTCCATGCTGTGTATGACGCATTTGAGCTCGCCTCTCGTGTGTCCGTCTTCGCGGTGGCCATGCGCCGCCTGGCATGGCTCCGTACCCTGGATATGGACCCAAATTTGCAAGAGCGTCTGGCCAATCTTCCATGTGTTGGCTCAGAGCTGTTTGATGAATCCTTGGAGGCGGCGACCAAGCGTTTGTCTGAACACGAGCGCTCTATTGCCTCATTGGTCCGTCCCAAACCCCGGGCTCCGCCGCAGAAGCCGTTTAGACCTCCTCCGCGGCGGTACCCGCAGAAGTCGACGCCGGCCTTCTCCAGGCCTCCGCCCCGACGTCCCCAGCAGCAGGGCAGGGCGTCCCAACCAAAGCCTCTGGCGCAAGGAGCGTCTAAACCCGCTCCGTCTTTTTGACGTGATGCGCGGTTGGGGGCGGGCCCCCTCCGCACTGTCAAAAGACCCCCTTCCTATCGGGGGCCGATTGCAGGCCTTTCTTCCAGCCTGGGCCGAGATCACGTCGGACGCTTGGGTGCTCCGGATCATCTCCGAGGGCTACTCACTGAATTTCTTCTCCACGCCACCGGAACATCCGCCGGGGGTTTCTCTTTGCTGTCGAGACCAGCTTCCTCTTCTCCTGTCGGAGGCCAGGTCCTTGTTGGGCCTTCGGGCGGTGGAGCCGGTGCCCCCGAACCAAAGAGGACTGGGGTTTTACTCCCGTTACTTTTTGGTCCCGAAGAAGACAGGGGACTTACGCCCCATTCTGGACCTCCGGAGGCTCAACAAGTTCCTTGTCCGGGAGAAGTTCCGTATGTTGTCCCTTCCAGTCCTGTATCCTCTGCTAGACTCGGGGGACTGGATGTGCTCCCTGGACCTAAAGGAAGCATATATGCATGTTCCGGTGCATCCCGCCTTCCGCCAGTACTTACGGTTCCAGGTGGGGGAGTTGCACCTCCAATATCGCGTCCTTCCCTTCGGGCTGGCCTCGTCTCCTCGGGTCTTTACAAAGTGTATGGTGGTGGTCGCGGCTGCCCTAAGATCTCAGGGGCTGCAGGTCTTCCCCTACCTGGACGATTGGCTGATCAAGGCTTCGTCCCGGGAGGGGGTTATCTCAGCGACCCGACAGACTATCAGTTTTCTCCAACGTCTGGGGTTCGAGGTAAATTTTCCCAAATCCAGTTGTGCCCGGCTCAATCCCTTCAGTTTATCGGGGCCGTGCTGGACACGGTTCGCCTTCGTGCATTCCTTCCCTCGTCGAGACTGGAGGCTCTGCTTCGCCTGGCCCGCCAGATTCTCCTGCAGCGCTCCGTCTCTGCGCACAGGCTGATGATTCTACTCGGCCACATGGCTTCGACAGTTCATGTCACGCCGTTTGCCAGATTGCATCTGAGACTTCCTCAGTGGACCTTGGCCTCCCAGTGGCGTCAGGATCGAGACCTGCTCTCCCTTCCTGTAACGGTCACTCCTTCCTTGAGACGATCGCTCCGTTGGTGGACCAACTCTTCCAATCTTTCCGGGGGTTTGCTCTTTCTCGTCCCTCCACATCGCAAGGTCCTGACAACGGACTCTTCGGAGTATGCGTGGGGGGCTCACCTCGACGGTCTGCGGACTCAAGCGCTATGGTCGGCGGAGGACTGTCTTTGTCACATCAATGTGTTGGAGCTTCGTGCCATCTTTCTGGCAGCTCGGGCGTTCGGTCATCTGCTGCGCAATCAAGTGGTCCTGGTACGGACGGACAACCAAGTGGCAATGTATTATGTAAACAAGCAAGGGGGAACGGGCTCTTGGGCTCTGTGCCAGGAAGCCTTGCGCCTTTGGGAATGGGCGACCTCCCAGAACATCTTCCTGCGGGCGGTTTACATTCAGGGAGAGAAGAATTGTCTGGCCGACAGACTCAGTCGTCTTCTCCAGCCGCACGAGTGGTCGCTAAACTCCCGGGTGTTGCGCGAGGTCTTCGACCGCTGGGGGACGCCTCAAGTGGATCTGTTTGCCTCCCCGGAGACTCACAAACTGCCCCTTTATTGTTCACGAATTTACTCCCAGGACCATCTCGAGGCAGATGCCTTCCTTCTCGACTGGGGAGGGAAATTCCTTTATGCGTTTCCTCCTTTTCCTCTAATCTTGAGGACGTTGGTTCACCTCAAGTCATCCGGAGCCACTATGATTCTCATTGCGCCTCGTTGGCCTCGTCAGCATTGGTTCTCCCTGCTCCTTCAACTCAGTGTCAGGGAGCCTCTACTTCTGCCTGTGTTTCCCTCTCTGCTGTCTCAGAGTCGGGGTTCGCTGTTGCATCCCAATCTTCAGTCATTACATCTGACGGCTTGGTTCCTTTTCCCCTGACTTTGGCGGTCAGGGAGGTGTTGGAAGCCTCGCGAAAGGCCTCTACTCGGCTTTGTTATTCCCAGAAGTGGACCAGATTTTCATCCTGGTGTACCTCGCACCATCTGGATCCAAGTTTGGTTCCGGTGTCCTCGGTTCTGGAATATTTGTTGCATTTGTCCGAGTCTGGGCTGAAGACAACTTCCATCCGGGTACATCTCAGCGCTATTGCTGCTTTCCATCGGCATCTAGAGGGACGTTCTCTCTCTCTTCATCCTCTGGTGGTTCGTTTCATGAGGGGTTTAGTTAATATTAATCCTCCTCTGAAACCTCCTCCTGTAGTTTGGGACCTTAATGTGGTCTTGGCTCAATTGATGAAACCTCCTTTTGAGCCGATTGACAAGTCTCTTCTTAAGTTTCTCACTTGGAAGGTGGTCTTTTTGCTTGCGCTCACGTCTGCTCGTCGGATTAGTGAGCTGCAGGCTTTGGTTGCGGACCCGCCCTTTACTGTATTCCATCATGACAAGGTGGTTCTTCGCACCCATCCTAAATTTCTACCTAAGGTTGTGTCTGCTTTCCACCTCAATTAGTCTATTGTTCTTCCGGTGTTCTTCCCGAAGCCCCACTCTCATCCTGGTGAGGCGGCACTTCACACGCTGGACTGTAAGAGGGCGTTGGCTTTTTATCTCCAACGTACCAACTCTTATCGGAAGGTTCCTCAATTATTTTTGTCCTTTGATCCTAATCGGTTGGGACATCCTATTTCAAAGCGCACCTTGTCCAACTGGCTAGCTGCTTGTATTTCTTTTTGCTACGCTCAGGCTGGTCTCACGCTCCATGGTCGAGTCACGGGGCATAAGGTCCGAGCGATGGCAGCTTCTGTTGCTTTCCTCCGGTCTACTCCTGTGGAGGACATATGTAAAGCTGCCACATGGTCTTCGGTTCATACGTTCACCTCCCACTACTGTCTGGACACTTTGTCCAGAAGCGACGGCCGGTTTGGCCAGTCGGTGTTACGTAACCTGTTTTCCTAATTTGCCATCCTCCCACCTGCCCTTTTTTGGTTGGCTTGGAGGTCACCCACATGTGAGAATATCATGCCTGCTTGTCCTGGGATAAAGCACAGTTACTTACCGTAACAGGTGTTATCCAGGGACAGCAGGCATATATTCTCACAACCCGCCCACCTCCCCGGGGATGGCTTCTTTGCTGGTTATGGAACTGAGGACCACGAGGTGGGGATGCGCCCTCTAGTGGGCAAGAAGGCATGCACATGCGTGGTGCAGTGTAGCAAACTTGAAACTTTAATCAAGTTTGCTTGAAAAGCTGTCCGCGCTGGGGCTCCGTAGATGACGTCACCCACATGTGAGAATATATGCCTGCTGTCCCTGGATAACACCTGTTACGGTAAGTAACTGTGCTTTTCTGAAGTTTGTATCAAACAGACAGTTTGAACTTTGCTCTCTGGGAGAATAAGAGAGATGACTTTTTGTTCTTGAGATGAAAATCAGAAGATTCTTGAGCGTGCTACTTATAGTCGACTGATATTGTCTGGCTTCTTTTGTAGCAAATGGTATATCCTTCGATGTTGCTACTGTGGATCACGAGGGACACACTTAATCTGCTCTGATCTGGGAAATAGTCAACGCTACTGGACATGCTCAGAATGCATCTCCATTCTGAGCCGGGACAGTGAGAAAGCCTGTAAGTATTTTACGAAAGTACTTTGCATTTTTAACCTTTTTGTGGCACTGGATTTAGATGGGAGTTTAGGTGGCCATTTTGCTGGTTTGGGGGAAACACTCATCTAGAGGTCTGACTTTCTAGCATGTTGGTGTCTTTACGTTACATTAGGGACTTATTACCCATAAGTAAGATAACAGAGCATACTCTGGAAAATACAATATTAAAAACAATATTAGAGCAAACAAAATTTTATGAGAGTATAAACTTACAAAAAAATTAAAGTTTTCAGCATTGTCCTAAACAAGAGATAATCTGAAGTTAACCTAACTGACATGGGAATAGAGTTCCATACCGATGGAGCCTGATATATCAATGACTGAAGTAGTTTAAAAGTAATTCCTTGTACCTTAGAAAACTAAGCAACATTTGATTTCCGGTAACATATGAACAACTGTTTAAAGGCTGATCTCATGGGCCTCTTCAATAGCTTATTTATGATTACATGGACTACATTCTCTGTACTTCAGATAAGTTCTATGGCTCCAACTTTTTGAGGGCTTGCCAGATTCAGAGAGGAAGTTGGTGATCATGTTGGATCTTGAGATCATAGATGCCAGCTCTGTGGATGCTGTGGGTGCCCGAGTACCCCCAATTTATTTGAGACCTCATGTGACTGTTGATGTACATGCACTACTATAGTGGTCTTCATTGCAAGGCCCACAGATACCTTTTAGACGGCTCATGCAACATTCTAGGGTTCCATCACCCCCACCCCCCCATGGGATCCATCACTGCAGCCGCTCTTACACTCTTTGGGCCATATTTGTTTTTTCAAACATTCCAATGATGTAAATTGTCTTAGATGTATTTGTATGTATCCGTAGCGTACCTAGCATATGTGACACCTGGGGCCCATCATTTTTTAACACCCCCCCCAACTGTATGAAAGCATGATTTTTAGTGACAATCCACATGTCACACGTGAGTGAGTACCTAGGAAAAGGCAGCATCTTACATACTGCAATGAGCAGTACAACATCAATACACCCATTGTAAAACTAAACAATCCAGACTAGTACAGATCAATCCTGCAGTCAATCCTAACAAAAAACCATGTCTTTCGAACACACAGAACACAGAAAACACCTTCATCTAATATGGAATATGTAATCACAAACTAACCCCTCTGTCTTTTAGCTACGGAGGTAACAGCTCTGACGCTCATAGAATTCTGAGCATCAGAGCTGCTACCACCACGGCTGGCGCTAAAAAACGCTCCACAGTTTTGTAAAAGGGGGGATAAAATAGAAATACATAGCTGGACTCTGCATACAATGTTCCATAGAAACAGTGACACATGTCTCCTAAAGCAATAAATAAATAGAAAATTTTTTTCTACCTTTGTCTTCTGTGGTTTCTGCTTTCCTCATCTTCTTGTAACTCTCTTCCTTCCATCCACTGTCTGCCGTCTCTCTTCCCCTATATGGCATTTTCTCTCCTTCTATGCCCCTTCCAGAAACTGTATGCCTCCCCCTTCCATCTCTCCTTTCACCCCCATTGGTCTGGCATCTCTTTCCTCTCCTTCCCACACCTCTCCTCTGCAATCCCTTTCCCTTTTTCCCCTCATTTTCCTTTTCAATTTATTTTCTGTATCTGTCTAGATTACATTCTTAGTACCCTCTCATCAATGTCCTTTTTTACTGTCTACCTAAAGCTTGCCACCTCTTTCCCTCACCCCTCCAGTGTTTCCCTAACTCAATCCTTTTCTCCCCATCATGTGCCCTCCTTTTATTTATCCCCTCCTTCCATCATGTACCCTCTTTCTCCAACCATTCCATCTAGTACCTTCTCCTCTCTCTGTCCACTTCCATCCAGCGTCTGCTACCCTCTTTCTCTCCTCCCATTTCCTTCCTGCATTTGCTCCCCTATCTCTCCCATCTGCACTTCCATCCAGCATAGGCTCCCCACTACCATCCAATGTCTGCCCTTTCTCTCTCCATCCACCCCTCTTTAATCAGCATCTGCCCCCTTTGTTTCCCTCCAATATCCTTCCCCCTTATGTCTCTCCCCTTTCTCTGTACATCAATTCCATCAGCACCACCTTTCCATACCACCCTGCCCCCTTTCTTTCCCTCCACCACTCTTCCATTCCAGCACTCCTGTTCCTTTCTCTCCCTTCATGCAGCAAGGTCCCGCGATGACTGTAGCTGCCAGCTGCCAGTCCACCCCACTCCGACGTACTTGCTCTGGAGCGGATTCGGCAGCCGCATGCTGGAAGGTCCCGCGATGACTCGTCTGCTGGCTCTG
This sequence comes from Geotrypetes seraphini, assembly GCF_902459505.1. Classification (NCBI taxonomy): domain Eukaryota; kingdom Metazoa; phylum Chordata; class Amphibia; order Gymnophiona; family Dermophiidae; genus Geotrypetes; species Geotrypetes seraphini. Next base: position 291,801,703 of record NC_047086.1, read on the forward strand.
CTCCAGAAGAAGTAAGTTACGTCGGAGGGGGTGGACCCGGCAGACACAGGGGGTTGTGGCAATGTCCCGCAATGACTGCGTCTGCCGGGTCCACCCCCTCCGACGTAACTTACTTCTTCTGGAGCAGAGCCAGCAGACGAGTCATCGCGGGACCTTCCTGCACCTCAGCGCAGCTGCCGACTCTGCTGCAGAGAAAGTAAGTCAGAGGTAACGTGACCATTTATTTTTTTCATCAAAAGGGGACATCTATTAATTGACTGTGTGTCCTTTCTTTCATTTCTTTCTTTCTGCACTCAGGCCCAACAATTGTCCCTTTTTATTCCCTCCCTCCCTCCTTCCTTCCCATGTCCTTAGTGCCCCCAGTGCCTCCGTCCTGTGTCCATAGTGCCCCCAGTGCCTCCGTCCTGTGTCCATAGTGCCCCCAGTGCCTCCGTCCTGTGTCCATAGTGCCCCCAGTGCCTCCGTCTTGTGTCCATAGTGCCCCCAGTGCCTCCGTCCTGTGTCCATAGTTCCCCCAGTGCCTCCGTCCTATGTCCATAGAAACATAGAAATAGACGGCAGATAAGGGCCACGCCCATCAAGTCTGCCCACTCTAATGACCCTCCCTATTTATCTTTGCGGATAGATCCCACATGTCTATCCCATCTGGCCTTAAAATCTGGCACGCTGCTGGCCTCAATAACCTGGAGTGGAAGACTATTCCAGCGATCAACTACCCTTTCAGTGAAGAAGAACTTCCTAGTGTCACCGTGCAGTTTCCCGCCCCTGATTTTCCACGGATGCCCCCTTGAAAAAAAAGATATCTTCCTCTACCTCGATGCGGCCCGTGAGATACTTGAATGTCTCGATCATATCTCCCCTCTCTCTACGTTCCTCGAGTGAGTAGAGCTGCAACTTCCCTAACTGCTCCTCGTATGGGAGCTCCTTGAGTCCCGAGACCATCCTGGTGGCCATTCTCTGGACCGATTCCAGTCTCAGCATATCCTTGCGGTAATGCGGCCTCCAGAATTGCACACAGTACTCCAGGTGCGGTCTCACCATGGATCTATACAGTGGCATAATGACTTCCGGTTTGCGGCTGACGAAACTCCTGCGTATGCAACCTATGATTTGCCTTGCTTTGGATGAAGCTTGCTCCACTTGGTTTGCAGATTTCATGTCTTCCCTGACAATCACCCCTAAGTCTCTTTCTGCTTCAGTTCTTGTCAGGATCTCGCCATTTAGAGTGTAAACCTTGCATGGATTTTGGCTCCCCAAACTTTGCATTTTTTGGCATTGAAACTGAGTTGCCAGGACCTAGACCAGCGCTCCAGTAGAAGTAGGTCATGCATCATATCGTCTGCCATTGAATTTTTGTCTGTTGTGCTTTTGCTCACTACATTGCTTAGTTTGGCATCATCAGCGAATAATGTTATTCTACCTTGGAGCCCTTCTGACAAGTCTCTTATATAGATGTTGAACAAGATCGGGCCCAGGACGGAGCCCTATGGCACTCCACTTATCACCTCTGACATTTCGGAAGGGGTGCCATTCACCACTACCCTCTGAAGCCTACCTCCAAGCCAGTTCCCAACCCATTTGGTCAATGTGTCGCCCAATCCTAAAGAACTCATCTTGCTCAGCAACCTACGGTGTGGTACGCTGTCAAATGCTTTGCTGAAATCCAGGTAGACGATGTCCAGGGACTCGCCAGCATCCAGCTTCTTCGTCACCCAGTCAAAGAAGCTGATCAGGTTGGATTGGCAGGATCTCCCTTTAGTAAATCCATGTTGGCGGGGATCCTGTAGATTCTCCTCGTCCATGATCCTTTCCAATTGGCGTTTGATTAGGGTTTCCATTAGTTTGCTCACTATTGATGTGAGGCTCACTGGTCTGTAATTTGCCATCTCCATCCTGGAGCCTTTTTTGTGGAGTGGAATGACGTTAGCCGTCTTCCAGTCCATCGGGATGTTACCTGTACTAAGGGAGAGATTGAAGAGTGCGGATAGCGGTTCCGCCAAGACATCACTCAACTCCCTGAGCACCCTAGGGTGTAAGTTGTCAGGCCCCATTGCCTTGTTGACCTTGATTTTTGACAGCTCGCAGTAGATGCTGCTGGGTGTAAACTTGAAATTACTAAACGGGTCAACTGGTTTAACCCTTGTTTGTGGCTGAGGGCCGATTCCCGGCGCCTCGCAGGTGAAGACTGAGTAGAAGTATTTATTTAACAGTTGGGCTTTATCCGAGTCCGTCTCCACATAGTCTCCGTCTGGTTTTCTGAGACGTACTATCCCGTCTGAGTTCTTATTTCTGTCACTGATATACCTGAAGAAAGATTTACCCCCTTTCTGGATGTTCTTTGCTAGAGACTCCTCCATGCAGAATTTGGCCTCCCTAACTGCTGCTTTGACGGCTCTTGACTTGGCCAGATATTCTACTCTAGAGTCCTGTGTCCCTGATTGTTTGTAAGAGATGAATGCTTTTTTCTTCTCTTTGATGAGGTCCGAGATCTCCGTAGAGAACCACTGTGGTTTGTTGTTCCTACTCCGTTTGCTCACTGATTTAACATAGCGGTTTGTTGCTTCCTGTATGGTGGCTTTCAAAGTTGACCACATTTCTTCCACGCTGTCGGTGTCTGTTTGGCTTTGTAGTGCCTGGTGAACGAAGTCTCCCATGTCTTGGAAGTTTGTGTCCTTGAATTTGAGAACCTTGGTCAGTGTGGTAGATTTCGTGAATCCTTTCCTGAGATTGAACCATATCATATTGTGGTCACTGGAGGCCAAAGTTTCACCCACGAGACCTCTGTGATACTTTCTCCATTGGTAAGTACCAGGTCCAGAATTGCCTGATCCCTTGTTGGTTCAATTACCAGTTGCCTGAGTCTTGCTCCATTCAAAGAGTTTAATAGCTTCCTGCTGCTGCCGGAAGCAGAGGAAAGTGTGACCCAATCCACATCAGGCATGTTGAAGTCACCTACCAATACTGTGTCCCCCCGCAAGGTGATATTCTCTATATCTCCAATTAGTTCCATATCTAGGTCATCTTGATGTTTTGGGGGTCTGTACACTACGCCAAGATACAGGCATTTGTCCTTCCCTCTGGCCAAATTTACCCAAAGGGATTCCCCAGTGTACTGTACATCTGTGATTCTGGTGACCTTAATGTTATCTTTAGTATATAATGCTACACCACCCCCCATTTTACCCTCCCTGTCCCGACGAAGCAAGTTGTAACCTGGAATGACCATGTCCCACCCGTGGGAGTCAGTTAGCCAGGTCTCAGATATCGCCACCACATCCAGGTCGGCATTCCTCATTTCTGTTTCCAAGTCTAGGATCTTGTTTCCCAGACTGTGGGCGTTGACGTACATAGCCCTCCATGTTGTGTGTTTGTTGTATATCAGTGGGGACAATCCCTCTTTATCAGCTAGGACACCATGAGCATTATTCGCGTGTCTCTTACACTCCCTAGACCGATAGCTACAGCGTGTACCTGTCCCTGACTCCCCATGACTACAGTGTGCTCCTATCCCAGACTCGGTAATGTGTGTACCCTGTGGGGGTATTCCCGTTTGGGCTACTTGAGCTCCTTTAGTGCAATTTGCAACGTGTGCATTCTCGCTGGGCCCAGAATTACAGTGTGTACTCTCTCTAGACCCAGAATTGCTATGTTTACTTCCCCTAGACCCATAAATGTAGTGTGCCCCAGAAATATAGTGTTTACTTAGCTCAGTCTCTAAAGAGTATTGGTAGCTTAGCTCGTCAGGCGGGTTGTTTGTGCCCGTATCCTCCCCCAACTTACCTAGTTTAAAGCCCTGTGTAGTAGGCGGGCTAGATGGTGTCCAAGGACGTTCTTCCCCCTCCTGGTCAGATGTAACCCGTCTGGTCCCAGCAGTCCTTGCAGTGCCGCTCCGTGGTGCAGGAACCCAAAGTTCATCTCCTTGCACCATCCCTGCAGCCAGTCGTTCGCCCTCCGGACTCGATCCTCCCTGGCACTGCCCTTGCCCCTCACTGGGAGGATCGAGGAGAAGACCACCTGCACATCCATCTTCCTCAGCTTCTCTTCCAGGGCTCTGAAGTCTTCGGGTATGCTCTCCGGGGTGCACCTGGCAGTGTCGTTGGTTCCGACGTGGATGAGAATCATAGGGAAGTGATCCTGGGGCTTGATGAGTCTGCCCAGGCAAGCAGTTACATCCCGGATCCTGGCCCCCGGCAAACAGCAGACCTCTCTTGATTGCAGATCTGGTCTACAAATTGGTCCCTCGGTGCCCCTTAGCAGTGAATCCCCGACGACCACAACTCTTCGCTTCCTAGGGGTGGGCCGACCTGTTGACTCTGGAACTGGAACTGTCTGCTCAACCACTTCTTGTACCTCATTGTCAGGATCCTCCTGTAGCAGCTGGTATCTGTTCTTAAAGGGGATATGTGGTGTCGATGTAGAGCTGCCCAGTATGTGAGAGAGAGAAACAGAATGAGGTTTTCTGCGTTTTCCAGTGGAGGAAGTAACCAGCTGCCAAGAATCAGCATCCCCAGCCACTTCCTGTATTCCGACGGTTGGTCTCAAGTTTGTAGGTTTAGATGCTTTGGGTGTCTCTAGGATGGCTCTGTCAGGCTCCTGTTCGGCGATCTGAGACAGCTCCTGGATAACACCGTCGATGAAGGTCTCGTCATCTCGGATGCATCTTAAGCGCTGAACCTCCTCTCTCAGGCTCCTCAGCTCTATCAAAAGGCTTACATCTGGCTGATCTATTGCATCCGTCTGAGTGGAGACTGTAGTCGTCTTTGAGGGAATGGCCTCAGTCTGAACAGAGACCTTTGCCCTCAGTCCTGACTTCCCTTCCATCTGTGCGAAGACCGTAGCCATCCCCTGGGTGCCTTCGGTGACTGAACTGCCTGTCTTGATAGAAGTCTTGCTGCTTCTAGTTCTACCTGCCATATACAAAAGAGTTATTTATTTATTTATTTATTTATAATTTAATTGAGATATTTGTTTAGGATAGGATAGGGGCAGTTTGATGTTTGAGGTTAGGGATAAAAGTATTTAGTTGTTCTTGGTCTGGGAGAAAGAGTAGTTAGTTAATTGTCAGTTAAGGATACCTTAAGGATACCTGCTTGTTAGTGTGCTAGTGAGGTCAGTTAAGGGTAGTGATTGTCAGTTAAGGGTACCTGCTTGTTAGTGTGCTAGTGAGGTCAGTCTGATTTAACGTTAGAGGATAGGGTGGCTTGCCTGTTAAAAGGGTTTGGGGATAGGGTGAGAGGTGTGGACCGCCTGATAAGTGTGAAAGATTATAGTTCTTTGTGATTAGGTAGAAGGTAGAAAGATTTGGAATAAAGTTGAAGAAAGATAGAAGTCAATTGGTTAATTAGTTAGTTGTAGAATTTAAGAGACCGGCTAAGGTTTATAGCCCTTCCTTGATGCCCTTCTTGAGGCCCTTCGCAAAGGTGCTCTCGCTAAGGCGAGCGCCTTTGCCGCTCGCCTTCGCCGCGCGCCGAACGGCTGAACGCCGTTGGCTCCCTTCCTCATAAGGGGGAGCCTGGGCGATGACGCTGTGCTGATGCGGTGGGTGGGCGGAGCCTCCTCTCGCCGCTACCCGCCGCTGAAAACTCTCCTCCGGCTCTCCTCTCCTGCTTCCCAGCGTCTCCCTCTGGTTCTCCTGCCTCTCTCTCTGCTCTCCTGCCTCTGCCCGGGCGGTGCCCCCAGTGCCTCCTTCCCGTGTCCTTAGTGCCCCCAGTGCCTCCATCCTGTGTCCAGTGCCTCCTTCCCGTGTCCATAGTACCCCCAGTGCCTCCATCCTGTGTCCATAGTGCCCCCAGTGCCTCCGTCCTGTGTCCATAGTGCCCCCAGTGCCTCCTTCCTGTGTCCATAGTGCCCCCAGTGCCTTCCAGATTTTGTCCACCCCCAAAGCCAGCCAGCCTGCTTGCCTGCCTATCTATCTCCCTCCTTCCCTGCTGTGCTAAAGCCAACCAGCTTGCCTGCCTACATCCTTCCCTCCCTGCCGCGGAAAAAAAAAAGCCTCTATCCTTTCTTTCCCCCGGTCCGCACCGCTGCAGTCTTAACTCCCCGCTGCTGCTGCTGCTAATCGCCGACAAGAAGTCTTCTTTCCGACGTCAATTCTGACGTCGGAGAGGACATTCCGGGCCAGCCAGGCAATGATTGGCTGGCCCAGAACGTCCTCTCTGATGTCAGAATTGATGTCGGAAAGAAGACTTCTTGTCGGCGATTAGCAGCAGCAGCGGGGAGGTAAGACTAATGTGACCATTTATTTTTTTCATCAAAACGGGACATCTATTAATATTCAGTTCCGCCCCAGCCCCGCCCCCAATTTCTTCCATTCATTTTCATGTACACACAATATCTTATTAATTCATAAAGGTAAACATAAACTATATTAAAAAAACCACAAAGCACACGGTACGCAGAGAAAATGTTAATTATCATTTACGAGTTTCAGGGATTTTTTCAAAGATGTCATACAGATTACTTTAAAATAAGCAATGTCACCTGGGATCAATTTGAACCCCCTAATTGGAACCAGTTCCTTACCCTATTTAATAAATATGCCAAATCTAATTGCTTACTTGACGAATGCCCTTCCAAGATCATGCAAGCTGCAATACCCGAATTCAAAAAGAATCTATTTAACTGGACAACAACCACTTTTACAAGTGTGTCCTACCAAGAAGATATGAGACGCATTCTGATCACACCCATCCCCAAAGATCAGAAGAACTCAATCGCATTGATGTCCAATTAAAGACCCATAGCGAGTACCCCCTTATTCACCAAACTACTGGAAGAGTTGGTCAACCTGGAACTAGTTAATCACTTAGATAAATTCAACCTCCTCAGTGAACATCAATCTGGTTTTAGAAAAGGATTCAGCACAGAGACAGTCCTAGGTTCTATCCTCAACCACCTATATGATCTGTTCAGTAAAGGTATAAGTGCCCTGAACTTACAACTGGACTTCAGCAGCGCATTCGACCTAGTGGATCATGAAATAATGCTGAACTGCCTAGACGCAATGGGCCTCTCGGGAAGTGTTTGGACCTGGTTCCAGGGCTTCTTAACAAAACGATCGTATCAAGTGGTGTACGACGGGAAATACTCTAATTCTTGGAAAAGTCCATCGGGAATTCCTCAGGGTTTCCCCCTATCTCCCACCCTATTTAACATCTATACTTCATCCTTAGGCTACCTTCTACAAAAGTTAAACCTAATATACTATATATACGCCGATGACATCTCTATCCTAATCCCAGTGACCAAAGTGACCAAAGACACCTCAAAACAAATCTTCCACATCATGACCGAAATAGAACAATGGTCTATTAATTTTAAACTAAAACTAAACTCAGATAAGACAAAAATCTTCATGGCAAGCCCAAAAGACAAAATCAACACAACAACAATACACTTAAATGGTCATGATCATCCAATATCCAAAACTATAAAATACTAGGAGTCACCCTAGACACCCACCTGACCTTGATCGAACACACAAACTCGGTGACCAAAAAATGCTTCTCCACACTTTGAAAATTAAAAACCATCAAAAAATATTTCGACCCTCCATCTTTTAGACTACTAGTACAGTCACTGATCCTATCCACCTTAGACTACTGCAATATCATCTATGTGGGTATACCCAAAAAACCCTTAAAAAAATTAAGAATAGTGCAAAACATGGCCGTCCGACTAATATTCAGATTAAAGAAAAGTGACCACATTAGCCCCTACTACAAATTGCTGCACTGGTTGCCAATCAAGGCACGGATTTTATTCAAGTTTTCATGCTTTTGCTATAAACTGGTGTGGGGAATGGCCCCAATTTACCTATTACCTCACTTCGAACTTTACACCACCATAAGGACAACCAGAAATCGCAACCTCTTTGCCTACCCGAAGGTCATAGGTTGCAAATTCAGAACCTTCCTGGATAGAACTTTCAAGTTCCAAGCTGGCAGACAGCAAACCTGATTAGGCAATTCACTGACAAAGCCAGGCAGACCTATGGCGCCTTTCGGAAAGAAATCAAGACCGCCCTATTCAATTGATTTATTTCCCAGCCAATCAAAGCCCCCCCATCCTAATACTTCTCTCTTTATGCTGATACTACGCTTCTTCACAAATGTATTCTGTTCTTCTCTTGACTATTCAGTGTCTTCCTCACCATCTATATTCTGTAATTCGCTGACCATCCAGCCCCTTTGATGTAAAATTTTCAAGTTTATACTGTAACCTATTTGTAACCTGTAAACACTGATTACTCAGTGACTTCCTACCTGTTCTCACATTGTAATTCGCTGACTGTACAGCTCTCTTTCACTAGAAGTCTAGAAGTCGCAAGATTATGGCGGTATAGAAAAAATAAAGTTATTATTATTATTATTATTAACTATAGAAAAATAGACACATATAGTGCAAAATATAGACAGCAATGTAAATTATCAAAACAGACACATTTTGATCACTAATTTGAAAATAAAATCATTTCTCCTACCTTTGTTGTCTGGTGATTTCATGAGTCTCTTGGTTGCACTTCCTTCTTCTGACTGTGCATCCAATCTTTCTTCCCTTCTTTCTTTTGCATCCAACATTTCTTTCACAATCCAGTCCCATCCCCTTTGGGTCCAGGTCTCTCTCTCTCTTTTCCCTCTATTACCCTCCCCAGATCCAGTGTCGGTTCTCCTTTGTACCGTTGTTTCAGGTCTCCCTCCTTCTCTCTCCCTCTCTGTCTGAACCTCCCATAGTCCTGCATCTTCCTCCTGTCTTTCCCCTTTCGTCCAGGCCTTTCTCTCTGCAGTCTTTCTAATCTGCTTACAACACCCCCCCCCCCCTTTCTCTGCCTCTTTCTCTCCTTCTTTCCTTCCTCCCAGCAGCTTTTAGCATATCTCCTCCTTTTTTCCCCTCAGATCCAGTATCTGTCTCCTTCCTCTTTTCCTCCTCCTAGGTCTGGTATCTGTCTCCTCCCCTTCCCCCCCTGCTCTGGCATCTCTCTCTCCGTTCCGTTCCTCCAGTTCTTCCCTGGACTTCCTTCTCAATTTATTTTCTCTCTCTGTCTAAATTCGTTTTTATTATTCAGTCCTCAATTTCCCTCTTTCACTGTGTCTACCTATAGCTTGCCACCTCTTTCCCTCACCCCTTCCAGTATCTAACTCTATCCTCGTCCCTCAATCCAGCATGTGCCCTTATTTCTTTCTCCTCCCCATTTCCTTCCAGCATCTGCTCCCCCTCTCCCCCACACTTCCATTCAGCGTGTGTCCCTCTCTCTACCCCTTCCATCTACTGTTCACCTTCTGTCTCGCTCCTTCCAGTCACTGCCCTCTCTGCCCTTTCCATCCAATGTATGCCTTCTCTCTCTTCCATACATCTTCCTTCTTTCTATGCTCTTTTCATAACTATCTATCTTGTGCCCCTTCTCTCCTTTGTACATGATTGATTTCAGCTCTGCCACCTCTCCATTTTTCTCTCTCTGTCACCACCCCATCCCCTTTGCTCTGACATCTCTCTCTTCTCCTTTCTTTCCTTCGCAGCCCACAGTCTGGTATCTTCCCTTCTCTGATTCTCTGCCAGAGAATCAGAGAAGGGCCTCTAATGCCGGCCCTGCAGCTCCGGACTTCCCCACACCTGCTCCCCCACCCACCCCCACCCCCGGATCGCTATTATTTTAAATGTTATGGCAGCCGCGGCACTGTATCCGTCAGAGGAGACTTCTAACCTCGGCCTGCCCCGGAACTCTTCCTGCAGCAGCCGCCTGCCTAGGCGGGAACAGGAAGTCACTGTTGCAGGAAGAGTTCCAGGGCAAGCCGAGGTTAGAAATCTCCTCTGACGAATACAGCGCCACGGCTGCCATAACATTTAAAATAATAGGGATCCCGGGGGGGGAGTAGGTGTGGGGAAGTCCGGAGCTGCAGGGCGGTGTTAGAGGCAGTGAGAACCGGACAGCTAAGCGTCCAACATTGCCTTCAAAACCGGGCCAGCTGTGCACCCAGGACGGACCGCCCCCCCACCCCCCACTTGGTACGCCACTGGTATGTATTAAGAAATTTATGTAATGTTATACATTTTATGTGTGTATGTTGTAAACTGCTAAAAATTGTAGATTGGCGGTTTATCTTTTTTTTTTTTAGTTAAATTAAAAAGTCGTTCAATGCTGTTTCTACAAACTTAAATTAATACAAAATTAAAAAGTCGTTCAATGCTGTTTCTACAAACTTAAATTAATACAATCTATCAAAGCTTTATTAGAACCAAAAGCACTCAACATCTTAATATACTTTCAGGTCATTACAAATTTATATTTTTGCAATTCTCTATATCATGGTTTACTATTTCCATCCTCAACCTCCTACCCCGAGTCTAACGTTTCTTTTGGCTTTACAGAAATTGCCGATAGCAGCGATTCACAAACTCTGCTCTGCTGCTGGCTCTGGCCTCTTCTCTCTACCATGGCCTGCCTCTCTGATAAGCTTCCTGTTTCCTCAGAGGCAGACCGCAGTAGAGAGAAGAGGCCAGGTCAGCGACAGGGCAGAGTTTGGGAATCAATGACGACAACAACTTTTAAAAAGTCAAAAAGAAGATTAGACTTGAGGAAGGGGGTTGAGGATGGAAGGGGGGAGATACCACACTGCAGCCACTGGAGGGGTGGTGAGCAAGTATAAAAAAAATTGCCTGTACGCTGTACTGGTGCATACTAGCACAAAAAAATCCCTGGTTATAATTTGTCAGTATACTGCAGATTAGACACAGTAGATGTGGAAAAGCACAGGACAGGGCATTTTAATGGGATAAGGGAGGGGTATGGAGTAGGGTAGTTGTCAGAGTTTCTTTGTCAGCAACTCTACTCAGGACTCAGGAGGTTGGACTATAAAATTTTACATTAATATTTAAAAAGTAGTAGGATGGGTAATATGTTTTGACATTTTTTGAGTTTAAGCCCTCTTTTTCCAGTTCTCTATCCCTCTCCCTCCCCTTGTGAATAAACCTGCCCTGCCCATTGTTAGTAGCAGTGGAGACTTGTAAGATGGATTCACCATTGTAAAGGCAGTGGGAGGACTGGAAGACAGCTCTAGTCCAGAGTTGTACAAGTATTATATTACTGAGTTACATCTTATGGTTCATTGTTTAATATAATTTAACATTCCATCTTTCTTGAGGAGATAACAAAGCAGTGAACAATAGACAATAAATCTAAATCTGAGGAAAGAATGCCACTTTTCAAATGAAAGGAAATAAGAAAAGGGTAAGAAAAGTTACAGTAGCAATAATATATTACTGCCAACATTTCACTAGTAGTATATTACTTTTAAAAGTATGAGAAACCACTATTGACTAAGTTACTTTACAAAAGTAATATAAAATAGTCACTAGTTTATCAGATGGCATTATTCCCACTGATTGAAAAACTGCAATAGTTCACCCTATAGCTAAGAAGCAATCTCTTGATTTGTCACAGGTTACTAGTTTTCGCCCTGTTTCTAAGGTTTTGGAATGACACTTTCAACATTTGGAGAATTCAAATATGTTACATCTTTTTCAATTTGGTTTTAGGAAATTTCACTCTACAGAGACAATACTGGCTTCTTTGATGAATGATTGTTACACTTCTTTAGATCAGGGTAAAGCAGTATTGTTAATGTCCTTGGATTTTACTGCAGCCTTTGATTTAGTAAGTCATTCTCTGTTATCTTCACTAGAATCTTTAGGTCTCTCAGGAACTGTTTTGAAATGATTTGATTCCTTTTTAACCGACAGAACATTTTGGCCCTCTTTTATTAAGGTGCGCTAACCGATTTAACGCACGTTAAACGCTAACACGTGCATGTTAGTCTATGGATGCATTAGCGTTTAGCGCGTGCTAATCGGTTAGCGCACCTTAGTAAAAGAGGGGGTTAGAGTATCATTCTCATCTTCTATTTCTTGTTCTAGCAAACTACGGTAACTTGTGGTGTGCCTCAAGATTCGGTGCTTTCTCCGTTATTATTGAACATCTTCTTGAGCCCTTTGGCATCAAGGATTCAAGAATTTCAAATTAAGAGCTCCTTTTATGCAAATGATATCTTATTAGTAGTTCTACAAAGATTGAATAATCTTGATTTAGCACTCTTACAATCATGTTTAGACAAGATTGACAAATGGACTACAGTTTATGTTCAAAACAATTTTATTGATGGAACAACAGGTATAACAAAATAAATAGAATGCTCAACCACAGGCATTCCAACACAACTAGTCTGACTCTACTCCAGAAACAGCAGCAAGAGCACTACAGTAATCCATAAAACAATATAGAATGCAATAACCCACCATCCCCCACAGGTAGCAGACTCCCAACTCCCCCCCCCCCCCCACACACACACACACAAAAAAAGGAAAATTCTCACCGGTGGAAGACGACCCAAAGACGGAAGAAAAGCAACTCCTCACTGCAAGTCATTTAAAATCAAACTCCTCGCTCTAGGCGACAGCGAGTTAAGGTAAGGCTCCCAAATCTGCAAAAAGAGTCATTGACGTTTAGAGGGTGTACGACCATCCCAAGCCTCCAAAAGCAACAAGCGATGGAATTGATTTCTCCAGTGCCAAAAATTTTGAGGTGTTTCATGGATCCAGGATTGCATAATACACTTATGCCCTACCATATAGGCCTTTTGAAACAAGAGACGGCGGCTCTTCCCAAAATTGACGAGTGGACTATAGTTAATAAACTTGTTCTGAACCTTCAAAAAACCACTGGTATTTAGATTACCGGTACTTAAGAACATAAGAATAGCCTTACTGGGTCAGACTAATGGTCCATCAAGCCCAGTAGCCCAGTGGCGTACCTAGGGTATGTGGCACCCGGGGCCCATCATTTTTTGACACCCCCCCCCCCAATGTAAAAAAATATTTTTTTGTAATGACCATGAAATGGAATAAATGGTCAGAATAGAAACAGGCAGTGAAAATTTTCTTATATTCCAAACATAACATAAATTATGTCTGAATTGTCATGACATCAGAAGTACATATGGAGTAGTTGCAGGTGATGCTTGGGACAGTTCTGATTGTGTTAGTTCGGTTTTATGTGTTTTTTGAATAGAAGGGTTTTTATTTCTTTTTGAAGGTTTTGCAGTCTGTGGTTGATGTCAATTGGTTGTAGAATTGGGGGTCGAGTGTTGCAGCTCGAATGGCTAGGAGGTTGTCGAACAGTTTTTTTCTTTTGACGTTTTTGGTTGGAGGGTGTGTGAATGGTGCGTGAGTTCTCCTATGTCTGGTTGAGGTGGATTGAATTATTTAGCTGAAGAAATTAGTTACCCCCTCATCCCACACACATTAATTCTCTTCCATTTTTGTTCCCATTATAAAAAACACTGATAAGTTCCCAGAAAAAAAATACATTAAAATAAGAAGTGAAAACAAAGGCCCCTACAGATGAGAACATAACATAAGAATAGCCTAACTGGGTCAGACCAATGGTCCATCATGCCCAGTAGCCCATTCTCATGGTAGCCAATCCAGGACACTAATACCTGGTCAAAACCCAAAGAGTAGCAACATTCCATGCTACCGATCCAGGGCAAGCAGACACTTCCCCCATGTCTTAATAACAGATTATGGACTTTTCCTCCAGGAATTTGTCCAAATCTTTCTTAAAACCAGCTACACTATCTGCTTTTACCATAACTTCTGGCCACTTCATTTTTAAGTTTAGATCTTTCCTTTCAAACAGAGACTTTGCTAGATGTCAAATACTGCACAAGGTAACTTCACATGGACTTAGCTGTGCAGGAAATGTGAATCTCCTCATACACCTACCATATAGTGCAAAAATGTGCAAAGGTCTGTTTTTTTCTTTCGATCACTACATAGCCTAATGCCACACAAGCAGCGCTGTTTCAAACATATTCTGTAGGTCAATGCTAAGGATAACAAAGTTTCCTTCCTTGGACCAGAAGGAGATACTGATAAACCACTGGAAGAGATCCCAAAACAACACCCAAAGACCCACTCAGTGTGTGATGCAGTTGAGTGGAGTGGACTAACTGGGGGGTGGAAATGGGCCCGGAGTTTGCTCAGCAGAATTTCCCAGACCACCTCTTCCTCTCAACACATTGACACGCTGCCACCACCACCACTAGGAACACCTCACTGGGTAGGCCAGCTATGCTATAAACTTTATAAAACACATTATTATATTTTCTTATAAAGCACATATTTTAACTGAACTCTCTGACATCCTCAGCCTTTCCATTCACAAAAATGGAAGAAAAGTTCCCATTTCCTGCTGTCTCATGTCCCCGGCCTATACAATATTTTTTTTCTGCAGACCCTTCAAAAGTCTGACCAAATCCTCGTTTCACTTGCATTATAAAGTACTGAGGATGCCATCTCTTCCCAATCCCAGGTCCTAAAGTCTAAGACAGTAGCGCAAACTAATGCTGCCAGATTCAGTAAAAAAAATTTTGATTCGATTCAGCCTATTGAATTGGTTTTTCAATTCGATTTTCCTGCCCAGTTGGGTGATTTTTTTCAAAACTCCTGGGGTTTTATATCTTTTTCACCCCCTTTGGCTTCTCCTAATCACACTGGCGCTGTGGTGTAAATAAAATAAAGAAACAAAAAGGACTTTTCCTCTCTCTGTTAAATCCTAGCTCACGTTTGCAGTCCAACACCAGCTCTGGCAGGATACACATTTCAAATCTGACATATTATAATCACAAAACAGAAAATATAATTAATTTTTCTACCTTTTGTTGTCTGGTTATATTTCAAATCTTGTTGGTCCAAAGCTCTGGTTTTCTTCTGATAACTTGGGGTCTCCTTCTTTCTTCTTTCTGCATGCTAACCATCCATCTGCCAACTCTGTCCTCCCTTTCCATTTCCCTTCCCTCCCCAGGAAGTCTGGTATCTTTCCTTTTTTTCATCTCCCTCCACAGATCCACCTTTTCTTAACTACCCTTTCATCCGGCATCTCTCCCTCCTTCCCCACCACCCGAGTCCACAATCTCTCCCTTTCTTTTCCCAATTACCCTCCTATCCAGTATCCCTCCTCCACACCATCCCTTGTGTCCAATTTCTCTCCCTTTCTGTTCCTTCCCTCCCTAAATCCCATGGTCCATCATCTCTCTCCCTCTCCTCTATTTTCAGACCCATTATTTCTTCCTCCCCCCCAAAGTTTGGCATATGCACGTCTCTTTGAACACCCCCTTCCCTCCGTGTACTTCTAAACCAGGGTCCCCCCCAAAGGCCTGTCCCCCCTTAAAGGTCTGCCTGTCCCCTTTGAAGGCCTGCACCCCCCTTGAAGGCCTGTCCCACCTCCTTCAAGGCCTGTCCCCCCCCCTTGTAGGCCTGTCCCCCCCTTGAAGGCCTGCCTGCCTGTCCCCCCCTTGAAGGCCTGTCCCCCCCTTGAAGGTCTGCACCCCCCCGAAGGCCTGTCCTCCCCCCCTTGTAGGCCTGCCTTCCTGTCCCCCCCTTGAAGGCCTGTCCCCCCCCCTTGAAGGCCTGCACCCCCCTGAAGGCCTGCACCCCCCTGAAGGCCTGTCCCCCCTTGAAGGCCTGTCCCCCCTTGAAGGCCTGCACCCCCTTGAAGGCCTGTCCCACCCCCTTGTAGGCCTGTCCCCCCTTGAAGGCCTGCACCCCCCTTGAAGGCCTGCACCCCCCCCGAAGGCCTGTTCCCCCCTTGAAGGCCTGTCCCACCCCCTTGTAGGCCTGTCCCACCCCCTTGTAGACCTGTCCCCCCCTTGAAGGCCTGCCTGCCCCCCCCTTGAAGGCCTGTCCCTCCCCCCCCTTGAAGGCCTGTCCCTCCCCCTTGAAGGTCTGCACACACCCCCAAAGGCCTGTCCCCCCCCTTGAAGGCCTGCCTGTCCCCCCCCCTTGAAGGCCTGTCCCCCCTTGAAGGCCTTCCTGCCTGTCTGTCACCCCCCTCCTCCTTGAAAGCCTGCCTGCCTGCCCGCCCGCCCCACCCCGAAGGACCGCTCGCCCCCTGGCCTCCCCGCACCACTATGAAGCAGCACTACCTATGCTCCCGGCCTTGCCGTTCAGTCCCCCCACCACCACCCCCGAAGGACCGCTCGCCCCACTGACCTTCCTGCACCACCTATGAAGCAGCCGCAGCAGGATCCCGACGTCAGCGATCTCTGCGCTGCTTAGGCGCTGCTTCCTGCGCCACGTTCCCGCCCCTCCTCTGACGTCAGAGGAGGGGCGGTACCGCGGCGCAGGAAGCAGCGCCCAAGCAGCTCAGGTATCGCTGAAGTCGCGATCCTGCTGCGGGCTGCTTCACAGGTGGTGCAGGAAGGTCAGTGGGGCGAGCGGTCCTTCGGGGGTGGTGGGGGGGAATGAACGGCAAGGTCGGGAACACCCCCTCATGGCTGGCACCCGGGGTGGACCGCCCCTCCCGCCCCCCCCTTAGTACGCCACTGCAGTAGCCCATTCTCACGGTGGCCAGTCCAGGTCACTAATACCTAGCCAAAACCCAAGGAGTAGCAATATGCCATGCTACCAATTCAGGGCAAGCAGTGTCTTCCCCTATATCTTTCTCAATAACAGACTATGGAGTTTTCCTCCAGGAACTTGTCCAAACCTTTCTTAAAACCGGCTATGCTATCCGCTCTTACCACAACCTCTGGCAATGCATTCCAGAGCTTAACTATTCTCTGAGTGAAAAAAAATTTCCTCCTATTGGTTTTAAAAGTATTTCCCTGTAACTTCGAGTGTCCCCTGATCTTTGTAATTTTTGATGGAGTGATAAATCGATCCTCTTGTACCCATTCTACTCCACTCAGGATTTTGTAGACTTCAATCATATCTCCCCTCAGCCGTCTCTTTTCCAAGCTGAAGAGCTCTAACCGTTTTAATCTTTCCTCGTATGAGAGGAATTCCATCACCTTTATCATCTTGGTCGCTTTTCTTTGAACCTTTTCTAGCGCCACTATATCTTTCTTAAGATAAAGAGACCAGAATTGAACACAATACTCCAGATGAGGTCGCACCATGGAGCAATACAGGGGCATTATAACATTTGTAGTCTTGTTAACCATCCCTTTTTTAATAATTCCTAGCATACGGTTTACTTTTTTGGCCACCGCTAAACATTGGGTGGAAGGTTTCATCATATTGTCTACGATGATACCCAAATCCTTTTCTTGGGCTCTAACCCCCAAGGTGGACCCTAGCATCTGGTAATTGTAATTCAGGTTATTCTTCCCAATGTGCATCACTTCTAGTTCTCCTACTATTGCTCCCTTTTTGTGTGATCAACCAATCACACTATTGAATAATATGAGATATTTGGGAATCCAATTAGAAGTTTCCTTATCATTTAACTCGCAACTAACTTTTGTCATTAGATCTTGCTTTGCATCATTAGATCAAATTTGATCAATACGTCCTTATATAGATAAAACTTGCTTTAAATCTTTGATTTACAGATTGGTTATCTCAAAGTTGGATTACTGCAATGTTGTTTATATAGGTATTCCAAAAATAGCTCTCAGAAAATTACAGACTGTACAGAATACTGCCATTAGGATGTTAACTAGTGCTTGTAGATATGATCACGTTCCACCGTTTTTGAAAGAATCTTATTGGCTTCCGATAAAGTTCTGATTAATGCATAAAGCTTTGTCCTTAACTTTTAAAGCATTACGGACAGGACAACCTGAATATTTAGCTAAGCTTTTGATCCTGTATAAGCCTGTTAAAACTTTGTGTTCGTCATCAACTGTCTTTGCCTTCAGTCTACCTAGTGAAATTAACCTTTACATGTAATTCTGCTTTTTTGCTTTTGTACCTTATTTATGGAAGGAATTCTTTGCCAATAGATTTATGTAATGAATCTTCGTCTATTAAATTTAGAAGTTTGTTTAAAACATTTTGAATTAGCATTTTCATAGGCTGTACCTTTTTTTCTCAAAGAAGAATTAATATTATGCTGGTGTGAACACTGGAAGAGAGATTTGCAGTTGCAGCCTTTATATTTTTATAACTTTACTAATCTTTAAGCCCGTTACATTAACGGGTGCTAGAATACTGTTCACCCTCTATGTTGCCCCTTCCATTCACTGCCCTCTCTTCTCTTTCCATCTCTCTCTTTCTCTCCCATATGGCCTCTCTCCATCTCCTCCTTCCTTTTGCCTTGGTCTGGCATACCTTCCTCCTTCCCTCCAAGCCATTCTCTCCCCCTCTGCTCCCTTTCCTCATTTAACTACTTCATTGGGCAGCAGCAGCATTCACAATTCATTGCTGTTGCTGGCTTCAGGTCTTTCTCTCTGACCAGTCCTGTCTTCATGAAAACAGGAAGTAGGCAGGACCGGCCAGAGAGGAAGGCCTGAAGCCGGCAACAGCAGCGAATTGTAAACGCTGCTGCTGCCTGAAGCACCCGAGGCAGATGCTTTTCTCCCCTCCCAGCCCAACCCCCGCTGACTCTGTGACCCTCCCAGCAAAATGACTTTAATATCAAACCTCCCTCCAGCGTTGGCAGTCGCTGCACATTAAACAGGCTGCTTCTTCGGGCTTTCTTCTGCCGTTGAGTCTCTTTGTCGCGTCATTGATGACGTCATCAGTGACGCGGCAAAGGGACTCAACTGCAGGAGAAAGCCCGAAGAAGCAGCCTGTTTAACGTGCAGCGACTGCCAACGCTGGAGGGATGTTTGTACCAGTGCAGAAGCGATATGTCTCTCCCCCTCCAGTACCTGTGCAGCACTTTGCTGCGGCGCATCCTCCCATGGGGGGGGAGGGAGGTTTGCACGGTGGGAGCGGGTGAGAGCGCCGATCTCCAGTTGGGTTTGGTTTTTTTTTTTTGTTTTAAGTTGAAAGCCGGCGCTGCAGCTCCTCTCTCGATCCTGGTGCAGTTCGAGAGAGGAGCCGTTACCATTCACGGTGAGGAAGGCCGCCGCAGCTGTGTAATTTTTTTTTTATTATTTGAAAGTCGCAGCAAGTGGTGACGTAAAACCCGCGCATGCGCAATCGTGTTTTCGCGACGGATCAGGGAACACGATTTTTTTTAGTGCGCATGCGCGTCCTACCATTTTATTATATTAGATGTTATCTATTTTAGTTTGTATTTTATATATTTTTTTTTTACTTATTTTTTACTATTTTACTTTTCTTTTGATGATAGAGTTCCTTTCTTCCTGTTTTATATTACGTAAACCGCTATGATGATGTAACAAGAGTGGTCCCATTTTGGTTTTAATCCCTTTTGTAGTTTTTCCATTTTAAGTTTGGCTCAGCTTTTTTATCCCGTACCTCTTTTTCCCTTTCACCAAATTGAGCGAGGCCTACATTCATCACCTGTGCCCTATTCATTGTTATATCTGATAAGAAGGAAAAACTTCCTCAATTGTGGACATTTTTTCAATAAATATCAAGGTTGGCTTGTGACTTTTGTCCAAGTTTTTAATTTTGGCCCACTGTGTATTTGAGTTTGACACCCCTGCTCTAAGCTGAGTAGCAGTCATCCACCTACAGTCCTGCTAGTGGCTGGTGCTGTTTCACTATCACATTTTTAATAGTGATGGACAGGCAAGCTCTGCAGGACTCTATGGTCTATAAATACAAATAAACATAAACATATTTCCATTAGGAAACAGGAATGTTTTACAGTTAATAGTCTAGATAGGTTACTATGAAAAATACTGTATTACTAAGTAATATGTTACCAGTGTATATTACTGCCCAACTCTGTCTAGTCACAGGAATGGAGGAGGCGATCTATGGGAAGTTTTTTTTGCTGTAGAATTGAAGCTTCTTCATCTGGTGAGGAGAGAAAATAAATGAGACCCTCCAAAAATGCCACAATACATTTTTACAGGAGAAGCAGTTGCAGCACACACTGTAACCTAGTGATTAAGGAATTGTGCCTTTCAAACTGCCTTCCTCTCTCATCTCCTTGTGATTAGACACATACAAGTATAAAGTACACACATACATGAGCACATACCAATATACAAATACATATGGCCAAACACACACAAACATATACACACACACTTATCTAGGTTACCCATTCTAGAAGGGAAATTTTATGGCCAGTCCTAGTTTTAAAATTACGTCCCAAAGCAGTGTAGTATTTGTAGATTTGTAGACAAGTCTCACAATATGAACTGCAAAATCTCACAGATCTGGTCCCATGGCAGCAGGAGTTGACTTTGTATTAAGGCATCTCGTGTTTCCTGAGGGGCTTCATGGTGTCACTGCCAAGATCTGTCAGGGGTTGTGCCAGAAGGTAGAGTGGTGGGTCTGAGGGGAGGGAGGTTGTGCATAGTGGGGTGGGGCTGGAGGTGTGGCTTGAAATCTCCCTCTCAAAGATGGGTCCCTCTGTTTAGAGGCAAAGGAATTGAAGAGAATTCCTTGAGCCACGCTCTACATACTTTCTCCACTTGTTTATATGAACAGCTCTGTCTTCTAATTCCAGCTTCACTGAAAGGAAAGCAGCTGGCACGTGCAATGTCAAACAGAAATAAGAAGAACAAGAGATCCTTGAAAAGAACCTTCCAGACCCGCTTGGAGGGAAGTGCCCATACCAGTAGCAGTGTTTCTTCAGGAAACAGTCGGAGATCAGACATGAGTCGGAGGTCAAACAGGGCCGGCAGCAAACCTGCAAAACGCCGCAAGAAGCAGGAGCGAAAAGGGAAGCAGGAGCGAAGGGGGAAGCGCAATGGTAAGCGCAAGAGAGGAAGATCGTCACACTGCTCCTGCCGGCTATCACCAAGCAAAAGCAGCAAGAGATGTCTGAAGCCATTTTCAAGAAGAGGAAGAGCAGGTAGACGCTGACCCAAGGAGTCGCCAATTCACTCCCCACCAGCAAAGATGTATTTACATTAATGAATGCTGGGGAAGCTTTTGCAAACTTTATCAGGATTCTGATAAAGAAGGGGGAGGGGTTATATGTGTGTTTAGCACTAAAACGAAAACCAACCAACTACAGTAAATAAAGCAATGGTCTTTGTTACCAAAGAAAACAGCAAACTTGAAAAAGCTGTATCTTTGTTCTGAATTGTCTCCCTGGTAGTTAATAAATAGACCCAAACGTCAACCCACAGTGGACACATATGTTCATATTTAACAGCCATCTTTAAATATCCATTATGCATTTGAAAGTGCCTAAAAATCTAGAAAGATGGTATTAAAAAAGCAATCACATAGACATCAGGGGTATTACCATGTATCAATTTGTGCCACTAAGTCACTTATTTTCAGAGCATATGGACAACCCAAAATGCTGAAATGGATGTCCATGTGCTTGAAACATCCAAATACCTATTTTGAAAAGGCAAGATTTGGACATCTGACACTGCTGTATGTCAAAATAGCAAAGGGGGCATGTTGTGTAGGTGTTTTGGGCGAGATTAGGGAGAGACCAAAATCAGGATGTTCAACAGTGATTAACAAAGAGGAAGAAATGTCCAAGTATAAAAAGAACTTCTTTATTTAGTCCTATTTCAGGAATGTCCAAGGTACAAAAAGGTGCTCTGAATGAGCAGCTGTCCACTGGAGGGATTAGGGCATGACACCTCCTTAATCCTTAGTGCAGGGGTAGGCAATTCCGGTCCTCGAGAGCCAGAGCCAGGTCAGATTTTCAGGATATCCACAATATGTATGAGATGGATTTGCATGCACTGCCGCCTTGAGATGCAAATCTATCTCATGCATATTATTGTGGATATCCTGAAAACCTGACCTGGCTCCAGCTCTTGAGGACTGGAATTGCCTACCCCTGCCCTAGTAATGGTTGCTGTCCTCCTCTCTCCCCTGAAAAAGAAAATGAAAAGAGATACCAGGCTCCTTGACCGCTTCAGGAAATCAGTCTGAGGAGTAGCCCAGTGGTTATTGTAGTTAAGTTTCAAGTTTTATTCAAGCTTGATATACCACTTAACTATCCTAAGCCAGTGGTTCCCAACCCTGTCCTGGAGGAACACCAGGCCAATTGGGTTTTCAGGCTAGCCCTAATGAATATGCATGAAGCAAATTTGCATGCCTATCACTTCCATCATATGCAAATCTCTCTCATGCATATTCATTAGGGCTAGCCTGAAAACCCGATTGGCCTGGTGTTCCTCCAGGACAGGGTTGGGAATCACTGTCCTAAGCGGTTTACATAATAATTTAAAAGGAAGAGGGGACAATACAATTAAAATATAAAAAGACAACGGGAAACTGTACATGATACAAAAGGAGGTGGGTGGGATTACAATGTTCTATAAAATAATAAATCAGCGGGAAGGGAAAAACAAAAGGGCTTGTTGAATAACTGAGCTCATGCTCCTAATCTATACCTCAAAGGCGTCTTTAAAAAGAAAGGTTATTAAAGTTGGACTTGAATTTAGCAATATTAATGACCTCGTTCTACATTTGCATGGCAGAGTCAGAGACAGCTAGGAAGCTCAGAAAAGACCACGGTGAGAAGTTCTGATAATCGGCCAGTAAAATACTGTTCCACTAAACCAGCTGGAGCAGGTTTAGCGACTGCGTTAAAGGCACATTAGGTTTTTAGAATCTTCCCCTCAGTGGGGATGTTGAAAAACAATGCTGGCTTTTCTCATATCTTCATCGGACCAGAAGTGACGTCTGAGGGAGAGCCGATGCTGGCGTGGGCAGCAGATTAAAGATGCTGCTTGTACTAGCAAAGAGTTAAAGAGGCATAGGGGGGGAGGAGAAGGCGCATGCATGGCATGTAGAGGTTGGGAAGGAGCAGGGGTGGAGAAGAAGCCAGGAATGTACCATCACCCTCACTACGACACTGTTCCCTTCAAAATGTGGACATTTCAGTTTGTAAAATGGCTGTTCATGCTGGGTGTCTATGGCACATTAACATCTATCTCACTTATTTTCGAACAGGAAATCCTGATGTATTTCCAGTTTGAAAGTACTTCTGAGACTGATGTTTGTTTGTTTACAGGGGTCTGTACTTTATTTATAGACCTTCCAGCCTATGGGATCAAATCGTGAATGATTTATTAACATTCATTATGCAGCACTTGTTGGAATGTCACTTGTTAATGATTTGGGGGCATTTTAATTTATGTTTAAAAGATTCATCAAATTTTCATGTTTCATCATTTTTTTACCATTGCAGCTACACCGGATGTTCAGTGAGTTTTAATCAGTTGGATTTGATCTTGACTTCTAGAAGAATAGTATATGTCTACGTTGTGGAGCATTAGTCTACCTCATCTTTAATATGATCTGATCTGTATTAGAATTTCATACCATAGAATTGAGCTCTGAGAATATGTTAGGAGCTTGTCTAGTAAGGAAGCAGTCTAGGGATGTCCGAATCGTGACTTGGACATCCTTTTGCAAATGCACCTCCACAACGCTGTCCTGCACAGGATGTAGCCCAACAGAGCAGCATAGAATGCCGTGATTGGTTTCACAAAGTATTTATCTCCGGTCACTCTCACACTTTTTAGCCGCGGTTGTTTTTTTTCCATATGCTTCTGCACATGTTAATATCCCCAGGTTTCTCATATCTTCCCATCTTGTCCTCATTGCCTTCATTGCATAACACATTGTTGACTATGGACCACATATATACATATAATTTTTTAGCCGATTCCAGTTGTTATCCATCAGGTTTCCTGCGTATAATACCAATTAGGTATGTATTTTTGCTTCCATTCAAACCAATCTTTTTCTTCATTTTCTTTTGTCTAATGATTTATATCACCCACTTCAAGCTTCATCACAGATGACTCAACTCTTATGCACATCTCACTTATTACACGATATCTTCACATCATTGGGCTTATTTCTAGTTTCAAGTTTATTTAAAATATTTGATTTGATTGCGTTATCTTGCACATCATTATTTTAGATTTTGTTTACTTGGATCACATAATGAATGTCTTCACTACTTTTCACTTATTTCTTTGTTGTCACATTCGCTAATTTTGCACATTTATGTTCTATATTCCACATAACTTGGATCACACTCTTGGGTGTTTACACATTATTCCTTTGCTGTTACCATTTCACTCACATATAATTTTTCATACAATTTTTAATAATTTTATTCACACATACTCAATTGTTCAAATTAGGACCCCTGAGGAAGGAGTGTTTCTTCGAAACACGGAGCATATCGGGTCCGGGTTCATCAATCCTTTTGGATACAAACTGTTATATGATTATATTTATTATTTATTTTTTATGATTGTTTATTAAAGATTATTTTTTATGATTGTTCAATTAAAGACTTAGTATCTTGTACATCACCACTGCAGTTTTTGCCTTTGGTTTTCTACTCAATACTTTATCAACTTTCGGAGATAGGCATCGACTCCACAGTCTTAGAGTAGTTCTCAAACTTCTTACGTTCCTGCTCCTACACTGTCAACACAAATGGCACCACATCCGCCCCTTGGAAACCGACTTATGGAGTCCCACAGGGATCACCCCTATCCCCTATTCTCTTCAACATCTACATGTCTTTCCTGAAACTCTTCCATCTATCTCCTCTTGAAACAATCTATACATATGCTGATGACATCCTTGCCCTTCTCGAGACAGACTCGAACCTTAGCAACCTCTCTGAAAATATAACAGCTGGCATATCAAAACTCCAATCTTGGTCCCTCTCAGTTCAAATGAAATTGAACGAGTTTAAAACGAAACTACTCTGGCTCGGCCCAAAATTAGAACAGCTGCCTATCCTCTTCGCACTGCCCTCTGGTGCCACACTGCAGCTTGAGTTCTCAAGCAAAGTTCTAGGCATCTGTGATACGGATGGGACATACCTGGAGTCTGAGAGTTGTTTTTAGTAACAATGGCTGTTTAAGAAACCATCTTCTACTATCCTAATACCAAATAACAACTTTCTTTTTTTAAAAAGGGGAACTAGAGTTCAGAAAGATAACTTGCACCTGGCGAGCCAGATTTAGTCAAAACAGGATATGGATGAATTAATCAAGAGAAGGGGGGAAAAGCAGGAAATGGTTTGTGATATATTCATGTTTGAACACATACACAAACCGGATCCTGACCATAATAATTTGAGCAAAAAAGTGCCTAACTTGTTTGTGACATGCTCATGTTTGAGCGAACACAAACCGGATCCTGACCATAATAATTTGAGCAAAAAAGTGCCTAACTTGTTTGTGACATGCTCATGTTTGAGCGAACACAAACCGGATCTTGACCATAATTTGAGCATAAAAAGACAGGCAGAACTCAGTGGAATCGGGACTTCTCCACTGCTGACGAGCCGTGTGATGCTGATATGAGATGCTGCGCTGCCTCCGATGTTCGCTGGTCCCCCGACCACGGAGTGATGATGCAATATATGGTAACAAATTATTGATTCCTTACTCCATGATTTCATTATAACAAATTATTGATTCCTTACTGCATGATTTCATTATTATAAAATTGTATGAATAAACCTATATTATGCTTTCAGTCATCTGTGTATGCTATTAATTTTCCCAGTCAGAGAGCTGGTGAGGGGAAGGGAAAGTGGGATATAGCATTACCCTAAGAATAATAGCAGTACATTAATTGGCGTAGTCGGCAGGATCTCCCTAAATAAGACCGAACAATGTTCCGGCGAAAGGAGAAATCTAAAAAAGAACCTGCAGGGATACCTGGCTGGACCGGGGACCCGTATGAAATAATAGCGGCAGAAATGGCCAATCATGGATTGGCGGAATCATGGGATAAGGAGTTAAGGGAATGTGAACCAAAGAATGTTGTACAAGTACTTGAAACAATCCCTGTAAAAACAGGTGAAGCAGTTACCCTGACTCGAAGGAGTTGGGTGTTGGCCTCTGCATACCGTGGGGTGCACAAGCGGTTGCAGATGGCACTTAATGAGAAAGGGAGAGTAGAACAGAGTAGGTTAGAATTAGAGGGACGGTGTCTGGTGCTGGAATGTAATAGTAAATTATTAAAGGATAAACTGGAACATTATCAGGATGTAGCAGAAAGAGCAGCTGTAAAAGTGGCACAAAATAAGTATAAAAAAAGGAAAGGGAGGATTAGAAGGGATTGGGATGATTGCCCCGGGGGACCCCACTGTCCGGACCCTGAAATAGACCCGCCATCTGTAATAAAAAGAATGCAGCCCATTACAAGAGGAAAGAGACAGTATGGAGATTTTCTTTGTCTGAACTGCTGAGATATTTGTCAAACACAGGTATCGATTTATGCTGTTGTAAATATTAGCTAGCAGAGGGATTTCAAATGTAGTAACTTGCAATTACCTTGTTAGCAGCAGGAGGATTTTTAGATTTTTAGAATGAAAACTTTACGAGCACACACAGGGAAATGCATGCTGTTTGGAGTTCCGATCAGCCGTGGGGAAAAGTTCTTGTTGTTTTTGATGTTCAAGAAACAAAGAAAGTTTGCGTATGTTGATTTAAGTTCAAAAGAGTTTTTGCAGTGTAGATCTGTGCTGTTAAGAATAATTAAGGTATTTTAGTAGTTTAGGAGCTGTTTGTCTGAAAGTTCTGTACGAGAACAAGAAAAAAACCCAAATATGTTAATGTAGCCTGAATTTTTCCCTTGTTTCTTTATATTTTAAAAAGGTTATCAGAATGTTGAAAGAAAGGTAATGCAGGGTCAGAAGGAATCAGGATGTGATATTAAATGAGGTGGCTTTTGCCATAAGTGAATGGATAAAAGAAGTTTGAACAGCTAGATGGGTTTTAACACTGAATTGTTATATTGGAATTGGAATGTGGGAGAAAGGTTTGTGAAATATGTTAAGGAAAAAAGTTTCCTTGCCTTTGTATTTTTATCTCAGGGTTCAAATTAGTTTTGAATATGAATTTTTGTGCCCCTGCATGGTTTAAAAGTGTGCATTGCCCGAAATGTATGATTAGGGAGTAATTAAATTTAAATGCATTTTAAAATTAAAGTGGGAAGTTTAAAATAAAAAGATTAACAAAAGTAGAGGTTAAGTACCTATACAATTAAAATAAATGTGAAACAAAAGGCTTGTTAACCTTGTTACCGGAAAAGAATAATTATAATAAACTTTTATGTAAGTGGATGAAGTCGGAATTGAAATTTTGCTTACTTTTTACAAGTAAGCTCTTCAGGATAGGAACCTAATAAAGAATATGGATTGAGAATAATTCCCTGATGTTAGGAAAAAGACAGTCTAATTTTACCATGTAGAGAATGTGTCTGCCTGTTTAAATTTTCCTGTGGCCATATTTGGTACCACAGGACCCTGAAATAAGTCTATTTAATCTGTGTGTTTTGTGTTTCAGAAAAAAACCCTTTTTTGAATCTTTTCAACAATTCAACACAGAGACTGTGACTCTGCGATACAAGAACTAGTCATGTTTAACAGAGGGGAAAATGTTTCATGTGTTTCTTTTCTTTGTTCTTTTTGTTAATGACCATGTGCTTTCCTTCCGGGATTTACACTGACCCGCAGTACCACATTCCACCACTAGAGCTGTGGAAAACACAGAGAAAAATTCCGAAAGAACATTATGGGCAATTGGCAACCAGATCCAGCTATGCTTCAAAAGGAATAATTGTCTTGGGAGGGGTGATTGATGCTGACTATCAAGGGGAGGTTAGGGTAATACTAATTAACTTAGGTGCGGAGGATGTAATAATAGCACAGGGAGAAAGAATTGCACAACTGTTGCTAATTCCTATATATATAGCTCCGGTGAGAGAAACCACAGCCCCTACAGAATTGACGGTTAGGGGGGCAAAAGGGTTTGGATCCACAAATACTGTAAATGTTGGGGCCAAAATATGGATTAGCAACCGAAATGGTCCCCCCTCTCCCGCTGAGGTGATAGCAGTGGGACAAGACCGTACGCTATTGATAATGAGGCCTGGTGTAGAAAAATGGGAATATGTCCCACAGGAGAAATGTTACCTACGGGAGTAATACTGTGTTTAATTTTACAGGAAACCCTAATCGTCCTATGCGTAGTCACAGTCCTTGGTATCGTATCTTTGGGTCACGTAGAAGGATGGACTCCGGCTAGGCGTCTAGTTTTGGATGACAATGCTCGATTTCAATGGGGATGGAGAAGTGCTACCAGCAGACGACAACAGGAAAAGTTTAGTTGTGAAAAAGGACAGAGATGTACAATAGCTAACATCACAACTAATGTGGACATATGGAAAGGCCCTCACAATGACAGAAGAGGGTATATCTTTTATGCCCTATATCAGAGTCAAGTAGTGGTAAATGTCACTGCCCATGTGTCAATTCTATGTTGCTTAAAGACTGTGTTCCCAGAATTAAATACGAAACAGAAATGGCAGGCAATACAAAATTGTAGCACCTGGAATGGAACTGTATTGCATCTGACATTAGAAGACCCCAAATATTTTGTATGTACTAATGCATCTTTTATTAAGAATCGTACTACATGGGCAGATTATATTATCTTTGTAAATATAGATTCTGCAAAAATTGATCCAGGGCAGGTTAAACGATTACCGTCAACATGTGAAATGGTGGGTCAGCATGCGGAACAAACACGTGTACAATTTAAAATTACCTTTCCTCCCTCTAGTCGATGTAGATATAGGAGAGCCTGGTATGATACTATTTTGGGAGGATTTGGAACTATTACCGGGACAATAAACAGTTATGATATAGAATCTTTAGCAAATAGGCTGCATAACGCTGGAAGTAAAATTAATAATGCTTTAATTATACAAGCTAATTGGATGCCTACTATTTGGTACCCAATGACACTAGCAGCTGGCGTGGATAACAATATGTTAGATCTTTTTAATGCTAGTAATTCTCTAACCTTCCTTGTAGATACTAATATTACTCACATAATCAATTGGACTATATGTTCTTTGCAAACATTACAGCAGCAACAACAGAAAAATGTCTTTCAAACACAACTTTTGACAGCAAATGAACAAGTGTGGAGGACCGTCTTTTCTGATGTAATCCGTGCAGGCCATTGGCTACAAATACCTAGTTCGGGGATAAGGTGTGAGGAAACCCTATGTCAGGGATATTTTACCATTTACAATGTAACCAAACAGAGTATAATGTGTAAATACATAGTGATGCCTTTACTAATTGGGTCAGCTCCTAATCAACACTTTTGGACCCCCACCTTTTATGGACAGGTGATAGATATGTATAATCGTACCCATGATTTAACTTTTTGTGATAACACTTTAAGTGGAAAAGTTTGTAAATTACAATCTGCTGTATATGAACCATGTTTATTGCAAAATACTGTTAACAAATGTGAATGGACTATTATGCCAATAACCTATAGGTATATGGTCGAAATAGCACCACAAGTGGTATGTGTAGTAACTGATCAACCAGTGATACCAGGAATGGCAGTGCCTTTTTCGGGATGTATTCATAACATTTCAGTATTACACTGGGAAAATGACACATTCATATTAACTTCCGATGTGGATAAGAATGTGGCTATCATTTGGAATAGCACTAAATGGGATGTTCCAAATTGGGATTTAAATTTGACCAGATTTAAGCAAATATTAACTCAATCAACCAAAATACAGAGTGCCATCCGATACCTAAATCAAAGTATTATGGCTCATCAGCTTACCACCACTATTGCAGCAGACTCGATAGTGACAATAGGGTCAGGAATAGCTGATGCTACTTCACATCATTGGTGGGATATATTTTTAGGATATTCACCTTCAGCCAAAACGACTCTGGATTGGATCATCCATCCTCTGTTAATAGTTGTTATTCTGGTAATAATTTTATCTATCTGGAATTGTTATGTGGCATATGGCATTTGTTGTAAACAACAAAAAGTGATGATGGTTACATACAACACTCATTGTTAAGGACCGAATGTGATACGGATGGGACATACCTGGAGTCTGAGAGTTGTTTTTAGTAACAATGGCTGTTTAAGAAACCATCTTCTACTATCCTAATACCAAATAACAACTTTCTTTTTTTAAAAAGGGGAACTAGAGTTCAGAAAGATAACTTGCACCTGGCGAGCCAGATTTAGTCAAAACAGGATATGGATGAATTAAACAAGAGAAGGGGGGAAAAGCAGGAAATGGTTTGTGATATATTCATGTTTGAACACATACACAAACCGGATCCTGACCATAATAATTTGAGCAAAAAAGTGCCTAACTTGTTTGTGACATGCTCATGTTTGAGCGAACACAAACCGGATCCTGACCATAATAATTTGAGCAAAAAAGTGCCTAACTTGTTTGTGACCAGTGTTCCCGCTAAGCTGCGTTGGCCTGCGCTCGCGCACAAAATATTACATCGCAGCGCAAAGTTTCTCTTCACAGCGCACACACGCGTCGGTAAGGTAAGGGGACGCATTGGGGGGATTGCACTTCCCCACAATTGCCATGCTTCGGTTCCTCTTCTTCCTTCCTTCCTCCCCCCCCCCCCCCGCGGGACCCTGCGGCACCATCAACTCTTACTCCCTCTAATGTCGGCCCTGCAGCTCCAGACTTCCTCGCACCTTCTCCCCTCCCCCTTTGGATCGCTATTATTTTAAATGTTATAGCCGCGGAGCTGTATCCATCAGTGGAGATGTCTAACCTCGGCCTGTCCCGGAACTCTTACTGCAGCAGACGCCCGTCTAGGCAGGAACAGGAAGTCACTGTTGCAGTAAGAGTTCCGGGGCAGGCCGAGGTTAGACATCTCCACTGATGGATACAGCTCCGCGGCTATAACATTTAAAATAATAGCGATCCAAAGGGGGAGGGGAGAAGGTGCGAGGAAGTCTGGAGCTGCAGGGCCGACATTAGAGGGAGTAAGAGTTGATGGTGCCGCAGGGTCCCGCGGGGGGGGGGGGGGGAGGAAGGAAGGAAGAAGAGGAACCGAAGCATGGCAATTGTGGGGAAGTGCAGAGCTGCAGGGAAGAGTGTTGCGGTACCCAGCTGGAGGGAGAAGGAAGATGAGGGAGGGAATTAAAGGAGATGCCAGGGCTTGGAGCGTAGGAGGAAGGTATGCCAGTCTAAGGGAAAAGGAAGGGGGAGATGTGAGAGCATGGAGGGGGAGCGAAAGATGGAAGAAAAGGAAAGGAGAGAGATGCCAGAGAATCAGGGAAGGGGAGATACCAGACTATGAGGAGAGGTGTGGGAGAGGGAAGGCGAGGAGAGAGATGCCAGACCAATGGGGTGAAAGGAGAGATGGAAGGGGGAGGCATACAGTTTCTGGAAGGGGCATAGAAGGAGAGAAGATGCCATATAGGGGAAGAGAGACGGCAGACAGTGGATGGAAGGAAGAGAGTTACAAGAAGATGAGGAAAGGAGAAACCACAGAAGACAAAGGTAGAAAAAAATTTCTATTTATTTATTGCTTTAGGAGACATGTGTCACTGTTTCTGTGAAGCATTGTATGCAGAGTCCAGCTTCTTGCTGGTTCAATTTAACCTTTGTCTATGTATTTTTATTTTATCCCCCCTTTTACAAAACTGTGAAGCGTTTTTAGCACCAGCCTTGGTGGTAGCAGCTCTGATGCTCAGAATTTTATGAGCATCAGAGCTGTTACCTCCGTAGCTAAAATCCACACTACAGTTTTGTAAAAGAGGGAGGGGTTAGTTTGTGATTACATATTCCTTACTAGGCGAAGGTGTTTTCTGTGTTCTGTGTGTTCGAAAGACATGGTTTTCTGTTAGGATTGACGGTGTAGGATTGATCTGTGCTGGTCTGGCTTGTTTAGTTTTACAATGGGTGTATTGATGTACTGCTCACTGCAATATGTAAGATGCTGCCTTTTCCTAGGTACTCATGTGTGACGTGTGGTTTGTTACTAAAAATCATGTTTTTCTTACAGATGGGGGGGGTGCCAAAAAATGATGGGCCCCGGATGTTACATATGCTAGGTACGCCACTGTATGTAAAGATACCAGAAAGCTGGCGTAGCAAAAACTTCTAAGTTTTGAGTATTTAACCCTCCCACAATCTCACGGGCACTCGTTACAAGTTTATTGAGATTTTGATTTAAACGCAATATCAAATATTTTCAATGCGTATAACAAAAATAAATTTGGGGAAATAAATAAAACCATTTGAACCAGTGTTCCCGCTAAGCTGCGCTGGCGTGCGCTGGCGCACAAAATATTACATCGCAGCGCACACGTTTCTCGTCACAGCGCACGATCGGAAGAGGCGTACGGCAGATGGCAGGGCGGCGAGAGGAGAATCGGGCGAGTTGGCTCATAACTTGCTGGCGCCCGATATTTTTGGCTCACGGTGAAAAAAGTTTGCTCACAACACCCGCCCGCTTAGAGGGAACACTGTTTGTGACATGCTCATGTTTGAGCGAACACAAACCGGATCTTGACCATAATTTGAGCATAAAAAGACAGGCAGAACTCAGTGGAATCGGGACTTCTCCACTGCTGACGAGCCGTGTGATGCTGATATGAGATGCTGCGCTGCCTCCGATGTTCGCTGGTCCCCCGACCACGGAGTGATGATGCAATATATGGTAACAAATTATTGATTCCTTACTCCATGATTTCATTATAACAAATTATTGATTCCTTACTGCATGATTTCATTATTATAAAATTGTATGAATAAACCTATATTATGCTTTCAGTCATCTGTGTATGCTATTAATTTTCCCAGTCAGAGAGCTGGTGAGGGGAAGGGAAAGTGGGATATAGCATTACCCTAAGAATAATAGCAGTACAGCATCATTATCGACTCTTCTCTTTCCTTCAACGACCACCTCAACTCCTTGGTAAAATCATGCTTTTTTAGCCTCCACATGCTGAGGAAAGTTAGATCCTGCTTCCGCCAACATTTTGCCGTCCTTGTTCAATCCATCATCCTCTCCAGACTAGACTATTGTAATTCCATCTATCTAAGTCTAACTAAAAAAGTCTTCAAGGACTTCAACTAATTCAGAACAATGCGGCCAAGTTGATCTTCGCAAAATGCAAATTTGATCATGTTTCCCCACTTCTGTCCAAACTCCACTGGCTCCCAGTAATTTCCAGGGTTCATTTTAAATGTGCCTGCCTAGCTTATAAGATCCTACACGGCATCATCCCTCCCCTAATCCCACTATCTTGGAACTCTTTGAGTCCTGACACCACCAGACCCACCCAAAAACTTAAACTATCCTTCCCCTCGCTAAAAGGTATCCTCTCTGCGGGAAAATTGGGAAAATCCCTCTTCTTCAGAATCACAGGGGTTTGGAATAATCTTACTGCCCCACTACGGAATCAGGGCTCTTTCCAACTATTCCATAAGCACCTAAAAACTAGGCTTTTCACAAAAATGTAATGCTCTCGTCTCCCCTGTTATCAACCCCCAAGCCCATTATGTTATTCTTTCCTATATTAAGCTCTTGTATACCGTGCCGAGCTCTATAATTATGGAGAGGATGTGCGGTATATAAACTTAAGGTTTAGTTTAGTTTACTTCCCTGCAGTTCTGTTGGATTTATTTTACTGAATACTGGCAAGCATCTGCTTAGTTTGTTTCTCACCTGCCCCTCCAATCCACCCCTCATCATATACACACATAACATGACTGGACCTTTTCCCTAGAACCCATTTCCAATTCAAACCCCTTCCAGGACCTTGCCATTAATACAAGACTCACACCCTGGGACCTCTCTGCCAATACAAGGATCCCTAGATTTTGCCACCAATACAAGCCCTCTTCCCCACTTGATTCTGATCCTTCCCAGCCCCAAGGTCTACTTAAACTCCATGGTGGTCCAGTAGGTCATTGAAAGTAATGCAAGACCATGGGGCTCCATTGAGCCAGAATCTCCAAGAACTGCTGTATGCTTGGCTTGGGCAGAAAAACAAATCAGCACACACCTTCTGAGTTTGCTTGCAGAAGGAAAAACTGAAGAGGGAGCTGTTCTCCACTGCAAAAGGGGAGGAGTTAAGAGATTTAAAGTGATACACTTCTGCAGATTTGCAACTAATGAGAAGTAATAGCTACTGTATATAATCCTATGTCTTCACTTCTGAACAGGGCCTTATAAAGGCGAGAGATTCACCCTCTACCAAAACATAGAACTAATTCAAATACAGTAGGTTTCACAAGGCTCAACTCACCCTGAGCTCTACAGCAGATAAAAGTCCTCAAAAAGCCTCCAGCGGACAACAGCCACCCAGTGTTCTTGCACATCCATAAGCACCACACTACCTGCACTGAGAAAAGGGGTGCATATAGTCACCTGCACAACCAAAGAATCCACCCTAGGCTGAGCCAGAAGCTGCTAGCAATCCTGTGCCAGCAGAGAAAAGCGAGACATGGTCCACACTATCTTATGAGCTCCTTCCAGAGAGACATACTGCTCTGAGATTAAAACGCTTATATCAGGGTGCCAGTGAAAGGTGGAAGACTGGGAGCACACTCCACAAAACCAGGAAGAAAAAAAGTGGACAGAACCAGCTGAGCGACCAAAGTCAACCTCTACAGCAAGGATGTCAAAGTCCCTCCTCGAGGGCCGCAATCCAGTCGGATTTTCAGGATTTTCCCAATGAATATGCATGAGATCTATTAGCATGCAATGAAAACAGTGCACACAAATAGATTTCATGCA
The DNA here is from genome assembly GCF_902459505.1 of Geotrypetes seraphini. Taxonomy (NCBI): domain Eukaryota; kingdom Metazoa; phylum Chordata; class Amphibia; order Gymnophiona; family Dermophiidae; genus Geotrypetes; species Geotrypetes seraphini. The sequence continues at coordinate 291,836,153 of NC_047086.1, forward strand.
TATTCATTGGGGAAATCCTGAAAACCCAACTGGATTGCCGGCCTCGATGAGGGACTTTGACACCCCTGCTCTACAGAGACTCAGAAATAAGATCTGGCCAAGCCACCCCTGAGGCCTCTGAATTAGAGAGTTGCGCGGGGACAGAAATCCCACCCATCCCCACCCATCCTCGCCAGAATCCCACCCGTCCCAGCGAGGAATCCCTCTGTCCCTGCCTATCCCCATGAGGAATCCCCTCCATCATCACTCATCCCCCCATAAAAGTTACCTATCCCCATAAAAAGCAATTACTTCAAAATGTTTTGATTTTTTTTTACGCCTTAGTTTATTTAAATCAACAATAAAATACAATCACTTTTTTAACACCCGCCTCCTTTTTTAATACCCCTCTTCTATAAAAATGTATTTTTAGTAATAATCCAAGAGTCACAAAGCAAGGGTGCACCAAGGAAAAGGGAGCATCATAAACACTGCAGTGAGCATTAGAATATCAATATATGCCATGAAGTATGAGAAGGCCTCCAGCTCCTGGGGCGTAGAACCACAGAGAGATGACTGAAGCTGTGGAAGGTCTGCAGCCTTGCGCATGAAACCAAACACCATGCCAAGCCCCAAAAACAAAAAAGGCCACCCCACCGGGCTAGCTGAACATTTAGGCACCTGCCTAATCAGGGGACAGGCTAAGCTTTGTGCTGCTGCAACTCTTGGCTGCACTATGCAACATGTGGCACAAAGAAACGCTGCAAAGGTGCCTAATTTGTGCAATCCTGGCAAGACTTCACACTAGGAGAGCATAAAGACTCCATCCCAACAAGTTTTGAGGCAAAATTGTAGTTTTGGAGAAGCAGGGAACTCTTGAAAAAAAAATTGCTAAAAATCCGGAAGGCCACCGCTAAGAAATTCATGCCAAAATCACAATATTTTTCACATATATCAGAGAGCTAGAGAGCACGCTGAAATAGAGCAGAGTCACAGAAAATATCTGGTTTGGATTCTTTCTGCATATGGCACACGGCCATTGGGACACAACCCACTTGTCTAGAATGCCTCACCTATTGCACTGGGAACTCCATTGGATACCTATAGACCAACGCTTTAAGTTCAAACAATTGTGAATAGTATTCAAGGCATGACAAATAAGTTGGTAAGATACAGTCAACAGAAATCCTTGTACTCCTCTAGCAAAGAACTGTTTTCATTGCCAGGTTAGATATCATAAAGTTGGCTTTCACGAAAAGCAGAGCTTTTTCTTATGTATGTCCTGCATTATGGAATTCTCTGTTTGACAAATTCTTTGATGGTTTGTCATATTTGTCATTTCGTAAGCTGTTGGAAACAGAATTATTTCAGCAATATTATGGAAACAAACTGACTATAGGATTTAGCAGTGATTGACCTGGTTCTGTTAATTTTAACTATTGTTTAAATTTTTTAAATAGATTTTATGAAGTGACTATTGTATTTTAATAAGATTTGTATTATACACCGCTAAATACTTATGTCAATAGCGGTAAATCAAATAATAAAGCCAATCCAATCTCTAGTGCTGGTGTTTCAAATATACATTTAGAGAAGAGATGGGATTCTGAATTTAGCTCACACCCAGATGATGTAAAAAGACAGGAAACCAAATTTTGGGGAAAGTTGTACCAAAATCAGAACAAAATGGAAGGCTATTTGTGATTTACAAACAGTTGAACAGAATATTGTCCCTTTTTATACTTAATCTGATATCTACTGTAGAACAGTATCAGATCATTCAGCCATCTCTCTTCACTTGGACAAACTATTGCCCTTACCTTCAAAACTTCCTTGGAGATTTAACTCCTTGCTTTTAAAGGATGATGAATTTATCTCTTTTCTTAGGGGAAATATTTCAGAATACTTTTCCATTAATAATGAAACTGACTATAAACTTGATATTTGGTCACGTTTTATAGTCAGCTTCATTATTGAGTATAAGATATGCGTGCCTCCTAGGGATCCTTTTACAAAGCCGTGCTAGCGGTTTTAACACACGCAATGGATTAGTGTGCGCTAGCCGGAAATCTACCGCCTGCTCCAAAGGAGGCGGTAGTGGCTAGCGCGTGCTATTCTGCGCGTTAAGGCTCTAGCGTGGCTTTGTAAAAGAAGCCCCTAGTGTAACTGTGATACTAGCTACTGATAGGGTAATAGGAGAAGCCCCTTAAAATATGAATAAGAACCTTGAGGATTACCTACTACTCAGTGGTATGGCAAGGGTGAGAGATGCCCAGGGTGGTGGAGCCCCTCCCCCACCCTCTTCTGTTCACACACCCCACTTACCACACACTCTTTCCGCACCCCCTCCTGCCATATGCACACTGCTTCCCTTCCCCCTTAACACTGTAATGTTCATAGGTGCAGGTTCAGGACGTTACTTGCTTGGAAAAGAGTGATACCAGCCCCTTTATTCACTGGATTTAAAATTTGCTTTTGTTCAACTGGGGGTACTGAAAAATTCTCAGACCAACCAAGAAAAGAATGATGTGGATCTATGAAACTTACAAGTTATTCCATATATTCATCCCTCAGTTTCAATGTACTTGGCACATGTCTGAAGTTTCTAGAACCCTCCCCCCAAAATATGCTGATATCTGGTCACTGCTCCATTGCTGCAATCACTTCCGCATCACTCAAAAATTGTCTGGTGAGTAGGGTGAATGGTCTATGCACTGAAATTCCAACTGTGTCAAAACATCCAACATTTTGCCAGCCTTGTGAATAGGTGTATTGTCTTGCAAAAAGAGACCTTCTTTCTACTACTTCCTTCTCCTCTTTTCTTTCAATGCCTCCTTTAATTGGCACAGCAATTTACAGTAGTATTCTGCATTAACTGTTTGGCCACTGCAACTCTTTCTGATCCCAAAACACTGTGTCCATGACCTTTCCTGCTGACTTTTGGGTCTTGAATTTCCTTGGCCTTGGAGAACCTGAGTGCCGCCATTGCATGGACTGTTGTTTTCTCTCAGGATCATAGTGGTATATCCATGGTTCATTAACAAGTTGTTCCAAAAGTTGGCACCAGCTTGCTGAAAATACTACAAAATCAACTTGGATCTAATCCTTAATGGGCTAAGAGGACCTGCAAAGGATGTGGAAGTAGTGGGAAACAGCGATCATAACATGATCAAATTCAAAGTTGAAGTAGGAATACCAAAGAGAAAGAGAACCACAGCGACAACTTTTAACTTCAAGAAAGGAAACTATGAAGCAATGAGGGTAATGGTAAGGAAGAAACTTAGGAACAACACAAAGAAATGGCAGACTGTAGAGCAAGCCTGGTCTTTATTCAAGGACACGGTAAGCGAGGCGCAAAATCCCCAGATTCAGAAAAGGGTACAAAAAGAGCCGAACAAAAGACCCGGCATGGATAACTAAAGAAGTGAAGAAAGTGATAGGGGATAAGAAGAATTCATTCAAGAAATGGAAAAAGGGAAAAACCGATGAGAACTGGAAAGAACACAGGAAGTATCAAAAAGAATGTCACCTCGTGGTTAGAAAATCAGAAAGAGAATATGAAGAGAGGCTAGCCAGGGAAGCATGACATTTCAAACTGTTCTTCAGATATGTTAAAGGGAAGCAGCCGGATAGGGAGGAGGTGGGACTGCTGGATGACGGAGATAGGAAGGGAATGGTGAAGGAGGAGAAAAAAGTGGCAGAAAGACAACATGTTCTTTTCATCAGTATTCATAAAAGAAGACATCCAACATACTGGAACCTGAACAAATCTTCAAAGGAGACCAAGCAGAAAAATTAACATCCATGGAAGTAAGCCTTGAGGACGTACACAGGCAGATAGAAAAATTAAAAACTGACAAATCGCTGGGCCCGGACGGAATCCACCCTAGAATATTGAAAGAACTAAAGGAGGAAATAGCGGAACTACTACAGCAGGTTTGTAATCTATCCCTGAAAACAGGTGTGATCTCGGAGGATTGGAAGATAGCCAATGTTACGCCCATCTTTAAAAAGGGATCGAGAGGTAACGCGGGGAACTACAGACTGGTAAGTCTGACTTTGGTTCTGGGGAAAATGGCGGAAGTATTGATAAAAGATAGCATCGAGAAGCATCTAGAGAGGCATAAACTTATGAAAACAAGCCAACATGGCTTCTGCAAGGGAAGATCGTGCCTGACGAACTTATTGCACTTATTTGAAGGAATTAACAAACGGATGGACAAAGAGGACCCCATAGACATTGTGTACTTAATCTTCCAAAAAGCCTTTGACAAGGTACCCCATGAACGCCTACTTCGGAAACTAAAGAACCATGGGGTGGAAGGAGACATACACAGATGGATCAGGAATTGGTTGGCAGGCAGGAAACAGAGGGTAGGAGTGAAGGGCCACTACTCGGACTGGAGGAGGGTCACGAGTGGTGTTCCGCAGAGGTTGGTGCTTGGACCGCTGCTATTCAAAGTATTTATAAATAATCTAGAAACGGGGACGAAGAGCGAAGTAATAAAATTTGCAGATGACACCAAGCTATTTAATGGGGCTAGGACTAAAGAGGATAAGATTTACAAAGGGACCTGAACAAACTAGGGGAGTGGGTGACGAGATGGCAGATGAAGTTCAATCTAGAGAAATGTAAAGTCTTACACGTAGGAAACAGAAACCCGAGGTACAGCTACGCGATGGGAGGGCTGTTATTGAATGAGAGTTCCCAAGAAAGGGACTTGGGGGTAATAGTGGACATGACAATGCAGTTGTCGGCACAGTGTGCAGCGGTTGCTAAGAAAGCAAATAGAATGCTAGGAATAATTAAGAAGCAGAACGAAAGGAATATTACAAGCAGAACGAAAGAAGTTATCCTGCCATTGTATCGGGCGATGGTGCGCCCACATCTGGAGTACTGATCCAGTATTGGTCGCCATACCTAAAGAAGGATATGGCGATACTCGAGAGGGTTCAGAAGAGAGCGACACATGTGGTAAAAGATATCAAAAACCTTTCATACGCTGAAAGATTAGAGAGACTGGGGCTCTTTTCCCTGGAAAAGAGGAGGCTTAGAGGGGACATGAAAGAGACTTACACGATCATGAAGGGCATAGGAAAAGTGGAGAGGGACAGATTCTTGAAACTTTCGACAACTACAAGAACGAGAGGGCATTCGGAAAAATTAAAAGGGGACAGATTCAGAACTAATGCTAGGAAGTTCTTCTTCACCCAACGGGTGGTGGACACCTGGAACGCGCTTCCAGAGGGAGTGATAGGACAGGGTACGGTATTGAAGTTCAAGAAGGGACTGGACAATTTTCTGAAGGAAAAGGGGATAGAAGGGTATAGAAAGAGGGCTACTATACAGGTCCTGGACCTGATGGGCCACCGCATGAGCGGACTGCTGGGCATGATGGACCTTGGTTCTGACCCAGTAGAGGCACGGCTTATGTTCTTATGTCCACTCAACATCATTTCTCATCAGCATTCAAACATTTGGGCATCCATTGGCTGACAGCTTCTGCATATCCAGCTGTTCATGGATTATACACCCAATACATTCCCTGGTTATCTGTAGTGTCTCGGTAATTGTTTTAGCTGATATTCGCTAATCTGCCAAAATCAGGTCATGGGCATGGTCAACAATTTCAGGAGCTGACACCGTTTGAGGCCTCTCAGACCTTGCTGCATCTTCGGTCTTGAAATCTCCATGCTGAAAGTTTGCACATGATTTCTTCACTGTGGATTATGATAGGCATTTCAAAAAAACTCTGTGGAGTGACGATGTTCCTAAATGGACTTTATTTGAAAGTGTCAAAGTTCCAAAGGTACACTGAAATCATCCACATAAAATAATTTCATCCACATAAAAATAAATCATCCACATAAAAGCCTTAAAGGACCTAGTCCGCTAGGGATACAGGACCCAACACGGTCTGTGTTTCGACAAAAAGTCTCCTTCAGGGGTCCCTGGGGGTCCTATAAAGGTGAATACGTGGGAAACAATTGTGTGGTGAGCTGGATTTTCTTCTTTGTGGATATTTTGGGGTCAATTCCTTTTGGGGTTTTTTTTTATGATGGGCATTTGTCACTCAATGTTTGCATCATACATTCATGGATTTCCTTTGGAGTTTTCTTCTGCAGGAATAGGAACTTCATGATGGCTTGGGGTTCCACATTTGAAAATTCCACACTTTTCTTTGATATGGTTCAATCAATTATATGAAACAATGCCAAAAACATAGCATTACGATTCTGAAAATTGGCATTTTGTAAAATAAAATAACAGTCTTTTCAGCTACAGTGGCAAAATAACACTCAGAATTTAGGAAGTTGGTTGAGCTGAGAACTTTTCAGCATCCCCTCGTAAAGGCCATCCTGAATTGCTAATATTAAAACCTTGAGAATGAAGATTAGATCATTCCAGTTAACCCACAAAACTTTTATGAGAAAGGCTGTTATAATTATTGTCTACAGCAGGTGGCAGTAAAGGATACTATTGTTCTGAACTTCATTCAGAAGTTATATAAAGTATTATTGGAGAAATTACAAACTTATTGCCCATACAGAATTTAATTCATTCCACCTTGCATTAAAGATTAAAAATAAAGCCTCTGTCCCTGATCTTTGAGGGCACTCTGGTTGAAATCTAGAGTTCGCAGAGGACAAGCAGGATAGATTAATCCTCAGATGGGTGACCCATCATTTGACAGATCCTGCACCGGAACTCTCCAGCACTGAATTAGAACTTTTCAGAGTGTTCAACTACACATGCACACCTGGTCCTGCCTGCTGCTGTTAAATGAGACCATGCTAGTCTTTAATTTTCCATAGAGCCATGAGGTGACTATGACATGTTTTAGTCACGGTTTTAGTCACAGTTGCCTCAGCGCCTTTCTCTAAACATTTCTGTTAGATCTTCTAAATCCTGTTACTGTGGCACAGTATTTAACCCTGAAGCTTCTCTAGTTAGGTTTTGCTGGTAATTTTCAGGGTTTTATGATGTAAGCTTTATTAGGCCACAAGCATCTGTCCAAGAATTTTTTTTCACCATCGAGTTCTTTGATTTTGCTGTGGTTATTTTTCCAGATGATATGTCTCCAAAAAAATCCCTACTGAGTGAAGTGGAGGAAATGCAAAAATGCTTAAATTCAAAAAAATCCCCAACATTCAGCTGTCACATTTTCTAGTTCATATTTAGATGTTATAATGTTAAAAAATCAATTGCTACTCACTAGGGTGTGCCCTGAGCAAAAAGAACCTGCAGGCCCCTATGGCGAAACACTGTATAGAGCATGGACATTATTTTTTTCAGCTCAAATGTCTAGTATTAGATCATATAAAGGAAAACATTCAGGGTGGTAATAGACGTCTAAGCTTTACAGCAACGTGAACAACAATGGATATATGAGCTAGGGACAGTAGATCCAAAAAGTTTAAATTCTATTATTGACTGGTTTTATTTTTATTGAAGATCACATCATACTTTTGCTTCCTTAAGTATTACTGCCACAGTGAAGAGACAATTCAGATTTACTGCGACTGGGCGGGATACAACATGGAATCCACCTCTCTTACTGCCTGAAAATGATGTGGCAGAAGTTGATTGGCTAAAATCCTATTTATATTACTTAGACGCCACAACACAAGCAGGACCCTGAAGAGATCAAAAAACGACAATCCAGTAAGTGGCAACTGATTTTTGAACATTATAACATGTAAATATCAACTAGAAAATGTGATAGCTTGTAACATTATATTGGTTTGCAGAGCTACCTATTTTTGTGAGTCCTAGTTTGCCCCGAAGAAGCAGCCGTTGGGCCATGAAATGGCTTCAAGGAGAAGAAACAAGAATGAGCTTTAGTTGTAAAGAACTTTGGTCCAATATGATCCTCTTTTTTCTGTGGTGAGTAGTCACCTTTGATGAAAGTTTTTGCCAATGATGTGGGCGGAGGAGGTAGAGCATGATTAATGCTCACCAGAGACCTGAGGCTTTTTTTCTTTCGTCTTAGGGCTCCTTTTACTAAGGTGCGCAAGCGTTTTTAGTGCGCGCTGAAGACTAGCACTCGCAAACCCTGCACTACACGGAAAATACTAACGCAAGCTCTATGGAGGCGTTAGCGTCTAGCGCGTGTGCTAAAACCGCTAGCGCACTTTAGTAAAAGGAGCTCTTAGAGTAACTCTCAGCTGATTGGTGGGAAGCTTTTGAATTTAAGCATTTAAAAAAAAAAATAAATCCCAGCTGCTTCCAAAGGTTTTCCTGGTACAACATGGATCATTTCTGTTATGAACACCCATAATTGCTAACTGAATGCAGGGGACCCAACCATGATCTCTATGATTGTCTTCTATTTTTACAGATGTCAAAGAGAGGTCTTCATGGTAGAAAATGGCAGTGTGAAAAGCTTTTTAGCACAGATAAGACCAGTCCATCAATGCTGGCATCAGAAACATTAGTTCCCATAAGTCCAGGAGCTGCACCAGATTCTGGAGAGACTGTCTTGATTCACCCTCGCCAATAAGCATTGATAGAGACCATCAGGATCAGACATTGTCTAATTTCTTCCAAATAAGAGAAAATATTAAACCTTGTCTTTGTAGGTGTCAAGGGAGAGCAGTGTCAGTTGTCAGGCAGAGGCTGAGATGCCTCAACACTGCCCCTCATTGTAGATGATTCCAAACAAACTCACTGGAGTTAGTTGGATGGGAACTGCTGAAAACAAAGTAGAACATCAGTAGGTAAAACTGAAAGGAGCTATGTCAAAAGTGACAAAGCTTTATGTTAGAAAAATACATTAAGATAAAAAGAAAAGAAGGCTGCTTTGGTTCTCAAATGTATCATATTGCAGGGGGCTGTGCTTTATTTTTGATTTATTTAAAATACATAAGAGGAATTATCCCAGGACAAGCAGGCAGCATATTCTCACACGTGGGTGACATCACCAACAGAGCCCCAGCACGGACACTTGAAAAGTGAATCGCAACTTTAAGTTTTAGAAAGTTCGCAATCATCCTGCACCGTGCATGCATGAGTGCCTTCCCATCTGATGCAGGCGTGCGGTCCCTCAGTTAGTTTCATAGTTTCTGCGGAGCTAAGAAGATACATTTCAACAGCTGTTGAAAACTTTTTGCCTTCCCGTTCTCGTGTCAGTGATTTTTCAGTCATTTTCTTGTTCTTTTTTCTTATTTCATATATTTGATTTACATTCAAATAAAATTTTTTTTGTTTGTTTTTTCTCTCTTGCGGGTTCAGCCCGCGAGAGAGAAAAAACACCTTGGCCTCCGATTTCGATCTTGCCACGGTGGTCTTCCCATCGATGTCATGCCCGCAGACGGTATTTAAGAAGTGCAGTCGCTGTGCTCGGCTTATCTCTGTGACTGACCCACATCGCTGGGTTTGGGGCCAGAGCACCGTCGGTGTTCTTCTCTTCAGAAGAGGACTTTAAAAAACCGCCTTCTCCAACAGAAACTTCTCTTTGGTGTCACTATGGAGGGGGAGCCGACATTACTACCAACTTTGATGGCGCCGACCTAGACGACACCGCCTTTACCAAAATGCAACGTTGGCGAACTGAGCTGGAAACTATAATTTCCATTTTTCATTCTATCTGAAACATCTGGTTAAGCAGTTTTCATCTTTTCAAAAATATATTCCCTCACACAAAACTCAAGCTTTTCATAATCTTATTGCTACAGTCTTGCAATTGCGGAAGTATATGGTTCGTTCTACCTATGACATGTTCGAGTTTACCTCACGGGCGGCAGCCATGCCTTGCCTTGCCTTGCCTGGCTCCGTGTCTCCGAACTTGATGTCAACCACCAAGATTGTTTAGCTAACACTCTTTGTCTTGAGGATGAACTTTTTGGACCATCCATGGATACTACTACTCAAAAATTGTCTGCCCATGAGACCAGGTGGGACACTTTGGTCAAACCAAAGAAAAAACCTCAACTACCTCATGCTTTCAGGCCTACTTCTTACCAACACAGATTTTCTGCTAAGCCTGCTCCTCCTTCTCCTCCTCAAGTAAAAGCAGCAACCACGTCAACAACCTAAACAACAGGCTGCTCAACAAATCCTACACAGCCTTTTTGACGTGTTTCTCAATAGCATACACACAGTTCCCATTCTCCAACTGTTGCCTCAGCCAATCGGAGGGTGACTTCAACATTACATAAATCGCTGGGAGCTCATCACTACAGATCTCTGGGTTCTAGATGTCATTCGTCAGGGTTATGCTCTCCATTTTCATACCCTGCCTCCGGATCATCCTCCAAGAGAATCTAATTCGGACCCTGTACATTTTTCTATTCTCATTCAGGAGATTCAATCTATACTTCTTCTAAATGCCATCAAAGAAGCCCCTCTATCTCAGCAGAATCAGGTATTCTACTCCTGATATTTTTTAATTTCAAAAAAGACGGGAGGCATATGACCCATTCTGGATCTCAGAGATATCAACAAATTTCTAGTCAAAGAAAAATTTTGGATGCTCTCTCTTGCCATTTTTTATTCACTTCTGGATCAGAATGATTAGCTATGCTCTCTGGATCCCAAAGAAGCCTTCACACACATAGCAATTCATCAGGCTTACCGCAAATACCTTCATTTTCAAGTAAACGGATGTTATTATCAGTACAAGGTTCTTCCTTTCAGCCTTGCATCTTCTCCCAGAGTCTTCATGAAGTGCCTGATTGTTGTGGCTGCATATCTCTGATCCCATAGTCTTCAAGTCTTTCCTTACCTGGATGAATGGCTGATCAAAGCTGTTTCATCGCAGGAGGAGGTTCTAGCAACGTTTCAGACCATTTCCTTCCTACAAGCTTTGAGATTCGAAATCAATTTTCCCAAGTCTCACCTAATTCCAACTCAATGTCTGCAATTCATTGGGGCGATCCTCAATAGTACTCTCATGAGAGTGTTTCTTCTTCCAGATCGTCTGGACACTCTTCTTATCCTCTGTCATCAGATGTTGAAGAGTCGCACCATCTTGGTGAGACACATGATGGTTCTCCTAGGCCACATGGCCTCCACAGGTCATGTAACTCCACTAGCAAGACTGCATCTTCGCATTCCTCAGTGGACCCTTGCTTCTCAGTGGTCTCAAGCAACAGATCATCTCTCACATCATCTATCTTCTGCAGTTGCTTCAATGGTGGATGACCTCTTCCAATCTATCCAGAGGTCTACTTTTTCACTTGCCACCTCACCAAAAGGTAATAATGATGGACACATCTCTTTATACTTGGGGGGTGCACCTGGACGGCCTTCAAACTCAAGGTCATTGGTCTGCCAGGGAGTGCAAATTTCACATCAATTTGCTCGAGCTCTGAGCGATATATTATGCACTCAAAGCTTTTCAACACCTCTTGAGTCCTCAAGTTCTCCTCCTTCGCACAGACAATCAAGTAGCACTACATAAACAAGCAAGAAGGCATGGGCTCTCTCCTGTTATGTCAGGAAGCCTAGAAAATATGGCTTTGGGCAACTGCTCACAACCTTTTCTTAAAGGCTATCTACATTCAAGGGGAGAAGAATTCCCTGGCAGACAACCTCAGCAGAATTCATCAACCTCACGAATGGACTCTCAACTCTGCAGCTCTTCATCCAATCTTTGCTCAATGGGGTACTCCACAAGTGGACTTATTTGCAGCTCCCCACAATCACAAGTTACACCAGTTTTGCTCCAGACTTTACTCTCCTCACCGTCTGGAAGCCGATGCATTTCTCCTGGACTGGATGGGCCTATTTGTATATGCATTCCCTCCAACTTCTCTCTTATTAAGGACTCTGTTCAAACTCAAGACTAAGAGTCGGCCACCATGATTCTCATTGCTTCTCAGTGGCCCAGACAACATTGTTTCTCCCTTCTACTTCAACTCAGCATCAGAGAGCTCATTCCTCTACCAATCTTTCCTACTCTGCTTACTCAGAATCAAGGATCTCTTCTACATCCCAACCTGCTGTCATTATACCTGACAGCTTGGTTTCTCTAGGGCTGAATCCATCTCAATTACATCTTTTTCAGCTGGTATGCAATATTTTTGATGCCTTCATGAAACCAGCCACTCAACAATGTTATCCACAAAAGTGGACTCGGTTTTCTTTCTGTTGTCTCCTTCATAATCACGGTCCAACTTCCTTGTCAGTGGACTTCGTGTTGGATTATCTTCTTCATCTCTCTGACTCTGTCTCAAATCTACATCTATTAGAGTTCATCTCAGTTCTATTACAGCTTTTCACATGCCAATCGAGGGAAAACCTCTTACTGCTCATCCTTTGGTCTCCAGATTCATGAAAGGACTTTTCAATATTAAACCACCTCTCAAACCTCCTCCTGTAGTCTTAATGTAATTCTTTCCAAGTTGATGAAGTCACCATTTGAACCAATGGCTTCAGCTCATCTCAAGTTTCTTACCTGGAAAGTTGTTTTTCTTATCGCTCTCACTTCAGCTCAGAGAGTTAGTGAGTTACAAGTATTGGTGGCAGATCCTCCTTTCACAATTTTCCAACCTGACAAAGTGATTCAGTGTGCCCATCCAAAGTTTCTACCGAAAGTTGTCACAGAGTTTCATCTCAATTGTGCTTCCAGTTTTTTTCCCTAACTCTCATTCTCATGGAGGAGAAACAGCACTTCACACTCTGGACTGTAAACGTGCTTTGGCCTACTATGTCAACAGGACAAAGCCTTATTGACCATCTCCCCAACTGTTCATCTCATTTGATCCTAACAAGATGGGGCACCCTGTTTCCAAGAGAACGATTTCTAACTGGGTAGCTGCCTGCATATCGTTCTGCTATGCTCAGACTGGACTGCACCTGGAGAGTCGTGTTACAGCTCACAAAGTCCAAGCTCTGCCAGTTTCTGTAGTTTTCTTCAGATCTATTCCTATTGAGGAAATCTGTAATGCTGCCACCTGGTCCTCAGTTCATACTTTCACTTCTCATTATTGTCTGGAGTCTTTCTCCAGGTGGGATGGGCACTTCGGCCAATCAGTATTACAAAATTTATTTTCTTAAAGGCCAACTCTCCCACCATCCCATTCTTGTTAGTTTGGAGGTCACCCATGTGTGAGAATATGCTGCCTGCTTGTCCTGGGATAAAGCAAAGTTACTTACCAGGTGTTATCCAGGGACAGCAGGCAGATATTCTCACAACCCACCCACCTCCCCTGGTTGGCTTCTTAGCTGGCTTATCTTAACTGAGGGACTGTGCGCCTATGTCGGGCAGGAAGGCACTCGCGCATACGTGGTGCGGGACGATCATGAACTTTCTAAAACTTAAAGTTGTGATTCACTTTTCAAGTGTTCGTGCCGTGGCTCTGTCGGTGACATCACCCATGTGTGAGAATATCTGCCTGTTGTCCCTGGATAACACCTGTTACGGTAAGTAACTATGCTTTATCAGTGTGTTCTGCAGTGCTTCCATGCTCCTCCAGTGTACAAGACAGTTAATCTACAAACATAAAGTCATATACTTCCACTTGTCTTAACATCATAGAATCCCCCTTATGTAATAAAATTTATATAGTGGTAATATATATAATTTATATATATGATAATTTATAGCGGTTTTATATATATATATATATATATATATATATATAAGCATAACCTACTATGATGAGAATATCATAAATGAGTTTCCTTTTGTGGAGAGGGACTACATCTGTCCTCCAATCCTCCAGGACCACTTCCAACTCTAGAAATCATTGAAGAGATGAACCAGTGGAGTCACCAGAACATCCCTAAGTTCCTCCAGTACCCCTGGATATATGCCATCTGACTCCATCACTTTTTTTTACCTTCAGCTAACTCTTCATGATCACAGTCTGAAAATTGTTCAAAAACTATCACACCTCTATTTCTATTTGTTTGTCTATTGCAGTCATGCTTCAGGCTTTCAGCTGTGATAGAACATAAATATTTGTTAAGCAATTCCACCTCGTCTTTATCAGCTTTTACATATTCCTCCCCTTTACCTTCAAGTCTCACAATGCCACTTTTGTACTTCCTCCTATCATTAACATATCTATTGGATCTTCCTTCAAATTGCTTCCTGAAAGCATCAAGATGAAGCTCTCAACATCAGGAAATACTTACAAAGGTACTCTCTTCCCTCTTAGAAACCAATGATACATGCCTGGGACAGAATTATAATTTGGGCATGTAATTGTAGTTAGGAGTTTTATCCTTATTTGTTTTGGGGGGTTTTCTATGCTGCTTTTTTTGTACAGGTCTCTTCCTGTAATGTGGGCTGGTGGGTGTTGCCATTTAGATTGTCTTCTTTTGAAATGATTGTGTCAAAACTTTCATTAAAAAAAAGAAATCAATGTGGTAAAACCTGTTCCACAAGGAAAAAGAAGGCAAGGATTTTATTCCAAGTATTTTCTTATTTAAAAAAACAAACAAAAAAAAAAAGATTGGAGGATTCCTTCCCCATCCAAGCCTAAGAGATTTAGCTAATGCTATGTTATGGACAAGTTTGGTTGAGGATATATTTATTTGTGATTTGTTTTGTCTGTTAGTTATTTTATTGAATGTATTTTTTTTTTACATTTGATATCTTATGTATTTATTTTGTTACCCGCCTAGTTAATAGGAAGGTTATAAATGTTAAAATAAATAAAGTTCATCAAGCAAAAGTTAAAATAGTTTTTTAGTCTGCCTAATACTTCTATTCAAAAGAGGTACCGGTAACTGGCTAGGTTCTCTGGACTTAAAGGATTCTTATACCCACATACTGATATATCCAACTTAAGGAAAGTATCTAAGATTCATCAAAGTGGAATACAACTAAGTACTGCATTTTGCCCTTTGGCCTTGTGTCAACTCCTCACAAGTTCACAAAACACAGAGAGGTCATAGCAGCTTGTCTATGGAAGCTGGCAGTACATAAGTTCGGATGATTGGCTAGTAAAGCACACATCTTGAGAAGGAGCAGAATGATAAATGTGTTTAACCATTTGGGTGGTGGAGTTGCTAGGGTTTGTCATATATTATCCCAAATTTCCTTTAAATTTGATACAGGAACTGAAGTATACAGAAGCCCTCCAAGACACAACTCAAGCATTTGCTTTTCTTCTACAACAAAAGATCTCTCTACTTTTAGCCATTGTGAAGTAAATTGAGTCGTCCCTGCTGTGGAGTCATCTGGAAGCAAGGAGATCTTGGATTCACTACAGGAAGAATTGTTCCAGCAGTTAGTAACAGAACCCAAGCAAGATAGAACTATTCTGGACCTGGTGCTTACAAATGGGGAAAGTGTTTCTGATGTTATCTTGGGCAATCATTTGGTATCTAGTGATCACTGAATGGTGCGGTTCAATATTAAGACGCAGGAGGAGAGGACATTCAAGACTGAAAGTTGTAGACTTCAAAAGAACTAACTTTGTCTTGATGGGGGAATACCTCAAGGAGGAGTTAGTTGGATGGGAACAGCTGACCAAAGTAGAACAGCAGTGGGCAATTCTGAAAGGATCTATTTTAAAGGTGGCAAACCTTTATGTTAGAAAAGTACAAAAAGGTAATAGGAAAATAAGGCCACTTTGGTTCTCAAATGTAGGATCTGAAAAGATAAGGGAAAAAAGGTTAGCCTTCATAAATTACAAGACATCGCAGAAAGAGAAAGACAGGCAAAGATATGTGGAAAAGCTACAAGAAGCTGGAAAAGCTGTTACAAAAGCAAAGATGCAAATGGAAGAAAAGATAATCAATAGGTAAAATTGGGGGACAAAACATTTTGTATATAAGTGTAAGGATGGTCCCCCTTCTTGTACCCAGATGTAAGGTAAGGATCCTCACAATTTATTTCTTTAGGTGGGCCTTGAGCCAGAACCAGACACTTGCTGGCAGGTCAGATCAAGTATTCTTCTCAATAATGCCAGACCACACAGATTGGTTGTAGTAAACAAAACTTCAAATTTATTTAGTCTCTCTAAAACCAGAGAGAGGCTCTTCTTGAACCGCAAGTTGCAGAACAAAACAACAAACTATTTACATAGTCAAGCATATATTTTTTGAAGACATATTTATTGAACAGGGTAAAACAAATGCATACAGGTGTCAACAATGTCCAAATACAGTTAACAGGAAAGTACATTAAATACCACAAGACAATCCAGTTTATATTTTCTCCCCCCACTCCACCCCATCTCTCCCCAAAAAGCCAAAAAACATAATCAAGTATATTAAAGATGGCGTGTTATTTTAATATTTCCAAATTGTAAGATCCCCCGTGCTAGTAGGAATCTGATCTATTGGTGGAGGTAGTCCAAAAGACAATCTCCCACTCAAGGCAAGAGCTTAAGAAACTTTGGATGATGTTACACAGAAACTGCTTCAAATCCACTATTCAGAGAGCTTCCATCTCTGCCTGGGGTCTCATTCATTGTACATTTCTAGAAGTTGCTGGAAACCCAAAGCTGAGTTTCCAACTGCATTCTGCATGATGTCTACTGTTAACATCATGCTCTATCTGTGATGTAACAATCAAGGATCAGGAGATACAGTGGAATCATGGTCAACAAACTAGACTACTATTAATTATGACTACATGTACATCCACAGGGGTCATCTACTTAATTAAATGTCCCTGTGACCTTATATACAGTACCAATTTCCTATAGAATTACTTTTAAAATCCTATTACTGACGTTTAAAACAAAAAATTTCAATAAACCAGAATTCATAAATAGATTACTTATTCCTTAGTTCTCCTGCATATGTTTCAAACTAGTTTAGGGACTAACTCCTACGTACTTGCTATCTCACTTCACATTCTACAGCCCTATAAGACAAACCAGAAACCGCTATCTTTTTGCACACCCAACCATTACCAATTGTAAATACAAAATCTTTCTGGATAGAACTTTTGCATACCAAGCAAACAAACAACAACACTGGCTAGACAAATACATTAATAAAGCTAGACTGACCTACAACGTTTTTAGAAAACTCGTAAAATCTGCCTTATTCGACAAATATATCACCTAAACAGAATCTTCACCGAACACTTCTTTCTTTTCTCGCTCCCAATATACCCCCTCTCAAATCCTAATAAAACCGTATTTTGCAATTCGGGACATATCTTCTAATATGTCCCCCCTGAAAATTCTTAAACTGTATATTGTAATTTTCGATGTATTTTTTGTAATTCGCGACCTTTTCCTAACAGGTCCTCTCGGAAATGTATTAGCATACTGTACATTTTTATATTTTCGCATTCTTAAAGTTGATGTACTCTGTATTTCCTCTGACTATCTGCATATTGTAACTCGCTGAATGTCCAGCTCTCTTGAATGTAAACCACCTAGAAGTCGCAAGATTGTGGCGGTATAGAAAAATAAAGTTATTATTATTATTATACACCTATCAGAGCACTTTGATCCCAAAATCAACATCTACTGTAGTCATACCATCACCGCAACAGGTAATCCATGATACCACACGCTCATTAATATTTTCCATTACAGCCCCTCAATTATGGAACTCAGTGCCTAATCACCTTCGGGAATAACTCAACTTGAAAGATTCAAATCAAATCTAAAGACCTTCTTAATCAAAGATGCATTTGACCAATAAAAGCTAAATACATATCATCTAACACAGATGTAATTCACCCCTCCTTTATGTGTTATCCTTTTATGTCTATGCTATTTAAAATTGTATTTCTTCCCTTTTACCATCTTGTAAACTGCTGTTACTCTGTAATGCCTATATATACATATATATTGTCTGTTAATGACTTTTGTTCTGTATTACCCCTTTATTTTATTTTTATATAATTTTATCTCAGTAAACCGCTTAGAAAATGGATAAGCAGAATAACAAATTTTAATAAAACTTAGTATATTGGACAGACATCGCAGGCATTTTGCACACGAATGATAGAACATAGATCATGTATTACCACGAGGAAAGAGGAAGCCCCTTTGGTGAAACATTGTCTCAAACGGAACCATGCGTTTGATACTCTACAATGCACTGAGAGGAGGGAGGGAACATCCGTAAAATATTGCGCTGTACAAATATTTGAACTTAAGACAGTGGAACCACTAGGACTTAATGCAATAGAATAGCAAGCATTTAAAAAAATGATTTTGGTTGCTCGCGCATGCTTGGTTATGTAGAGTTTGGCCTCTCTAATTATTCCTTACCCTTTCCAAGTGATGTAATATACTTGTGCAGCAGAAATGAGGTCATGAGAAAGGTCTTTAAAGAAACGGAAATCGAGCCCATTCCCTGAGCAGGGTGCAGTTAGTTTGACCTTTTTTTCTCCTGATGCTGCTTTTACGAAACAAGGCCTTTTGGCTAAAAGTCTCTTGTTGAGAATTAAGAAGAGAAAGAATAAGATTGTGATTGGAACTCTTACCGGCTTGGATTACAATCATCATTTTTATTGGAGTGAAACACTACAAAGAGAAAGTGCAGCCATGTGACATTTTGATAATTTTCAGATTATTTCCTTTTCAATGTTTGAAAGGTCTTTTTTGTTGTTCCACTTTGGTTATTTTTTTTATTTTTGAGTACAGTGAATTGTATTGATTTAAAGTAACTACTGACCAGAGGAGTTTTTTTCTCCTTTTGGAGTTTTTCTCCTCTGGATCTTTTCCTGTACTGGGCCAATGAGAATAACGGACTAACTAAAAGAGTTGTTTGTCTCACTGTTGGAGTTTTTGTCCTTCGAGGATTTGAGGCCCAATTTGGTAGAAATATTTAACATTTGATATCAGTATATAACCACTGCTCACAAAATTAATTGGACACAAATTCCTAGTTTTTGATACACACGTGGAGGGGGATAATCGAAAGGGACGTCTAAGTCCATTTGCGTCCAACTCACAAGTTGTCCAAAGTAAAAAAACAGCCTAAGACACATTTTTGAAAAATACGTCCAAAATTTATTTGTTTTAAAAATTGTCTAATTATACGTCCTGCCGATCTGATCGTCCAAGTCGCTAAAGCGTCCATCTTTATACCACATTCCCGTCCAATTTTTCGTCCAACAAGCCCTGTTGGACGTGGGAGGGGTCTGCAAAGTGATGGACTGCACACCCAGACATGCGATCTAAATAGTGGGGTACCTTACAGGGCACTGCTGTGAACTTCACAAAAAGGGTGCCATGTCTTCTCCTCCCTACAGCTCCCTGATAGGTCATGATGAGCCCCCCAAACCACCTCCAGCATCCCCTAGACCCACTTATCTACCACCGCAATAGCCCTTATGGCTGCAGGAGCCACTTATATGCCAGTACAAAAGGGTTTTGGGGAGTGTATAGGGGAGTGCATATGTTTCATTATCAATGCAGTGATTACAGGGGCTTATGGACATGGGTCCTCCTCTCTAACCCACCCCCCAAGATGACTTAAGCTGCCTCTGTGCTGGACGACTAGGCTTTCCTATGCCAGACGGCGAAGTGATGATGGTTTGGAGGCTGAATTTTAAAGGTGTGAGTAATATTTTTATGGGGGGGGGTCGGTGATCACTGGGGTAGTGTGTGGTGGTATGTTTTATATGTTTGCTTATCTGGTGACTTTAGGTGGGTTTTTGTGACTTAGACCATGTTTTACATGGTCTAAGTCATAACGTCCAAGTTCCGTCAATCCTGGGCTGTATAACTTTCGGTTATACATGCTGTCCGACTAAGTCTAAGCTGGCCCACGTCCCATCCAAATTCCATCCTCGACACTCCTCCCAAAATGCCCTGTTTAGCTTTGGTCGTTCAGTGGCACTATGAAGGCCTAGGTCGTTTAGAAATACGTCCAAAACCCGTTTTTATTATCTGTACTTGGATGTATTTGGTAAATGTTCGTCCAAGTGCTGACTTAGGCCGGTTTTTGGACGTTTTTTTCTTTCAATTATGAGCCCCACAGTGCATATCAGGTTTCACATTTCCTACACCTCTACTGATTAAGCAGCTATAAAATAGGGACTCCTACTGTTCTTTGACTAGGCATGCACTAATCCTCATATCTCCTGGTGCATGAATTTCCCCCCAGGCTACATAATTGATATGATGAATGTCAAAATGACATTGTGAGACAAATATGCAGAAGGAGGACAAATTTGTGGAAACTGATAAGGATAAGGCTGAACTGCTTAACAATTATTTCTGTTCCATGTTCACGAATGAAAGGCTGTGGGTAGGGACCACAAATGGGAATGAATGTGTGGCAGACCGGGATAGATTCTCAGAAGACTGTGTTTGTGAGGAGCTAGTTAAACTAAAAATCGACAAAGCGATGGGGCCTGATGGGATACATCCGAGGATACTCAAGGAACTCAGAGAAGTTCTGGTGGCTCTGTTGTCTCATATTTCAATGCTTCTTTAGAGTTTGAAGTGGTCCCGGAGGACTGGAGAAGGGTGTATGTGGTCCCTCTGCACAAGATCAGAAATAAGAATGAGGTTGGGAGTTACAGGCCAGTTAGTCTGACCTCGGTGGTGAGTAAATGGAAACGCTTTGTAAGCAGAGGATAGTGAGATTTCTAGAACTGAATGGACTGCAGGACCCAAGGCAGCATGATTTTACAAGAAGTAGGTCTTGTCAGAGAAATCTCCTGCTTTCCTTAAGAGATCCCACATGTCTGTCCCACACTTTCTTGAATTCAGACACAGTTTGACTCCATCACCTCTGCTGGGAGACTAGTGAAAAATGGTCCAGTAATTAGCAAAGGAATGGCCAGTAGGATAAAGGAGGTGATAGTACCACTATATAAGTCTCTGGTGAGGCCCAGTTCTGGAGACTGCACCTTCAGAAAGATATAAATAGGATGGAGTCAGTACAGAGGGCTACTGCAAAATTGGTTAGTGGTCTTTGTCATAAAGCATATGGGAACAGTCTTATAGACCTCAATATTGTGACATTTCCATCCCTAGTGATGAACCTGTCATAGTTAAGTACATTACTAAACCAGTTCCCAGAGGCAGAAAACCAGCTGAATATAGAGCCTCAGAGGATGCAGAAGCCAGGGCTGCCTATCCTGAAGGAAATGAGCTTGACTCTGACCCAAAACCCATCCTTGAGCCAGAACCTGTCAGGAGAGCAAGTTCCCTTAGAAAGTTAAGTCAGTTCTCAAACTGTAATATACCCAGTTCTATGTGGTTCAAAAAAGATAAAGGATCTACAAAAAAAATGGAATAAACAATGTATCTAACTTTCCAAGAGATTTAATAATAAGATAAGTTTTGTAAAGCACGCCTAAATTGATGATAGGAGTCAAAGTCGCAATTAAATAATTCAGATCCTTGTCCCAAGAAGCTGCTTGAAATGACAAGACGCTGATGAAATCTCTTAGATTTACAACCTTTAACGGATGGAAACGCAAATAGCGCATGAGATTTCCTAGGGTGTTTCGAGGTAGTAAATACAAATTAATTCAAAAGATATTCAGATATTAAACCAGCATATGCCTCCAAACTTAAACTTGACCCAAGCTCCACAGGTGATAGGCTCAGGAGTAATCGAAGGAAATTCTTTTTTACAGAAAGGGTGGAAGATGCATGGAATAGTCTCCCAGTAGAGGTTTCAGAGAGAGAAAGACTGTGTCTGAATTCAAGAAAGCATGGGGCAGGCACATGGGATCTTTGAGGGAGAGAAGGAAATAGTGGGTGCTGTGGATGGACAGACTGGCCTTTATCTGCCATCATATTTTTACAGCTATGCTTCTAAATTCAGGGGAATCAGCAGGTATTAGCTGGACAAATGTTGGGACAAATAGGTAGTGTTTTAATCCACTTTCTCAAAAATTGGCTTAAACTTCATCAATACTTTTCTTTCCCAAACCATCTCTCTACAAAGTCCAGAAGTGTCATAAGTTTTTAAACCCTTTGTTTCTTATTTATTTATTTGAAGGATTTATATTTCACTCTTATCAGTAGACTTCTCTGATCAGGCCAGCTCCTCTGGTCATTCGGTCACTCTCTGGCTTCACTGGTGAATCTGGCCCTTAGATCACGCTCTGGCCTCACTGGTGAATCTGGCTCTAGGCCACGCTCTGGCCTTACTGGTTTCTAAGGTTGAGACTTACCAGATGTCAGACTAACAGCCAACATACATCCCCCTGAGGGTTGCCCAGGCAAGTTGTAGCATGAATTCTGTTGTCTGGTATTTTAAAATCCAAACATTTCTTACCTTGGCTTACAATTACTCTATGGCCTTAACTAACCTCGCTCCATGCTCTCTTCAATTCATAAGATGGGGTCTATGTTTGCCATAGGTTGCAGTTCTTTGGTGCTGGAATACCCCCAGTATTGAGCAAACCCTTTCACTATATACAGGGAGGGCAATTAGAACCCCAAACCAGGGGTAGACTGACCATTGGAATAAGGGCCCAAGAACCCATGGCAGTAGGGGGGGCCACCTTTCTCTAACCTCCAATTACTACTATAGTGTACTACTACATATCATTTCTACAACGCTACTAGATGTACGCAGAGTTGTACATCAAATATTCAAGAGACAGTCCCTTCTCTGTAGAGCTTACAATCTAATTAAAACAGATAAACAGGACAAGGGGGTCAGGGAGTTTCTCAGAGAGGGAATGGTAAAACAGGTATGGATGCTTTACAAGTGAGTGTGAGTTAGGAGTTAAAAGCAATCTTGAAAAAGTGATCTTTTAGCTTAGATTTGAATACTATCAGAGATGGAGCTTAACATATGGACTCAGGCAGTCTGTTCCAGGCATAAGGTGCAGCAAGAGAGATGGGATGTAGCCTGGAGTTGGCAATAAAGGAGGAGAGACTTACCTGATCAGCGGAGTTCCCAAGGAGGAGTATAGGGAGAGATAAAAAAGAAGAGATATTGCAAAGTGCATGTACTTGTAAGTCAATAAGAGGAGTTTGAACTGTATGCAGAAGTGGATAGGGAGCCAATGAAGTGACTTGAGGAGAGGGGTGATGTGAGCATAGCAACTCTGACAGAGTATAAGTCATGTGGCAGAATTTTGAATGGATTGAAGGGGGGGGGAGATGGTTAAGTGGAAAACCTGTGAAAGCAAGTTTCAATAGTGTAGGAAAAAGGTGATAAGGGTTTTGGTAGTGTGCTCAGAGAGGAAAAGTTGAATTTTGGTGATGTTATACAGAAAGAAACAACAGGTTTTGGAGGTCTGTTGGATTTATGCATAGCTCTATTGGATTTGTGCAGAGAAAGAGAGAGAAGTGTTAAAGGTGACCCCAAGATTGCAACCTGATGAGACAGGGAGGATGAGAGTGTTATCCATTGAGATAGAGAGTGGAGGAGGGGAGGGGCAGGTTTAGGTGGAAGGGATAAGCAGCTCAGTCTTGGCCATGTTCAGTTTTAAGTGGCAGCGAGACATCCAGGCAGCAATGTTGGACAGGCAGGCTGAGACTTGGGCATGAATTTCTGTAGAGATTTCTGGTGTAGAGAGGTAGATCAGGAAGTCATCAGCATAGAGGTAATATTGAGGATCACTTTTGATAGGTAGTTAGGGGCCCCTGGTCCTTATCATCCAGAGGCCCAGCCCACTGTAAGTCTATCTCTGTCCCCAACTTTCTTGAAAAGTTAACTTTTATGCTGCTTGCCATGGAAATCAATAGAATAACAGTTCTTCAATAAAACGCAACGCATCATTAGCCTCACCTTTTACAGGAATGTAAAAAATGTGGAGACTTGTATCTGCGGCCTTGTTTTCCAAATCTTCAGCTTTAATTTTTAACCAGGATTTTTTTTTTTTATTGAGCACTTTGTGACTGCCCAGTACTCTCATGTCCTTGTAACACATTCACACATTCCTTCACCTTATCCAAGCATTTGTTCTATCACTTGTTCATTTTTTTGTTGAATCAATTTTTATTATCAAATAATACAAAAACACAAACCAACAAACAAGAATCACAATGACAAAGAAAATAATCAGATACATGAAATCGGATTCAACACCCCACCCACCCCACCCCCACCCCAAACTCCCTGATCTGAAAAGTAGAAGAACCCTAGTGCAGTAGGCTTGGACTCTGATAACCCACTGCCAAAGAGAAAAGCTAAACTCCAACACTGAGAAGAGAGAAAGAAGAAAAGAAAGAAGAGAAAAAAAAAAAAAAAAAAGGGGGGGAATAACAGAAGGTGCACCTGGTGCCTCACAAAAATGAAACTAGCTCGGGGCCCAGAGAGAATTACAATAAATTCAGGATGTCACTTCGAGCCCGTGGTGATAATGAAAAAAGATAAGAATCCCAGATCCGCAGAAATAGGCGTTTTCTTCGCAGGCTAAAAGACGCATCCTTCCGCTCCAACAGCAGCAGAGCATGCAAACGATTCCTCCAAGCCCAGAAGGAGGGCAAGGTATCTCCAATCCAAACAGCCAGAATCACCTTCTTCCCCAAGACACCCACCCGTCTCATAAACTGCCGCTGACCCGAATCAGATAAACAAAAGGCCTCATATTTATCCAGCAGGAGACCAGCTGCAGAAAGGGGGAGTGCCTTACCAAGAATGCGCTCCACATAAGATAAAACCTGTCTCCAGAAGAGTTTAATTTTCACACAGGACCAAAAGGCATGAATAAACGAGTGGGGTTGCTGGAGACACTTGGGACACAACGGAGAATCCGTATAACCTGAATAATATAACTGACTTTTCGTAAAATAGCCGCGATGAATCACCCTAAATTGACACTCCCGGAGATCTGCATTAACAGACACTCCCGGAATTCTGGAAATTAAGGAAGGGAGATCCAAAGCGTCCTGAGCCATCCCCAAATCTTGACACCAGCGAGCTTGGAGTGCAGCACGATCAGCCGGACCTAACCAACGCTGGAGATCTTTATAAAGGCCTGAAACCGTAAACCCAGTCTCCAAATAGGGATCCAGGAGTGTCGCAAATCTGTCCTCAATAGGAAACGCCAAAGCGGCTCGGGGGAGAGATTGAATATAATGATGAAGTTGCCGAAACGCAAAAAAGTCACCCACAGAAAAAATGCCAGACCGGACTAGAACATCCCAGGACATTAAAGAACCATCAGCCTGGAGAACATGAGCAAGCAGCGTATAATCCCGAGATGCCAGTTTACGAAAACAAGCATTCTCACTACCAGGGCTGAATTGCAGATTCCCCTGAATAGGTAAGTATCTAGTAGTCGAGGGAGTACCATTCCAAGAATTCAGTACATAAGACCAGATGACGCGTAGAGAGTGTAACAATACACTCCCCCTAAATGGCACCGGTAAGGCAGAACGAGGCGACTGCACCAAGGACAAAATATGCCAAGGGGCAAAAAAATCCTTCTCATAGGGTTTCGGAGTAAAATCCTGGCGATCCGAAAGCCACTCCCCCAGGTAACGCAACAAACAAGCCGCATTGTATAACCGGAACTGCGGTAACCCCAGTCCCCCGCCTCCCCACGAGCCAAACAGGTAACGCAACGCCACCCGTGGTCGTCGACCCCCCCAGCAGAATCTAGAAAGCATAGAATGCAATTTAGTAATATCCCGTTTCAAAAGCCACAAAGGAAGTAACTGCAAAGTATAAAGCCATTTTGGAAAAAGGATCATGTTAAACAAATGGATCCTGCCTAATAAAGACAGTGGAAGAGGAGACCAACGAGCAAAATACTCAGTCGAGGAACCGAACAAAGAATCAATGTTGACGCGATATAACGCCGAAGTACAAGGCGTCAACAAGATCCCTAAGTAACGAAACGAAGAGGAAGCCCATTGAAGCGGGAAGGGCCCAGGCCAAGAGTCCCGTAACGACGAGGACGTAGCCAACGCTAAAGATTTGTCAAGATTAAGCTTAAAACCAGAATAATCTCCATATTCCTGAAAAGTGGCCATCAGATTGGAAAGAGATACAATGGGATCTGAAATATGAACCAAGAGATCATCCGCAAAAGCCGAGATCTTGAATTCGGAAGAACCAATTCGAATACCTGAAATAGCTCTATTAAGCTGAATATCACGGATCAAAGGGTCTAACGACAGAGCAAAGAGCAATGGAGAAAGGGGACATCCCTGACGCGTACCACGACGGATGGGGAACAGAGGAGAACTATGTCCATTGACCCAAACGAAAGCTGTAGGTGAATGATAAAGCACCCGAACCGCATCCTGAAAAAACCCTGTTATGCCGTACCGAGTTAAAACCTCAAATAAAAAGTTCCAAGAAACACGGTCAAAGGCTTTTTCCGCATCAAAGCTGACCAGTAGGGAAGGAAGACGGGTCCTCTCCACAAATTCCAAAGAAGCCAGTATGGATCTAATGTTTTTCACACTAGTACGCCCCTGCACAAATCCCACCTGAGGGGAAGCAATCAAATCAGGAAGAACACAAGCCAATCGATTAGCCAAAACCTTGGCAAACATCTTGGCCTCCACATTCAACAGTGAGATAGGACGGTAAGAAGAAGAAAGGGCAGCATCCCTATTAGGCTTCAACAGCACGACTATTTGAGCAGAGGAGAGAGAATCCGGAAGGGTACCCCGCTGAATAGCGGCCGTGAAGGTCTCAGCCAGTACAGCTGCTATTGTGGGATGGAGGAGTTTATAGAATTCCATCCGGAAACCATCCGGCCCGGGGGCCTTCAGCAACGACCCATTCTGTACACTTGTTCATTTTTAAACCAACTCTGATTTGGGCAACTCTGATGTGGCCCCTACCAGAAGTGCCCACAATATTAACTGAAAAAATAATTTCTGTTGTAAACGTGAGACCATAGCCATATCTGGAAATTCATGAACTCTTTTCCTACAAAATAAGAAAACAAAGCTGGGAAAGTGCTTGAAAACATATAATCTTCGCTCAAAAATGCTTACATGGCAGTGTGAATGCACACAGCTCATGTGTTTTACTACAAGTCCAGATATCTGCACCTTCACCCCTGAAGAAGGCTTTTTCCTTTGAAGCCGAAACATAGACTGTGTCGGGTCCAGCAGTATAGGAAATGGACTTTGTATTTATACACTTTTTAATGTATGATTGTATTCAATAAACGTTATTGATTCTAAGGCTGATGTGTACAGTCCTTTCCCCACTTGTTTTCCTGCAGAGGTTAGAGCTATAGCCTCAGCACCCTGAGGTTGTGAGATCAAATCCCACATTGCCCTAGATCGAGTGTGAGCCCACTGGGAGAGATAGGAAAAAATGCTTGAGTATCTGAATGTAAACTACTTAGGCTATAACTGGTATATAAATCCTGTGGTATGCAGACTATGCCTGCTATGAATGTCCCAAGAGCAGTGCACAAGTCAAGTTCAGGCTCCACGCAATTACCCCCTTTTAAAGCACAATGTCAGTCATTGAATGAATTTCCTTCTGTGTCCTGTAGAGGGAGTGGGAGAGCAGAACTGCAGGATTCCCATCCCTCACGGAAGTCTAGAGTGATTAAAGGAAATCACTTCCTCCTGAGGGTTTGGGGCGGGGCTGCAGACTCCTTAATCTGAGAACCCAGTTCCTGGATAGTCAGAAGCAGCAGGAACTAGGAGAGGACAGGTCACAGCGCTCAGGGCTGAGAGCTCTGAATGTCAGCCAAACTCCAGAGTCTATGGAGCTAATAGAGGCTGGTAAGGACATGTCTCTTGGTCTGTTGGAAGAGCCACAGGATATTGAGCTGGGAGACAATGCTGAGACAATTGCTGAATTGCCTATTGAAGCCCAGCCCATGGAGATATGCTGTGTGAGAGGCAAGTGACTGACTTTGTTATAATGATTTTTGAAAGTTTGCTTTTCTAATTACTTGCCTGTGCTGGATACCTTTAAACCAGCTGAAGAGTTAAAGAAGTTTTCTTTTGGACTGTGTTTTGGGAACTTGTTTTCTTGTTGGAAGTTTGTTACTTTCCCTGGGGAGGGAAAAGTGAACAGTTTCCCAGTCCCAGACAGTGGGGTTTTGCCCGTGTTTCGTGGTGGGATTGAGGGCCGTTATTGGCAGAATAAGACCACACAGTGCACACTGTCTGGCCAGCACTCTGATGCTGGAGAAGTCAGTGCAGTTATACTGACTTGGGCAGGATTGAGGCAACCCGGAAACTTTTGTGTTTTGAGTTTTGAATTTTTCTTTTCTTTTGTGATATCTGCTAATGGACTATGAATCAAAGTGGACTTTAGCAACAGATTTAATTTTTGCCTGATAGACATTAAGTCTTAGTGATATACTGAAACATCCTGACAAAGTTTCATGTTTAATTTTTACTTTGAAGAATAAAGCTCAAGTTTGTTTTTGAAAAGAACTTTCCTGGTGCGGTGGTGTCCTTAGCTAAACGCTTGGCTGTTATTTTTCCTTGTGTTGCCCGTGGCGGCTCACAAGAGGTTTTCTTGTACCGGTGGCCCAAGACACCTTGCCCTGAGGCTGCCGGTTACAATCCGTACAGCGAAAGATTAGAGAAACTGGGCCTTTTCTCCCTCGAACAGAGGAGATTGAGAGAGGACATGATCGAAACATTCAAGGTAGGGAGAACGAGAGGGCACTCTCTAAAGCTGAAAGGGGATAGATTCCGTACGAACGTAAGGAAGTTCTTCACCCAGAGAATGGTGGAAAACTGGAATGCTCATCCGGAGTCTGTCATAGGGGAAAACACACTCCAGGGATTCAAGACAAGGTTGAACAAGTTCCTGCTGAACAAGGACGCACGCTGGTAGGGCTAGTCTCAGTTAGGGCGCTGGTCTTTGACCAGAGGGCCACTGCGTGAGCGGACTGCTGGGCAGGATGGACCACTGGTCTGACCCAGCAACGGCAATTCTTATGTTAGAACATAAGAACTGCCATCTCTGGAACAGACCCTGGGTCCATCAAGTCCGGTGATCCGCTCACGCGGAGGCCCAGCCAGATGTAACCTGGCGAAAACTTAGTCACCCGAATCCCTCTATGTGCCTTTCGAGGAGATGTAAATCTAACTTGCCGTTATATCCTAGAACGGTGGTTTCCACAGCAATCTCCACTGGGAGAGCGTTCCAGGTGTCCACCACTCGCTGTGTGAATCAGAACTTTCTGGCATTTGTCCTGGGCTTGTCCCCCCTCAGCTTCAGTCCATGACCTCTTGTCCTAGTCACATTTGACAAAGTAAATAACTTTTTGTCTTGCTCTATCTTGTCGATTCCTTTTATTATTTTAAAAGTCTCAATCAGAACCCCTCTCAGTCTCCTCTTCTCGAGGGAGAACAGTCCCAGTTTTCTAAGTCGTTCTTCGTAGCTCAAGTTCTCCATACCTTTTACCAGCTTCGTTGCTTGCCTCTGCAGTTTCATATCCTTCTTTAGATAAGGAGACCAGTTTTGGACACAGTATTCCAAGTGTGGTCTGACCATTGTTCTATAAAGCGCATTATGACCCTCTCCGATCTACTCATGACTCCCTTCTTTATCATGCCCAACATTCTATTTGCTTTCTTTGCCGCCACCGCACATTGTGCTGATGGTTTCAGGGTCCTATCTATCAGTACCCCCAGGTCTTTTTCTTGTTCACTCTTACTCAAGAGTTGCACCTGACATGCTGTACCCATACTCCTTGTTCTTTCTGCCCAAATGCATTACCTTGCACTTTTCCACATTAAACTTCATCTGCCATTTCTTTGCCCATCTGTCTAACTGGCTCAAGTCTCTCTGTAGTTCCTCGCTGTCCTTTTGTGATCTGATTGTCCGACATAGCTTGGTATTGTCTGCAAACTTGATGATTTCACTGGACGTTCCTTCTTCTAGATTGTTGATGAAAATATTAAATAAGATGGGCCCAAGAACCGAGCCCTGGGGCACACCGCTAGTCACTTTCTCCCAGTCTGAGAGCTTCCCATTTATGCCTACCTTCTGCATTCTGTTTTCCAGCCATTTGCCTATCTACCTTAGTATGTCTCCCTCTATTCTGTGGCTTTGTAATTTTCTGAGAAGTCTTTCGTGTGGAACTTTGTCAAACGCTTTCTGGAAGTCCAGGTATATTATATCCACTGGTGTCCCGTTATCGATTTGTTTGTTTACTTTGTTCTTATTAAATATTAGATAGGGGTAGGTTAGGCCTCTCTCCAGAACTCAAGGAGGCCCCAGATTGCTGACAAACTCTCAGGAGCACAACCCTTTAACTGCACAATATGTTTGGCATAGGATCTGTTGTTCCAGATGTACCACCTTAAGCAACTCTAGATTTAACTTTCTGTTTCTCCATCACCAACAGCAAAGTACCTGGGATAACAGAAACAACAAATTACCTCAATGGGCTCCAAAGGGGCCCCTATAGACCAAGCTTGCTTTTATCTCCCAGCATCAATGGCTAAAGATGATGTTAGTGAGCAGATGGGCAATGGCACTGACTGCATGGAATCAGGGCTCCATCTCTGAAGAACCATGCCTTTTCCAATCTCTACCAGGTACACTACACCTCTTCTACCAGGTGACCCAAGCCAGAAATGTGCCCTGTGTGACCCCCCCCCCCCCCTAGAGCTGCTATCCCACCCACTGCGTCACCAAGCAGAGAAGATAATGGATAGGACACAATTTTGGAGCCCCCACCTTCCATGTGCCCTGTGCAGCCACACTACCTGCCACATAGCTTGCTATGGCTCTTGCATCAGCCACTAAAGATGGTATCAGTGAGTCAATAGGCAATGGTACAATCATCTGGGATGAGGGCTCTATCTTTGAAAAGCCAGGTCTCGTCCAACTCCATCAAGCACATTGCACCTCTTCTCTCCTGCCACAGTTTTTGTGTGTCAATATAGAAATCAAAGCCAGATGGCAATTCAGTATTTCGTGAATTGTCCTATCCAACTTCTCCTTGAACACTGCCAATGCCAAATCTTAATAAGGTACAAGAAGAAATTAAACATTCTTTTGGATCACTTGAGATGTGTCAGTGATTGGATTGCGGAAACTAGGATAGTGTTGCACCCCCCTCCCCCCCAAAAAAAAAATGTTGTGATGGATGACTGGGTCTGTGGGAATGCTAAGGAAATACAATAGCATTTGTCAACATCAGGGTGGGAGGGTGGGAGTAATTGTAGATAAGTTTAAAATTTTCTTTTGTCTAATTTATAATGTCTCTGTAAATTGATACCAGTGTAAACCGCCTATAGTGAAACTTGACATATATGAGTGGGAAGAGCATTGGGGGGAACTAATTCCTGTTTATTGGGAAAGAGGTGCTATTAGCCAAAGGGGCAATGGGGATCTGAGAAGGGGAGAGGGGGTAGGAACAGAGAGTACAGCTGTTGATTTTACTGAAAAAGGAATGAGGTAGAGTGAGGTAGGGGAAGAGGATGGTTGGTTTGTTGTTCACAAGACAGTGTTAGTGATTTGATAGACCATAAAAGGTTACAATTATTGGCTATTAAAGGAAAAGATCTGAATTACACTGTACATACTATGGTTTTTCTGTTACATTGTATAGAGCTGGACCATCAAGAAACAGGACAGAAAAATGTATTGATGCATTTGAGATGTAGTTCTGGGGGCAAGTCTTACAAATACCATGAATAGCTAAAAAGAAAAAAACAATAGGGCTCTGGAGTAGGTCAAACCTGAAATCTCACTTTAGGCCCAAATAAGCAGATTGAAACCATCTTATTTTGGACATATTATTCAGTGAGCAGAATCTTTAGGATGAAGACAAAAGAAGCATTGGAAGACAGCAGCGAGATGAATTAATTCAATCACAAAGACTATGGCTATGCCATTGAGCAGCTTTCGAAGGCAAACAGAAGATAGAGCACATTGAAGAATGTCTGTCTATATGGTCGCTAGTTGCCAGGAGTCATCCTTGACTTGATGGAACTTGATCAACATGGAGGTCAAGAGATATATATTCTTTAGTGAACTGTTGTGCTAAGGATTTTTATTATTACACTCATATCAAAGATCTTGGACCAAGAAGCAAGGTAAGAGTGTTACACTAAGTTTTCAGATAAGTTTGAAATTATAATTGTTGTTTATTTTTGTTATAAAGGGATGTGAAAGGATTTTTGTATCATCCCAGACGAGTTAGGATTTTTTTTAAGGGGGGCACCTTCCCATACTTTGGTAATTTCAGAGATATTAAGGGGTTCCTTTTCTAAGATATGCCAACAATTGGTGCATGTTAAATGCTGCACAGCCCATTGTATATCTATAGGCTGCATGGCACTGAACACACAGAGGGGCATAATCGGAAGGAATGTCTAAGTCCGTTTTCGTTAAAGTCGCAAGTTGTCCAAAGTAGAAAACAGCTTAGGACACATTTTCAAAAAATACGTCCAAAATTTTTTTTCATTTTGAAAATCGTCTAAGTATACATCCTGCCGATCTGATTGTCCAAGTCGCTAAATTGTCCATCTTCATACCACATTTTCGTCCAAGTTAAAAATGCCTAGAATAAGCCCTGTTGGACGTGGGAGGGGTCTGCAAAGTGATGAACTGAACACCCAGACATAGCACCTAAATAGTGGGGTACCTTACAGGGCACTGCTGTGAACGTCACAAAAAGGGTGCCATGTCTTCATCTCGCTACAGCTACCTTATAGGTCACGGTGAGCCCCCCAAGCCACCTCCAGAATCCGCTACACCCACTTATCTACCACCCCAATAGCCCTTATGGCTGCAGGAGCCACTTATATGCCAATAAAAAAGGGTTTGGGGAGAGTATAGGGGAGTGTACATGTTTCAATATCAATGCAGTGATTACAAGGGCTTATGGGCATAGTTCCTCCTCTCCATGAGTCTCTAACCCACCCCCAAGACGGCTTAAGCGCCTCTGTGCTGGACGACTAGGCTTTCCTATGCCAGGCTGCCAGGTGATGATGTTCTAGAGGCACAATTTTCAAGTTGTGATTAATATTTTTATGTGGGGGGGGGGTCGGTGATCACTGGGGTAGTCTGTATTATGTGTTTGCAGTGCTTATCTGGTCACTTTAGCTGGGTTTTTGTGACTTAGACCATGTTTTAAATGGTCTAAGTCACAACGTCCAAGTTCCGTCGATCCTGTGCTGTATAACATGCAGTATGACTATGTCTAAGCCTGCCCATGCCCCGCCCAACTCCCGCCATCGACACGCCTCCTAACATGCCCTGTTTAGCTATGGTCGTTCAGTGGCACTATGAAGGCCTAGGTCATTTATAAATACATCCAAAACCCGGTTTTATTATCGGCACTAGGATGTTTTTGACTGATGATCGTCTAAGTGCCAACTTAGGCCGGATTTTGAACGCTTTTCTCTTTCGATTATGAGCCTCACAGTAATTAATTATAATTCTATATCTAAGAACATAAGAAAATAAGAATTGCCATACTATTTATTATTTATTTAAAAATTTATATACCGCATACAACTATGCAGTTTTTAAGTCACATACATAAAATATTGTTTCCCTACGATTTCCACATATAACGTAGACATGTCTGAACAACATCAAGGACATCAAGCCCAGTATCCTGTTTGCAACAGTGGCCAACCTAGGTTCCAAATACCTAGTTAGATCTCAAGTAGTAAAACAGATTTTATGCTGCTTATCCTAGGAATAAGCGGTGGATTTCCCCAAGCCATCTTAATAATGGCCTATGGACTTCTCTTTTAGGAAATGATCCAAACCTTTTTTTTTTAAACCCTACTAAGGTAACTGATTTCACCACATTCTTTGGCAACAAATTTCAGAGTTTAATTACATGTTGTGTGAAGAAATATTTTTGAAAAGAGTAAACAAGCGATTCACATATACCCTTTCCACTCCACTCAGTATTTTATAGACCTCTATCATATTACCCTTGAGCTGTCTCATCTCCAAGC
Organism: Geotrypetes seraphini; assembly: GCF_902459505.1. Classification (NCBI taxonomy): domain Eukaryota; kingdom Metazoa; phylum Chordata; class Amphibia; order Gymnophiona; family Dermophiidae; genus Geotrypetes; species Geotrypetes seraphini. The sequence goes on from NC_047086.1 coordinate 291,869,804, forward strand.
TGAAGAGCCCCAGCCACTTTAGCCTTTCCTCATAGGGAAGTCATCCCATCCCTTTTATCACTTTCTTCGCCCTTCTCTGTACTTTGTCTAATTCTGCTCTATTTTGAGATACTCCAAGCTCAAAGAATATGGCTTGCTTTGTTAATTATTTTAGCTTTGGTCAGTCAATGTATATAAATCAAGGACCTGAGCTATAATATCCACAAGCTATTTTTTTCAAAAGTAGCCTCAGCCCCACCACTCCACCGCTTTGTTACTTTGCCATTGCGGGAAGAATTACATGAGAACTCATCATTGGCTGCTTATGCTACTATTTTAATACATTTTGATTTACTTTCAAAAAATTTTTTCCTTTTCAAATAATTATTTAATCCTTTAGTATACTAATGTACTTAGCTTTTTTTCTTTTTTTCTCTGCTGAGCCAACGTCCGAGAGTTAAACCCGACATGCCATGTTTCGCACTAAAGAGTGCTTTATCAAGGGTCTCCCTAAGATAATGAAAGGAAAATGGGCCGTTACAAAACTCCTCAAAACCGCCCCCTCTCCCCCCTCTTTTTCAACACTCAATACCTTAAACACTCACCATGACCGCCCAAGTCATCCGACTATTCAGATTTAAGAATGTAAGATGGCCGCGGCGTCTCAGTCTTCAAGTTTAAATATCCCTCCTTCCTATCAAAACCGCCTCCCCCTGAATCCCATTGGCCCAACCTCATCCAATGAGTGAAATCCATTCGATCTCTATGTTCAGCCCCCGGGGTTCCACAGTATCCAACATAAATATGTGCCTTTGTTCACACTCATTCAATTTATATGGCGACATTAGCCCCCTCAGTAGCCTCCCTGTACATGTCCAAATTCGAGCAGAAATATATTTATGGGACCCCTTGGTTTGCTCAAATATTATACTGGGGCCGTTTTTTGGACGATGTTTTTTTGATATGGGAAGGGACCATCGAACACCTTCAGGATTTTTTCAACTATTTGAACTCAGTTGATAATAACATAAAGTTCACTATGACAAACCATCAGGATAGGATTGATTTCCTTGATATAGCTATTACTGTGGTTGATGGGAGGATTGAAACTTCTCTTTATAGGAAACCAGTCACAAGGAACACGACCCTCCACTTTGAAAGTTTTCACCCATATAGGTTGAGATTTAATTTGCCTATTGCCCAGTTTCTTCGGGTCCGACGGGTATGTTCCACCTTGGGGGAGTTTAAAATACAGGCTAGAGCTCTTTCCCAAAGGTTTAGGGAACGGGGATACCCAGAAAAATCAATCAGGCAGGCTTATCTTAGGGCTAAATTTGCCCAGCGGGAGCTCCTGTTACAGGAGCCAGAACTATCAAAAACAATTGAAAATGATATCCTTACCTGTGTTCTCCCCTTTTCCAGAGCAGCAAATTTGGTTGTAGCCATGATGAAGCGGCACTGGTATATTGTACAATCACACCGGGCGTTGAGGGAGTTTCCCAGGGTGGCATATTCTAGGGGCATGACAGTAGGGCAAAAATGTAATAGTCTGAAATTTGGTGGGAAACGGGGTGAGAGGGGGGGTCGGCATATGAAATGTGGTAAGTGCCAATGGTGCTCTACAACTATTGAAGGGGAGAGCTGGAAGGTCCCAGGGCGGGACATAATTTTATCTTCAAAAACTGACACTAACTGCATGTCACAAGATGTGGTTTATGCTATAACTTGCCCTTGCGGGTTAGTTTATATAGGAAGAACTAACAGGGCGATTCGGGTCAGATTGACCGAACACAAATCACGGATTAATAACGGTGTTATCCAGGCCCCTTTAGTTGCGCATTGGGTAGCTCGTCACCACACAGTGGAACAACTCAGATGGCGGGTCATATGTCAGGTTGTTGGGAGGGATGGGGAAAAAGATTCATATAAATTGAATGAGTGTGAACAAAGGCACATATTTATGTTGGATACTGTGGAACCCCGGGGGCTGAACATAGAGATCGAATGGATTTCACTCATTGGATGAGGTTGGGCCAATGGGATTCAGGGGGAGGCGGTTTTGATAGGAAGGAGGGATATTTAAACTTGAAGACTGAGACGCCGCGGCCATCTTACATTCTTAAATCTGAATAGTCGGATGACTCGGGCGGTCATGGTGAGTGTTTAAGGTATTGAGTGTTGAAAAAGAGGGGGGAGAGGGGGCGGTTTTGAGGAGTTTTGTAACGGCCCGTTTTCCTTTCATTATCTTAGGGAGACCCTTGATAAAGCACTCTTTAGTGCGAAACATGGCATGTCGGGTTTAACTCTCGGACGTTGGCTCAGCAGAGAAAAGAAAAAAAGCTAAGTACATTAGTATACTAAAGGATTAAATAATTATTTGAAAAGGAAAAAATTTTTTGAAAGTAAAACAAAATGTATTAAAATAGTAGCATAAGCAGCCAATGATGAGTTCTCATGTAATTCTTCCCGCAATGGCAAAGTAACAAAGCGGTGGAGTGGTGGGGCTGAGGCTACTTTTGAAAAAAATAGCTTGTGGATATTATAGCTCAGGTCCTTGATTTATATCTATTTTGAGATACAGCAGCAAGAATTGCACACTGTATCAATTTCTGAAAATCACAAATACAGGGTTTCTTTCACATCATATATTCCATTAAAAACCCTGACCAGGTGCCCTCGCATTCCTGGAAGCCTTGAATGCGGAGTAGGGACCCGAGTTCCCACTGTACTGGGTGCAACTTTCTTTTCACTATCTTGGTATTCAGTTGGCCATTGATATAAGAGCTTTGTACCGCTTAAATGTAGATAAATTGCTAGCTGAAACTAAATTGCTCTTGCGCCATTGGATGAATCTTCCTATATTGCTGATGGGCCGTGTACACCTCTTTCGAATGATCATTTTTCCCAAGTGGCTATACCTTTTTCCATTATTTCTTCTGAAGAAGGATATCGCATGTCTCCAGAGACTAGTTCTGTCCTTTTGTTGGGGGGGAAAAGGTAAGATAAACAGGGTTTTTTTGCAGGGTTCTTGGTCCATGGGCAGTATGGGTCTTCCTCAGATACATCTTTATAATCTGGCCTGTTTACTCCATCATTTGCGTGATTGGCTTTTTGACAGCTCTCAGTATACGGATGTAGCTCTAGAAAGGGATTTTTTATCCCCTGGAATCTGAACTACCTTCTGCAGGGGAGCGGGACCAGGATGTTGGGTTCTGGGGCGCATAGCTATTTGGTTTGGCCACTCTGACAAGCTTCAGTGTCTTACCTCTGTTTGGTGCCAATCATCTTCTAGCACGGTTCTTTTGCCCCTAGTAGGTAATGTGGACTTTAGTCTGGGTCAGGACAATCTGGAGGGGCATAATAAAAAAGAACATCTAAGTCCCCTTATGGCCTAAGGCCTTAAATGTTGAAAGTAGAAGCAGGGAAAATGTCCATTATAAAAAAAAATGTCCAAAAAGAGGTTTGGTTTTTAAAAAAAATATATTTAATGGCCTGCCTCTACGTTCAGCTGTTTAAATGCCCAGACCACCACTATGTATAAACTTACACCATATAATCAACCTAAAAAAAGCTTAAGACCCAAACGCCCAAAACAAGGGCTTTTAGGCAAAGGAGGAGCCAGTCGTTCGCCTAAAAGCTGGATTCTGTAACCGGTGTCTGTCAAAAAGAACACCGGTTACAGAATCCACCCCCCCCCCCAACAATCCGGGCAGGAGAGAGCCTAAGCCCTCCTGCCCCGCGGCACCCCAAACCCCTGACTACGATCGGGCCAAGAGGGAGCACAAGCCCTCTTGCCCCGCAGCACCCCAAACCCCCTGACTTGATTGGGGCAAAAGGGAGCCCAAGCCTTCTTGCCCCGCGGCACCCCGAACCCTCCCCTGCCGATTATGATTGGGCAGGAGGGAGCCCAAGCCCTCCGGCCCAGGCGAACCCCCTACCCCCCACCCCCACTAAGATTCAGGCAGGAGGGATCCCAGGCCCTCCTGCCCTCGATGCACCCCACTCTCACGAACGCCCCCGTGAACCACCAATTGGCCCCCCCTGCCAACCCACGAGACCCCATCCCCTCGCCGACCTCTCAGCCCCCCCAATCCCCCTCCCCGTACCTTAAAATCATTGGCCAGACGAACGGGTGCCAAGCCCGTCCGTCTGGCAGGCCTTAGGGGCCCATGTGCCCAAGTCCCCGCCCACAGGAGGGGCCTAAGGCTACTGGGCTAATTCCAGTTGGCCCAGGCACCTCAGGCCCCACCTGTGGGTGGGATTTGAGCCGCCTGGGCCAATCAGGCCCTAAGGCCAGCCATTCCTGGGATGGCTGGCCTGCCGGACGAACGAGCTTGGCACCCGTCCGTCCGTCCAACGATTTTAAGGTGCGGGGAGGGGGATTGGGAGTGAGAGGATCTAGGGGTTGGCGGGGGGAGTCTCGTGGATTGGTCAGGGGGGCCGATTGGGGGTTTAGGGGGGCGTTCGTGGGAGGGGGTGCGTTGAGGGCAGGAGGGCCTGGGATCCTTCCTGCCTGTATCTTAGTGGGGGTTGGGGGTAGGAGGTTTGCCTGGGCAGGAGGGCTTGGGTTCCCTCCTGCCCAATTGTAATTGGTGGGGGGGGGTGTTTGTGGTGCTGCGGGGCAAGAGAGCTTGGGCTCCCTCTTGCCCCATTGTAATCGGCGGGTGGGGGTGCCATGGGGCATGAGGGCTTGGGCTCCCTCTTGCCCAGATCGAGTCGCAGGGGAGGGCTGATCGCTGCAGGAGAGATGTCTCATCTCTCCTGCCGCGATGGTGATCGCTCACCCCCCTTCGAACCGCGGCACTTTGGAGTGAGGATTGCTGGTAGGGGAGATGCCCTGCCGCGATGTTCACCCCGAAGTGCCGTGGTTTGGAGGGGGGGTGGGCGATCACCATCACGGCAGGAGAGATGAGCCATCTCTCCTGCAGTGTTAGTTTCAGTAGGCGGTCGGCAGGTTGCTTGGGCCGCTGAGCTGCAGCGATCAGTTCAGTGGCCCCTTTTTTGGCACTTATACCTGTTTTGACTTGGTCTAAGTCAAAACATATGTGTGCCGACTAGACAACCTGCCTAAACTTTTGGTTATACTTGCTGTACGCCTAGATGTAAGTCGGCCCACCTCCTGTCCTTTCCCTCCTCTAAAAACGCCTCTTTTCACTCTATGCATTTAGAGTTAGGAGAAAGGCTTAAGCTTTGATTATGGGTACTTGGATGATTAGGCTTTTTGATCGTCCAAGTACCCATTTAGGCCACTTTTTAGACTTTTTTAAAAATTATTATGAGCCCTTGGGCTCAGAAGGGGCTCTGCAGCTTGGGACAATTTATTACGGTTGAAGGTCAGCTTTCTCCCTTTCTGGCTCTGCAGACATCCTGGTCCTTGAGTGCTACTGATTCTTTCGCCTACCGGCAACTTAATCACTATATGGCCTCATTGCCCGAGGGGTCCCTTAATAAGGACTTTCTCACTACTCTTCAAGATTTCTTTTTTGATGCTAACTGGGATTGACTTTCGGTGTCCCAGTATCATCGCTGCTTAGTGGCTTTGCAACCCCAGAGAGATTATCAGCAGTTGCTGTCCCTATGGACTCGGGACCTGGGTAGGCGCCCTCGTTTGGCATCTCTGTCTCTTCTGGTGAGGCTGAATCCCCGGGTGAGACAAATCGTGGAGCTCCAAGAATGACAATTTAGGGTTCTTCTTAGATGCTGTTTCCCAGAAGCAGGCCTTCAATTTCAAAACTGCCACTACGCTCAAATGTCTTAAATGTCATCGGGTTGATAACTCACTAGCGCACGGCTTGTGGTCTTGTACAAAGATTGTTGCCTTTTGGTTAGACGTCCGTATGTACCTCCAATCACTGGTGGGCTATATCCTCCTGGGTCATGTTGAGGGGCTTTTCTTGCTAAAGGTTATTGGGGGGGGGGGCAATCTGCTGGGGACATTGTGGTCCTTAGTAAAGGCTATACTGTGGGGAAGAAGTTTATTCTGAATTAGAGGATGACATGGGGAAAAAATTTGTCCTGTCTCTGCCCCATCCCCGGGAGCTCGGTCCCCATCCCTGCCCCGACTCCGCAAACCATTTGATTCCATACGCACAAGCCTTGAATAATTTTATACTAAACTTATTTTATTAAAGTATAAAAGAAACAATATTCTGTACAATTGTCATTTTATAAATCAGAGTTCTGGCTGCTGAACTAGAGGAAGAAATCTTCAGCTGGCAGGGCTTTGTTTATAAATGTTTATCAAACAGACAAATCACTTTAAACATTTTGTAACCTAAATATAACTCCTTAAATAAATGAGGTTGCTCTCTTGGTCAGTTGGTTCAGGTGTGGGAGTCCCACAAACGGGGTCCTCTCCTGAAGAAGCTCCAATTCGTGAAACTCGAGTTGGGGGGGGTCGAGGGAAATGTGAGACAGCGTTAAAATTCTGGTTACCTTGTTATATGAGCAGAGCAGTTGTGGGACGGGTCACAGCTTCACCAGCGCTTAAGATAAGTACAGGTTGATACTTTAGTGTTTAAGATCAATTTCAGCACGTGATGGTATGAGATGGTGATCAGCTGTGATGGTTTCATTAACAACCTACTCCGTGTTGATCACTAGAGATTGGTTGTTGGGTCTGAGCTTTTCACATACACACATATTCATTTATTTAAGGAGTTATATTTAAGTTACAAAATGTTTAAAGTGATTTGTCAGTTTAATTTGATCACCTGATTTAATTATTTATTTTCATTAAATTTTGAGTTATAAATGTTTATCAAAACAACTAATATACTACTTTATCCTAAAGCACAAAAAAAAAAAAGGAAAGAAAAATGATTTTTTTCTTTTATCTTTGTTGTTGGTTTCTGCTTTCCTCATCTTCTCATCATTCCATTCCTTCCATCCACTGTATACTTTCTCTTTGCCTCTTCCATATGCTCTGTTACTATGCCTCTCCCTTTCATCTCTCCCTCTACCCCCCATTGGTCTGGCACCCATCTTCTTCCCTTCACTCCCCTCAAAGTCTGGCATCTCAGTCTTTTTCCCTTCCATCTTTCCTCCCCTCCCCCAGGTGGATTTTAGCATTTCTCTCCCCTCAGATCTGGTATCTCTCTCCCCAATCCAGCATGTGCCCTTTTTCCTTTATTCCCTCCTTCCATCCAGTATGTGCTCCCCTCTCTCTCTCTCTCCTCCCCACTTCCTTTCAGTGTTTGTTCTATTATCTCCCCTCCCCACTTTCCTTCAGCATCTTCTCCCCACTCGCTTCTCCCCATTTCCCTTCAGCGTGTGTTCCTCTCACCTCTCTCCCTCTCTCTCCACTTCCCTTCAGAGCCCTTCACGCATTCCAGCAGTCCCCCTCCCTCCCAATCGCTGCGGTCCGGGCATCTCCCTCCCTCTCATCCCCTCACTGTCGCTGACGATTTTCATTGTCTCCGAGCAACCGGAGCCTTTTTCTTAAGTCACATGCAGCTGCCCAAAACTTCTCCTCTGATGCAAATTCCTGTTTCCGGTTGCGTCAGAGGAGAAGTTTCAGGCAGCTGTATGTGACTTTTTTAAAGACTCGTGCTGCTCAGATACAATGAAAATCACCAACAAAAGTGAGGGGAAGGGAGGGAGGGAGATGCCCAAACCCCAGCCATCAGGAGGAAGGGGGCTGCTGGACTGCGTGATCGGTGGTAAGTATTTGGTATGCGTTCCCACAATTAACTGCGGGGATAAGGCCATTCACCACTGCACGGGGCAGTGAATGCCTTGTCCTCATACCTGCGGTGACCATTTTTTTCCTTCCTGTTTTGGCAGGTTACCAGCGGCTAGCCACAGGTAACATTAACTGTGTCATTCTCTATTCGGAATCATTGGCCACAGGACTTCCCACCTATCATCTGGGAATTTGTCGGCCCGGTTCTCCAGACACCGGAGTAAGATCTTTCTGTCTGTTTGGTCTTATTTAGATACTCTATCCCCTACTATCAAGAGTCAGATTGTAAACAGACTGCAGAACCAAGCGGTACCCTTATTGCTTGTTATTTGATGTCTATTGGGGGGGTGTTGGGAAGGGTGGGGGAGAGGGGTTTCCAGTGGGGTAGTTTTCTTTGGCTGAGTGGGTTATAAGAACCCAAACCTGGACTCTGACGGTTTAACCTTTGATGTATTTGTTAAGTTTTGTTGTACTTTTCTTATTGGAAAATGTTGTATCTGTTTGTATTGCTCTCTAATTTATTTCTTGAATAAATTGGTTTAAAAAAAAACACAACAAAACACCATGACTAGGTGTTCCCAGCTCCTCCTAGTCATTCTCTGATTCCTTCCTGGACTCCATCTCTCCAGGTCTTCTCAAGAGTCCTCCCCTCCATTAGCCCTTCAGGTCTTTGGCAGTATCTGGTGCCATTTACCAGTCCCTCCGCTGGACCACTCCTCAGTCCTTTGGCCAATGCTCCCAGGGTCCTTGGACTCTCCCAGCTTCACCGTCGCTCGGTCATCTTATCCTGCACTCATGCACTGAGGTCTCTCCCAGCCCCTCAGTGGTCTTCTCACAGACGCATGTCATGAGGACTGTCGCTCAGTCATTTTATCCTGCACACACACACTGAGGTCTCTCACAGTTCCTTAGCCGTCTTCTTGCAGATGCATGCACTGAGGACTCGCCTGGATCCTTCTTCATTGGTCCCACCTCCAGTCATCAAGCCTAAGCCCCTCAATTCTAGACTCTACTAATAATAATAATAATAATAATAATAATAATAATAATAATATTTTATTTTGTATACCGCCATACCCAGGGAGTTCAAGGCGGTTCACAACAGATAGATGAATTACATACAGTGCGATTCGAAAAAAGAAGAACATAACAAGGCAATCGTAGGGTCAAACTCGTTTACATAATCGATTTAGGAGGGGGTAGGGCTAAATACGGGATACATACAGTGTGTGCTGCAGTAGGATACAATAGAGTTTAAGAGAGGAAATTAGATAAGAGCATATTAGATGGAAAAAGGGGGGGGCAACAAACTTGGAAGGGGGGTGGGAAAGTAAGGGGGCTAGATCCTCGGCTAGATCCTAGATCCTCGGCTAGATCCTAGATCCTCGGCTAGATCCTAGATCCTACTAGATCCTCGGCTACTTCTCAGCTCTTTCCTGCCTTTGTATAGGTCCCCGTGGACCCTCCCACCATTGGGCTTTCTATTACTGCACCAGTCCCCCTGTCAGGACTGGTCAGCCTGGCTATTCCACTGCACCGGGCCCCCTATCAGTGCCGGTTAGCAATGGCCTTCAGGGCTTACCGGCATTCCTCCTTCTGAGGGTCACCCAGCTCCTGAACGAGCTCCTTGCCTTCTGAGCACTCTTGCAAATTAGCTCTTCACTCAGGCTCAATGAGCTCCACTGCTGGGGCTCCCTCCACTGGGTGATAAGCACTCCACTCTGTCACCCATACCTTAGTAAAAGGACCCCTAAGAAAATTTGAAGAATGGAGATTACAGTTTCAAGATTTAATTTTATTGGGTAATTTTTATATTTATTTTAAAGATTAGATAACTCCAAGTAAGGAGAACTTTTGCAGGTATTGAGAGATATGGGATTAGAACAGATAGCTTTATTACCCACACATAAAATGGCCGCACCAATGATTTAATATTTGGTACTGACAAAGTGAGGAAAGGGCTGGTTTCTGGGAAAATGTTAGGAGTAAATTAACCATGTACTGATTCTGTTCCAGCTGTTGTGGACAAATCAACTGGTTGCTCTAGGAAGGGAATGCTGACCCAGAATAGATTGGAGAGTTGTATCACAGGCAACTTTAGCAGGGATGGTGTTGCTGAAGGAGGAAGATCTAGCTAAGAAAGATATTGAAGTGCATGTTGAACTATGGAATAATACATTCACATGCTAAGGAAAGTCAGACCCTATTTTCACCAAAAACACTTTGCAGTCCTAGTACAATCCATCATCCTCTCCAGATTGGATTATTGCAATTCTATCTACCTCAGCCTAACCAAGAAAAGCCTCCACAGACTTCAGCGGATTCAGAACGCCGCAGCTAAGCTTGTTTTTGCGAAAAGCAAATTTGATCACATCTCACCACTCCTGTCTAAGCTCCATTGGCTCCCAGTAATCCCCAGGATCCACTTCAAATGTGCGTGTCTGGCCTACAAGATCCTACATGGCATCCTTCCTGCCGTTATCCCTCTATCCTGGAACTCCTCAACCCCTACTTCCTCCAGATCCTCCCAAATTTTTAAACTATCCTTCCCTTCCATAAAAGGTATTTCCCATGTAGGCAAACTTGGGTCATCCCTCCCCTTTAGAATCACTGAGATCTGGAATAACCTCACCTCCCCTCTCCGAACCTCAAGCTCCCTCCAACTCTTCCGCAAACACCTAAAAACCTGGCTATTCTCAAAACTGTAACACTTCCCCCCTCTTAGGCCTCTCACCTTCCCCCTTTACACCTAACTCTTTAATCTCTCCACTGTAGTTCCTCTCTCATCTTTCTTCCTGTAAACCGTGCCGAGCTCCGCATTCGTGGAGATGGTGCGGTATATAAACCCAAGGTTTAGTTTAGTTTAGTTTACATTTATTGTTACAACAGATACGCTGGCACCAATTAATGGGTGGGGGTAAAGAAAGACTCATTGATTTCATCCAGGCTTACTAATATTAAAAAGGTATGTGTCACTAGAGAGGAGGTGAAAGAAGGAGCATATTCCATAGGCCTCTTAGAGGTTTAAAGAACATTTACTAGTACTACTACTACTACTATTGATTATACAGTTATATAAAATAGGGCTGCAGGTTAATCACGGTAAACATGTCAATTATTAATCACAATTAATAATCACCTGCAGCCCATCTGCCTCCCTCCTCCCATCACACAGTCTGGCATCTCTCCTTCCCAGACCTGACTACCAATCCTGATTAGATACAGGATTAAGTTTAAGGCAGCCCTGCACAACATATAGCTCCTGGGCCGCATGTGGCCCAAAACAGCTCTCACTTCACTCTTCTGCTCCTGCTCTTCCTTCCTAGTCTCACCTTTAAAAGCGCCGCCACCTCTTTCGAGGAACAACAGGCTAATTACAGCAGCCTGCAGAGCAAACCTAGCAGGCTGCCGTCAGTCTCTGCACACATTCCTTATGCCGTGGTCCTGCCCCTGATGTCAGAGGAGGGGTGGGACTGCGGCAGAGGGAACGTGCTTCGGAGGCCAAAGGCAGCCTGCTAGGTTCGCTCTGCAGGCTGCCGTAATTAGCTTAGTGGTGGACCGCTGAAGACCTCTCTTGCTTGGTGCGGGAAGCAGCAGAGATAAGGCCCCACCCATTGCGAGTGCCCCTGCAGGATGCTGGATCTGGACACGGGGGGGGGGGAGGGGGAAGACAAAAAAGGACCTTGAGGAGGGGTGGGAAAATAGACTTGAAGACAGGGCAGATGCTGGACTAGAGGAGGTAGAGAGCAGAAACACCCTGAACCATGGAGAGAGAGATGCCAGGCCCTGGGGAGGGGTAAGACAAAGGGAGTGAGAGAGACAGAAAGACCTGAATCAAAGGTGGGAGGACTCAAAATGTTAGCAGAAGGAAGAGAGAGAGAGGGAGAAACCTGAAACAAAGGGGGGGGCAGATGTTGGACTTGGGGGTGTATAGAGGGGAGAGAGAGAGAGAGAGAGACTGTAGAGAGGTGAAAAGATTCTGGACCAGGGAGGGAGAAAGGAAGGAGAAAGAGAAAAGCAGAGAAAGACGTGGAAGAAAGGAAAACAAATGCTGGGGGGGAGGGGGGGTTGTAAGCAGAAGAAAGACAGGACCAAAGGGGAAAGACAGGATGCAGATGCTAGACTATGGGAGGTGCAGACAGAGTGGGAGAGACCCTGAGGAAGAACAGAGAGATGGAAGATCATAACAGAGGAGGTAGAGAGAGGGAGACCTGGATCAAAGGTGGTGGGAGGTATTTATTTATTCAATTTTCTATACCGTTCTCCCAAGGGAGCTCAGAACGGTTTATATGAATTTATTCAGGTACTCAAGCATTTTTCCCTGTCTGTCCCAGCAGCGTGGGTTTGAACCCACAACCTCAGGGTGCTGAGGCTGTACCTTTAACCACTGCGCCACACACTCAGGTACAGATTATTTAATCCACTTTCTCACCCTCACCTCCCCCCTCCTCTCCTCTCCTAAATTAAATTTTTAGCATGCTATGGAAAATGCTTCATTCATGTAGTTAGAGAGCCTACAAAAGGCTCTGGAATTGCTTTATCACCTTCTCTCCCACCCTCTTCACTGTCAGTTGCTCCATCCACAGCAACTCATGCATGTGATTTCTCCATAACATATGGGTGGGCAGCTCTGGCTGTATCCAAACTAGCAATATACATTTCTTGGCCAAGGACAAACTTTGCTTCCCATGTCTTTTTAAATGCCTTTTTTTTCACTATTTTCTTTTTATGGGTATATTTAGAATATAAGATTTTACTGTGACTCTTTCATAATCATCTTTTCTTAAAAAAAAAAAAAAAATTTACGATTGGTGTGGTTTGAATCCTTTTCAAAGTTAATCAGAGTTGTGTACAGCCCTGTCAGTCACTCCCTTCATATGTTCTTCTCCTTTTAAATCTGGCTATAATCCCAGTCATCTTATTAGTTTTTACCTTTTTACTTTTTTATAAATTTTTCTGCCTTCTCTCATATTAGTTGCATAGTTTAGAACTTTCATGACATAGTTAATAACTAATCTTATTCAGGCTCTTGATTCTAGTTTGCACATTCTGGCAAGTAGCATTCATTCCTTCGAGCACTCAGTACTTGGTCCCACTCCTACTCTGTTAAATAACTCAGCATCAGAAGAGAGGGAGTCAGAAATACAGTGAACGAAGTACAGCAGGAAAAAGCACAATGGGCACTAAAAGTTGGTTGGAGGAATTATTTTATAGAAAATACAACGCAGCCATGTTTCAGCAATTTGCTTGAATCGAGAGTCACTTTTATAAATGTTCCAACGTATATGAAATAAAGAGACTTAGGGCTCCTTTTACTAAGATGCGCTAGCGTTTTTAGCGCACGCAGGATTTTAGCGTGTGCTAAACCCGCGCTACGCAGCTAGAACTAATGTCAGCTTTATGGTGGCGTTAGCATCTAGCGCACATGGCATTGTAGAATGCGCTATTCTACGCGTTAATACCCTAACGCAGCTTAGTAAAAGGAGCCCTTAATTAAATAATGAGTTTCAATAAGTACAAATATATGCATAAAAGTTGCTCAATTCACTGATAGTCTAAAAGACGTGGAGGGGCATAATCAAAAGAAACATCTAAGTCGAATTTGGTTGTATGGCGCTAGACACCCAAAGTCGGCAGTGGGAAAATATCCATTCTCGAAAAATATGTCTAAAATATATTTTTTTGAAAATCGTCTATCTGGACATCAAGGCCATTGATCGTCCAGACCGCCAGTACGTCTATCTTTATACCACATTTTTGACCAAACATTCGTCTAAGTCCCGAGCGCCCAGAACATGACCATTTGGACATGAGAGGGGCCAGCATTGTGATGAACTAGCCTCCCAGACATGGCAACAGAGCAGTGGGGCACCGCTGTAAACTTTACAAAAAAGGGTGCCACATAAACATCTCACCAGAACTCCCTTATAGGATATGGTGAGCACCTCCCCAACACCCCCCCCCCCCCACTATACCCAGCTGTCTACAACCCTAATAGTTCTTATGGCTGCAGGTGGCACCTGCATGGTAGTACAGTAGGGTTTGGGTTTGTTTGTTTTTTAGTAGGCTCACATTTTCCACCATGAATGTAGTGGTTAGAGTGGCTTGTAGGCTTGGATCCTCCTCTCTATAGTTCACTAGACAGTGCGCTGGATTGAAACACTTATTTTAAAGCACTCCAAGGGTGTGTGTGAGGAACCACCCCACTTTACTTAGAACTGTTGGTGCTCCCGTTGTGGGGTTTGTGTTGGGGAAAACCCCCCATTCTAGAGGAAACAGCCTTTTTCCCTCTTTTTTAGGGAAAAATTACAGTTTCCTCTGTAATGGGGGTGGTTCCCCCCTCCCCCACACATACCCTTGGAGCGCTTTAAAATAGTGTTTCAATCCAGTGCGCTGACATCCTGTTCGCGATTGTCTACCTGGCATTATCCGCATGCGATTGTCTTGCACGGTTTTGACTCATCACCCTCCTCCAGATATGTGCCCCTTTCAGCTCTAGGCACATAGTAGCATTTAGAGGCCTAAAAAGTCCCTGGATACGTCCAGAAAGTCAGTTTGATTATCGGCACTTGGATGACTTATCTTTTTAGGGTTTTTAGATTTGTTTAAGTTTCGATTATGAGCTCCATAGCATATACATACTGTATGAGTCGATGCAACAGACCTATTCAATAGTTACAGCCTGAAAAAACTTTTAAGTAACTTGCAATATTTCTAATTCTACGTAAATCCTACATGGTGCTCACAGACGTTTGAGGTAAGCCTCATATCTCTCCACAAGAGCACATTGCTCACAGTGTGCAGCTTATCACCTACAGAGATGTTTCTAGCCTTTTCTTACTCTCATGCAGTCTTCTCACCAGGTTCAGTTTCTGTGTAATAGCTTCCCCTTTTGTAAAAATGACCATTTTGAACCTTGTTCACCCTTTAGGCTGAACCATGATGGAAAAATCAGGATCTTGGAAAGTTCTACAGCAGGCAGTGGGTGATATTTTACTGGTACCTTCATCAACAATTATCTTTGAGGACTTTCTTAGAGATCAGGCTTCACAGGTGACCCTTGAGTGGAGGAATGCTGGCCTAGTGCCTAACCCTCAGTAAGCCTGGTTCTAAGGGAGAGGTTGTAGATTAGACAAGTGTAGGTAGGTAAGATGTTTTAATCTTTTTTTGTTGCCCGGACTTGGTTCTTGATACTATTCCTTTTTCAACGATTGTAAGCCACATTGAACTACAGTATTATAGGCTAATGTGGGATATGCATGACATTTAAATGTAAATGTAAAATATTGTACGATATGGGTTAGTGTCTTTTAAGCCCTACCCCCTGATACCAGCAAAATGTTGGAGAGGGGGGAGGAATGAGTAACTGAAAACCTCTGGAAAATATGTTCCATACATAGGATAATTGCCTGTCACTATCATGCAGTCAGTAAATATGAGAAAACTGTCAGAATACTGGCATAAAACTCAGAGTTAGCTGCAATTATGATGTTTAATGAACTTCAACACCAACCTGGTGGGGGAGAGCAGGGGTGAAAGAAGAGGACAGAAGGGATTATGTTCTTCTAGATTTTGGGTGAGGGAGGAAGGGTAAAAGAGGGGGTTATTTCGATAGTTTTACATGTTTGGTTGCTATAAATGTTCTTATATGCTTGTTACTGAACAACATTGTGTGATGTTATGGCTGGTTCTTCGAAGAATAAATGAGATCCAGTCTTGCGTATTTGTTCTTTCTAAAAAGTTGCAAAGAAATATTAAAAATATAAAACGTTGTTATGCCAATAAAGTTATATGAATCTCCTCTGTACACTCTAGCTCAGCGGTCTCAAACACGCGGCCCACAGGCTGCATGTGGCTCTCCAGGTTTTATTTGCGGCCTGCGGTCTGGAGTCCATCATTCTATTCTTTTTGGAGCAGCAGCCAGCTCGTTCGCTCAAAGCCGCGGGTTGGCGGCTCCTTGCGCTATCCACTCCTACATCGGAAGCCTCTCTGATGTCACAACATCAGAGAGGCTTCAGACGCAGGCGCGGATCTCGCAAGGAGCCGCCACCCGCGGCTTTGAACAAACGAGCCGGCCAGAAACGCTGCTGCTCCAGTGGTGTACCAAGGGGGGGGGCGGTCCTCTGTTCTCTTCCCTGCAGGGCCGACCATCTCTGGCGGCCCGATGTCAATTCTGACGTCGAGAGGACGTTCTGGCTAGCCAATCGCTGCCTGGCTGCCCGGAACGTCCTTTCCGACGTTAGAATTGACATCGGGCAGCGAGAGTTGGTCGGCCCCGTGCAGAAGAGAAGCAGGGAGATGGCCTGTTCCCGATAGCGGCAGCAGCAGCAGCCTATTCCGTGGCGGCGGTGGCATGGGGGAGGGCAGGAAGGAAGGAAGAAAGAAAGAAAGAAGTTGGGGTTGATCAGGATAATTGCACACAAGCGTACTTATAGCTATTCTAGGGTTGTAAAATGAAATGACAAAAAAAATGATGCAAAATATTTTAATAAAATCCAAAATCTTATTTTTTATTGGTTATCAATATTAGATCATAAGAATTATCAATTAATTATCAATTGATTATCATTTGCATCATGAGAATTATTACAGAAGCCAAAAGCTGGCCTTGCTCATAATAAATTCCAACGTTCTACCAGTTACACATCCATATATATCCTAAATGACGACATTCCTTCGTTACAATCCATCTGCAATCTAATTGGTCCACATTATTTGTTTCCATATAAGGCTAGCTTCATATAGGAGTGTCACAAATAACATTCTTATACCTAAAAAGTTACATACTCACATTAAGCTTACATATTTTATAAAAAGAAGAAATACATAAACAGATATTGTAATATACTCACAAAGGCTATATAGCTTTTAAATCCTTTCCTGTAAAACTCAGTGTGTCTTTTCTATACTGAGATCTCTGTCTCACTAAGACTGAACAAAGAAAAAAAAGATGGACGGAGCAGTTAGCCTTCCCATCAAGATTCTAAAAAGTTGAAAAAAGTTGCTTAAGGTCAGAGGTCTAACACCAGCTGTAACCTTATCAGGATTAGAGAATGACACGGGGAAAAAATCTGTCCCCGTCACCGGCCCACCATCCTCTGCACCGCCCCGTCACCGCCGTTCCCTTCACCGCCCCGTCACCGTCACCGCCATCCCTTTCACCGCCCCGTCACCACCACTGTCATCCCATTCACCGCCCCGTCACCGTCCCCGCTGCATCCATATAAGCCTTAGTACTGTAATATTTAGCTTATTCCTTTCTTATAAATCAAAGTTCCTGCTGCTGAACTAGAGAAAGAGATGTTCAGCTGGCAGGGCTTTGTTTATAAATTTTTATCAACACAACTAATATACTATTTTATCCTAAAGCAAAAAATAAATAAATAAATATAATTTTTTTTCTACCTTTGTTGTCTGGTTTCTGCTTTCCACATCTTCTCATTGAATTCCTTCCATCCACTGTGTGTCTTTTCTCTGCGTCTTCCATTTGCTGTTACTGTGCCTCTCCCTTAACCCCCCCCCCCAATTGGTCTAGCACCCATCTTCTTCCCTCCGCTCCTGCATAGTATGGCATCTGTCTTCTTCCCACTCTGTCTTCCACATTTCCCTTGGGGGTCTGTTCCTCTCCACCCTCCTTCAATGTCTGTTCTATTCCTTTCCACCACCACCCTTCCCTCCCTCCTTTACCATCTGTTCCTTTCTACTACCCTTCAGCTCCTCTCGCGTGGCCTATCTACCTTCCTTCCTCTTATTTTCATGGCACGTTACAATGTAATTTGTGCAAGCCACTGGAGCCTGCAAGCTCGGTCCCTGTCCCATCCCCACAAACCATCTCGCTTCTGTGCTCCTATTTTCTCCATTTCTAATATCTCCCCTATGTATCTGTCATTGCCCTCCCTGTGTCCATATACCATCCCCATGGCATGTCCCCTTTATGTCTCTGTCCCTATGCCCCATGCACATAATTTCCCCTCTTTCTGTTACCTTCCTGTGTCCAGATTTCCCCTATCTTCCTCTTCCATACCAGTGTGTCTCTTCTTTTCAACCCCATCTAGCTTTTTTCCCTCTTTCTTCCCCCCCCTGCTTCTAGCATCTGGCTCACCTGCCAGTCCTTCCCTTTCTTTCCTGCTGTGGGTTTTTCTTTCCGACTTCATCCCCTTGGCCCAGAATCCTTTTCCCTTTCACTCCCTCCTTCCAATTTGAGCCGGGAACACTAGCGATCGCACGGTCCCCGCAGCCACTACCTGCCTGCCCAATCGATCCTAGTGTTTAGCCAGCTCTCTCCCTTCTCCTCACCTTAGTTTATAGGTTTTCTTTTTCGGCGACCTGCACGCTTTCCCAAAGAGCCGCGCACGCACGGCTGCTCAGTGTTCAATCTTCTGCTCTGCTGCAACTTCCTGTTTCCGGTTGCGTCGGAGCAGAAGATCAAAACTGAGCAGCAGCGGGTGCGCAGCTCTCTGATAGCGTGCGAGTCGCCGAAAAAGAAAATCTACAAACTAAGGTGAGGAGAAGGGAGAGAGCTGGCTAAACACTAGAATCGATTGGGCAGGCGGGTGTGAGCTGCGGGGACCGCGCGATCCTTCATGCCTCACTGCGGGGACAAGACCATTCACCGACCCGCGGGCGGTGAATGGCCTTGTCCCCGTCGCCGCAGCGACTGCTAGTTTTCTTCCCCGTTTTCGGCGGGTGACCCGCGGCTAAAATGCGGTGGCCGCGGGTAAACCGCCACCGTGTCATTCTCTAATCAGGATCTCTTCAGGATTTCAGATATATGAAAATCAAAATAAAATATATTCTTAATCTATATGTTAACTTACACTTGTTAACTTATTATCTATAGCTACCTAAGTAAATTTCTATTGTGTAATTTTACTGACTTACTAAACTTAAATTTGGATCAATGCATACAATGATACACATATGGTTTTGATTTGTGTTTCCCACAGCAAAACTCAAGTCATGGCAACCTTAGGGCCCCCTGGTATATGGATACCAGGTCAAAAGCCAACTCCTGTCTGCCTACATTTCCCTGAGGATTGGCCTAGTTTAGGCTGGTCACTCTTTAGGATAAAGAAGCCCTATAAAACTTAAGCTTTTCCATATGGGGTATATTTGGTATGGTAGTTATCAATCACAAAATGTCTTAGCCTGCCTTGTACCCTCAAGCATATGAGATGTGTCAAATCAATATATTAACTTAGAATTCCTGTCTTTTACTTTTGTATTTTTGATTATTACATTCCAGCTTATCCAATTTTAATTTATTCATTTATAGCTACTAATCCACATTCTCACTTGCTCTTGGATTAGGCCCTATCTATCAACAGGTTTTTCTAACTAGTAAATCCTGGTGCAATGTGAGAAAGTGTAATAGCTGAATTTTTTTATTATTTCATGTTTGCTCACCCATACCTGTCCAGGTAAACCAAGCTGGCCCTCCTCAGAACTACTTAAGGCATAGGACAAGGTCATTAGGGTGGGGACAGGGAGCCAGAAAAAAAAGCAAAAAATGGGGCACAGAGGAAGGAAGAAAGAAGGAGGGGGGACAGGGAACCAGAAACAAAGCAAAAAATGGGGCACGGAATCAGAGAAAGACAGACAGAGAAAGAAAGAAAAAGTTGGGGGAGGGAATGAGGTCTGGAGGAGAGGAAGCATACAGGAGGCTGAAAGAAGGGAAGAAGTATTGGATGCACAGTCAGAAGAATAAAGTGCAACCAGAGACTGATGAAATTACCAAACAAAGGTAGGAAAATGATTTTATTTTCAATTTAGTGATTGAAATGTGCCAGTTTTGAGAGAGAAAAGATATTGAACTTTAAATGTGAGTGCTGCAGAAAAAAATAGAGTACTTGGAGGGCCGCAGAAAAAATAGTTAATGTCTTATTAAAGAAATAACAATTTTGCATGAGGTAAAACTCTTTATAGTTTATATATCTTTCCTTTTAACTGTTAAAGGAAAGTTTTATAAACTATAAAGAGTTTTACCTCATGTAAAATTGTCATTTCTTTAATAAGGCATTAACTATTTTTTCTGTGGCCCTCCAAGTACCTACAAATCCAAAATGTGGCCCCGCAAAGGGTTTGAGTTTGAGACCACTGCTCTAGCTTCACCCCCTCCTTTTCTGTTCCCTGCACAGTGCCTGGGACAGGATGGATTGCATCTAGAAGTAGAGGATTGTTTTTGATTGAGATTTAAGGCACTGACCAATAAATTAATCTACCTCAAAATTATTTTGTTCTAGGTAACTATCTAGTTTGCCTACAGTAGTTGTGTCAACTTGCGGCCCAGGGGCCACATGCAGCCCGCCAGATACTATTTTGAGGCCCTTGGTATGTTACCATTGTTCTGAAGCATTGCCCGCCTCGCTGCTGTAACTTCACGCAAGCACTTTCCTGCATCTGTATGCGATTGTGAGGTGGAGTGGAGAGGCCAATCACATACAGATGCAGGAAAGCACTTGCATGAGGTTCCAGCAGCGGGGCGGGCAGCGTTCCAGAATGTAAGGTAACCATTGGAGGCAGTGCAACTTGTGCGTGTGTATGTAATCTTGTGAACTCTCACAAAATTCGGCACTTCTCCTGGTGGTGACTGCTTGATGTAAGATGGGGGTTGTCTGGAGGAGGTGAGAGCTGGAGGCAGTTGCAGACACGACCACCGGACACTTAAGGCACAAGTTTTCCAGGCATAAGTCGGATATTGATTCTCCCCTAGAAGACTACACCAAAATCTTGTCTCTTGCAGTTGATACTTTAGAATCTAACCTTCACTTTCTGCATGTTGCACTGCTTTCAGCTGTATATTGCTGAAATTATCAGAAGCAATTAAGGAAAGATTTATAAACTAGAAAGAGTTTTACCTTATGCAAAATTGTCATTTCTTTAATAAGACAGTAACTATTTTTTCTCCGGCCCTCCAGGCCTAAAAATCCAAAATGTGGCCCTGTAAAGGGTTTCAGTTTGAGACCGCTGGCCTACAGGCAGTGGCGTACCTAGGGTATGTGGCACCCGGGGCCCATCATTTTTTGACACCCCCCCCCCCCCATGTAAAAAATTTTTTTTTTTTTGCAATAACCATGAAATGGAATAAATGGTCAGAATAGAAACAGGCAGTGAAAATTTTCTTTTATTGAACCTCATATATGTAACCATTATTCCAAACATAACATAACATAAATTATGTCTAAATTGTCATGACATTAGAAGTACATATGGAGTAGTTGCAGGTGATGCTTGGGACAGTTCTGATTGTGTTAGTTCGGTTTTATGTGTTTTTTGAATAGAAGGGTTTTTATTTCTTTTTGAAGGTTTTGCAGTCTGTGGTTGATATCAATTGGTTGTAGAGTTGGGGGTCGAGTGTTGCAGCTCGAATGGCTAGGAGGTTGTCGAACAGTTTTTTTCTTTTGACGTTTTTGGTTGGAGGGTGTGTGAATGGTGCACAAGTTCTCCTATGTCTGTTTGAAGTGGATTGAATTATTTAGCTGAAGAAATTAGTTACCCCCCCCATTCCACACACATTAATTCTCTTCCATTTTTGTTCCCATTATAAAAAACACTGATAAGTTCCCAGAAAAAAAATACATTAAAATAAGAAGTGAAAACAAAGGCCCCTACAGATGAGAACATAACATAAGAATAGCCTAACTGGGTCAGACCAATGGTCCATCATGCCCAGTAGCCCATTCTCATGGTAGCCAATCCAGGACACTAATACCTGGTCAAAACCCAAAGAGTAGCAACATTCCATGCTACCGATCCAGGGCAAGCAGACACTTCCCCCATGTCTTAATAACAGATTATGGACTTTTCCTCCAGGAATTTGTCCAAATCTTTCTTAAAACCAGCTACACTATCTGCTTTTACCATAACTTCTGGCCACTTCATTTTTAAGTTTAGATCTTTCCTTTCAAACAGAGACCTTGCTAGATGTCAAATACAGCACAAGGTAACTTCACATGGACTTAGCTGTGCAGGAAATGTGAATCTCCTCATACACCCACCATATAGTGCAAAAATGTGCAAAGGTCTGTTTTTTTCTTTCAATCACTACATAGCCTAATGCCACACAAGCAGCGCTGTTACAAACATATTCTGTAGGTCAATGCTAAGGATAACAAAGTTTCCTTCCTTGGACCAGAAGGAGATAAACCACTGGAAGAGATCCCAAAACAACACCCAAAGACCCACTCAGTGTGTGAATCAGTTGAGTGGAGTGGACTAACTGGGGGGTGGAAATGGGCCCGGAGTTTGCTCAGCAGAATTTCCCAGACCACCTCTTCCTCTCAACACATTGACACGCTGCCACCATCACCACTAGGAACACCTCACTGGGTAGGCCAGCTATGCTATAAACTTTATAAAACACATTATTATATTTTCTTATAAAGCACATATTTTAACTGAACTCTCTGACATCCTCAGCCTTTCCATTCACAAAAATGGAAGAAAAGTTCCCATTTCCTGCTGTCTCATGTCCCCGGCCTATACAATATTTTTTTTCTGCAGACCCTTCAAAAGTCTGACCAAATCCTCGTTTCACTTGCATTATAAAGTACTGAGGATGCCATCTCTCCCCAATCACAGGTCCTAAAGTCTAAGACAGTAGCGCAAACTAATGCTGCCAGATACAGGAAAAAAAAATTTTGATTCGATTCAGCCCTATTGAATTGGTTTTTCAATTCGATTTTCCTGCCCAGTTGGGTGATTTTTTTCAAAACTCCTGGTGGGTTTTATAGCTTTTTCACCCCCTTTGGCTTCTCCTAACCACACTGGCGCTGTGGTGTAAATAAAATAAAGAAACAAAAAGGACTTTTCCTCTTTCTGATAAATCCTAGCTCACGTTTGCAGTCCAACACCAGCTCTGGCAGGATACACATTTCAAATCTGACATGTTATAATCACAAAACAGAAAATAAAATTAATTTTTCTACCTTTTGTTGTCTGGTTATATTTCAAATCTTGTTGGTCCAAGGCTCTGGTTTTCTTCTGATAACTTGCTTGCCAGGGTCTCCTTCTTTCTGCATGCTAACCATCCATCTGCCAACTCTGTCCTCCCTTTCCATTTCCCTTCCCTTCCCAGGAAGTCTGGTATCTTTCCTTTTTTTCATCTCCCTCCACAGATCCACCTTTTCTTAAATACCCTTTCATCCGGCATCTCTCCCTCCTTCCCCACCATCCCAGAGTCCACCATCTCTCCCTTTCTTTTCCTAATTACCCTCCTATCCAGTATCTCTATCCCTCCTCAACACCATCCCTTGTGTCCAATTTCTCTCCCTTTCTGTTCCTTCCCTCCCTAAATCCCATGGTCCATCATCTCTCTCCCTCTCCTCTATTTTCAGACCCATTATTTCTTCCCCCCCCAAAGTTTGGCATATGCATGTCTCTTTGAACACCCCCTTCCCTCCGTGTACTTCTAAATCATGGTCCCCGCCCAAAGGCCTGTCCCCCCTTAAAGGTCTGCCTGTCCCCCCTTGAAGGCCTGCCTGCCTGCCTTTCCCCCCTTGAAGGCCTGTCCCCCCTTGAAGGCCTGCACCCCCTTGAAGGCCTGCACCACCCCCCTCGAAGGCCTGCACTCCCTTGAAGGTCTGCACCCCCCCCCCCGAAGGCCTGTCCCCCACTTGAAGGCTTGTACCACCCCCTTGTAGCTTCTCCCCCCCTTGTAGGCCTGTCCCCCCCTTGAAGGCCTGCCTGCCTGCCTTTCCCCCCCTTGAAGGCCTGCACCCCCTTGAAGGACTGCACCCCCCCCCCCCGAAGGCCTGCACTCCCTTGAAGGTCTGCACCCCCCCGAAGGCCTGTCCCCCCCTTGAAGGCCTGTCCCCCCCTTGAAGGCCTGTCCCCCCCTTGAAGGCCTGTCCCACCCCCTTGTAGGCCTGTCCCCCCCCTTGTAGGCCTGTCCCCCCTTTAAGGCCTGCCTGCCTGCCTTTCCCCCCCTTGAAGGCCTGTCTCCCCCTTGAAGGCCTGCACCCTCCTTGAAGGCCTGCACCCCCCCTTGTAGGCCTGTCCCCCCCCTTGTAGGCCTGTCCCCCCCTTGAAGGCCTGCCTGCCTTTCCCCCCTTGAAGGCCTGTTCCCCCCCTTGAAGGTCTGCACCCCCCCAAAGGCCTACACCCCCCCGAAGGCCTGCACCCCCCTGAAGGCTTGCCTGCCCCCCTTGAAGGCCTGCACCCCTTGAAGGTCTGCACCCCCCCCCGAAGGCCTGTCCCCCCTTGAAGGCCTGCCTGCCTGCCTGTCACCCCCTCCCCCTTGAAAGCCTGCTTGCCTGCCCGCCCGCCCCACCCTGAAGGCCTGATGCCCCGACCCACCCCGAAGGACCGCTCGCCCCCCTGGCCTCCCCGCACCACCTATGAAGCAGCCGCAGCAGGATCGCGAAGTCGGCGTCAGCGATCCCTGCGCTGCTTCCTGCGCCACGGTCCCGCCCCTCCTCTGACGTCAGAGGAGGGGCGGGATCGCGGCGCAGGAAGCAGCGCAGGGATGCTGACGCTGACTTCGCGATCCTGCTGCGGGCTGCTTCACAGGTGGTGCAGGAAGGTCAGTGGGGCGAGCGGTCCTTCGGGGGTGGCGGGGGACTGAACGGCAAGGCCGGGAACACCCCCTTAGGGCTGGCACCCGGGGCGGCCTGCCCCCCCCGCCCCCCCTAGGTACGCCACTGCCTACAGGAAAAGCCTAATCTTTTTACTGTCCCTCTAAGTAGCTCAGGTTTGATGTTCCTTTTTTGTCATTCTGGATATATGAGGATCCCTCTCCCTCCATTTCTTTAACTTATCTCTTTTCTCCTTTGCCCTTATCAGCATCCACTGTATTTCTCTCTTCTGTTCTTGAATATTTAAAGAATCTCTTAAATATGCCATTATTCAATACCTAGAAGGCATATCTTTTGCTGTTCTTCTTTCCTGAAGTTCCCTCTTTACACCCTGTGCAGTAAACCTACCAAGCCCCTCTCCCCATTAAGCTCTTCCAGCCCTCACAAAAATACTGAGCTGTGCATTTAATGTGTGAAAGCCATGGGTTGTCTTGCTGAAAAGCTACCCATTAAGCACAGATGGCATGGTGGCAAAGCTGGCTCAAAGCCTCAGTTTGTTCTCACAAGGTTTATTTAAAGATCTGAAAAAAGGAGATCCGCTTTCTCATTCAGAAGTTAAACTGCGCACAAGTGGATGATTTAAAGGTGTCTAGGCACAATGCAAGAATATACTGTACAGCAAAGGCTCCTAGCACAAAGTATGAGCAGGTAGAATATTGAAGGTCTCAGTTCTTGGGCTAAAGTTCCGAAATAAATAACTAATCCCCTTCTGCCAGAGCAATTATAGAATAATGGCATGGCTGAAGTGACTGGAACTGGGACATTAACTGCCAGTACATGCTCTACACAGTCGTACCTGCATTTTTGGAATATAACTTATCTAAACATTGGGACACGCATTACATTTCTGCAGAAAGGTATTGATAGTAAATCGATTACACAAATCATAAGTAAGATAAACATACAAGGGGTAATTTTATATCAGTGCATCTAAGATATATGCACCCAGAGGACACCTGATGTTAAGTGCCTAGATTGGTGTGCCTAGCCCAGTGGTCTCAAACTCAAACCTTTTGCAGGGCCGCATTTTAGATTTGTGGGTACTTGGAGGGCCCCAGGAAAAATAGTTAATATCTTATTAAAGAAATGACAATTTTGCTTGCTGTAAAACTCATTATAGTTTATAAATATTTTTTTTTTGGATAAGTCTTAATAATATTATAATTTATAGCTAAAGAGACATATGATCAAGAAACTGTTTTATTTTACTTTTGTGATTATGATAAACATACCGAGGGCCTCAAAATAGTACCTGGCAGGCCACATGTGGCTCCCGGGCCGTGAGTTTGAGACCACTGGCCTAGCCTATCTAGGCACTTAACTTAATTATTTAATAGGCTAATTAGTACTGATAACAAACTTAATTGACTTGATAATTGGCTTAAATTAAAATGAATTGGGTGGTAGGCACCTAACTCAGTAGGCGCCTACTGATTCTAGATAGGTGCCTAGCTCACGGCACCTACTAGAAAGTGGGTGTGGTTAAGGGCGGATCATGGGTGTATCAATTATATATGCAAATGTTTATAATTCTAGCATACACAGGTATATGCGCTATTCTGTAAATATATCCATATTGCAATAGTATATATTTTACAGGTGGCCGTGCACATGGTCTATCTCTGGGCAGAGTGTGGAAGGGGCACACATTTATGTGTGTAATTTATAGTTATACTAGTCTTTAAGCCCGTTACATTAACGGGTGCTAGAATAGATGTGTGTGTGTGTCTGTCTTTCTTTCTGTCTCTCTCTTTCCTCAGCTGTCCAGCAGCACCCCTTCCCTGCTCCTCCTGCCAAGCAGCAGCCCTTCTCCTTTCCTTTTACCTCCTCACTGTCCAGCAGCACCCCTTCCCTGCTCCCCCTGTCCAGCAGCAGCCCTTCTCCCTTCCTTATACCCCCCCATCCAGCAGCACCTCTTACCTGATCCCCCTGTCCAGCAGTAGGCCTTCTCCTTCCCTGCTCCCCGCACCTCGCATTATCAAAGTGGGCCAGCCTAGCAAATGCCCCGTGGCTGCTGCGTTTGCTGGTCAGGGGGGTGAGAAGAGATGTCCCGGCAGCGCAGGAGTCAAACCGCCGCTGAAATCACTGTCACAAGCCGCCCCACACGCCGGAAATGGAATTCGTCAGGGAGGGACACAGCACGGTGGCAGGGATCACAAAACCCTAATTGCACATGCGCGCTTAGGGTTTTATTATAGAAGATGTGTTATCACTGTACATAGGTGCACACACATATGCCAGCTCTGTCGCTTACACCTAAGTGTATTTCCAGTCTATTTTTGGCTGGCTGAGACATAGCCGGCTGGGCCAATATTCAGCTGCTAGTTGGCTAAGTCTAAATGGCACCCCATTCTCTCTCTTTTCCCCCACACCTCCCACACAACATCTCTCCTTCTCTCATTCCAATCTACTCTCCTTTTCCTGTAATGGGTCGGCGGTAGTGACAGTGATTCTTACATGCTGCCTGACACTAACCCAGAAGTCACCCCTCTCCTGCATCCTGCCCTGCTCTGTCGCAGTTTCCTGTTTCTCTACGTAGCACAAGGGAGGCTTCCGGGTTAGTGGCCGCTGCTGCTGCCCCATTGCAGGAAGAGGAGAATGGAGTGAGATGAGGGAGAGAAGGTGAGATACTGCATGGAAGGGGGGTTAAGAGAGGAAGAATTGCTGGACATGAGGTGGAAGGGACTGGGGAGGAAGGGAAAGATGCAGCAATGGGGTGGAGGGGAGGAGAGAGAGATGCTGCTTGAGTGGGGGAGAGAGGAAGAATTGCTGGACATGGGTTGGAGGGGACTAGAGAGGAAAAGAGAGATGCAGCAATAGGTTAGGGTAGAGGGGAGGGAAGGGTGAGGGGTGAGAAAGGGAGAAAATGGACATGTAGGGGAGGGATAGGTGCATGGGGAGAGAAGGTAAGATATTGGAAATGATGGTAAAGGGGAGGGAGAGATGCAGAATGGGGGAGTAACATAGTAAATGACAGCAGATAAAGACCTGAACAGTCCATCCAGCCTACCCATAAGTTATACTCATTTAAAAAATACAGGAGTAGATTATCTTGTCTCTTCTTTGATATTTCTGGGCCATAGAGATGTTGGACCCAGGGCACAAGGGAGGGAAAGAGAGAGAGAAAGGTGGTGGATTATGGGAGAGAGGAAGAGATAGAGATGTGGTAGATGAGAGGGAAGGAGAGATATATAGGAGGTGGAGAGGGGAGAAAGAGGGAGATGTTGAATCCAGAAGCCAAAAGGAGTGATGGAGAGATGTTGAACAATGGGAGTGAGGGAAAAGAGGGAGAATGCTGGATAATGGGGGAGAGAGCAGGAGGGAAAGAGAAAGGACCGGGAGATAAGAGGCTATGAGGATGGTGAGGGGAAAAAGAGGGAACAGATGCTGAGCTCGAAGGGTGGAGGGAGGAAAACCTGAGAATGATGGAACTATGTGGAAGAGGCCAGAAGGAGGAGAAGGGGGTGGTAAGGAATGAGAGGATAGTGATTACAGAGAGTGGAAATATGGTAATGGGGTATTGATTAAAGATGAAAGGGAATGGAGAACTGAGAAGGAGTGAGACAGGGAATGGAGAGGTAGTGTGTGAGAGAATTTGACAGGAAGCTGAAAAGTAAAAAGAAAGAGAAGGGTGAGAAAGAGGGTGAAATTTGATTCGACAGAGGCAGGTGTAATGAGGGAATAGAGAGGAGAGGAGAAAAGACAAATGGACAGCAGCTGCTTGAGATACAGTTAGCAGACAGGAAAACAGAAAAGATAAACTGGAATAATAAAATGTCCAGACAACAAAGGTAGAAAAAAGCATTTTATTTTGAATGTTTTAAATGGAATAAGTTAGCTTTCGAAATGTGCATAGCAAATGTCTGTATTGTGTTCAGTAGAAAATGAAGTGCATTTCTGTTTTTATTTCTCTAATATTGCAGTACATGCTGAGTTTAACTTCTTGTGATTCCCCGTTCATTTTTTGTTCAAATATTTTTACTTCTGTGGTCCCTTGTTCTATATTTGGTGAGGCTCTGTTGGTATCATAGTAATAAAAAAACAACTCTTTTAGGTACAATAATGCCATTTGACTCATTCCAACTTCATAAGATTCCATCATATTGAAACATATTTAAACAATTTATATTTCAAGAGCCTTCAGAAGCTTTATGTACTTTAGAGTACATAAAGCTTCTGCAGTTCATAGAGTTTTTCGCCACTATGCTTGCTGATCGGCTCATCTATTTACTTATATTCTTCCCCCCCCCCCCATGGAGGGGCATAATCGTAAGGAACATCTAAGACTGTTTTCGTCTAAGTCGCAAGTCATCCAAAGTAAAAAACAGCCTAGGACACATTTTCAAAAAATACGTCCAAAATTTTTTTTGTTTTGAAAATTGTCTAACTATACGTCCTGCCGATCTGATCATCCAAGTCGCTAAATCTTCCATCTTTATACTACATTTTCGTCCATCTTTTTGTCCAAGTCAAAAACGCCTAGAACAAGCCCTGTTGGACATGGGAGGGGTCTGCAAAGTGATGGACTGAACACCCAGACATAGCACCTAAATAGTGGGGTACCTTACAGGGCACTGCTGTGAACTTCACAAAATGGGTGCCATGTCATCATCTCGCTACAGCTCCCATATAGGTCATGGTGAGCCCCCCAAACCATCTCCAGAATCCCCTAGACCCACTTATCTACCACCCTAATAGCCCTTATGGCTGCAGAAGCCACTTATATGCCAGTAAAAAAGGGTTTTGGGGGGTGTATAGAGGAGTGCACTTGTTTAAGTATCAATGCAGTAATTACAGGGGCTTATGGGCATGGGTCCTCCTCTCCATGAGTCCCTAACTCACCCTCAAGAAGGCTTAAGCGCCTCTGTGCTGGACGACAAGGCTTTCCTATGCCAGGCTGCCAGGTGAAGATGGTCTGGAGGCTGAATTTTAAAGGTGTGATTATGATTTTTCTGGGATTGGGGGGGTCAGTGATCACTGGGGTAGTGTATGGGGGTCTGTTTTATGTGTTTGCAGCGCTTATCTGGTGACTTTAGGTGGGTTTTTGTGACTTAGACCATGTTTTACATGGTCTAAGTCACAACGTCCAAGTTCTGTCTAGGCTCTGTTGTAAAACTTTCGGTTATACATGCTGTACGACTAAGTCTAAGCTGGCCCACGTCCTGCCCAACTCCTGCCCTCGACACTCCTACTGAAACACCCCATTTATCTTTGGTCGTTCAGCGGCACTGTGAAGGCCTAGGTCATTTTTAAATATGTCCAAAACCCAGTTTTATTATCGGCACTTTGGATATTTTTGACTTTTTGATCGTCCAAGTGGCGACTTAGGCTGGTTTTTTGACGTTTTTCTCTTTTGATTATGAGCCCCTTATTATTTAGAAACTTATCTGAAAAGCTCTGGCATAGCATAAAGCCTAACATATACCCGTAGGTATTAAATTGCACTGCTGCCGACTGAAACGAACAGGATCCGTTTCTTGGTCCCGAAATCGTCCTGCAAAACATTCTGTCATCTATTTCAGACGTCTGGAGGCAATTCCCCTTAGAAAGAAAGATACACAGACAGAGTTCTAAAGGGATAGCCTGTTTTTTTTATTAGTCTGCATTCATTATATATCTTCAGTGGTATTAGCAGATGACGTAAGTACAGACCATATCTAGTGACAGGATACATAGGCTTCAAAGAAGTAATCAAAAAGGAGCAGGATATGTACTTCATTGTTTAAAGCTAAAAGGTGTAAAAAGCTTCCTTTATCTATCTCAACCGGTACATAGTAGTGAGGGATCGAGCCTTCATTGTCTGAGAGTTAACTTCGTTAACATAAATTAAATGACCTCTTCTCAAACCATTAAGAGAGTAAACACCCAACATTCTACATTTGATTACTTCCAGCATGGACAGAGACAGAAAACTTATCCTTTCCTTTCAATCCCCTCTTACGTCATGAAAATGACGTCATAAATGCACAGCATGAGCGTGGAGGGAGAGATATTCTAGATATGTCTCTTGAGGAGGGGTTTTAGGGGCTGCAATATGAGTCAAACAGCGCAGGAACAGTCTAAAATTACATAAGCAACAAGAGTGCAGATAATAATAAAGATTATAAAAATAAGAAGGTCTTTCACCCACCCCTGCATCCAAATAAAATACAGATCCCAAGGATTAGATAAACCAGAATTACGTTTAAGTTCAACATTCTTATTGATAGTAATAAGGGACTCAAACCTAGCCTTAACCTGGTCTCGGGCCTTGAATTCATCTGGGACCCCTATCTCATCTATGTATAGCTAAAGTGCACTGGCCTATCTACTGGCTGAGTAGTTTAACACGGAGCCGAAGGTCTCCACAGAGCCAGTAAATATCACCTAAAGAAAAATCTAATGTTGCAACAGTGAAGCATACCTATAATTTCCAAAAAAGAATACTAGGCTGTAGTTAAATTTCCAGTATGCCTCGGACAATAGTTTCTGATTAATACATTAACACATTTTAGCTAATCATGATTTAATCAGGACTACTTGAAACCGTCTTCCTGCCCTCAGGGTCTATCTGCATCCCCATGCCAGAGTCAGATTGATACAATTTCCCATAGGCCTTTGGTGACACCAGCTATGCCAACCGAAAATGCTGAACGCCTACAACGGCTTTGCTGACATCTTCCATATTCTTTGAAATGAAAGCAAACTTGTGGTACCCTTAGCCAGCTTGCCTCGCTTATGCCTTACCAATCTCTAACAGTATATCATAGCTGTCCTCCAAGCTATGAAGATGAACAGTTCCCATTATGAGTTCAAACCTCTGTCTTAGGTTGCATAGGTCGTATCTATATCTTACCCATCGTTGAGCGAATGAACGGTGCATAAGAGGTGCAGGAAACTTTCTCAGGAGGCCCAGGCAAAAAGGTACAAGGATGTCATAAGAGAGTATGTAAGTATGGGATATGGGATAATATTATCTCTGACCCTGGTAATGGTAATGCAATAGGCCATGCCAAATTAAAACCAAATTAGAACCAAATTAGCAATTTGTCAGAGAAGATACTGGAAATTCATGTATAACTGCCTTATAAGCTAGAAGGAACTTTGTGAGAAAAGAAATGTACACGTGTTTCACTCTACAGCAAAGGAGAATCATAACAATACATAGCAAAATTTGTAGAATAGTTAAGATAGGATGAATTAAAACATTAAATACATGGTTTGCAGTGGACGAATACCCAAAGAAAAGTTCCCAAACTGAGACATGAGCGTCTCGTAGCAAATTTTCTATAGTTTGTGCAATCTGTCCATTTTCAAAAGTGATAGTATGATTCACTTCTTTGGAGGTTTTCTTAAGTTGTTCAATGTAAGTATGGAGTTCAGTAAAGTTCAGCAGCTTTTGGAATGTCTCATTCCCCATTCCAAGAGGTAGTGGATGTACAGCATATGAAATAAAGTCTGAAATGTCCATAGAATAGGTTAAATAGGAGGAATTGTACAGCAAAGCGTTCTTAGGAAGGTGGCTATCTCCGATGAACAGGAAACATTGTGTACAGCATGTGTGGAAAAGTCTTTGCAGTCAGGGTGCATGAAGATGAATTAGTCCAGCAGTAACCGGCAGTCTCTTTAAACTGGTGAGATGGGATGAAATGATGTTTGCACAGGATCTGATGTTTGCACAGGATCTTTCAGTCACTGCAAATTAGTGGTATTCACCCTTGAGATGAATGATGTTTGTACATACAGGGAGGGATTTGAAAAGAGTCCCGATATCATTCAGCAGCTGTACTCCAGTGTGATCCAAATAAGAGATAGAAAATGGAGGAGAAACCATGTTGCCTGTACTGAATGTAGAGAGAGAGACCAGGTTGCCAGTACTGAATGTGGCAACATGTGACAATATTAATACATTTACTTGTTATAGTTATGGCAAAAGAGAGACAATATTCAAGTACTTAAGGTTCTTAATCAGACATTCCAAAAAGATATGTTTTTGTGTGCCGCATATAACTATTATGGCAATTCAGAGAGACCATAATTCTGTACTGAATGTATTTAAAAAATTATGTCAGTCAGAAATGTGTACTGAATGGTTCATATCAAGTGAGCACCATAGAATAAACACTGTATAGATATAGAATAAAACCTTTTCTTAAAAATATAACCCCTAACTAAGCTACATTTAGCATATGCAAATTATAGGGAAAAAAGAACATTGCGCATTTGGGCTAGTAAAAAGTGGGAAAAGAGCTAGCTCTAGAAATGGCCAATATTATATATCCTAGGGTACCCCTCAAACCAAAACAAGTAGACAAAACACAGACCACATGGCCCAGACAAGACACAAAACACATAGCTCTAGGCTTCAAACTATTCTTCCATCGGTCAAGTGTTCAGAGCTGAACTTATCTCTGGAAATAAACACATTGTTATAGAAAAACAAAACAGAGATGAACACATGAGTAAAGTATATGGACAAATAATGCATAGCATAACCATCTCATATTTAGAAAAGCTAATATCTCTTTGGATCATCTTTATCTCTGCAGTGACAAAGAGGATCCCTGGAAAACACCAGATATATCCTTGTGCCAAAACTGGGATGGGCATGCATATATCCGAACCGCTGCTAAGAAAAAGAAAAGAAAAACACATTTTAATTTTGCAACATCCTAATTTCAGCTAAAACAATAGGAAGGAATTTTTTACCAAATCACAAATGTGCCAGCTGTGGCTCTCCAGATTTTATCTTTAATAGTCCTGTTCATGCGTTCGACAATACCGGAACTCTGTGGGTGATATGGGAGATGAAATTTCCACTCAATGCGGAATGCGATAGCTAAATCTTTGCATACTCTGGCAGTGAAAGCAGGACCATTATCTGAGTTGATGTGTGTGGGACATCCCCACCTAGGGATGATTTCGCGAAGTAAAATGTTCACCATAGTCTGAGCAGTTTCATTTGTAGTGGGAAAAAACTTCAGGTTATCGGGAGAACATGTCAACAATAACAAGGGCAGCTGGTATACAGGGTTTCCCCTCTTTGCACCAAAGTCCGTCCGAAGGGCGGCTTTGGGCACCGGCCAGATGGGCATTGATTAAGCCAGTGACCAGGGTCTCTGCAATTAAAACATCCAGTACTTCTAGATGGATTATTACCATCTCAATCGGAGACAGGGGCCCGCCCGCTACGAAACCCGTGACCCCCTCTTCCGCAAGGAGCGGACAGGCGCGGTCCCCAGGTAGGTAGCTGGCCCTAATAATGCAGGATTTCATATAACATAAGAACATAAGAAATGCCTCTGCTGGGTCAGACCCGAGGTCCATCGTGCCCAGCAGTCTGCTCACGCGGCGGCCCAACAGGTCCAGGACCTGTGCAGTAATCTTCTATCTATACCCCTCTATCCCCATTTCCAGTAGGAATTTGTCCAATCCTTTCTTGAACCCCAGTACCGTACTCTGCCTTATAACGTCCTCTGGAAGCGCATTCCAGGTGTCCACCACACGTTGGGTAAAGAAGAACTTCCTAGCATTTGTTTTGAATCTGTCCCCTTTCAACTTTTCCGAATGCCCTCTTGTTCTCTTATTTTTCGAAAGTTCGAAGAATCTGTCCCTCTCTACTCTCTCTATGCCCTTCATGATCTTGTAAGTCTCTATCATATCCCCTCTAAGTCTCCTCTTCTCCAGGGAAAAGAGACCCAGCTTCTCCAATCTCTCAGAATATGACAGGTTTTCCATATCTATTATCAGACGTGTTGCTCTCCTTTGAACCCTCTCGACTAATGCCATATCCTTCTTAAGATACGGCGACCAATATTGGACGCAGTACTCCAAATGCGGGCGCACCATCGCCCGATACAACGGCAGGATAACTTCTTTCGTTCTGGCTGTAATACCCTTTTTGATTATACCAAGCATTCTATTCGCTCTCTTAGCGACCGCTGCACACTGCGCCGACGGCTTCATTGTCATGTCCACCATTACCCCCAAGTCCCTTTCCTGGGTACTCTTATTCAATAACATCCCTCCCATTGTATAGTTGTACCTCGAGTTTCTGCTCCCCACATGTAATACTTTACATTTTTCAATGTTGAACTTCATCTGCCATTTCGCCGCCCATTCTTCTAATTTGTTCAAGTCCCTTTGCAACTTTTCGCAGTCCTCTGTAGTCCGAGCTCCATTAAATAATTTGGTGTCGTCCGCAAATTTTATTATCTCGCACTTCGTTCCTGTTTCTAGATCATTTATGAAGATATTAAATAGCAGCGGCCCGAGCACCGAGCCCTGCGGGACACCACTCGTGACCCTCCTCCAGTCGGAGTAGTGACCCTTCACTCCTACCCTTTGTTTTCTACCCTCCAACCAGTTTCTGATCCATCTATGTACGTCTCCTTCCACCCCATGGTTCTTCAGTTTCCGGAGTAGACGCTCATGGGGCACCTTGTCAAAGGCTTTTTGGAAATCTAGATATATGATGTCTATGGGGTCTCCTTTGTCCATCCGTTTGTTGATCCCTTCGAAGAAGTGCAATAAGTTCGTTAGGCACGATCTTCCCTTGCAGAAACCATGCTGGCTGGTTATCAGAAGTTCATTTTTTTCAAAATGTTGATCGATGTTTTCTTTTATCAGTGCTTCTGCCATTTTCCCCGGAACCGAAGTCAGGCTCACCGGCCTGTAGTTTCCCGGGTCACCTCTTGATCCCTTTTTAAAGATGGGCGTAACGTTGGCTATCTTCCAATCTTCCGGGATCTCACCTGTTTTCAGGGATAAGTTGCAAATTTGCTGCAGTAGTTCCGTTATCTCCTCCTTTAATTCCTTCAGAACCCTTGGATGTATGCCATCCGGACCCGGGGATTTGTCAGTTTTTAGTTTTTCTATCTGCCTACGAACGTCCTCAAGGCTCACTTCTATGGATGTTAATTTTTCTGCCTGACTTCCGTTGAAGAATTGCTCAGGTTCCGGTATGTTGGACGTGTTTTCGTTTGTAAATACAGACGAGAAGAACATGTTAAGCCTTTCTGCCACTACCTTCTCCTCCTTCACCACTCCCTTCCTGTCTCCGTCGTCCAGCGGTCCCACTTCCTCTCTAGCCGGCTGCTTCCCTTTAACATATCTGAAGAATGGTTTGAAATTTCTTGCTTCCCTGGCTAGCCTCTCTTCATACTCTCTTTTGGCTTTCCGAACCTCATGGTGACATTCTTTTTGATGCTTCTTGTGCTCTTTCCAGTTCCCCTCAGTTTTGTCCTTTTTCCATTTCTTGAATGATTTTTTCTTATTGCCTATCGCTTCTTTCACTGTTTTGGTTATCCACGCCGGGTCTTTTGTTCGATTCTTTTTACACCCCTTCCTGAATCTGGGGATATACAGATTTTGCGCCTCGCTCACCATGTCCCTGAAGAAGGACCAAGCATGATTTACCATTAGCCATGTTTTGGAAGTGTTCCTAAGTTTCTTCCTTACCAATTCCCTCATTGCTTCGTAGTTTCCTTTCCTGAAGTTAAAAGTTGTCGCAATGGATCTCTTGCCTTTTGACACTCCTACCTCAACCTTGAACTTGATCATATTATGATCGCTGTTTCCCAACGGTCCCACTACTTCTACTTCCTTTGCAGGTCCCCTTAACCCATTTAGGATTAGATCCAGAGTGGCATTTCCTCTCGTTGGTTCTCTAACAAGCTGTTCCATGAAACAATCCTGTGTAGCATCCAGGAATTTTGTCTCCCTAGCGCATTTCGAGCTTCCAAGCCTCCAGTCTATCCCAGGGTAGTTGAAGTCTCCCGAGGCTTAGAGATCCCAAAGCGTAGGAGAGTGTTGCATAGTGGTTAGCACTACAGCCTAAGGAACCTGAGGCTTGGGGGTTCAAACCCCGTACTGCTTCTTTTTTCAATCTGAAATTATGCACGAGAACTAGTGGGCCATTCTGAAATCATTTGTTTGACCAGAATCTGCAAAGGAGAACGGAGGTTAGAAAGGAAAGTCTGAAGTAGGGAATCCATATTTGCATGGGCATTAAGTCCTGTCTCTTGGGTCCAGGTTTCATTAAACCTCTTCCACACCTATCAAGCTCTGTCTGCAATCCTAATCGAATCACATTGGATTCCTGTTACTCATCGCATTACCTTTAAAATCCTACTTTTAGTTTTTAAAACACTGTCTTTGAACGAACCCCAATTCATTAATAACTATTTACTCCCCATAGTATATCACTTTCTTTAAGATCCATTAATCAAAAACTCTTTAACAATTCCATCACTGAAAGTTATCGGAACTCATCATCATGATATCTTCTCTGTAATGGCCCCACAATTATGGAACACCTTACCTCAGCATTTAAGAGAAGAAAATGACCTAAACCATTTTAAAAGCAATCTGAAGAGCTTCCTTTTTAAAGACGCCTTTAATTTATTTATTCCCTATTCCTATTGTTTTCACCATTCATGTCTTCTTTTGTGCTTTATTAATACAATTGTAGTTCTGCCCTTTTTTCCTTATGTATCTGTTAGTTTGTATGTCAATATGTCAAACTCATGTAATTTACTATAAATAAGCATATGTGTACACCTTTTGTTTTTTATTTGTAAATCGCTTAGCAAATTAAATTAAGCTATTCAATAAGTTAAAAATAAACTTGAAACTTGAATCTCACAAATTTCCATATTTTTCTTGCTCTATCTGTAAAACTAATTCTGGCCCCTGTATTAATTAAAGTTAATTTATCCTGACCCTCTTTAAGACACATTGGCACCATGCATACTAATATATTTTCTGTGACGGCCCCTATCATCTGGAACTCAGCACCAAACTATATAAGAGAAAGTTCATCACTTGATAAATTTAAAACTAGCTTGAAGGCCTTTCTTTTTAAAGACGCATTTGAAGTATAATAGTCCTTTTAAGGACTGTAATGGGACTTTGCTCCTTGCTTTTCTTATTCATTTTAATCTTTTCTACAAAGTGCTAGATTATTTATTTATTTTTTCCTCCCTTTTGTTTTGATCCTTCTCTCTTTCTTTTTCATTATAATTTGTTTTGTTTTTTAAATATATGCCTTTCTGACTGTCTGTTTTAATAATTACACAAATGTATTTTCTACCCTTTTTCATTTTGTTTCGGTAAGTTCCCCAAACAAACCTGAAACCTACTTACAGGGAGCTCTTCTACGTTTAAAAGTTTTAGAAACCATATTCGTTCTGTCCACTGAATATACATTAACATTTTATAACATTTCCAATATTCTTTTATCATTCTTAAAAACTTATTTCAGACAATTTATCTATGTATCAAACAAGCTGCTGAAAAGTTCTCAGCCGGCCTACAAACAGTGCTGAAAACTAGTCAGCCTGCTTGTCACTACAACAAAGGAGAAGGAGGACGAGAAGGAGGGGCTGCCCTCCCCCTCTTCCCGCCAAAGACTGCCACAGAATCAGAATCAGATCTCCGACTCCAACTCATCCACTTCACCCATACCACACATCCACAACCTGGTTCACTCACATTCAATTCATATTAAGCCCTACAGGGTTCACCACTTTCACCTACCCTATTCAACATTTACATATCCTTTCTAGGACACCCACTGCAAAAACCAAACCTGATCTATTACATATATGCAGACGACATCTCCATCCTAATCCCAGTGAATAGCATAACAAATGAAACCTCAAAATACATTACTCATATAATGACCGAAATAGAACATTGGACAAGCAACTTCAAACTGAAACTTAACACAGAAAAAAACAAAAATCTTCCTTGCAAGCCCAACGGATAAAATTGCCAATTCAACACTACATATAAAAGACCATGATTACCCAATTACCAACACAATAAAAATATTGGGAGTCACATTGGACACACACACCTCACTATGATTGAACACACGAATATTTGTGGCAACAAAATGTTTCACGATGCTATGGAGATTAAAGACCATCAAAAAATACTTTGACCCACTTTCGTTTAGATTACTAGTGCAATCACTAGTGCTTTCTACCCTGGACTATTGTAATATCGTTTATTTGGGTATCATTCAGAACTCAGCTGTCCGCTTGATATATGGATTAAAAAAGAATGACCATGTCATCCCCCACCACAAACCACTGCACTGGCTGTCAGTCGAGGCAAGAATATTATTCAAGTTCTCCTGCATATGTTTCAAGCTAGTTTGGGGACTAGCACCTACGTACCTGCAAACACACTTGTATTCTACAACCCAATAAGACAAACCAGAAACAGCTATCTTTTTGCATACCCAAGCATAACCAATTGTAAATACAAAACCTTTCTGGACAGAACTTTCATGCACCAAGCAAACAAACAACAACATTGGCTAGACAGTCACATTAATAAAGCCGAACTGACCTACAATACCTTTTAGAAA
Source organism: Geotrypetes seraphini (assembly GCF_902459505.1). Lineage (NCBI taxonomy): Eukaryota > Metazoa > Chordata > Amphibia > Gymnophiona > Dermophiidae > Geotrypetes > Geotrypetes seraphini. The sequence goes on from NC_047086.1 coordinate 291,908,400, forward strand.
ACTCATAAAAACTACCCTATTTGACAGATACATCACCTAAACAGAACCTCACCAAGCACTCTTTCTTTTCACAATGCTCTCTGAAATCCTAATTCGTGCTGTTTCTGAATCTCTAAACAAACTGTACATTGTAATTTTTTCCCTTTTTTTTTTCAGGAAAGCTGTGATTTTTCTTTACAGGTCAGCTCCGAAATTCTTAGCAAACATTATATTTTGTAATTTTGATTCCTAATAGTCTCTGTACTCTGTACTCCCTCCACATATTGTAAATCGCTGAATGTTCAGCTCTCTTAAATGTAAACCGCCTAGAAGTCGCAAGATTGTGGCGGTATAGAAGAATAAAGTTATTACCATTATTATTATTATTACTGAAGCGAACAAAGTCTCATCTGTCTAGGAGGTGGAGAATCCTAAGTGCCTTTATGACCCATTAGAAAAACAATATCACAATGCAGGAATTTTTTCAATAACAAAAACAATATAACAATGCAGAAATTTTCGCTTACCTTACCTTATAAGCGAGGTACATTAATAATATACAATATAATCTTGTACTCTATAAAATCTTATCTAAGCGATAGAAGAGAAAAGCGCATGCAAAGAATGGCACAGATGACAGAATGCGCAGACGTTTCTCCATAATAGAGACTTTCCAAAAGTCTTCACTTAATTTCATTCTTCCCGAAAGAATGGCAGCTGCTTATTTTCACGGTGGGAGTTTACCGAAAACTCCACATTAATATTTGTCCTTGCCAAAAGGACAGTAACCGCGGCGGGTTTACCAAAAACCCTACAATTTAAATAAAGGGTTGGAACATGATGCCAATACCTGTGAGTTTTAAAGAACAGAATTCAAAATTCAGAAATACTCACAAAATATTGGTAATGTCAAGTCCATCCCGGACGAGCCCCCAAATTGAAACGAACAGGATCCGTTTCTTGGTCCCGAAATCGTCCTGCAAAACATTCTGTCATCTATTTCAGACGTCTGGAGGCAATTCCCCTTTATGTTTCGTATGCAAATCACTGCTTCAGGGCATGGTATTTTTAGTAACATTAGATTTTACGTGGCAGGTACAAATGCTCGCTTCAGTAAAAGCCAGCATTGTAATAGACTGGCCACATAGACATGGCCGTGTCGAGTCACCCTTCTTATCACTGACACAGCTGGTGTATTGTATATGAACACAGAAGGTTCTACACTTTGGATTTTTTTGTTTTTACTTACTCTCTAATCATGTTTTGATCCACATTGGGTTCTTTATCCTTCTTTCATTTGCTGTCTTAAAAACCTGACAACTGTGTGGTTTCCAAGACAGGTTTGGGAAGCCCTACTTTAGTTCAGCCTCTTATTCTGAGAATTTGGGGAAGATCCAGAATGGCAGAGATGTTAGAACAGCAAGACTGGAACTTATGAGAACAAAGGTTTTAGAGAGGCATACACACTACAAGCCTTCAGTAACAAGGAACCCATCTGGGGTGACCCGGGAAACTACAGGCCTGTGAGCTTGACCTTGGTTCCGGGAAAGATGATGGAAGCAATGGTAAAGGACAAAATTAGCGAACACATAGAAAACAATGGACAACTGAAGGCGAGCCAGCATGGCTTCTGCAAGGGAAGGTTGTGCCTCACGAACTTGCTGTACTTCTTCGAGGGAATAAACAGCCAGATGGATAAGGGGGAATCCATAGACATCATTTACCTTGACTTCCAAAAAGCCTTCGACAAGGTACCTCACGAACGGCTACTAAAAAAGCTGTGGAACCACGGTGCAAGGGGATATCTACCGATGGATCAAACACTGGTTGGCAGGCAGGAAACAGAGGGTTGGAGTAAAGGGCCAATACTCAGACTGGCAATGGGTCACGAGCGGAGTTCCACAGGGGTCAGTGCTGGGACCTCTATTGTTCAATATATTTATTGACGATCTGGAGACGGGGACAAAATGTGAGGTTATCAAATTTGCTGATGACACCAAACTCTGCAGCAGGGTTAGGAACACAGAAGACTGTGAAAACCTGCAAAGGGACCTAACGAGACTGGAAGACTGGGCAAATAAGTGGCAAATGAGTTTTAACGTAGAGAAATGCAAAGTCATGCATGTAGGGAAAAAGAACCCGATGTTCAGCTACAAAATGGGGGGAACACGGCTAGGGGTGAGTAACCTTGAAAGGTATCTGGGGGTGATGGTCGACACATCACTAAAACCATCGGCACAGTGTGCGACAGCCTCAAAGAAAGCAAACAGAATGCTGGGCATCATCAAAAAGGGTATCACAACCAGGACGAAGGAAGTCATCATGCCGCTGTATCACGCAATGGTGCGCCCGCACTTGGAGTACTGTGTTCAATACTGGTCGCCGTACCTCAAAAAGGACATGGCGGTACTCGAGGGAGTGCAGAGGAGGGCGCCTAAACTGATAAAAGGTATGGAAAATTTCTCATACGCTGACAGGTTAAAAACGCTGGGGCTTGTCTCTCTGGAGAAGAGGAGACTTAGAGGGGACATGATAGAAACCTTCAAAATCCTAAAGGGCATAGAGAAAGTGAATAAGAACAGATTCTTCAAACTGTGGGGAGCCACAAGCACTAGGGGTCACTCGGAGAAATTGAAAGGGGACAGGTTTAGAAAAAATGCTAGGAAGTTCTTTTTTACCCAGAGGGTGGTGGACACATGGAACAAGCTTCCGGAGGAGGTGATAAGCCAGAACTCTGTACAGGGGTTCAAGGAAGGTTTGGATAGGTTCCTGGAGGATAAGGGGATAGAGGGGTACAGATAGAACTTGAGGTAGGTTATAGAAGTGGTCAGAGACCACTTCACAGGTCGTGGACCTGATGGGCCGCCGCGGGAGCGGACCGCTGGGCAGGATGGACCTCTGGTCTGACCCAGTGGAGGCAACTTCTTATGTTCTTATGACTCATACTGCAAATTGAAAGGCTCAAGAGAGATGTACTACTACATATCATTTCTATAGTACTGCTAGATGTATGCAGCACTGTACATGAAAACATTTGAGAGACAATCTATGCTCAATTGAGCTTGCAATCTAATCAAACAAACAGGACAAGTAGGGGGTTAGGAAGTTTCTCATGTGTTGGTACTATCTAAGTGAGTGGGGGTTAGACGTTAAAAGCAGCCTTTAAAAGGTTGGCTTTTAATCTGGATTTGAATGCTGTTAGGGACAGAGCTTGATGTACTGACTCAGGCAGTCTGTTACAGGCGTTTGGTGCAGCAAAAGAGAAGGAACGTAGTCAGGAGTTGGGAGTAGAAAAGAAGGGTACAGAGAAGAGATACTTGCCCAATGAACGAAGTTCCCAGGGAGGAATAAGAGAGATGTAGAGGAGCTGTAGAGTGAATGCACTTGTAAGTCAATAGGAGGAGTTTGAAATGTATGTGGAAGTGGATAGGGAGCAAATGAAGTGACTTGAGGAGAGGGGTGATGTGGGCATGGCGACTGGTGGAATATAAGTCGTGCACCAGAATTTTTAATGGATTGAAAGGGAGAGAGATGGTTATAATAGTCTAGGTGAGAGGTGATAAGGGTTTTGGTAGTGTGCTCAGAGAGGAAAGATTTGATTTTGGAGCTATTACAGGTTTGGGCAGTCTGTTGGATTTGTGTGGAGAAAAAGAGAGAGAGTCAAAGGTGACCCTGAGGTTGTGAACTGGTGAGACAGGGAGGATGACAGTGTTATCTACAGAGATAGAAAGTGGGGAGAGAGGAGAGGTAAGTTTAGATGGAAGGATAAGTAGCTTAGTCTTGGTCATGTTCAGTTTTAAAAGGTGGCGGGATATCCAGGCAGCGATGTTGGACAGGCAGACTGAGACTCAGGCCTAGATTCCTGTAGAGATTTCTGGTGTAAAGAGGTACTCTGGGAGTCGTCAGCATAGAAGTGATATCGAAAACTATGGGAGGAAATCAGAGCACCAAGGGAATAAGTATAGATGGAGAAAACAAGAGGTCCCAGGACAGAACCATGGGGTACCTGATTGTGGGATGGCAGTGGAGGAGGATCCACCACTGCATACACTAAAGGTGTGATGTGAGAGAAAAGAAGAGAACCAAGAAAGAACGGAGTCCTGAAATCCAAGTGAGAACAGAGTGTCAAGGAGAAGGTGGTGGTCTAAAGTGTCAAAAGCAGCGGATAGATCGAGAAGGTTGAGGATAGAATAGAGAGGCTTTTGAATCTAGCCAAGAATAGGTCATTGGAGACTTTAGCAGGGGCATTTTCCATAGAGCAGGGGCTGAAAGTTTGATTGGAATGGGTCAAGAATAACTAGGGATGATAGAAAGTCAAGGCAATGGCGATGAATAGCACATTTAAGTAGCTTGAATAAGAAGGGGAGTAGGGAGATGAGGCAATAGTTGGAAGGGCAGGTAAGGTCCAATGAAGATTTTTTCAGGAGTGGTATAATTACAACATGTTTGAAGACATCAGGGACAGTTGCAGTGGAAAGTAATAAATTGAGGATGTGACGGATGGAAAGGGTAGGAGAGATAGTGCCGAGTAGATGGAAGGGAATCGGATCAGAGAAGCAGGTAGTGAGTTTGGGGAATGAAAGAAAAATGTGCTGTTTCCTTTTCAGTGATTTCAGGAAAGAAAGAAAAGGTGACGGGCTGGAGGAGGGCTGACAGAGTGAGCTGGTGGAAGGAGAGCTGGAGGTGGCTTGTGAATTGTAAAAGTGGTACATTGTGAAAATTATCAGGGGAAGAACTGCAGTGAAGTTTGTGATGGAGCAGATGGAGAACAAGACAAGATCAAACCAGTTGCATTCTGGTGCTTAAGGATTGTGGAGCACAGCTGAAGATCGAATTAGGATCTTAAGGCTAGAAGCCCAGCTGCATAAGAGTCAGAGGGGTCATTAGCGTGGGTGTTAAAAGTCACCACGAATGAGGGAAGGAGATGAAGGCTCAAGAAAGAAGGAAACCCAGGAGTCAAAGTCAGTGAGAAAGGAAGAGAGGGACTTATCAGGGGACGGTAAATGACTGCTACACAGAGGGGAAGCCGAGTGTATAGGCAGATGGAGTGGACTTCGAAGGAGGAAAAGCAGTGAGACTGGGGTGGAAGAAGGGGTTGAAATCTACAAGAGGGTGAGAGTAACACCTCTCCTGCAACTGAATGGGCATGGTGTAAGGAAGAAAAGATGACCTCTATGACACAGGGAAGTGGCTGAAGCTGAGTCTTCAGGGCAGAGCCAGGTGTCAGAGCAAGTAGGTAAAGAGTTTGAGAGATAAAGAGGTCATGGATGTAGGCAAGCTTGTTTGAGACAGAGCAGGTATTTCACAGGGCACATGAGAAAGGAAGAGAATGGTGGTGAGATGTGCTTTACAGTCAAAAAAATAATTTTTATCATAGATTAATGGTTTGATTACAATTTTTGAAAGCCACCATGCAACTACAGTTATTACAGCCACAGAAGCTCTCTCATCTCTGCTATAGTGACATACAATTAACACTCTTTTGTACTTCCTTAGCTCTAATTCACCCATGCACCAGTCTGATTCTTGCCCACACATCTGATGTTACTTTAATGCTGAGCTTCTCTTCAGTGATACAGACCTTTATAAACATGTTTCAAGTAAGAGTTTGGGCCTTGGGGTGGGGAGATGGGTTGATTTACATATAGTTGTGAGATTACCCAAAGGAGAAATGTAGCTTCTCTGTGATTAATGTTTAGATGACCGCTCTCTATCAGCTTAGCCTGGATATCATTACCATTCTTCTCCTGTGAGAAACACATTGATTAATTTTGTTGCAAATTACCTAAAGATTTTAGTTTCCCCCTACTCCTTGGGCTTCCAGCTCAGTCGGAACTAGGACTGGGATCTGGCACTGTGATTTGTAATTTATAATTACATGGGGATTTTTTTCCCCCCACTATTTCATATCTCCTCCCAACATACTACTACTACTACTTATCATTTTTATAGCACTGAAAAGCGTATGCAGCACTGTACATTTAACATTCAATAGATGGTCCTTTCTCAGAAGAGCTTTCAATCTAATTTGGACAGACAGCCAGGACATCTCAGGGTTGGAGAATTTCTAGCAGAAGGAACAATACAATGGGTAAAGATAACTGATAGTAAGCAAGTTAAGAGTTGAAAGCGGCTTCAAAAAAGTGGGCTTTTAGCTTGGATTGGAATACTGCCATAGAAAATCTGGACTAATCCAGTTCCCCGGCCGTCTGTATTTTTGGCTTGCAATGCACTACAGTTGCCTTTGACATCCACTCTGCCTTTGCGATTTATGGAACCCAGACTGTAGAAGTCTGCCCAGCATGGGTATTACTTCCCAGCTTTTGGAGTTGCCTTCAAAGCTCACTCTAGCCATGAGGTCTTTTTAAGTTTTATTTTGAATTGATTCCATCCATTTTTTATATAGGGATCTTCTGTGTTTATACCATGCATTCTTGAATTCTGTCACTGTTTTTGTTTTCAAAACCTCTGGGAGGGCATTCTAGGCATCCATCATCCTTTCTGTGAAAAAGTATTTCCTGATTTGTTCCTAAGCAGGGTTGCCAGATGGCAAAACAATTTTCCAGCCAAACTCATGGCAAAAAGTAGCCCAACTTGTGCTGAGTAGCCCAAAAAAGTAGCCCAATAAATTGCTGCTGGAAACCCTTCTAATTTATCAGACAAATGCTTCATTCAAACATAAAATGTTTATTTTTACACTGCACATATTCCAAACAGTCCATAATGGTGTACAAAAGACCAAACCCCAAATACAAAACATTCAGGAAAACCACAATAAAAACAAACGCTAACGTCCTTCCCAAAATTAAAAGCTCGTCTAACTTCTGGACATAACAAGTCCAAAACAGCAGCATATTTATTTTGCCAGTGTTAAGTTTCAACTTGAACTTAGTAGTCCACCACTCCATCTTCAGAAAATGGTGGTCCAAGAGCTCAGCAGATGCAGGGTGATTCTTTTCAAAAGGCAAGTGCAACAGTACATCATTGGCACAGGAGTACAAAAAAAGCCAGGAAGATGATCAAAATAAGCAGCCAGGGTAGACATCATCACATTAAAAGAATGTGTATATATTGATGACCTAAAGAAGAGGGCATGTACAAAGATTATTGCACAAGGGTACAAAAGTAATTGCATTTGACTGCGGTACCGTAGAAGGTGCTGCCACACAAACCGACATTGCAAAGGTTTTGTATGCCTTGTTTAGATTTCTTCCTCAGGAACCTGCAATGGCATTCAGATCCAACATACTGTATGCCTTTTCAATCACTTAAAACTTGGGCTTAGTCCTTCCCAGAAACATATTTGATTTTGTTTTGTGAGGCCTCACCAATAGGAGAAAGGGAGAGCTGTGATAAGCTGAGGCTAAAAATCACCATTTGCAAGCTCATTATCTGAGGTACTGTAGATGTCCGATGAAAAACGGCACAACATTGATGCAGATAGCTCAAAACTGTTGCAGCACAAGTTGTGTCAAGACATGAATGCACGGATGTTCAATATTGATTCTAATAGTTCTTGCTGCATTCTGTTCCTGAGTTTAGTTTTTATGAGGTTCGTTTGAAAGAATGTCTGTTCCACAGCTTCATTACTGAATGGGAGGGCCAACAAGGATAAGGCGAACTTCCCAGTTTCATTGAACTCATACTCACCAGCTACATCTGTATAATTGATAACATCCACCCAGAATTGTTGAACATCGACATCTTCCATGTTTGGCCAGGAAACAACATTAAGTTTGTTCTATTGTTGCTCAAGAACTCTGAGGCTTCCTTTTCCTGTATACATTGGCAAAAAGGAGAGCTGAGACAACATGGGCTTTTTTGTTCCAATAACGACTGATGGCTCAGTTCTGCCAATGATTCCAACTACTGGATAGTAGTTGGAAGTCGTTGATGTAGCTCCTTTAATAATTCAACCAGGTAAGCCCGACAATGTCGTTTCATATCTTCTGCCATCGATGACTGTTCCAAGTTCATGTTTAGTAACAGAAAATGGAAATCAATTCTAAAGTTCACTGCACCAATAGGAAGGTAATTTGCTTCACTGTTATCATATGCAAGTATTGCTGTTCATGTCTTGATCGCAGCTGGTCGCATAACCTGATCCATAATACTACAATACATATTCATAAGTTCTTTGAGCAGTTTTACTGGACTTTCTTTTGTCAAGCTCAAACAGACTATTCATTCTGGACAGTTCAAGCAGTATAGGCTGCAGAAATACAAGGTACAACTTGTTTTCAGGGTCACTGTACATCTGAAACAACAGCTCTGACGTGTAATTCCTTTCTTCATCTTTTGCTACCGGAAAATGAAGCTTTAGTTCATCATACTGGTCCAGAATGCGTTGAACACATGGGGCGATAGACAGCCATCTGGTATCACACAATGTCAAAATGTTAGTGGTTCTTCACCAACATTTATACAAGAATACATAGCTTTGTAATTCTGATGGGCAGTACTGTGAGAGAATCACCTGTAGGTTTCAGAAACCATAAACTCAACATTTCTAGGCATCACTTTAAGGGCATAGAATGAACATAGCTGTATGAATGGCATATGTATTTAATGTTAACAATATTAGGATTATTGGACCATTTACTCATGATGGAAGGGGTCTGAAGCACTATCAGCCTTAAGTTGTGAATGAGTTAGAATAGTGAGATGCACTGTACTGTCTTAGACTAGATGTGTCAATTCCTAATTGTTGCATGAGAAGAGGAGCTATTAAAGCTCTTGTTTTTCCAAGACTTCCCTGAGATTAAGAGAACATAAGAAAAATGTTGTTTGATCTGTAATTGTACGTTGCAAATCAGAATTTTTAAAAATAAACATAGCATGAAAACCTCAACTTATGATTTCCAGATGTGTACAAGATTCTACCAGTCTACCAGCGGCTGTGGAACAGGCCATTTCTTCCTCTTCTGCTGGCCCAGACCTGAATATTTATTTGAACTATGGGGCTATATGGAGGCCGAGGTCCATGCAGTTAAATGGAACACTCAGGGCTGAGCGGACAGAGGAAGATGAAGTTACCCATTGCTGCTACTAGTATTACTCGCCTCACTAATTTGCTTGACTTCTTTGAAGGTGTGAATAAACATGTGAATAAAGGTAAGCTAGTTGATATAGTGTATCTAGATTTCCAGAAAGCTTTTGACAAAGTTTCTCATGAAAGGCTCCTGAGAAAATTAAAGAGTCATGAGATAGGAGGTGATGTTCAATTGTGGATTAAGAATTGGTTATCGAATAGAAAACAGAGGGTAGGGTTAAATGGCCATTTTTCTCAGTGAAGGAGGGAAAATAGTGGCGTGCCACAGGGATCAGTACAGGTTTAGAACAAATGCTAGGAAGTACTTTTTTACCCAGAGGGTGGTAGACACATGGAATGCTCTTCCAGAAGTTGTGATAGGCCAGAGCACAGTACAGGGGTTCAAGGAAGGTTTGGATAGGTTCCTAAAAGATAAAGGGATTGAGGGGTACAGATAGAACCAGAGGTAGGTTATAAGAATGGTCAGGAACCACTTCACAGGTCATGGACCTGATGGGCCGCCGCGGGAGCGGACCGCTTGGGCACAATAGACCTCTGGTCTGACCCAGTGGAGGCAACTTCTTATGTTCTTATGTTCTTATTTAGAAATTGGAACTTCAAGTGAGGTGATTAAATTTGCAGATGACACTAAACTGTTCAAAGTTGTTAAAACGCATTCGGACTGTGAAAACTGCAGGAAGACCTTAGGAAACTGGAAGACTGGGCACCCAAATAATAATAATAACTTTATTCTTCTATACTGCAAACAAGTATTGAGAATAGAAGTACAGTGTGTTATCTAAAGTACCGGCAGATTAAAAGTATTGTTATAATGAGACTTCAGTTAAGAAATGAATTTATCAAATAGTGCAGTCTTAATCCCTTTTCGAAATGCGCTGTAAGATTGCATGGTTCCGTTGATATAATTGCCCAACCAGATTTGCTGTTTATTTGCTTGGAATGCTAGCATCCTGTCCAAAAAAGACTTGTATTTACAGCCAATGATCCTGGGGTAGGTAAGTAAATTGCAGTTCCTGGTTATCCTAGTAGGGTTTAATAGCACGAAATGAGGTTAACAGATAGGTAGAGGTCAGTCCCCAAATGGCAGATGAAATTTAATGTGGACAAATGTAAAGTGATGTACATTGGGAAGAATAATCCAAATCATAGTTACCAGATGCTAGGGTCCACCTTGGGGGATCAGTGCTCAAGAAAAAGATCTAGGTATCATCGTAGACAATACACTGAAACCTTCCGCCCAATGTAGAAATATAGAAACATGATGGCAGATAAAGGCGAAATGGACCATCTAGTCTGCCCATCTGCAGTAATCATTATCTCTTTCTCTCTCCGAGAGATCCCATGTGCCTATCCCAGGCCCTCTTGAATTCAGACAGTCTGTTTCCACCACTTCTTCCAGGAGGCTGTGCCACATATCTACCACCCTTTCTGTAAAAAAGCAAACAAGATGCTAGGAATTATTAGAAAAGGGATATTAAACAAGACTAAGAATGTTATAATGACTCTGTATTGCTCAATGGTATGACCTCACCTTGAGTATTGCTTTCAGTTCTGGTCTCCTTATCTCAAAAAAGATATAGCAGCACTAAAAAAGATTCAAAGAAGAGCAACCAAGATGATAAAGATGGAAAACAGACGGCTGAGGGGAGATATGATTGAAGTCTACAAAATCCTGAGTGGTGTAGAATGGATACAAGTGGATCGATTTTTACTGAATTAAGATTTACGAAGACTAGGGGACACTTTATGAAGTTACAGAGTAATACTTTTGAAACCAATAGGAGGAAATATTTTTTCACTCAGAGTTTATCAAGTTTATCAGAAAAATTTTTAAAACCTGCTTAATCAGATTTCTAATTGGTGTACAATATCAAATTTACATAAAAACAGTTTAAAAGTCAGGGATACTAGACAGAACCAAAGTGACTTGATAAAACACATAATAAAACATATGGACTTACTTCAAACGTTAGGAAAGAAAGGGAAGAACTACAATCGTGAAAGAAAAAGCAAAACATAAAAGGAAAATACAATAGGTTAGGGTAAAAGGTGATAAAATTTGTTTGTTTTTGTCCTTAAAAGGACAGTTATTGTCCAAAGGTATCCTGGAACAAAAATGTTTTTAATTTTGATTTGAATTGTTTTATTTCAGATTCACTGCGCAGATGATCGGGCAGTGAATTCCAGAGAGTGGGGGCGGTTGGGGCAGAGGATGTGGTAGGAGTGATTAATGTAGCTAATTTTTTTAAAAAAGTTTGGACAATTTCCTAGAGGAAAAGTCCATAGTCTGCTGTTGGGACAGACATGGGGAAAGCCACTGCTTACCCTGGATCAGTGGCATAGAATGCTGCTACCCCAGTCAGGCATCTCTGCCCTTCCCTTTCCCTTCCCTTCCCTTCTCCTGGATGTCTGGCATCTCTTTCTTGTTTTTCTTCTTCATCCCCGCAGTCCAGCATTTCTCTGACTACCCCCGTTCGATCCCTCAGTGACCCCACTGTGTTTCTCCCCTCCACGGGAACTGATAAGGCAGCTACCTCAAGGTTCTGTTCTTGGGCCTGTTCTTATTAACATTTTTATAAATTATATTGCTGAAGGGTGGTTGGGTAAGATCTGCAATAGAGTAGACATGCTGGGAGGGAATGCATGGATGGGAGAACATCGCAGGGGAGGAGACATAGGCATCCTGGGACTGTCGGCCAAGTCTCTTCCCTGAAGAAGCCCTTTCTGGAAACGTCAATCGCTCCTCCTAAACTTACTTGCTCCACTTCATCACTGACGCTGAAACCGTGGATTGAAGACAAAGTTTTATTTTATTTTTCTTTCCAGCTTATGATTTATCTTTAATCTTATCTATTGTTTTGCCTTTTGTCTTTGTTTTGTTCTATTTCTATCATTTAAATTTCTCCAGAATTCTACTGTTCAACGGCTCCCCCTTCTGCTTCTATTCCTTTCTCTCCTCTCTTCTACCTTCCAAAGTATTTAGATCAATGCTGTTTTGTTAAAATGTTTATTTTATTTTTATTTTTCCTCTAACTCTACTTTTCACTTCTCTATTACCCTCCAGGTACTTTAGTTAGATTGTGAGCCTTCGGGACAGTAAGGGAATTTTTCAAGTACCTTTCTTATTTCTAATCTTAATGTATATTTTCTGTAAACCGCTTAGAACCTAACGGATGTAGCGGTATATAAGAAATAAATAAATTACATTACATTACATGCTGGATGGTGTGAATAACATGAAGAAAGACCTGGCAAAGCTTGAAGAATGGTCTGAAATTTGGCAGCTAAAATTTAATGCTAAGAAATGCAAGGTCATGCATTTGGGCTGCAAAAACCAGAGGGAACGGTACAATTTAGGGGGTGAAGAACTTATGTGCACGACGGAAGAGTGGGACTTGGGTGTGATTGTATGTGATGATCTTAAGGTGGCCAAACAAGTTGAAAAGGTGACGGCAAAAGATAGCAGGATGCTAGGTTGCAAAGGGAGAGGTATGACAGTAGAAAAAGGAGGTATTGATGCTTCTATATAAGACTCTCATGAGACCTCATTTAGAATATTGTGTACAATTCTGGAGGGCGCACCTTCAAAAAGATATAAAAAGAATGGAGTCGGTCCAGAGGAAGGCTACTAAAATGGCATGTGGTCTTCGTGATAAGGCGTATGGGGACAGACTTAATATCTCAATCTGTATTCTTTGGAGGACAGGCAGGAGAGGGGAGATTTGATAGAGATGTTTAAATACCTACGTAATATAAATGTGGATGAGTCGAGTCTCTTTCATTTGAAAGGAAACTCTTCAATGAGAGGGCAAAGGATGAAGTTAAGAGGTGATAGGCTCCGGAGTAATCTAAGGAAAGGGTGGTAGATGCATGGAACAGTCTCCTGGAAGAGGTGGTGGAAACAGACTGTCTGAATTCAAGAGGGCCTGGTATAGGCACGTGGGCTCTCTCAGAGAGAGAAAGAAAGATAATGGTTACTGTGGATGGGCAGACTAAATGGACCATTTGGCCTTTATCTGCCATCATGTTTCTATGTTACTCTTGTATTCTTCAGGCCGCCGGCAGCATGAAATAAGCATGCTGTCTTTGCGGCATGGAATATTTCCCTCTGCTACTGCTTTGCTCCTAAGTGGGGATAGGAAGCAGTAGCAGAGGGAAAATTTTTCCAGGCAGCAAAAGGCAGCATGTTTACTTCAGTCATGCTGCCAGCAGCCCAAAGAGTAAAAAAGCAGCTGCAGAAATGGATCTCACCATCCCCACATCCACCATCTCTCCTTTTCTCAACTATCCTTTCATCCAACATCTCTCTCCATCTCCACCACCCCAGGGTCCACCATCTCTCCTTTTCTCAACTACTCTTTCATCCAACATCTCTCTCTCCTTCCACACCACCCCAGGGTCCACCATCTCTCCTTTTCTCAACTACTCTTTCATCCAACATCTCTCTCTCCTTCCACACCACCTCCGGGTCCAACTTCTCCCCCTTTTTTTCCCTCCCTCCATCCCATTGTCCACCATCTCTCTCCTTCTCCTCTGTTTCCAGGCCCATTATTTCTTCCCCTTCCTCTTTCCCTCCCCTCAATCCGGCATATCCCCCTGTGTTTGATCCTTCTCCCCTGTGAACTTCAAGAAGAGCCTTTAGGGCAAACAGGGCAGTTGCCCTTGGCCTTGCGGCTTTTAGGAGCCCCCCTCCCGTCCTCCCAAAGGCCATCATGCTTCCCCCTTGTTTCCTCCCTCATCCATCCCTCATCCTTGCCGTCCTGGTCTAATTTTAGAAGTTCATTACCATCTGCAAAGAATCGCTGGCACTGGAGCACTTCTCAAAGGCAGCCTCTGCTGCACTTTCCCTCTGCCGCAGTTCATCCCATGTAAACAGATACGTTTTCAATTGTCTCTTAAAGTGCTACTATGAACTATAGGTTAGTATTAAAGAATTTATATCTTTATCCCTTAGTGCAACTTGAAATGACAAAAGACATCAATGATATTTTTTTATACTGGCAGCCCTTGACTGTAGGAAAGACAAATAAGTTTTCAACTTTCAAGTTGTATTATAAATTTGATAAATCGCCTATACATAGTTTCAAGGCAGTGTACATATATAAAAAATAAGTTTTTTTGTTACAATGACCTACACATAAACTACAATGTCAAATAGGACAGAAACATAAAAACACTATTAAAAACCTAATTAAATGGCAAATTGCTGATTGGTTTCTCTCTACATCTTACTTCTCATGGACTCCGGTAGAATTATAGTTTTGGAAGTTCTCTCATTTCAGTTATCTCTTGCATACCCCTCAGGTTGTGGCTGCTGTCCTGGGGAACCCCTATTATTTTTTTCTCACTCCCTTGAGATCAAGTGTGTACTCAGTTGAAACTAGATTTTCAGACTACACCTCTCTTGCCCATTTGTGGAAATGGCTCCTTTCTACCAGGTATGACAGCTGCTGGATTTCTGGCAGATAGGAGGGGAAGCATTTCCTATTTGAATCAGATACTTATTGATGAGGGTACACTACCAACATTTTCCCAGTTGCACACGGCTTGTGGTTGGACCAATTTGGATGTCTTTTCTTACCTACAACTCAAGCACTATGTGACTTCTTTGTCTTCTTCGGCATTGCTTACTAAAGTGTATGAAAACCTGTCAGATTTTTATTGGTTAGATGCTCAGCTGATGGTACCCCTAAAATATTTCCGCCATTCACTATTGGAATTCTCTCCTCCTTTAGACTATGCCAAGGTGGCCCAGGCTTGGTGTACTGAACTGAAGATCAAATTGCAGGGACCTCACATTCAACGATTCCTGAAATTACTTCATGGCCTTTTGCCTGACATTTCCTATTTTAAAATGGGCTACAAGTTTCTTTGTAGAATGTATGTAGTGCCTTGGCGTGCATATAGAGCAACACTCGTTTCTGCGGGCTTTTGCCCGAAGTGTAGTCACCCTAAAGCCACCCTGTCTCACATGTTCTGAGACATCCCCTGGTGCGACATTTCTGGTCTGTTGTCTTCTCCAGGGTTGGATGTATTTGGCAAACCAGATGGCACTGTAATAGTTATAGCCTGTTTTGGCTTTTTGACCTTCAGCACCCTTTACCTAGAGGCCTTAAAGGCTTTCTTCGGCAAGTGATTCTCTCGGGCCTGAAGGTTATACTTTCTCTTTGGATAGGGACTCTGAGGCCTACTTATAGCCACTGGCACTCACGTATGCTACACCTCCTGATTATGGAAAGCATGCATCTGTCTGACTGGGACACTAAACAGGGATGAGTGTTGCTTACTATTTGGCAGCCCTTTTTGGATACCTTAACCCCGCATGCATGCAGACGTGTCATACTTGGTCGGCCCTGATTTGAATTCTTGGTGTCCTTTTCCCTTACAGTATTGGGATGGAAAGTTAATTGCACTGATGATCTTTGTGATAATGTTATGGTTGTGTGTCTTGTTCTCTATGACAGCTTTGCTTCTGTGCTGTATTGTTGTACTTAACTGTATTTTTTGCAAATGTAATAAATCTGATTGGAGGAAAAAATAGGCAAATTACAAGTCGTCCTGATAAGGACAGTCAAATATTGAATGCATCTTTAAATAAGAAAGTCTTTAATTTAGATTTGAAACGACTCAGTGATGTTTCTTCTCTTAAATTAACAGGAGCAGAATTCCACCTAATTAAATGGCAAATTGCTGATTGGTTTCTCTCTACGTCTTACTTCTCATGGACTCCGGTAGAATTATAGTTTTGGAAGTTCTCTCATTTCAGTTATCTCTTGCATACCCCTCAGGTTGTGGCTGCTGTCCTGGGGAACCCAGTGACTGAAAAGATGGATGTGCGCAATGTATAGATATGATTAACTGAGGGAATAGATAGAAGGTGATGGGAAGCAGAACATAGGGAACTTGAAGGATTGTAGGGGATTAATAATCTATTTATAAATTCAGGACAATTAGTAGTACAGGTTTTAAAGGTCAAAAGTAGAATTTTATATGGGATCCTATGACCAATTGGTAACCAGTGAGCTTTTATCAATAACGGGGTTTGCGTGGTCATATTTTTTTGAACTGATAATGATCTTAATTGAAGTATTTTGAATAATTTGGAGGTGATGCAGCTATTTTTGGGTGATGCTCTTGTAAAGAGCATTACAATAATCAAGACAGGAAATTACTAATGAATGAATTAAAATGTTAATAGATGTGGAACATGCATTTGTCAAGAGTGCTTTGAATTTGCAAATATAAGCAAATCCACAAGGTAATTAGGTGCAAGGCCAGACAATACCTTATAGCAAATGACACTAGAGTTCCCAGGCAATTTTTGGCCATGCCACCATTGTTTTACAAGTCTTACAAGTCTGACTAATCTCACCAATCTAGGCCTAGGAAATTCTCCCATATCTAGGATGAATGTCATTGTCCACTCAGGAGGTGCCTGGTGCCTACTCCTTTCCATTCCACCCCCCCTCCCCCCCCCCCCCCACACACACACATGACTCCTTTGCATTACCTCTTCCTCCTAATATTAACTTTTTCCAATGTCTCTCTTCATCCCAAACCACTGATCCTCCCACCACCACATCACTCACTTTTTGAATTCACCACCTCACTTTCCCTTTTGTCCTCTACTGTATTCTGAGCCCTAAAGCTTCAACACTTTTTCCCTCTCATCCAGCCATTCCTACTCTCCCTGTGAGCATCTTGACCATGGTGTGGCCCTCCCATGACTCACACTCACCCGTATTCTCTTACTCCTTCTCTTGCTCTCTGCTGGGGATATCAATCCCAATCTCTGTCCTCCCAATTAACCCTCACCCTACTCATGTGGGTCACACTGCAATGTAACCAATCTTATTTCTGTTCCTCTCTTACCCCCTCCTTTCTGCCATTTTCATATGCCCTGTGAAATGCCCGCTCTGTCTCCAAAAAGCTTGCCTTCATCCATGACCTTCTTATCTCTCAAACTCTCCACATTCTGGCACTAACTGAGACCTGGACCTTAAGTCTCTACTTCAACTGCTGTTCTGTAATAGAAGCTACCTTTTCTCACATACACCTCTCCCAGTTGGTCGTGGAGGTGGTGTTAAGTTCTTACTCTCACCATCTTGTAGATATCAATCCCTCCTTCTGCCTCAATCTCACTGCTCGTCCTCCTTTGAAGTTCACTCCGTCTATTTGCTCTTCTACCCCTCAGCGTAGCAGTCATTTACTGACTCCCTCTCTTCCTTCCTCACTGACTTACTCCTGGCTTATCCTTCTTTCTCAAACCCTCTTCTCCTTCCCTCATCCTTGGTTACTTCAATCCATGCTGATGACCCTTCCAACTCCTACACTTCTGGGTTTCTCACTATAGGATCCTCATTCAATCTCTAGCTGTGCTCCACTACCCCTACATGACATAAATAACATAGTACTTCTTAATCGCGGAACCATAAGTTCTACGCGGTTTACAAAAGATTATGAACTAAGGACAATTTAAGGATGACAAGAGAAAAACTATTTGACCAAGTATTTTGAGAAGAGATGAGCTTTCAGTTAAGTTCTGAAATATTTATAAGAACAGGCTCCAAGCAATAACAATCGAAATTCTCTATCATGTGAAGCCGCTTGGAATGCTACAGTATGATCAATAAATTTCTTGCACCAGCATGGCCACAGCCTTGATTTTGTCTTCTCCTCCAACTACTCTACCACCAATTTCTGCACCTCAACTCTTCCCCTCTCTGACCATCAACTGTTAACATTCACAATTCATCACCCTCCCCTCCAGATCTGGCTAATCACTACCAATACTTTTAGGAACTTTCAGAATATTGACCCTGGCACCCTCTCCACCACTGTCTCATCTCTCTCTTCAACCACTAAGTCATACAAGTCTGTTAATGGAGGTCTCCTCCTATAACACCATCTTCTCCTCTGCTCTAGATACTGTCACTCCTCCCGTCTCACATCCTGTAAGGTGTGTCAAATCCCAGCCCTGGCTGACCTCTAACATCCACTACCTGTGCCCGATCTGCTGAACATCTTTGGCTTAAATCCTGCACACATGCTGACTTCATACACTTCAAATTCCTGCTGACATCCTCCCAGTCTACCCTCTAACCCTTACTGTCTCTTTTGCCTTCATCTCCAATCCCCCCTTTACTTTCTCCATAGACTATGGCCAAATTCTTCTGCAAGAAGGATCAGAAGATTCACCTTGAGTTCTCAACTAGGTCACCTCCCCCAACTCCTCTTCTATCTACTCCTTCTGCCCCCACCTCTCCATCTATCTGTCCTTTCTGCCAACCTTCCCTCAACCGCTGCCACCTTTGCCTCCTTTTCTGAAATCACTGAAGAGGAAACTGCACATCTTTCCTCCTCCAAACCCATCAGCTGCTCTTCTGATCTAGTTCCCACCCACCTACTCGGCACTATTTCACCCACTATCATCTCTCCTATTTGTCACATCCTCAGCCTATCACTCTCCACTGCCTCTGATATCCAGGACACTAGCTACCTCAGGCATGCTCAGCCCCTCTCCTGTTGATCCCCTGCAAGCAAGGATAATGTACATGCACCCATGAGGTCTACCAGCCCTCCTAGACCATGACCTTCTACTGTCAAAGCTCATTCCTGCCCACTGCACCTTTGGACCACCAGGGATTGGCAGAGGAGATATGAGGGCAGGGAGGGGGGACAGGGTGCAGAGCCTGGCGGCGGCCTGCAATAATTCTGGGAGGGGGGACGTTAGCCTGAATATAAACCAGGACCCCCATTTTTGAGATGTAGTAGAACCTGGAACATAGAACTGTTTAAGATTTCTTATGAGAAATAATTTTTAGTCTTCTCATTTTTCCCTTTTAATAAGCTGAAGTAATTTTCATCTAATAAATGAGCTTGGGTCTACAACTGGCAGAATGCTGTCCTGTTCTGCAATAATTGTCCTGATTTACTGCTGTGAAACCTCAATAAAAATACATGAAATTGTTCAACTACTAAGATGCTGATGCTTCATACCCGAAAATCCAAAGTCATGCTGGGTGCTGGCAGAAAATAATTAGATGTGTGCTCAGAGATGAATCCCAAATAGAATTTGTCAAGGCCTTTAATATCTTAGGGTGTGAAGCAACTAGAAACTACTCTTACCATTTTACAGAATCATCAAAGAACCACAAGTTAGATTACATGCTGTTTGCAGGCATAGCCCACATGACAGGCCCAGACTTATTAATGCAAAGGAAAGGGAACTTAATTGCATATTAGCAGAGGAACAGTGGCACAAAATAACAAAGAGAATAGGAAAATTTTCATTTATAACATTCAATACAGAAAAGAGCTATAAAATCCTCTGCAAATGGTATCTGATACCACAGAAATTAAGTAAAATATACATGGGAATGAGAAATAAGTGCAAATTTGGGGAAAAGGAATGATGGCTCTTCCGTGGTGGGAATGTAAAATCACAGAGCTTTCATGGAAAATGATACAAGATTGTATGCAGATGTTAATATTATGGTAGCTAAATTAAGGCTATTTAATTTTTCTGTTAGGGCTGCCAACACATGGTAAAAATGTTCAAAATGTTGATTAAAGTGGTTGAAGTGCTGGCAGTGGCTAAATGTGAAATGTCAGCATCTTGCAGGAAGATAAAAGCCACAACTGAGCAAATGTGTTGAAAAGGGTCTGGAGAATGTCTACTTTAGAAGAAAAAATTACTGTTAGTTAATATAAGCTGGTTGATGGCCTAATTTGAAAAGATTAGGAGTCATTTAATAGCTAGTTTGAGAAGGGAATTGTTCTAACTCAGGATCTATAAATAAATTATGTCTGTATAATATATTCCGTGTTATATGTATATCAGAGTATCTTTTGGGGTTGTTATTAGTCACATGGTCAAGCAAATGGTGTAGTGCAGAGTTTCTCAACTTCTTCAAGCCAAGTAACCCCTAAGTCTAACAAATATCAACCAAATTCCCCAGCCCAAGACCCACCCAAGCTCCACCTCTGACCCCATCCCTATAATAATAGTACTAATTGTAATGAAGTTTCTTCCATACATTTTTCATATACACACAATATAATCTTATTAATACATAATGGTAAGCACAAAATTAAAACAAACACAAAGCAAACTCTATGCACAGAAAATGTTAATTATCATTTATATTCTTCTTTTTTCAAAGAGATCAAGACAGGTGACTTTAAAATACCCAATGACACTTCAGTAACAACTATTAAAAAAATAGACAAATACAGTATAGTGCAAATTATAGACAGCAGATATAAATTCTCAAAACTGACACATTTCAATCACTAAATTGAAAATGAAATAATTTTTCCTACCTTTGTGGTCTGGTGATTTCATGAGTCTCTGGTTGCACTTCCTTCTATGCATCCAATATTTCTTTTTCTGCTTTCTGCATGCTTCCTCTCCTCCAGACCTCATTCCCTTCCCCAATCAATATCTCTCTCTGTCCCTCCATGAGTCCAACTTTTCATCTCTCTCCTCCACCCCCATTGGCAACATGTCTCCCTCTCTCTCATTCCCTCCCTTGCTGTAAAGGGAGTGGGGAAAGAGAGAGAGAGATCCAGGGTGCATCTCTCCCACTCCCTCTACTGCCACATCCAACATTTCTCCCTCCTTTCCACCAATCCAACATTTCATTCTCTTTGCCTCCTGCACACTTCCTCTCCTCCAGTCCTCATTTCCTCCCCCAACCAACACCTCTCTCTCCCTCCATGAGTCCAACTTTTACTCTCTGCCTGCTCCCTTCCCCCGAGTGTAACATTTCTTCTTCCCTCCTTCTGCCCTCCCCCCTCCATCTCTCCCTCTCTCTCTCTCTCTCTCTCTCTCTCTCTCTCTCTCTCTCTCTCTCTCCATGAGTCCAACACTTTCTGACTCCTGCATGCTTTCTCTCTTTCTCCTCACCCCTTTCCTCAAGTGTGAAATCCCTCCTTCCCACCTTTGCTAGGCTGGACCACCTCCAACATAAGAGGAAGTTGTATCATCAGAGGCGATCCGGCCTAGCAAAAGCCCTGAGGCTGCCTGATGGAACCGTCGCTAAACTAACGCTAGCGGCAGCTGTAGGGGGAAGTTAAAAGCATGCAGTGAGCTGCCGCTAGGGAGAGGAGAGGTACTGCTCAGCCGGCGATTTCATTAGGCAGCCTCTGGGCCTTTGCTAGGCCATCCCGCCTCCGATGATGCAACTTCTCTTTTGTTGAAGGTGGGCTGAAGCTGCCTCATGGAATCACCAGCTAAACTAATGCTAGCATCAGCTGTGTGGAGAAGTTAAAAGCACACTATGAGCTGCTGCTGCTGGTCCAGGGGGTATGGGAGGCTGGGAAGAGAAGATGAGGAAGGCGGGAGATACGCAACAGCATAAGGAATTTGGGTGACATACTGTGCCGGCACCACTGACAATGGTGTGCATACCCCCTGGGGAATACATACTGTGTGTTGAGAACCTCTGATGTAGTAGACTAGTAGGGTGAATATGCTGTGAAGGGCTGACCAAACCCCTCTGTAGACAGTGAACTCTTTTAATGATTTTTGAACAGTTACTGCTTTATGATAACTCTCTGTTACTTCATGAGGGAAATAAGATCTGATACAATGAACTTAGACCATTCCATGAATTGCAGTTCCAAACTTAAATCAATTTATATAAAATTAATCCCATCCACAGGCATAATCACAGGCACATGAAATACTTTAAGTTACAGCAAGATTAGTGGCACACACATGTGTCTTCACTTCCCCCTCCCACCCATAGTAGTTGTATAAATGGTGCCAAGGGAGAGAACAAAATTATACAGAAGAAACAAAATTACACAGTCTTATTTTAAACTTAAATAGAAATAGTGTGTGAATTTGTTGTTTTTATTTCTTGAAGGGAAAAGACATTGAAGGGCATTTTCAATAGGACATCTAAGCCTGACTTTGGACATTTCTGCAAGGATTTCACATAAAGGGTACCAGGTATACATTTCACCATAACCCCCTTTATAGTGTATGGTGAGCCCTCTAAATCTCCCCCAAAACCTACTATATCCACCTGTCTACAAAGTAGACTCTACTACCCCAATACCCTTATGGCTGCAGGTGTCACCTATATGGCAGTACAGAAGGTTTTGAATGCGTTTGATGGCCTCACACTTTCCACCATAAATGTAGTGGGATATGGGCCTGGATCCCTCTCTCTGTGGCTCACTACATCACCTTTTTTTGAATAAAGACTTGATCATTTGGTTGAAAAGACACCTCCCATGCCTTTCTGTGGTCCACCTATATTTTAAGGTGAGGTATTCTGTTTGCCTGTCACATCACCCACCAGGCTATTCCAGACACCTTGCTATTCTACTAGGATTTCCCATAAAATTTGCAGCTGTCATTGCAGCTGGTATGTAATGTTTCTTTTACATATTTGGGGTTGGGAGGGGTCAGTGACCACTGGGGGAGTGTGTGTGTGTGTGTGTGGAAGTCATACCTTCATGCATCCAGTGGTCATCTGGTCAGTTTGGGTACCTTTTTGGCCCTTATGCTCTTTTGTGGGTGAGAGGGGTCAGTGACCACTGGGAAAGTGTGTGTGTGTGTGGGGGGGGGGGGGGTCATACCTTCATGCATCCAGTGGTCATCTGGTCAGTTTGGGTACCTTTTTGGCCCTTATGCTCTTTTTAAACAGGTCTAACTCTGAATGTCTAAATGACAACCTGGACATCTTCAAAAAGGTTTCATTAACCCTGTAAGACATCCAAGTCTTAAGGCCGCCCTAATCTCATCAAAAACATATATCTAACATGCCCCCATATGATTTAAATATATTGGAGGGAAAATGATCTGCAAGAAGTCTAAAATGTCTGTTTTGAAAATGTTTTAATCTCCAAAACGTCCAACTGCCACTTTATGTTGTTTTTGGATGTCTTTGTTTTGAAAATGAGCCCCAATGGGATCATTTTACTAAAGTGTGTTAACAGATTTAGCGGGTATCTTTCGCGCTGCAGGGGGGGTGTCGGGGGTTTGGGTTGCTTGGCGGTAGGAGAGAGTGGGCATCTCTCCTGCTGCTGGAGGGGTATCGGGGAAGGGGGGAGGTTGCTTAACAGCAGCGGCAGGAGGGAGTGAACATCCCTCCCGCTGCTGGTGGGGTATCGAGGGGGTGCTTAATGGCAACAGTGTGAGAGAGTGGGCATCTCTCCCGCTGCTGGAGGGGTGTCAGGGGGGGAATGCTTAATGGCAGCGGTGGGAGTGGGCATTCCTCCCGCTGATGGGTGGTGTTAGGGGGGTTTGATTGACGGCAACGGCGGGAGGGAATGGGCATCCCTCCTGCCAGGGTGGGGGTTGGGGTTTTTTCTTAACAGCAGCAGTGGGAGGGAATGAGCATCCCTCCCGCTGCTGGGGGGGGGGGGGGGACATTGCTTGATGGCAGCAAAATTTTCTGGTAGGTCTGAGCTGTCAAGCCTTATTTTTCTGTCAATGCCTGGGCCAATCAGCACTCAGGCACTGAGCAAAAAGTAAGACTAGGACAGCTCAGACATGCCAGAAAATTTTGATCGCAAATGTAGGACAGAGAGTTTAGGGAATCACTTGACAATAATAGAGAATTGCCTGGTGTGCTCATTTAAATATTAATGACCTTGTTGTAATGCACTTGCTTGGCAGAATCAGAGACTGCTAGGAAGCTCAGGAAAGACCACGGTAAGCCATTTGGATAATACGCCAATAAAATACATGAACGCTAAACCAGCTGGAACCATTAGCGACCATATTATGGTTTTGAGACTCTTCCCCTGAAATCATTACAACTTATATTCTGTCACCTACAAACTCAAAATCTTCATCATTTTCTGTGTTCATGATCTTTGTTTTGTTACCTGTACATATTACATTTTCAGGGGCATTTTCAACGACTTCTAAATCCTAGTTTAGCTGTTTTGTGGAAGACACACAAAAATCCAGTACAGTGGTACCTTGGATTACGAGCATAATCCGTTCCAGGAGTATGCTCGTAATCCAAAATGCTCGTTTATCAAAGCGAGTTTCCCCATAGGAAATAATGGAAACTCGCTTTGATACGTTCCCACCACCCAAGGCCAGCAGCGCTGCTCTATCCCCCCCCACGAGAACCGGCATTGCTCCCCCCGAAGGCCCCCCCGCAATCCGGCACCCTCCCCCCTGTGATCGGGCACCCCTCCCGGCTGCAATCGGGTACCCCCCGCCGCGATTGGGCACCCCCCCCCGCCGCTGCTTACTGTCATCTGGGCACCGGTACCGGCATGTCCTGTGCGTTGGTGCCGGTGCCCGAAGATCGGCCTCCTCTTCTTGCTGGGCCTTGAGCATCTGCGCATGCTCAAGGCCTGCGAGTTCACGTTCTCTCCGTGAACTCGCAGGCCTTGAGCATGCGCAGATGTTCAAGGCCCAGTGGAAGACTATTCCAGCGATCAACCACTCTTTCAGTGAAAAAGAATTTCCTGGTGTCACCTCGTAGTTTCCCGCCCCTGATTTTCAACGGATGCCCTCTTGTTATCGTGGGACCCTTGAAAAAGAAGATATCTTCCTCCGCCTCGATGCGGCCCGTAAGATACTTGAACGTCTCGATCATGTCCCCCCTCTCTCTGCGCTCCTCGAGCGAGTATAGCTGTAATTTGTCAAGCTGTGATCCTTGAGTCCCGAGACCATCCGGGTGGCCATTCTTTGCACCGACTCCAGTCTCAGCACATCCTTGCGATAATGCGGCCTCCAGAATTGCACACAGTATTCCAGGTGGGGCCTCACCATGGATCTATACAATGGCATAATGACTTCCGCCTTACGACTGACGAAACCCCTTCGTATGCAGCCCATGATTTGTCTTGCCTTGGACGAAGCCTGCTCCACTTGATTGGCAGACTTCATGTCCTCACTGACGATTACCCCCAAGTGTCGTTCTGCTACCGTTTTTGCTAGGATCTCGCCATTAAGGGTATAAGACTTGCATGGATTCTGGCTGCCCAGGTGCATAACTTTGCATTTTTTGGCATTGAAGTTGAGTTGCCATGTCCTAGACCATCGCTCCAGTAGGAGTAGGTCGTGCATCATGTTGTCGGGCACTGAATCTTTGTCTGTTGTGCATTTGCCCACTACATTACTCAGTTTGGCGTCATCGGCGAATAATGTTATTTTACCTCGAAGCCCTTCTGCCAAGTCTCTTATAAAGATGTTGAATAGGATTGGGCCCAAGATTGAGCCCTGTGGTACTCCACTAATCACCTCCGTCATTTCGGAGGGGGTGCCGTTCACCACCACCCTTTGGAGCCTACCTCCAAGCCAGCTCCCAACCCATTTCGTCAATGTGTTACCTAATCCTATAGAACTCATCTTGCTCAGTAACCTGCGGTGTGGTACGCTATCGAATGCTTTGCTAAAGTCCAGGTACACGATGTCCAGGGACTCCCCAATATCCAGCTTCCCCGTTACCCAGTCAAAGAAGCTGATCAGGTTGGATTGGCAGGATCTCCCCTTAGTAAATCCATGTTGTCGGGGATCCCGTAGATTCTCCTCATCCAGGATCTTATCTAATTGGTGTTTGATTAGAGTTTCCATTAGTTTGCTCACTATCGATGTTAGACTCATTGGTCTGTAGTTTGCTGTCTCCATCTCGGTTTCCGAGGCACTGATTTTGCGAATGTTTTGCTCGTCTTGCAAAACACTCGCAAACCGGTGCACTCGTAAACCGAGGTACCACTGTACCAAAAATGGCCATTATCTAAACCAGTGTTTCTCAACTCAATCCTGGAGTACCCCCTTTCCAGTCAGGTTTTCAGGTTGTCCACAATGAATATGCATGAAAGAAATTTGCATAGAATGGAGACAGTGTATGCAAATCAAGTGGATATCTCAAAATCTTGACTGGCAAGGGGGTACTCCAGGATCGAGTTGAGAAACACTGATCTAAACTGTAAAATATATTTTTTGTTTGTTTGGTTTTTTTTAAATGGTCATTCTTCAGATGTGCATCTAATTTTTTGATCCATTTAAAAATAACACAAGCAAAAGAAAAACACACAAAACTAGCCATTGGGATGTAGGAGGGAGCCGGCATTTTTAGTAGACTGGCCACACAGACAGCCTAGCAGAGCAATGGGGCACCTTAAGGGATTTTTTCAAATTTCCCTTTAAAAAACAAAAAATTTACAAAAAAAATAAACAAAATTTCATATCTCTGCTTAATAGCTCCTCTTTTTTGTGCCATCCTATTTGAAACAGAAAGAAACACTCCTTATATTCCTATTTCTGACTTTGCAGATATGGAAAATAATTCGTCTTTTATTCCGGTTTTTTGGGGTCGCAGACCCATTCAAAATAAATCCAATCATATTAATTCTCATACTGTTTTGCCATCAAATTTAAAATCACTCCTTACAGATAAAACATTTTCCTCTAGCTCTAAATTACCTCTTAATCTCATGTCCAAATCATTAAATATAGGTTTAGTTAATACTCGCTCAATTAAAACAAAATTTCATCTTATTAAAGATCTTGTCATAGATCAATCGTTAGATATATTATTCCTAACTGAAACTTGGTTATCAGAAGGTGATGAAGCCTATCTTACATTTGCCTGTCCAGACGGTTTTTCTTTTTTTTATAATCATCGGTCCAATAAAAAAGGTGGAGGTTTAGCTGTAATATTTAAAGAATTCTTATTGACTCAGATAGATAAATCTACAGGCACTGTGCCCATTGAATATTTACATCTAACCATACATACAAAACCCAGAACGGATATATTGCTAATTTACCTCCCTCCCCCGATAAACTCTGATAATATGGCTTTTCTGATGTCCTTACTGTTTGAATTTGGCAGTTCTTCTTCAAATCCAGTAATTTTAGGGGATTTCAACATCCACTTCGATGATCAAAATAACAATTTCACTAAAACAGTTCTTTCCTATATTAATCAATTAGACCTGTATTCATTAATAACCCAACCGACACATCAAGCAGGTCATACCATTGACACAGTGTTAATACCAACTTCGGTAAAGAACAATTTTTCCTTAAATTGTTGTCATTCAGTTCCCTGGTCTGATCACTTTTTGATTTCATTAACATATGTTAGCTCTTATACCAGACCTAATTCTACACGACAATCAATTTCCTATAGGAATTTTAAGGAACTCTCATATGATACAATTCAATCTACGTTTAAACTAGATTTTTCTAAATCAACTACTACCTCAATAGATGATTTAACCAACCTATGGAATATAGCCATTCAAACTACTTTAAATAAACTTGTTCCAATACAAAATAAGGTCATTTCTGCTCGTAAATTTAGTAACCCTTGGTTTACCGCAGATCTTTTACTCCTTAAAAAACAATTAAGATCTCTGGAACGGAGATGGAGGAAGGATAATTCCCAGAAAAATCTTTCGACATACAGGGATCATATGAAATTATATAAAACAAAAATTAATCAAACCAAAATGAAATACTATTCTGAAAAGATTTTCAAAGCTAAAAACTCTTCAATTCTCTATAACATTCTTAACAAAATAACATCGCATAAAAAAATACAAAATGATTCTAGTGGCACAGTCCCTACAGCCCAGGAAATCGCTGACTATTTCACTGAGAAAATTATTAATATTAGGAAGTCATTTATAAATCTTCCACTTATAAGTGATTCTGAACAGACTAATTCAGATATGTTATCCTCCAAGTGTTCGAAATTCAAAATGCCTAGTTTAAATGAGATAGAAATTGTTCTAAAAACTCTGAATATCAAAAGTTCAAAAGCTGACCTAATACCACCATTACTTCTTAAACAATATTTTAAAATCTTTGGACCCCTGATTCATATATTAGTTACAGAGAGTTTAAATCAACATACAGTTCCCCTAAATTGGAAAAAATCATATATCCGTCCAATTATTAAGGATAAAAATGTAGGTCAAGACGAACTCTCTAATTATAGACCAATATCTAATATTCCATTCTTGGCTAAATTAACAGAAAAAATTGTTTTCAACCAGATCTCTGAGTTTATAGAACAAACTAATGTGTTACATCCGAATCAAACCGGTTTTAGAAAACACCATAACACGGAACACTCTCTTCTCGGAATGACAACTTCAATTCAATATTTCTTAGATCACCATCAATCGGTGCTGTTAATTTCTCTTGATCTGTCAGCAGCGTTTGATACAATTGATCACCAATTACTCCTTGCTAGACTTCAATCTATTGGGGTTACAGATGAAGTTCTAGCTTGGTTCACATCTTACTTTAGTGAGCGTACATCAATAGTTAATTTCAATAATTCTTCATCCCTTCCATCTCAAATTTCTCATGGGGTTCCACAAGGATCTATTCTTTCACCCTTACTTTTCAATATTTTTCTAGCACCACTGATGACATTATGCCAATCTGTAGGATTTCATGTTTTTGCCTATGCCGATGATATACAATTATTACACCCCCTAAATAATAATAATATAATTGAAATTTTGTCTATTAATGAGAAACTAGATCATGTACATCATTGGCTTGACAAAAACAGATTGGCTCTCAATATCAAAAAAACCAATGTTATGCTATTTCCCTGGAAAGAGAATTTTTCTCTTGCTCATCCGATTTCAATTCATAATGTTCCCCTACAATTAGTTAAAAATATAAAAATTTTAGGGGTAATTTTTGATAATAAACTTAATTTCCATGATCATATCAGTAACATTGTGAAAATCACCTTTTATAGATTACGTAAAATTCGTTCCATCTCAAAATTTCTTTGTGCTAAATCACTCACTATACTGATTCACTCTTTGGTGATGTCTAAACTTGATTACTGCAACTCTTTATTCAAAGGAATTGCACAATATGAAATAAAACGATTACAAATTATACAGAATACGGCAATAAAATTAATAAATAATTCTAAAAAATTTGATCATGTAACACCACTTCTCAAAGAGGCGCATTGGCTTCCTGTTAATTACAGAATCACTTATAAGTTATGCATAATTATCTTTAAAACTTTGATCAACAAGTCCCCTGCTTTTTTATATAGGTCACTTATTCCATATTCTGCAAAGAGAATTTTACGATCTAGCGAACAAAATCTGCTATCGATTCCATCATTAAAAATTATTAATACGAGGAGACAATTTATTTTTTCTTGTACGGCACCGCAAACATGGAACGCCCTCCCTATTACTTTACGGGAGGAGAAAGACCTTGGAAAATTTAAAACTGAGCTAAAAACTTTCCTTTTTAAAGATGCCTTTTCAACATAATTTTATGCTTTATGAATTATATTTTATTTGGTTAGACCTGTTTTAACTATATCCCTTTTGTATTTTCACTCAATGTTTCTTCTTTACTTTAAAAATTGTATTTCATCCCTCCATTCCTTATGTTTAACAATGTTAAATTTAGAGTATTTTAGCTATTATTTAAAAATTGTATGTACTGTAATGTATTACATTGTTATTGTTTTTCGTTTTTTAAATTGTAAATTTTAAATGTACATCGCTTAGAATATCCGATTAAGCGATTTATCAAGTCTCCTAATAAACTTGAAACTTGAACTTGAAACTTGACACTATAGGGAATGTCACCTAAAAAGGTTTAGCTACACATCTCACCATAACTCCCTTATATAGGGTTACTAGATGTCCGGGTTTCCTAGAGTTACTAGACTTCCAGATTTCCCTGGACATGTCCTCCTTTTCGAGGACATGTCTGGGGTCCAGATGGCTTTTCAAAACCCAACACTTTGTCTGGGTTTTGAAAAGCTTTCTTGAAATTGAGTTGGGCGGGGCTGGGGTGTAATGGGGCAGGCCTGAGGGGTCGGATCTAGGGGTCCGGATTTTACTAACCCTAGGGTTTCCCTGGACATGTTCTCTTTTTGAGGACTGTGTTGGGCTTTCGGGCGGCTTCTGATCATTCCGCATTTTATCCAGGTTTCCACATTGTGCTTCAGTCCCGGCACTAAATGCAAGCCTACAATCTTTTGTCTTTGGTCTCTCTCAGCCATTGAACCATGTCTTTGGTCTCTCTTGAACCATTGGCAGAGTCAGTCAGCTGAATATGCTTTGCCTCTGCGGGGTAACAGGAAGTAGATGCTGAGGGAAAGCTTCCAGGGCCACCAAAGGCAGGCTGACTAATGCTGCTAACTAATATAGAAACATAGAAAAATGACGGCAGAAAAGGGCTATAGCCCATCAAGTCTGCCCACACTGAAGACCCTCCCCCCAACTTTACCCTCTCAGAGATCCCACATGCACATCCCATTTACTCTTAAAATCTGGCACGCTGCTGGCCTTAATCACCTGCACTGGAAGTTTATTCCAATGATCGACCACTCTTTCGGTGAAGAAATACTTTCTGGTGTCGCCATGAAATTTTCCGCCCCTGATTTTTAGTGGATGCCCTCTTGTGGCCAAGGATCCTTTAAGAACGAAAATATAATCTTTCTCCTCGATCCGACCGGTGATATATTTAAACGTCTCAACCATGTCTCCCCTCTCCCTACGTTCTTCAAGAGAGTACAGCTGCAAAATATTCAGCCTCTCCTCGTATGAGAGATCCTTGAGCCCTGAGACCATCCTGGTGGCCATTCATTGAATCGACTCAATTCTCAGCACATCTTTTCGGTAATGTGGCCTCCAGAATTGTACACAGTATTCCAGATGAGGTCTCACCATGGATCTGTATAACGGCTTTATGACCTTGGGCTTCCGGCTGACAAAACTTCTACGGATACACCCCAACATTTGTCTAGCCTTGGATGAAGCCTTCTCCACTTGATTGGCAGCTGTCATGTCTTCACTAATGATTACTCCTAAATCATGCTCTGCTGCAGTCCTAGCTAAGGTCTCACCATTTAGGGTGTAATTTCTGCACAGATTTCTGCTGCCAAGGTGCATGACCTTACATTTCTTAGCGTTGAAGTTAAGTTGCCAAGTCGAGGACCAATGTTCCAACAAGAGTAGGTCCTGCGTCATACTGTCGGGCAAATTGCTATTACTTACTATGTTACATATTTTGGCGTCATCGGCGAATAATGTTGTTTTACCTTGAAGCCCCTGAGTCACGTCTCCTACGAATATGTTGAAAAGGATCGGGCCCAAGACTGAGCCCTGCGGCACTCCACTGATTACCTCTGACGTTTTGGATAGGGTACCGTTAACCACCACCTTCTGAAGTCTACCACTTAGCCAATCATTGACCCATGTAGTTAGTGTTTCTCCTAATCCCATCGATTTCATCTTGCTCAATAACCTACGGTGTGGAACGCTATCAAAAGCTTTACTGAAGTCCAAGTACACGACGTCTAAGGACTCTCCCAAATCCAGTTTTCTGGTGACCCAGTCAAAGAAACTAATTAAATTGGATTGGCAGGACCTACCCTTGGTAAATCCATGTTGGTGGAGATCCCATAGATTCTCTTTGCTCAGGATCGTATCTAATTCATGTTTAATTAGTGTTTCCATGAGTTTACTCACTATAGATGTGAGACTCACCGGTCTGTATTTCGCAGCTTCTGTCCTGCAACCCTTTTTGTGCAGTGGAGTGACGTTGGCCGTTTTCCAGTCTAAGGGGACTCTTCCCGTACTTAGGGAGAGATTGAAGAGCACGGATAATGGTTCTGCTAGGACATCACACAACTCTCTGAGCACCCTGGTGCTGATATTCGGGAGGCAGCTATGTATTTTTTATTCTGAACTTTGTGGGTGTAAAACAGGGTCAGTGAACACGGATGGGGGGAGTATGTGGGGGTCTTTACTTTGTCTCTGCAGTGGTTATCTGGTCACTTTCGATACCTTTTGGGCACTTATACCTGTCTTTACATTGTCTAACTCACAATGCATAAGTTTCGCTTAGCCAGTCTCATCAAACATTCCATTATCCCTGCAGGATGAATAAATCTAGTCCGGCCCACATCCTGTCCTTACCACTCCTCCAAAAATGCCCCTTTCAGCTCTGGGCATGCAGCGGGATTTAGAGGCCTAAAATGTCCCTGGATACGTCCAAAAAGCTGTTTCGATTATCGGCACTTGGATGACCTGTCTTTTAGATCGACCAAGTGTCGACTTGGGCGGGTTTATAGACGTATTTAACTTTTGATTATGAGCCCCATAGTCTATATAGGACAGCAAGCCATGGGCTTAAGAAATATGCATATAATCTCTCATTGTTGGATTTAACAACCACCAAGGGTCTACCAAATTCAAGGTGCTACACAGGTACAGCAAACCCTTCTCAGAACCCAAGGCTGACCTCCACATAGGCACTGATCTATCCAAATGAGGGTCTAGTACTTGGTTAAAATATCCAGCGATTATTTTGGGCTTAACAAGGGCACAATCTCAACGAAAGTGGGGTGTCATGCTTAGCCACATGAACTAGTTACCGAAAAAAACATGTTAATAATTATTAGGTGCATAGCCAGGGTTGCACTGTATTTTAAAGAAAAAATTGAGTGAAGCAAAATAAACATTCTACATGAATCAGATAGCGTGGAATCTTTATGGATAGAAATCCCATATGTATAGGGATAGAGTGTACTAGCAGGGCTGTACTACCATCTGACAAGACAGAACAGACAGCTGAAGAAATGTTTATAAAAATTAGGAAAGTTAGCAGACTTGGTGACAATACAATGAGTGATTTCACTTACCCAATATTGACTGGATAAATTTTACATCAGGCACTTGGGAGGTAAAATTCCTAGATGTAATAAATGACTGCTTCTTAGAGTAACTGGTCCAATAACAGACAAGAGAGGGAGATATTTTAGATTTAGTCCTTAGTGGAATGCAAGGCATACTCATAGTACGAGAGGTAACAAAACAGTGATCGTTACATTATCAAATTTGAGCTAATATCTGGAATGAAGTCATAAAGAAAATACACTGTAGCATTGAGCTGGCGTTAGTTCTAGCCGCGTAGTGGGTGGTAATATCCTACGTGCGCTAAAAACACTAGTGCACCTTAGTAAAAGGAGCCCTTAGGGTCTTTAACTTGTAAAAGAGATGGCCGAGGGGAGATATGACTGAAGTCTACAAAATTCGGAGTGGTTAAGAACAGGTAAAACTAAATTGATGTTTTACTCTTTCAAAAAGTACAAAAACTAGGGGAAACTTAATGAAGTTACATGAAACTATGGTACTTGTAAAAAAAATAGTAGGAAATTTATTTCACTCAACAAATAATTAAGCTCTGGAACTAGTTGCCAGAGGATGTAGTAACAGTAGCTAGCGTATCTGAGTTTACGAGTAAAAAAAGGTCTGGGCAAGTTCCTGAGACAGGCATAGGGAAAGGCATTTCTTGTCCTGGAATTTGTAGCAGGCAATGTTGATATTGTTTGGGTTCCTGCCAGGTACTTATGACCTGGATTGGCCACTGTTGGAAACATGATACTTGGGCAGATGGACCACTGACCTGACCTAGTATAGCTATTCTTATATTAATACTTTTGTATAACTCTTTCCAGCTTCCAGTTCCAACTATTTTACTCTTCTAATTTGCTGGATACTTATCTGGCACTGAATACCAGGGTTCCAGGATAACTCTACCAGCACTACCTGGATAATGAGAGGCAGCCAGAAATGATTTTCAGTGGCATTATTTGGATAAGTAGCTTGGATTACAGAGTGCTATTTTTTATTTAGTAACCTTTATTTCTTCCATGCAAGGGCATAGCCTCTAGCTCTGAGACTTTTGTAATAAGTGTGCAATATATTGTAGTAAGAGAACTTAAAGAATTCACTTTTAGAAATCAAGAAAGGATTCTGAAAGTATCAGAAGGTACATCGATCAAAAGATACATTGGTGTAGTGCACAATGAATTGTCAATGGCAAGTGTTATAGGTTTCAGCATGTGGGGTGTCACTGAATGTTATACATTTCAACATTTATTCTACTAAAAATAAATGTGAATTTATGATCTAGTTGTTAAGAAACCAGATTTATGTTGTATAACTGGTTTGTGGTATTCAGAGGCTGATTTACCTGTTTTGAATCAAGTTTGTTACCCTAATTATGTTTTTGAGCATCATCCAAGATTTGCGGATGAAGGTGTGGTGATATTGTATGAAACATATTTGATCCTATGGCAGTCCTGTATTTGGTTGAATGGGTGTTGGGTCCTAGTGATGAATTCTAAGGGTGAGGCTGTTTTTTTAATTTATTGCTTTCTAACGTGCTATTAATTTGTTCAGTTTTAACCTTGTCTAAAGTTGAACTGGATTTGGTCTTTGTATTGAGTGATTTTTAATATCCACATAGACAAAATGTTAAGCATCAGCCAGGAGCAATTCTGAGTTGCTCTTGCCCTGTTGGCACTGTCTCCAAAATGGCACCCCTAGCAGTATTCTCATGCTACTAATGGTAGGAGTCATGTTTCATATTCAGAAACATAACCCCCTAGAGGCCCACAGCGGTAGGGGGCCCTTGGGATATGTAATTGGGTGGGGTATATGATTAATTGCAGATGGGGGAAAACACCTCTTCTTTAGACTCCAGCCTACAAGCTTCGAGCCACAGCTTTGAGGCCCAATGCTCCTGGGATGCTGGAATAATGCTACTTACAAGGTAGCTTGCAAGAAGTGTTATTTACTATGGTATTCAGCAACCTGCGGGACTGTTATAGTGCAGGTCGCTAACTCCTGTAGTAAATCAAGGTGTGGTTAAAAAAAAAAAGCTTTACTTCTGGCAGAATTCTGCATGATTACGCAACACAAAATTTGTATAGAACTGCATAGTCACACAGAATGCCCCCTTTCCCATGCAGAATCTTGAATGGTGTCAGCTATCAGCAGTGGCACAGTGAGAGCAGGAGGCGCCTGGGGCTGTGGTGCCCTCCCATGCCCTCCTCTCCACGCCCTACCTCCTTACACACCATCCATACCACACTTGCAACCTCCCTTCCCCCATACCTCTTTAGATCAGTGCAAGCTGCTCACACCAGCGTTGGCTTTCTCCTCTGATGTCATTTCCTGGTACTGCGACTAGGAAAAGATTTCAGAGGGGAGCAGGCCTTAATGAGCAGCAGGTCAAAGAAGTTGCTTATGCTGGCAAAGATTTAAAGAGGAACTGGGGGGTGGGCGGAGAAGTGCTGGTGCCCCCACCACGACGGCACCCAGGGTGGTCCACTCTCTATGCCCCCTCCTTACTACCCACTAGCTATTGGGTCGTGGTATCTGCAGAAATTCTCACATGCTGCCTGCCGCTAATCCAGAAGAATTGCTACCAATACCATGACCTGATGAAGCAAGTCTTACTAGGAAAAATACAAGAGAGGAAAGAAAGATGCTGGCACGGGAAGGGGTGAGAGGAAGGTAAGATGCTGGTACAGGGGAAGGGAGGGTGAAAGGAAGGAAAGTTGCTGGCATAGGGGGATGAGAGGTAGCCATACATGGTGAGGGGAGAGGGTGAAATGTTGCACATGATAATGGAGGGGAGGAAGGGAGAGATGGTGCATGGAGGGGGAGAGATGTTTGACCCAATAGGAAAGAATTAGAAATGTTGGATATGGCAGAGGAAGGGGAAGGATGCTGCATGGGGAAGGAATGCAAGAGAGGGGGAGAGAGAGAGGTGTTGGACATGGGGTGGATGAGAGAGAGAGATACACAGGAGGTGGAGGGAGAAAAGGAGGGAGATGTTGGATCCAGGAGTAGAATGGAGTGATGGAGAGATGCCTCACAATGGGAGTGAGGGAAGAGAGTGGGAGAAACTCTAGACTAGGAGGGAAGAAGACCAGGAGAGTGGGAGAAACTAGTGCAGGAGGGAAGAGAGAGTAAGATGTCAGGCTACTAGGGTAGGGAAGGAAGGAAGAGGAGGAGGAGAGGACAGATATAACAGAGGGTAGGAATATGGTAATGAGGGTACATTGAAGATGAAAGGGAATGGAGGGCTGAGGAAGGAATGTGATGGGGAATGGGAGATAAGATGGAAATGTCATAAGTAGCTGAAAAGTGAGGAAGAGGAAAAGAAAGAGGCAGAAAAGCACCAAAAAGGAATGATCAGGGGGGCGGGTACTTGGAATGGGCAGACTCGATGGGCTATGGCCCTTTTCTGCCACCATTTTCTATGTTTCTATGATCAATATGTCAGAGGCAGGTATAGTGAGGGAATAGACAGGAGAGAGTAGAAAAGACAAAGGATAGCAGCTGCTTGAAGGAGAATTAGCAGACAACAGTAAAAAGAAACTGGAACAAACATGATGGAAAAA
The DNA here is from genome assembly GCF_902459505.1 of Geotrypetes seraphini. Classification (NCBI taxonomy): domain Eukaryota; kingdom Metazoa; phylum Chordata; class Amphibia; order Gymnophiona; family Dermophiidae; genus Geotrypetes; species Geotrypetes seraphini. The sequence goes on from NC_047086.1 coordinate 291,944,628, forward strand.
TAAAACATCCAGACAACAAAAGTAAAAGAAAAACATTTTATTTTAAATTAAATATGGATAATAATTAGCAAAATTGATTAAAGTTTGGCAAATAAACTTAGAGAATTTGCTAATTTTGTATGCAGAATTTTTAATTTTTTGTGCAGAATTCTGCCAGGAGTAAAGCTTGCCTTTCACTGATAAATTTCCCCCTTAATGTTGATGTGTACCCATAGGAGATAAGATACAAATTGGTCAACACATACTTGTTTTCAAATCCCCTTTGCACTCAGGGTGAGTAGAGAGCTCCCAGGTGTCTTTGCAGCATCCTTAAGCAAATTAGCTCCTGCTCCTGCTGAGTCTTCCCTCTGCTGGCCGGTGACTGGACATAACACTCTGTCACAGTAAGGCATGAGCGCATAGAACTTAATGGTACTGCGGTATATAAACTGTTATTATTATTATTATTACTAAATTGACAGCTGCAATTCTCATGATTTAGTTAGTAGTTCTAACTTCCCTGCCTGACTGGCAACACTACCACATGAAGCTGATTAGTGAGAGTTTATGGGAGTTATCTGTTATCAGCTTTTGACAATGGTGTGCTGTGTTTTGGTTTGAAGTGGAATTTGTGAATAGTTGCACAGCTCAATAGTATTTTTAAAACTGCCTGCTTACCAGCTCATCATGTCAAAGAATGCCAAGAGAATGCTGATAGAAGAAAAGATTTTTTTAATGAGGATTGGGAATTGCAATATTATCTTGTTTCTGCTAAGATAATATTGTCTCCAAAATGGCACCCCTAGCAGTTTTCTCATGCTACTACTGCTAGGAGTCATGTTTCTTATGTAGAAACATAACCCCCTAGAGGCCCACAGGGGTAGGGGGCCCTTGGGATATGTAATTGGGTGGGATATATGATTAATTGCAGATGGGGAAAAACACCTGTTCTTTAAACTCCAGCCTAAGAGCTTCGGGCCACAGCTTTGAGGATAATATTGTTTCTGCTACGATAAGATGATTTGCTTGCTTTGTGATATTGCAGTATCAACATTAAAGAAATTTAATACTCATCAGCATTATAACACTCATAAGGATCACAAATATTTTAAATTAGAGGAAGAGGCGCAAAAGTTTGTATTGCAGAAATTAAAAAATGAAAAGCAAAGACAAATCTTTCAAACAACAACACCTGGAAATAATAATAATAATAATTTATTTCTAATATACCGCAATACCGTGAAGTTCGAAGCGGTTTACAATAAAGATACATTTGACAGTACATGGGATAGAAATGGTTTACAATAAAGATACGTTTAGTCAGTACATGGGATGCAAGTGGTTTACATTAAAGATTCATTTTGTCAGTACATGGGATACAAGTGGGTTACAGTAAAGATATATTTTGTCAGTACATGGGATGCAAGTGGGTTACAATACAAGTGGTTTACTATCAAGGTGCATTTTGTCAGTGTAAGGGAATCTGGTGGGTTACCATAAAGATACATTTAGTCAGTACATGGGTTACAATAAAGATACATTATGTCAGTATGAGATTCAAGGTGGAAAGTATAATTAGTTTCGGGCCTTGGAATCAGGGGGTGAGGTGGAAGGGTCATGGCGAGGAAGAGTTGGGTATGGGAATTTAGAATTTGTTAAACAGTCGAGTTTTTAGGGATTTTCTAAAGTCTGCGTATGTAGTGGCCTCAAGTATGGGCTTTCCAAGCCATGTGTTCAGCCTAGCTGCCTGGAATGATAACATTCTATCTAGAAACTTTTTGTATTGGTAAGATTTCAAGGAGGGGTAATTAAATAGGTTTGTTCTGCGAGTGCTCTTGTTGGGCTCGTTGGGGGAGAACTGGGAGATTAGATAAGCTGGAAGAATCCCAAAAACAGCTTTGTAGCAAAAACAAGCAAACTTGAAGAGGACTCTGGATTCTGCGGGTAACCAGTGGAGTTTCTGATAATAATGGGAAATGTGTTCCCATTTTTTAAAACCATGGATTAGTCGGATCGCGGTGTTCTGAATCAATCTCATCTTGTTGAGGTTCTTTTTATAAGCTCCTAGGTATATGATGTTTCAGTAATCTAGGGTGCTTAAGATGGATGATTGTACTAGTAAACGGAAGGACTTTTCATCAAAGAATTTTTTAATAGTGCGAAGTTTCCAGAGGACCGAAATACATTTTTTAAACAGTAGGTTGCCACTGAAGCAACTTATAAAATAGCTTATATACTCGGGGGGAAAAAAGGTAAGCCATTCAGTGATGTAGAAATTGTGAAAGAATGCATTGTCAAAGTTGTAGGAGGCTTAGACCCCAATAATGTTTCAAAGTACAAACAACTACCACTTTCTTTTTTATTTTATTTAATTCTTTATTTTTGTTTATTCGTTACAATAATAACAAACATTCATGAATATCCACGAAACATCTTTATATAAAATACACTAAAACATATATAAGGTAATTAGTCAACAATGATCTAGTACACATTACAATGGTCGCCAGCTTTTTAAATAGGAAATCAAATCTATCTATTTATAATCTACCATCATTGACAGGTATAATTGTGGCTTACTTTTTATATTATACAACATCCTCCTAAACTGAAAAGTAACAAATTGGAAATTAAACTTTCAACAAATGTTTTTCCTTAATAAAATCTAACTGGGCTGAATCAAAAAACACATATTTCTCACTTCCATACGAGATAAGGCACTTGCATGGAAATTTTAAAAAGAAGGTAGCTCCAACTGCCAAAACCTTAGAGGGGCATAATCGAAAGGGACATCTAAGTCCACTTGCGTCCAACTCGCAAGTCGTCCAAAGTAAAAATACAGCCCAGGACACATTTTTGAAAAATACATCCAAAATTTTTTTTGTTTTGAAAATCGTCTAACTATATGTCCTGCTGATCTGATCGTTCAAGTCACTAAATTGTCCATCTTTATACCAAATTTCCGTCCAAGTCAAAAACGCCTAGAACAAGCCCTGTTGGATGTGGGAGGGTTCTGCAAAGTGATGGACTGAACACCCAGACATGCCACCTAAATAGTGGAGTACCTTACAGGTCACTGCTGTGAACTTCACAAAAAGGGTGCTATGTCTTCTCCTCACTACAGCTCCCTTATAGATTACTGTGAGCCCCCTAAGCCACCTCCAGAATCCCCTAGACCAGGGGTAGGGAACTCCGGTCCTCGAGAGCCATATTCCAGTCAGGTTTTCAGGATTCCCCCAATGAATATGCATGAGATCTATTTGCATGCACTGCTTTCAATGCATATTCATTGGAGAAATCCTGAAAACCCGACTGGAATACAGCTCTCGAGGACCAGAGTTCCCTACCCCTGCCCTAGACCCACTTATCTACCACTCCAATAGCCCTTATGGCTGCAAGAGCCACTTATATGCCAGTAAAAAAAGGGTTTTGGGGGTGTATAGGGGAGTGCACATGTTTAGGTATCAATGCAGTGATTACAAGGGCTTATGGGAATGGATCCTCCTCTCCATGAGTACCTAACCTATCCCCAAGATGACTTAAGCCGCCTCTGTGCTGGACGACTAGCCTTTCCTATGCCCGGCAGCCAGGTTATGATGGTCTGAAAGCTGAATTTTAAAGGTGTGTTTAATATTTTTATGGGGGTGGGGGGACGGGGATCACTGGAGTAGTGTGTGAGGTCTGTTTTATGTGTTTGTAGTGCTTATCTGGTGACTTTAGGTAGGTTTTTGTGACATAGACCATATTTTACATGATCTAAGTCACAACGTCCAAGTTCCGTCAATCCTGGGCTGTATAACTTTCAGTAATACATGCTGTACGACTAAGTTTAAGCCGGTCCACGTACTGCCCAACTCCCGTCCTCGACACGCTTTGGTCGTTCAGCGGCAATATGAAGGCCTAGGTCGTTTAGAAATACGTCCAAAACCCATTTTTATTATTGCCACTTGGATGTACAGTATTTGGGAAATGTTCGTCCAAGTGCCGACTTAGACCGGTTTTTGGACATTTTTCTCTTTCGATTATGAGCCCCCATAGGCTTTAGCTGGAGGAATTGCTTCCTTTTAAATTGAGTATGTCTATAGACATCAGGAAAAATTATTACTCGTTGACCACAAAGCAGGTCTTGCTTTTTCAAAAAATATAATTTCAAAATAGCTTGTTTCTCTAACTGTCTTGAACGCCACAAAGAGCGTTGCCTGTTTATTTATTATGTCTTTAGGATTCAAAAAGCTGTGATACATTCAGACTATCAGATGAAATTAATTTATCCGTATCCCCTTTTTCTGCTATTTCCTTAGAAGCTCTTGGGATGTAATAGAAGTTATCAGGTTCAAATGTTCCCACATTAGTATAATGCAATATCTCCCTCAAGTATATTCTCAAGAGTTCTAATGGAGACAGGTAATGTGTAATAGGAAAATTTAAAAGGCAAAGGTTCTTAACCCTTAAAGAGTTCTCCAGTTTCTCTAATTTAGCATGAATCATCATACCATCCTTAATGTTAGAAGCAGCATTGACTTGTAAAGTATTTACCACTTGGTCTAATTTTTCTAACTTATTTGCTGTTTCTCCAAATTTACCTTCATGCTCATTAATTTTAACTGTAATATCCGATGAGAATTGACATAAGTTCAAAACAGTTTTCTGTAATGACTCTATTCTATTAACACTTAGCCCTAAATTGTTTAGAATGACCACTTTATCTTTAGGGAGAACATCCGAGTCTGGTTCCATAGCCATCTGTACAGGAGTCAGTCCCTTAGCTCCCATTAAAGATTGTCTTGAAACCTCCAGTCCAGATAATATAGATAATTGTAGGGATGAGACCACTCCCTCAGTCTGGGAGGGAGACTCTACTGTCCCAACAGAATATAGTGGCTGAGGAGGTGGTGAAGGTTCCCCAGAGGATAATGAGGCAGCTTGAATATCTAAAGTTACCTGTTCTTCCACATGTGGCAAAACGGGATCCATAAGATGACGATCCATCGGGCCCATCATCAAAGAAGGTAGAATTACTTTGGCCTTCCTTTTACCCATAGTAGTAGGATTTGATATTAACCCACTCCCTGCTCCTCTTGGGCTCCAAAGGGGCGCGGCGTGCCCCTTTAGTCATGCCCCCTTCAGGTTGAAGCCCGAGGTTCGCAACCACAGGCCGGTGGAATAGTGCTCAACAGCATTGGTGGCAGATCTCCTCCGCAACTCTCTTGCGAATTAAACAGCCTGTCAAGGACCCTTCTCCAGCTGGCTGGGGCTCGGGCAGCTGCGAGACTGCCTGTCCCAGTGGAAAAGTGCTCAACAGCACTGGCGGCCACAACTACCACTTTCAAGGAGAACAATAACTGATCAGCTGCCCTCAACTTAACAGAACTTCAGGCAATACTTCAAAAGGAAAATATGTGGAGGGGCATAATCAAAAGAAATATCTAAGTCTGTTTTGGGCCTAGGGCGCTAATCAACCAAAATTGGCAGCATCCAAAGCCCATTCTCGAAAAATACATCCAAAAATATATTTTTTTGAGAATAGTCTCTCTGTACATCCATTTGATTGTCCAGACCGCCAGGTCGTCTATCATTATACCACATTCTCGTCCAAAAAATCGTCCAAGTCCCAAACACCTAGAACAAGACCTTTTGGACATGGAAGAGGCCAGCAAAGTGATGGACTGGACACCCAGACATGGCAACAGAGTAGTGGGGCATCTTACAGGGCACTGCTGTGAACTTCACAAAAAAGGTGGCATATAAACATCTCACCAGAACTCCCTTGCAGGTCATTGTGAGCCCCGCATAACATCTCTAAAACTCACTATACCTACCTGTCTACAACCCCAAAAGCCTTTATGGCTGCAGGTGCCAGGCAGTAGAGTGGGGGTTGGGTTTTTTTTTTTGTAGGCTCACATTTTCCACCATGTAGTTCTTAGAGTGGCTTATGGGCCTAGGTTCTCCTCTCTGTGGTTCGCTAGGCCACCCCCCAGACTACTTAAGCCACCTCTACTAGGCTTTCCTCTGCCAGGTGCTGATGTTCTGGAGGCAGGTATGTATGTTTTTATTCTGATCTTTGTGGGGGTGCAATGCCTATTTCTGGCAGTGAACATGGGGGGAGTGTATGTGGGTCTTTACCTGGTCTCTGCAGTAGTTGTCTGGTCACTTTGGATACCCTTTGTGCACTTATACCTGATTTTAGATGGCCTAAGTCACAACGTATAAGTTCCATCCAAGAAGTCTCGTCAAACCTTTGATTATCACTGCAGGATGACTAAGTCTAGTCCTACATCCCACCCACCTCCCGCCCTAACCACTCCTCAAAAAAACACCCCTTTGAGCTCTGGGCGCTCAGCAGGATTCTAAGGCCTAAAAAGTCCTTGGATATGTCCAAAAAGGTGTTTTGATTATCAGCACTTGGACAACCTGCCTTTTAGGTCGTCCAAGTATCGACTTGGGTGGGTTTTTGGATGTATTTCACTTTTGATTGAGCCTCATATTATTCAATCTCTTTGTATGAATTAACTGATACTTCATTCATGTCATAACAGAAAATTTTCTTTGCTATGAAGAGTTACTTGCTTTGGGCACTCTTGCAAACAGAACATGGGGAATAGATATCTTCAACAACTTTCAAGATAAATGTCGTGAAGTTGGACTGAATTTGGTAAATGTAGGGAGCATATGTATAGACAGTGCTCCTTCCATGATAGGGAAACATGGTTTATTGCACAGATAAAAAACATATTAACAGATCCAGATGCTCTTATTTATTTTCATCGTACCTTATATTAGCAAAATCTCTTTGCTAAAGCTAAACTAAACTAAACTAAATCTTGGGTTTATATACCGCATCATCTCCGCAGATGGAGCTCGACACGATTTACATGGTTAGGGAAGGAACGGAACTCCAGTGGAATTATATAAGTAAGAGAGAAGAGAGGTTAGGTGTGAGAGTGTCAGGAAAGGGACTATTTTAAATGATGCTTTGCAACAAGTTATAAGTATTATTAATTATTTTCATGCAAATGCAACACAGCATTGTCAGTTTCATAACATGATAAAGTTGAATGATGAGGTATTCAGTGTGGATCTGCTGTATCATTCTAAAATGTGTTGGCTATCGCAAAGACAGATGTTAGCCAAAATTTTATCTCTGCGAAAACAGATTAGTTAAATTTTATGAAGAACAGAATCAGAAATGTGAATTACTGAAAGAAGATTTCTATATGAATGCTACATTTCTGTGCGATATCAGGTCAAATCAAAATGACTTGAATATTTATTTGCAAAGTAAAACTAAGGCTATATATGACATGTGGCAAAAAAATCCAAGCTTTTATTAAAAAAAAAGCTATCTTTTTTCAAAACATTTCTTCTTCAAAAAGAAATTTCGGATGCATATTTTCCCCCGTTAGCAAAGGTCATTGATGAGCAGGATGATATATGTGAATCATTTGAAGAATATGCAGCTGTTATAGACCTATTGATTGGAGAATATAAAGAAAGGTTCAGAGACTTTGAGAATCATGACATCACATTCAAATTAGCATTTCAGCCTCACATAGTTGATATCACCAAGGCACCTAAAGAACTACAAATGGAACTGATTGAGCTCTTAGTAGAAAAGTCATTGTTTGATGCTAAAAAAGATCCAGTTGAAATGTGGAAAAATGCAGTAGAATACCCACTCCTTTGACAACATGCCCGAAAAATGCTTTCTTGCTTTTCAACCACTTATTGCTGTGAATCTACATTCTCCTACTCACCCACATCAAGACGCCCTTAATGTCACAAATGACTGATACCTATCTAGAGGATCAACTGAAACTGCGGTCTTCCATGCTGCAACCAAATATTCAAATGCTTTCCAACAAAAAGCAGACAAAACAAAGTAATTAAAAGGATATAGTTTTCATTTTTTATTAAGTACATAGTAGTTAGATTTTTGCAAAATAATGTACATTTTTAAGTATATCTAACTGAAGTTTCTTGAATGCAGCCTTATTTGATTACAACTAAATTAATGAGGCCATCCAACATGAAAAGGTTCCCCACCCCTACATTAGGCTATTCCTGTACTCCATGAAATTGTGTGTTAATATGTGTGACACAGAACGCCTATTTCTGGCAGGATTAATAATTCACTGAATAGACTGAAGAAATAGTTTTGTAACTAGAGAGATTTAATGTTCTTAGCTGATGTATGAAACATGTACTGAATACCACTCGGCCAGGAACACTCCTGTGCTTTTTGTTAACATGATACTGTAGCTTACCTGAGGGTTAAGTTGTCCTTGCAACTAGGGCTATGGAGTTGGAGTCGGAAGCAATTTTTGGTTTGTGGAGTCAGTTGGAAGCAATTTTTTGGGCTGTGAAGTCGGAGTCGGTGAAAATGTATGTCATGCAAATATAATGCTTATTTTTTTATTTCACAGATAATTTTATTAACCCATCTGTTTTACTTTTATTTTGGTATCAAGTTCTTTGATGATTACAAAATGTAATCATATTAGTGGATGTTCTTGATGAAAATGTTTATTAAACACTTATAGGAACAAACTCATCCACAAGGGGGAACAATAGTGTGAACCTAAACTCATCCAAATGAAGAATCGATGATGTGGACCCAACACAGTCCGTATTTCAGCTCGAAAAAGCCTTCCTCAGGGGTCCTAAGGGATGTAAAATATGTTTCGGAATGTTGGAAAGTATATGTGATGCATTCAATAGGTTTAGAAGGTGTGAATAGATGTGAATGAAAAACTATATGTGCCAAAAAAGACTATGCTCATTTTGGTGCATCTGCTGCAACTTCCGTATGACTCTGCCATTTTTCACTTAAGTGTTTCTTGCACTTAGATTTTTATACTCAGCTAATGCATATTGATTTTGAATTTCATGGTCTATTTATCTGTGTCTCTTTATTGTCTCTTTTTCTGTTTTGGAATTGTGAAGTCTTGTCCCTCCAAATAATCCATTTTCATTTGTTGACTGTCAAATGACATTTGCTTTAACATTGGTGGTTTAGTTTCCTTCTATCATTATCATCTTTTACATTTTAAAGCTTATTATCATCTTTGTATGACAAAACAAAAAAATAGAGGAACTAGAAACTCAATTCACCATCATACAAAACAAAAAATTCCCAGTTTAAATACACTGGTGGAAGATGCTCAATACCTTAACCCCTCATGAGCATATAACTGCATATTATCCTTAAGCTAGTAAAACTTAATAGGGGGAACGCCTCAGATGCTGCAAAGCAAGCGTTGCTATGAGACTTGAAAGGAGAGCCTAAATTGCTCATTAGCTCCTTTACAGCTTTCTATCATAGGCAAGGAACCCCCCTAAGCTATGCTAGAAAAAAATAAAATGAAGCAGCACTTATCTTAAACTGCCGTGACTGCTATTTTCTCTTTGAGTCAGTAAGCCAACGATGGCCAGCGTTTCATGATCTGCTGATCATTTCTTCAGGGTTCTGGAGTGCTAACAACACATCGAGTCTATGGGGTAAGCAATTTAGGCTCTCCTTTCAAGTCTCAAAGCAACGCTTGCTTTGCAGCATCTGAGGCGTTCCCCCTATTAAGTTTTACTAGTTTGAGGATAACATGCAGTTATAGCAGGTGTAGGGAACTCCGGTCCTCGAGAGCTGTATTCCAGTTGGGTTTTCAGGATTTCTCCAATGAATATACATTGAAAGCAGTGCATGCAAATAGATCTCATGGCATATTCATTGGGGAAATCCTGAAAACCCGACTGGAATACGGCTCTCGAGGACTGGAGTTCCCTACCTTGAGTTATAGGCTCATGAGGGGTTACGGTATTGAGCATTTTCCACCAGTGTATTTAAACTGGGAATTTTTTGTTTTGTATGATTATTATCATCTTTTATATTTTAAGGCTTCACATGATGTTTTGGTTCTGTGGTTGCACAAAGGGCTTGAAACATGGGTTGTGTTTAAAAGTAGATAGCACACATAGCCACACGTATTTCACAAATTATTCCAAGTACTGTTTGTTTGTTTTTTTTAATTATCGTGCTCAAATATCGTTTCTTGCACTGCATTTCCTTGATTTTATCCCATATATATTTTTTAGTTTGTTTTATGATTTTTCAGATACGGTCATGTAAAGATTATTTTTACCAATATTAACTTTTATCAGCACTAGTTCACATTAATATTCCTTATGTCTTTTATTTTAAATGTTATATTTATTTTCATTTTTAGTGATATCTCTCTGATTCTTATTAGCACTCTTAATCATTGTGCGCCCACCTTCCGGGTTTGTAACCGTAAGCCTTAAATTTCTATACAATCTCTATTCTCTACCTGCCCCCTTTTGCTTTTTTAGTCTTTTTTGGCACATTAGTTTCATCGTGTTGACATTTTCACTTTTATCTCTTAGCACCTTAGCTCCAGCATGGGAACCATGATCATTTTCACACTCATATACCTGCCACACCATTTGCACATTCACATATTAGGGCTACTAATTCACATATACATATGGGTTTTCATTCAGATCTATTCACACCTTCTTAAACCTATTATTAAATGACATCACATATACTTTCCAACATTCAGAAACATATTTTACATCTCTTAGGACCCCTGAGAAAGGCTTTTCGAGCTGAAACACGGACCGTGTTAGATCTGCATCATTGATTCTTCATTTGGATGAGTTTGGGTTTGCATTATTGTTCCCATAAGTGTTTAATAAACATTTTCATCAAGAATATCTATTCCACAGCTTTTTTGTTTTGGGATTCTCCTTTTTACTGTGGAATAGCTGGGTTTTCTTGTGTAATATTTATATTAGTGAAAATGGCACTTAGAGAATGACATAGAGACAAAGTTTGTCCCTGTCCCATCCCTGCGAGTTCTGTCCCTATCCCTGTGAACTCCTATATAGATATATAAATAAAAGAGTTGGAGTCGAAGTTGAGATACCATAAAGGAGTTGGAAGGTTTTGTGTACCGACTCCACAGAGCTGCTTGCAACCTCTGGATACAGAGGTCTGGAGTAATTTTTGAGGGCCAGACAGATGGAATATTTTTTAGTCCTTTTCTTAAAAAGGAGATATTGACCATTGAGGCCTACTCCCACCCAAGAGGATATAGTCTGTGAATCGACTGGGATAGATAGGGAAAATACTAAAGAGTACTATTCAGTGTATTATAAATTGCTTTGGGTGAGTCTCTTCATGAAAAGACAGTTAATAAATTAAATAATTTAGATTATATCCAATTTTGGCTTGTTAACAAATTGCTCTAAGTTAATAAGGGTCTCTTATCAAGCTGAATAGTTTCAAGTTTATTTAAAAATTTGATTGTATCGCAATTTCAAAGAGTTCAAAGCGACAATATGGATTAAAAACAATAACACAAATGACGATGACAAATAAGCTGGGAACTGGGAGGAACTACAATCTATAAAGGAAAGATAACAGTAAAAGGAAAGGACACGAGGATAGATTTGTAAGCGAGGCCTTGTATGAATCCTATGTATCAAATGCTTCTTTATACAAAAAGGTTTTTGTTCCTTTGAATCTGTCTAATGTCCTTTCTTCCCTCAATAGCATGGGCTGGTGCGGTAAATGCACCAAAACCCATAGGGACTGAATGGGATTCGGTTCATTTGCTGTGCGGCACTCGTTACTACCTACCCTAAGGGACCAATGCTCAAAAGTTCATTCTATCATGAAACTATGAGAGAAAAATTGCTGCAGCATGCTCAAAGTAATAAGCATGGAAATTCATGCTGCGTTAAAATCACAGCAAATCTGTTGCTCAGCACAAAATATGTAAAATTTCCTTCAGTGCCTGAGTGGCAAGTGGCTCAGACAGTCATAAAAACTCCATCTGGATGTACCCGGAGCTTGTTCGGGGTTTCTTCTCTCCTGTCTCCCACCTGAAATTACAAAGGGGTGTTCAAAAGTTCTCAGCCTAACCAATTTCCTAAATTTTTGCCACTGTAGCTGAAAACAGTGTTATTCTGCAAATCTGTGTTATTCTGTATATCAGTGTTATTCTGCAATCTGCAGAATTGTAATACTATCTTTTGATATTGTTTCAGATTATTGATTGATCCATGAAAAGTATGGAATTTTCAAGTGTGGAACTCTGAGCCATCATGAAGTTCCTATTCCTGCAGAAAAAAACTCCAAAGGAAATCCATGAATGTATGATGCAAACACTGAGTGACAAATGCCCTCATACTTCACATTGAAGTAGTATGCAAACTTTCAGCATGGAAATTCTTGTAGGAAACACACACATGCAGTCTTAGAGTCGGGAAGGAGGCGTTCCCTAATGGATGGTCTCTCACCCTTTTATTGAGAATCTTAGCTCCATTAATTACTTAGCTAATGCTCTACAAGGTTATAATTTCATAATGCATTTACAATGAGGATTAGACCAAGGTAACTCATTGTTTACATATTTCATGTGCTTCTCAAAGCTACTATCTCACATGACATATGAATACATAATAACAGTTACAATAAAGTGATTCCCAATGTGTACATTTCTGATATGTCTCAAATCTTACTATAGCATGTGACAGTCCAAAGGTTATAATGCATGCTCCTTAAGCTCTCTTGATTAGCCTTAAGCTTAGGGCCTGCTTTGGCACGTAGGCATGCTATCCTTATAAGGAATACTAAAGAAGATAAGAGATAAGATAAGGGTAAACCTGTGTCAGGTTAATATGTGGCAAGATAGTCTTGGTCTTGTAACAAAAGGGGAGGGGGACAGCCTCAGCATTCTGTCACAAGGTGCTAGCATTTTCTTTGCTAAATAGAATGTTGACGTGGCAGGGACTAAGAAAAGATTCATACTTTCTTTACAAGGCCTCACATCCAAACACAAGGCCTAGATCCTTACACATGGCCTAGATCAGTGTGCCGACCTGGCCTGGTTCAGAACTGCCTGTGTGCTGACCTTGCCTGTGTTCTGATGCCCTGGATCAGAACTTATCAGATCTTCATCCCTACAAATTTTGAGACCATAGATACAGGAATATCTGGGAGGTCTCAAATGATGTCAGCTACTGAAATTGTTGACCATGTCCATGACCTGATTTTGGCAGATCAGCGAATATCGGCTAAAACAATTGCTGAGACACTACAGGTATCCAGGGAACGTTTTGGGTGTATAATTCATGAGCAGCTGGGTATGCAGAAGCTGTCAGCCATGTGGATGCCCAAAGATTTGAATACTGATGAGAAATGATGTTGAGTGCAACACTTCCAAGTTGATTTTGCAGCATTTTCAGCGAGCTGATGCCAACTTTTTGGAATGACTAATTATTGTTCATGAACCATGGTTACACCACTATGATCCTGAGACAAAAGAACAGTCCATACAAAGGCAGCACCCATGTTTCTAAAGCCAAGGAAATTAAAGACCCAAAAGGCAGCTGGAAAGATCATAGTCATAGTGTAATGACTAAATCTTCAACGGGTCCAAACAGTTAATGCAGAATAGTATTTGTGCCAATTAAAGGAGGCATTGAAATAAAAAAGGAGAAGGAAGTTGCAGAAAGTTTTCTTTTTGCAAGACAAGGCTGGCAAAATGTTGGATGTTTTGACACAGTTGGGGTTTTAGTGCATAGACCATTCACCCTATTCATCAGATCTTGCTCCATCTATTTTCTGTTTCCAGACCTTAAAAAGAGTTTGAAAGGGTGACAGTTTTTGAGTGATTCAGAGGTGTTTGTAGCAGCTGAGCAGTATTTCAGTGACCAGACATCAGAGTATTTTTTGGAAGGGTTACAGAAACTTCAGACACAATGTGCCAAGTGTGTTGAACTTATGGATGAAATGTGGAATAACTTCTAAGTTTCATGGCTCCATGTCATGCCCTTCTTGGTTGAGCTGAGAACCTTTCAGCACTCCCCCCATCATAAATCTTCAGGTCGGCCTGCAGTGTCAATGAGGTAAGCCTGCTACTGTTGGCCTACCCGGAAGTTTTAATTCTGCAGCTATCCTGCCTACATGGGAACAGGAATTTGCTGCAGATTGAAGGCAGCCTGATGGCAGCAGGCTCACCTCATTGACGCAGCCAGCTAACCCAAAGATCTAAATTCAGAGGAGGTAGGTGGGGGACACGGGAGAGCCACTCAATTTCAAAGTGGGCCAGGGTTGGAGAAAGAAAGAGCCCATGCCCCCGGATGCTGTTGATAGAGGGATTTGGACTGAAGCACCTACGGAAGTGGGTGGTGGAGTGGGAGAGAAACACCCATAGGGGTGGGGGTTGGAGGGAGGGAAAGAAAGAGACACCCACGGGGGGTTGGGAAGGAGAGAGAAGCACCCACTAGAGGGGGGATTGGAGGAAGGGAGTGAAAGAGGAGAGAGAAGCACCAGAGGGAGGGAAGGAGAGAGAAGAACCTGCAAGAGGGGATTGGAGAGAGAAGCAACCCATGGGAGGCAGGTTGCAGCGAGTGAGAGCGAAGTACCTGCAGGGGAGGGGGGTTGGAGAGAGAGAGAGAGCGAGAGAGAGATACCCTCCTCCCCAGAATGTTAGAAATTATTATTGTCCTGTTTGTGTCTTGGCTGTTTAGATTGTAAGCTCTTTAATTTAAATTTAATTTAATTCTTATATACCGCTAATAACCATGAGGTTTCTAAGCGGTTTACAAAAAATGATGCATTAAAGATACAATAAATAAAAACTAAATAAATAAGATAGGTACTTGGAAATTCCCTAACTGTCCCAAAGGCTCACAATCTAACTAAAGTACCTGAAGAAACAGTATGAAAAATAAAAATAAAAAGACAGAGGTAGAGATAGAGATAGAAATGAAATATTCCAACAAGTAATGAATAAATAATTTAAAGATAGAATTAAAATAATAATTAAACAAAATAGAGATAAAAATAAGCATAGAGAGAAACAGAAACACACTCCAAAAAAACATCAAGATCTTTGACTTGTAATTATTATGATCATTTAATACCAGATCTTAAATGCCTTTCCAGAATACATCATATCCCTATCCCTCTCCATACCCACCACCATCTCCACCCCAATTCACTTCAACCACCATTCCCATTCTATTCTTTAACTGCTGTCAACCCCAGTTCCGATGGCTATCATCTGGGTCCCGAGTTTCCTCCAAGAACAGGCGACATCTCTGGCAAGGTAATCTCCATCGCTGCCGCACATGATGCAAGATCCTCAGAGGTAGACCCTTCGGAATTGGTAAGGAGTGAAGATGGTGTCGGGTACCTTGCTGGAACGGGCTCCCGAACCGACCGTTGGTCTGAGCGTCGGACTGCAGCTCTCCTCTGTCGGCTCTCCCCTGCTGGAATGGGGGAGGAGTGAAGATGGTGTCGGGTGCCCTGCTGGAATGGGCTCCTGATCTGGCCACTATTGAAACTGGCAGTTGGTGCCGAGCATCGTCAGCGCTGCTCCTCCTGTAGTTCTCTCCCCTGCTGGAACGGGGGAGGGGTGTAGATGATGCTAGGTGCCCTGCTGGAAAGGGCTCCCGATCTGGCCACTAGTGAAACTGGCAGTTGGTGCCGAGCACCGTCAGCGCTGCTCCTCCTGTAGCTCTCTCCCCTGCTGGAACGGGGGAGGGGTGTAGATGATGCTAGGTGCCCTGCTGGAAAGGGCTCCCGATCTGGCCACTAGTGAAACTGGCAGTTGGTGCCGAGCACCGTCAGCGCTGCTCCTCCTGTGACTATACAGGGACTGTCTCCTTTGTGACTATACAGCACTGCGTCCATCTGGCAGTGCTCTAGAAATAATAGTAGACTAAGGAGTGAAAGATTTTGTGTGGGGCCGGAGTGGGGTGAAGGTGGGGCAGTGTCATGTGTTCTCTTTTTTTACTTCACAGCACTAACCCTATGAAAGCTGATATAAAAAAGCATGCCTTGGCAAGTTCCTTATTCACAACCTGACACATCTTTCTGTACCTCAGCAAACATAGTACCTTGCATCCAGGAGAGTGTGGCCTAGTGGTCAGCGCTACACTCTCAGCACCCTGTGGTTGTGGGTTCAAACCCTGTGCTTGTCCTTGTGACCCTGGGACAGATAGGGAAAATGCTTTGAGTACCTGATTTACCTTTGACGCGGTGGACCGTCAACTGCTCCTAACCAAATTCTCGGAAATCGGTCCTGAAATGGTTCACTGACTTCCTACAAAATCATGAGTACATGGTCAAAAAGGATGGAATATACTCTAGCCCCTGGAAGGCTTTCTGTGGTGTCCCACAGGATCTCCGCTATCCCCAATCCTGTTTAATATATTTATGAGCTCACTAGGGAACATCAAGCTGGAAGATGAAACTATTCTATCCTATGCTGATGACATTCTCCTTTTTGTTCCCATAACCTGCAGCTATCCAAACATCTCCAAAATAATCTCAAACAATATAAGTCCAAACCTGGGCAACCATCAACAAACTAAAACTTAATGCCACCAAAACCAAAGCCATATGCTTTCACACCAAGCAATAAAACATTGTGACAAACGTCATCCTTCAATGTGGCACCACCCTCACAATGGAAAAATCCACTAAAGTCCTCGGTTGTATAATGGATGACACACTCACAATGGAACCACAAATCTCAAATCTTTGGAAAAAGACCATCTACACAGTGACACAACTACGACTCACTAGGCCATACTTTCATCCACACCACTTTGCACTGATTGTCCACATGATGATCCTGACTCAACTGGACTATTGCAATTCCGTCTACTCGGGCATCAACACCACACTAATCCACAAACTTCAACTCATCCAGAACACAGCAATAAGACTGATTTTCAACCTAAAGAAATATGATTCGATCTCGACCTTCCTCAAACAACTACACTGGCTTCTAGTATCACCCGGATAAACTTCAAAATACACTTTCCCCTCCGCATTTGCGGTGATAGGGGAAAAGCATAACTTTAAGTATGTTATTCGCGGATTTTGGTAACAAACCCCTAACAAAGATTTAAAAACCTGCGAATAACCTAACCTGATGTGCTCTGGGAGAAGCGATTTCCTCTGTTCAACGCCGGGAGAAGCGATTTCCTGTGATGTAAATTTGAGGGCAGAGCCAGAGAATGAAAAACCGCGAATACCGAGGGGGAAGTATATCATGTATCCTACACAACATATTGCATGGAAACACGGTTGCTCCCCTTATACAGATATTTTCAGTGACCTGGTCCACATCCAGAAGAATCCTTAACAGAATTCAACTGAACCTACCACCCATAGGGAACCTTCAATACAAGCAAATTATCAACTCCATATTAACCTATCTTGGAGTAAAAACTTGGAACAATCTCCCAGAAACTATCAGAAAGGACAACTACTCCTTCCATAAAAAAATTAAAAATTTCCTCTTTGACAATTAATTAGTATCTATCTTTTCTCCTTTCTTCCTATATGTCCTCTTCTTCTCCCCCTTCCCTCCCTGTTTACTCTTCAGTCGCCTAGAGCTTGTTTAGGTTTGTGTGACTCACAAATAGATTAACATAGTAACATAGTAGATGACTGCAGATAAAGACCCAAATGGTCCATCCAGTCTGCCCAACCTGATTCAATTTAAATGTTTTCCCATCTTAGCCATTTCTGGGCAAGAATCCAAAGCTCTGATAAGATTAGATTTATAACCCGTTTTGAGCTTCTTTGGCAGGACAAGCTAAAAAATCCAATAACCAGTGCTTATATTGACCCCTTTATTTTAGAGAGCCATTGTTTTATGTGTTAATTTTATCATTAGTTGGACGTTGTCCCTTGATTTGGGTGCTTTGCCGATAAAAGTGAGCAATAACATTTCCGAATAATGCATCATGACAGCATTGTCGGTAATAATCCACGACAGGATTAAAATCTTATTCCTGGAACTGGGTAGTTTGCAGCTATGCTAAAATATATTTGGCATGTTATCTATCGTTTGTTGCCACCTTTGGACACGCTTGATAAGTAGTTGCTTTTTGGAAACCTACATCAAACGTGAAGCTTTAAAAAAAACATAATAGCAAATAAACCATAGAATAAGCCAGAGAAAGAACAGTACTGTACTACTAGCTCATTGTGTTTAATACTTAGTCGCGCCATAACTACTCAAGGCCCCACCCCATCACCCGGAAACAAACACAATTACAGCACTGTATTATAGAAGAATTACAATAATACAAATACTGTATCGCCTCCGACTGGAAACCCCACCCACCCAATGTTCAAAAGAGAACCCCACGCCCCAACATACACCTGGACATACGGAACGACGAAGCAAGGTCACGTGACTTCCTCTAGCCTCAGGTCGTCGAACGAGGTGTGAGGGCGGAGCTATTACGTCAAACCGGCGGCCCCGCGCTTTCAGCTGAGTTTGAGTGTGGGCGGCGCGGTGCGCGCGCGCGCCCGAGCCGGAGACTGGCGAGTGAGTGGAGGTGACGGCCAGAGCTGTGGTTCCGACGGGGCTCTGGGGCTGAGACGTTTCCTGCTTTCCCATTTTTTTTTTCCCGCCGCCCCGAGCGCTGCCTCCTAGCGCGGCCTGGCCATGGACGAGCAGGCGGGGCCCGGTGTCTTCTTCAATAACAACAACAATTCGATGCTGGCGGGTGGCGGCGGGAAGGGCTTTGGGCCGTTAACGGAGGCTGGAGATTCGGCTGTGCCACCGCCGGTGTCGGCGGCCTCCTCGTCGCCCTCGCCTTCCCCGGGCGTCATGACCGCGGCCAGGGCTCAGTACAGCATTCCGGGCATCCTGCACTTTCTGCAACACGAGTGGGCCCGCTTCGAAGTGGAGAGAGCGCAGTGGGAGGTGGAGCGGACCGAATTACAGGTAAATAAAGAGTAGAGCCGGCGATAGCGGCACCGGACTTCTTCGTCTTCTCTCTTCCTCACCCTTTGCTTACTCTCCGGTGTAATTTTGATCGTGAACTGTTGTTGCCCGAGCCTCGAGATCCGTTAAGGGCTGTAAACGTCAGGGGCTCCATCAATGAGACGAGTGTCAAGGTAGTGCCTTTCTGAAATGTGAGGTGGGAACCCTGACCCGTCTCCTCTTCCCTCTCTCTCCCCCCACCCAAGAGAGGTGGATGGCTGTTCGTGCTCCTGTTTTTGTACGGTGCTATGTGCTGGAGCTGGTAGTCCTGGGATAAAAGCTTTTGGCTTGAAAAGTCCTTTTCTTGAGTGCTCGTGCGGGTATAACAGGTGTTGCTGGATGAAGGGTGTGGGCGGTACTAGATGTCGACTTGGAAGCTGTGACCGTGGGAGATTTGATGCGGAGCAATGTTGTGGGAGGACGTTGCTTTCTTTCGTCACCCATAGTATTGTAGTCGTTTTGAATTTGCTGTATAAATGAATTAGACTTGTCTAGGCTGTATCTCTCGGAACCTTACGAAGTTTTGCTAAGCGATGTTTTTGTTCAGGTGGTCTATTATAGGTTACTTTGTTTCAACGTTATAGAAGTACAGTAGTTGGGAAAATGATAAAAAAAAAAAAAACACAACAACCTGGAAGGGGGAGGAAGTTACACTTTTTACCACTAGAAGAATATAGCTTACCTGCATTCCATCATGGTTGTGTGTGCCTTACAAGTTTAGACTTGTTAAGCAACACAAATTTAGGGGGTTAGTACAGACTTTCTTGTGCTTAAAGAGATGACTACCTTTTGAAGGAGTTTATGTCCAGCTTTATAGGTATAGTTTTGGATAACCTACTAAAAAATGAAATATAATAAACTTAAGTTATTTCAGTTTGATGATTTATATTCTGTCTTAACCTTGAAGCTACAAGAGGAGAGACAGGGGAGATATGATACAGACATTTAAATACTTGAAAGGTATTAATATAGAACCAAATATCTTCTAGAGAAGGAAAAATGGCATAACTTGAGGTTGCAGGGAGGAAGACTTAAGAGTAATGGTGGGGAATTATTTTTCACAGGGAGGGTGGTGGATGCCTGGAATGTCCTAAGGGAGGGTGGTGGATGCCTGGAATGTCCTAAGGGAGGTGGTGGAGAGGACAACGGTAATGAAATTCCAAAAAAGCTTGGGATAAACACAGAGGATGTCTAGAAAACAATTTGTATAAATTAAAGAACTAAGGGCAGTATTGGATAGGCTTGTACAGTTTGTGTCCCATATATAGTGATTTGGTGTCGGAGGGGCTGTGGAAGACATCAGTGGGAACTTGAAACATGATGACGTTACCAGCCAGACTTTACAGTAGATATCCTGCAAACAACGGGGTGGTTGGATAGGCTGGATTGAGCTTAGATGGCACCAGTTGGATGGAACCTAGCACAATGCCAGGTGGACTTAATCTATGGCCCAAAAATATCAAAGAAGAGACAAGTTAATTTAATGTTTTTTAAATGAGAATAACTAATGGTCAGACTAGATGGACCGTTCAGGTCCTTTATCTGCTGTCATTTACTATATTACATCTTTTCTTTTATAATGGTTGTATATGTCTAGCATACTTCAGTATCTTCATTTCAAATCCAAATCCAGTACTGTCCAAAACATTTAAATTATGTTCCGATTGAGTTGAAAAGTTTGAACCACCAAGTTTTTAATAATTTCTTAAAAACTTAAATGAGGGCTGTGTAATGGATCGGTTGGTCTTTGTCTTTCAAACTGGAATTCTTCCTCTCTGGTTTTCTATCACTTTCTGTTATAATTGATGTTATAATTCAGTAGATTATACTTTCTTATAAGCCAACCTTTTAATCCTATTTTTACCATTGCTCTTCATACTTGTCCATAGCATTTCAAAAGTCTTGTTGATGGCTCTCACTATTTTAGGCCTTTGTATCTTGCTCTTTAAATCTCACCAAACTAATCTACAGTTATGCGAAAAAATAGGACACACCATTAAATATTCAGCTCTTTCTTAAATGTTCACCTATTGATGTCAAATCTTTTTTTTTTTTTTTTTTTTTTTTTTAAATCTCTGGAAAAGAAAGTGATATAATTGCAGATAAACAACAAATATTTTCCTTGATTTACTCATGAAACAAAAGATATCCACAAAAATGTGTATTCTAACTGAGGAATAAATTAGGACACCCCCACATATCCTCCCACTTAAAATGGCTCAGACCACACACAGGGTATCACATCAGTTGCACATGATTAGAACATTGTTACTCAGCATTTTGAAAGAGATTTTCCATACTTAAACCTCAGACATTTAGTTTGGTGTGTTCATGACTGCTGCAGTGAGAGTGAACACCATGGTGAGATTAAAAGAGCTGTCTGAGGCCTTCAGAAAGAAGATTGTAGCAGCTTATAAGTCTGGTAAGAGCTTTAAAAAGATCTCAAAGAAACCATAAACATAATTTGACATTAGCTATTTTACGGTCCGGAAAATAGTGTACAAGTGGAGGACTTTCCAAACAACTGCCAACATTCCCAGGTCTGGCCATCCAAGCAAGTTGACCCCCAGAGCAGACTGCAAAATGCTAAAAGAAGTCTCCAAAAACCCTAACATGTCATGGGACCTAAAGTGCATGCATCTACAATCAGAAAGAGACTGCACAAATTTAACTTGCATGGGAGGTGTGCAAGGGGGAAACCTTTGCTCTCTAAGAGAAACATCAAGGCCAGACTGAAGTTTGCCAGCGAGAACGTAGACAAACACCAGGACTTCTGGAATAGTATTCTATGGACCAGGGGTGCCCCAAACGTCGATCCAAAGACAACGTGAATCGATTGCGGAGCCCGTGATGGTCTCCGCGATCGACTCACGTTGCCTTTGGGTTCTGTTCTCCCTGCTTGCCCGATTGCAGGCCAGGCGCATAGAATTGCTGGGCCCACAGCCTTCCCCCCATGAGGTCTATTCTGACATTGGAGAGGAAGTTCTGGGCCAGCCAATCGCTGCCTGGCTGGCCCGGAACTTCCTCTCCGACTTCAGAATTGACTGGGGGGGTGGGGAAGGCTTGTGGGCCCGGTGCTTGTACGTGCCTGGCCTGGCGTTGGGGAAGCAGGGAAAAATCGGTGGCAGTGGCTTTGGAGGGAGGCAGGGAGAGAGAAAGAAAGGGAGGGGGCAGGGAGAGAGAAAGAAAGGGAGGGGGCAGGGAGAGAGAAAGAAAGGGAGGGGGCAGGGAGAGAGAAAGAAAGGGGAGGAGGCAGGGAGAGAGGAAGAAAAAGTTGGACTCATGGAGAGACAGAGAGAGATGTTGGTTGGGGAATGGAATGAGGTCTGGAGGAGAGGAAGCATGCAGGAGGCAGAAAGAAAGAAATATTGGATTTACAGACAGAGGAAGGAAGTGCAACCAGAGACTCATGAAATTACCAGACAGTGAAGGTAGGAAAAATGATTTTATTTAAAATTTAGTGATCAAAATGTGTCCGAATTTATATCTGCTGTCTTTTACTAAAGTGCAATAGCAGTTTTTAGCACATGGAGCCTAAGAGCATTGGGAGCAACTTAGGGCATTCAGCGCAGCTCCCTGTGCAAAAAAACGCTATCGTGGCTTAATAAAAGGGAGGGAGTATATTTGTCTATTTTTGTATAGTTGTTACTGAAGTGACATTGCATATTTTAAAGTCATCTGCCTTGATCTCTTTGAAAAAAAAAATCCAAATATAAATGATGATTAACATTTTCTCTCCGTACAGTGAGCTTTGTGGGGTTTTTTTTCAAATTTTATTGTTGGTAGATCATTTTGACTTGGTCATTTTAAAAGTAGCTCGCAAGCCAAAAATGTGTGGGCAACCCTGCTATGGACAGATGAGTCTAAAATTGAATTATGTGGACACCAGAAAAGAGGACATGTTTGGCATACAGCATTCCAGGAAAAGAATCTCGTATCAACTGAAGCGTGAAGGTGAAAGTGTCATGGTTTGGAAATGCTTTACTGCAGCAGGACCTGGCCAACTCACCATCATAGAAACCACCATGAATTCTACCGTGTATCGGAGGGTGCTTGAGGAACATGCAAGACCATCTGTAAGAAAATTAAAGTGGAAGCGGCACTGGACCCTGCAACATGACAATGACCCAAAACATACCAGTAAATCTACCAAGGACTGGCTGAAAACTAAGAAATGGAGAGTCCTGGAGTAGTCGAGTCAAAGCGCTAATCTTAATCCCATTGAGATGCTGTGGGATGATTTGAAATGGGCTGTACATGCAAGAAACCCCTCAAACATCTCACAGCTGAAAGAATTCTGCATTGAGAAGTGGGCCAAACTTTCCTCAGACCGATGTCAGAGACTGGTAGATGGCTGCAAGAAGCTTCTTGCTGCAGATATTTCAGCCAAAGGGGGTAACGCTAGCTATTAGGGTGTAGGGTGTCCTAATTTATTCTTCAGTTAGAATACACATTTTTGTGGATATCTTTTGTTTCATGAGTAAATCAAGGAAAAATTTTGTTGTTTACGTGCATTACATCACTTTCTTTTCAAGAGTTAAATAAAAAGATTTGACATCGATATGTGAACTGAATATTTAATGGGTTGTGTTAATTGTTGTAAGATCATGGGATGTTTTAATTGTTGTAAATCTTAACCTTTTGTTCTGGCAAGTGTTATTTGTTGATGGAAATGATGTTCTTTTAAAATAGGTGTATCATTCTGGACAAGCGGGTAGTTTCCCACTCTGGATTTTTCGGTAACCCTCTTCACTGAGAGCTCTACTGCCACCTGCAGTTTTTATCTTTTGCATGCTAGCTTGCATAAGTGTTTCGGTTCTGCTCTCTTTATTTTATTTAGTGTTTTTCAGTTATTTTTGCCAGTTTCAGTGCTCGGAGCTTTCCATCTTCAAGGTCAGCTCTGCTGGCATGGAGAAGAAGCAGACTTAAAGCAGACTGAGGTCTGCAGCTGACAGGCCAATCCCTTGTAGTACCTGTTGACTAGCGTGCAAAAATGTTTTTGAAGCTCGGGGTTGTCCCCGCTTTCTGCCCCTCACCTACTGCTTAGCAGGGGTTTGAACACAGGCTCTTAGGCTTCCGTAGGAGGCTCAACGGTGTCCCTGCTTCCTTACCTCTCAAATTGATTTTCAAAATGTCTACAAAAAGGCCAGGTTTTTTTCAGGAAAGGAGACAGGATACCCAAAGGGAACAGAAGAGGATGGCAAGTCAGACAAGATGGTCTGCGGACCCGATCTTTTTATCCACTCTGTTCTGCAGTATCACTCATATTTTCCACAAATGGTACACATCTTACAAATTACCAGGGGTATGTAAACCTATGAGCATTACAAAAAAGGAAATTAGACGGCTTCAGATTGTGCAAAACACAGCTATTAAGATCATTTGTGGCGCTAAGAAATACGATCATGTCTCGCCCCTCTTGTTCAGCACACATTGGTTACCCGTTGAACATAGAATTAGTTATAAAATCTTACTTTTAACCTTTACAACACGTTTAAATAATCAACTGGAGTTCATTAACAGACTTTTAATTCCATATAATTATTTAAAATCGCTTCGCTCAATGTCACAAAATCTCCTCGTCATACCTTCATTAAAATTAACGAACACGTTGTGTTCCAATAATTTTGCTGTCATTGCCCCTTCTCTCTGGAATTCACTGCCCAATCATTTGAGCAGCGAATCCAAAATAAAACAATTCAAATCAAAATTAAAAACATTTTTGTTCCAGGATGCCTTTGGACAATAACTGTTCTCTTAAAGACAAAAACAAACAAATTTTATCACTTTTTACTCTAACCTATTCTTTCCATTTTTGTTTTGCTTTTTTTTTTTTTCACGATTGTAGTTCTTCCCTTTCTTTCCTATTGTTTGAAGTAAGTCCATATGTCTTATTATGTGTTTTACTAAGTCACTTTGGTTTTGTCTAGTATCCCTGATTTTTAATCTGTTTATATGTAAATTTTATATTGTACACCACTTAGAAACCCGATTAAGCGGTTTAAAATTTTTTTAATAAACTTGAACTTGAAACTTGTCTAACAAACCTAACTGATACATTTTTGTTATGGTTTTATTTTTATTTTCATGCAGGCCCAGATTGCCTTCTTGCAAGGTGAAAGGAAGGGACAAGAAAATCTCAAGAAGGATCTGGTCAGAAGGATCAAAATGCTTGAATATGCTCTTAAGCAGGAGAGGTACCTTACTTTTAATTGTCCTTTTATTGAAAGTGTCATTTACCATATACTGTATACATCAAGATTTTTGGGCAAAAGAAATGGCCCAAAATTGGGGGTCTTGGTTTATATTTGGGCCAGTGCTGACCTGCCCCCTCTCGATCCTGTTTGCAGGCCTCTGCTGGGCCTGCCTTGAGACCTGGTGGTCCAGCGGTGACCGGTACAGGAGGGATCCCTCCCACTTCCTGTCCCAGCCAATTCTAATTAATAAACTCCTTCCCGCCTCCTCCGCATACCTTTAGTTTCCCTGGTGGTCCAGCGGTAAATTGCAGCAGGAGTGACCTTCCTTCGCTCCTTCCCATACAGAGACGCTATCGGCTATGCCCATGCTCTTTATTATCCTTGGTGGTCCAGTGGTAAATCGCGACAGGTCCTTCGCTTCTGCCCATGCAAAGCTGCTAGCTAATTGGCTGTCAATTAGCTAGCAGCTATTAATGGGCAGGAGCGAAGGAAGGTCACTCCTGCCACGATTTACTGCTGGACCACCAGGGATTCTAAAAGACACGGGCAGAGCCACTAGTGGCAGCCAGTTAGCTAGTGGCTTTGCACAGGCAGGAGCGAAGGAAGGTCGCTCCTGCCGAGATTCACTGCTGGACCACCAGGGAAACTAAAAGTATGCAGGAGAGGTGGGAGGGAGATAAAAATAATTAGAATTGGCTGGGACAGGAGGTGAAAGGGATCCCTCCTGTCCCGGACTCCACTGGACCATCAGGTCTCGTGGCAGGCCTGGTGAAGCCTGCAAGGCATCGAGAGGGAGGGGGAAAGGGTACAGAACCTGGCAGGGAGCAAGCAGGGGCTAAGTGCAGAGATGGGGAGAGGAATGAGTGAGGGGGCTGAATGCAGAGCCTGGCAGAGCAGCGAGGGAGGGGGAACAGGGTGCAGGACAAGGCACTGCACTTGAATATTAACCCCCCTTGGTTTATATTCAAGTCAACCTTTTTTAGGGGAGTATATATGGTATGCTTTCTGGAAGAAACAGATTCTGCTGTTGTGCCATTTGTTAAAATCTTTATAGTAAGATTATTATGAATGCTAGCTTGTTTTCAAATTTATTTACTTATTTGGATTTATTAACCACCTTTTATGAAGAGTCATCCAAGTACAACTCAACTTGAAACTTAAAATTTTGTTCACAGCATAACAGTAGTAAATAGACCAAATAGAATGCTTGAGGTAAACTCAAAATCAGCAAATTGAATCTTAATAGGACTATTTTGAAAACAGTTAAAAAATATATTTATAACAGCACTGAAATTCAAATAGATTTTTCTAGTACGACGTCAGCATAATACTTGTCAAACAACTAATAAGTATACGTCGGAACATTCAGATAATAGAGAGGACCTTAGAGGTCTCAAAGGGTTAGCTTATTCTTTAAGTGCTCTGGCCCATTTTGTCTGAGGCCCTTTAGTTAGAAACCCAAAGAATCTTTGTTTTGCTTGGGTTCAGGCAGAGTGTGTTGTTGTTTGCCCATTCCTAAGTTGCGTTTAGACAGGCAGTCAGTTTACTCAAAGCTGTGGGTAGATCTGGTTCAATGGATATGAGTAGTTTCAAATCATCGGCATAGATATTATGTTATTATTTAAGTTTGATTTGTATTATATGTTTAATCTTTTTTAAAGTTTGTATTGTATTGTTTCCCTCTGAATGTATTTTAAATTGTACATCGCTTTGAATTATGATTAAGCGATTAATCAAAAAATCATTAAACTTGAAACTTGATATAGAATTTTGTGTCCATTGACCAAAGCAGCTCAGCCAGGGGTTTAAGATAGATAATAGATAAGATGGAAGACAGTGTGGATCCCTATGGTACCCTACAGTTCAGGGGCCAAGGTAATGATGTGCTGTTAAACAGAACTGATTTTTGTCTATTTGACAAATAGGACTTGAGCCATGGAAGTATTGTGCCACAGATACCTGTTTCTGCCAGTCTTAGAAGCATAATACAGTAGAATCCCAGTTAAATCAGTATTCAACTCTTAACCAACTGGGAAAAAAAATAGTCTATCATGCTCCTGACTGACAACCTCCAAAATCCATTTTTGTGCTCCTTTTCCAAAAACCCCTTCTCTCCCTCCAGC
This sequence comes from Geotrypetes seraphini, assembly GCF_902459505.1. Lineage (NCBI taxonomy): Eukaryota > Metazoa > Chordata > Amphibia > Gymnophiona > Dermophiidae > Geotrypetes > Geotrypetes seraphini. Next base: position 291,971,748 of record NC_047086.1, read on the forward strand.
CCCCGAAACATCAGCGGCAGCTACAAACCCCACTCCCTCACTCTCTCCAGCCCCCGAAGTGCAGTGGCTGCTGGTCCTGAGAGCCCCCCTCCCTCCCTCCAGCCCTGAAGCAGCAGCGTCAATGTCCTTACCCCCTTCCCTTCCTCTCTCCCTCAGGCCCCGAACCAGCAATGGCTGTTGGTCCTGACTGCCAACCCCCTACCTTAGCTGAAGTGGCAGAGGCAGCGCTGTAAACAGTCTGTTCGCAGACAACCCTGGCAAGGCCTTTTCTCTGTGCATCACTTCTGATGCTGCAGAGGAGAGTCCCATCCAGGGCTGGCTGCGAGCAGCCTGATTACAGCTCTACCTCTACTGACCAGCTGCTGCTTTGGGTAAGGGAGGGAGGGAGGTGCTGTTTCGGGACCACTGCTGCTGCTGTTTCGGGGCTGGAGGGTGGCAGAGAGTGAGGGGGTTTGGCGGGACAGGACTTATGCCTCTGCTGCTTCAGGTAAGTGAGAGGGGTACAGGAGGTCAAACCCACGCGGAGGGAGGGCAGACCTGAGGGGGATGAGATGGATTAGAAGTATGTGTGGGGGGAAGGACCAACAGGGTGAAGGGGAAGAGAGATGGATGGATGCTGGACCTATAAGTAGTGTGTGTGTGGGGGGGGGGATTGTGAAAAAGTAACCCAGACCAGAAAGGAGGGTGGGAAGGCAGATGCTGGACCTACACATGTGGGTGGGGGAATGATAGAGAGAGGAAGAGAGTGAGGTGTGAAGAGAGACAAAACTATTTTTACAGTAACTTCCAAGCAACTACAGTTATCTGGCATCTACCAGTCCCCATGGATGCCAGATAACTGAGAGTCTACTGTTTTATGATATCAAAGGCTGCTGAGAAATCCACTAACATTAGTATTGCGGCAGATCCTGTGTCCCGGTTTCTGTGCAGATCATCAAGATGGGGCACAAGAGCTCTCTCTCTGCCAATTACTTTCAAGCAGCCAGTTATTGAGTTGAATGTAGACTGTCTGTTCTATAATTTTACCAGAAAAGGAATTTTGGAGACTGGTCGGTAGTTTTTGAATTTGTCTTCATCAAGGTAGCTCTTTTTTAGTAGGGAGTGTATCATATCTCTTTTTAGTGTTGGTAGCTTCCCTTCCACAAGCGAGGAGCAAATTACCTTTTAAGAGTTTTAAAAAAGATTTGAAGACTTGTCTTTTTGAAGAATTTGTACTTAAGAATTTATAATTGTAAGATAATCAGTTCACAATTTTTGTATTAACTCATTTGTTTTATGCAAATTGCTGTGAACTTTCTTGAGGTATTGGCGGTATATAAATAAAGATTGTATTGTGCTGTATTAACAATTTTAGTGGCCCCTTCAGTGAGGCCTCTGCTTGCTTGGTTGTACTATCTTTGCTGGACAGAGATTGAGAAGGCAGGTTTTAGGTCATAGGCCTTTCAGGATTTTTTTCAAGAGCTTACTCTTTGACTTGGTTGAATGAGTCCCAGATGGCTGTTCATGGTGGGGAGGAGTGAGTGTTCTCTTTATCTGCTGGTGGGAGTTTTGATGGGACACTGTAGGTTTTGATGGAGACCACTAATTTTGTTGACAAAATATGTGGCAAAATCATTGCAAGTTAGTTGCAGCTGGCAGGGCTAGTTCTGTTGTGGGGTTTGCAGTATCTGTTTACTATTTTAAATAGTTGCTTGATTGAATTTACAGCTTGTTTGATGTTTTTGGCTGTTAAGGTCTGGCGGTACATTGCCAGGTTCCTTGCTTTCGTATGGAAATGGTCCATTCCGGGAGAGTTCTTTGCTTCTCTGGATTTGACGGAGGTATATCTGCATATCCCCATCTTTTCAGCTCACAGGAGATATCTGAGAGTTCATATACTCCAGCACCATGTCCAGTTTGTGGTGCTCCCCTTCAGTTTGGCCATGGCGCCCTGTACCTTTACCAAGGTAATGGGTGTCCAGGTGCATCCTTACCTGTACGATTGCCTGATCAGGACCCCTCTCTGGAGGATTGTAAGTGCACAGTCCAACAAGTGGTGAGTCTCATATAGGTCCTGGGTTGGATAGTCAACTTCTGAAAGTCATTTTAAACTGATTCAGTGCTTTGATTATCTGGGAGACTACTTTGACATGGCGCAGGGCCATTTCTTTCTTCCTGAGTCATGCAAACAGAAGTTCAGGAAACAAATCCTAGCAGTCTTAGCCCTTCTAAGCCCCATTGCCTGGCAGTATCTACAAGTGCAGGATTCGATGGTGGCCTCCTTAGAAGTGGTACACTGGGCGAAGGCTCATATGTACCCCCTCCAGTAATCCTTTCTGTCCAGATGATCTCTGCAACATTCCCTGCAGAAGAAACTCTCCTAGATGGCAGAGGTGAAGTGCAGCCTGTGTTGGTGGCTCCAAGGAGAGAACGTGACAAGCGGCATAGCTCTCATGGGTGACCCTCACAACCGATGCCAGCCACATTGTCTGGGAGGCCCTCTTTGGCAGTTTCCGTCTCCAGGGCAAATGATCCCCATCGGAGAGCAAATGGTCCATCAGTTATCTGGAACTGAGAGCCATTTGGTTGGCCTTGCTACAGTTGCAGTCTTTTCTGGCAGTGAAAGCTGTCAGGGTGTTCTTGAACACCACTACCGCGGTGTCTTAAGTAAATGACAGGGTGGCACCAAGATTGCTTTCCTTCGCTTGGAAACCTGGATGCTATTCCATTGAGTGAAACTTCACTTGCAAGCTCTTTCTGCTGCCCACGTGGCAGGAGTAGAGAACATCCAAGCCGACTTTCTCAGTTGGCAAACTCTGGATCCTAAAGAGTGATCTCTGTCTCAGAAGGCGTTTTCTCTCATAGTTTGGACTTTGGGCAAACTGAACATGGATCTCATGGCCACGAATGGGAATATGAAATCAGCCTGTTTCTACAGTCGCAGAGTTGAGTGGGAAAGCGCAAGGCTGGATGCACTGGTTCAGTCCTGGCCCACAAATCTGCTTCTCTTTGTATTTCTTCTGAGAGCCATGGTGGGTTGGATCATCCGCAGGATAGCAGCCCTTTAGGGTCTGGTGATCCTGGTGATTTCGGATTGGCTCCGAAGACCTTGGTACATGGATCTGATGTGTCTGAAATTGCCTGTTCATCTGGGGCTCCTCATTTAAGGCCTGGTTCCAATGGAGAGGCTAGAATGCTTTGGTCTTACGGCATGGCTCTTGAGCACGTGGCCTTGATTCGGAAGGGCTATTTGGACATGGTTGTTATGACTCTCCTTGGAGCTAAGAAGCCTGCAACGGTTGCAGCCTATGTTAAGACCTGGAAGACCTTTCAGTTTTGGTGTGCCAAGGAGCAAGTAGAGCCAGAGAGAGCTCCCGTTCTGGTGATCCTTGCCTTCCTTCAAGCCGGTTTTGAAAAGGGTCTTGCAGTCTCATCTCTCAAAGTGCAGTTAGCCAGTAACTCATACTTTTAGGCTCGCAGTGGCCTTCGATCTCTGGCTTCTCACCTGGACATCACCTGGTTTTTGAGGGGGGGCCTCTCAGACTGAGACCCCTGTTATGCAGACTATTATCCCAGGACAAGCAGGCAGCCTATTCTCAATATGTGGGTGACGTCATCCACGGAGCCCGGATGCAGACAGGTTCGCAAGCTGATTTGCTTGCAGAACTTAGAAGTTCGTGACTGCTGCTCCGCGCATGAGCAAGTGCCTTCCCACCCATGCAAGGGCGCGTGTCTCCTCAGTTTTCAGTTTTCTGTGGAGCCAAGAAGTTGTTTATTTGACGCTCTGCACTTGACTCGGTTCTACTTCGTGCCTTCTTTCACCGCGGCTAGTGGTTTGTTTTTTTTTGTTTTGTTTTAATAACAGGGTTGCTGTGTGTTTTGCGTGGTGTTTTGGGGTTTTTTTTTTTCCCATTTTTAAAAAGAATTACTTTTCTTTCTTTGTCACGGTGGGGCCTGCTTTGTGGCCCCTGCCGCTGGGTTTCAATTTTGCTGAGGCCATCTTCCCGCCTATGGCCAGGCCAATCACAGGCTTCAAAAAGTGTAGCCGTTGCCAGTGCGCGATCTCCCTCACTGACCCATATAGATTGTGTATTCAGTGTCTCGGACCTGACCATTGTCTGGAGCCATGTGTTTGCTGTGCTACCCTTCAACCTCGAGCCCGCAAGTGTCGTCGAGTTCAGGTGGAGAAGCGTTTTGGCGGTATGGATCCCCTTCCCCCAGTCTCGACCTCGACCTCAAATCCGGTTAAGTCTATCACGGGGGTTCCGCCTTCTTCATCGACCTTGGCATAGGGCAAAGACTCCTCGACAGCGAGACTTGCCTGGTTCGAGGCACAGTTCTCCACACCAGTCGAGGCATCCATTGAGGCACGGATCCTCTTCTCAAGAAAAGCCTTGTTTCTCTACACTTTGAGGAACTTCGAGGCTTTCTACTCCGTCTTACAGTTTTTCAGAATATCATTACTACTCTGAACCAACTCCGCATGCATCTCCTTCAATTTTCCCATGAAGCATTTGAGCTTTCCTTGAGGGTCTCCGCCTTCTCAGTGGCCATGTGCCGGCTTGCCTGGCTTCACACTGTCGACATGGACCCTAACCTACAAGATCGCCTGGCTAATATTCCTTGCCAGGGCACTGACTTGTTTGACTCCATCGAGGAAACCATTAAGAAGTTGTCTGAACATAAGAAGTCCTTTGCTTCCATCATTCGTCCTAAGCCTAAGCCTTCCACCTCTAAGGATTTCAGGCCTTTACCATCTTACAAGCGGCGTTTTCCACAGAGGGTAGCTCCTTAGACCAGGGCGCCTCCTAAAAAACCTCAACAGCAATAGAGGCAGTAGAAACCTCAGCCTTCTGCTGCACCTAAGGCTTCTCAGCCTTTTTGACCAGCTACTACAGAGCATAACCTCCATCGTTCTGCCCCTGTCCCCTCCCCTTCCCATTGGAGGTCGTCTCCATCATTTTTATCAACGATGGGAGATCATTACATCAGATCTCTGGGTGCTGTCAATCAGGGAAGGATACTCTCTTCATTTCATCCAGGTTCCTCCAGATCTGCCTCCAAGAGAGTATCTTTCCAATCCATCCCAGACCGCCCTTCTTCAGTAAGCTCAAGCTCTGCTTCGTCTCCGTGCCATTGAGGAGGTTCCGCTGGAACAGCAGAGCCGGGGGTCTTACTCCCGTTACTTCCTAATTCTGAAGAAGACGGGCGATCTGCGACCCATTTTGGATCTCAGAGCCCTGAACAAATTTCTTGTCGGGGAGAAATTTCACATGCTGTCTCTAGCATCATTATACCCCCTTCTGGATTAGAATGATTGGTTATGCTTTCTAGATCTCAAAGAGGCTTACACTCTCATTCCCATTCATCCAGCCTCTCGACAGTACCTCAGATTTCGTGTGGGAAATCTGCATTTCCAATAGAGAGTGCTGCCCTTCGGCCTGGCTTCATCTCCAAGGGTGTTCACCAACACCAAGTGCCTAGTTGTAGTACCAGCAGCTCTGTGAAACCATGGGTTCCAGGTGTTTCCGTACCTGGACGATTAGCTCATCAAGGATTCATAGAAACATAAGAGTATGACGGCAGAAAAGGGCCGTCTGCCCAACAAGTCTGCCCACTAGAATAACCCACCCACCTAAGCACTTCCTCGAAGTGAACCCACATGTTTATCCCATTTATTCTTAAAATCGAGCATGCTGTTGGCCTCTACTACTTGAAATGGAAGATCATTCCATCGATCAACCACCCTTTCGGTGAAGAAATACTTCCAAGTGTCACCATGAAATCTCCCACCCCTGATTTTTAGTGGATGCCCTCTTGTCGCCGTAGGTCCTGTTAAGAAAAAGATGTCTTCTTCCACTTCAATACGGCCAATAACATATTTGAATGTCTCTATCATGTCTCCCCTCTCTCTGCGTTCCTCGAGAGTGTATAGCTGCAACTTACCTAGGCGTTCTTCATATGGGAGATCCTTGAGTCCTGAGACCATCCTAGTGGCCATTCGCTGAACCGATTCCATTCTCAGCACATCCTTCTGATAGTGTGGCCTCCAAAATTGAACACAATATTCTAGATGCGGTCTCACCATGGACCTGTACAGCGGCATTACCACTTCGGGCTTTCGGCTGATGAAACTTCTCCGGATGCAACCCAGCATTTGTCTAGTCTTGGATGAAGCTTTCTGCATTTGATTGGCAGCCTTCATATCTTCACTAAGGATTACTCCCAGGTCCCGTTCTGTAACAGTTCTAGTTAAGGTCTCTCCGTTCAGAGTGTAGGTTCTGCATGGGTTTCCGCTACCAAGGTGCATAACTTTACACTTCTTGGCATTAAAATTCAGTTGCCAAATAGTAGACCATTGCTCCAGTAAAAGTAGGTCCTGTGTCATAGTGTCGGGCATGGTACCTCCGCCCACAACATTGCATAATTTAGCATCATCGGCAAATAATGCAATTTTACCCTGAAGTCCCTGAGGCAGATCCCGTACGAAAATATTAAATAGGATTGGACCCAGGACTGATCCCTGCGGTACTCCACTAAACACCTCCGACGTTTCAGAGGGAGTACCGTTTACCACTACCCTTTGAAGTCTGCCACTGAGCCAGTCTTTAACCCATGCAGTTAATGTTTCTCCTAGTCCCAGGGAGCTCATCTTGTTCAATAATCTACGGTGTGGGACACTATCAAAAGCCTTACTAAAGTCTAGATAAACTACATCCAGGGACTCTCCCTTATCTAGTTTTTTCGTTACCGGTCCCATGGCTTTATTCACTTTGAGCCTTGACAATTCTTGGTAGATGCTGCTGGTGGAAAATTCAAAATTCCTGAACAGATCTTCTGAGCTCTCCCTTGTTTGCAGCTGCGGACCAGATCCCGGCATCTCACAGGTAAATACTGAACAGAAGTATTTGTTCAGTAGTTTGGCTTTATCAGAGTCCGATTCTGCAAAGTTGCCTTCTGGTTTCCTTAGGCGCACTATCCCGTCAGTATTCCTCTTTCTATCACTAACATACCTGAAAAATGATTTATCCCTTTTTTTAATATTCCTAGCTAAATTTTCTTCCGTCTGGAGTTTGGCGTTTCTGACCTCTGTTTTAACAGTTCTAGATTTCTCTAGATAAGCTTCTTTGGCTTCTGGTCATTGTGATTGTTTGTAGGATACAAATGCTCTTTTCTTCTGTTTTACGAGTTCCGAGATCTCCACAGAGAACCATTGGGGTTTGTTATTTTTCCGCCGTTTACTTACGTTTTTTTTAAAGAGGTTGGTTGCTTCCTATAGGGTAGATTTCAGAGCTGACCACATTACCTCCGCATTATCTGTTGTGTCTTGGTTTTGTAGCGCCTCGTAGACAAAGTCTCCCATGCTCTCAAAGTTAGTGCCCTTAAAGTTGAGGACCTTCGTTAATGTGTTCGACCTTGTGGATCCCTTCCTGAGGTGAAACCACACCATGTTGTGGTCGCTGGAGGCCAACGCCTCACCTACCTAAACCTCTGTGACGCTATCTCCATTGGTGAGTATCAAATAGCGTCACAGAGGTTTCTGTAGGTGAGGCGTTGGCCTCCAGCGACCACAACATGGTGTTATTGTAGCGACCCAACGGACTATGTGATTCCTACAAAGTTTGGGATTTGAAATCAACTTTCCCAAATCCCAGTTACAGCCCTCTCAGAATTTACAGTTCATCTGAGCTGTCCTGGACACTATCCGCCTCAGAGCATTCCTTCCTCAACAATGTCAGGATGCTCTCATTCGTCTCTGCCACATTTTCTTCCTTGACTACAATTTCTGCAAGACATATGATGGTTCTCCTAGGTCACATGGCCTCTACAGTTCACGTGACTCCTTTTCCAGACTTCACCTCAGAATTCCTCAATATCCCCTGGCATCTCAGTGGGCGCAGGCTTGCAACCCACTTACATCAGAATGACTCCTTCGTTGAGACAGTCTCTCCACTGGTGGATGCTCTCTTCCAATCTCTCCAGAGATTTACTATTTCAAACACCCCCTCATCAGAAGGTCCTCACGACAGATTCCTCGACCTACGCTTGGGGGGCTCATCTCGACGGTCTCCGTACTCAAGGCCATTGGTCGAGCACAGATCGTCAGTGTCATATCAATCTGTTGGAACTCGGAGCGATCTTCAATGCTCTCAAAGCTTTTCAACATCTTCTTCACGACCAGGTAGTCCTCATTCGGACAGACAGCCAAGTAGCCATGTACTATGTCAACAAGCAGGGAGGAACAGGATCTCTCCCTCTTTGTTAGGAAGCTCAAAAGGTGTGGCATTGGGGAATCCATCACAACATCTTCATGAAAGCAGTCTACATTTAAGGAGAGAAAAACTGCTTGGCAGATAAATTGAGTCATCCTCTACAACCTCACGAATGGACACTCAATTCCTCGCCTCTCCATCACATTTTTTCTCAGTGGGGAACTCCTCAGATAGATCTCTTTGCTTCTCCCCACAACCACAAACTGCCTCAGTTCTGCTCCAGGATATATATTCCTCATCGCCTTGAGGCAGATGCTTTCCTTCTGGAATGGGCGAATCAGTTTTTATCCCAGGATACCTTTTTCCATACCAGCTGTTACAGGAAAATTGGACTCTAGGTATAAAACTGTGCATCGCAAAGGGTTTGACAACTCAGTTATCTCATCAATCCCTGCTTGTTGAATTCTCCTTGAAGAGATCCCATCCTTCCAAGGTCTATGCCACAGTTCCTCCTGGAAGGGAGGGGAAAACTATGGACAAATTTGGACGTCGCATCTACCAGAATGCTATGATGTCCTCTAAAGTCCTCAATTATAATTTTTATTTCATCACTTATTTTGAATTTCTTCTTTCTCTTCTACCAAAGTTTTTGGCTTATTTGGATAACCAAATGCATTTTGAGTTTCAAGAAGTCATTGCTTCTTTCTCTCAATTACGTCTTCATCTCCTCCAATCATCTTATGATGCCTTCGAGTTATCTGCCCGAGCGGCTGCTTGCTCTGTGGCTATAGAAACATAGAAAAATGACAGCAGAAAAGGGCCAAAGCCCATCAAGTATGCCCACTCTAGTGACCCTTCGCCTTGCCTGGCTTCGTACCATTGACATGGACACTAACCTTCAAGACCGCTTAGCTAACATTCCTTGTCAAGGCAACAACCTCTTTGATGTATCCATCGAGGCAGCCACAAAGAAATTATCTGACCATGAAAAATCTTTTGCTTCTATAGTCAGACCTAAACCAAAGCCTGCTCCTGCCAAGCCTGCACGCACTGCTGCTATCTATCAAAGGCGTTTTGCTCCAAAGCTAGCTCCTTATACTCGCCCTCCTCTGAAAAAACAACAACCTCAGAAGCAACAGTAACCCCAACCTTCTGCTGCACCTAAGGCTTCTCAGCCTTTTTGACTGTTTACAACAGAGCATAACCTCCAGCGTTCTCTCTCTCTCTTTTTCCCCCTATAGGAGGTCGTCTCCATCATTTTTACCACCGATGGACGTTAATTACATCTGACCTCTGGGTGCTTACCATCATCAGGGAAGGATCCTCTCTTCATTTCACTTAGGTTCCACCGGAGCTTCCTCCAAGGGAGTATCCTTCCAGTCCATCCCAGACTGCCCTTCTTCAGGAAGCTCAAGCTCTGCTTCGTCTTCATGCCATCGAACGAGTTCCCTTGGAACAGCAGAACAGGGGTTTTTACTCCTGTTACTTCCTTGTTCGGAAGAAGACGGGCGATCTGCGACCCATTCTGGATCTCAGGGCTCTCAACAAATTTCTAATCAAAGAAAAGTTTCGAATGTTGTCCCTGGCATCCCTTTATCCCCTTCTCGAGTAGAATGACTGGTTATGCTCTCTGGATCTCAAGGAGGCCTACACTCATATCCCCATTCATCCGGCCTCCTGTCAATACCTCAGATTTTGGGTGGGGAATCTGCGCTATCAATACAGAGTACTACCCTTCGGCCTGGCCTCGTCTCCCAGAGTGTTCACCAAGTGCCTGGTAGTGGTAGCAGCAGCTCTAAGGAATCATGGTCTTCAGGTATTTCCCTACCTCGACGACTGGCTCATCAAAGATTCCACATCCTGTTAGTCTAGCGACTCAACGGACTACCTGGTTCCTATAAAGTTTGGGATTCGAAATCAACTTTCCCAAATCTCAACTTCAGCCCTCTCAGAATCTACAATTCATTGGAGCTGTTCTGGACACTGTCCAACTCAGAGAATTCCTTCCACAACAATGTCTGGAAGCTCTTCTTCAACTCTGTCAAACAGTATCTTCCCCCTCTACCATCTCAGCGGGACACATGATGGTACTTCTGGGTCACATGGCCTCCACAGTACACGTGACTCCTTTTGCCAGACTTCACCTCAGAATTCCTCAGTGGACCCTGGCATCTCAATGGACGCAAGTTTGCGACACTCTTTCTCGACACATTTCAGTCACTCCTTCCTTATAGAAGTCTCTCCGTTGGTGGATGCTCTCTTCCAATGTTTCCAGAGGCTTGCTTTTTCAAACGCCCCCTCATCAGAAGGTCCTCACGACAGACTCTTCGACCTATGCTTGGGGCGCTCATCTCGATGGTCTCCGTACTCAAGGCCTCTGGACCAGTATGGATCGTCAGTGTCATATCAATCAGTTGGAACTCAGAGCGATCCTCAAAGCTCTCCATGCTTTTCAACATCTGCTTCACGACACAATAGTCCTCATTTGAACGGACAACCAAGTCGCCATGTATTATGTCAACAAACAAGGAGGGACAGGATCTGCCTCCCTTTGTCAAGAAGCTCTGGAGGTTTGGGACTAGGCAATCCGCCACAACACCTTCCTCAAAGCTGTCTACATTCAAGGGGCAAAGATTTGCTTGGCGGACAACTTGAGTCGTCTACTGCAACCTCATGAATGGACTCTCCCTTCTTCGCCTCTTCGCCACATTTTTTCACAGTGTGGAACGCCACAGATAGACCTCTTTGCAGCTCCCCACAACTACAAACTGCCTCAGTTCTGCTCCAGGATATACACTCCTCACCGCCTCGAGGCAGATGCTTTTCTTCTGGAATGGACAAATCTTTTCCTCTATGTATTTCCTCCATTCCCTCTCATTCTCAAGACTGGTCAAGTTGAAGAACGATCATGCCACCATGATTCTAATCGCTCCTCGGTGGCCAAGACAACCCTGGTACTCCCTTCTACTTCAACTCAGCAGCAGGGAGCCATACCTTCTACTAGTTTTTACTTCTCTGCTTACACAGAGTCAAGGATCTCTGCTTCATCCCAACCTGCAGTCTCTACACCTGACAGCCTGGTACCTCTCAATATAACCCCTCTTCAGTTTTCTCAATCTGTAAGAGACGTTTTAGAAGCTTCTAGAAAGCTTACAACTAGACAATGCTATCACCAAAAATGGACTAGATTTTCTACATGGTGTTTTTCTCATCATAAGGAGCCTCAACATTCCTCCTTATCTTCTGTTTTGGACTATCTTTTGCACTTATCCAATTCTGGCCTCAAGTCTACATCTATACCAGTCCATCTCAGTGCAATTACAGCTTTCCATCAGCCTATTGAAGGGAAACCCCTCTCTTCTTATCCGGTGGTTTCTAGATTTATGAAAGGACTTTTCAATGTCAAACCTCTTCTTAAACCACCTCCTGTGGTTTGGGACCTCAAAGTTGTCCTTATTCATCTCATGAAGCCTCCATTTGAACCAATTGATCAGGCTCATCTCAAGTATCTCACTTGGAAAGTGGTGTTTTCTCATTGCCCTCACTTCTGCTCGACGAGTCAGTGAGCTGCAAGCTTTAGTTACTGACCCACCATTCACTGTGTTCCATCATGACAAAGTTGTTCTTCGTACTCATCCAAAATTCCTACCTAAAGTGGTCTCAAAATTTCATCTCAACCAATCCATCGTACTTCCAGTGTTTTTTTCAAAGCCTCATTCTCACCCTGGAGAATCAGCTTTTCATACTCTGGACTGTAAACCACACAGAACTGCTCCTCAACTTTTTGTTTCCTTCGATCCAAATAAGTTGGGCCATCCTATTTCTAAGCTTACCATTTCCAACTGGATGGCAGCTTGTATCTCTTTCTGCTATGCCCAGGCTGGATTACCTCTTCACAGTAAAGTCACAGCCCATAGAGCCAGAGCAATGGCAGCTTCAGTAGCTTTCCTCAGATCTACACCTATTGAGGAAATTTGTAGAGCTGCTACTTGGTCCTCGGTTCTTGGTACTCGGTCCTTCACTTCTCACTATTGTCTGGATACTTTCTCCAGACGGGATGGACAGTTTGGCCAAACAGTATTACAAAATTTGTGCTCCTAAATTGCCAACACTCCTACCATCCCATTCTGGTTAGCTTGGAGGTCACCTATATGTGAGAATACCTGCCTGCTTGTCCTGGGATAAAGCACAGTTACTTACCGTAACAGGTGTTATCCAGGGACAGCAGGCAGCTATTCTCACAACCCACCCAACTTTCCTGGTTAGCTTCTCTGCTAGCTATCTGAACTGAGGAGACGCGCCCTGTGCTGGGTGGGAAGGCACTCGCGCATGCACGGTGCGGGCGACTCGAAACTTCGAGTTTCTTCAAGTAAGCCTGCTTGTGAGGCGTCCGCATCCGGGCTCTGTCGATGACGTCACCCATATGTGAGAATAGCTGCCTGCTGTCCCTGGATAACACCTGTTATGGAAGTAACTGTGCTTTATATGCATTCCCTCCATTTCCTCTGATTCTCAAGACTCTTGTCAAACTCAAATGAGAGCATGCCACCATGATTCTGAAAGCTCCTCAATGGCCTAGGCAACCTTGGTTCTCCCTTCTACTTCAACTCAGCAGCAGGGAGACACTGCTTCTACCAGTTTTTCCCTCTGCTTACACAGAGTCAGGGGTCTCTACTTCATCCCAATCTGCGGTCTCTACACCTGACAGCTTGGTACCTCTCCACTTAACTGTCACTCTACAGTTTTCTCAATCTCTACAGGACATTTTAGAGGCTTCTAGAAAGCCTACCACTAGACAATGCTACAATCAGAAATGGACTAGATTTTCTGCATGGTGCACCACTCATCACAAGTAGCCTCAATCTACCTCCTTGTCTTCAGTTTTGGATTACCTGTTCCACTTATCACAATCAGGCCTCAAATCCACATCCATTCGAGTCCATCTTAGTGCAATTGCTGCTTTTCATCAGCCTATTGAAAGGAAACCCCTTTCAGCTCATCCTATGGTTTCCAGATTTATGAAAGGACTTTTCAATGTCAAACCACCTCTCAAACCTCCTCCAGTGGTTTGGGACTTCAATGTTGTTCTTGCTCAATTGATGAAACCTCCTTTTGAACCAATGGATTCGGCTCATCTTAAATATCTCACTTGGAAAGTGGTTTTTCTCATTGCTCTTACGTCCACTCGCAGGGTCAGCGAGCTACAAGTTTTAGTAGCGGACCCACCTTTCACAGTATTTCATCATGACAAGGTGGTCCTCCATACTCATCCTAAATTCTTACCTAAAGTGGTTTCAGAATTTCATCTCAACCAATCTATTGTACTTTCAGTGTTTTTTCCAAAACATCATTCTCATCCTGGAGAAACAGCTCTTCATACTCTGGAGTGTAAACATGCTTTGGCTTTCTACTTACAACGCACTCAACCACATAGATCTTCCCCTCAACTTTTTGTTTCCTTTGATCCAAACAAGTTGGGACATCCAATTTCCAAGCACACCATATCCAACTGGTTAGCGGCTTGCATCTCTTTCTGCTATGCTCAGGCTGGACTGCATCTGCAAAGTCGAGTCACAGCCCACAAAGTCAGTCATGGCGGCATCAGTAGCTTTCTTCAGATCTACTGCTATTGAGGAAATTTGCAAAGCTGCAACTTGGTCCTCGGTTCATACTTTCACTTCTCATTATTGTCTGGATACTTTTTCCAAACGGGATGGCCATTTTGGCCAGACAGTATTACAAAATGTATTCTCCTGAATTGCCAACATTCCCACCATCCCATTCTGGCTAGCTTGGAGGTCACCCACATGTTGAGAATAGGCTGCCTGCTTGTCTTGGGATTAAGCATAGTTAATTACCGTAACAGGTGTTATCCAGGGACAGCAGGCAGCTATTCTCACAACCCTCCCTATGCCCAACAATAAATCTCTTCATTTCCCCATGTGCATTCTCTCTTTCCCTCTCACTCAGACACCCATGCCCAACAATTCTCCTTTTCTATTTTCTTCTCCTCTCAGCATCTCTTTCCCTCACTCCCTCCATTGTTCCATCCTATCTCCCAAGTTCACTCTCCCTCCTTCCTTCCTTCCATCGGTTGTCCGAAGTTTGTGCTCCCTCCCTCCTTTCTGTGTCCCATTGCGCGCCTGCTTCTCCCTTCTGTGTCCCAATGCATCCCTCGTCGTCTTTCTCTCCATTTTGCGTCCCAAATTCATGCCTTCCTTGGGTGTTGACCTCCTCTGGCTAGCTCCCCCCTCCCATCGCAGTTCTCTTGTAAATCCGCAGCTGACGCAACGGCCTGATCCTTTGTGCCTCCCGTGGGTGTTTATCTCTTCTGGCCGGCTCTCTGTGCGGGGACAGGAGAGCTTGGATGCAGCTGGGCAGTTTCATTCAGAGGCTGGCACAGTTGCTGGTTCTAGTGGTTCAGGGCAAGGAATGGGACAGGGTCTTCAGCCTTTCTCCATGGAGTTCATATTATTGCATCAAGCTTACCGTCTCAGGCAAGTTCAGTCTTCACAGGGCCCCGGGACATTAGTCCTCTGCAGTGCTGTCAGGTCACACTAGGATGGCTTTGGTACATTCCATTTGTCTGAATTTGTCTGCAGCTGGTGTTGGGAAAGATAAAATTCTTACCTGATAATTTTCTTTCCTGTAGTCGCAGCAGACAAATCCAGGATCCCATTCTGTTGGTGCGCTGCACTCCTATCTCCTATGTTTGTCTTTGTAGGCTGTGAGTCCCTTCCTGTGGAGGGACATAACCATTGTTGATCAGCTATCGGTTTGTACAGAGGGGATCTTTTAAGAATTGTGGCATTTTTTTCTTGTTGTTCATGTTGTTTCTGCTTTGTTATATGGAATACTAAGGAACCAAGGAGCATGCCATATGGTATACCTGCAGTCACAATTCAGTGTTTTCTCTCTGCTTGCTGGTGGATAGACTTAACACATTTGTGTGCTGTGACTAAGGGAAAGAAAATTAACAGGTAAGACCTAATTTTACCTTTCCATCTGTTTCTTTTTGCAAAATAGCTGGTTTTCTTCTATTGTTTAGCAGTACTTCTGTTTTCTTGTTGTGTTCTTATAAGTTTTCCTTGATTTATTTCATATTTATGTTTATTATTGTTATTTTAAGCTGGCCATTTAGTTTATCTTGTGGAGTTTAACAACGAATTAAGTCCTTGTAGTATTAGGATTTATGATGGTTCTGAATGCCACAAACCATCCGGTTTTCATTCTGTCCAAAGTGGCTTAAAGTCCATCAATGGTTTCTCTTCAGAAGATTAAGAATTAATGAAAAGACATGCTGGACTTTCAAATTTATCTGTGGAATCTAGTATTTGTTCTTACCTTGGAGCTTTGATTCTGACCAAATTTGAATTTGTATAGAAATCCTCCTGTAATCCATTCAGGAAGTAGAATCACAGAAATGTCAAAGGTCTATTGACCTTGCTACAATTGATCATCTGAAAGCTATTACAAAACAAGAATTTAAACCAGGCCAAAAACTTTGTCTATATTGTAGGCAAGACCTTAATGCAATCTGATTCTAGTAGTGATAACCCCATTAATGCAGCTGAAAACTTTAATGCCTGCTTTACACCTCTTAGCATTTCCCCTTTTAAAAATTCAGCAGATTAGCAGGCAAATTTTTTTTCAGTTATGCCAAGTGCAAATTCAGTGAACATAAGAACATAAGAAGTTGCCTCCGCTGAGGCAGACCATAGGTCCATCCTGCCCAGCGGTCCGCTCCCGCGGCGGCCCATCAGGCCCATCGCCTGAGTAGTGGTCTATACCTATCTATACCCTTCAATCCCTTTTTCTTCTAGGAATCTATCCAAACTTTCTTTGAAACCATTTAATGTTTTCTTGTCTACAACAGCCTCTGGAAGCACGTTCCATGTATCCACCACCCTCTGAGTGAAAAAGAACTTCCTAGCGTTTGTTCTAAACCTGTCCCCTTTCAATTTCTCCGAGTGCCCCCTTGTACATGTGGTGGTCCTTAATTTGAAAAATCTGTCCCTGTCTACTTTTTCTATGCCCTTCAGGATCTTGAAGGTTTCTATCATGTCTCCTCTAAGTCTCCGCTTTTCCAGTGAGAAAAGTCCCAACCGCTTCAACCTGTCGGTATATGGGAGATTTTCCATTCCCTTTATCAGTTTAGTTGCTCTTCTCTGTACTCCCTCAAGTACTGCCATGTCCTTCTTGAGGTACGGCGACCAGTACTGGACACAGTACTCCAGATGCGGCCGCACCATTGCACGATACAGCGGCATGATGACTTCCTTCGTCCTGGTCGTAATACCCTTCTTAATGATACCCAACATTCTGTTAGCTTTCTTTGAGGCTGTAGCGCACTGCGCTGATGCCTTCAGTGTTGCGTCTACCATCACTCCCAGGTCTCTCTCCAGGTTACTGACCCCTAGCGGTGTTCCCCCCATTCTGTATGTGAACATCGGGTTCTTTTTCCCCACGTGCATGACCTTGCATTTCCCTACGTTGAAGCTCATTTGCCATTTTTCGGCCCACTTTTCCAGCTGCGTTAGATCCTTTTGGAGATTTTCGCAGTCTCCCCTGGTTTGAGCCCTGCTGTATAGTTTGGTGTCATCTGCAAATTTAATAACCTCACACTTGGTTCCCGCCTCTAGGTCGTTTATGTAGATATTGAACAGGAGTGGTCCCAGCACCGACCCCTGCGGAACTCCGCTCGTGACCCCTTTCCAGTCTGAGTAATGGCCCTTTACGCCAACCCTCTGTTCCCTGTTCGCCAGCCAGTTTTTGATCCATCGGTGGATCACCCCTTGTACCCCGTGGTTCCATATCTTCTTAAGCAGCCTTTCGTGTGGTACCTTGTCGAAGGCTTTTTGGAAGTCAAGGTAAATGATGTCTATAGATTCCCCTTTATCCACCTGGCTGTTTACCCCCTCGAAGAAGTGCAATAAGTTTGTGAGGCATGACCTACCCTTGCAGAAGCCATGCTGACTCGGTTTTAGCTGCTCATTGTTTTCGATGTGTTCACAGATGCTGTCCTTAATCAGTGCCTCCATCATCTTTCCTGGGACTGAGGTCAGGCTCACTGGCCTGTAGTTTCCTGGGTCTCCCCTTGAGCCCTTCTTGAAGATGGGCGTGACATTTGCTATTTTCCAGTCCTTCGGGATCTCTCCGGTTTTTAAGGATAGGCTGTATATTTGTCGAAGTGGCTCCGCTATTTCGTTTTTTAGTTCGTTGAGTACCCTTGGGTGAATGCCGTCCGGACCTGGAGATTTGTCGCTCTTTAGTCTGTCTATCTGCTTGAGTACATCTTCTTGGCTTACCTCTAAATTGACCAGTTTTACATCTTGGTCTCCTTTTACGCTCTCTTCAGGTTCTGGGATGTTGGTTATATCTTCCCTCGTGAAAACTGACGTGAAGAACTCATTTAACCTGTCAGCTATTTCTTTCTCTTCCTTTACCACTCCCTTCCTGTCTCCATCATCCAATGGTCCCACTTCTTCTCTTGCCGGTTGCTTCCCCTTGACGTATCTGAAGAACGACTTGAAGTTTGTTGCTTCCTCTGCCAGTCTCTCTTCATATTCTCTTTTTGCTTTTCTAACCGCTCGGTGACACTCCTTCTGGTGTTCTTTGTGCACTTTTTGGTTCTCCTCTGTTTTGTCTTTTTTCCATTTTCTGAACGATGCTTTCTTGTCGCTTATCGCCTTCTTCACTGCATTTGTTATCCACACTGGGTTTTTTGTTCTATTTTTTTTTGCACCCTTTCCTGAAACCCAAAGAACCATTGCTAATCAAATTATAATGGTTAGTGAATATTTTCCTGCCCTTCAAGTATTCAGCCTCCAACCTGGTCAATAGTTAGCTTGCATATGTGATGATTGTTGGTGGATTGTTGCACCCTCAAGGTCCTGCCAGGTCCACCCCGTAGAGAACCTGTTGCATTACCGAAGAGCATATTATTGCTACCCTTGATGTTCCTACAACAGCTGCATCAGGCAGACAATACAGTGATTCACAAGTCACTTTGTTAACCATTGATGGGATGGTCAAAAGCATCTGTAAGCTGGGAAAAATCATTAAGTGAATTTTTGTAAAATCTGCAGTTTAAGCAGTTCTGTTCTGTGCCTTTTTTTGTCTTGTGCTTAAATAAAGCTTTAATCAAACATAATGTGAGGAGAAAATTGTAAAACAACCATATACATATCCAGCCTGGTTCAATAAAAGCTATTCACAGTCCCAATAAAAATCTCACAGACAACTAATTTAATATCCGAATAACCAGAAGTTCCAAATATATATATATTAATGTTAAATGTGCTTATAGATATATCATTCTTATATATTAATGTTAAATGTGCTTATAGAGATATCATTCTTATATATTAATGTTAAATGTGCTTATAGATATATCATCCTTGAACAGAAGCAGCCATGAAGTTAAAAAAGAACCCCCAAAACTAAAACCTACTAGTCAGTCTGATATTCTAACCATTGTAACAAGATACATCACCATTCGTGAAAAATGCTAATGAAATAGTAGAAACTCTATTAACTACAGCCCTGACACTGACTGCATTTTGCAGGAGCTGCCTCAGGAAGCCGAGAAATCCTCCATATAATGGGGGTTCCTGAAAAAGAAATGAGTAAAAAAATCAGTTTTAACTCAAATATATTAGTATAAGAAAATCCAAATATTACAGCTAGCAAGTGAAAAAAAGTGCAAATGGCACTTTGGGCAGTACTTCTACATTCAAAAACATTCCTCCATTGTTTATGAAGATGCCCCATAAAAACCTCATCCTAAAAGATTATGCTAGCAGTGATGTCAGAAGATCCTATTGGGGGGATGCCAAGAAAATCTACCCCACATACCCTGGGAAAACTTAAAGTAAAAGAAATGCATGCATGAAAGAAATATAGCTTTAAAAACAAAACACAAACCAACCCAAACTCCCCAAGATAGTCCCTCAAGATAGTACAAAACAAAATGAGCTCTGAGCAGATATTATAAAAACTCCCACTATTCCATCTTCCAATTTAATCAGATCTAATCTTCTATTTCTGCGTTGCTCATACCTAGGTAGGCTCAAGACGACTTAAAGAGGGGGACGATGAAGGAGAAGGGGGAGGAGGGGTGGGAGAAGAGGAGGGTAGCAGGGGGGTAGGGAGAGGATACAGGATACAGGTGATTAAGTGTCAAATAGATGAGTTTTCAGTTTCTTCCGGAATATGGTGTAGTTAGGTTCCATCCTGGTCATTTCAGTAAGGTCATTCCAAGGTTTTACACCTAGAAAGGTGAGCATGGAGTGGAAAACATGTTTGTATTGCAGATTTTTTGTGGAAGGGAGATTTAGAAGTATTCTGTTGAGGGTTCTGCGGGAAGTAGACCATGCCTTGGAGAAGAGTTGGATGAGAGAAGCCGCGGAGTTTCTGTAAAGTATATGGTGAATGATGCATGCCATTTTGAAGGTTATTCGTGATGGGATAAGTAGCCAGTGCAGTTGATTGATGAAGCCAGTAATCGAGTCATATTTTCTCAGGTTGAGGATTAGTCTGACAGCGGTGTTTTGGATGAGTTGTATTTTGTGAATCAGAGTGGTGTTGATTCCTATGTAGATGGAGTTGCAGTAGTCCAGTTGTGGTAGTATCATCAGTTGCACAACTAAGGCAAAGTGGTCTTAAGTATGGTCTGATTAGCCTTAGTTGTCTCAAGGTGTAGAGGGATTTCTTTTGGAGACTGGAGATTTATGTTTCCATGGTAAGTGTGGAGTCCAGGATGCAACCTAGGATTTTGGAGGATTCTTCTACAGGGAGGGTCTTGCCCGATCAAAAAGTGATGCTTGTTGGTGCCATCTGTTGGGGTGTGTGGAAGTATAGAACTTTGGTTTTATCTGAGTTTAATTTTAGTTTGTTAGTAGTCGTCCAGATTTGGATTCTTTCTATATTATGTGAGACTTTGTTGGTGATGTCCGAATGATTGTTAGTTATGGGAATAAGGAGAAAGATGTCATCTGCGTAGGATAATATGCTCTCATCTTCAAACTTGATGTTACCAAGAGAGCTCATGAAGAGATTGAATAGGATAGGGGAGAGTTGGGGAGCCTAGATGGCTTTCCAGGGGTTGGAGGTCTCTCTGTTCAGTTTGACGATGTATTCCCTGTTTTGCAGGAAATCTGAGAACCATCTTAGCACTGTGCCTGTTTTGCCAATTTCTGACAGTTTTGTTAGTAGTAGGTGGCGGTCTACTGAATTCAAAGGCTTCCGAGATGTCAAATTGGAGGAGTATTGCTTGACTTCCTGTACTGAGTAGTTGTTTGGTTTTTGTGATCAAAGTGAGGAGGAGAAGTTCTGTGCTGTGCTGCTGATGGAATCCGAATTGGGATGGGTGGAAGCATGAGTGCTGTTCAATGTAGGTTGTGAGCTGCTTGCACACGTGGGTCTCAATGATTTTTGTCTGGATGGGTATGCCTGCGATAGGTCTATAGTTTGAGGCTGAGGAGAGATCTGCCTTTGGTTATTTCGGTATAGGGGTGAGCGCTATTTTACCCATTGTTTCGGGCAAGTGGGCTTGATTTAGGGTGTTATTTAGGAGGTTGGTAATCCAGCTGGCGATCTGTTCAGGAACGGTAGCAAGGAGATAAGAGGGACAGTTGTCTAGGGGGCTGCAGCGCATGGACAATTTGGATAGTAGATTTTTTGTGTCTGGGATGGACAGGTTGGAGAATGAAGTCCAGATTTGATTTGCTTTGATAGGTTCAGTGAGGAGTTGAGATGCGTTGAGGGTGTGTGGTTCCGGTGGTGAGAGTTTTGGTTACCTCAGACTGAACATTTATGATCTTGTTGAGAAAGTAGTCTGCTAGTTTCTGAGCTGTGATTGTCGGTGGGGTGTCCAGTGGATTCTTGTTTCATTGGGATTGTGAGTTGTCGCACCAGGTGAAATAGCTTTTTATTGTCCAACGTTTTGGTACCTAATTTGCTGGCATAGTAGTTTTTCTTGGTCTCTGCTATATTGGATTTGGATTTGTTTATTGCCTTACGCCATCGTGTTCTGAGTGCTTGTGTGCCACTTTTCCGCCATTTCCTTTCCAGTCGCCTGCCTAGTTGTTTGTCGGATCTCAGTGATTCAGTGAACCAGGGGGAATTATGATTTTGATTTGTTTTGTTTTGTGGGGATGGAAGGGGGGTGAGAGTATTTAAAATGTTGATGAAGGTTTGGTTCCAGCTTATTAGTATAGTCGCAGTGCAATCTGAAGAGGGTGCATAGTATTCAGACAATGTATACAATGCTGCTCCTTTCCTCCACAGCACTCGAGACATGTCACTGCCATGGGTGGGTGGGGGGCTTCCAGCAATACAAATTTTAGATCTAGCAAAGTGTGAGATGTTACTGCCAGAGTTGAACCAACAGAGCTTCCACAGCTCCTGTCCGTATGTGACAGATGTCCTTGAATCCTAATGCAGATGACATGGGAGGTACGTCCAATGTATTATAATCCACTAGTTTTTTTAACTTTCATAGTTGCTTCTGTTGAAGGATGATAAATGAGCACATTTAACATCTATTATATACGAGGGTGAATCAAAAATTAAGGCATTTGTTAAATTATGCGATAACCGGAATGGAGCTAGTAAAAAGCAACATATGTACTTGTACATTACCTGTTGGATAGTTTGTCCACACACAATGCAGCGCTTGGCCTTTAGACATGTGCTAGCCACGAGGTGAAGGATGCTCCATTGTAAGATTGCACCATAGAAAAACAACGTACAGTAGTGCGCTTTCTTTGGGCAGAAGGTGTGAAACCTATGGAAATTAACCGTCTGATAATTGACTCAGTATGGACATAGCATGGGCAAACAGTGAAAATTACTGTGCATTGCTGTGAAATGAACTTAAATCTGCAATTTGCAACAAAAGAAAGAAGAATGCTCAAAACAGTCTTGCTGCACCATGACAATGCACATCCTCATACAGCAGCAGCAATAGAAGAGACAGTTCAACAGCTTGGGTTCGATTGTCTTCCACATCATCTTTACAGCCCGGATCTGGTGCCTAGCTATTATCACATCTTTGGTCCACTGAAGGAGACACTGCAAGGTCGCAGATTCACATCTGATGATGATATAAAGGAAGCGGTGCTCATCTGACTTTGGGAGTAGCTGAAAAACTTCTCTGCAGGAATGCAGAAGCTAGTTGAATGATACAACAAATGCGCGGACTTACATGGGGACTGTGTGGAAAAGTGATATTGTCATTTGCTCACAGTTACTTCTATTAAAGCTGTTAAAATATATTTTGCCTTTACTTTTTGATTTACCCTCGTATTTATTTAGAACCTCAGGTTATTCTGATATTAAATTAGTTGTCTGTTGGATTGCTATACAACTTAAATAAAGCTGGACAACCCGTGGCTGGCACCTTGCCTGGCTATCGGGAGTGGCCCCTAGGCGATGGGGTTGCCAATTTTGTTGAATTGGCAGTGGCTCAGCCATCACTGACCAACGCAAGGTAATTAAAACACCACTGTTTAGCAACTGCTTTGACTAATTTATGAAGATACGTCTGAGCAAAGGTGTGTCATAAGCTTAAAGTATGGAAAGTGCAACAAGCTTAACTGCTTTGTAACATGTACATTTCTTTCTCATTTTTGTGTTACACAGTAGGGTGCTAAAGATGGCTCTGTATAACTTAGTGTATTCATGCATGCAAATGATGCATGTTTTTGGGACCTCAGTTCTGATCAAAACAAGGCAGGGTCCAAGATGAGAGGGTGACTTTTAGCAAAAGAGATACTCTTTCATTTTACATTAAAAAAATAAACTACACAATATAGGTATTTACACCGCATAAATGGTGAAACTTTGCATAAAATGCGATATCATGTCTTTGTCATTATATCTTTGCTTCCAGTTGGCTGCAAAGTCTCCTAGTGCAAATCCTAGGCATATGTCACGGACTACTGGTCCAGTTATGGTCTGAATTAAAATATAGGTAACATTTTCACATAGTTTGCTGGCCCATAAAATGGAGGTAAGCTTATGTTAGGTTCCAAACTTTGCACAGAAGTTTAGTACCAGGGATTATACTAATTCACATCAATCTATAGCAGCGGTCTCAAACACGCGGCCCGCGGGTCACATGTGGCTCTCCAAGTTTTTTTTGCGGCCCGCGGTCTGGATTGGATCATTCCCTTCCTTTTGGAGCAGCAGCGGGTCTGGCCGGTTCGTTCTGTTCAAAGCCGCGGGTTGGCGGCTCCTTGCGCTATTCACTCCTGCATCGGAAGCCTCTCTGACATCACAACATCAGAGAGGCTTCAGACGCAGGCGCGGATCTCGCAAGGAGCCGCCACCTGCGGCTTTGAATGGAATGAGCCGGCCAGACACGCTGCTGCTCCAGTGGCGTACCAAGGGGGGGGCGGTCCGCACAGCTGGTCACCCTTCACTGTTCTTCCTAGAGTGCGGCTTGCGGATCATCTGCTTCCCTTCCCTTCTCACCGCTGCCATCGGGGAACAGGCCGGCACCGTGTCTTTGATCTCCCTGCTTCTCTCGCCGTCCGACCTCAATTCTGACGTCTAGAGGACATTCTGGCTAGCCAATCGCTGCCTGGCTGCCCGGAACATCCTTTCCGACGTTAGAATTGACGTCGGGCGGCGAGAGTTGGTCGGCCCCGTGGAGATCTTGGCCTGTTCCCGATGGCGGCAGCAGCAGCAGCCTATTCCCCGGCGGCGGTGGCATGGGGGAGGGCAGGAAGGAAGGAAGAAAGAAAGAAGGGGAGGGGGACATGGAGCCAGAAGGAAAAAAGAAAGAAGGGGGGGGACAAGGAGCCAGAAACAAAGCAAGAAATGGGACAAGGAATCGGAGAAAGACAGACATAGAAAAAGAAAGAAAAAGTTTGGTGGAGGGAATGAGGTCTGGAGGAGAGGAAGCATACAGGAGGCTGAAAGAAGAGAAGAAATATTGGATGCACAGTCAGAAGAATAAAGTGCAACCAGAGACTGATGAAATTACCAAACAAAGGTAGGAAAATGATTTTATTTTCAATTTAGTAATAGAAATGTGCCAGTTTTGAGAAAGAAAAGATATTAAACTTTAAATGTGAGTGCTGCAGAAAAAATAGAGTACTTGGAGGGCTGCAGAAAAAATAGTTAATGTCTTATTAAAGAAATGACAATTTTGCATAAGGTAAAACT
This sequence comes from Geotrypetes seraphini, assembly GCF_902459505.1. Lineage (NCBI taxonomy): Eukaryota > Metazoa > Chordata > Amphibia > Gymnophiona > Dermophiidae > Geotrypetes > Geotrypetes seraphini. The sequence goes on from NC_047086.1 coordinate 291,996,116, forward strand.
GTTAAAGGAAAGTTTTATAAACTATAAAGAGTTTAACCTCATGCAAAATTGTCATTTCTTTAATAAGACATTAACTATTTTTTTCTGCGGCCCTCCAAGTACCTACATATCCAAAATGTGGCCCCGCAAAGGGTTTGAGTTTGAGACCACTGTCCTATAGGAAAAAACTCAGAGGGATCCCCTTTAAATGCTGTAAGGCTGCACCACACTGTCACACACACTGTCACAAACAACTCACAGCAAAGTATAGAAAAGTGGAGAAAAAAACCTCAGTAAAGCTTCATATGGTAAAAAGTTCCACTTGACAGTAAAAAGAAAGAGAAAATCACTTTCAAAGGTGTGGCTGATATCAGTGGTGGGGATTAATGGAGGCACAAGTACAGCCCCAAAGGAACCACCCTTAAAAAAAAAAAAGAAAAATAGCATGCCAAAAAATGAGTGTTTGTGTAGATAACTGCACATCTATAAAGTCTCAAGCAAATTCCAAAATGTGAGCAGAGAAACGAGACATCAAACTTAGCTGCAAAACAGTGTCCAGGCTTCTTCCAACACCTCCACGGTGTACTGCCCCACCTGAACGCTGCAGCCAGTTGCATCCGATGGTGAAATTGCCGTTTTGCTATGCTGATTCAGGAGTTGAATCTTCCTACATCACAGACGAAATCCAAAGACTATTCATATGTAGAGCACAAACATGCAGACCACAAACCACATCAGAACAGGAAAACTTCTGGTGTTAGGAGTCCACAGCACAGAAAGCAGTTAAACACACCCAAACTCTACCCAGATTGAACAGCAGACCAATCACAGAACATCTTCATCCATAGAATGCCCACCCACCTTTGAAAGTGATTTTCTTTCCTTCTTTTTTAGTCAAGTGGCATTTTTTTACCATATGAAACTTAACTGAGGTTTTTTTCTCCACTTTTCTATACTTTTCTGTGAGTTGTGTATGACAGTGTATGTGTCTGTGTGATGCGGCCTTACAGCATTTAAAGGGAAACCCCCTAATTTTTTTTTCTATAGTCTTGGTTTGATGTTGATTGTTTGTGTCCTTTCCTTAGTGAATTGTGTTAATCTCCCCCCAAAATTCAGCCCATTGACAAGCTTTGTTGGGCTGTAGCGACTGGACAAAGTGGTTGTTTTGTGTTATGCAGAGCGTGGCACTCTGAAGGTGACCTCCATTCAGCTGCCTGTAAGTCTTGAACCAATAGAGATCCAGCCAAGAAATTTTGCATGATTAGTTTGAGACCCTAGCAGTGTTTCTCAACTTGGTTCTGGAGTACCCCCTTGCCAGTCAGGTTTTCGAGATAGCCACAATGAATAAGCATAAACTTGATTTGTATACACTTCCATTATATGCAAATTTATTTGATGCATATTCATTGTGGCTATCCTGAAAACCTGACTGGCAAGGGGGGTACTCCAGAACCGAGTTGAGAAACACTGCGTGAATGTCCATACAAAATTTTATTCAGTTTGGAGGTCAAGTGTAGATGATTTTCAAAATTGGAATGACTCTTATCATTATAACTAACATTGCAAAGATTTCTGAAACTACTGTGATGTGAGTTTTCTACTTTTCATGATTTACCCTATTGCATATGTCATATTAAATGGTTTCTGATCTTTAAACAAAACATAATATGAGACAAAGGGAAAACCTGAGTGTAAACACAATACAGTTCCCTCTGGCCAAATTTACCCAAAGGGATTCCCCAGTGTAGTGGACATCTGTGATTCTGGTGACCTTAATGTCATCTTTAGTATATAATGCTACACCTCCTCTCATTTTGCCCTCCCTGTCCCGGCGAAGCAAGTTGTAACCCGGTATGACCATGTCCCACCCGTGGGAATCCGTGAGCCAGGTCTCAGATATCGCCACCACATCCAGGTCGGCATTCCTCATTTCTGTTTCTAATTCCAGGATCTTCTTTCCCAGACTGTGGGCGTTTACGTACATAGCTCTCCATGTTGTATGTTTGTTACGTCTCAGTGGGGATGTTCCCGCTTGAGCTACTTGGACACCTTTAGCATTATTCGCATGTTTTGTACTTTCCCTAGACCCAGAGTTACAACTTGCACCTATCCCGGACTCCCCAGACCCAGAACTACAGTGTGTTCTATCCCAGACTCGGAAATGTGTGTACCCTGTGGGGGTATTCCCGCTTGGGCTACTTGAACTCCTTTAGTATAATTTGCAATGTGTGTTCTCTCACTGGACCCAGAATTGCAATGTGTACTCCCTCTAGACCCAGAATTACAATGTGTACTCCCCCTAGACCCAGAATTACAATGTGACCTAGAATTCATCATCTTATACCATATGTTCAACAATTAAAATATTAGGCGTAGTTTTTGATCAACATTTGACCATGAAGAATCAGATTGCCGCTGTTACCAGTGGTGTGCCTCCAGGTTCTGTTCTTGGGCCTGTTCTTTTTAACATTTTATAAACAATATTGTCGGGTAAGATTTGCCTCTTTGCAGATGATAGCAAAATCTGCAATAGAGTAGACACGCCGGATGGTGTGAATAACATGAAAGACCTGGCGAAGCTTGAAGAAGGGTCTGAAATTTGGCAGCTAAAATTTAATACTAAGAAATGCAAGGTCATGCATTTTGGCTGCAAAAACCCAAAGGAACAGTAAAGATTAAGGAGTGAAGAGCTTACGTACACGACAGAAGAGTGGAACTTGGGTGTGATTGTGATGATCTTAAGGTGGCCAAACAGGTTGAAAAGGTGAGGGCGAAAGCTAGAAGGATGTAAGGTTGCATAGGGAGAAGTATGGCCAGTAGGAAAAAGGAGGTATTGATGCCCCTGTATAAGACTTTGGTGAGACCTCATTTAGAATATTGTGTAAAATTCTGGATGCCACACCTTCAAAAAGGTATAAAAAGGATGGAGTCGGTCCAGAGGAAGGCTACTAAAATAGTATGTGGTCTTCATCATAAGGCATATGGGGACAGACTTAAAGATATCAATCTGTATACTTTGGAGGAAAGGCGGGAGAGGGGAGATATGATAGAGACTTTTAAATACCTATGTATTGTAAATGTGCATGATTTGTTTCTTTAATTTGGAATTAAACTCTGCAATGAGAGGGCATAGGATGAAGTTAAGAGGTGATAGGCTCCGGAGTAATCTAAGGAAATACTTTTTTTACAGAAAGGGTGGTAGATGTATGGAGCAGACTCCCAGAAGAGGTGGTGGATACAGAGACTGTGTCTGAATTCAAAAGGGCCTGGGATAGGCATGTGGGACCTCTCGTAGAGAGAAAGTGATAATGGTTACTGTGAATGGGCAGACTAGATGGGCCATTTGGCCTTTATCTTCCAACATGTTTGTGTTTCTAAGACTCATATGCCTTTCTACTAGAACAGGGGTGTCAAACTCAATCACATAAGGGGCCAAAATCTGGAAAAAAAGGCTGTTGCAGGCCAAATTTTTTATTAAGATACTTGGGGGTCCTTTTATTAAGGTACATTAACCGATTTAGTGTGCGCTAAATGCACACCTTAATAAAAGGACTCCTAAGTGACTAAGGCTTAGTCTTAGTAGTAGTACAGTCAAACCTCGGTTTGCGAGTAACCCTGTTTGCGAGTGTTTTGCAAGACGAGCAAAACACTCAGCAAACTTTTGACTCGCAAACCGAGTGTTGACTCGATTTGCGAGCACCCCCCCTGATAACCGGCATCGCTTCCCCCCCGCTCGCAAAGGCCCCCCCGCCAGTACAACTTAAATTTACTCACCTTCGGTTCATAGACAAAGCGCGCCTTTGTCCCGGCGCGCTTTAGACCTGACACCTCCGGCTTCTGCCTGCCTCTCGGCGAGAGGGAGAATAGAAGTCCTTGAGCATGCGCAGATGCATGCTCAAGGCAGGCAGAAGCCGGAGGTGTCAGGTCAAAAGCGCGCTGGGACAAAGGCGCGCTTTGTCTATGAACGGAAGCCGGAAGATCTTCTAGGCACACGAGCTGTGCCTTCGTGCTGGTGCCGGTGCTGGTGCTAGACGGGGAGGTGGGTAAATTTAAGTTGTACTGGCGGGGGGGCCGGTTCGCGCGGTGGGGGGGGGGGTGCCGGTTGGAGCGAGGGGGCCTTTGCGAGCGGGGGGGTGGGGAGCGATGCCGGTTATCGGGGGTGGGAACGTATCAAAGCGAGTTTCCATTATTTCCTATGGGGAAACTCGCTTTGATAAACGAGCATTTTGGATTACGAGCATGCTCCTGGAACGGATTATGCTCGTAATCCAAGGTACCACTGTATAGGGTTACAATGTCTCCAATCCCACACCGGCTCTGTGATGTAAACAAAATTAAATGAAAAAGACTTTTCCTCTCTCCTTTAACCATTGTGTGACAAATATGCAACAATAGGAATAATAGGGGGAAATTGGAGAAGGGGCGGAACTTTCATATAGCTGTGTTGCCACAGTCAATCAAGAAAATTTGGCTATAGTTTTAATTTCTTGATATTCAAATAAAAAGGAATGCATGATAAATATTTAATGTGGTTATTAGAATATTTCGAAGTTGGGTTCTTGTACTTTGTCTTATGGCACACAAATTATAGCTCTCTTGATGTAGTCTGCTGCTTAAATACTGTAGAATGTTTTCTGTTATGTCATGTAAATTGAGTAAGAATGACTTGCCCTTTGTTTTAATACTGTGTCCATTGAAATGCAGAGGACCTGTATTTGATTTGTCAGACCATGCTGCAGCCCTCCCAGGCTAACCTGTGGGTAGGAGTCTATCTATGTCTTGTAATCCCTCGTTATGATTGCTGACTTGAGCTTGGAGGGGAATATAAATATGAGGGGCGTTCAATAATTTATCTACCTCAGTAAGAAAGAGAAGAGTTTTCAAAAAAATTGACTTTAATTCCTTTGAAAAGAATTCTTCTGTTTGAACTTCAAACTAGGATGTCACTGTTTCCTTGATGTCTTCATCACTTGAAAATTGCTGTTCATGGAGAGATTTCTTCAAAACTCAGAACAGGAAATAATCCAAGGGAGCCAGGTCATGACTAGGGTGGATGGTTCAACTGCTGAAACACATATTCTCAGATGGCAGCCTGTGATTGTTGTGACATGTGCACCAGCGCATTGTCATGAAGAAGCAGCATGCCTGCTGTGAGTTTTCCTCATCTTTTCTCCTTGATTGACTCCTGCAAAGCAATAACTGTGTTGGTGTAACTCCCTGGTTATAGTTGCCTTGTGTGGCATGAACTCCAAGGAAAAGTCCATCATCATCCCAGAACACAGTTGCCCTGACTTTGACTGCATATTTTCCTGTCTTGAACTTTTTGGGGGGATGACTTGTGCTTCCACTGCATTGACTCCATTTTGGACTCAGTATCTTCTGTGATAGACCCAAGTCTCATCTCCAGTCACCAACCAATGAAAAAAATTCACTTGGTCTTTACGGAGCTTCTCCAAGTTCTTCTGACAGCACTGGAGCTTTGTGGCCTTCTGACATGGCGCCAGCATTCTTGGAACCTATCTTGCACTAACCTTTGACATGCCTAAATTTTCATGAATTATTTTCCAAACTGTAGCTGCCGAGAGATCCATTTCTTCAGCTATTTGGGAAGCCTTAATTCATCTGTCTGATGAAATTAAATCCTCAACTTTCTTGCACATTTTTTTGTGGAAGTTGCTTCCATAGGGCATCCAATGGACTCTCTTCCCCACTTAAACTGTTTGCTCCAAAATTTTACTTTGTAGGATGATGGGGCAGACTTGCCATAAACTACAGTAATGCATTCATGGATCTCATTTGGCTTTTTCCTGTCTTTTGTGAGAAATTTATCACTGAATAGCACTCCAAATCTAGCAGTTTCTTACTTGATTTGCACAAGGACTCTCCTGACATCCTGTCTCCTTGGAAAGTTAGATTTTCACTGTGTTGCAACAGTGCATGAATAAGCTTGAGACATGTGATAATATGCACAGACTTGTTTCAACATGCTTTCTACTTTCTTTCATACTCAGGTAGATAAATTATTGAACACCCCTCATAGAGGTATAAGCACTAAATAGTTACAAGGCTCTTGGTGTCCACAGGATTAATTTCCAACAAAGCGTCCCTTTCTTCTTGCTAGACCAGTCCAGACCACTGGGTTGTGCTTTCTAACCACAGATAGAGAAAGAGAAAATTGACATTCAGTGACATCACTGTTATAAAGTTTTTAGTGCAGTCTTACATTCTCCAGTATTCTTTGCGTCCAGCAGATGGTTGCAAGTGAGATTGGTGCAACAGTTCTCTTTGGTCTGATCTGTGGAGATTGAACTAAGGTCCTATACCTGGATGGATCAGAGACTAAAACTGGGCATGTACCTGGCAGAAGTTTCTAATGGGATACTAGCTGGAGGATTTGGGGGTTGGTGTGGCGGTGGTAAGTGTGGAGGGGTCACCTATAGGAGCAAAGTACCTGTCAGAATACCATTTCCATTTAACTTAACTAATGATAAGGCTGAATTGCTTAACAAATATTTCTGTTCTGAATTCACAGCTGATGCACTGGGATCGGGACCGTAGAAGACTATGCAAATAGGGATGGCAGTGTGGTAGACCCGGATCGATTTTCAAAGAATTGTGCTCGTGCAGAGCTAGCTAAACTAAAGGTGGACAAAGTGAAGGGGCCCAATAGTGTTTATCTGAGGGTACTGAAGGAACTTAGGGAAAGTTCTGACAGCTCCACTAGCTTGCCTTTTCAATGCTTCTCTAGAGTCGGAAGTGGTACTGGAGGACTGGAGAAGGGCGGATGTAGACCCTCCTCCATAAAAGTGGAAGTAAGGAAGAAATAAGGAATTATAGGCCGGTAAGTCTGACTTCTGTGATATGTAAATAAATGGAAACGCTTTTAAAGCAGGGAATAGTGATGTTTCTGGAATCCAGTGGATTACAGGACCCAAGACAGCATGGATGCACTAGAGCAGGGGTAGGCAATTCCAGTCCTTGAGAGCCAGGTCAGGTTTTCAGGATATCCACAATGAATATTTATGAGATGGATTTGCATGCACTGTTTTCTTGAGATGCAAATCTATCGCATGCATATTTATTGTGGATATTCAGAAAACCTGACCTGGCTCCGGCTCTCAAGGACCGGAATTGCCTACCCCTGCACTAGATGAAGATCTTGTTGGATAAATCTGATCAATTTCTTTTATTAGGTGAACAGAGAATTGGATAGAGGGAGTGTGCTAGATGTGGTGTAATTAGAATTTAGCAAACCTTATAAAGTGTTCCACACAGGCATCTAATAAATAAACTGAGTGCCATCGGTATGGGTCCTAAAGTGACGCAGTGGGTCAGGAACTGTTTGAGTGGAAGGTGACAGAGTGTAGTAGTCAATGGAGATCGCTCTGAGGAAAGGGATGTTACCAGTGGTGTTTGACTCAATGTTCAGTTCTTGGGACTGTTCTTTTAAAGAATTTTGTAAGCGATATTGCTGTTGGGTAAGATTTGCATCTTTGTGAATGATACCAAAATCTGCAGTAGAGTAGATGCCCCGATGGTCTGAAATTTGGTAGCTAAGATTTTATTCTAAGAAATGCAAGGTCATGCTTTTGGGCTGCAAAAAAAATGAGGGAATAGTACATTATCCCAGGACAAGCAGGCAGCATATTCTCGACATGTGGGTGACATCATCCACGGAGCCCCGACGTGGACAGCTTTCAAGCAAACTTGATTGAAGATCTCAAAGTTTGCTAGTGCTGCACCACGCATGCGTGTGCCTTCCTGCCCCACTAGAAGGCGCGTCCCCTCCTTGTGGTCTTCAGTTCTTAGTTTTCTGCGGAGCCAGAAAGCCCTGTCTCTCTTCTCTGCGATCCTGTGCCTTTCTTGCACCGCGGCTTCTTTTCTTGTTTTCGAGTCGGAAGTTGCTGTGCTCTGCGTTTTATTGTTTTCTTTTTTTAATGCCATATAACTAAAAAAAAAAAAAAAAGTTTTGTTTTCAGTTCTCCGTGACTGGGGCATCCCGATCTTTTTGTGGCCACTCGGCCTTGCCTACGCCGCGGCCCCCCTCTCTTCGCCTTATGTCCCGGCCTCTCACCGGGTTTAAAAAGTGCACGCAGTGCGGTCGGGTTATCTCTATCATGGACCCGCACCGTTGGTGTATCCTTTGCCTCGGTATCGATTACTCCTTGGACTCCTGTCCTCGTTGGCGTTGAGCGAGGATCCTTGACCTGTTCGCCATGGAAGCTGGTGATTCTCCGACCCCAGCCTCGGCTTCGACCCCGGCCTTGGTCCCGGGCAAATCTCCCTCGGCCTCGAAATCCTCGGGGGCCCTGGCTAAGTTTCCTCTTCCTCTTTCAGGTTCAGCTCAGCTACCGAAGGAGTCTCTGGCCACCCAGGCAGCAAGCGTAGTCCCGCCGGCCTCGAAGAGTCCTACTCCCAAGCATGCCTCCACTTTAAGGGAATACTCTATATCGAGGTCGCCCTCGTTGGAGTGCAGTGGAGCACCGGTTCGTCCGAACCCTATGGTCTCTGTGCCGATGTTCGAGGATATGCTTAAGGCTATTTTAACCTCGCAGATCTCCTTGGCTTTGGCCCAACTTGCCCCGGCTTCGACCTCGCTTGTTGCGGACCAGCCTGAGCGTTGCGCTGGGGACTCTCGTGGCAAGTTGTGTCGGTCTCGACGCTTGTCCTCGAGTGATTCCTCGCCGGTTCCTCCGAGGTGGACTTCTCCCACCGCATGGCCTCGGGCGAAGCACCGGTCGAGATGTGCCTCGTCCTCGACGCAGAGAGCTGTGAAGCGGCCTAGGGATTCTCCCCTGAGGCGGGGTCGGTCCCCGGGTCCCCGCACTACGGGGTCCATTAAGCCGTCGGACCTCGTCCTGTCTGACCCCTCTCTTCTCCCGCTCTGGTCTCCGGACCGCGGAGCGCCGAGGTCGAGGCCTCCAGCCTCCCTCCAGGGTCTCCGGGGCTCATCAGAGCGGGCTGCCTGGTTTTCCGTTCCTTGGACCCCGGGGTCTTCACCTTCCCGGGTTCCTCGACGCAAGCAGTCATTGACTCCTCCTCGTTCCTTCAGTGGGGCCTCCTCGCCATCCATGCTTGTGGACACTGATACCCTGGCGCAGTATTCGAGGGAGGCATGTCCCTCATTTTCTGCTGCCCCGAAGTCTCGCTCAGCTTCCCCCGGGGGGGGGGGGGGGGCCTTCTGCAGGTAAGCTGTCCTCCTTCGCCAGGTTTGTGTTGGACATGGGCAAGGCGCTGCAATTGGACCTCCAGTCTGATTCCAGGTACACCCGGGAATATTTGGAGGAGATGGAGCTTCCTTAATCCTCCTAAGGAATCCCTTCGTCTTCCTTTGAATCCGGTCTTGCAGCAGACCTTCTTCCGGAATCTGGAGACTCCATATGCTATCTCGTCCAAAATGGAGTCTAGGTACTGGACAGTCCCCTGTAAGGGCTTTGAGAAGGCTCAACTTTCCCACCAATCCCTGGTGGTGGAGTCTTCCCTGAAGAAGTCTAATCCTTCACAAGTCTATGCGGCTATACCCCCGGGCCGGGAGGGCTGGACTATGGACAAGTTTGGCAGGCGCCTGTATCAAAACTCGATGATGGCCAATAGGGTGCTGAGCTACAACTTCACGTTTACCTCCTACCTCAAACAATGCATTAAATCTATGCCCTCCTTTCTGGAAGACTTGCCGGTCCGTTGCCAGGCGGAATTTTGCCGGCTCCTGGATACCTTGTCGCAGATTCGACTTTATATGTTTCAGGCGTCATATGATGCCTTTGAACTCTCCTCCAGGGTCTCCGCTTTTGCTATAGCCATGCGCCAATTGGCTTGGCTCTGCATCATGGACATGGACCTAAATCTGCAGGACCTGCTGGCGAATCTCCCTTGCTTGGGCAATGAACTCTCTGATGACTATCGAGGCAGCCACCAAACGCCTCTCTGAGCATGAGCGCTCCTTCGCCTCGTCGGTACGGCCTAAGGCGAAGCCCACCCCTCCGAAGTCGTATAAGTTGCCTCCCCGGCGCTACCCCCAGAAGTTGACGCCGGCATTTTCCAGGCCGCCTCCTCGGCGCCAGCAACAGCAGCGGGCCCCTCAGAAGCCTCAGGCGACGGCTAAGCCTGCGCCGTCCTTTTGACTTTCTGGGTTGGGGCGGGCTGGCCCCCTCCGTCCTCGAGCCTTCTCCTCTGCCTATAGGGGGCTGCCTCAGTGCCTTTTCTCCCTGTTGGGCTCTGATCACAGCAGACAATTGGGTCCTCTCCGTCATCCGGGAGGGGTATTCTCTGCATTTCCGGGTGCCGCCTCCGGCCCGGCCCCCGGGAGGGTGTCCTTCGAACAAAGCACAACTCCCCCTTCTTCTCCAGGAGGCCCATGCTCTCCTTCGTCTCCGGGCGGTGGAGGAGGTCCCGGTGTGTCAACGGGGCTTGGGGTTCTACTCCCGGTACTTTCTGGTACCCAAAAAGACCGGGGACCTGCGCCCTATCCTGGATCTTCGAGAACTGAACAAGTTCCTGGCCAAGGAAAAGTTCTGTATGCTCTCTCTTCCCATGTTATACCTCCTGCTGCACGAGGGGGACTGGCTTTGCTCCTTGGACCTCAAAGATGCCTACATTCACATTCCGATCCACCCAGCCTCTCGCAGGTTCCTTCTGTTTCAGGTGGGAGACCTTCACCTACAGTATCGGGTCCTCCCGTTTGGGCTCGCTTCATCCCCCCAGGTGCTCACCAAATGCCTCGTAGTGGTAGCGGGGGCCCTGCGGTCGCAGGGTCTTCAGGTGTTTCCGTACCTCGACAACTGACTATTTTCTTCCTTCAGAATCTGGACTTCGAGGCCAACTTTCCAAAGTCCCAGTTGAGCCCTTCTCAGTCTCTGCAGTTCATTGGGGCGGTGCTGGACACAGTTCGCCTCCACTCGTTCCTGCCTCAGTCTCGGCAAACTGCCCTTATCCACCTGTGCCGGAAGGTCGCCCTTCAGTCCACGACCTCCGCCAAACAGATGATGATCCTGTTGGGCCACATGGCCTCTGCGGTTCATGTGACTCCATTCGCCAGGCTCCACCTCTGCATACCGAGGTGGACCCTGGCGTCCCAGTGGAGACAGGACCGGGATCCTAAGAACATAAGAACGCATTACGGCGCATTACGGTGACTCCCTCCTTAAGGCATTCACTCTGCTGGTGGATGCGCTCTTCCAATCTTTCGAGAGGTTTGCTCTTTCTTGCGCCCCGCCGCAAAAGGTCCTCACAACGGACTCCTCCGCGTATGCATGGGGGGCTCACCTCGACGGCCTCTGGACCCAGGGTCTTTGGTCGAGTGTCGATCGTCGGTGCCACATCAACTTGTTGAAGCTTTGGGCCATTTTCAATGCCCTGGTCGCCTTTCGTCATCTGCTTCAGGATCAGGTCGTCCTGGTGCGCATGGACAACCAGGTGGCAATGTATTATGTGAACAAGCAGGAGGGTACGGGTTCCCTGTCTCTGTGTCGGGAGGCTCTTCGGCTCTGAGAGTGGGCGATCAGCCACAACATCTTCCTTTGAGCGGTCTACATCCAGGGAGAACACAACTGCCTTGCGGACAGGTTGAGTCGTCTTGTCCAGCCTCACGAGTGGTCGCTCCATGCCTCGATTCTGCGCCAGGTGTTTGCTCGATGGGGGACGCCGCATATAGATCTGTTTGCCTCCCCCCTCAACAGCAAGCTGCCTCATTTCTGTTCCAGGATTTACTCCCTGGATTGTCTCGAGGCGGATGCTTTCCTGCTGGATTGGACGAGCCGGTTCCTCTACGTGTTCCCTCCTTTCTCTTTGATCTTGAGGACTCTCGTGCAGCTCAAGTCAGCTCTCGCCACCATGATCTTGATAGCTCCTCGCTGGCCCCGGCAGCCGTGGTTCTCCCTTCTCCTTCAACTCAGTGTCAGGGAGCCTCTGCTGCTGCCTGTGTTTCCTTCTCTGCTGTCTCAGAGTCGGGGTTCGCTGTTGCACCCCAATCTGCAGTCTCTACACTTAACAGCTTGGTTCCTCTCCAAGTGCCTCCCTCCTTCGGCTTCTCTCAGTCGGTGAGAGATGTTCTCGAGGCTTCTCGGAAGAGCTCCACTCGACAATGCTATTCCCAGAAATGGACCAGATTTGCTGTGTGGTGTGCTGAGCACTGCATGGAGCCGCTATCTGCCTCCTTGCCTTCCGTGCTGGATTATTTATTCCACTTGACATTTATTCGAGTCCACCTCAGTGCGATTGCTGCCTTTCATCAGCTGCTTGATGGGAAACTGCTCTCTGTCCATCCGGTGGTTTCCCTATTTATGAAAGGCCTCTTCAATATTCATCCTCCACTCAAGCCCCCTCCGGTGGTTTGGGATCTTAATGTGGTTCTGGCTCAATTGATGAAACCTCTGTTTGAACCCATTGATAAGGCTCATCTGAGGTACCTCACTTGGAAGATGGTGTTCCTGGTTGCTCTCGCGTCTGCTCGCAGAATCAGTGAGCTGCAAGCGCTGGTTGCAGACCCGCCTTTTACTGTATATCATCATGACAAGGTGGTCCTTCGTATTCATCCCAAGTTTTTGCCCAAGGTGGTTTCGGACTTCCACCTCAACCAGTCCATTGTTCTTCCGGTGTTTCTTCCAAAGCCCCACTCTCATTCGGGTGAGGTGGCGTTTCACACCCTTGACTGTAAGAGGGCGTTGGCTTTTTACCTCCAACGCACCCAGTCTCATCGGTTGACTCCTCAACTCTTCCTATTTTTTGATCGCAATCGGTTGGGCCGCCCTGTTTCCAAGCGTACGTTGTCCAACTGGTTTGCTGCTTGTATTTCCTTCTGCTACACTCAGGCCGGTCTGCTGCCGGGTCGGGTCACGGGGCATAAAGTCAGAGCGATGGCGGCATCTGTCGCTTTCCTCAGGTCCACGCCTATTGAGATCTGCAAAGCCGCCACGTGGTCCTCGGTTCATACATTTACCTCTCACTACTGTCTGGATACCTTTTCTAGGAACGACAGCCGGTTCGGCCAGTCGGTTTTGTGGAACCTGTTCTCCTAAATTGCCAACTCCGACCGTCCCATCTGGGTTAGCTTGGAGGTCACCCACATGTTGAGAATATGCTGCCTGCTTGTCCTGGGATAAAGCACAGTTACTTACCGTAACAGGTGTTATCCAGGGACAGCAGGCAGATATTCTCGCAACCCTCCCACCTCCCCGGGTTGGCTTCTTTGCTAGCTATCTGAACTGAAGACCACGAGGAGGGGACACACCCTCTAATGGAGCAAGAAGGCACACGCATGCGTGGTGCAGCACTAGCAAACTTTGAGATCTTCAATCAAGTTTGCATGAAAGCTGTCCCCGTCGGGGCTCCATGGATGATGTCACCCACATGTCGAGAATATCTGCCTGCTGTCCCTGGATAACACCTGTTACGGTAAGTAACTGTGCTGTTTGGGGTGTGTGTGTGTGTGTGAGAAGAAATTTTGTGCACGATAGATGAGTGAGAGTTAGGTGTGATAGTATGTGATAATCTTAAGGTGTGCAACTAAATATGTTCGGGAATACAATCGTATATAATCAATAAATATTTGTTGATAATCTTAAGGTGGTCATACAGGTTGCAAAGGCAACGGCGAAAGCTAAAATGATGCTAGGATGCATAGGGAGAGGTATGACTAGTAGGAAAAAGGAGGTATTGATGCCCCTGTATAAGACTCTGAGATCTCATTTAGAATATTGTGTACAATTCTGGAGACTGCATCTTCAAAAAGATATGAACAGGATGGACTCTATTCAGAGGAAGGCTACTAAAATTGTCAGTGATCTTCGTCAAAAGGCTTATGTGGACAGACTTAAAGATCTCAATATATATACTTTGGAGGAAAAGTGGGAGAGGGGAGATGTGGCAGAGATGTTTAAATACCTATGTGGCATAAATGTGCACGAGGCAAGTCTTTCATTTGAAAGGAATCTCTGGAATGAGAGGGCATAGGATGAAGTTAAGAGGTGATAGGCTCGGGAGTAATTTAAGAAAACACTTTTTCCCCCCAGATAGGGTGGTAGTTGCGTGGAATAGTTTCCTGATAGAGGTGGTGGAGACAAAGACTGTGTCTGAAATCAAGAAAATGTGGGACAGGCATGTGGGATCTCGGGGAGGGGAGGAGATAGTGGATGCTGCAGATAGGCCATTTCTTATATAATCCTACTCTATTCTTGAACCTTGAGGTAGTCAGTCCCTTCTCGTGAAAATTCTTGTAACATAACATAAAATTTTATTTGTATACCGCAATACACCGTGAAGTTCAATGTAGTTAACAGGAATTACGTAGAAGACCATACATGAGAGGTCAGGATACAATTACAAATAACATAGGATCATAACAAGGTCAGAGTCAAATATAATTATGGTAATAAGAGAAGAAATCAAGTAGGTGGAACAGCTTTCGAATACTGGTACAGATAGATATGAAGACCTAAAAGAAGGTGGTGAGAGAGGTAAGGAGAGGGGCAGGTAGTAAAAGTTGAACGAATCTGTGCATATATCTTTTTCCATTGTCTTGAGGAGCATGTAAAACACGCAAAAAGGGCACAGGGTTTAATGCTCTAATAGGAATTTGTTGAACAAATATGTTCCAATCCTCACCTGAAATGCATGTATGACAAAGAAAACCCTATAATAGGGAGTAGTTCCTGACTGAGATGAGCTGTTTGATAGGATAGTAGTTTTGTCACGTAAGCTTTTTTTTAGGTTTTCCTTGTAGAGAGGGGTAGGTGAAAATGGAGTTTGAGTGCAAAAAGTGGGTCAGAGTTTAAACTCAAATACTTATGTCATGTAGTTTGGTAGGAGGCCATAAAGAGCCTTGTACATGAAGCAACCCAATTTGAATAGTGAGCAGACCTCAATCTGGAGCCAGTGCAATTGCTTGTAGTAAGGTGTGACATGGTCAGTTTTCCTTAGTCTGAACTAAGTTTTTCCTTAGTCTGGACAATTCAGCACACAGCTGTGTGCTGAATTGTCCAGAGTCTGTTGAAGTGCTTCTTGGGGCATGAGATGTAAATGAAGTTGCAGTAGTCTAGCATGCTGAGGATTAGAGCTTGGCATAGGATTTGCATATTTTTGCTCCTCATTTCTTGGTTTGTCCTTCAACTCCTTGGTTGTCTTCCTACAAGTGAGACAGTAGGAGTTTATCTTTTCTGCTCATGTTTGTTTTCTTTAAAATTCAGTCTTTTTCCGAGATTTGTTTGTGGAGCTTATTTTTTGTGCTGCAGAGGATCCCCTTGTGGGGCAGCTCTGGCTGCATGAGAGTGCAGACTGTGAGGCAAAGAGTCTGTTTCCAGAGGACAGGCTACTTTGCAGTACACCTACCTGGACAGCCTGCATTTACAGTTTAGGAGCTCAGGGACTGTTCCCTTGGGAGCATAGATCACCCTAGGTCTCTCAGTAGGGATGAGGAGCTCTTGTACCCCCCCCCCCCCCCGACCTAAAAATAAAAAAAACTAAGGTGATCTTTTACTAACGATTAAGACATGTTATCCGCTGCAGGGCTCATAGGAATATAATGTGGCAGAAATGTGCTAATCATTAGTAAAATAACCCCTAAATGATGAAATTGCCCTTATCTTGTTTTCTGTTGAATATGTGGTTCTTGGTTTCCATTATGTAGCCACATCTGCTAGACTGCACCGATCCTTGTAGTGGTGGTGATGTCACTGAACTTCAATGTTCTCTGTCTCTCTGTTGTTTGGAGAGCACAAGCCACTGATCTAGACTGGTCTGGCAAGAGTTGATGATGGTTAATAGGTATGAATAAATTTCACCTTGATACACAAAACAGCAGAAAAAAACTGAGCCAAAAAAGTAAGTCAGTATACTCTAAAGACTGAAAATGTGAAAAAAATCCACTATACTTTGAATTCTCTTTAAAATATTGTTTTATAGTAAAGCTTGCCGTGTGTCTATATGTCAAATTTAATGCTATAATATCTATCCACAAGCCCTTATTGATGTGTTTTTGTTTCTCCTCTCTACCTCCTTTCAGGGCCAAATATCACAAGTTGAAATATGGGACAGAGTTGAATCAGGGAGATATGAAACCCCCAAACTATGATTCTGGTAAGATTCTTTGACAGGAACAAAAACTATATATTGTGCTTTATACAGTACTTAGCAGTTTGTGTGGTTTCAAATTATGATGCTTTCATAGTAGATGATGGCAGATAGATCAGTTGAACCATTGTTGCTCTGATTTTGTTTTGTACTTCTAAGGGCCTATTCTGGTTGTAGAGGCTTGTAGGATATTGTTCATTATCCAAGCCAGTTTTTAATGTATTTAAATGCTCATCTACCCAGTATGTATATTCCCATACTTAATCAATACCCATTCCCTACCCCCCCTAATCTCTTACTACTAATCTTGGTCATCTAACCACATCAACACAGGCGTTTGCTAGGTCCTGTTGGAGCTAGTGCCTAAAATCTTGTCACTTTTTGTTCCTGTGATTTATCAGACTACTAAATAGTCTGGATTCATGGACATTGTTACCTGGTTTCCACCTGGATAACATCAAGGCATGCATTATCGTTGCTTGAGCCTCCTTTTATCAATGTTTGTTTTTTTTTTCCCCTTTTTAACCTCTTTCTTTTCATCTTGAGGGAATATTTGATTGACCTGCTGAGCAAGAGCTTGGCTCATGACTGTTTGATCTGACACCAAAGAAAGACCTGTAGAGCCTGTGGGTTTGCCTAATGACCAGTGAATGGAGAGAAAAAAAATACTGCATACTTTACTCAATAAGGGCATCATGCAACATTAGATGTTCAATATTTCCTTGTCATTAGTAGCAGATGAATCCAGAGATGAGTGGGTTGTGCTCATCTACCAGTAGGTGGCGACAGAGAACACCAAGGCTGAGCTCTGTCTTATATAGGATGGTAGGCTTACTGGTCAGATAGTTTTTTTTCTATCTTGAGCAGGTAGATGGATGGTTTTTCTCCTGCTGCTGATTTCATCCAATGCTTGGTGTGGCATGAGAGCAGTGGCTTGATCCAGCTCCAGATTCAGCTAAACTCCTGTTTTGGCTCTGCCAACTCAGTAAGTAAGGGAATTAGACTTCCTGGGTGTCTATTTCAGGATATAGCTGGTGGTGCCATTTCCCTAACCATCCTCTGTAGCCCCATCTGGTTTGTACTGCACTCTTAACTCCTTCCTCACATTAAAAAAGTGGAAGAATATTGGTTCTAAACCCAGAGGGAGTGCAGTGGTCTGGAGTCATTGACTGGGGGGGAGAAAAAAAAGCAGTCAACTTAAGTGTGTGTCTAATCACAGTGAGTATGTTTCTTGCTGGCTCACTTCCTGCGCTGCCTTCCACACTGTCTCCTGTATTTTGAACCAGGGGAGGGAGGGAGTGGGGGAATGCAGTACATTGGCCTCTCTGCTCTGGGGGCCCACAGTAACTTTCGACTTTCTCTTGTTTTCGTCTTGCTGCTTGGCCTGCCCACGATACGGCCTTAAAAAAAAAAAGGCAGAAGGACTTGGTATGCAGCGGCTCTTTGCTGACTCTTGGGGTGGGTAGCGGTCCCCTCACAGTGAATCCCACCACTGTTGATTAAGTTACAGCAGTGGCTGGGTTTTTGGCGAAAAGAAACACCAGCATCTGTCTTGGAACAGGGCTTTCTTTCAGTGGGAGCTGTGATTGTGTTGGTTTGGAGGGGGTGGATCTTAGCAAGACTGATTTATTTTGGAGCCTTGCTTCACACCTTCGCTGTCCCTACCTGATTCCTTACGAGGGGCAGGGTGGATGATTTTCGGTGCTTCTGGCCTCCCTGTTAGCGCATCCAGTCTTGTGTCATTGTGGTCTTGAATTTTCCCTCCAAAATTCTAGATGGATATTTAGTTTCTTAAAAACAAACCCCCAAATAAACCACACATGAGATAGCAAAAAAAACCCAATTTGTGCTCTAGTGTCGCTAACACGTTGGACATGCTAGAGAGACATGAGAACTTAGTTTGCAGGCAGTATACATTTGGTTTCCAGCAGCATAGGGAGACTTTGCAATATTATGGAGCTGATATGATGCGGCATCCTTCCACTCAGGAAGGGAGTTGGACAGCTCAGAAGAACCAGGGTGCTCGTTAGGGCCTGCCAGCAGGTATTGCATGGTTGGCACATCTTTCTACCATTCTTTGAGTTGCCTCTATCATCCCTGTATACATAGGTCTTCTGGTTTGGCCTAGGCAAGTGGTTCCCAACCCTGTCCTGGAGGACCAGCAGCCAGTTGGGTTTTCGGGATAACCCTAATGATTATCATGAGAGAGATTTGCATATAATGGAGATGACAGGCATGCAAATCTTCTCCATGCATATTCATTAGGACTATCCTGAAAACCTGAGTGGCTGGTGGACAAGGTTGGGAACCACTGGTCTAGGCAATAGTCACAATACATGCAAGCCTCCTTTTGGGTCTTGCATTCCTTCCAACCTGCTTCTTGCGGAGAGCTCCAGGAGAGCTCCAGTTTCCCAACTCTTCCATTTTGACAGGTTATAATTCAGGCCTTGCTGGTGGAGTGACTCTTCTCTGGTGCCTTTTTCTTGGGTGCCCTTCTCAGTTTCTGTGCCTCCTGAAGGGGTGATCGGTGCCCTCTCCTGGCATTTCTGTCCACTGATGTTGTCAGCATTTTCCTGAGCTCTCTTGCTGGCTATGTGATTCTTTATTCTTCCCCCTCCAGACTGGTGTTCGCCCAGAGGTCAGTACTCCCTAGATCAGTGATCTCTATTCTTCTTATCTTCTCCAGACTGGTGTTCTCCCAGAGGTTAGTACTCCCTAGATCAGTGATCTCTATTCTTCTTATCTTCTCCAGACTGGTGTTCTCCCAGAGGTTAGTACTCCCTAGATCAGTGATCTCTATTCTTCTTATCTTCTCCTGACTGGGTCCAGTAGTCTGGCCCGTGGGCTTCAAATGGGATTCCTATCTCTGGGGTTTTATTGTCTCCCTAGCCTTTATGACTGATCATAGCCTGGTCTCTGCTAGGGGGAGCGAAATCTGTGGGCAGTATTTCTGACAAAGTGAGTCCGGGTCCCAGATAATCAGGATATCCTTCGGCCATCATTCCTTTGCTTCCAGTAGCCACAACCTTCTAGTGCATTTTGCTGCTTTGGAGGAGGCAAAAATTAATTTTAGGGGAGGCATTTTGATGTCTCCTGGACTCCTTCATGTGGCGCTACACAGGACCATTTCAACTTTTGGATGCAGTTGTGGCTCCTTTCTTGGCACAGAGCCAGTTTGTTTATTTGCTACTTACGGACAGAATTTTAAGTTGATATGTTCTTTTAAAGTATATAGTTTCTCTTTATCCTATTCTTGGTATTGGCTCTATCTCCTGTTTTACAAAGCAATTCTTTCATTCTCTCGGGTCAGAGAAGCACGCATCCTGGAGATGAATGTGTGGTTACGTGGATAGTGTCACCAAGAGTTTTTGGTCTTCCTGGCCCATGAGATGATTTTTCAAGGGTTGCTCAGCAGGGATGGTATACATCTATCAAAGAAGGGAAGAAGTGTCTTTGGCAGCAGGTTGGCTAATCTACCGAATAGGGCTTTAAACTAGAAATGATGGGAGAGGGTGGTATAAGCCCTCGGGTAAGTAAATCACTGAATACCTCTACACAGACAGGAAAAGAGGGCAATGTCTGGAAAGCGGTATATACTAATGCTCGAAGTATGGGAAACAAGATTCTGGATCTAGAACAGGGGTAGGCAACTCCGGTCCTCGAGGGCCAGAATCCAGTCGGTTTTCAGAATTTCCCCAATGAATATGCATTGAAAACAGTGCATGCAAATAGATCTCATGCATATTCATTGAGAAAATCCTGAAAAACCGATTGGATTCTGGCCCTTGAGGACCGGAGTTGCCCATGTCTGATCTAGAAGCTGTGGTGGAAGAAGATGAGTTGGATATAGTGGCGATCACAGAGATGTGGTTCATGGAGGACAATGACTGGGATGTAGTTATACTGGGCTATAATCTCTTCAGGAAAGACAGGGTAGGAAGAAAAGGAGGGGGAGTAGGCGTTATATGTTAAAGATAATATTAAATTCAAAGGTCAAATTACAGCCACACATTTGCAGGCTCTGCGGGGCAAGGAAGAGGCACTGGAAATATATAGGTAATGTAAATATATTTACATTGGTGTGATATACATAGTAACATATGAGATGACGGCAGATAAAGACCCAAATGGTCCATCCAGTCTACCCAACCTGATTCAATTTAAATTTTTTTTCTTCTTACCTATTTCTGGGCAAGTATCTAAAGCTCTGCCCGGTACTGTGCTTAGGTTCCAACTACTGAAGTCTCTGTCAAAGCTCACTCCAGCCCATCTACACCTTCCCAGTCATTGAAGTTCTCCCCAGCCCATTCTCAACCAAAAGGCCATATACAGACACAGACCGTGCAAGTCTGCCCAGTACTGGCTTTAGTGTTTCAATATTTACTATTATTTTCTGATTCTAGATCCTCTGTGTTCATCCCACGCTTTTTTGAACTCCGTCACCATTTTTCTCTCCACCACCTCTATCGGGAGCGCATTCCAGGCATCCACCCTCTCTGTAAAGAAGAATTTCCTTACATTGCTCTTGAGTCTCCCACCCCTCAGCCTCAAATTATGCCCTCTGGTTTTATCATTTTCCTTTCTCTAGAAAAGATTTTGTTCTGCGTTAATACCTTTCAAGTACTTGAACATCTGAATCATATCTCCCCTGTCCCTCCTTTCCTCTAGAGCAGGGGTAGGCAATTCTAGTCCTCGAGAGCTGGAGCCAGGTCAGGTTTTCAGGATATCCACAATAAATATGCATGAGATAGATTTGCATCTCAAGGAGGCAGTGCATGCAAATCCATCTCATACATATTCATTGTGGATATCCTGACCTGGCTCCGGCTCTCAAGGACCGGAATTGCCTACCCCTGCTCTAGGGTATACATATTCAGGGCTTCCAGTCTCTCCTCATAGGTCGTTTGGCGCAAATCTCCTAGCATTTTTGTCGCCCTCCTCTGGACCGCTTCAAGTCTTCTTGCATCCTTCGCCAGATATGGTCTCTAAAACTGAACACAATACTCCAAGTGGGGCCTCACCAACGACCTGTACAGGGGTATCAACACCTTCTTTCTTCTACTGGTCATGCCTATCTTTATACAGCCCAGCATCCTTCTGACAGCAGCCACCGCCTTGTCACACTGTTTTTCGTCTTTAGATCTTCAGACACTATCCCCCCCTCCGTGTATATCAGCCTCTCCCCTCCCAGCATATACGGTTCCTTCTGATTATTAATCCCCAAATGCATTACTCTGCATTTCTGTGCATTGAATTTTAGTTGCCAGATATTAGACCATTCCTCTAACTTTTGCAGATCTTTTTCATGTTTTCCACTCCCTCCACGGTGTCTACTCTGTTACAAATCTTGGTATCATCCGCAAAAAGGCAAACTTTACCTTCTTATCCCTTCAGCAATGTCACTCACAAATATACTGAACAGGATCGGTCCCTGAGGGACTCCACTACTCACCTTTCCTTCCTCAGAGCGACTTCCATTAACCACCACCCTCTGGCATCTATCCGACAATCAGTTTCTAATCCAGTACACCACTTTGTGTCCTAACTTCAGCCCTTCAAGTTAGTTCAAGAGCCTCCTATGAGGAACCGTGTCAAAGGCTTTGCTGAAATCTAAGCAAATGACATCTAGCATATGTCCTCGATCCAGTTCTCTGGTCACCCAATCAAAAACTTAAATTGGGTTCGTTTGGCATAATTTACCTTTAGTAAAGCCATGTTGCCTCGGATCCTGTAACCCAGGGATCTTAAAGTCCCTCCTTGAGGGCCACAATCCTGTCGGGTTTCCAGGATTTAAGAACATAAGAAACATAAGAACATAAGAAATGGCTTCGCCGGATCAGACTCTAGGTCCAAACAGTCCTGCGAACCGCACCATCGTAGGCCAAGCCAGGTGTTCCCTGCTGAGAAACCTTGTTTACTTGTATCCCCCAATATGATTTGCAAGAAGGTGTGCATCCAACTTGCTCTTGAATCCCAGAATGCTGGTCTCCATCACGACCTCCTCAGGGAGAGCGTTCCAAGCGTCCACCACTCATGCGAAACAGAACTTCCTAATATTTGTCCTGGGCCTGGTGCCTCTCAGTTTCAGTCCATGACCTCTTGTCCGAGTCACATTTGACAATGTGAATAACGATGTTTCTTGCTCTATTTCTCCAATGAATACGCATTGAAAGCAGTGCATGCACATAGATCTCATGCATATTCATTGGGGAAATCCTGAAAACCTGACTGGATTGTGGCTCTCTAGGAGAGACTTTGAGACCCCTGCTGTAACCTATTAGATTCTAGAAGTTCACTATCCTTTCTTTCAGCAACACTTCCATTATTTTTCAAAAACTGAAATGAGGCTTACCAGCCTGTAGTTTCCAGCTTCATCTCTGTGACCACTTTTGTGAATAGGGACCACATCCGCTCTTCTCCCGTCTCCAGAGATTTGTTGAACAAGTCTTTAATAGGACCGCCAGAACCTCTCTGAGCTCCCTCAGTATTCTGGGATGGATCTCGTCCGGTCCCATCGCTTTGTCCACCTTCAGTTTTTCAAGTTGTTCATAAACACTTTCCTCCGTGAACAGTGCAGAATCTATTCCATTTTCTTGCTTAACTTTGCCAGACAATCTCGATCCTTCTCTGGGATTTTCTTTTTTTTTTTTTTTTTTTTTAATTTTTATTTATAAATTTTTGCATTCTTACAATATTTGAATTATACATATTATCTTCAATTAATACATGAAAATTGTGATTACAAATAATTCATCTTATCACATAAAATATAACCCTCCCCTTTTTTCATTTCTTAATTCCACATAATATACAATCCCCTCCCCAATCTAATAAAACTATTACTAATGTGCTATGAAATCTGATCATTGGAATAACGAGTCAATGGTTCCTAAATTTTCTTAAAATTATGAATATTTCCCTGTTGTAATGCTATTGTTTTTTCCATTTTGTATATATGACAGACTGAATTCCACCAAAATGTATAATTTAATTTGGTATAATCCTTCCAATTTTGAGTTATTTGTTGCATGGCGACCCCTGTCAATATTAATAATAGTTTGTTATTGTTTGCTGAAATCGGACTCTGAGTTCTCATTGCTGTACCAAATAGTATAGTATCATATGAGAGTCCTACATGATTTTCTAGTAATTCATTAATTTGGGGCCAAATTAGTTTCCAAAATGCATTAACACAGGGACAAAAAAAAATTAAGTGGTCTAATGTCCCAACTTCTACTCTGCAATGCCAGCATCTATTAGATCTAGTACTATCTATCTTTTGTAAATGCGTAGGGGTCCATAAAGCTCTATGTAACAAAAACATCCAAGTTTGACTCATAGATGCTGACTTTGTAGATCTTAATCTCCAGGACCAAAATCGTGGCCATTGAGACTCAGAAATTGTCTGACCAATCTCAATACTCCAAATATCCCTAAGTCCAGTTTTCTTTTTTTATTTAAAAATCCATATAACAATTTATACCATTTTGCGGCTTGGTGACCCAAAAAATCCGCCTGGAAACATAGAACCTGCAGACTATATTGGGTCTTTCCATTCAGGGAACCCTACCTGAATAGCTTGCTTCATTTGCATCCATTTAAAATATTGTGTTTTATTTAATCCAAATTTATGTTGCAATTGTGAAAAACTAAGCATTGATCCTTCTGAAATAACATCATTCAATGTTCGTATACCTGCAATTATCCATTGTTTCCAGACGATTTTGTATCCGCCAATCTTGATCCTGGAGTTTACCCAAATAGATTGATTTAATGATTTGGCAATTGGCTCTGGTGATAGATTACTAATATATCTTAATGTCTTCCAAGTATCCAATAGAATTCTGTTATCCTTATATCGTCTAGGCATTTTTATACTAATTGGATGTTCTAAATGTAATGGGAACAGGAGCCTAAAACACAGGGGAAACAAATCCACAGGAAACAGAATAGTAAAAACAAGTGGAATTGTCCAATAAGAAAAGGTGCAACAAATAAAGATGTCTTTCAACTCATCTGGATAATCAGGTTATTCTTTATTCTTCCAAAAATACTCGACCCGACATATACATGTTTTGGCCCTACGGCCTGCGTCAGGAGTCTTGGAGATCTTTGGGTATAAATAACCATGAGTATGGACCACTTTAGAAAACTGTATATTTCAGAACGTCGTCGTGTCAATATCAGAACGTCGTCGTGTCAATACTTACTGTAAAGTAAAAATCGATTTTTACTTTACAGTAAGTATTGACACGACGACGTTCTGATATATACAGTTTTCTAAAGTGGTCCATACTCGTGGTTATTTATACCCAAAGATCTCCAAGACTCCTGACGCAGGCCGTAGGGTCGAGTATTTTTGGAAGAATAAAGAATAACCTGATTATCCAGATGAGTTGAAAGACATCTTTATTTGTTGCACCTTTTCTTATTGGACAATTCCACTTGTTTTTACTATATGGGAACAGGAGCCGCCATTCTAGATATAGCCAATCTGGCACATTCTCCATGAGATCTGGGAGGATCCAATACATACCCTGTCTTAGAATATAGGCTTGATGGTACCTATAAAAATTTGGAAAATTTACCCCTCCCTCCACAATTGGTCTTTGTAAAGATACTAAAGCAATTCTGGGTCTTTTCCCAAACCAAACAAATTTTGTAAGAATATTGTTTAACTTTTTATAGAATGACCCCTGAAAAAATATTGGTATCATACTCATTTGATAACAAACCACAGGCAATATCATCATTTTAATTGTTTGAACTCTTCCCCACCAAGAAAGATGTAAAGGATTCCATTGCTCACACATTTATGTTATTTTTTTTAATAAAAGTTTTTCATTTTCTTTGACAGTATCATCAATTGTATTTTTGATAATAATTCCTAAATATTTTAACCCGTCCTCTTTCCAAATAAATGAATATGAATCAAATAATCCTTTGGTACAGTGAACATTAATTGGAAGAATTTCCGATTTACTCCAATTAATTTTATATCCAGAAAATTTTCCAAATTTCTCTAGAAGATTAAGTAAACTTGGAACAGTATTCCCCGGTTCTCTTAAATATAATAATATATCATCTGCATATGCAGAAAGTTTAAATTCCCAGTAAGAAAATGGGATTCCCTTTATCTCCTTAGTTTGATTAATTGCAATTAATAAGGGTTCTAAAACAACATCAAAAAGTAAGGGGGACAAAGGACATCCTTGTCTAACTCCCCTACGCAAGTTAAATCTATCTGATAAATTGTTATTAATATATAATCTTGCACCAGGAGAGCTATACAAAGTCTGAATCATTTTAATAAAACCGGGGCCTATTCCAAACCATTCCAGAGCTTGATACATATAACTCCATTCCACTCTATCAAATGCTTTTTCTGCATCTAAAGATACCATAAAAGCTGGATCATTCATATTTTTCGCTAAATTTAAAGAGTGAAATGCTAATCTAGTATTATTTGATGAGTGTCTTTTAGCAATAAATCCTGTTTGGTGTACATCAATAATAAAAGGAAGAGCTTTTGCCAATCTTATTGCTAATACTTTAGCAATCAACTTACCATCTACATTTAATAAAGAGATAGACCTGTAATTTGAAACCAAGGTAGGATCCCTGTTTGTTTTTGGTAAGACAATAATTACCGAATCAGCCATAGTACCTGATATATTCCCATTATTTATTTGGTATTGATACAAATTTAATAAGTATGGTAAGATAATATTTTGAAATGTTTTATAAAATTCAACAGTATAACCATCACCACCCGGAGCGGATCCAACTCTAAGAGACTTCAATGCTGATTCTATTTCTTTTAAAGATATAGGATCTTCAAAACTTCGTTTTATTTGATCCGGAACATTTGGTCCAATAAATGAATTTAAGAAATTTAACCCATCTTGTTCTTTATTTTCATAAGATTCAAAAGAATATAAATCTTTATAAAAATCAAGAAACTGTATTAAAATATCTTTGGTGTTAGTGTGTGTATTGCCTTGTGTATCTTTAATTACAATAATCTTAGATTTCCTTTTTTTGCTTTAAGAAAATTTGCTAATAATCTTCCAGCTTTGTTTGAATTACCATAGTACTGAACTTGCTTATAGAAGATATCTTTCCTCACAAATTGAGAAGAAATCTCATTATATTTCGCTTTTACTTTTAATAAATTTTGTAATGTATTATGTTCCCATTTCTCTTTTTTTTTTTTTCTTTTATTTATTTATTTATTATTTTCAACTTAAATTTCAAGTATTACACTTGTACAGAAAGCAAGAATAGGATAGATATCAAATACAAAGCAATATAAATCTTAAATTAAACAAATATACTATTTATGCTCAAGTCCACAATTAGGATCCAAGAATTATAGAAAATTGGTGAAATTATCTAAAAAGAAAATTATAAAAGAAACTGAGAACTATAGCACTGAGATAGGGTCACAATATCCTAAATATAGGGCTCAAAGATTGTTAACATTCAGGCGAGACATAGCCACGAAATTTGTCAATTGTGATGGTTCAAAAAACACATATTTAAGAGTACGGTGATATACAATACATTTACACGGATGTCTCAAATAAAAGGTTGCCCCCAAAGATAAAACCCCAGGTTTCAAAAGAAGAAATTCACGGCGGCGCCTTTGCGTCTCCCGTGCCAAATCTGGGAACATTTGTATTTTATAACCAAGAAAGCTTTTTTGTCTATTTTTAAAGAAAAGTTTTAACAACCATGTTTTATCAATTGGCAAAGCTAAAGTAATAATCATGGTGGCTGGTGATGCTAAATCCTTCTCAGATGTTTCTAATATCTGTGATATATTTAGAAGTTCTTGATCTGAAGGTTTTTCTTTTAGTTGTTGATTTTGTTCTTTATCAGGCAAATAATAAACCCGTGAAAATGGTGGTAATGAATCTTCGGGTATCTCTAAGTTCTCTACTAGATATCTCTTAAGCATATCTCTAGGTGTTACTAACTCAAGTCTTGGAAAGTTAATTAACCTTAAATTATTACTGCGTGAATTATTCTCAAGCATTTCAGTCTTCTTCCTTAGGCTAATATTGTCTTTAACTAAGGCCTCTTGAATTTGTTTCAATGATACAATTTCTTTTTCTATTTTTTGAACAGATGAGTTAGAAGTATTTGTTTCTTCTCTTAAATCCTTCAATTTCTTATCATGTTCCTTAATTTTTCCTTCAATTTGTTGAAGTGTAGGAGTAATATTTTTAACAAAACCAGCCATTAAGTCCCAGATAGAGTCTAAAGTCACTTCTGCAGGTTTAATCAATTCAGTTGAAATTTGTGTAAATGTAGAGTTCTCACCATTCTGAAGTCCTTCGGGGGATGTCTTCAGCCCTTCCCCCTCATGTTGAGATGATATTCCCCCAGATATCTCCATGGGGGCCCTAGAAAAGTGGGCCCCAGCCTCCAAGCTCTCCAGTGGATCCTTAATTGCCTCTGGAGAGGAGAAAACCAATGAATCCGGGGTCTCCCCGCCCCTGGGAGAGCTGGTCGTCTGGGGTTGCGGGGGTGGTGCCCTAACATCGGGGCTCAGTGTGGTGTCGGGCCCAGGAGCATCCACGTTGGTTTCGCCTCCCTGTGTTGTCAGCGGGCCGCCATCCGACGTCGCTGCGACCTCCTGCATGCGCCGCAGTAAATCTTGAATATTCCCGAGACCCGGGGCTCCAGGACGCCGCGAGGCAGAAGCGGCACTCTGGCCCCGTCTCTTCGGCATCGCGGTAAGTAATTACCGTTAAGGAAATTGAAAAGGCACAATCCTGGGACACGCAGCTCAGCGCGTCCTGTCTCAGATCGCCATCTTGGATCCGGCCAACTCCCCATTTCTCAATTAATTTATTTTCTAATATTTTAATTTGTTTTTCCAAATCAGTATATTGTTTTTTAAGTTGTTTTTTAATAAATGCTGAATATGAAATAATATTTCCTCTTATTGTTGCTTTAAACGCGTCCCACAATATCTCAGCATTAATATTGTTCGAATTATTAATTTGAAAAAATTCATTCATCTTTAATTTAAGATCTTCCAGAAAGTTCGAATCCGCAAGTAAAGCATTATCAAATCTCCAAATTGGATTAAAATGTACTATATCATTATTCTGAAAGTCAATCCACACATCAGCATGGTCTGAAATTACAATGGGATCAATAACTGCATTCATCACACGCTGCGCTATATTATTAGACATGAATATATAATCAATTCGTGAGAAAGATTTGTGGACCTGAGAACAAAAAGAGAATTCCTGATCATTAAAATGAAGAATACGCCATATATCAACTAAATTACAAGATTGAACCAAATTATCTAAACCTAACGATTTCATAATTCTACTTGGTCTTTTATCCAAAATCGGATCCATTACAGCATTGAAATACCCTGCTACGACTAAATTAGAAGCAGCCAGTGGTAACAGTACCGTATTTTCACGCATATAACGCGCGCGTTATACGCGTTTTTACCTACCGCGCATACCCCTCGCGCGTTATACAAATTTTTTTTTACATAGTTCCCACCCCGCCCGACGCCCGATTCACCCCCCCAGCAGGACCGCTCGCACCCCCACCCCGAACGACCGCTCGCACGCGCTCCCACCCGCATCCACGATCGGAGCAAGAGGGAGCCCAAGCCCTCTTGCCCGGCCGACTCCCCAACTCCCCGACAATATCGGGCCAGGAGGGAGCCCAAACCCTCCTGGCCACGGCGACCCCCTACCCCCACCCCGCACTACATTACGGGCAGGAGGGATCCCAAGCCCTCCTGCCCTCGACGCAAACCCCCCTCCCTCCAACGACCGCCCCCCCCCCAAGAACCTCCGACCGCCCCCCCAGCCGACCCGCGACCCCCCTGGCCGACCCCCACGACACCCCCACCCCCCTTCCCCGTACCTTTGGTAGTTGGCCGGACAGACGGGAGCCAAACCCGCCTGTCCGGCAGGCAGCCAACGACGGAATGAGGCCGGATTGGCCCATCCGTCCCAAAGCTCCGCCTACTGGTGGGGCCTAAGCCGCGTGGGCCAATCAGAATAGGCCCTGGAGCCTTAGGTCCCACCTGGGGGCGCGGCCTGAGGCACATGACTATTCTTGAAGTGCCCTACCACCGATCTTTGGTTGAGGGTCCTTCCCTTGGTAGAACGGGTGGTGCAGTGCCCTATCCTGTGGGACTATATAACCTGTTGCTGCTGGGGAATCAGAGGGAGCTGCTGAGTGCTGGTTTTTCCTCTCCCCAATGGAAATGTTTTTATTTGGCAGTCCTGGTAGTTAAAAAACTGTTATAACATTGGGCATCTGACACACTGTCTTCATATTCTTATTGGCTTGCCCGGATAGGAGAGGTGGCTCAATCTGAGCTTCAAAAGTCCCACTCACCATTAAGGATTGCTCAGTTACGTTATAGGGCCCTCTGGACTAAATTGCTGCTCTTGTGTCCTGGAGAGCCTTCCTCTTCTACTCTTTCCTCAGATCTTACCCTAGGGTAGTGGAACCTTTGTGTGGTGCTAATTGAGAGTGCATGGTGCTAATAGGTGGGAGGTGGTTGCAATGGATAGAGTGCCTGCGGTATGGATGGTGGAATGGTATGAGGGACTGCTCATACCATTATGGGCAATAAATATGAAACTGGGAACTGTAACGAGACTGTTGAATCTTGTGTAGATCATTGTTCTAGGTTCTTATTACTGTTGCTGGATGCCTTCTTTTTTCTGATCCTGTCATTACTTTTGTATGTATGCTCTGCTGGTTACATAGAAACATAGAAACATAGAAGATGACGGCAGAAAAGGGCTACAGCCCATCAAGTCTGCCCACTCTGCTTACCCACCCCCTGTCTATGCCCTAATGACCCAATTTCCTTATCTTGACCCTCGTAGGGATCCCACATGGGTATCCCATTTATTCTTAAAGTCTGGCACGCTGTCTGCCTCGATCACCTGCACTGGAAGCTTGTTCCAATGATCAACCACTCTCTCTGTGAAGAAATACTTTCTGGTGTCGCCATGAAATTTTCCGCCCCTGAGTTTGAGCGGGTGCCCTCTTGTGGCCGAGGGTCCCTTGAGAAAGAAAATATCATCTTCCACTTTGACACGTCCCGTGAGGTACTTAAATGTTTCGATCATGTCTCCCCTCTCCCTACGTTCCTCAAGAGTGTAGAGCTGCAATTTGTTCAGTCTCTCTTCGTACGAGAGACCCTTGAGCCCCGAGATCATCCTGGTGACCGTCCGTTGAACCGATTCAATTCTGCGCACATCTTTACTGTAATGTGGCCTCCAGAATTGCACACAGTACTCCAGATGAGGTCTCACCATGGCCCTGTACAACGGCATTATGACTTCAGGCTTTCGGCTGACGAAACTTCTATTGATACAAC
This sequence comes from Geotrypetes seraphini, assembly GCF_902459505.1. Classification (NCBI taxonomy): domain Eukaryota; kingdom Metazoa; phylum Chordata; class Amphibia; order Gymnophiona; family Dermophiidae; genus Geotrypetes; species Geotrypetes seraphini. The sequence goes on from NC_047086.1 coordinate 292,026,546, forward strand.
CCAATATCTGCCTTGCCTTAGATGAAGCCTTCTCCACTTGATTGGCAGTTTTCATGTCTGCACTGATGATTACTCCTAAATCTCGTTCTGCTGAAGTCCTAGTTAAAGTTTCTCCGTTCAAGAAGTAAGTCCTGCATGGATTTCCGCTTCCGAGGTGCATGACCTTACATTTCTTAGCATTGAAGCCTAGCTGCCAGGTTGAGGACCAACTTTCCAATGTAAGCAGGTCCTGCGCCATATAATTCTGTAAACTGCATTCACTTACTATATTACATAGTTTGGCGTCATCGGCGAATAGTGTTATTTTACCTTGAAGCCCTTGAGTCAGATCCCCTATGAATATGTTGAAAAGGAGTGGACCCAGGACCGAGCCCTGCGGCACTCCACTGGTCACCTCCGATGTTTTAGAGAGGGTACCATTAACCACCACCCTCTGAAGTCTGCCACTCAGCCAATCATTGACCCATGCAGTTAGTGTCTCTCCTAACCCCATCGATTCCATCTTGCTTAGCAGCCTGCGGTGTGGGACACTGTCAAAAGCTTTACTGAAGTCCAGGTACACGACGTCCAAAGACTCTCCCAAGTCCAACTTTCTTGTTGAGCAGTTGTTGCAGTTTACAATAAAAATAACTATTAAAAAAAAAAAGATCATCAAGGTAAGAACCTAATCTTCCCTTTATAGTTTCAAAAATAGTACCAAACAGTTACCTCTCAAAAAGAACTTCATAGTGATTGGGCCATAGTCTTGTATGGTTCTAATAGCAAGCTATCATAATTTATTTCTACATGTGTCAGCATTGTTATAGAACTTTATGAATAATTAAACCATATTAAAAGGACTTTGTCAAAGAAAGAATTAAGGGGTCCTTTTATCAAGCTGTGGTAGGGGTTTAATGCGCGTAATACCGCGCGTTAAACCACCTGCCATGCTAGCCGCTAACGCCTGCATTGAGCAGGTGTTAGTTTTTTAACCGGCTGTGGGGGTTAGCGCGTGATGAAATGTCCGACGTGCTAACCCCGCTAGCGCGGCTTGATAAAAGGACCCCTAAGTCTTCCTTAAATGTATCTAGTAATTTTCTGTATTTGATTTAATTTAGTGCTGTTATCGGCTGCAGATAACTTTACACACACTCAGAATTGCTAGTTTTATTATGTTAAAGATATTATTTCATGGTGGTAAGAATTAAATAGATAAATACATTTTAAACCAGATTTACCAAGCATATCTTCCCATGGGCAGAAAATAAGTAAAACATCTTTGACATCTGATTCTTAGGATTAAGAACATATTTTAAGTACTGAGTGACTCGTTACTTTTATGTTCAGATCTTTTCTTAAATTAAGAGAATACAAAATGACTTTTCTAAGAAATTATTTTATTTTTCAGATGAAGGGAATGAAATTGAGGTACAACCTCCTCAGAACAGCCAACTAACATGGAAACAAGGTCGACAGTTACTCAGACAGTAAGTGCTATAATATAGGTGACACATGCTCATCATAGTTAAAAGAAATCAGCTACATACCTTTCCATTTTATATTTTTGATTTATATGCTGCTCTGCTGTATGAAGGACAGTGGGTAGCTTAAAACAGAACATATATCATTACACTATATTCATAGTCTCCAGAAACACAAAATGAAATTTTAATGAATTCTATATAAGCGAATAACTTGTAATACATCAGTTAAACACCATCCTTTTATGCAAAATGTTAAGTTCTAGAAGTTCAAACATGTAACTTTTGTAGACTGATTTTATATCCATGTCCTGAAAGATCAGCCATTCTCACCATTTTGGATCTGCTACTTTTATCACCTTTTCCCAGAGACTGTCACATAATGTCAAAATACAAAATGTAGTTTTTAGTGAAATTGTCAATCATGTTTAAATTTTATGTATATTTTTAAAGATTTGAAAGGTATTATCCCTTTAAATTTAAGGGATTTTAGATTAGATTTATTATTTTTAATCTACCTTTACACAAGCGGAAAGCAAATTAAATATTAGGGATTTTAGATTAGATTTATTTATACTACTACTACTATTAATTATTTCTATAGCGCTACCAGACGCACGCAGCGCTGTAGAGAGTCACAAAGAGTAAGAAAACAGTCCCTGCTCGAAAGAACTTACAATCTGAACAGGCAAGACAGACAAACAGGATGTCATGAATACAGTTAAGGGGAACGGTTAATCAACTGGCCGGGAGGAGGGCAGAGGAGTAGGGTTAAGGACTGAAAGCTATATCAAAAAGGTGGGTTTTCAGTCTGCTTTTAATCTGTCTTTAAACAAGCGGAGAACAAAAAAAAAAAAATAACCCCTCCCCCCAAATGAAAACACCCCAATAAAGGAGAAAGTTATTTTTTAACTTTATTTTTATACTTTCAAGATATCTTTACAAGTTAACTCTTATTAAAGCATAACAGGGTTAATGATTAAAAAGAAATATCCAAAGGAAAACACAATATCTTCCTCACACCACAAAATTGAGATTAAACTAAGAAAACAATAAGGAAAAGGCTATTCTAGTGTGACACACTCCATTCCTGAACTTGTGGGTAGTTAACCCCTCCTCGCAAGAATTCTTGTAGGGCACTTCATTTGCATTCTTTTGCTCTGCCTCCCATCCTCCTGGGCTGTCCTCAAATTCCTCAGTTGTCTTCCTACAAGCGAAATGGTAGAAGCTTGTCTTTTCTGATCATGTTTCTTTTCATTTAACCTTTGTGAGGCTTTTCAGTGCTGCAGAGGATGCCTCTTGTGGGACAGTTCTGGCTGTGGGAAAGCTAGACTCTGAGGTCAAGAGTCTGCTTCCAAGGAGCAGACTGCTTTGCAGTGCACCCACTTGGACAGCTTGTAGTATTAGTTTAGGGGCTCAAGGATCGGTCCCTTGGGAGCAAGGTTCACCTCATGTTCAGCCGCAATGGGCTTGAGCGAAGGCTGAGTGGAAATGCACATCAATATTGATTTTTGGTTTCTGTTTCTCTAGTACAGTCAAACCTTAGTTTGCGAGTAACCTGGTTTGCGAGTGTTTTGCAAGACGAGCAAAACACTCAGCAAACTTTTGACTCGCAAACCGAGTGTTGACTTGATTTGCGAGCACCCTCCTCCCCCTGATAACCGACATCGCTCCCCCTTACTCCAACCGGCCCCCCCCCCCACGTGAACCGGCCCCCCCCACCTGAACAACTTAAACTTACTCCCCCCCACCCCCGTCTAGCGCAGGCACAGATTGTGTGCCTAGAAGATCTTCCGACTTCCGCTTCTGCCTGCCTGCCTGCCTTGAGCATGCATCTGCGCATGCTCAAGGACTTCTGATTCTCCCTCTCGCCGAGAATCTTGGCGAGAGGGAGAATTAGAAGTCCTTGAGCATGTGCAGATGCAGGCAGAAGCGGAAGCTGGAAGATCTTCTAGGCACACGATCTGTGCCTGCGCTAGACGTGTGTGTGTGTGTGGGGGGGGTAAGTTTAAGTTGTTCAGGCGGGGGTGCCGGTTGGAGCAAGGGGGAGCGATGTCGGTTATCAAGTCCGACCTCCCTCAACAAGTCTGCCCACTCAAGAGTCCCCATTCCCTTGAGAATCTATCTTACAAGCATAACTCTGTAGCGACCCCCACTTGTCTGTCCCATCGTCTCTTGAAGTCGAGCACGTTACAGGCCTCGACCACCTGGCATAGTAGATCATTCCATCGATCAATCACCCTTTCGGTGAAGTAGTATTTCCTGGTGTCTCCATGAAATCTTCCCCCTTTAAGTTTTAGCGGATGCCCTCTTGTCACTGTGAGACCCTTAAGAAAAAAGATTTCTTCCTCCACTTGAATGCGGCCCGTGACGTATTTGAATGTTTCTATCATGTCCCCTCTTTCTCTGCGCTCTTCGAGAGAATATAAGCGCAGTCTAGTCAGACATTCTTCATATGGGAGATCCTTAAGTCCTGAGACCATCCTAGTGGCCATTCTCTGAATCGACTCCATCCTCTTCACATCCTTTTGATAATGCGGCCTCCAGAACTGGACACAGTACTCCAGATGCGGTCTCGCCATGGATCTGTATAACGGCAGTATGACTTCAGGCTTTCAGCTAATAAAGCTCCTTCTGATGCAACCCAGCATTTGTCTAGCCTTTGCTGAAGCTTTCTCCACCTGATTTGCAGCTTTCATGTCTTTTCGGATGAGTACTCCCAAGTCCCTTTCTGCAGTAGTTCTTGTTAAATTTTCACCGTTCAAGGTGTATGTTCTGCATGGATTTCTGCTTCCAAGATGCATTACTTTACATTTCTTGGCATTAAAGTTTAGTTGCCAAGTACTGGACCATTGTTCCAGTAAAAGTAGGTCCTGCTCCATAGTGTTGGGCCTGATTGCGCTGTCAGGTTCTGTTGCCCCTGTCTGTGTCTTGCGTTTAGAGATCAGGAAGTGGTATTCTGCTAGTATGTAATTTCTGTGTAGAAATCTTGCAGCAGTCCCAATGTTGTGTTTTCTCACTAGGTGTTGTATTAGTATTTTAGGATATGGTATAATATTTACAGTGCATTTTTCGCACACAGTTATTCTTTGAATCCTAGGAATTAGTGCTGTTATGATATGGTAAGGTCAAATGATCAAACAAGGAGAAAAACTGCAGATACGATGTACAAGGTTTAAAAGTCTTATCTTTATTGAAGAAAATTCAATGTAGCATTCCAGAAAAAAAAATAAATAAAAAATGGTTGTCTTGTGCGAGTACACAGGACCCGACATGGTCCTTGTTTCGGAAAACACTCCTTCCTCAGGGGTCTGAAATGTGATTGTACAAAAACGCAGAGAACCTGATTAAAAAACAAGTGAACCTTGAAAAAATATATGGCGTAATTTTTCTTGTCCAGCTGCAACGCTATCTGTAAGCCCTTTGCGTTGCAGCTGGACAGGAGAAATTACGCTGTCTATTTTTTCAAGGTTCACACAAGAGAACCATTTATTTATTTTTTTAATTTTTCTGGAATGCTACATTGACTTTTCTACAATAAAAATAAAACTTTTACACCAGGGGTGTCCAACCTTTTGGCTTCCCTGGGCCGCATTGGTCGAAAAAAATTTTTCTGGGGCCACGCAAATGCAAGACAGAGGAGGGAGCCGGCAAGACAGTAAACACCCGGGGGCAGCAGAGGAAAACACCGCATTGCCCTCGACCGGGGCCGCACAAAATATTTCATGGGGCCGCATGCGTCCCTCGGGCCACAGGTTGGACACCCCTGTTTTATACCTTGTACATCGTATCTGCAGTTTTTCTCCTTGTTTTGGTTGTTTGACTTTGAACTGTAGATCAGTTTGATTGTTCTTTTGTTTTATGATGATATGGTAAGGTTCCGACTCCTTTTTTTTTTTTTTTGTGTGTGTTTGTGCATAGTAGTGCTTTCCAGTGGCAGGACTGTATATTAGCCTTACTGAGGTGATATCAAAACTTTTTAATATAGTTTGTTTAGCATTACACCTGACAAAATTTTTAAATTTTTTAGTAACTAATGTGTTGAGGTACAAGAAGAGATTTTGATCTTTAACGCCCAATCTTATGAGACAGCAAGATCAACAAGCTCTCGGAGAGAGAAGGGTAACATAGAAATATGATGGCAAAGGACAAATGGCTTCTCCAGTCTGCCTATCCGCAGTAAACATCATCACTTCCTCATTCTAAGAGGGTAAAGTGGCATGTATGTGTGTGAGAGAAAAGGGTAGAATGGCTGAGGGCAGGTGGAGTGTGTGTTGAGTACGATTACTGCATCTCGGCTCAATATAGGGTACCTTTTGACACCAATAACTCACACAAAGATATGTATTTTCATAAAAATAATATTCAATTTATATCAAAATTAAACTTCAGGTTAAAATTAGAATTAAAATGCCAATTATATGCATTACATGCATTTCCATAAACCATAACCCCATAATTATTCTGTGTGCGAGGAGGGATTCTTTCACAGGGACTAAGAAGGTAACAAGGAGGTAACTGGGACACCCCTCCCCCCTGACTTGGAAGGCTTTCTTCTGACATCAGCTTTGACATCGGAGGGAAGCCATCTGGGTCGGCTTTGGTGTAGGAAGGCGGGCAAGAAGGAGGGAGCCCTGGCAGTGGCTTCGGTGGGTGGATGAAGGTCAAGAAGGAGGGAGCCCTGGCAGTGGCTTCAGCGGGCAGTTTTCTAGGCAGTGACCAGTTCTGCATACGCACTGCGTATTGAGAAACACTGTTCCATGGTATGGCTGCATCTCAAATACTGTGTGCAGTTCTGATCGCCATATCTCAAAAAAGATGTAGTGGAATTAGAAAAGGTACAGAGAAGGGCGACGAAAATGAAAAAAGGTATTGGGCGAATTCCCTAAGAGGAAAGGCTAAAATGGCTTGGGATATTCATCTTGGAGAAGAGATAGCTCAGGGGTGATATGATAGAGGTCTATAAAGTGCTGAGTGGCGTGGAAAGGGTAGATGTGAATTGCTTGCTTACTCTTTCAAAAATACAGTCAAACCTCGGTTTTGCAAGACGAGCAAAACATTCTTTCAAAACTTGTCTCGCAAACCGAGTGTTGACTCGATTTGCGAGCAACCCCCCCCCCCCCCCCGAGAACCGGCATCGCTCTTCCCCGCTCAAACAGGCACCCCCCCTGAACAACTTGAACTTATACCCGCATCTGCCACCGGCACGCAGTCCACAGGACGTGCCGTTGCCGCTTGAAGATCTTCCTGCCTCTGCCGGGCCTTGAGCATGCATCTGCGCATGCTCAAGACCTTCTAATTCTCCCTCTCGCCGATATTCTTGGAGATCTCCGAGAATCTCGGTGAGAGGGAGAATCAGAAAGCATTGAGCATGCGCAGATGCATGCTCAAGGCCCGGCAGAGGCAGGAAGATCTTCAAGCGGCACCGGCACGTCCTGTGGACTGCGTGCCGGTGCCAAGCGGGGGGGTGGGGTAAGTTCAAGTTGTTCGGGCGGGGGGTGCCGGTTTGTGTGTGTGTTTGGGGCCTTTGCCAGCGGGGGGTGGGGAGCAGCGCCTTGGGGGGAGGAGGGGATGTATCAAAGCGAGTTTCCATTATTTCCTATGGGGAAACTCGCTTTGATATACGAGTATTTTGGTTTAAGAGCATGCTTCTGGAACGAATTATGCTCGTAAACCAAGGTAACACTGTACTAGAACTAGGGGCAGCTCAGGGGTGATATGATAGAGGTCTATAAAGTACTGAATGGAGTGGAAAGGGTAGATTTGGGTTGGCCTCTGTTGGAAATGGGATGCTGGGCTTGATGGACCTTTGGTCTGTCCCAGTAGGGCAATTTTTATGTTCTTGGAGGAGAGTCTGGCGCAGTGGTTAGAACTACAGCCTCAGCACTACAGCCTCAACCTACAGCCCTAATGATGTGGATTCAAACCCCGTGCTGCTTCCTGTGACTCTGGGCAAGCCACTTAATCCTCCACTGCCCCAGGTACATTAGATAGATTGTGAGCCCATCGGGACAGATAGGGAAAATGCTTGAAGTACCTGTATGTAAAACTGCTTTGAATGTGGTTGTATAACTACAAAAAAGCTGTATTCAAGTCCCAATCCCTTTCCCTATGTGTTATTCGGATTGGTTTATATTTCAGTATATACACGATACATCTATTTTTTTAAATATGAACTTGATGAAAACAAATTGATATACTTCATCTTCATGTTTCTTGATGTATATTTGAAATCTTTAGACTTCCACAAATATTGCATAGCCTTCTCCTATGGCCAATTCCAAACTCCTTCCCTTCTACTTTGCTGCACTGTATGCCTAGAACAAACTGCCTGACTTGGTACGTCAAGCTCCATCTCTAGCAGTATTCAAATCCAGACTCAAAGCCCACTTTGAAGCTGCTTTCAATTCCAAACTCCAACTCACGTGCGCACCAATATCTTCTTATCTCTCTGTAATTCCCCCACCTGAGAACTGTGTATAGATGTACTGTCTTGTCCAGTTGTGCTTTTTTTTTTTACCAAATAGCAAGCTCTTTTGAGCAGGGACTGTCTCTTCTATGTTTTGATGTACAACTACTTAACAGGATTCAACTGAACCTCCCCTCAGCGAAAAATCTCAAGTACAGAAGAATTTTCCAATGCATGTTCACTTTCCTAGGAGTCAAAATCTGGAATGATCTCGCAGAGACAATAAGTACAGAAGCCAACCATGCACAATTCTGGAAGAAACTAAAAACTCTACTCTTTGACAATTAAATTTACAAGAAAGCCATACACACCTGTTCCTTTGCTTAGTATGGTTAGGTTTTTCTCTCCCTTTCTCCCTTACTTCCCCTCTTTGCCCAAACTACCCTTTCCCTTCTTCAAGTCGCCTAGAACCTGTTTAGGTTTGTGCGACTCAAAAATATTAGATTAGATTAGAACTCTGGGTATGTCTAGTAACGTGATAGAAATTAATACTGTGTAAAAATGAATTGTGATACATTATTTAGCATCCTTACTTCATCTGTGTATTTTTTTAAAGTGCTGCCTTTCTGTAACGTAAGGTTGTAAAATGTAATGAATAGTTAATTGTGTCCATTTCTGACTGTTAGCCACTTTCAGTTTTTGTCTGTAGAGGCTGGTAGTACAAGAGTCAACCCCTTGCAGCTGGAGCAGGATGATTTGTTAGCTTTTTTTTTTTTAATGTACTGGTTTTACTGTGCTCAGTATTATGCCGAAGATAAATTGGTGGGGGTGGGCGGGCAGGGGAGAAGGGCAGCTGTGACATAAGTGCTGATGGCAAACTTAATTCCTATTCTTACAGATACCTAAAGGAGGTAGGCTATACTGATACTATTTTGGATGTAAAATCAAAACGGGTGCGATCGCTTTTGGGTCTGTCAGGCGATGTGTCAGACAGAGGAACAGATGCGAACCAAGGCTCTCTAATGAATGGCACAGAAGTTGAAATTCAGGAAGCAGTGATGATTGGGTGAGTTCCATTTTAGGAAAGTAAAAGTAGGTTGGATTTTTAATAAAAATGATACAACTGTAGTTTTAGGAACTGTATTTTTGATTCAAAGCTTCAAATTGTTGCAATATTTTTGAATACCTGTATAACTTCTGTTTAATATTGATCTGAAAGCTCTCAACCTATGTTTTTTATTTTTTAATTAATCCATTCGCACATATATATGTTTGTTTTACTTTTAAAGCTCTGTCTATGAGAGTTTAACTTGTCCATGAATAGGGGCTGAATTTAGAGTTCACAAATAACATTAAAATTCACAATGTACAAATTATCAAAATCCCTTTTAAATGGCAGGGCTGATAACATTGAAATGGCCAGCAATTCTCATAACGCAAAGGCAATCACACTTGTCTGCTCAGGATTTTCTTGAATTTGTATATCTGCTACACATCAGAAAAAAATAGAAATTTAAGTATTTGCATGAGTTCATTTTTTGCTCAGATCATGCACTGGTTTTGTTCTAGGTATTTGCAATGGTCAGATCACACTGTTGCAAGGATTTCTACTTCAATATTTTCTGTGTTTCAACCTTCCAGATTTACAAATTGAAATACAGGTGACTAGACCAACACTTATTTGTATGTCACTAAAATTTTGAAACTGTAAGGGCTCCTTTTACGAAGCCACGTTAGCGGCTTTATCGCAAGCACATTTTTAGTGTGCACTAACCCCCGTGCTAGCCGAAAAACTACCGCTTGTTCAAGAGGAGGTGGTAGCGGCTAGCGCATCCGGCAAATTAGCGCGTGCTATTACGCGCGTTAAACTGCTAATGTGGCTTCGTAAAAGGAGCCCTAAATATCTGTTAGCACTTCATAGTAGATCATTTTTCTTTAATTTGTCAGTTTCTTTCCTTTTGTTTGATAATCTCAAGTATTATCACAAAAACTTTATAATTTTATTTTAGTCCATGCTAGACTAGCTAGGTCCCTGCTGCCGGCAGATGGAGCCAGAGACAAATAGCTTAGAGCTGACTTTATTCCTAGTTTAGGGAACTGGTGCTTCCTTCAGCTCAGTATTTCTATGACTCTAGCAGATGGTGCAGAAATGTGGCTTGGTGCAACCATTTTGAATAGGTTGAGTAGGCTGCTCTTGGGATTTCCTGATGAAGTATCATTGAATCTGGGGGCCTCAGCCGGCAACAGCCCTCTAGGGCTGATTTCCTTCCCCTCTTGGGAAAAAACTAGAAAGCTAGGATTGGCAGATGCCAGTCCACAGACATCAAAAGTGCTCAAGCTAATAGTGCTAGATCTCTCCCCCTCCTCCCCTCCTTGTGGGGTTGTGGCTGTACTGCATAATGACCTCTTCTAGTGCAATAGGTGAGACATTCTAATCTAGACAATAGGGTTTTTCACTTTAGCCGCATGGTTGCGGAAGGAATCCTCTCCGGATTTTTCACTGTGCTTTATAGTAGAGAATGCCATGGTGACCCTTTCCCGCGGGTGATAGCAGTAAAACCGCAGGAACAGGTAAAATTTATCTCTCTTCACCACCAGCATGGGGACAAACTTTTTCACTGCTCTGTGGAGTGATAAAAAGCTTTGTTCTCATGGGGAACCCCACCCACCACAGCTCCCCGATATCCCATCATTGTGTGTTCAGCGGCTTCAGCTCACCCATCCCCCGCTTGTGGGTCCGGCAGTACACACCTTGCAGAGAGAGCCGATCTCTACAAAGGGCTGCTGAACAGTGCTTGCAGCCTTCGCTGTACCAGGCTCCTCCTTATGACAAAACTTCCTTTTTTTCGCAAGGCTTAGGGCTTTCTCTAGCCAGGGGGCAGTTGCTCTAATTGCACTCCTTGGTCTAACACCATCCCTGGAATGTGTGATCTTTATAGGAGGAAATTCATATTTTTATATCTTTGGTGATATACTATATGGAAGGTGTGGCTGCTTGGGATTTTGGTTTAATTTATGATTATCATTTTTGGTCAGTTATTAATGTATTTGGAATTTGTGTGTGTGACCGAGGGTATTCGATTAGGATGAATTTTCTATGTAGCATTGTTTTCCAGATAGTGGAGGGAATATTGTGAGGGGAGATGGGTTTTGTTGATCCTCTTTCTGTATTTGTGATTTATAAAATGACAGTTGTGCAGCCTATTCCTTTTTATACTTTAATAAAAATGATTTCAATATAAAATAGTTATTCAAGACCTGTGTGGATGGGATTAGACAGAGTCCGTGGGGACGGGGTGTGGATGGGGACAGAGTCTATGGGGACAATTTTTGCCCCATGTCATTCTCTACTCTATAGTACTTCACTGGGCTGTTTAGCTCCCTCTATGATTTTTTCCTTCTGTATGCATGGATGCAGTTGCATGTGTTCTGCTCTCCCCATTTTATTGTTTTAATTTGATGTAATTTTGTCCCCTTTTCGGGTGAATTAGTGCTTGGAGCCATTTTGAAGCTCTGCCTGCTTGAGAATTCAGACGTCTGTCTGAAGCTGACAGGTTGAACCCTCTGGGTACCTGTTGGCCAGCCTGCATAGTTTTCTCTGGAGCTCAGGGCCGTCCCTGAGGTGGTTTCACCTTCTGTTAATCAGGGGTCAAGCGCAGGCTGTTAGGCACCCTTAGGAGACTCTGCAGTGTCTCGCAGGATACCGGCTGTGTCATCGTGCCCACTCCGGTGTGCATACGATGGTCCACAAGGGCGGAGTAAAGTCAGACATTGCAATCGGACTGGCAGCCTGAAGATCAGCTTTGTAGGAGCATTCCCGGCATTGTGGCAGTGATTATTCTCATCCAGTTACTGAGAGAGAACTCGTCTAACTGATCCTCTCAGGTCACAGTGAGTACATAGGCTGACAGCCTGGGAGAGACATCGGGTGTGGTTTGAAAAGTGGGGTTTTGAGTGTTTATGAATGTTCCCCCTCCTGATCTGGGGATGTCCAGTTGCAGATGATTTGCTTGCTGACCCCATCTTTACAGGTGCAATGCTTCCCAGGACGGGGATCAGAAACTGTGTATTGAATCTGTGGCTCCTTCTGGGGGGTTTAGGAGCCTGGAAATGCACTCACAAGCCTGTACCTCTTGGATTTTGTGGCTTTACCAGACCTTCTTTCTGAATCATTACAGATCTTTTTGGTCACTCAGCCGGCTCTGTCCACTTCTTCCTCCTGGCTTTGCGGTGTTTGCTTGCAGTTTACTTTCTTCCGTTGGTACCCTGATATGCTCTGAATATTGCTAGAGCTATGCCACGCTAGGATTTGCAGGCACAAGAGTGTCAGCAACTTTTGGATCAGCTCAGGATGGATTTTTGGTGGCATAGGTAACAAAATTCACTTTTCTCCCCAATGTAGGTGATTTAGTATTAGAAGTTATGCAGGACTACCATGTGGAGGTGGTCCTCAGGAAGCTCTTTGATGCAGTTGCTGTTGGCATGTTGGCATTAAAGCTGCTTTGGCGATGTCTTGTGTCACACGTGTCTGTCACGCTCAAAAGTGCACTCTGGAAAGTGAGGCAGTGGTTCCCTCTTTTCAACTTTTTTGGGCGGGCACAGTTTCTATGACAGATTGATTGTATGCTCTTATGCAAGTTTGATTAAGATTCTTTTGACTTGACTGCTTTTTCAGGAGCTGTGATTGTTTGGCATAGGTCTGGATGACTTCATGGATTCTAGACTGGACCGTTGACCTACGACTCGGCCTGATAGCAGATCTGGCCCGATAGCAGATCTGGCCCTCCTGGAGTTCTGGCCATTCTGATTTAGTGGCGCCCAGCGCTTCCAAACTTGTGCAAGTGACACGTTGCAGGTGTTTTCTCGAGGCTACCATAGATGGGTATAATGGCTACTGATGTTCCTAGCCTCCTGACTAGTGCTGCCCGATTTAGGAAAAAAAAATTTGATTCAGCCTATTGAATTGATTTTTCAATTCGATTCAATTTTCTTGCCCAATTGGGTGTTTTTTTCAAACATCCTGGTGGATTTATTTTATAACCTCTTCACCCCTTTTATAGCATCTTCACACCCTTTGCCCTCTGCTATTCACACTGGCGCTGTGGTGTAAACAAAATAAACAAAAAAGACTTTTCCTCTGTTAAATCTTAGCTCATGTTCGCCGTCTAACACCAGCTCTGGCAGGATACACATTTCAAATCTGACATATGGGTCATTCCATGTCAAGTGGACCAGGAGCCCACGCTCGACCCCCCCCCCCCCCTTGTAATCCAATCAAATTTTACAGGGGTGTTTAGGGTCTCAAATGAAACTCTGCAAAATTTTGGGGATCTATCTCAATTTGGTCTGGAGCTAGGGGTGGTTGAACAAAAGCAATCAATCCACTCCCATGCCTCGTGTGACTTAAAATGCCAACTTTGCTTAAGCACTGCGGCAGAAGGAAACTATTTAGGAGCCTGAAATTTTGCAGTTTGGTACAACACCTTGGGGCAAGTTTCTGTGCCAAGTTTGAAATCTTTTGCGAATGTGCTTCCATTTCTACAGGTCAGCAAAGTAGGCAAAAAAATTCATGAACAAAAATTTTTGGCAAAGTTTGGCTCCATACTGCTGCCGGTAGGTAAGTCAGCTGAGGGTACAACTTTACCAGCAGACATATACCATGAGGTACTTCCGAGATTTGTAATACTAGGTGAAGATATGACCATTCAAAAAATATGGCTTTATGCATTTATGCAAATTTTCACTGTTTTTCAGATTCAAATGTCTGATAAAAATGGTTAGCATAGCAAAGTAAAAAAATAAAAATAAAAATAATAAAATTGAACACATTCCTAAATGAAATTCATAAATTAAAGTGGATCTGGGAAAATGTGCTGTTCTTGTAATAAACAGCATGAAATCTATTTTTCTCTTTTTGGATCTTGCCAGGTATTATGACTACTGTTCCCTCTAAGTTATGCATGCACACATGAGTTGGCAAACCTGCCCACAAGGGAAAAATAGTGCTCATAGAAATTAAAATTTCTATCAAAATCATCAGAATTCAGAAAATTGACCCTGTGTAATGAAAGATATCTTTTGAGCTCTTTATTGAATTCATAATTCTTTTATCTTCGATACGTGAACTTCCTACAAGAAATTTCCGGGTTTGCCTATTACTGAAGGTTCACCACATGACTTGCAAACTTCAAATATAGTGGTACTTCGGAATCCAAATTTAATTTGTTCTAGAACCCTGTTCGAGTTCCAAGACAATTTTTTCCATTAAAATAATAGAAACTGGATTAATCCGTTCCTTGGTCCCACAAACTCAGATTTTCAAATAAATTTAACAGTAAACACACTGGATTTGTTTGTAATTCTTTATTCATAACACTCTCAGATATTAACCAATGATAATACAGTAAAATAATGTTCAGTACAGTAATGTAAAGTAACCAATGATAATGAATCATGATAATGAATCATGATGTGGAGCCTGGAACAGGAGGGAGATTATTGTTTGTAAGGCAAGTCACTTTCCAGATTAGCATCAAGTGGTTCAGGTGGAGATTGAATGTGAAAGCATTTGTTACCAGGCAAGTGTCTGCATTTTGCTCCTTTTTAGGCTCTCTGCCAAGGTACCACTTGTAGAGGGTTTGGGGTCACCTTCCGTGTTGGCATCAGGTGGTTCAGGTGTCTGCATTCTGGTGGTGTCTTTTGTAAACCAACGTTCCAAAGTGGTCTGATGATGGCGACCTTTTAAACTTTTCTAAAATGTTCCATGATGTTATCATTGAATAAGTTAACACACCTGTTGACAAGGGCTTTATCGGGGTGCCACTTCTCTACGACTGCCTGTATTTTTGACCACATGCTGAGCAGATCCTTGATTTCAGCAGTGGGTATGGTACCTGCATCTCCCTTTTCCTCCCGTGGAGCGGTGAATGGCCTTGTCCCTGCAATTAAGGAGGGAACGCATGCAGTCCTCTCCCTCCTTCCTACCTACCCAAATCTATCTATCTCCCTCCCTCTTACCTTCACGGCGCCTTTTAAGATTGTAACTTGTTCAAAGCCATAGGAGCCTGCGTTCAGTCGTGTGTGTCTGTGGGCGGAAGCTTCTCCTCTGACGCAACTTCCCGTTGTGTCAGAGGAGCAGCTTCCACCCACAGATGCACACTACTGCTTTCAGGCTCTGATGGCTTTGAACAAGTTACTCAATCTTAAAATGCACCGCAAAGGTAAGAAGGAGGGAGGGAGATAGATAGATTCAGGTAGGAAGGAGGGAGGGTGCTAAAGGGTGGTGAGGTGGCGAGAGGGATGGATGGTGGAGGGAAGGAACAGACACTGAAGGGAGGTGAAGAGGAACAGACGCTGAAAGGAAATGGGGAACAGATAGTGGGGAGAAGCCGCTGAAGGGAAAGGGGGGAGAAGCCACTGAAGGGAAATAGGGAACAGAGAGTGGTGAGAAGACGCTAGAAGGGAAGAAGACAGATGCTAGACTATGGGGGGAACGGAAGGAAGAAGATAGATGCCAAACCAATTGGGGGTGGGGTGAAGGGAGAGGCACAGTAACAGAGCAAATGGAAGACGTAGAGAGAAGACAGACAGTGGATGAAAGGAATTGAATGAGAAGATGAGGAAAGCAGAAACCAGACAAAGGTAGAAAAAAATTTTTCTATTTATTATTATTTTTTATTTTTTTTGATTTAAGATAAAGTAGTATATTAGTTGTGTTGATAAAAATTTATAAACAAAGCCCTGCCAGCTGAACATCTCTTTCTCTAGTTCAGAGCCAGAACTTTGATTTATAAGGAAGGAATAAGCTAAATATTGCAGTACTGAGGCTTGTATGGATTCTGCAGGGACAATGGTCATGGGGACGGTGGTCGCGGGGACCGGGCAGTGACAGGGACAGTGGTCACGGGGATGGGGCAGTGACGGGGACAAATTTTCCCCCCTTGTCATTCTCTAACCTCTGAAGGCCTGGCCTGCGGGTTCTCCCCTGACCTCCCGCGCATCCATTTACTTAATTCCAACAGTGAAGCAGCCTGCAGAGAGGATCGCCGGTGCTAGCGATCTTTGCAGGCTGCCATAGGCCTCCGGAGCTGTCTTCCCTCTGCCGCGGTCCCACCCCTCCTGTGATGTCAGAGGCAGGATCACGGCAGAGGAAACAGCTCTGGAGGCCAATAGCAACCTCTCTGCAGGCTGCTCCATTGCTGGAATTAGGTAAATGGATGCGCGGGAGGCCAGGGGGGAAGCCGGACACCAGCACTTCCCGACTGACCCTCCTCCCTCGCTCTCTAAAGCAGGAGTGGCAGCAGTCGGCCAGCAAGAGACAGCGCTGCCGCTCCTGCTTTAGGGGGAGAGGGGGAGGGTCAGTCACCGAATCGGGAGGCCCTTATTTTTATTTATTTTTTTGTTTTTTGGGGGGGGGGGGGGTTAAATTGATTCGAATCGATTCACCCATAGTGAATCAGTGAATCGATTCAAATCGGTCAGCACTACAAATTAGTAATGAGTGGATGCATTCAAACTCAGAAGAAAGTAGTTCTTATTGACAAAGGCAGGCTTTTACAAAGCTGTGCTAAGCAGCACATACTTAATGCCAAGCCACCCATAGGAATTAAATGGGTAGTTTGGCATTTAGCCTATGCTGCTTGGCAGTTCAGCTTTGTAAGAACACCCGAATGTTTGCTGGCTAGTAACATGAATGTTTTCCTTCTCTCTGTTAAAGATATTAATGAGCACATGGCAAAGTATATGCACATACCAGAAAGTTGGAGAAGTAAAAACTATTTGTGAATTTCTTAAAATTATGGACAGCATTATTCAAAATGTCATGGTGGAAATTGCTTTGACCATGTTCCATACATTATTGATGAAAGCACGTGCCATTTACCGTATTTTCACGCATATAACGCGCACACGTGTACAACGCTCACACGGGTATAGCGCGCAGGAACAAGGAATTTATGTAAGAAAATTTTGGTATAGCGCGCCCACGCATATACCGCGCATGCTGCTTGCCGCCCCGACTCTCCTCTCGCCGCCCTGCCCTTGAAGTCCTGTCCTCCCCCTTGAAGGCCCGCCCCACCCTGAAAGCCTGATGCCCCACCCCGAAGGACCGCTGGCCCCCCCCACCCTGAAGGACCGCTCGCAACCCCCCCCCGATGTCCAATTCATCCCCCAGCCCCCCTGCACCGTTTGCAGTGGAGAAGCAGCCTACCGTGGGTTCGCGACGCCAGTGAGCCCTGCTGCTTCCTCTGCCGGCGGTCTCGCCCTTTCTCTGAGCCCTGTGCTGCTTCCTCTGCCGCGGTCCCGCCCTTTCTCTGATGTCAGGTTGCATGATCGGTCTTGAGCTTGACCAGAGTCTTGAGAATGAGAGGGAATGGAGGGAACGCATAAAGATTCGTCCATTCCAGAAGGAAAGCATCTGCCTCGAGGCGATGAGGAGAGTATATCCTGGAGCAGAAATGAGGCAGCTTGTGGTTGTGGGGAGATGCAAAGAGATCTATCTAAGGAGTTTCCCACTGAGAAAAAATGTGATGAAGAGGCGAGGAATTGAGAGTCCATTAGTGAGGTTGCAGAAGACAACTCAACTTTTCTGCCAGACAGTTTTTCTCTCCTTGAATATAGACAGCTTTCAGGAAGGTGTTTTGATGGATCGCCCAGTCCCACACCCTTTGAGCTTCCTGACAGAGGAAGAGATCTTCCTCCCTGCTTGTTGATGTAGTACATGGCGACTTGATTGTCTGTCCAAATAAGGGCTACCTGGTCGTAAAAAAGACGCTGAAAAGCTTTGAGAGCATTGAAGATCGCTCTGAGTTCCAACAGATTGATAAGATACTGACGATCCGTGCTGGACCAGTGGCCTTTGAGTACGGAGACCATCGAGATGAGCCCCCCCAAGCGTAGGTCGAAGAATCTGTCATGAGGACCTCCTGATGAGGGGGTGTCTGAAACAGTAAACCTCTGGAGAGATTGTTAGAGAGCATCCACCAATGGAGAGACTGTCTCAATGAAGGAGTGACTGTAATGTGTTGAGAGAGTGGATCGCAAGCCTGCGCCCAATGAGATGCCAGTGTCCACTGAGAAATTCTAAGATGAAGTCTGGCAAAAGGAGTCACATGAACAGTGTGACCATGTGACCGAGTAGTACTAGTATGTGTCTCACTGAGAGTGAAGAAAGGGAAGACACTTTGCGGCAAAGCTGAAGGAGAGCATCTGCTGAGGAAGGAATGCTCTGAGATGGATAGTGTCCAGAACAGCTCCGATGAACTGTAGATTCTGAGAGGGCTAAAGGTGGGATTTGGGGAAGTTGATTTTGAATCCCAAGCTTTGTAGGAATCATGTAGTCCATTGGGTCGCTACAATAACCCCCTGAGATGTTGAATCCTTGATAAGCCAGTCGTCCAGGTAGGGGAATACCTGAAGACCATGGTTCCGCAGAGCTTCTACCACCACCCCTAGGCACTTGGTGAACACTCTGGGAGATGATGCCAGGCCGAAGGGTAGTACTCCTGTACTGAAAATGCAGATTCCCCACCCAAATTCTGAGGTACTGACGAGAGGCCAGATGAATGGGGATGTGAATGTAAGCCTCCTTGAGATCTAGAGAACATAATCAATCGTTCTGATCAAGAAGGGGATAAAGGGATGCCAGGGACAACATGCAAAATTTTTCTTTGACCAAAAATTTGTTGAGAGCCCTGAGATCCAGTATGGGCCGCAGATCACCCGTTTTCTTCGGAACTAGGAAGTAATAGGAGTAAAACCCCCTGCTCTGCTGTTCCAAGGGAACTTCCTCGATGGCACGGAGATGAAGCATAGCTTGAGCTTCTTGAAGAAGAAGGATACTCTCTTGAAAAAAGCTCTGGTGGAATCTGAGTGAAATTAAGAGAGTATCCGTCCCTGATTATTGACAGCACCCAGAGGTCAGATGTAATGGTCTATCCATCAATGATAAAAATGATGGAGATGGTAAAAATGATGGAGACAACCTCTGATGGGAAGAGGAGAGGACAGAGGCAGAACGATGGAGGTTATGCTCTGTTTGAGACAGTCAAAAAGGCTGAGAAGCCTTTGGTGCAGCAGAAGGCTGAGGTTTCTGTTGCTTCTACTGTTGTTACGGTTTCTTGAGAGGTGCTCGAGTGTAAAGAGCTGCCCTTGGAGGATAATGCCTCTGATAGGATGGAAGAGGTGAAGAAGGTTTGGAAGGAGCTGGCTTAGGCTTTGGTCTGACGATGGAAGCAAAAGATTTCTCATGCTCAGACAACTTCTTGGTCGCGGCCTCTATTGATTCATCAAAGAGGTCATTGCCTTCACAAGGAATATTGGCCAGATGATCCTGAATGTTAGGATCCATATCAATGGTGCGAAGCCAGGCAAGGTGGCGCATAGCTACTGAGAAAGCAGTGACCCTCAAGGAAAGTTCAAAGATGACTGAAGTTCATAAGATGACTGAAGAAGGTGTAACCTGAGTTGTGCTAAAGTAGCAACGACTTGCTGAAACTCTAAAAGCCTGTGTTGACCAAGGTCTTTAGAAAAACCAGGGAGTATATCAATAAAATACTTGAAATAAGTAGTAAAGATAAAATTATAATTTAAAACTCTGAAGGCCATCATCGAATTTTGATAAAGACGACGGACAAACTTGTCCATGGTCCTGCCCTCTCTGCCAGGAGGTATGGTAGCATAGACCCTGGAAGGATGACTTCTCTTTATAGAAGATGCCACAAGAAGGGACCGATGAGATAGTTGAGAGTTCTCAAAGCCCTTGCAATGTACAGTTCTATACCTCAATTCCAACTTGCCTCCAGGTTTCGTTTGAAAGTCTGAGAAAGAAGTATGTTAAGAGGAAGTTTGAGAGATTCCGCAGGAGGCCGAGGGAAACCCAATTCCTCTAAATACTCCTTAGAGTACTTAGAACCAGAGTCCAATTTAAGATCCAGGTCCTCAACCATTTGACGGAGGATGAGGAAAAGGACAATTGATTTGCAAGAGGATGACCTCGAGAGGGACTCTATGACCTCGAGACGCCTCGAGTGGAGAACGAAGGTGAGGCCTCTCTGGAGTATTGATATCCTAGCGAATAAACAGACTAGGGCGAGGCATTGGAAGAAGCAGAGCCTTCAGGTTCTGCTATCAGTGCTCTGGATCGAGGAGTTGGAGGCCTCAAAGAGCTGGAAGGCCTGGATGAGGAAGGCTTCTCTCTGGAGGAGGACCTGCGGCTCGATGAGGGCTTCCACCGGTGATGCCTGGAAGCAGGTCTCGTGTGAGATCAAGGAGACTTCGCCCTATGCCTCGAAACGGGCAATGTCTTATGTGAGGATATAGGGCTGGAAGCTGTAGATCGAAGTCCCATAGATTCTAATAGCTCCTCGGTGGCATGCTCAGGCTGGACTGCAACGAGTCACAGCCCACAAAATTAGAGCCATGTCAGCTTCAGTAGCTTTCCTCTGATCGACTCCTATTGAGGAAATTTGCAAAGCTGCCACCTGGGTCATCGGTTTATACTTTCACCTCTCATTATTGTCTGGAAGTATTGAATGACGATCTGAACTGGCATCATTAACCAAGACTGTTCACCACTAGAAGCTTATCTTGCATGAAGTAAATTTAAAAAGACCTAAAAGCAGTAACTTTGACGCTGATAAATGGAGTGAACATAGTAACATAGTAGATGACAGCAGATAAAGACCCGAATGGTCCATCCAGTCTGCCCAACCTGATTCAATTAAAATTTTTTCTTCTTAGCTATTTCTGGGCAAGAATCCAAAGCTCTACCTGGTACTGTGCTTGAGTTCCAACTGCTGAAATCTCCATCAAAACCTACTCCAGCTCATCTACACCTTCCCAGCCACTGAAGCTCTCTCCAGCCCACCCTCCCCCAAACGGCCATATACAGACACAGACCGTGCAAGTCTGTCCAGTACTGGCCTTAGTTAAATATTTAATATTATTTTCTGATTCTAGATCAGTGGTCTCAAACTCAAACCCTTTGCGGCGCCACATTTTGGATTTGTAGGTACTTGGAGGGCCGCAGAAAAAATAGTTAATGTCTTATTAAAGAAATGACAATTTTGCATGAGGTAAAACTCTTTATAGTTTATAAAACTTTCCTTTAACAGTTAAAAGGAAAGATATATAAACTATAAAGAGTTTTACCTCATGCAAAATTGTCATTTCTTTAATAAGACATTAACTATTTTTTTTGCGGCCCTCCAAGTACTCTATTTTTTCTGCAGCTCTCACATTTAAAGTTTAATATCTTTTCTTTCTCAAAACTGGCACATTTCAATCACTATATTGAAAATAAAATCATTTTCCCTACCTTTGTTGTCTGGTGACTTTATTTTTCTGTGCTTTCAACTATGTTTCCAGGGCCTTCTTGTCCTTTGACTGTTTTTCTCTCCGTCTTCACTTTCTGCCTTGCATCTTTGGCATTAACTTAATGTTCAATTTTTCTGCTTTCTTTTCAAAATCTACGTTTCCATGTCTCACCTTCCCTTCCTATCTCTCTCTTCTTCCGTCCTATTTCCATGGTCTGGCATCTCTTTCCTTCCTTTCTCTTCCTCCCTCCTTCCTTCCTTTCCCCTGGTCTGGCATCTGTCTCCTTCCCTTTCCCCATGCCCCGGCATCTCTCCCTCCTCCTCCATGGTCTGATATCTCCTTTCCTTCCCTCCCTCCCATGAACTTGGCTTCTTCTCTTGTTCCTCTCCTCCCTTCCCTCTTTTTCCCCAATTTGGTGCAGCAGCAACAGAAGCAGTATTTCCTTTCCCCCTTTCCTGTGCAGGAGAGGCATTTCTCTTCCCCTTTCCCTCCCTCTCCCTTTTCCTTGTACAGCAGCAGCAGCATTTCCCTAGGGTCCCCCTTTCCTATGTAGCAGAAGCATTTCTCTTTCCCCTTCCCTTCCGTTCTCTTCCTTGTGGAGCAGCAGCGTGTCTGGCCGGCTCGATCCGTTCAAAGCCGCGGGTGGCGGCTCCTTGCGAGATCCGCGCCTGCGTCTGAAGCCTCTCTGATGTTGTGATGTCAGAGAGGCTTCCGAAGCAGGAGTGGATAGCACGAGGAGCCACCAACCCGAGGCTTTATTCAGAACGGGCTGGCCAGACACGCTGCTGCTCCAAAAGGAAGGGAAAGGGGAAGAGAAATGCTGTTGATCGCGTCCAGACTGCGGGCCGCAAATAAAACCTGGAGAGCCACATGCGGCCCGCGGGCTGCGTGTTTGTGACCGCTGTTCTAGATCCTCTGTGTTCATCCCATGCTTCTTTGAACTCAGTCACAGTTTTCCTCTCCACTACCTCTCTCGGGAGCTCATTCCAGGCATTCACCACCCTCTCCGTAAAGTAGAATTTCCTACCATTGCTTTTGAATCTACCACCCCTCAATTTATGTCCTCTGGTTTTACCATTTTCCTTTCTCTGGAAAAGATTTTGTTCTTCGTTACTACCCTTCAAGTATTTGAACATCTGAATCATATCTCCCCTGTCCCTCCTTTCCTCTAGGGTATACATATTCAGGGCTTCCAGTCTCTCCTCATACGTCTTCTGGCACAAGCCTCCTATCATTTTCGTCGCCCTCCTCTGGACCCCTTCAAGTCTTCTTATGTCCTTCCCCAGATACAGTCTCCAAAACTGAACACAATACTCCAAGTGGGGCCTTACCAATGATCTGTACAGAGGCATCAACACTTTCTTTCTTCTACTGGCTACGCCTCTCTTTATACAGCCCAGCATCCTTCTGGTAGCAGCCACTTCCTTGTCACACTGTTTTTTTGCCTTTACATCTTCAGACACTATCACCCCAAGGTCCCTCTCCCCGTCCGTGCATATCAGCTTCTCACCTCCCAGCATATACGGTTCCTTCCGATTATTATTCCCCAAATGCATTACTCTGCATTTCTTTGCATTGAATTTTAGTTGCCAGACATTAGACCATTCCTCTAACTTTTGCAGATCCTTTTTCATATTTTCCACTCCCTCTTCGGTGTCTACTCTGTTACAAATCTTGGTATCATCTGCAAAAAGGCATACTTTTCCTTCTAACCCTTCAGCAATGTCACTCACAAACATATTGAACAGGATCGGCCCCAGCACCGAACCTTGAGGGACTCCACTACTTACCTTTCCTTCCTCCGAGCGACTTCCATTAACCACCACCCTCTGGCGTCTGTCCGACAGCCAGTTTCTAACCCAGTTCACCACTTTGGGTCCTAACTTCAGCCTTTCAAGTTTGTTCAATAGCCTCCTATGAGGAACCGTATCAAAGGCTTTGCTGAAATCTATGTAAATTACATCTAGCATATGTCCTCGATCCAACTCTCTGGTCACCCAATCAAAAAATTCAATCAGGTTCGTTTGGCACAATTTAACTTTTGTAAAGCCATGTTGCCTCGGATCTTGTAACCCATTAGATTCAAGGAAGTGATAAAGTTAGCAGTTTTCCTGAGAAGAGTTTTGAAGAAAATGATCCCATGGATATACATTCCATATTAACTTTCATCAGTATCCTATGTTTTCATTTGGGTGGAAGATTTCCAGAAAATGAAATTGAGGATTAGTCTACTTTTGACTGTACAACAAAAAACAATGTGAATATGGATTTGGAGTTACACAAATCTGTAGTCTGTGTTCAAAATAGAGAAGACTTCTAATAGAGGAAAGTGTAATACAATGTTAATTAATACAAGTTCTTAGTTGCTGAAAGAAATGAAAAGCAAGTTGAGAAATACTTTTCTAGATATAGTGGAATTTGCACTTTATCAGAATGATCAATTTGAGGATTTGGGAAAATTGCTGGTTATTGGAGGAACATTCTTGGTGTCAAATGCAGACTATGAACATGGCTTTAGCCATACGAACAATTTAAAAATAAAATTGAGGAGGCTTCAGTAAGAAAATGTTGAAATCTTAATTTGTATTAAGAATTGTTGTTTATTGTGAGCTTCTATACCGCTACTAATGACTGGGGAGCCAATTCAGAGCATTTTGCATGAGCTTCTATAAAGGTGTTACAATACAGAGTTACAAAGAGCTTCTGCGAGGTGTTACAATACATGGACTTTATATTATCTTCAGGATGGGGGAATATTAAATCTAGATAGTTTATTCCGAATAGGTAAATGTTGAAGCTAGGGTGAAAAATCTTTGACTTTTAAATTCAGCTATGTAATATACAAATTCATATTACAATAAACAAATTGAAAAGTCATTACTTTTAATAGCCAAGTGAACCAACTAATATTGCAGCCACTATACTTATGTGACCTGAGTAGTGGGCCCATAATGTAGGTTATCATTACACATGGTGTACAAGATATAAATACAACCTATAAAAAAATTATAGGGAACATTGATCCAAGCATCATTAAGAAATGATATTAAAATTTTTTATAAGAACATTGGAAGAGAATTCATAAGAGATTTTGGTACTCTGCTATGTTAATTTCTTTGAAACATTTTTCCCATTAGGAAACCAGAATTGACTGACTCAGCTTCTGTGCTAGAAACCTTCAAATTCCTTGAAAATGCAGCCGCAGAATTCAGTGATGAAGAAGATGATGACAATGAAGGAAGAGACAAAACAGTTATTGATACTTCAACGGTGGGTGAAAATAATTGCTGTTTGCCATATTAATATATAGGAAGCAAACTAGTTATAAAGTGAAAATGACAGCCAGTTCTTGCATTTTTCAAAAAAAGTATCATATTTGCCTTAGGAAAATAAATTTACTGGAAATTATGATAATTTATGAAAACATTATTGTATAATCTTATTGGGACCAAATTTTCTCCTCTCAAGAGACTTCTGTCTGTTTAGAATTTT
Organism: Geotrypetes seraphini; assembly: GCF_902459505.1. NCBI lineage: Eukaryota > Metazoa > Chordata > Amphibia > Gymnophiona > Dermophiidae > Geotrypetes > Geotrypetes seraphini. Next base: position 292,051,221 of record NC_047086.1, read on the forward strand.
CCTACTTTTTGCTCTCTGTACTTCAGTTTTAGGCATACAACTGTATATTATCCTCTGTAATATATTTGAAATATTCTGTACATGAAAATGTAATTGATTAAATTTTTCATGTTAGGTTTGCAAGAGCATCTGAAGAAGGGGATTTCTGACCCTGAAAGCTAATATACATGCATTAATATTTGTGTATTAATCTTTGTTACATAGTGATAAAACTTCAGAAATAACTGTGAGGTAGTTTCATTATATAAGAAACAAGAGGTTGAGCATTATATGGAATTTTTGAGATATACGTCTCAAAATATATTGGGAAGGTTTTGGATGGTGTGAAAGGAACAGATATGCAGTTATATGGAACAGCTAGGAAATAGGTGGAATTTGAGGAGGTTGAGGGAGATGATGTAATAGGATTATTCGGAAAGTTTAAGAGAAAGTAGCTCCACTGATGAGTAAGATTATGAACAAATCCGTGAGAGATAGTTATTTCTAGCTGGATGTAAACCATCCACAGACCCATATTGAACGTAGTGACTAGTGCTGCCTGATTCAGGAAAAAAAAAGATTTGATTCAGCCTATTGAATTGATTTTTCTATTTGATTTTCAAGTGGGTGGTTTTTTTTTCCCCCCCCCAAACATCCTGGTGGATTTATTTTATAAGCAGCAAAAAATGTGGAGTGAAATAACTATTGCCAAAGATCATACATAATTCATTAATCAATACTGAAAAGAATGGTAAGGCTGAGCTTTCATTCAAAATATAAAACTCATTTGTGTCGAGACCTCAGAAATCACAATTGTGAAGTTTCATTGCTGTTTGAAGCCAAGTTCCAAACTTATAATGTTCAAAGAACGTTTATGATATTTATAATAATTATTGTTTTAACACAATAAGATTTTGCATTAAGGTTGGTGAGTGGTGATTGACCAGTGATTGATAAATTAATCCCTCGAATGGATCAGCTTAGGCTGCCCTATAGTGAGTTGGGGAATGAATTTCTAAGGTCTCACCACAAATGAGTTTTATATTTTGAATGAAAGCTCAGCCTTACCATTCTTTTCAGTATTGATTAGTGAATTATTTATGATATTTGGCAATAGTTATTTCACCCCACATTTTTGCTGTTTATCATTTTTGATTTTTCAATGGGATTTTTTTTTTGTTTTTTTTTATTTTGGGTTTATTTTATAGCATCTTCACCCCTTTTATAGCCTCTTCACCCCCTTTGCCCTCTCCTACCCACACTGGAGCTGTGGTGTAAACAAAACAAACAAAAAGTACTTTTCCTCTCTCTGTTAAATCCTAGCTCACGTTCGCGGTCTAACACCACTTCTGGTAGGATACACATTTCAAATCTGACATATTGTAATCACAAAATAGAAGAAAAAATTATTTTTTCTATCTTTTGTTGTCTAGTCATTATTCAAATCATTTTGGTCCCAGGCTCTGGTTGTCTTCTGATAACTTGCTTGCCAGGGTCTCCTGCCTATTTGTCATTTTCTTCTTTCTCAGTGCTACCCATCCATCTCCATCTCTTTCCTCCCCTTTCGTTTCCCTTCCCTCCCCTGGAGGTCCGGCATCTTTCCTTTTTTTTCGTCTCCATCCCCAGATCCACCTTTTCTCAACTACCCTTTCATCCTTCATCTCTCCCTCCTTCCCCACCACCCCAGGGCCCACCATATCTCCCTTTCTCTTCCTAACTATCCTCCTATCCAGTATCTCTATTCCCCTCCACACTATCTCTTGTGTCCAACTTCTCTCCCTTTCTGTTCCTTTACTCCCTAAATCCCATTGCCCACCATCTCTCTCCCTCTCCTCTGTTTTTAGACCCATTATTTCTCCCCCCCCAAAGTCCGGCATATGCACGTCTCTTTGAACACCCCTTCCCTCCGTGTACTTCTACACCAGGGCCCCACCTCCCCCGAAGGCCTGCCCCTCCTGAAGGCCTGCCCCCTACCCCCCTGAAGGCCTGCACACACCCCCTGAAGGCTGTACCAACCCTCCTGAAGGCCTGTTCCCCACCCCTTGAAAGCCTGCACCCCCCCCGACCTCCCGTGCATCCATTTACCTCCTAATGAGTTTGGCCTATTCAACTAAATATGGTCTATATACATGTATCTGTATCGTGTTTATTTTATCTTTGAAGTATTATCTTCCTCAGTGTCTAATTTTCTGGGCTTCAGTCCTTGGTTTTTTTATATCCTTTTGTGTTCTTCCTATCTGTTTCCTGATTTAGGGGAGGGGAGACTAGCCAACTGTCTGTTCTGTGTTGTTTTATTGGCTAAAGTACCGGATTTTTCGCTCCATAAGACACACTTTTTCTACCCCCAAAAATGTAACCCACCCACCCCTTTCAAGCTGGAGAGAACGAGTCTACCTTTTCGGCAGGGCTCTGTTGTGATGTTAAAAAGCGCGGGAGATGGGCAGCTATGAATCAGCTGGGAGAAGTGCGTGGCTGGGGAGTGACGTCAGGACAGGGCATGCGCGCAGTAGCAGCATGCTGCCTTCCCTTGTGGGCCGAGGCTCCCTTATGTTAAACGGCGTGTAGAGGAGCGCGCTGCGGGCCAGACTGTGGGTGGGCCAAAGAGGAGTAGAAAGTGCGGCCCCAAAGAGGAGTAGAGAGCACACACCGGTGTCCGAAGCAACAGTAACAGTGTGGAGCAGAGCCCCAGCGGGGTTCTCATTTTATCTTGACATGGCTTCCTGTGATCCTAGAAGCATCATCGCCACTATCGCCAGCCCTCCCACAGCTAGTACTACCACTGGGTGCGGTTAACAGGAACCAGACAGTATAGGGCTAAGGATAAAGGGGAAGAGGCAGGTTTTGACAGCTTCGTGTCTGTCTCTCTCCCCTTGACCCCCCATCCCGCCTTCGTCATGGTGTTCCATCAGGCCGTCCTGAAATTAGACAGGCTACAGGATTGAAATTACTCATTATTTATTTCTTCCATTTGTGCGTCGCACATACCTATACAAGCTCTTGGTGACATTACAGAGGAAGGGGCTAGAAGAGGGTAGGGAGGACAGTGGAGGGCAGGAAGATACAGGAGGAGAAGAGGATACAAGTGATTAGGTGCCAAATAGATGAGTTTTCAGTTTCTTCCGGAATTTGGTGTGGTTAGGTTCCGTCCTGGTCATTTCAGTAAGGTCATTCCAAGGTTTTACGTCTAGAAAGGTGAGCATGGAGTGGAAAACACGTTTGTATTGCACATTTTTTGTGGAAGGGAGATTTAGAAGTATTCTGTTGAGGGTTCTGCGGGAAGTAGACCATGCCTTGGAGAAGAGCTGGATGAGAGGAACTACAGAGTTTCTGTAAAGTATACGGTGAATGATGCATGAAGTTTAGAAGGTTATTTGTGACGGGATGGGTAACCATTGCAGTTGCCTGATGAAGGCTGTAATCGAGTCATATTTTCCGTAATATAATGTAATGATAGTGTTTTTTAGCTCAGGGAGCCTATGAGCCCCCTGCGAGGGGCATTCAGCATAGCTCCCTGTGCTAAAAACTTCTATTGCGGTTTAGTAAAAGAGGAGGGGGTATATTTGTCTATTTTTGTATGGTTATTACTGAGGTGACATTGCATATTTTAGCATCATCTGCCTTAACCTCTGAAACCCCCCCGAATACAAATGATAATTAACATTTTCTCTACGTACAGTGTGCTTTGTGTTTTCTTAAAATTTTATTGTTGATAGATCATTTTGACTTGGTCATTTTAAAAGTAGCTCCCAAGCCAAAAAAGTGTGGGCACCCCTGATCTTTACCATATAATACTACTCCCTCTCATTTTCTTTCTACCCTGTCTTTCCTGAATAGATTATAGCCTGGTATAACTATATCCCAGTCATGGTTCTCCATGAACAATATCTCTGTGATTGCCACTAAATCCAGCTCAGTCTCTTACAGCCTCTAGATCCGGAACCTTGTTTCATATACTTTGAGCATTAGTATACTGTATACTGCTTTCCACCCTTTTTTCCTCTTTGTTTAGAGCAGTGTCTCAGAAACTGTATACTGTGGCGAAATTCAGGGTGTGCCGCAAAATTCTAGCGAGGAAGAGAAGCACCGGTGCTGGCTGACTGCCTATAAGGGTGTGCCTCTTGTGGTGAGAGGCATGCCCTGTAGGCAGTCAGCAAATGCCGGCACCTCTCCTCCCAGAATAAGCAAGATCAGGACCGCAGTTGGGGAGCCTCAGCACATGCGCGGACATTAATGTGATGATGTCATACATGCTCATGACATCACATCGATGTCCATGCATGTCCGAATGCCCTCCAGCCACGGCCCCAAGTTTAGTGTTCCGCGGCTTCAAAAGGTTTGCGACACATTGGTTTAAAGGTATTTAGTGATTCACTTACCTGAGGATTTGGGGCTTTGATTACCCTACTCCCAGGGATAGGCAATTCTGGTTCTCGAGAGCCGGAGCCAGGTCAGGTTTTCAGGATATCCACAATGAATATTTATGAGATGGATTTGAATGCACTGTCTCCTTGAGATGCAAATCTATCTCATACATATTTATTGTGGATATCCTGAAAACCTGATCTGGCTCCGGCCTTCGAGGACCGTAATTGCCTAGCCCTGCCCTACCCCAATGATTATAGTTTAAAGTCCTCTTCATTAGATCAGTGATTCCCAACCCTGTCCTGGAGGAACACCAGGCCAATTGGGTTTTCAGGCTAGCCCTAATGAATATGCATGAAGCAAATTTGCATGCCTATCACTTCCATCATATGCAAATCTCTCTCATGCATATTCATTAGGGCTAGCCTGAAAACCCGATTGGCCTGGTGTTCCTCCAGGACAGGGTTGGGAACCACTGCATTAGATTAATCAGTCTGCTGCTGAAGACATTTCTTTTTTTTTATAATTCTTTATTTTATTAATTTTTACCAAAAAGATATAAAATATAATAATCTCAATACAAATTATAAATCACAATAACATAATTCAGAAATAAATACATATTGAGATAATAAATCTTATTATTCAAACATTGAGACCACCCTTCCCTCACCTCCCCCCTAAGATGCCTAGTATCTCTTCATAAGGATAGACTAATAAATAATTTAGATCTTCAAAAATCTTCTTTTTCTAATTCAATATACTTTCCCCACACATCTGTAAACTTTGCCCAATAATTTGTTAAGAGCCGATAATCTATATTTTTCGCAAACCAATCCTAAACGATCTCTCATATCTCTTATAGTGGGTGTATATTTGGAGTACGCCATTGCTGGGCCAATGTTAATCTAGCAGCTACGAATGCTATGTCCATAAGTTTAAGTTGTGAGGATGATAGCCCTTCTATTCCAATTCCCAGCAGTGCCTTATCAGCACCCATATCAAGAGGTATCTGGATTAATTTACTTACATAGTAAAATGCTTGTTTCCAATATTTCTGGTTCTTTTGACATTCCCACCACATATGATAGAATGTACCTCTTTTTCAACATCCGTTCCAACAAACATCATTTTTCTCATTAGTACATTTATTAATTAGTACCGGAGTAAATGTTAGAAGTTTAATAGCATTTTCCACCAAAGCAACTGCTCTAGCTATATGGAAGAGATGGGATACAGTCTTTCCCCACTCGTCAGTTGATCAATCCCTTCCTAAATCTCTTTCCCAGGCTTTCATATAAGATGTTTTCATATTCTTATCCTCATGTATAATTTTGTATAATCAGGAGATGCATTCTTTAGCAACTGGCTTCCCCCAAACCCTTTTCAAATTCAGATTTCCCTAAAACTTCTTTTCCAATCCCCTTACATATCATAATATAATTTTTCACCTGTAAATAGGGGTAGAGATCTCTTGCTTCCAGCTGATAATAATCCTAGAAATCTGCAAATGCTTTAATCTCTCCATCTTCCATAAATTGGCCAAAACATCTCAGTCCTTTATTCTCCCGTTTTTTAAAAATTCCCCCCTCCCTTCCTGGTTTAAAATCCTGTGCATATAGTATAGGAGAATAATAAATACTTATTTCCCTTTCTAAAAGTTTTTTCCTCGCACTTTTCCATATTCCCATAGAACATCTACTAAAGGGATTACTTATGTTCTTTATTTCCTTATCCCTCCAAACCAATGGTAAGTATTTCAAATCTCTAATACCTTCTATCCCATCTAACATTCCCTGTTCTACCCTTACCCATAATTTAGGTGGGTTCGAATGCAATTCAACTATCGCTCTTGATTGAGCCTCTCTAAAATAATTCTCCAAGGAAGGTAGACCCAATCCTCCTTCCTCCTTAGACTTAAACATTGGATTCTTTCCTCCCCAGATACATCTCATTATCATACTGTTCCACTTTTGAAAATACAGTTTTGGAATTTCTATCGGTAGTACTTGAAATAAATATAGAGATCTGGGAAGAATCATCATTTTAAATACTTCCATACGTCCTAACCATGAAATAAACATGTTATTCCACCTTTCTAAATCCCTCTGAATATCCATTACCAATGATGTATAATTTTACTGAAACAAGAGTGTCTATTCTGCACCCAATATTATTCCTAAATAACGAATAGGTCCCTTTACCGATCTCAAAGGTACTACTCTCCTTAATTCCTTAACCTTTTCCAAAGATGCTGATATATTCACCACTTCCATCTTGGATAAATTGGCCATATTACTCCATAACATCCTTAAGAGTATTCAAAGATGCCTCTGAAGCCTCAACAATAACCAAAATATCATCAGCAAACAGGGATAATTTTTGTTCTTGTCCAGCCACCCTCATACCTTTAATCTGTTGGGATTGTCTAATTTTTTTGTTCTAGGGGCTCAATAATTAATGCAAAAATCAAGAGAGACAGCGGGCATCCCTGCCTTGTTCCTCTCTGAAGATCAAATGTAGGGGAATAAATCCCATTTATTTTAACACATGCTAATGGGGAATTATATAATGTAAATATCCAATCTACATATCTTTTCCCAAATCCCATATGTTCCAGCACTGCTTCCATAAATTTCCATTCAACTAGGTCAAATGCTTTTTCAGCAACGACCAAGACTGCCACCCATTCTGTTCCCTCTTTTTTGGCCTTCTAAACCAAATCTAACACCTTTCTTATCCCATCAGCCGCCTGTCTCGCGCTGATAAACCCACTTGATCCGGGAGAATAAGTGTTGGCATAAGCGGTGAAAGTCTATTGGCAAGAATTCTAGCCATAATTTTTGTATCTATTCCCAACAGTGAAATAGGTCTATAACTAGCACACATTTAAGTAAAATTGTAATGTCTGCTAACCTCATAAGAACATAAGAAGTTGCCTCCACTGGGTCAGACCAGAGGTCCATCCCGCCCAGTGGTCTGCGCCCACCAGGTCCTTTGACCTGTGAAGTGATTTGACCATTTTTATATCCTACCTCTGCTTCCCTCAATCCTTTTATCCTTTAGGAACCTATCCAAACCTTCCTTGAACCCCTGTACTGTGGTCTGGCCTATCACAACCTCTGGAAGAGCGTTCCATGCGTCTACCACCCTCTGGGTAAAAAAGAACTTCCTAGCATTTGTTCTAAACCTGTCCCCTTTCAATTTCTCCGCGTGACCCCTAGTGCTTGTGATTCCCCACAGTTTGAAGAATCTGTCCTTATCCACTTTCTCTATGACCTTCAGGATTTTGAAGGTTTCTATCATGTCCCCTCTAAGTCTCCTCTTCTCCAGGGAGAACAGCCCCAGCATTTTTAACCTGTCAGCGTATGAAAAATTTTCCATACCTCTTATCAGTTTAGTCGCTCTTCTCTGGACTCCCTCGAGTACTGCCATGTCTTTCTTGAGGTACGGTGACCAGTACTGGACACAGTACTCCAGGTGCGGGCGCACCATTGCAAAATACAGTGGCATGATGACTTCCTTCGTCCTGGTTGTGATATCTTTTTGATGATGCCCAGCATTCTGTTTGCTTTCTTTGAGGAAATATGATAATTGTTCCCTGTCTTTTAAGCGATTGAACATTCTTACCAACAGAGAAGTTACAAAAGATATAAACTTTTTATAAAATAGACCCGTAAATCCATCCTTTCCTGGTGATTTACCTATCTTGATACTTTGTATTACTCCATGCACCTCATCCTCGGTTATGTCCTTGTCTAAACTTAGAGTCTCTGATTCTTGCGATTTCTTCAGTTCTAATTGAGATAGATATTGTGACAGTAAGCAGGGCCGCCATCAGAAATTTCTGGGCCCCTTACTGAGCAATCCTATTGGGCCCCCCACGCACCCCTTCTCCCCCCCCCCCCCCCCGACGCCTCCCCTTCTTCCATGGGCCGAATACACACATACTTTTCTGCTAATGCTCCACCTAAGCCAGTCCCTTAAAATCTTCTCACGTCCATTGGGTGATTTGGCATAGAGGAAATATTCATAAAAAGAACGTCCGTCAAGATCTTTACTCATAGACTGTGCCATTTGCTTTAAATCATCTTCCATCATTAATCCAAATTGCACAATTCTTTCTCTGTCTTTGTCCTGAAAGGCATCTGGCCACATTGCTGGATCCTTCCAGTCAACAAATTTATGAGCAGGCGCGGAGAACGCATTTTTAAACAAATGTAGTTTATCCTTGTACTCCTTATGTAATTTTAATCATCTATGGATATGTTTGTATGTTTATTGTTCAAATGGTTTTATTTATTTCCCCAAATTTATTTTTGTTTTACGCATTGAAAATATTTGATATTGCGTTTAAATCAAAATCTCAATAAACTTGAAATGAGTGCCCGTGAGATTGTGGGAGGGTTAAATACTCAAAACTTAGAAGAATAACAATTTACTTAAAGTTTTTGCTACGCCAGGTTTCTGGTATCTTTACATACAGTGGCATACGTAGCATATGTAACACCCGGGGCCCATCATTTTTTGGCACCCCACCCCCCCATCTGTAAGAAATACATGATTTTTAGTAACCAACCACACGTCACACATGAGTACCTAGGAAAAGGCAGCATCTTACATATTGCAGTGAGCAGTACATCAATACACCCATTGTAAAACTAAACAAGCCAGACCAGCACAGATCAATCCTAACAGAAAACCATGTCTTTCGAACACACAGAACACAGAAAACACCGTCACCTAGTATGGAATATGTCATCACAAACTAACCCCTCACTCTTTTACAAAACTGTAGTGTGGATTTTAGCCACAGTGGTAACAGCCCTGACGCTCATAGAATTCTGAGCATCAGAGCTGCTACCACCACGGCTGGCGCTAAAAAATGCTCCACAGTTTTGTAAAAGGGGGGATAAAATAGAAATACACAGTTTCAACGCTCTAGCTCAGAGGTTACCAAACTTTTTGAGCTTGTGAGCTACTTTAAAATGACCATGTCAAAATGATCAACCAACAATAAAATTAAAAAACACAAAGCACACTATAATAATAATAATAACTTTATTTTTGTATACCGCCATACCCAGAAGAGTTCTAGGCGGTTCACATTGGTTAGAACAAATTACAAGAGGTTACATGCCAAATTGATCATAGAGTTGCGGACAGCAAGGAGAAAGAAGTTACAAATGGGTATATACCAAATTGATCATAGAGTTGCGAATAGCAAGGAGAAAGTAGTTACAAGTGGTTACATTCCAAATTGATCATAGAATTACGAACTACAAGGAGAAAGAAGGGGGGAGAGGAGGGAGACGGGGGGGGGGGGAGAAGTTTCGGGAGGAGGAGGATTGAAGGAAGGCGCATTAGGGACTTTAAGGTGGGTTTTAAGTGTTTTTCTGAAGTCGAGGTAGTTGTGGGCTTTGAGGACCATTTGGGCCAGCCAAGGGTTTAGTTTGGCAGCTTGGAAGGCATAGGTTTTGTCAAGGAATTTTTTTGATTGGCATAGTTTTAGGGAGGGGTAGGCGAAGAGTTGGATTTTGCGGGAGGTCTTATAGTTGTGGTTTAGGGTAAAGTGAGGGGTGATGTAGCTTGGAGATAAACCAAATATTGTTTTGTAGCAAAAACAGGCAAATTTGAATATGATTCTGGATTCTAGTGGGAGCCAGTGTTGTTTGTGGTAGAAGGGGGTGATGTGGTCCCATTTTTTCAGGTCGAATATGAGGCGGACAGCAGTGTTCTGGATCATCCTAAGTCTCCTGATGGTTTTCTTTGTGGTGCACAAGTAAATGATGTTGCAATAGTCCAATATGCTGAGGATGGAGGATTGTACTAAGAGGCGGAAGGAAGTGTCGTCAAAGTATTTTTTTATGGTGCGAAGTTTCCATAGTATCGAGATACTTTTCCTGACTGTAATATCGGTGTGTTTCTCCAGGGATAGATGTTTGTCTAGTGTTACTCCTAGTATTTTTAAGGTTTGTTCGAGGGGGAAAATGGATCCTTTTACTTGAATTGAGGTGTCTTTGATTTTGTCTTTGGGGGTTGCTAGGAAGAATTTTGTTTTGTCTGGGTTTAGTTTTAGTCTGTAGGATAGCATCCAGAGTTCTATCTGATTCAGTATGCTTGTGAGGGAGAAAATGTTAATTATCATTCCTATTCTGGGATTTTTTCAAAGAGGTCAAGGCAGATGACTCTATGCATTGTCACCTCAGTAACAACCATACAAAAATAGACAAATATACCCTCCATCCTTTTTATTAAACCACAATAGCAGTTTTTAGCGCAGGGAGCTGCGCTGAATGCCCAGCGCTGCTCTTGACGCTCATAGGCTCCCTGCGCTAAAAACCACTATTGCGGTTTAGTAAAAGGGGACCATATTGTAAAATATAGACAGCAGATATAAATTCAGAACTGTGCATAGTAAGTGAAGGGAAGTTTTCATCTCTGGGAATTTACCCAGTTAACTATTAAGTTATTTGGGCAAATTCCTTTGAAAACTGTGGTAATACTGCCTCCACTTTGCTAAATTTAAAATAAAATCATTTTTCCTACCTTGTCTGGTGATTTCATGAGTCTCTGGTTGCACTTTCTTCTTCTGACTGTGCATCCAATCTTTCTTCCCTTCTATCAGCCTGTATGCTTTCTCTCCTCCACACCTCATTCCCTCCCCCAACTTTTTCTTCCTCTCTCCCTGACCTTTCTTTCTTTTTTTCTGTTTCTCTTCTTTCCTTCTGTTTCCCTGCCTGCCCCCTTTCTTTCTTTCTCCCTGCCGTTCCCCAAGCCACTGCCACTGCCATCGGGGAACAGGACCCACCAATGGATAACAGGCCCCAAAGCTGACGCATGCTCTCCCTGCTTCGGGCTGATCAGTCTTCCTCTCCCCGACGTCAATTCTGCCATCGGAGAGGAAGTTCCGCCCAGCCAGGCAGTGATTGGCTGGCCCGAACTTCCTCTCCGACTGCAGAATTGACGTCGGGGAGAGGAAGACTGATTGGCCCGATAGATTAGATCGCCAAGACAAAGTGAGTCCTGGGTGATCGACTCACTTTGCCTTGGCAAGCTACTGGTGCCCCTGCCTTAGAACACTGCCTAGGACCCTGGGGGAGCCCGGGCCCCCTGTCAGCTCCGGGCCCCTGAATGCAGGACTGGTAGTACTGCCCTGATGGCGGCCCTGACAGTAAGGCCTCTCATTCCTGATATTCTGATGCATATAATGCCTTATAAAACTCCAAAAACCTATTACAACTTATATCTGCAGGATTGTCAAGCCAGAGATGGTATAGAGTGGATCAAAAGAAGAGACTACAAAGACAACCAAAATAAAAATGTTTAGCTTAATATTAAAAACTGATATATAATAAAGATTAGAAGTTGAAATGGGATAGATAAGAAATAAAAGCTGTGGAGAAACGGGATAGGGTTAACTTTCTTTGAACCTGATGTCTGGAATTGGACCTGGCTTCTGGTCTTATCTACTGGAGGTTGGATCCGGACCCAGAGATAGGGGATGATGGGGATATGGATGGGGAGGGGGATGATTGGGGATTTTAGGGGAGATTAGATGGGTTTGGGGGGAAGGGGAAGGAGATGAGGAGACCTGGGAGAGAAATTATAAATCCTGTAAGGATAGGAAAAATAAAGAGAATAAAACGAAAAGATTATTAAAGAATGAATTAAAGTAAGATAAGACTGGGAAGTCTAAATGTTAATGGACTCAATATACCTTGAAAATGTCAGTTGTTTTTAAAGGAAATGAGAAGGCTGAATTATGATATTTGTTTTGTACAAGAAATGCACATACAAAAAACAGGAGAAAAGATAATTCATTTTAAAGATTACCCGACGCGAGTATGGGCTTCTAATAAAAAGGAGAAAAAGAAGGCAGGGGTGGGGGATACTATTTGATAAAAAAATTGAAAGTTATTACAAAGGCTGAGTGGAAGGATGATGAAGGGAGATGGATTATATGGGTGGGAGAATTGAATGGGGAAAGGTGACTTTGGTGAACCTCTATGCTCCTAATATCAACCAAGGGAAATTTTTTGACTATAATTTTGAAAAATCAAGAAGGAATATTACTGGTGGGAGGGGATTTTAATTTGGTGTTAGATCCTCGTTAGGATTCCACGAGCAATAAAGGCGATAGATCTAAAAAAGATAGGAAACACTTAAAAAAACTCCTGGAAGTATTACACTTATTAGATGGATGGTGGAATCTGCATACATTAGGAAGAGATTATACTATTATTCATCCCCACATAAAGTTTATTCCCATATTGATATGATTTGGTTGGATAAAACTTTGGGAGGTACATAAGAACATAAGAATTGCCGCTGTTGGATCAGACCAGTGGTCCTTCATGCCCAGCAGTCTGCTCATGCGACGGCCCTTGGTCAAACACCAGCGCTCTAACTGAGACTAGCCCTACCTGCGTACGTTCTGGTTCAGCAGGAACTTGTCTAACTTTGTCTTGAATCCCTGGAGGGTGTTTTTCCCTACAACAGACTCCGGAAGAGAGTTCCAGTTTTCTACCACTCTCTGGGTGACGAAGAACTTCCTTATGTTCGTATGGAATCTATCCCCTTTCAATTTTAGAAAGTGCCCTCTTGTTCTCCCTACCTTGGAGAGGGTGAACAACCTGTCCTTATCTACTAAGTCTATTCCCTCCAGTACCTTGAATGTTTCAATCATGTCCCCTCTCAATCTCCTCTGTTCGAGGGAGAAAAGGCCCAGTTTCTCTAATTTTTCACTGTACGGCAACTCCTCCAGCCCCTTAACCATCTTAGTCGCTCTTCTCTGGACCCTTTTGAGTAGTACCGTGTCCTTCTTCATGTACTGCGACCAGCGTTGGATGCAGTACTCCAGGTGAGGGCACACCATGGCCCGGTACAGCGGCATGATAACCTTCTCCGATCTGTTCATGATCCTCTTCTTTATCATTCCTAGCATTCTGTTCGCCCGTTTTGCTGCCGCCGTACATTGCGTGGATGGCTTCATCGACTTGTCGATCATAACTCCCAAGTCTCTTTCCTGTGAGGTCTCTCCAAGTACTGTTCCGGACATCCTGTATTTGTGCATGAGATTTTTATTACCTACATGCATCACTTTACACTTATCCACGTTAACCCTCATCTACCATGTTGATGCCCATTCCTCGAGCCTGATTATGTCATGTTGCAGATCTTCGCAATCACCCTGTGTCTTCAAATTTAATCACTTAAACTAATAGATGCAAAAATAGAGGAAATTAGTTGGGCAGACCAGGCCCCAATTTGGGTGGATTTAGTATAGGGAAATTCTAAGATAGGGACACGGTACTGGAAACTAAATGATACTTTGTTAAAAGACCGTAAGGTGGCCCAGAAGATAGAACAAATTATTAGAAACTTTTTAGAAAACAATAGTATTGATCACTACTCACCTGTTACGATTTGGGAATCTTTAAAAACTGTTTTAAGGAGAGAATTGATCTCTATAGCTTCTCATAAGAAAAAGATTAGGGAAAGGGAGGAAAAAAAATTGAGAGAAAAACTGAGAATAGTATCCAAAAAAGGTCCAAAAAAGACTGGTGAACTCAAGATATCACACACAGTTCTTTATTTCTTTAGTACACCATATATCAACTCTATATGCGCATGTTTCGGCCAAAGAGGCCTGCACCAGGAGTCTCATAAATCTGTATAAAGGTCAAAAAATCGCATCCAGAGTTCAATATACAATGACATACATCACGCTGTAAAGAACGCCATCATTTGCCTTCTGCATACAGTGTGATGTATGTCATTGTATATTGAACATGGATGCGATTTTTTTTTACATTTATACAGATTTATGAGACTCCTGATGCAGGCCTCTTTGGCCAAAAAATGAGCATGTAGAGTCGATATATGGTGTACTAAAGAAATAAAGAATTGTGTGTGATATCTTGAGTTCACCAGTCTTTTTTGGACCTTTCCACTATTCTGAGTATGAGTGTTGTTTTTGTGGATTTGACTCTCCTGTGTTCTAGAAATTGATAATACAATATAAGAAAGGATGGGGGGGGGGGGGGGGGAGGAGCAGCTTAGGATTCAAATAAGAGATACGTATGGTTTTGGGAAAAATGGAAGATGAAGTTATTCAATTTAATTTAAACCACCTTAGACTTAAATATTATGAATCTGGGAATCGGGCAGGAAAATTATTAGCACATCGTATCAAGGTACAACAATTGCAAAGCAATATTATGAGTATACGCTCTAAACAAGGAGATGTTTTGACAAAAGAGAAAGATATATATGATAAGTTTTTGGAGTTCTATAAGGAATTATATGCTGGAGCTATTTCTTACATTCTTTGATAAATGTACACCATCCCTAATCATCAGCCCTTGGAAAATCATCCCATGGTCCAGGAAGCTGAAACGTTTTCTATGACACCATCCATGCAGCCATGCATTCATTTCCAGGATGCAAGCTTCTCTGCCTTGGCCTTTACCATTTTGCAGGGAGGATTGGCGAGAATACCACTTGTGCACCTGACTGCTGCACCTTCTTTCTCAGAATCACAAAGTCACTTTTGATATGTTTGGAGGGGTACCTAGCAGTATTATTGCCAACATGGATGAGCAGCAATGGATAATAGTAATCCACCAGAGATCTGTAGGAAACCTCAAACATTTGAAGCTTTTACCCCCTCCCTGTCACACCTTACCACTGAGGCCTCGACAGGTTTCTAGTGAAGGAAACGTTTCTGATGTTGTCCCTGGCAACTTTATATCTCTCTTAGATCGCAACGACTGGCTATGCTTTCTAGATCTCACTCACATTCCAGTGAATCCAACCTCCAGAAAATTCCTCACATTTCAGGTGGCAAAGCACTATTATCAATACAAGGTCCTGCCCTTTGGCCTTTCATCCTCTCCCAGAGTATTCACTAAGTGCCTGGTGGCAGGGGGCTTGCGGTCTCAGGGTCTCGAATTGTTCCCCTATCTGAACGATTGGCTGATCCAACCTCTCAAGGGGTGATTGCAGCAACTCGCTTAACAATTTTCTTCCTTCAACAGTTGGGTTTTGAAATCAATTTTCCCAACTTCAACGCTCTCAGAATTTGCAATTTATTGGAGCTCTGCTAGACACCATTCATCTCAGAGCATTTCTCCCTCAGCAAAGACTAGAAAATTTGATTCAGCTTTGCACTCGGACTTCTCTCCTGCCATCACTCTTGGCCAGGAAAATGATGGTGCTACTGGGTCACATGGCTTCCAAGGTGCATGTTACTCCATTTGCGAGACTTCATCTCCGGGCATCTCAGTAGTCTCAAGCGCTCGACCCAATGTCTCAACACATTACCATCACTCTTTCACTTTGACAATCTCTGCAGTGGTGGATGAACTCGTCCAGTCTTTCCAGAGGGTTGTTGTTCCACACACCTCCACATCAGAAGGTTCTGATAACGGACTTGTCCACTTACGCTTGGGGGGCTCATCTGGATTGTCTTCGCACTCAAGGTCACTGGTCTGCCCAGAACAGCCTTTGCTATATTAATCTGTTGGAATTTCGAGGGATCTTCAATGCTCTCAAAGCTTTTCAGTACATTGTCACCAATCACGTCCTTCTTATTGTTCATTTATGCTAATTCAGTAGTCTCCAAAGTAGATTTTTGCCCTAATGAATTGGGTGCTGACAGAAAGAAGAATGATAGGTAGAGGGTCCAGTGACATCACTGCCTGAAGAGGTCTCTTTTTCTTTAACCCTTATATTCTGCCGACTAGTTGAGAAGAGTTGTGGTACAGTTCTTCCTATCTGCTGCTTCCTTCTCTGCCATTTTTCTCTCCAGTCAGAACCATACAAGGCTCCATTTTTTGGAAGTTCTAAAACATGATTATAATATTGGGGGGGGGGGGGGGGGGGTTGGGGAAAACAAAACTCATGTTTGCCTAGGGTACATTAAAGGGTTAAGCCTGCCTGGGACTGCCTACCTTTAAGAACTACCAGGCAAAGAAATTTACTTCAGGAAAACTATACATATACATTTATATCTTCTATTCGTTGTATATAGACTTATTGAGGAGAAAAACAAAAATTCACAGTATCACCTTGCCTCCCCCTCAAATATTTCTGATTACTTAAGATAAAAGTATGCATATATAGGTGCTACATACAAATTTTACCCAACTATTGGGCAGATAGTTTTATAAAATTCCATTTCCATGGATAATGCACTGCTTTACCTGTGAAAACGGCTGTAAAACATTAACTGCTCATTCTTCCAAATATTGAAAAATCTGACTAAATATATCTGTTGGTTCTGATATTTTTAAATGCTTATTGTAAACTTTGAGTTGGGCATTTTGCTAAGAGAGAATATTTCTATTGGCTGTGAAGCAGAAGTTTAAAAAGAAGCTGTATACTGTAATATTTTAAGTTAATAATTGTCACTCTGTGCCAGTTTTAAACAATTAGCTAACATTGCTTGGGGTTTATAGATTTCTTTGCTTCTTTTGGGCTTTCTGCTTGGACTGTCATCTACTGTGGCCGTTGCACCATGAGTCTTCATTCACAGTTTTGTAATGCTGGTATCACTGTGACTAAGTCCCTCCTTTGTAACAAAGACAATTCTGTGATTGAGGCAGTGACAATGGTTTCCTGCAGAGCCTGGCACAAGCTCACCCTTGAGCCTCTAGTAGTTTTATCTGTTGTGTTTAATTCTGTTTTCCCCAGTAAGCATTTATTTTTAATACAATTTTTATCAGTGTGTTGGTGGATCAGGGCCAGGACCAGCTTGAGTTGAAAGACCAACACAATCCATTTAGTACTCTTTATTTACTGATTCAGTCCAGGCCAGAAAGACCAAAAAGGGTTTTACTCGTATTTGAATTTTTTAGGCAAAAAGATGGTATCATTATCAGCATCAAATATATGTAAGCAGAAGTAAAGTAGAAAAAGTAGTTTAATCACTTGCACTCCTTAATAGGGTTTCCTAATGGACACGCTTTTTAAAAAGTCATTGTCAGGAGTCCTTTTACAACTGAGGATCTTTGCCCAGAAGGAATACTGTATATACTTAAATATAAACAGAGATCTTTGGTCAAAAAAAAGGCCCCAAAATGGTCTCGGCTTATATTCGAGTGAGTACTTATCTGCCCCCCCTCCCCCCCCGCAGGGCCTGGCATAAGACCAGGTGGTCCAGCGGTAGGCTGGGATCAGAGGGATTCTACCTGCCTCCTGTCCCGGCCGACTGTTAAAACTTTTACCTACTTGGCATAACTTTAAAATCCTCAGCAGCCAATCACTAGCGCTCCTGCTTCAGTTCACTGCTGGACCACCGAGGATTTTATATGTTGTGGAGGTGAGAGAAGTAAAAGTTTTAACTGTCTTGGCTCACCGCTGGCCCACCAGGTCTTATGGCAGGCCCAGTGGAGGGAAGGAGGGACAGGGGAGGGGGGGGAACAGGGTGCCGAGCCTGGCAGGGAATGAAGGGGAACATGGGGCAGGGCACTTGAATACTAACACCCCATTCCCCAATTTATATTATTCAACCTTTTTTCCTTTTTTGGGGGGAAAAGGTTACCACTGTTTATATTCGGTTCAGCTTATATTTGAATATATATGGTATTTATCTGAGGATTTCCAGTGCAATAGGTGAGACATTCTAGACCACAGTTCTTCAACCGCCGGTCCGCGGACCGGTGTCGGTCCGCAGAAAATTTCTGCCGGTCCGCGCAGGGCCGGCGAGATCAAGTCGGCAGTTAAATTTCCTGACGACTGCGGTTCCTCCCGACTGCGGTTCCTGCTGATTAATGTTCCTCCCAGCCTCAGGCGATCAAGATAGGCTACCAACGTCGGGGCCTTCCCTCTGTGAGTCTCGCCTGTTCGGAAACAGGAAGTTGAAACAAAATAGGCGGGACTCAGAGAGTGAAGGTCCCGTTGTCGGCAGCGTGTCTTGATCGCCACCCCTGCCGAGTTGCTGAAGAGGGCCGTGGGGAAGTTGCGATTAGACTGGAGAGAGCTGCAGATTCAGGTGCAGGTGGAGGGAGATGGTCAGCGTGTGTGAACAAGATCCTAGGGAGCCTTCACAGTGGCTGTCTCTCCTCCCACCAGCTCTCCAATTTGCCAGGGCAGTGATTTACCGGCAACTTCCTGCAGGCAAGTACCGAGAGCTGCTGGAAGGGGAGGAAGCCAATGTAGGAGGCTGGGAAGGTGCTGGAAAAGGGAGAGCTGTTACTGGACTTGAAGGGAATTAGAAGGAGAGATGCTGCTGGGAGGGGAGGAGGGAAAGGTATGGGAAGAGAGTTAATGTTGGATAGAGGGAGGAGGGAAGGGAGAAGAAGGAGAGATGCTGCTGGAAGGGGAGGAGGGAAAGGTATGGGAAGAGAGTTAATGTTGGATAGAGGGAGGAGGGAAGAGAAGGAAAAAAAGGAAGGAGGGTAGGGAGAAAGAAAAAAGGAAGGAAACAGCTGGCAGGGAGATTACAGGAGGGGAAGGGGGTCAGGGTGGAATGGAGAGATCAGATGAGAGAAAGGGGAGAGAGGAATGAGAAAGTAGAGAGACATTGATGCTGGAAAGGGGGTCAGCAGATAAATGAGAGAGGGATAAAGATGCTAGATCTGGTGTAGGAGAGATAAAAATGAAGAAGGCAGTGAAGCTGGAATGAATGATGTAAAAAGGAGAGAGGAGGATGGACAAGGAAGAAGGGCATAGAAAGAAGTCAGATACATATGGAAGGGGGAGAGGGCAGACATTGGATGGAATGGGCAGATGCTGGAAGGAAAAGAGTGAAAAGAAGATGAAAGCAGAAACCAGAGACAACAAAAGGTAGAAAAAAATAATTTTATTTCTATTTTGCCATTAGAATATATCAGATTTTTAATTATATACCTGCTAGAGACAAAACTGGGGACTGCAGTATTCTGTTAGTATAATATTTCTATGTAGCATTCTATAATAACTTGGCTTGTTCAGTTTTCTTGATAATAGAGGGGATATATGTGAAGGGGAGGGGAGACAGGGTTTTTGTTGGTCTGTGCTCTGTATATTTGTATTTATAAAATCACAATTGTTCAGAATATTGTTTCTTTTTATACTTTAATAAAATACGTTCAATATAAAATCATAATTGCGGCTTGTGCAGATGGGATCAGATGGTTTGCGGGGACCGAGCTCGCGGAGATGGGGCGTAAACGGGGTTTTTAAATTTTAGTCCTAGTAGTTTGCCGGTCCACAAAATAATTCTTTTATTTCTGCCGGTCCACAGGTGTAAAAAGGTTGAAGAACACTGTTCTAGACCATAGGGTTATTTCCCATTACCCATATGGATTTTTCACTTAGCCTCATGAGTACTTCACAGGCTAGCTGAGCTCCTCCCATCAGTCTTTCTCTTCTGCATAAGAACGTAAGAATAGCCTTACTGGGTCAGACCAATGGTCTATCAAGCCCAGTAGCCCATTCTCACGGTAGCCAATCCAGGTCACTAGTACCTGGCCAAAACCCAAGGAGTAGCAATATTCCATGCTGCTGATCCAGGGCAAGCAGTGGCTTCCTCCATGTCTTTCTCAATAACAGACTATGGACAGACTATGGACTTTTCCTCCAGGAACTTAGCCAAACCTTTCTTAAAACCAGCTGTGTTATCCACTCTTACAACAATCTCTGGGAATGCGTTCTAGAGCTTAACTATTCTCTGAATGAAAAAAATTTCCTCCTATTGGTTTTAAAAGTATTTCCCTGTAACTTCGAGTGTCCCCTAGTCTTTGTAATTTTTGACAGAGTGAAAAATTGATCCACTTGTACCTGTTCTACTCCACTCAAGAGCTGAAGAGCCCTGTTTTATAGTCTTTCCTCATACAAGAGGAGTTCTATCCCCTTTATCATCTTGGTTGCTCTTCTTTGAACCTTTTCTAGCGCCACTATATCTTTCTTCAGATAATGAGACCAGAGTTGAACGCAATACTCCAGATGAGGTTGCACCATGGAACGGTACAGGGGCATTATAACATTCTTAGTCTTGTTAACCATCCCTTTTTTAAATAATTCCTAGCATCCTGTTTGCTTTTTTGGCTGCTGTCACACATTTGGCAGAAAATTTCATCCTATTGTCTATGATGATACCCAGATCCTTTTCTTGGGCGCTAACCCCCAAGGTGGACCCTAGCATCCGGTAACTGTGATTCAGTTTATTCATCTCAATGTGCATCACTTTGCATTTGTCCACATGGCTGCAGGTGTTAGAGTTCTGCTCTCCCACATTTATTATTTTTAATTCGGTGAAGCTTCGTTCCCTTTCGTGGTTCTTTGGCATATCAAGCAATTTTAACTGGTTGCCTGCTTGAGAATTCGCAGACTTCGGTCTGTAGCCAGTCTGTTAGCCAGTCTGCTTAGTCTTCCTTGGAGTTCAGGGCTATCCTTGACCTAGTCTCGCTCCCTGTTATACGAGGGGTCGAGCTCAGACTGTGTAGCGCGCTTAGGGGACTCAACGGTGTTCCGCAGCGTGCTGATCTAATCTAATCTAAACCTTAAGTTTATATACCGCATCATCTCCACGAATATGGAGCTCGACACGGTTTACAAGAACTTAATAGGTAGAGAAGGAGAAAGGTTTACATGAAACTTATGTGTAGAAGGGAGGAGAAAAAGGGGGGAGGATAGAGTTACAATTTGGTAAAAAGCCAAGTTTTCAGTTGTTTGCGGAATAATTGGAGGGAGCCCAGGTTCCGCAACGGGATGGTGAGGTCGTTTCAAAGTCCTGTGATTTTGAAAAGAAGGGATTTTCCCAGTTTGCCTGCATAGTGAATGCCGCGTAGAGAGGGGAAGGCTAGTTTATACCTTTGGGCAGTTCTGGAGGAGTCGGGACTGGAGGAGTTGAAAGATAGTGGGATAAGGGGAGGAAGGATGCCGTGAATGGTTGTGTTTTTGCGCCTCTGCCTGTCCAGATGCGCATCCAGTGGCCCGCAGGGATGGAGGCATAGTCAAATAGGGGTGTTTGACTAGCAGCCCAAACATCAGTTTGAATATGAATTTCTAGCAGTGTGGCAATGAATTCTAAACTGGCCAGGTCTGTCTCTCTCTGGTAACTGTGAGTACAGGAGTCGACAAGCTCCAAAATTGATCTTTTAAAAGTTAATTTTGAGGAGTTTTGAAGATTTCATTGTGTTCCTCTAAGTTTCCCCACCTGAAATTTATTATTTTTATAATTTTTAACATTTCTGAAATGTTTTTGGTGCTTTTTGAAGTTTTTAATGAGTTTTTCAACTTTTCCCTGCTTCTGTAAAATTCAGAATTTTGCCAGGAAAACTGCTGGAATGGAGTCCTTTGGTCTCCTTGTGTGGATTCATGCCAAATTTGGTAATAAATTGCCGCATTTAGAGCATTTTGTGCCACGCGGCACAGTTGGGGGGGGTAACTAATGGTTCAGCCTCCCCTTCACAGAAGCAGGTGATTACATGCTCAGCTAGCCCATTGGGGCGGCTGCATTTATTTTAGGGGCTTGGTTTTGTGGTTTGGCTGTCCACCGCGAGAAGCGCCCATGGGAATCATCTAAGTGTGCCTCTATGCCCCAGGGTCCAGATGCCTTCTCGGAGTTCTTGAAATTTTTATGGTCCGAGTTTCAATCAAGGGGTCCAGCTGCTGGATGTTCATCTGTTGACCCTCTGCCGTCACACAGTTCTGGTATTTCTTAGGGGACGTCAGTTTCTCAGACCATCTGGCTGTTTCACAGTCTGTTCAGGAGACTACAGCGGAGGATCCGTACCTCGCTGATCATTTATTCCCCGGATTGGAGAATCCGGTTTGGGATACTGGATCCGTGGATCCCTTAGGGGCTCCGGATCCTG
Source organism: Geotrypetes seraphini (assembly GCF_902459505.1). Taxonomy (NCBI): domain Eukaryota; kingdom Metazoa; phylum Chordata; class Amphibia; order Gymnophiona; family Dermophiidae; genus Geotrypetes; species Geotrypetes seraphini. The sequence continues at coordinate 292,073,369 of NC_047086.1, forward strand.
GAGAAGACCCGACTGTGGTGCACTTGTTTAAAATTGCGGCACTCCCTGACTTGATTGCTGAATCTTTACAAGGAATTGGTCTTGGATGACAAGCCCCCTCCTTCCTCTTCCATGGCTCCGCAGTACATGCACCCAATCTGCCATTTTTCTCTTGCATCCGGATTTGAGTTTTTTAGTCACAGAGCAGTTTGACTCTCCGGGAGGTCCCTTGCGGAGTACTCGGTCCTGTCTCATTTGTATCCTTTGGCGCAGGAATGTCAGCAGCTGCTGGGACAACCCAAGGTGGATTCTTTGGTGGCCCAGGTTACCCGGCACACTTCGCTACCTAGTGATGAGGGTGTTGTATTAAAGATATGCAGGATCGCTGGGTGGATGTGATTCTTGTGAAAAATTTTAAGACAGCTAATTTAGGTGTCAAAGCTACTGTGGCTATGCCATTTGTGGCCTGCGCCTTTGGGACTCGGCTGCATACGTTAGAGACTGAGGCAGTAAATCCTCCTCCTCAGATTCTTATGGCTGGGACAGACTACTGTATTTCTTTGAAGGGGTGAATGAACACGTGGATAAAGGTGAGCCAGTTGATATTGTGTATTTGGATTTTCAAAAGGTATTTGACAAAGTACCTCATGGAAGACTTCTGAAGAAATTAGAAAGTCCTGCGATAGGAGGCAATGGCCTATTATGGATTAAGAACTGGTTGAAAGACAGAAAACAGAGAGTAGGTTTAAATGGTCAATATTCTGAATGGAGAAGGGTAAATAGTGGGATCCCCATGGGTCTGTATAGGGACTACTTCTTTTTAACATATATATCAATGATCTAGAGATGAGAATAACTAGTGAGATAATTAAATTTGTGGATGACATAAAGTTACTCAAAGTTGTTAAATCACAAGAGGATTGTGAAAAATTGCAAGAGGATCTTGTGATACTGAAAGACTGGGTATCAAAATGGCAGATGACGTTTAATGTGAGCAAGTGCAAAGTGATGCATGTGGGAAAGAGAAATCTGAACAATAGCTACATTAATTAGGGTTCCTCGTTAGGAGTTACTTCCCAGGAAAAGGATCTAGGTGTCATCATTGAGGATACGTTAATCTCTCAACTCAGTATGCTGCAGCAGCTAAGAAAGCAAATAGAATGTTAGAAATTATCAGGAAAGGAATGGAAGACAAAGATGAAAATGTTATAATGCCCTTGTATCAGTCTATGATACAGCCACACCTCGAATACTATGTGCAATTCTGGTCACTGTATCTCAAAAAAAGATATAGCAGAATTAGAAAAGGTACAGAGAAGGATGATGAAAATGGGATGGGATGACTTCCCCATGAGGAAAGGCTAAAGCGGCTAGGGCTCTTCAGCTTGGAGAAGAGATGGTCCAGGGGTGATATGACAGAGGTCTATAAAATACTGAGGGGAGTGGAAAGGGTAGATGTGAATCACTTGTTTACTCTTTCCAAAAATACTAGGACTAGGTGGGAATACGATGGAGCTACTAAGAAGTAGATTTAAAACAAACCAGAGAAAATATTTCTTCACATAATATATAATTAAACTCTGGCATTCATTGCCAGAAGTTGTGGTTAAAATCAGTTAGCTTAGCAGGGTTTAAAAAAGGTTTGAATAATTTCCTGAAAGAGAAGTCCATAGCGTCTCGGAGGTCTTGGTAGGAGATACGCTAGCCTCCATCGACCACAATATGGTATGGTTCAACCTCAGGAAAGGCTTCACTAGATCAAGCACGAAAACAAAGATACTCAACTTCCGAGGCACTGACTTCGAACATATGGGAGATTTCGTCCATTGGGCACTGCAGAACCAAGCTGAGACCGATAATGTGGAGGCTATGTGGTCAACCCTGAAATCTACCCTACATGAAGCAATAAGCCGCTACGTCAAATCAGTAAATAAACAGCAAAGAAACAAAAAACCCCAATGGTTCACCACGGAAATCTCGCATCTTGTTAAAGAGAAGAAAAAAGCATTTATTTCCTACAAGCAAACGGAGAATAGGGAAACCAAACTAGAATATACGGCCAGGTCTACAGCAGTCAAAACAGCAGTTAGGGAGGCCAAACTTCGAGTAGAAGAAACTCTAGCAAAGAATATTAAGAAGGGGGACAAATCCTTCTTCAGGTATATTAGTGACAAAAAAAGGAACACAGACGGGATAGTACGCCTTAGAAAACCAGACGGGAATTATGTAGAATCAGACTCCGATAAAGCCGAATTTCTGAATGAATACTTCTGCTCAGTCTTCACCTGCGAGGCACGGGTAACGGTCCACAGTTGCAGGCTAAGCAAAGCACGGAAGACCCGTTTTGGAATTTCGAGTTCACACCTGGCGACGTTTACAGCGAACTGACAAGACTCAAGGTGAACAAAGCCATGGGACCGGACAATCTGCACCCCAGAGTGCTCAGTGAGTTGTGTGATGTTCTGGCAGAACCGTTATCCGTGCTCTTTAATCTCTCACTAAGTAAGGGGAAGGTCCCCTTGGATTGGAAAACAGCTAACGTCGTTCCACTACACAAAAAGGGCTTCAGGGCAGAGGCTGCGAATTACAGACCAGTGAGTCTCACATCAATAGTGTGTAAACTAATGGAAACACTAATCAAACGTAAATTAGACACGATCCTGGACGAGGAGAATCTATGGGACCCCAGCCAACATGTTTCACCAAGGGTAGGTCCTGCCAATCCAATTTCATCAGCTTCTTTGACTGGGTAACAAGAAAGCTGGACTTGGGAGAATCCCTGGACGTCATGTACCTAGACTTCAGTAAAGCTTTTGATAGCGTCCCACATCGCAGGCTGTTCAGCAAGATGAAATCGATGGGGTTATGAGAAATACTAACCGCATGGGTCACTGATTGGCTGAGTGGTAGACTTCAGAAGGTGGTGGTTAACGGTACCATCTCTAAAACATCGGAGATGACCAGTGGAGTTCCGCTCCTTTTCAACATATTCATAAGGGACCTGACTCAGGGGCTTCAAGGTAAAATAACATTATTCGCCGATGACGCCAAACTATGTAATATAGTAAGCAACTGCAATTTGCCCGATAGTATGACGCAGGACCTGCTTTTGTTGGAACATTGGTCCTCGACCTGGCAGCTGGGCTTTAATGCTAAGAAATGTAAGGTCATGCACCTCGGCATCAGAAATCCATGCAGAACATACACCTTGAATGGTGAGACCTTGGCTAGGTCTTCAACGGAACGAGATTTAGGAGTGATTATTAGTGCAGACATGAAAACTGCCCATCAAATGGAGAAGGCATCATCTAAGGCAAGACAGATGTTGGGTTGTATCCGTAGAAGTTTCGGCAGCTGGAAGCCTGAAGTCATAATGCCATTATACAGAGCCATGGTGAGACCTCATCTGGAATATATTCGTGCAATTCTGGAGGCCACATTACCGTAAAGATGTGCTGAGAGTCGAATCGGTTCAGCGGATGGCCACCAGGATGGTGTCAGGGCTCAAGGATCTCTCATACAAAGAGAGGCTGAACAAATTGCGGCTCTACTCCCTCGAAGAGCGTAGGGAGAGGGGAGACATGATTGAGACGTTTAAATATATCACCGGACGTATCGAAGTGGAAGAGGATATTTTCTGTCTTAAAGGACCCACAACCACAAGAGGGCATCCGCTCAAAATCAGGGGCGGTAAATTTCATGGCGACACCAGGAAGTATTTCTTCACCGAAAGAGTGGTTGATCATTGGAACGAGCTTCCAGTACAGGTAATCGAGGCCAACAGCGTGCCAGATTTTAAGAGTAAATGGGATGCCCATGTGGGATCCCTAAGAGGGTAGAGTTAAGAAGTAGGGTCGTTGGGAGTGGGATCTCTGGGAAGGTAAGCCTAGGTGGGTGGGTCTGTTAGGTGGGCAGACTTGATGGGCTGTGGCCTTTTCTGCCGTCATTTTTCTATGTTGTTTTTTTTTTTTTTTTTTCTATTGATGAGATGGCTTGGGAAAATCCACTGCTTATTCCTAGGATAAGCAGCATAAAATCTGTTTTACTACTTGGGATCTAGCTAGGTACTTGGGACCTGGGTTGGCTACTGTTGGAAAAAGGATACTGGGCTTGATGGATCTTCAGTCTATCCCAGTATGGCAAGTCTTATGTTCTTATTTTATATTCTTTATTTTTCAAAGATGTCGAGGCAGATGATATTAAACTAAGCAATGTCACCTCAGTAACTGCTACAGAAAAATAGACAAATATAGTGCAAAATGTAGACAGCAGATATAAATTCTCAAAACTCACACATTTCAATCACTAAATTGCAAATAAAATCATTTCCCCTACCTTTACTGTCTGGTGATTTTATATTTGTAATTATCTTTTCCCAGTCTCCGGTTGTACTGTACTTCCTTCTGTGTTCTTAACTGTGTTTCCAGGATCTCCTTATCCATTGGCTGTTTTTTCTCCTTCACTTTCTGCCCTACATCCATCTTTGGCATTAACTTTTACCATTCAACTTTTTCCATTTTTTTGCTTTCTTCTCAAAATTTACTTTTCCATGTCTTACCTTCCTTTCCTATCTCTCTCCTCTCCCATGGTCTAACATTTCTCCTTCCCGTCCACTTTCCGTGGTTCAGCATATCGCTCTTTTCTTCCCTCCCTCTCCCAGTGGTCCGACATCTTCCTTCCCCCTTCCCCCCTTTCCACAGTCTGGCATCTCTTTCTCATTTTCTCTCCCTTTCCTTTCCAGTATGACATCTTTCCCTTCCTTGTCATCCCTCCCCCCTCCCAGTGTAGCATTTCTCCCTCGCTTTCTGCCCTGCAATCTAACATCCCCCTCCCTTCCTCTTTTCTGGCCCCCTCCCAGTCCAGTATTTCTTTTTCCTTTCCCTCTACCAGTCCAACATTTCTTTCTCTCTGTCTCCTGCACACTTCCTCCCCTTTCTTCCTTTCTCCCCTTTCTTCCTTTCTCCGCTCCCCCAACCAACATCTTTCTCTCTCTCCCTCCATGAGTCCAACTTTTCACTCTGCCCTCTTCCCCTTTCCCTGAGTGTGACATTTTCTCCTTTCTTCCTTTCTACCCTCCCCATCGAACATCTCTCTCTCCATGAGTTTAACACTTTCTGCCCCCACACTTTCTCTCTCCTCACCTCTTCCCTTGAGTGTGACATCCCTCCTTCCCACCCCACAGTCCATCTTTCCCTAACCCCACTCACAATTAACATGCTCTCTCCCCATGTACCATTTCTACCTTCCCTCCACTCCATATCAATTTCTTCTTCTCTCACCACTTCCTTCCTTCCTAGCCCCAGCCCCACTCACACTCACAACTGACATTATCCCTCTTGATTCATACACGTCTGCTGCTAACCCGCAAGCCTCTCCTCTGTCGTATCCCGCTTGGACAGAAACAGGAAGTTCTGACAGAAGGTGTGACCTGACAGTGGAGAAGCTTCCGGGTTAGCAGCAGGCAGTGTATAGGAATTGCTGCCACCAACCTGTTGAAGCAAAAGAGTAGTATGAGAGAAGTAGGGACCATGGGACCAACACTGCAAAATTAATTGCAGAGGTGGTGGTGGTGGTGACAACAGTAGTTTCATCAGGGGGTTGAGGAGGAAGGAAGGCGGGAGACCCATGCAGTGCCACATACCCATAAGGGTACATGTTTTGCTTGTTGAGAACCTCTGCAGTAGGGTATTGCTTTTGTATATCACACTTGTCTAGCCTTGTCTAGCAAGATAAGGAAGGTGGATATCTTTTGGGCTTAACCTGCTCTGTCCCTGGATATGCGTGTATATAGTTCAACTGTTATGGTGTATCATGATTTTTGCTGCAGTGGTTTTGATAGGCCTTAATAGGTGTATGTTAAGTTGGATCTAATCCTGGTTAGGAAGTGGCATAGTGGAGAATTCCAGGTTGTCCCAGCTCTTATATTGGTGATATCACTGGAATAATTCAATATCTCTATCTTCATCTGCTGACTTAACCCTTTCTGGACTAGTCTAGAGGGACTCGAGGAAAGGCAATTATGCATGAATAAATTTATTAGGAATTAATGTTCACTTCCAAAAAATGGTGTTGCACAGCTGGCCAATCCTTCCATTTATTTATCTATTGATGTAATTTTTCTCCTTTCTAGATTATGAGGAAAAAGATTATGCCTGACACACATGAAGACAGAGATACTGAAGAAGCTTTAAAGGAATTTGATTTCTTAGTTTCACCAGATGAGGGAGAAGGTGGAGAGTCAAGAAGTGCAGGTGATGGGACAGACTGGGGTAAGCATAGTGTGTGTATTGCTTTAAATCATACCAGAAATATGTAATAGTGAAAATTTATGGCAAAATTGTGTGATTTTTTTTTTTTTCAATTGTATACACAATTCAAAAAAGAAACTTAAAGAAAATGAATATCGCTATAACTTTTTACAGAAAAAGAATAGTACATTTCAAGCAGTCCATCAAGTCCTCATTAAGAGAGAGGTTGTTACATTACAGATAAAGGAAAAAATATAAAAGAAAGAATGGGGATAATTTATCCTATTGCTATAAAAAGTGCAGCACAATGACTAAATATTTATATAAAGACTGTTTAGCCTCATTACCTTTCAGAAACTGTTCTAACAATAGTGGATCCCAAAATATATAATCATTCTTTTGAAAATTAAGCAAACATTTGCACAGAAATTTTAGGGAAAATATATTCAAGGCCAAAACTCTTGACTTCAAAGCTAAAAAAAAGTCTTCCATATGAATTGAGTTGCCCTTGCTACATCAGGAAATATCATTAACTTTGCCCCACAGAAAAACTCATCTTTCCTATTCAAATAAATCCCGATAATGAAATTATATCTCCCTTATTGAGACAAGTTACCAAGAGGGTAGATCATGTCTGTACCACATCTTGAGAATCTTCTAGGAAAGCAGTTAAATCTATTTCTAATGATACCAAATGATCCTACCCCTTGTTCATCTGGGAGCTATTTTTTTAGAAGGCATATGAGGGGCTGCTGAAAAGTTCACACCCAACTAAGAAGAGAAAGATGTGGAGCCATAAAACAAATAAATTCCATACTTTTCTTGACACTTTTTGTTTCAATGAAAAGTGTTAAGAAAAGTGTGGAATAACTTGTTAAGAACATAAGAAGTTGCCTCTGCTGGGTCAGACCAGAGGTCCATCGCGCCCAGCAGTCCGCACCTGCGGCGGTCCATCAGGCCCATGACCTGTACGGTGATCTTTGTTTGAACCCTTAAATCCCCCTTGGTCTCTATCTATACTCTCTCTATATCCCATCTCTACCTCTATCTGTATCCCTCAATCCCCCTATCTTTCAGGAATTTATCCAATCCTTTTTTAAAACCCCGTAGTGTACTCTGTCCTATCACAACCTCCGGCAGTGCGTTCCAGGTGTCCACCACCTTCCGAGTGAAAAAGAATTTCCTAGCATTGGTTCTAAACCTGTCCCCTTTCAGCTTCTCCGAGTGCCCCCTTGTACTTGTGGTCCCCAATAGTCTGAAGAATCTGTCCCTTTCTACCTTCTCGATGCCTTTCATTCATTCATTTGTAATCTCTCAGTTGGATTACTGTAATGCGCTTTATCAAGGTATTACACAAAAGGAAATAAGGCTCCAACTTGTGCAAAATACTGCAATTAAAATCATTAACAAAATGAGAAAATATGACCATGTAACACTCCTCTTTAAAAAAACATTCACTGGCTACCAGTAGCACATAAGATCAGTTTCAAATCCCTATTTCTTACATTTAAGGTCCAATCTGTTCACATGCTTGTATTTATTTATATTGAAAATGTGAAACGGATGTCATTTCCACACCCCTTTCTATAAACTCACACTTATCAAAAAGTTTATTCAATATTCACCAACCCTCAGAAATACCACCACGATACTCAAAACATTTCACTGTATCTGGCTTCACACACTATATCTTCACTGGGTCCAACTTTTCTAACTGCTTTAGTTGATAAGGCAGTTAGAAAAGTTGGACCCAGTGAAGATATAGTGCGTGAAGCCAGATACAGTGAAATGTTTTGAGCATCGTGGTGGCATTTCTGAGGGTTGGTGAATATTGAAAAAACTTTTTGATAAGTGTGAGTTTATAGAAAGGGGTGTGGAAGTGACATCTGTTTCACATTTTCAATATACAGTTTTGCTTGCACAAGAGCGATTATATAAAGATATAGTGTTAATCTTTAAATTTATTGTATTTATTGACAGGCATTTGATACCCTATACTACCTCTAGGATGCTCCAATCGACCCAGCAATCTCTTCTAACAATCCCCTCTATGTGCCAAATAGTTTTCGACACAACCCGTAACACATTTTCTCCATGGTAACACCATCATTGTGGAATTCCCTCCCAATCAATTTAAGGCAAGAACACTGTGTTTCTAAATGCAAATCAAGCCTCAAAACTTTCCTGTTCTGGGATGCTTTTAATATCTAAATCATTTCATAATTCTGTGATTCATTCTCGCCAGGCTTTTCGCAGCCTCATCTTTTATCTTTTCCACCAAGTATCCTTCCCACCCTTTTGTTTTGTTCCTTCTCCCATCCTTGGAATTATATGATATATCCTTTCACCATCATTCCTTTTATCATCCATTGATACCTATCAGTGAGTTGTTATTGTCAGTCCTCTCCTTTTTTTGTTTTATTATTTTTATGTTGTTGCTCTTGAAACAATTGCACAAATGTTTTCTTTTTATGTACACTGCCTAGGTTTATAGGAGGTATATCAGATACAATAAATTTGAGACTTGAAGCCTATACCCTCCCACCCTGCCCCTCACCTCACCCAACCCTAGGTTCACATTACACTTATACTCCCATCTATGAACCTAAACAATTGGTTTTCATAGCTACAAATTGACACCAATTAAGGCTTCCACTGCCAATCCTACCACACAACCTGCTAATCTATTCCAGCCTAATCATTACTTCAAACCTAGTCTCCTCAGACTCTCTAGATTTGTCACTTACCTCCCATTCCAGCAAACAGAACACGACAACCAAGACCCATACTCTACAACTATAAGCCTTACATATCCCTATAGCAAAATAGCCACCACACTCCCAACTCATCGTACTTCTCTCACCCATCAGTGCCTAAACCATATCCATGAAGTGGTCTCATGCATTACCCATCTTCCTACTTGGGCTATTCAGCCTAGCTAATGATCACCTACTAATTAACACCTCTTATGCAACTTTCTTTTTCTGCCCCCCCCTGTCGTCAGCACCTCTTCCCCTGTCCAGCAGCACCCCTTACCTCCTTTCACATCTGCCATCCGCCGACAGCCATGGCAGCCTGCAGGCGCCGACAGCCGCCTCGCCTCGAAGTCCTCCTCCCGGCAGCCGCCGATAGCGCCGCTCTGTGAAGCCCTCTTCCTGGCAGCTGCCGCTCCACTGCGCCTTAGCGCGCATGCGCACTCTGCCGACCATAGCCCGACAGATCAGGGAACAGGGAACACGGGGTAAGAGTGCGCATGCGCGCTTAGCATTTTATTATATTAGATAATAGAAATGTACTGTATATTGTGTATAAAAAAACTGTCCTTCGACCCTGCCCCGAATCCCCCCCCCCCCCCCCCCCTTACCGGTCCCTGGAAAAATTTGCGTCTATAAAAGCGATCTTTGGTGTCAAAACTTTTGGGGAGCACAGCTCTAAATCATCCAGAAAAGGATAGACTTTGAGCTGTTAAATTGATCAGCTTTGATAAGGAAGAGAGATTTGCTGTCTTATTTTCATTGCAGCGATGGTTCCTTCAAAATGGTCCAAACTCAGATTATTTTAAGATTGAGCATAAGCAACCCTCTGCAAAGGAATGTTGATGGTTTGACTTGGCCAATTCAGTATCAGTTACCACTTCTTTATGATTCAAAAAGGACAGTCCTGTGATAAGATATATTTTTCTCTTACTCATCGGAGTCTTAATTGATATTGAAGTAACCAATTTCAGTTTGGGTTTAAGCATAATACTGAGACCCTGTTGATTTCTGTCTTGGATTCTATTTGCCATGGCTTTCATAGTGGTACCCAATTTTAATGGTTATCTTGGATATAAAAATTAAAAAAAAATTACAGTTTTAGTAAAAATAAGAAATATCTATATGTAATCTCATATTGAGACAGTTTCATTGTATACAGTTACATAGATGAGAATTCACAAAAAAACTCTGCTTTATGCTCTAATTGCTTCACACCTTGATTATTGTAATATTGCTTATGCTCCATGGACTACCACACTATCTTATTAGATATTTGCAAACTGTGTGAAATATGGCCATAAGAATCCTCTATTATAGAAAGAGACAGGGTCATGTTGCATCCCTTTTTAAACAACATTGGTTGCCCATAAATCCGGTATCAAATTCAGAATTCAGAGTAATGCTATCAAAAGTCTTTAGGATTTCTGGGTAAGTACTGAAATGGTGTTTTTTTTTTAATGAACAGAAGTCTCAAGCTCAAGTAGGTTCAGATAAATCAGATTGGATAGTGATCCAACCAGTATTGTCTCAGGGCTTGGAAGCAGGACATTTTGCTGTTGCTATATCAGTTCCAGCATGAACTGTTGGGCGAGGTATTACCTTAGTGGTGAATAAATTAATGGAAACACTTCTAAAATGGAGGATAAAGAAGTTTCAGGAATCAAATAAATTACAGACTTTATCAAACTAGTCCAATTAACTTCTTTGACTGGGTAGCCAAACAGTTGTCTTTAGGGGGATCGTTAGGTGTGGTGTACCTAGATTTTAGTAAAGCCTTTGACACAGTTCCACAAAGGTGACTGAGCACCCTCAGTCTGGACCAAAAAGTCACTAACTGGATAGGAACTGATTAAGTGGAAGAAGACAAAAGATAGTGGTAAATGGAGTTGACTCGGAAGAAAAGGGTGTTACCAGTGGTATAGCACAAGGATCAGTCCTTGGCCCACCCAGCTCTTTCTAACATCTTTGAGTGATACTGCAGAAGGGCTGTTGAGTAAAATTTTCCATCTTAAGTATGATAAACAAAACAAAACCCCAACAACTCTATAATAGAAAATGACACTGGCATAATTCATCACTGTTCCCAATGACAATCCTGTGTCATTCTTTAGTGTGTCTCAACCTTGGTCCTTCTATACCAGCATTCTTCAGTGAAGGCTTTGTGGGTCAGTGGTTGTGCCCATTCATACTCTGATTCTTCCCTCTCTCCCTAAAGAATGACATGGAGATGGTTCCCCATGGTTACCCTTGGGGAAGGGAACAGTGATCAATTTTGATATGGATAGCATAAGGAGGGATCTAGCTAAGTAAGAAGAATGGTCCAGAAACTAGCAACTTAAATGTAATACTTAAAAATGCAGGGCCATGCAGTTGGGCCTCAGAAACCATTTAGGAGAATTATTACTGTGCTTGAAAGAACAACAAAACTTGGGGGTGATCATTACTGACAATCAATATCTCTAACATAAATTCAGAAGAGGTGGGTCTTTTTCAAATGAAAGGAAGCTCTAGAATGAGAGGGCATAAGATGAAGTTGAAGGGAGATAGACTCAAAAGTAATAAAAGGAAATGCTTCTTTACTGAAAGGGTGGTGAATACATGGAATAATATCCCAGTGGAGGTGGTAGGAATGAGGACTGTGTTTGAATTCAAAAAAGCATGGGACAGGAAGGGCTGGCTCATGGGACTGTGGCACCCTGAGCCAGAGTTTGCATTGGTGCCCCCCAACTCCACCACTCCAATCTGGTATCTCTCCTTCCCCCTCCCTCTCTCCCAAGTCTTCCCCTGCTGCTGGACCAGATGAGGCACTTGCTTACTTACTGCACTGATGACAAAGTGTCAAAGTTCAGTCCAGCGTCTATCCCTCTAGAAGTTTGAAGGTAGAATGGGTTGGGATTTTGGTGCCCTTTATCACCAGTGCCCTAGGCCAGGGCCCTACATGCTCCATAGGTAGAGCCAATCCTGGGGACAGGCTTGTGGGATCTCCTGGGGAGGGGGTAGAGAATGCATGATATGGATAGGCAAATTAGATAGGCTGTATGGCCTTTATTTGCTGTCATTCTCTAGGTGTCTGTTTCTGCCATTTCTCTGGAGAAGGGCCCATGCTTGCTCACTGCTATGTAACCGGTACAATTCTTAGGAGCAGACGGGGACAGGAACCATCCGGGTGGGAGGCAGTTTCATCCCCCCTCCCATACTGCACATGCTAGTATTCAGGAGCAGAGCCTGTGCCTGCTCATGGCTGTTCATCCAGGTGGTTCTCAGGAGCATCCAAGGGGCCTTGAGCAGTAGGTAAATGTTAGCTGACCCTAGGTAGTGTGTATGAGGGAAGGAAGAACAGGTTTCCTGAAGAACTGTCCTCCTTCACAGGCACTGCCTGGGGCAGCCCACATTTCTCTTCTGCTCAATAACCTCCAACTTCATAATGGTGAGTAGGGTTGGATCCTGCTCCTAAGACTGGCCCGTGTTGGGGGAGTGGGGTAGGAGGTGTGAGTTGCTGTTTTGGCACTGGCAGTTGAATGGGAGCAATAATTTTTTTGCTGTGTGCAAAATTATTGTGGTCAAAAGTTTTGAAGTGTCGGTGTAGAAACAGCAATGCTGAAAGCTCACATATCCTCAGAATTAATCTTTCTGTCCTGCATTTTAATGTTTATATAGCTCTGGTATGCTTATTACTTGATTAGGGTGTGTTACCAGCTTTATGTTGAAGATATGCAATTCTGTTTTTCAATTATGTATTCAGTTTCAGATCCTATTGCTTTTTTCATTCTTTTTCTATAAATGATGAAAACTTGGTTTTCAGCAAACAAATTTAATTTACTGCAAAGACCCAGGTTCTTTTTCTTCATCTAACTCAAATTTTCCTAAACGTTTCTGCTTCGATAGTTCTGAAATTCCTATTCGTAGATATGTATCTAGGGTTTATATTGGCTTCCTTATTGTCCATGAAGCTACACTTAGGTCTGATTGTTAACTGAAATTTTTACATCATACAAATTAAAATTTATTATTTATTTTTTTTCTTAACAATTTTCATATTGTGGTTTTTAGGCTTTTGTGTTTCCAGCATTTGTTTATTGCCTATTTAAATTTTGGGATTTCCCATTATGACCATATTTTACCGGTGTTAATGTAGTTACATTGACTCCTTATCTTATGGAGGATACAAATCTGACTTTGATTTTTTTAAGCTTTTATGATGATCTTTTTGTGTATTGCCGACACCTTGAATATTTATCTGCAGACAAAAAAGCCTTCTAGATATCCCTTCCTTTCTAAATGTTAGACTGGAGGAATATAGGGGTTCTATTTTCAAGCCTAAGTTGTGGAATACACTGCTGTACTGTTTATGCTTGATCCAGTCTCTACCTCTCTTATCACTGCTTAAATTTTGAAAATACTCAAAGCATTTTTTTTAACAAGCCTTTTCTTGAGTATGATACTGATGTGTTGGATTAAATTGTAAAATTTAAATATAGATGGCCATTGTAATTTAAATAAATCAAAAATTGACTAACCTGAATAAATTCTTGAAGGGACTGTTTGATCTTGTGAGAGCCGATACAAGAAAATTAATGACTAAACTTGAACTTGAAGGGCCTCAGTATGAGCTCTTCGGATATAAACGAGGGGTATTGAGCTCAGGTAGTAGCTTATGGATGACCAGCATTAGACAGAGTCTAAATAAGTACTACCTCATACATCATTTGGTCCATTATTGTGTAAATCACACTGAAAAGAAAGTGTTAAACAGGTCACATTCCACAGTCCCTCTAAGAAATAAACTGAATAGAAAGGCTTAGTAAAGGCTCCCAAAATACTAACTTATATCTGAGATAAAGTGCTAGTGCTAAATAAATAAGATAAACTTTAAAGTGCTACAACCTAAACAAGTATATATAATAAAAAGATGCAGTGTACAATATAAATTCACATCAAGCCCCCTCAGCTGATGGTGATATGCCAATAAATAAATAAATAAGTTACATAAATACTATGATCCAAAGTGCAATAGTGAATGTATGAAAAAAGATACTGGCTTACAAAAAACTGAGAAACACTGACATGCATTGCTATCAAATAAACAGTTCATAAAATCGCTTCATAGAATCTAAATAAGTTCATAAAGTCACTTCTAAAGCATGCCAAACAATGCATAAAGTCACTTCATCAAATCAAATATATACCAAAAACATCCAAAAAGTTCAAAAATGCACTGTTAAAGAAACCAAACCATGAAATCCTCGAGGGGTACTTGATAATCCGAATGATGCAGAAAGTACTACCACTCGACAGAGCTCCGTTTCGTTCTCTTCATCAGGAGCGGGTAGTGTATAGATTGCATCCGACCGAAGATACTTTTCTGCTGTCAGCTTGAAATTCCAGAGCGTGAAAAAATTATTTGGAACTATCGCCGCGGAAAATAGTGATGGTGTCTCAGAAGTGTCAGAACGCCATGGAGAATCAGCAAAAGCAACGTCCTAAATACCAGAATGACGTCAAAAAATGTGCAACGTCAGAATGTGGCTTAAACTAATTAGTAAAGCATCTGTCCACGTTTTTGTTTAATCCTTTGGGAGAATAGGATTGGAGTTGAAAAATTCAGAAGTTTTCTCATTTGAGCAGCTAAGTATGCTTGTCGCCATTGAAGGACGGGGGAACATGTTCCAAGATGCACCATCTAAGTTGAGAAAAATCATGTTGGTGAATGATGTTATGAGACACCATGGGAGCAGTGGTTTTGCCTGTTTTGTGGCAGCTCCGGTGTTCAATAAGTCTAGTCCTAATGCCGCAGGTGGTACATCCTATGTAAATCAATTTGCAGGGACAAAAGATTACATAAACAACATAGTTAGACTCGCATGTGGTATTAGATCTGAGATGGTAAATTTTCTTAGTAATAGGATGAATCCAGTGGCTGCTAGAGATGGACATAGCGCACACTGAGCATTTGCCGTAAGGGGAATGATAGCCATTAATCCTCGGGCCTTGGAACTTGGCCTAAAGTCAGAAGAAACCAGGTGCTCAGCTAAGTTTTTGCCCCGAGTGAAAGCAATACACGGATTTTCGTGGAAAATAGGGTGCAGTTGTAAGACATGCCAGTGGGACCTAATACTAGCATCTACTTCTGAGTATTGAATGGAATGGGACAAGACACAGATCTGATTCGAAGAAGCTTCTTTATGGTTAATGCTGGTAAGCATGAGGTCCCGATTTGCATGCCATGCTCTAAGATAAGCTTTTTTGATGACATTTCTGGGGGTACCCCTTGGCTAAAAACCTCTTCCATAGGAGACTAGCTTCTTTTTTGAATGCCTCGTCTGAGGTGCAGATGCTGACCAATAGGAATAGCTGCTTTTTAGGCGCTTGGGATAACAACTTGAAAAAGACAATAAGTTGTTCCTCTCGGTCAGTTTATGATGGACACTAGTGTGTAGTAATCCATTTTCCAGTATAATATTGGTGTCCAGGAATGTAATGTCATGTTTATGACTGGTTATGGTAAACTGTAAGTAAGGATTGAGAGAGTTTAACCAGTTGAAAAAATATAAAAGTTGCTCTTCAAAGTCAGTCCAAATGAAAAAAATGTCGTCTATAAAACGCATCCAACCCCGTACTGAGCAGAATAAAGGGCGAGTATACAAAATATCCTCTTCAAATTTGGACATATACAGATTTGCAATACTAGGGGCAGCTGTAGTGCCCATAGCGACCTCTTGGGATTGTTGATAAAAGGAAGAGTCAAATCTGAAATAATTTTTGGTAAGAACCAAATGAGCAAGCTTCATCAAAAAAGTCGTGGTCACTCAGTCTGAAGATTCTCTCTGGTCAGGAGTGGTCTGAACAATATTCAAAGCCTGATTTTGGGGGATGGTGGTGTAAAGGGCCACCACATCAAGGGTGACCAGCCTAACTTCAGAAGTGGGTAATTCTAAGATTTTAAGTTTACTTAAAAAATCAGTCGTATCTCTAATATATGACTTGGCCTTACTCACAAATGGCTGAAGAAAATGATCCAAAAATTGGGATAGGGATTCCAATACAGTATTCTTGAGAGAAACAATGGGTCTCCCGGGAGGAGACATAAGAGATTTATGGATCTTAGGTACTGAATAAAAAAGAGGAATTCTAGGGTGAGAAATTTGAAGGAAGCGACTTTCGGCTTTGGTAATAATACCTGATTTCAAGGCTTCCTGAACCTCTCTGCCTATCTCAAGTTGAAGGGTTTTAGTGGGATCATGATCGAGATGAATATAACTTTGAGGGTCATTCAGTTGGCCCAAGACTTCAGCCTGGTATTGTTGTCTATTTTGGAGAACAGTGGATCCGCCCTTATCAGCCGGTTTGATAATAAGTTGGTGGTCCTGCTGTAAGGAATGTAAAGCTTGAATATCCGCTGTTGTCATATTTATAAAAGATCTTTTTCGGTGATTGGATTCAATCTTTTCCAGATCCCTTTGGACCAAGTCCCTAAAGGTGGCTATGCGGGGATCCACCGGTCCCGGAGGGCTCCAGGCTGATTTGGGGCGTAATATTGATCCATCAGATTCGGAAGTGATATTGGAAAAATATAGTTTAACTTGCAAATTCCGTATAATACGTGCCAAGTCACAACTAATTTTGAAAGAGTCGTATCTAACTGTGGGAACGAAAGAAAGGCCTTTGTTGAGAACTTTAATTTGGTTCTCCGAAAGACTCTGTCCTGATATGTTGGTAACTAATATGTTATCCCAGGACAAGCAGGCATGATATTCTCACATGTGGGTGACGTCATCTACGGAGCCCCGATGCGGACAGCTTTTTCAAGCAAACTTGATTGAAGATTTTAAGTTTGCTCTGCTGCTCCACGCATGCGTGCCTTCCTGCTCCACTAATAATAATAATAATAATAATAATAATTTTATTCTTATATACCGCCATACCCGGAGAGTTCTAGGCGGTTTACATCAGTTACAGTAGTATCTGCGTTGACACGCAGATTTACAAACAGTTTGAACAATTTTAAACAAGTTATCAGCAGTATACAATTTATCATGTAGAAACAAATGTAAGAGCGGGGTTTACAGCATTTTATCATGTAAAGACAATTTATCCGATGTAAATAGTTTATCGGATATAAGCAGTGTTAATCGAACTTAACAGAGGATGACTAGAGGGCGCATCTCCCCCTCGTGGTCTCCAGTTCAAATTTTTCCGCTGAGCCTAGAAGTCGTGTATTTTTAGGCTCTGCCCCAACTGCCTTCTAGCGCCGCGATTTTTCTTGTTTTATTGATTTAGTCGCTGTGCGCATTTTTTCTGATTTTTATTCATTTGTTCCTGCTTCATTTTGACCGACCCGGAGGCTTCCGGGTCGCCGCAGCCGCGTGGCTACTTGGCCGCGGCCAGTTTCGTTTTCTATGTCCCGGCCTTTGACCGGCTTTAAAAAGTGCACCCGGTGCGAGCAGCTTCTTTCCATCACAGACCCGCATCGCCGGTGCATCCTCTGCCTGGGGGCCGCCCATCCAACCGACTCCTGCCCCCAGTGCGCTACTTTTCCGAACCGGGCCCTCCGTCGAAGAAAAGCCCGCATGGCGGACCTTTTCACCGCCGACCAACCCACTACCTCGGCCTCGAGGTCGGCCCTGGCCTTGGCCCTGGCCTTGACCTTGGCCCCGAATACCTCGGCACCACCTCGAGACTCGACCCCGAAGACCTCGGGACAGCAAAAAGCCTCGGCTCCGGGTAAGTCTCCTCTTCCTTCTTCAGGTTCCGCACCAGCGAAGAAGCCAGCCTCGGGGACACTGGCAACGCATGGTGGAAGCCCCATGCTTTCAGCCCCGGCGAAGCCTTCCAAGCCTTCGGGCCGTGCCTCCACCACACGGGAATACTCTGATACGAGGTCGCCCCCGGTGGAGTGCACCGAGGCATCGGACATGCCCTCGATGCTGTCCGTGCTCGTTTTCCAGGACCTGCTCTGGCCGATGATATCGTCGGAGCTGTCCGCTGCGCTGGCCCATCTACAACCGGCCCCGACCTCGACCTCGCGTGCGCCGGACCAGCCTGAGCCTCGCGTCGAGCCCCCTCGGGGCAAAGTGCGCCAGCTTCGCCGCATTCCATCCTCCTCAGATTCCTCGCCGAGGCGCCCGAGACGCTCTCCCTCCACGGACTGCCGCGGGGCAAAGCGTCACGCTAAAACGACCGAAACCTCAAACCGCCGTACCTCTAAGAAGGCCCGGAGTTCGCCCACACTACGAGGCCGTTCACCGACGCCCCGTACAGGACCGCTGAAGGTGACTGAGTTATCACTCTCCAACCCTCACATCCTCTTAACTCCCCCGGGGCTCCGAGCCGAGGTCCCAGGCTTTCGCCGAGGGAGTCCGGGTCGAGGTCACCGATTCGACATCGATCGGTACCCCGTACCCCGGCATTGTCTCCGAGGGGCTCCTGGTAACAGCTGTCCCCTCCAAAATGGAGTCCAAGTACCGTACAGTACCATACCCCGGGTTTGAACGACCACAGCTCTCCCACCAGACGCTGTTGGTAGAATCTTCCCTGAAAAAGGCTCACCCCTCCCGGGTCTCAGCAGCGGTCCCCCCAGGTCGAGAGGGTCGGACCCTTGACAAGTTCGGCAGAAGACTGTACCAGAACTCTATGATGGCCTCTAGGGTACAAAGTTACACTTTCACCTTCACGTCCTACTTGAAACATCTCATTGGACTGTTGGGAGCCTTTGCGACCGACCTGCCGGCCTCACGCCAAGGAGCCTTTAACCTGCTCCTGGAGGTTTTCTCCAACCTACGCCTCCATTTATTTCACGCGGCCTATGATGGCTTCGAACTTTCATCCAGAGTGGCAGCCTTCGCTATCGCCATGCGCCGCCTAGCCTGGTTACGCCTCGTCGACATGGACCCCAACTTACAGGACCGGTTGGCTAACCTCCCCTGCGTGGGCAAAGAACTTTTTGATGACACTATCGAGGCAGCTACGAAACGCCTTTCGGAACATGAACGCTCGTTTGCCTCCCTCGTTCGGCAAAAGCCGAAACCGCCAGCGTCCAGGCCGTTCAGGGCCCCTCCACGCCGCTACCCTCAAAAATCTACCCCTGCCTTCTCACGGCCTCCACCCCGATGCCCGCAAGCTCACCATCGGGCTCCGCCCAAGTCCCAGCCGCCTGCGACAGCCAAACCATCCCCGTCCTTTTGACGGGATAAGCGGATGGGGGCTGGCCCCCTCTGCCACAGCCCCAGGCCTCCTTCCCATCGGGGGACGCCTCAGAGCCTTCTACCCGCGCTGGGAACAAGTCACGTCGGACGCATGGGTCCTTGGTGTGATCTCATCAGGATACTCTCTCAACTTTTGGGAAAACTCTCCAGATAATCCTCCAAGGGTGTGCCCTCCCAACCGAACTCAGTTACCCCTCCTTCTCTCAGAAGCCCGAGAACTGCTTCGCCTACGGGCAGTGGAGGTGGTTCCCCCCCGACCAACGGGGGAAAGGGTTCTACTCCCGTTACTTCCTGGTACCGAAGAAGACGGGAGACCTGCGCCCAATTCTAGACTTGAGGCGACTCAACAAATTTCTGGTGCGGGAAAAGTTCCGGATGCTTTCCCTACCGATTCTCTACCCTCTCATCGATGAGGGCGATTGGCTCTGCTCCCTCGATCTGAAGGAAGCCTACACACATGTTCCAGTGCACCCCGTTCACCGCAAGTTCCTGCGCTTTCAGGTGGGGGACCTACACCTACAATACCGAGTCCTCCCCTTTGGCCTGGCGTCGTCACCCTGAGTCTTCACGAAGTGCCTCGTGGTGGTCGCAGCTGCCTTACGCTCTCAAGGCCTCCAGGTATTCCCCTACCTGGACGACTGGCTGATCAAAGCCCCGTCCAGGGGAGGGGGTTATCTCAGCGACCCGACAGACTATTATTTACCTTCAAGGTCTGGGGTTCTAGGTAAACTTCCTAAAATCCCAGCTGCGCCCCTCTCAGTCCTTACAGTTCATCGGGGACGTGCTGGATACGGTTCGCCTCCGCTCCTTTCTTCCCCCTCCACGTCAAGAGGCGTTAGTAAGTCTGAGTCGAAGGATTTCGCTGCTGACCTCCGTATCAGCTCGGCAGATGATGACTCTTCTGGGCCACATGGCCTCTACCGTCCACGTCATACCCTTCGCCCACCTCCACCTGAGGACTCCTCAATGGACCCTGGCCTCCCAATGGCGTCAGGACCGGGACCCAATCGACCGTCCCGTGACAGTGACTCCTTCCTTGCAACGATCGCTCCTCTGGTGGGCCGACTCTTCAAATCTGTCCAAAGGTTTACTTTTTCTCGCCCCTCCACACAGCAAGGTACTCACCATGGATTCGTCGGAGTACGCTTGGGGAGCTCACCTGGATGGCCTATGCACTCAGGGGATGTGGTCAACAGAGGACCGCCGCTGCCACATGAACGTGCTGGAGCTTCGGGCCATCTATCTCGCCGCTGTGGCTTTTCAACATCTGTTCCACGACCGGGTGGTTCTCGTCCGAACCGACAACCAGGTAGCAATGTACTACGTAAACAAGCAAGGGGGGATGGGGTCTCGGACCCTCTGTCAGGAAGCCCTGCGTCTCTGGAAGTGGGCAATCTCCAACAACATCTTCCTTCGAGCGGTGTACATACAAGGAGAACGGAACTGTCTGGCAGACAGACTCAGCCGCCTCCTCCAGCCACACGAGTGGTCGCTGCACGCCCAAACCTTACGACAGGTGTTCGAGAAGTGGGGGACTCCTCAGATAGATCTGTTCGCCTCCCCCCTCAACCACAAACTCCCTCGATTCTGCTCCCGGATGTACTCCCCGGACCGCCTCGAGGCAGACGCCTTCCTCCTAGATTGGGAGGGAAGGTTTCTGTACGCGTTTCTGCCTTTTCCTCTGATTCTGCGGACGCTGGTCCATCTCAAACCAGTGCGAGCCACTATGATCTTGATTGCTCCTCGGTGGCCACGCCAGCCTTGGTTTTCCCTTCTACTTCAACTCAGTACCAGAGATCCACTGCCTCTGCCTCTGTTTCCCTCTCTGCTATCGCAGAGCCAGGGTTTGCTGTTGCATCCAAATCTTCAGTCTCTTCATCTGAATGCTTGGTTTCTCTCCCCCGACTTCTCTCCCTGTGTTGCAATCAGTCAAGGAAATACTGGAAGCCTCGAGGAAGGCCTCGACTAGAACCTGCTATTCCCAAAAGTGAACCAGATTCTCGTCCTGGTGCTCCTCACACGACCAGGACCCGGTGTCGGTCCCGGTCCCCTTGGTCCTGGAGTATTTGCTCCATCTTTCTCACTCCGGCCTGAAGACCAACTTCATTCGGGTACATCTTAGTGCAATTGCTGCCTTCCATCAACCCCTGGAAGGAAAAGCCCTTTCACTCCATCCCTTGGTTTCTCGTTTCATGAAAGGTCTTTTGAATGTCCACCCTCCTCTCAAACCTCCCCTGGTGGTTTGGGACCTTAATGTGGTGCTGGCTCAACTCATGAAACCCCCATTTGAGCCATTAGACAAATGCCATCTGAAATTCCTCACTTGGAAGGTGATCTTCCTACTCGCACTCACTTCCGCTTGGCGGGTTAGCGAGCTACAGGCTCTGGTGGCGGACCCACCTTTCACTGTATTCCATCACGACAAGGTGGTCCTCTGCACTAACCCTAAGTTCTTGCCTAAAGTGGTGTCTGATTTTCATCTTAACCAGTCCATCGTCTTGCCAGTATTTTTCCCCAAGCCCCACTCTCACCCCGGAGAGACGGCGCTACACACGCTTGACTGTAAGAGAGCGTTGGCCTTTTACCTCCAACGCACTCAGTCTCATCGGACAGTCCCACAATTGTTTTTGTCCTTCGACCCTAATCGGCTGGGTCGCCCAGTTTCCAAGCGCACCTTGTCCAACTGGTTGGCTGCTTGCATTTCTTTTTGCTACGCTCAGGCTGGTCTCGCACTGCATGGTCGAGTAACGGGACATAAAGTCCGAGCGATGGCAACCTCCGTAGCTTTCCTCCGTTCCACACCCATTGAGGAAATCTGCAAGGCTGCCATGTGGTCTTCGGTTCATACTTTCACCTCCCACTACTGCCTGGATACATTGTACAGGAGCGATGGCCGTTTTGGCCATTCGGTATTGCGTAATCTATTTGCTTAAATTGCCAACTTCCCTCCATCCCTTTTCAGTTAGCTTGGAGGTCACCCACATGTGAGAATATCATGCCTGCTTTTCCTGGGATAAAGCACAGTTACTTACCGTAACAGGTATTATCCAGGGACAGCAGGCATATATTCTCACAACCCGCCCGCCTCCCCGAGGTTGGCTTCTTTGCTGGTTAAGTGAACTGGAGACCACGAGGGGGAGATGCGCCCTCTAGTGGAGCAGGAAGGCACGCATGCGTGGAGCAGCAGAGCAAACTTAAAATCTTCAATCAAGTTTGCTTGAAAAAGCTGTCCGCATCGGGGCTCCGTAGATGACGTCACCCACATGTGAGAATATATGCCTGCTGTCCCTGGATAACACCTGTTACGGTAAGTAACTGTGCTTTTTGGGACTGCTGGATCGAGTTAGTGGACGATTCTGTAAGTTGTACTGTGTCCTGCCACATCCTCTGCGTCTGCGAGTCCACTGGCCTTGTCTGTTTTGTTGACCTAAACAGTCCTGTCTCTAGAATGGGATCTTGAGTCACTACCACTGGCTGAGCTTAGATTGTCATCTGAAAATCCTTGATATTGATTGGGCTGTGGTTCTTTAGTTGCACCCTTTGATTGTGGATCATTATGTGAATTAAGCCAGGGATAAACTGACCCCTGACTATAATCTTGTGTATCCCTCTGTAATTTCTTAAGTTTATCTTGTTTTTCTTTTTTTCGGAAGTCTTGCAAAGATACCTGTAAATCAGAAAGTTGTTCTTGGAACTTAGTAGCATCTGGGCCTGAATTAATTAATTGAAAGTGTTCATCTGATTTTCTGGTTACTTCTGTGGTGGGTCATTGATGGTATCTACCATCAACACCATTAAGTCCAATGAACACTTATTAAGAATGGCTGCCCATTGTTCTAAAAAGATCTTATTGTCCTTAAAAATACCTGGTTGTTTTTGAATACGCAGGCCTCTAGGTATCATACATTTTTTGATGTATTCAATAAGTGCCATACTATGAAGTTCCATTCTGATTAGGGTTCTTTGCAAGTTTATCCATTGATCCTTCTGGGTAGTGAAACTTGATACATTTTCTACTGAATCGTCCTGCAAAAGTGAGGATCTAGTGGCCAATTGGGATACATGGTCATTAGAAAAGCATAAAGTTAGCTGCCATGCTGGAGTCTCCATACTGAAGATAACAATTTACCGGAATTAGCACACAAAACTAACCTTCTGGACTAAACAGTTGCCAAAAAGTCCTAATTATAAATAAATCAAAAATTGGCTAACCTGAATAAATTCTTGAAGGGACTGTTTGATCTTGTGAGAGCCGATATAAGAAAATCAATGACTAAACTTGAACGGCCTCAGTATGAGCTCTTCGGTCATCCATAAGCTATTACCTGAGCTCAAAACCCCTCGTTTATATCCGAAGAGCTCATACTGAGGCCCTTCAAGTTCAAGTTTGGTTATTGATTTTCTTATATCGGCTCTCACAAGATCAAACAGTCCCTTCAAGAATTTATTCAGGTTAGCCAATTTTTGATTTATTTATAATTAGGACTTTTTGGCAACTGTTTAGTCCAGAAGGTTAGTTTTGTGCATTGTAATTTAAGGCATCATAACCTTTGTTTTAGCGGGCTGGATTTTTCCCCCCCTATATTTGGTATGTGCGTATGTATATATTTTAATTATGTATGGTCCTTTCTATGCTACTTAGGTTTTGAAATAGCATGAAATACAAACTTTAAAGAAATTCAAAGACAATTTTTATATGAGCACCATCTACCAAGCTACCAAATTCCTAGGCCTTTGTTTCTATTTTGAGGAGGAAGAGCATCCTACCAGTGACAGTGCAGTTTGATATTTTTTTTTTTTTTTTTTCAATTCTTGCACAGTTTTGATCACTGCTGCCTTTAGGGCTGGCTCAGCCCATGGACTAGTTGAAGCCCTGGTCTAGAGTGCCAGTAATAAAGGGTGCCAAAATTCCAGGGGAATATTCTCAAAACTTTAATGTGGTTGCTAAACCTGTTCCAGCTGGTTTAGCATTCATGTATTTTAGTGGTGGATTATCAAAATGGCTTACCGTGATCTCTTCCGAGATTCTTAGCAGTCTCTGACTCTGCCATGCAAATGTATTGCAACAAAGTCATTAATATTTAAAGGAGCACTCTGGACGATTCTCTATTATTGCTGGGTGATACCCTAACCCAGTGTATCGCAAACTGTGTGCCTCTTGAGATTTCTGTTATGCCGCAATACACTGGGGAAACGGAGAGGTGCCGGCACCAGATCACTGTCTATAGGACATGCCTCTCGTGAAGGGAGGCACGTCCTATAAGCAATCTCCCAACACCAACACCTCTTCTCTTTGCCAACACTTCTCTTGGCACAAGGCCTGTTTGAAGGGCCTTTGCGCATGCGCTGACATCAGCGTGCTGATGTCATGCATGCACAAGACATCAACACGCCGAGTCCAGTGCATTTTTGGGTGTCTGGAGCCGGGGACACTAGGTTTAGTGTGCCCTGGCTCACAAAAGTTTGCGAGACACTGCCCTACCCTCACTGTCTTACATTTATGAGCAAAATTTTCTGGCAGGTCTGAGCTGTCCTAGTCTGTCTTTACCCATAGGAGGGGCCTTAATCAACTTGGGCCAATCAGAGCCTTAGGCCCCTCTTCAGTGCATCCGGGGAGGGGCCTAAGGCTCTGATTGCCCTAGATGCTTAAGGCCCATCCCATAAGAGGGGCCTTAAGCAATCTGAGTCAATCAGAACCTTAGGCCCTTCCCCAGTGCATTCCAGGATTCTTCGATGAGGGGGAAGGCCCGCCATTTTGAAGAGGTGGTCCTGCTGGTTGGAGGGAGTAGGCATCCCTCTGGCCAGTGTTGATAAACAAGATGCTGGGGGTGGGGGTGGGGGGGGTCGTTCGATGTATGAAGGGAGGCATGGCGGGAGTGAGTGAGCATCTCTTCCACTGCTGAGGGGGGGGGGGGGGTTTGTTTGGCAATGGGAGGGAGTGGGTATCTCTCTTGCCCGGGAGTGGTGGGGCTGTTGCTTGGTGGCGGGAGGGAGTGGACATCCCTCCTGTAGATCTTCCATTTGGGGATCTTTAATTTTTTATTTGTGCGTTTATTCTGCACATGTGCCGATCGCTATCACCAGTAATTGGCACATGCAAATTTAGCGACCCTCCGTAAACCTCATTTGTATGTGCGATTTTTAAGAATAACATCGTGTTTTTTAAATAGTTACAGTAGCGAACGCGACAATAGCTCGTCAGATTTTACCGCAAACATTTGAAAATCTTACTCCCAGACTGGTCTGCTTTCAGAGGGATAGATGGTAGACTGAGATTTTGGCATTCTTCATCATTAGTGCCCTGAGACAGTGCTTCACCTGGTCCAACAGAAAAGAGAGACTTGAGAGAGGGAGATATACCAGATTACAGGTGTGTGTGGGGGGTGGGGTATGTGGAGAAAAGAGATACCAGATTGTGGGGGTGGGAGTGCCATTGGAAAAGTTGGCTTAAGGTGCCACAGTCCCTTCAGCCAGTTCTGGATGCCTTCTGCAGGAGGGTATTCTCTAGACCAGAGGTGCCCAATAGGTCGATCGCGATCGACCGGTAGCTCGCCAAGGCAAAGTGAATCGATCATCCAGGACTCACTTTGCCTTGGCGATCTATCGGGCTGATCAGTCTTCCTTTCCCTGACGTCAATTTTGCCGTCGGAGAGGAAGTTCGGGCCAGCCAATCGCTGCCTGGCTGGGCAGAACTTCCTCTCCGACGTCAGAATTGACGTCGGGAAGAGGAAGACTGATTGGCCCAAAGCAGGGAGAGCATGGGGTGGCATCGGCGTCGGCTTTGGGGCCTGTTATCCATTGGTGGCTTTTGGGTCCTGTTCCCCGATGGCAGCTGGCAGTGGCAGTGGCTTGGGGAAGGGCAGGGAGAAAGAAAGAAAGGGGGCAGGCAGGGAAACAGAAGGAAAGAAGAGAAACAGAAAAAAAGAAAGGGGGCATGAAAAGAGAAAGAAAGAAAGGTCAGGGAGAGAGGAAGAAAAAGTTGGGGGAGGGAATGAGGTGTGGAGGAGAGGAAGCATACAAGCTGAAAGAAAGATTGGATGCATAGTCAGAAGAAGAAAGTGCAACCAGAGACTCATGAAATCACCAGACAAGGTAGGAAAAATGATTTTATTTTAAATTTAGTGATCAAAATCTGTCTGAATTTATATCTGCTGTCTATATTTTACAATATGGTCCCCTTTTACTAAACCGCAATAGTGGTTTTTAGCGCAGGGAACCTATGAGCGTCGAGAGCAGCACTGGGCATTCAGTGCAGCTCCCTGTGCTAAAAACTGCTATTGTGGTTTAGTAAAAAGGGAGGGGGGTGGGTATTTGTCTATTTTTGTATGGTTGTTACTGAGGTGACAGTGCATAGAGTCATCTGCTTTGACCTCTTTGAAAACCCCCCGGAATAGGAATGATAATTAACAATTCTATGCGTACAGTGTGCGTTGTGTTTTTTAAAGATTTTATTGTTGGTAGATCATTTTGACTTGGTCATTTTAAAAGTAGCTCGCGAGTCAAAAAAGTGTGGGCACCCCTGCTCTAGACTTTCACAATTCTTTCTGTGATAAAATATTTCCTGAGGTTGCTTTTAATTATACCTCCTTTTAGCCTCTCATCGTGTCCTCTATTTCTAGAGCTTCCTCTCATTTGAAAGGGGCTTGCTTGTTCTGTCATATTTTCAAGTATTTAAAAGTATATATCATATCTTCTTTGTGCTTTTCCTCTAGAACATTGGTTCTCAAATCAGTCCTCATGATAAACCAAGCCAGGCTGGTTTTCAAGATACCATAATGAATATGCATGAGAAAGATTTGCATACAATGGAAGTAGTACAGTCTCCTGTATATTCATTGTGGTTGTCTTGAAAGCCTGACTGGCTAGGTGTGTCCCAAGTCTGGGTTGAGAACACCTGCTCTAGAGCAGGGATAGGCAATTCTGTTCCTTGAGAGCCAAGGGCAGGTCAGGTTTTCAGGATATCCACAATGAATATATATGAGATGGGTTTGCATATACTGCCTCCTTGAGATGCAAATCTTATCTCATGCATATTTATTGTGGGTATCCTGAAAACCTGACCTGCCTGTGGCTCTCGAGGACTGGAATTGCCTACCTCTGCTCTAGAGTATACTTACTAAGTACATCTGGTCTATTCTCATATGTCTTCTAATGGAAGCCTGTGTGAGTAAGGTGGGATAGAGGGATATATCTGGAGTTGTTAGGCAGGAGTTGTATGAGTGAGGGAAGTTCCTTCTGTTTATACATTCCAGTCTACCTACCATTATGCCTTTTCTCCCATCCTTTTACCCTCTTTTCCAGTCCTGTTTCCCTCCTCACTATTGCTTTGTCCTTATTTTTTGTAACTGAGTTGTCCTCTTCAATTTCCAACTTATTTCCATACAGTTCCTGCTCTTCCAGGGCTTAGCCCTAGAACAGGGGTCTCAAAGTCCCTCCTTGAGGGCCGCAATCCAGTCGGGTTTTCAGGATTTCCCCAATTAATATGCATTGAAAGCAGTGCATGCACATAGATCTCATGCATATTCATTGGGGAAATCCTGAAAACCCGACTGGATTGCGGCCCTCAAGGAGGGACTTTGAGATCCCTGCCCTAGAATGTTCCTTGACCTCCATCGTGGACAGCAGTGCCAGCCAGTCTATTCTTCCATTTCAGACCCAATCTTCATTGCCAATATCATTGCTCCTTTCCCTGGCACATTGCTGTGTTTAGGGCTTTTTGTAATTGTTAGGACTGTGGAACAGGAGTTAATCCCCTGATGTAACAGAAGTGAAATGGGGGTTCCCTGTCAGGACATTTATAGACTATGCATGTAAGAAGCTGCGCACTGTTAGACTGAGAAATATTGGAAATAAATACAACTAAAATTAATGTGACATTGAACTGCTAGAAACTGCATAGCTTGTTATTTTTTTCCTGTTCGTTTGCCTGTGCAGATTATACTGGGTCAGGCATGTAATAGTTTTTAAAAGTTGGAGTGGAGGGTGTTTTGTGTTTATTTGTTTTTTACCGTAATAGCTATTTTGTATGCCCTCCTTTTGAGCTTTTCATCATTGTGCATGAACCAGATTAGCTGAGATCTATTTTTTTTTCACTTTTATTTGAATGTGTCTGTCCCAGTGATATTGCACAGTTTATTTCTGTAAGCTTGCAGTAGTGTTTGATTAATCAGCTTCCAGTCTCGGGTGGTTTGGGGCTAGGGCTGCCAAGATCTCTTCATCACATGGGATTGCGCTTGGTATCCTCTTCAGAGGAGGATGTCTGTTCCCAGCTAGTAATAAAAGGTGTGGTTTATATGGCGGGTGCCCTTTCTGATCTCATCAGCATTCTCAGTGAGGTCTTTTTCAGCATTCTGAACTCTTTGGATCCATCATTGGGCTGGGGACTCTGCCTACAAGGTCACTTTAAGCAGACTTCCTTTCAAGGGTCAGCTTCTTTTTGGGAATGCTCTGGATGACCTCATGGCCAATGTTGCTGATTGCCGCCCTAGGGCTCTTCCTGTGAACAAGTCTCGCTGGACTTCAGGAGGGGACCGTAGTACTTTTTGTCTCTCCCACAGATTTTATCAGGGATCTTCGAGCTCTTCCACCCAGAGATATTCCCAGGGATACCAATCCCGTAACAACTATTTCAATTCCAGACGTCCTCAGGCATTCAGATCTCTGGCCGCTGCTGTCCCTAACAAGTCCCAATGATGCCAGAAGTCAGGCAGGGCTTCCTCATATCAGGAACTGGCTCTCTGTTTTACCAGGAATGGGCTCGAATATCCACAGATCAGTGGGTGTTGGACATCATTCAGGATGGGCACAAGATAGACTTCTTTTGCTTCCCTCCGGATCTGTTTCTGGTCTCTCCGGCAGGTCGACCAGTGAAGGAGTCAAGTCTGCACTACCATGCAGCGTCTCTTGGACATCCAAATGATAGATCCCGTTCCAGATGTTGAATCGGACTTAGGCAAATACTCCTTATACTTAATCGTGCCAAAGAAAATCTGAATCTCAAGTTAGTCAATCATTTGTTGCTGATTCCTCATTTCCGCATGGAAACAGTGTCTACTGTCATAGCTGCTGTCTCTCCCGGGGAATTTCTAGCAACCTTGAATTTTACAGAGGCTTTCTTCCATATTCCAATCTACCTGAAGCATTGTAAGTTTCTGCATTTCCATGTTCTGTGACAGCATTTCCAGTTTGCAGCTCTACCCTTTGGGCTCAAGACAGCTCCCCGCACTTTCACCAAGGTGATAGTGGTTGTAGCAGCTTTTCTCCGCAGGCAAGTTGTCCAGGCCCATCCTTATTTGGACGACTGGTTGATCCGGGCTCTGTCTTTACAGGAGTGTGAGTGGTGGAGATGGTGGTGTCTCTGCTACAACGCTTGGATTGGATTATCAACTTCATGAAGAGCCAGTTGATGCCTTTGCAGACCTTGGAGTATCTGGGCTTTCTCTTCAACTCCCTGCTAGGACAAGTGTTTCTTCCTGAGCCACACAGACAGAAATTTCAGAAACAGATCAACAATCTCCTGGATATTCCCGTTTCCACAGCTTAGCATTTTTTGCAGGTGCTGGGGTCCATGGTAGCCTCCCTGGAGGAATTCCCCTAGGCCAGAGCACACATGCACACTCTATAAGAGTCTCTTCTCTCTCGGTGGTCTTTGCAGCATCATTCCCTTCAGATGTCGCTCCCCTGGATGGAGCCAACTCACAGTTGTCTGCACTGGTGACTTCAGGGAGGTTCTCCGCCAGGGCAAACCTCTTTGATTCACAGAGTGGATTTACATCATCTGTCTCTCTCTGCAGCGCACTTGTGTTGACAATGTACAGCAGACTTCCTTAGTCGATTAGTTCTGGACACAGGAGAATGGTCCCTCCCATGAAGAGCATTCCATCTTATTGTGCAGCGCTGGGGTCAGCCACAAATGGGCTTGATGCCTTCAGCCAGGAACTCGACAGTCAGGTGCTGCTTCAAAGAATAGAGCGCAGAAGTTTAGGTCTGGTCACCTTGGTTCAACCCTGGCCAGCTCACAAACTCTTTTGTGTTCCCTCTGTGGCCTCTGGTTGATTGGGCCTTCCACCGGATATCATCATATCCCGGCCTAGTGATCGTAGTGGCTCCAGACCGGTCTCATCGTCCGTGGGATGCAGATCTCGTTTATCTTCAACAGGGACCAGAAGCTCAAGCTCCTTCTTCATCATGATCTCCTCAGTCAGGATCCAGTGTCCATGGAGAACTCACTATGGCATGGATCTTGAGTAGAGAATGACACGGTGACTGTTACTCATGGGTAGCAGCAGGTAATTCACCGGAACAGGGGGAAAAAAATCAACTGCTTCCCACGGGTACTGGGACAAGGCCATTCACCACCCTGTGGAGCGATGAATGGCCTTGTCCCCGCAGTAAAGGATCTGCTACAAGTTACATCCCTTCCACCCCCCCTGGGGTCAGCAGCCCTCCCCTCATGAGTCCAGCAGCTGCCCTCCCTTGCACCTAATGTGTTTGCCACTGCCAGGTTCCCATATTTATAAACAGGCCTCCTTCCTGCACTCCAGCTGCATGCCCCCCTCTGCCGAAGCCTTCCGTGTCAGCCGGGGATCTCAATTACCTCACTCAACAGTCCACCTGGGCTGCTTCTTCCTGCTTTCAGCCATACTTGTTTGCAGGGACATGCCGCAGGCATCAGCTCTTGCATGCTGCACGTGGCTGCCTCCGGATCAAGAGGGAAGGCCCCAGCAGTGCCTGGCTTTATTATTGCCAGCCAGTTTAGCAGGCTCGGGATGGGACAAAGGCAGGACTGCTCACAATCCGGATATGCCGCTGACTCATTGCTCCCCCCTGCCTCCCAGCTGCCAACAAACAGCATGGAGGACCAGCGTAGCCACCGCCAGGAGGAATCAGTTGCCTGCTTCGCCTGCCCCTGTCCCACAACTCTGTTGGAAGAAGCAAAGGGTAAAAGTTGATGGGGAGAGATCTTGAATGTAGGTGGAGGGAGAGAGAGAGAGAGCTATGAGGTGTTGGAGGAAAAAGGGGATAGGATATGCTGGATGGAGGGGGCAAGAGAGGAAATACTGTACAGAAGAGTGAAAATAAAGGGGGAAAGAGAAAGAAAGAAGATGCTGGAAGTGGGGAGAGAGGGAAGAGTTAGCAAATAAGCTGGAGAAATAGAAGTAGATAGAGATGCAGAAAAATAAATGGAGGAAAACTGAAAGGAAAAGGGTTAGTCAGAGAAGGATGTAGGAAAGAAAGTGAAGACAGGAAGGAGAGAAGAGGCAGATAGACTACAGATCCTGGAAAGAAAATTAAGAAAAGACAGAAGAAAGCAGAAACTGGGATAAACATGAATAAATGGCCAAATAACAAAGGTATAAAAAAAGAATTTTATTTTTAATTTCATAAATAGAAAATGCAGTTTTACTGTAAATTTGCACTGCTTTCTTTTTATTTTCTAAAGTGTAGAGTTCTGTTTCTCTTTCTCTGGTGTTGAACTGTATATAGCTTCTTGAGGTTTAAGTTTGACTTTTGTCTACATTTATTTAAGTTTGTGGTTGCTTGTAGTTGTGTTTTCTAATGTAGGGGC
Organism: Geotrypetes seraphini; assembly: GCF_902459505.1. Taxonomy (NCBI): domain Eukaryota; kingdom Metazoa; phylum Chordata; class Amphibia; order Gymnophiona; family Dermophiidae; genus Geotrypetes; species Geotrypetes seraphini. The sequence goes on from NC_047086.1 coordinate 292,105,122, forward strand.
CTTGTTGTGATATATGCATCACAGATATTTCTATTAAGTTTAATGACTTACGAGATAGCTGATATGGAAGGTGAATAGTCTCTAGATTGGCTCACCATGATAACCCAAATTTCTAACCATGGTTTATATTCAAGTCAGCCCTTTTTCGGGTGGGTGGGAAGGATACCTTGGTATATGTTCAGATCGGTTTATATTTGAGTATATGCGGTATTAGCTTTCATTCTCTGTGTAAACAATCCAGTTTTTCAGTCTCAATTGCTGGCACCCGTATATTGCCTGTGGATCCAATAGTAAGGTGGTAGACATAACATTGGATTTCTAGACCGCATAGCTGTGAAGTTCAATGTTGAAATATAGAAGTTTCTTCAGCAAAGAATAAAAGGAGCAGGATTACGTAGATTCCTGTCTGTAATTGTTTCTCAAAATAAAGCAAACTGTGTTTGCAATACTTTAATCAAGATATGCCCTTATATCATGCTTGTTAACAATAGTCATCTCAAGGAAACAGTGCCCTATTACTCCAGTTTGACCTCAGTAGTGCCTTTGACCTGGTAGACCATGACATTCTACTCAACTACCTCGATTCCATAGGCATTTCGGGACAAGTACTAACCTGGCTCAAGGCTTCTTAAAAAACCGCACCTACCAAGTACAGAATGAGGGAACCTACTCCCACACCTGGTCTAACTCATGTGGAGTTCCACAAGGCTCCCCCCTATCACCTTCCCTATTCAATATCTACATGACTTCACTGGGACGCATGCTATCTGACCGAAAGTTGAAATCCTACATCTACGCAGATGACATCACAATTGTCATCCCCATCTACTCATTCTCGCAAGCGACAGAGCAACACATCTCATCAATACTTACCATGGTCGAACACTGGACAACCCAGTCCAAACTGAAACTAAACTCAGAAAAGACCAAACTCTTCCTAGTGAGTCCCAACCACAAATTAACGAACACCACCTTACAGCTCAACGGCCTAACTTATCCGATTAACCCCACCATCAAAATCCTCGGAGTCATCCTAGACCTCTGCCTGACCTTCGAAGACCACACCAACGCCCAGGTCAAAAAATGTTTTTATACCCTCTGGAAACTCCGTACCATCAAACATTACTTCGACTTCCCCTCCTTCAGACTGCTGGTCCAATCCCTAATCCTAAACACACTGGATTACTGTAATATAATCTACATGGGCTCCTACAAGAAAACCATCAAACGACTGAGACTTATCCAAAACACCGCGGTCCGCCTAATCTTTGGTCTCAAAAAATCAGACCACATCACCCCTTATTATAGAAAACTGCACTGGTTGCCAATAGAAGCGAGAGTTATTTTCAAATTCGCCTGCCTCTGCTTCAAAACCTTAACTGGCTTATCCCCGATTTATCTGTCTCACCACTTCGTGTTCCCTGGAATCACCCGCACACTCAATGCCAACCTGTTTACCTACCCTTCCCCAAAAGGATGCATCTACAAAAGATTCTTCAATAGAACTCTCTCATACCAAGCTGGCAGATGGACAAACTGCCTGACCACCCTCATCTCACCTGCCCCATCTTACTCATCCTTCAGGAAATCTCTCAAATCTTTCCTCTATGACAAATTTCTTGAACCTCCCCCATCACCAAATAATCAATTACTTCCATCCTATAACTGATACTGGTAGTCTTCTTGACATTCACCACCCTGCATTGGTTTTTGTACACTGCTTTGTTCATTATAATGCTCCTCGCACTGCTCCTCCACTATATATATATATATATCACTGCTGTATATGTATAATCTCCTGCATGGTAAACCTACACTGCTCTTTGATGTATAAACACCTTTTCTGAATTTGTACAGTTCGCATTGTATCTTCGCTGTTAATGTACAGTCTCTTACACTGTAAACCGCTCTGAACTGTTTGTGGTACTGCGGTATATAAAAATAAAGTTATTATTATTATTATTACCATTGGCAGAAGTGAAAAACCTTGATTATGTTCTTTGGGGAATTGTGTTTATTTTTAGGTTAATAGAAATCTGGCATAGAGTTGGATATTCTGTGTTTATAAACTTTGCTAGAGGTTTATTGTGGTTAATGCATGTAAAAGATTTTGTGAAAGTACTGCATTTTAAAAAGCGGGTCATTCTGGACAAGCAGGTAATTTCCTAATAGCTACGAGCCTTGCAGAAGGAATCAACTCAATATCTTTCCTGTATCCCTTCTTCTTCAAGAGGGCTCTGCTGCTACCTACAGTTTTTTCCTTTTGCAGTTGAGCCTAAAGGAGTATTTCTGTTCTCTGCCATTTTTCTTTATTTTAGTCAGGGGAGGGAGGGGGTGGGGTCAGCTCTTTCTTCAGCTTTCTATGGTAAATGCTCAGTTCTGCCGGTGAGGAGAAGAAGCAGACTGGTTTGCAGCTTATAGGCCAATCCCTTGTGGTACCTGTTATCTAGCCTGCAGAAGCATTTTTGGAGCCCTGTTTTTCCTGCTTGCCTACTGCTTTCAGGGTTCAAGCACATGCTGTAAGATGTAAGTGGGAGGCTTAGCAGTGTCTCGCAGGGCGTTGGCTTATGTTTCATCTCCCCCCTTTATTTATGTCTGTCACAGTCCATGGGGGTGGAGGCTCAGTCAGATGCCAGTCTGGCTGGCAGCCTGAAGATTCAGCACAGGACAGGCATTTTCTCTGATGCAGTGATCTCTTCTCCCTGATCCAGCTACCTTTGGAGCTGAGGCAGGCTGCACAGGTCACAGTGAGTAAGGCTGTTAGTCTATGAGGTGAATCGAGGGGAGGGTGTTTGAAAATCTGAAGGTTCTTGCATGTTCTCCTGTGTTTCCCCACCTCTAAAATCCTAAAATTGCTGGGACTTGTTTGACTATTTTCTAAGCGTTTTTTGGCGCCAAGATGCTGGCAGTGTCCATCTTAAATTTCCCCAGTTTTTTTCATAAAGTTCTCCAAAAACTTCAAAACTGGTAGAGATTAAGTCCTCAGGCTCCTTTGTCCCTAATGCATACTAGGATTGTGCAAGTTGCGTGCCTGAGGAGCGGTCCTTTTACCAAGTGCTTGGCGGAAGAATCTGGCATAACCTCTCCTTTGCACTTTAGTGCCGAGGAAAGGGCGGGGAAACCCACTGGTTCGGGCCATTTTTTTTTTCTGCCCCTCAGAACAGCGGTTGTCCTGCATAGAAGGGCAGGGTGGCCTCAGAACCCAAGAGTCACAAACTAGAGTCATCTGGAGATTCAGTACTGCCTAGAATGCCTTTTTCCACAGAATTTGTTAATTTGATGTGGAAAGCCTTTCAGGAGATCCGTCCTTCTAAAAAGAAGTCTAGTACATTACATTACATTAGTGTCTTCTATCCCGCAAATACCTTTCAGTTCTAGGCGGTTTACAATAAGAGCTGGCCTGGGCATTTCCAGGGAGAATACATGGTTAATAGATCTAGTATGCATCGGGATCTGTGGAGGGTCAATCAGGTTTAGTTAGATCACTGTTCTTCAACTGCCGGTCCGCAGGAAATTTCTGCCGGTCCGCACAGGGCCGACAAGATTAAAGTGACCATAGGTCTGTTTTCAGACCTCCTGTCCCGTTGTCCCCACACACAGCTTAAGCTGTGCTCGGGGACAACGGGACAGGCAATCATTTCCTGTCCCTCCCAACTTCCTTTCCCCGGGTCCCCTTCTCTTACCGCCCTGCCACTGCTGCTAAAGCCGACAGGAAGTCTTCTTTCAAACATCATTCTGACGTCGGAAAGGACGTTCTGGGCCAGCCAATCACTGCCTGGCTGGCCCAGAACGTCCTCTCCGACGTCAGAATTGACGTCGGAAAGAAGACTTCCTGTCGGCTTTAGCAGCAGCAGCAGGGCAGTAAGGGCAGGGGAAAGGAAGGAGGGAGGCTTGCTTTTTTTTTTGTGGGGCAGGGAGGGAAGGAGGTAGGCAGGCAAGCAGGCTGGCTTTGGCGAGGGAGGGAGGGAGAGAGGTAGACAGGCAGGCTGGCTTCGGGGGTGGGACAAAGTGTGGAAGGCAGTGAGAGGGACATAGGAAGGAGGCACTGGGGGCACTAAGGACATGGGAAGGAGGCTCTGGGGGCAGTAAAGACATGGGAAGGAGGCACTGGGGACACTAAAGACCGGAAGGGGCATTAAGGACATGAGAAGGAGGCATTGGGAGCATTAAAGACAGGAAAGGGCACTAAGGACATGGGAAAGAGGCACTGGGGACACTAAAGACAGGAAGAGGCACTAAGGACATAGGAAGGAGGCACTGGGGGCACTAAGGACATGGGAAGGAAGCACTGGGGGCACTAAGGACATGGGAAGGAGGCACTGGGGGCACTAAAGACATGGGAAGGAGGCACTGGGGGCACTAAAGACATGGGAAGGAAAGAGGGAGGGAATAGAAAGGGACAGTTCTTGGGCCTGAGTGCAGAAAGAAAGGATACACAGACAGAAGGAAACGCAACCAGAGTCTCATGAAATCACCAGACAGCAAAGGTAGGAAAAATGATTTTATTTTCAATTTAGTGATCAAAACGTGTCAGTTTTGAGAATTTATATCTGCTGTCTATATTTTGCACTATATTTGTCTGGTTTTCTATAGTTACTGAGGTGACCGAGCTCGTGGAGATGGGGCGGAAACGGGGTTTTTAAATTTTAGTCCTAGTAGTTTGCCGGTCCACAAAATAATTCTTTTATTTCTGCCGGTCCACGGGTGTAAAAAGGTTGAAAAACACTGAGTTAGATCATTTGACAAATTTCTTGAATAGGAAAGTTTTAAGTTCTTCTTTCCTGAATGTTTTGTAGTTGGGTGTCAGTCAGCAGATTGGAGAGGTGACGGTCTAGTTTCGCTGCTCTGGTGGCTAATAGTCCATCATATATTTTTTTGCTTTGTATACCTTTGATTGGGGGGGGGTGGATGAAATGTGCATGAGTTCTTCTTGGTCTGGATGTGTTTTTCCTGATTAGGCAGTTGCTCAGATAGCTTGGTCCGTTTCCATTTAGGGTTTTGAATAGGGTGCAGTAGAATTTGTATTGTATGCGTGGTTGTACTGGGAGCCAGTGTGAATCTCGGAAAGCGGTGGTGATTCATATTTTTTCAGTGAGTAAATCAGTCTAAGAGCTGTATTTTGGACTGTTTGTAATTGTTTTAGCATGTTGGTTGGGCATGACAGGTATAGGATGTTATAGTAGTCCAGGAGTCCTAGGATTAGCGCTTGTACCAAGTGTTTGAATTGCTCGTTGTTGAAGTATTTTCGGATTTGCCTTAGGTTGTGTATGGTTGTGAATGCCTTCTGGATTGTTTTGCTGATTTGAAGTTGCATGGTGCAGCCTTTGTCTATTATTATTCCCAGCAGTTTTAGGTTGGGTTGCATGGGGTATATGATGGAGTCTATTTCTAGGTTTGTTATGGTTGGGGTTTTGTTTTTTTTCTAGAAGTAAGAAATTGGTTCTGTCTTGATTGAGCTTTAATTTGTGGTCTCTCATCCATTTTGACACTGTTTCTAGTGCAGTGTGTAGTTTGTTGTGTTGGGGTTGGTTTAGTCAAAAGGCATCAGGATGGTGATGTCATCTGCATAGCTGTATAAAGTTATGCCTATTTCATCTAAGCGTGTGCCAAATGTGGCTAAGTAAAGGTTGAAGAGCGTTGGATATAGTGGGGAGCCTTGGGGGACTCCACAGGGGTTGTTCTAGGATTCTGACTGTTCCTTGTTTGCTTTAACTCTGTATTTTCTTGAGCGGAGGAATCATTCAAACCAATTGTGGACTTTGCCTGTGATTTCTATTACCTCCAGTGTTTGTAGTAGGATGTTGTGATCTACTAGGTCAAATGCCACTGTGAGATCGAGTTGTATGAGTGGCATTTTTTTGCCTTTACTTAGGTGTTGTTTGGCTGTGTCAAGGAGGGAAACTAGTAGTGTTTCTGTGTTGTAGTTGCCTCTGAAGCCTGATTGTGAGGAGTGGAGTATGGTGTGGCTTTCTAAGTATTTGGTGACAAGTTTTGCTACAAGGCCTTCCATTAGCTTGACATAAAGTGGTATGGAGTAGAGAATGACACGGTGGCGGTTTACCCGCGGCCACCGCGTTTAGCCGCGGGTAACCCGCCGAAACGGGGAATGAAAACTAACAGTCGCTGCGGGGACGGGGACAAGGCCATTCACCGCCCCGTGGAGCGGTGAATGGTCTTGTCCCCGCAGTGAGGCATGAAGGATCGCGCGGTCCCCGCAGCCCACACCCACCTGCCCAATCGATCCTAGTGATTAGCCAGCTCTCTCCCTTCTTCTCACCTTAGTTTGTAGGTTTTCTTTTTCGGCGACCCGCACGCTATCAAAGAGCCGCGCACCTGCTGCTGCTCAGTTTCGATCTTCTGCTCTGACGCAACCGGAAACAGGAAGTTGCAGCAGAGCAGAAGATTGAACACTGAGCAGCCGCGCATGCGTGGCTCTTTGGGAAAGCGTGCAGGTCGCCGAAAAAGAAAGCCTGCAAACTAAGGTGAGGAGAAGGGAGAGAGCTGGCTAAACACTAGGATCGATTGGGCAGGTGGGTGGGGGCTGCGGGGACCGGGCGATCGCCCGTGTTCCCGGCTCAAACTGGAAGGAGGGAGGGAAAGGGAAAAGGATTCTGGGCCAAGGGGATGAAGAAGGAAAAAAAACCCACAGCAGGAAAGAAAGGGAAGGACAGGCAGGTGAGCCAGATGCTAGAACCAGGGGGGGGGGGGGGGAAGAAAGAGGGAAAAAAGCTAGATGGGGTTGAAAAGAAGAGACACACTGGTATGGAAGAGGAAGATAGGGGAAATCTGGACACAGGAAGGTAACAGAAAGAGGGGAAATTATGTGCATGGGGCATAGGGACAGAGACATAAAGGGGACATGCCATGGGGATGGTATATGGACACGGGGGGGGGGGGGGCAATGGCAGATACATAGGGGAGATAATAGAAATGGGGAAAATAGGAGCACAGAAGCGAGATGGTTTGTGGGGATGGGACAGGGACCGAGCTCGCAGGCTCCAGTGGCTTGCACAAATTACATTGTAACGTGCCATGAAAATAAGAGGGAGGAAGGTAGATAGATAGATGGGCCACGCGAGAGAAGCTGAAGGGTGGTAGAAAGGAACAGATGGTAAAGGAGGGAGGGAAGGGTGGTGATGGAAAGGAATAGGACAGACATTGAAGGAGGGTGGAGAGGAACAAACCCTGAAGGGAAATGTGGAAGACAGAGTGGGAAGAAGACAGATGCCAGACTATGGGGGAGCGGAGGGAAGAAGATGGGTGCTAGACCAATTGGGGGGGGGGGGGGTGAAGGGAGAGGCACAGTAACAGCAAATGGAAGACGCAGAGAGAAGACACACAGTGGATGGAAGGAATTGAATGAGAAGATGTGGAAAGCAGAAACCAGACAACAAAGGTAGAAAAAAAAATTCTATTTATTTATTTATTTATTTATTTTTTTGCTTTAGGATAAAGTAGTATATTAGTTGTGTTGATAAAAATTTATAAACAAAGCCCTACCAGCTGAACATCTCTTTCTCTAGTTCAGCAGCAGGAACTTTGATTTATAAGTAAGGAATAAGTTAAATATTACAATACTAAGGCTTATATGGTTGCAGCGGGGACGGTGACGGGGCGGTGAATGGAATGGCAGTGGCGGTGACAGGGCGGTGAAAGGGATGGCGGTGACGAGGCGGTGAAGGGAACGGCGGTGACGGGGCGGTGCAGATGATGGTGGGACGGGGCGGTGACGGGGACAGATTTTTTCCCCCTGTCATTCTCTAGTATGGAGGCTATAGGTTTGTAATTGGATGGCTGATCTGTAGCTCCCTTTGGGTCTTTCAGGATAGGGGTTATGATGATTTCGGATAGGTCTTGTGGAAATTGGCCCTCTGTTAGCATGTAACTGATCCACCGCATGAGGTAGGTGCTGAATTTTGTGCTGGCTGCTTTTAACAGATATGGGGGGCAGTGGTTGAGGTCGCAGGCTGCATGATTGTATTTGTTGTAGAGTCTTTCTAGGTTGGGCCATTGTAAGTTTGGGAAGTCTGACCAGTTTCTGTTGCGTAGGCCTCTTTTTCTATGAGTGGTAGTGATATTTCATCAAAATGGCTTGGGGTCCCAGTGAAAGTGTTTCTGGCTTTTGAGATTTTGTTTCTGAAGAATTCAGCCAGTTGGTTTGCTTGGGGGGGGAGGGGCGGTTTTGGTGGCTAGGTAGGGTTTGGTGTTTGAGAGTTCATTTAGTAGTTTGAAAAGTTTTTTGGTGTCTTGGATTTCTGTGCCTATTTTACTGGTGTAGTATGATTTTTCTTTTTTCTTTTAGCTATTGTTTGTATTGTTTGTTCAGTATTCAAGGTTGTTTTTGTGTGTTCTTGGTTGTTTTTTCTCCATTCTCTTTCAAGACGTCTGCATTGTCGTTTGAGTTATAGTAGTTCGTTGTCAAACCATTTGTGTGAGCGTCTGCAGATTCTGGTTTTTATTTGCGGTTGTGTCATGTCTTCAAGGATGGCTGTGCTTAATGTGCGCCAGTGGTTTAGGAAATCCTTGAGGTTGCCATCTTGGATCATGGTATCTACTGCACAAGGGGGCAGAGGCTCCCAGAGCACATGTACTTTGCCAGCTGCAGCTAGCCAGGACTGGGAGACCTTTCTGAGGGTGACACAGAAGATGATTCTTCTCTTACTATGGTCTTGTCTCAGGATGCGCCTTCCCTGTTGGGGGGATACTGAGGTGCAGTCTTCTGCTTTAGAACTTATGATAGCTTTTGATCCTGGAGACGTTCCCTCGGTTCTGTGCATTTTTAAACTCTTTGCTCTCTTGGATCTGATCACTGATTCACTTCAGGAGTTAAATTTAGACTCCCAGCAGGTTCTTTCTACTTCCTCCTCTTTTATGAGTGGTGTGAGAACTCAGTCTTCTACATTTTCCTGGCATCCTGACATTAACATTTTGGTCACAGAGCATTGGGATGCTCCAGAGGGTTCCCTTAAGGTGGCAAGAACTATGACTCAGCTATACCCTATGGCACAGGAGTATCACCAGTTATTTGTGCAACCTACGGTGAATTTCTTAGTAGTGCAGGTTACTAAACGCACCTCCCTTCAAAGTGAAAGTGGAGTGGTTTTATAGGATATGCAGCATTGCTAAGTGGATGTAATTCTCAAAAGGTTTTTGAGGCTTTAGGTTTGGGAATCAAGACTTCTTCTGCTGCATCTTTTGGTAACCTGTGCCTTTCGTACCAGGTTACAGACTCTGGAGCATGAAAGCACCAACCCAATGCCCCAGCTCCTTCTGACAGAAGAGGGTTATGTGGCTGATGCTCTATATGACATCATTAGGGTCATGAGCAAGGCTACAGCTTATTCGATCTCTGTCCACAGAATGCTCTGGATCAAACAATGGGTTGGAGATACCACTTAAAAAACTACTCTAAGCAGACTCCCTTTCAACGGGCAATTGTTATTTGGGAAGGGTCTGGATGATCTTATGACCAGTGTGGTTGATCGTCATCCGAAATCTTTTTCCAATAGCAGACCATAACTTTTAGAGGCTTGGGGCACTCTAATTTTTATGGCTCCAGGCGGTCTCCGCAGTACTCGGGAGCCACATCCTAGGGACCCAGGGTTACAGGCCCCCATTTCCTGTATTAATTCTTCCTCCAAGAAGACACAATGATGCCAGGTCTGGAGTGGTCCCTATCAAGATAGGGGGATGGCTCTTAGACTTTATGTAGGCTTGGGCTCAGATATCCTCAGAACGCTGGGCTTTGGAAATCGTCCAGAGCGGTTACAAGCTGGAATTCGCTGAGCCCTTAATGGACTGGTTTGTGGACTCCCCAGCACTGCGAAAAGAAAAAGCAGTCAAAGTGGAGGCCATACTTAAAAGGCTGTTGGTGATTCAGGGCAGGCTATAGAACCTGTACTGCCCAAAGACTCGGACTTAGGCAGATACTCCAGCCAAAGAGAGGCTGAGACAATTGGAGACCAATTCTAGACCTTACATTAATGCAGCACTCAAGGTTCTGTTTTTCTGCATGGAGATAGTTTGTTCTGTCATTGCGGCGGTGGCTCCGGGAGAGTTTCTCCCCTCTCTGGATCTGACAGAGGCCTATTTGCATATTCCCATCTTCCCCGACCACAGAAAGCTCCTGAGATTTCATGTTCTGGAAAACCATTACCAGTTCTCGGCCCTTCTCTTTGGCCTGGTGACTGGTCCTCACACCTTCACCAAGGTGATGGTTGTGGCAGCGGCCCACCTATGGAAGATGGGCTTACAGGTGCATCCTTACCTAGATGATCAGGGGGCTGAGCCCGAGTTGAATTACCAGAAGAGCCATCTATCACTCACGCAGTCCCTGCAATACCTGGGCATCTTGTTCTATACAGCTGACGGCCATGTCTATCTTCCAGAAGTACACAGATGGAAGCTGTGCTCTCAGATAACAAACTTTTTTCCAATCCTTCTTCTTCGACGTGGCACTATCTCCAAGTGCTAGGATACTTAGCAGTCACAATAGATGTGGTATCTTGAGTGAAGTCTCCTCTGCGTCCTCTCCAACACGTGTTGCTAGCCTGTTGTTCTCCCGACAGACTCTCTGCAGAAGTCCCTGTCTTGGATGCCAGAAGCTCAGGCCAGTATGGACTGGTGGCTCCGCCCTCAGCCTCTCTGCATAGCTTCCTGGATTGTTGTAACGATGAATGCCAGTCTCTTCAGCTGGGGTGCTCACTGCAATCATCGATTCAGAGGTGGTGGTCGGCCTCCTTGAAAAGGTGGTTGATCAACAGGCTGGAGCTCACAGCCATTCAGCTGGTCTTGCTGAAACTGTAGAAGACTCTAGAACATAAGTGTTAAACTGAAGGCCTGCGGGACAAATCCGTCCCGTCTGGTCATTTTATGCGACCCACAGTCTAATGCCCCTAGTGTTACCTTGTGACTGGCTTCCTCCTCCTCACAGTCTTAGTATGCATAGAGCCGCGTGTAGCGACTCCTCGCATGTCCCACACCTCATCCAGAAGCATTCCCTTTGATGTTGCGATGTCAGAAGGCTTCCGGTTCAGGTGCAGGACGCATGAGGAGCCGCTGCACGCAGTTTCTGTTGTGTTGGCTTTCCTCCAAGCCAGCCTTGACAAAGGATTTACAGTTTTAAAAAAATATATATATTAGTACTTTTAGTTTATGGTCCCATATTTGCATGGAGTTATCTGTGTTCTGGTAGGAATGAATGTTGAGAAGCATACGGTGTGTTTTGTTTAATTTTGTGGTTAATCATTACCATTATGTGTTAATAAGATTATATTGTGTGTGTATATATGAAAAATGAAGGGAAAAAATGGTGTTATAATTAGTATTATTATGGGGCGGGGTCTAGCCTGTGTTTTGGATTTCGGCCCCTTAATGTGATTGAGTTTGACACCCCTGCTTTAGAAGGCCAGGCGGTTCAAATCTTCTACTACTACTATTACTTATTTCTATGGTGCTACCAGATGCATGCAGTGCTGCACAGAGTCACAAAGAATAAGAAAATAGTCCTTGCTCGAAAGAGCTTACAATCTAAACAAGCAAGACAGACAAACAAGATATAATGGATACAGTTAAAGGGAGCAGTTAATCAGTGGGCTGGGTTGGAGGGCAGAGGAGTAGGGTTAAGGATTGAAAACTATATCAAAAAGATAGGTTTTCAGTCTACTTTTAAACAAGGGAAGGGGTTTGACAGACAAACTCGGGTAATTTATTCTAGGCATAGGGGGCAGCTAGATGAAAGGAATGAAGTCTAGAATTGGCAGTGGAGGAGAAGGGTAACGCTAAGAGTGACTTAACTGAGGAACAGAGTTCTCTGGGAGGTGTATAAGGAGAGAGAAGCAAGGAGAGATATTGAGGGACAGCAGAATGAACACACTTGTAGGTCAGCAATAAGATCTTGAACTATATACGATGGCAGATAGGGAGCCAGTGAAGTGACTTAAGGAGAGGTAACGAAGATGAGTCTTCTCAGACAATGCTTTGGCATTGGCCTATGTCATTCGGTTGGGGGGGGGGGGGGGGTGGAGGGGCACCAAGAGTGCCCATCTGTATCTGGAAACTCACTTGCTCTTCATCTAGGTGCAACATCATCTTCAGGTGCTCTCAGCAGGGCATGTTGTGGAAGTGGACAGTGTCCAAGCTGATTTCCTCAACAGGCTGACCTTGGATCCAAGCAGGTGGATGCTGTCAGCATCAGCCTTCCAAACCATTGTTCGTTGCTGAGGTCAGCCGGAGTTCATGGCAACAGCACAGAACAAGAAAGTGGACAGGTTATTCAGTTGAAGATCCAAGACCAGAAGCGCAGGTCTGGATGCTCTGGTCCAGCCGTGCCCGCAGGATGTGTTGTTATATGTGTTTCCTCTGTGGCCCCTGATAGGCCAAATCCTGCAGAGGATTATAAGTCATAGAGGATGGATCATTCTGATGGCTCAAGATGCCATGCAGATGTGGTACACAGATTTGGTGTGCCTTCAGATGGGTCCAGGTCTCAGACTACAAGTGCAACTGGGCCTACTTTTCCCTGGTCCAGTGATTTTAGAAGATCTGAATCGCTTTGCTCTTACAGCATGGCTATTGAATGTAAAGCGTTAGCATGCAAAGGGTATACCAAAGTGGTCATTGCCACGCTCCTTGAATCTAAAAAACCGATTAATGGTATCAGCCTATGCTAAAGCATGGGAGACTTTTCAACGCTAGTGTGCCCAGGAAAAGGTGGAGCCGTTTTTGACTCCAGTTTCTGTTGTGTTGGCTTTCCTCCAAGCCAGCCTTGACAAAGGATTTACAGTGGATTCCCTTCAATTCAAAGTGGCAGGCCTCTCTTGTTTCAGAGCTCAAGACCCTCATATCTACTCTGGCATCTCAAGTAGACATAGAGAGATTTCTGAAGGGTGCACTACATATCAGGCCTCCTTTCCTTTCCTGGGATCTTAACATGGTTTTGCGAGGCCTCAGCCAGGTTCCTTATGAGCCGCTGAAGGATGTGTCTCTAATGGATCTGATGCTCAAAATGTTTTTTCTAGTGGCTGTGACCTCAGCAAGACACGTCTTGGATCTCCAGGCTTTTTCCTGAAGGATGGTTTTAGCATTTCACATCGATAGGAAGTTAGAATGCCAGCATTCCAGTCCATGGGTTCCAGGAAGCAGGATCTGATTCTGAAGAAGTTGGATGTGAGGAGTGCTTCTTCAATAACTCGAGGTCACTAATGAATTTAGGCTCTCTGACCATCTTTTTGTGCTGACCAGTCCAGCTAGACGAGGTGCACCAGTTTCCAAGACCACGATTTCCAGGTGGATCCATAGGGCCATTTCATCAGCATACATTATGTGTGGGAAACACTCCCCTCTTTCCATTAAGGTGCATTCAACCAGACGTGTGGCTTTGTCTTGGGCCGAAGCTAGGGCAGTCTTCCCCGTGGAGATTTCTAGGGCAATGACTTGGTCCACTCTACATACCTTTGCTAAGTTTTACAGAGTGGATGTGGCAGCAAGGGAGAACTCTTCCTTTGGGTCCTCAATAATACGTGCCGGCGCAGTCATCCTGCCCTAGATTTCTGGGACTGCTTTTGTACATCTTGCTTGTCCAGAATGACACACCTTTTGCACTAGAAAAAGAGATTAGGTTCTTATCTTGCTAATATCTTTTATCTTAGGAGAAGCAGATAGCATATTCTCACATATGGGTGACATCATCCATGGAGCCTGGTACGGACAGTCTGAAAGTGAACTGTCACTTTAAATTTTTTTAACTACTCGCGACTGTCCGTACCATGCATGTGCATTCACATGTACATGTGTTTCCACCTGAAATGGCTCAAGGTATCTCAGTTCTTTGTTTTCTGTTGAGCAAAAAAGTCTGTTTTTGACTGAACTCCATTCAGTTGATGTTGCCTTCCTGTTTCGTGTAATTTTCTTCCCTTTTCATTTGTTTTTCTTTCCTTTAGTTAAAGTCAAGTGAGTAGAGAACTTCATTTTCATTTTTCCCCATTTACTTGGGGGGGGGAGGTGTTCCTCTGTGGGTTTCATGCTTCAGAATTAAGTTTAACTCACCAAGTTAATTTTTTCAGTCCATGTCGAAACCTTTGACAAATTTTGAAAAGGGCGGTTTGTGCTAGCGGTTTATTTCTGTAGCCGACCTTCATAACTGATGTCTTCAGAGTATAGACCCTGAACTCCACATCGGGGCTTGTACTGGTTCCTCTTCAAATTGCACTCTAAGGCACGTTGAGCTTAGCAAGAGCAGTTGTTTGGCGCAACCATGGACATCGCCAAATCTTCGCAGCAATCGACATCAACTTCAACATCAGGGGAGCATCCACTTCCCAACAAGCATCATAGGTCTCTACAGCATTGTGTCTTGATGCAGACCAATCGACAATGCCAATGCTCCCTAGCTTCACAGGTTGTCTCTCCCTCATGGCATGCATCCTTATCTAGGTCATCCATTTCGGGACAACTTGCTGCACTGATGATGCTACCAACTGTTGAGCCATCAGTACCAATGCATTCTTCCCAGTGTCACAGGTCTCAAAAGCATTAAGTCTCATAATGTAACTTCCCAAAGTGCATCAATTTGTGTTTGTCCACATTAAATTTCATCTGCCACTTGGACGCCCAGTCTGCCAATTTTCTAAGGTCTGCCTGCAATTTTTCACAAGCTGCTTGCCTTTTTTAACAACGTTGAACAGTTTAGTGTCATCTGTAGATTTAATCACCTCACTCGTTCCAATTTCCAGATCATTTATAAATAAGTTAAATAGCACTGGTTTCAGTACAGACCACTGTGGCACTCCATTGTTTACTCTCCTCCATTGAGAAAAATGACTATTTAACCCTACCCTCTGTTTTTTTTTTTGTCCAATAACCAATTCCTAATCCACAGCTGAACTTTGCCACCTATCCCATGAGTCTAATTTTCTCAGGAACCTCTCATGAGGAACTTTATCAAAAGCTGTCTGAAAATCTAGATACACTATATCAGCCGGCTCACCTTTATCCACATGTTTATTCACACCTTAAAAGAAGTCAAGCAAATTGGTGAGGCAAGATCTCCCTTGGCTGAACCCATGCTGACTCCATCTCATTAAATCATGTTTGTCTACGTGTTCCACAATTTTATTTTTTATAATTGTTACCACCATTTTGCCCGGCACTAAAGTAAGGCTTACCGGTTTGTAATTTCTCGCATCTCCCCTGGAGCCCTTTTTAAAAATTGATGTAACATTGGCCACCCTTCAATCTTCAGGTACTACAGACGATTTTAATGATGGGTTACAGATAACTAACAGCAGGTCAGCAATTTCATGTTTGAGTTCTTTTAGTACCCTGGGATGTATACCATCCGGTCCAGGCAATTTATCACTTTTTAACTTGTCGATTTGGCTTAGTACAGATTCACTGGGATTTCTTTCAGTTCCTTTGCATCATCACCCTTGAAAACCATTTCCAGTTCAGGTACATCTTCTTTAGTTAAGACCAAAGCAAATAATTAATTCAGTCTTTCCGCTATGGCCTTATCCTCCCTGAGCGACCCTGTTGCTCCTTGATCATCCAACGGTCCCACAGATTCCCTCACAGGTTTTCTTCTGATGTACCCAAAAAAATTGCTATGAGTTTGTGCCCCTTTTGCAAGTTTCTCTTCATATTCTTTCTTAGCTGTCTTTATCAATGCTTTGCATCTTACTTGCCAGTGCTTGTCTCTCTTCTTATTTTCTTAATTTGGATCCTTTTTGCATTCTTTAAAGGATGGTGTTTTTTTTTTTTTTGTTTGTTTGTTTTTTGCTCTAATATCCTCTTTCACTTCACCTTTTAACCATACTGGCTCTCGTTTCTTCTTCTTTCCACCTTTGCTGATACGTGGAATACATCTGGTCTGGGCTTCCACGATGGTATTTTTAAATAACATCCATGCCTGGTTTACAGTCCTAACCTATGCAACTGATTTTTTTGTTTAAGTAGTCAAATGGTGTCTACAATGCATTCATCTCAGAACAGCTCAGTGATCCCTGGCATCTCAATGTTCTCAAGCTTTTGATCCATTCTCTCAGAAGATTGCAGTCAATCTCTTCAGTAGTGGATAAATTTGTGAAGTCTTTTCAAAGGGTTGCTCTTTCAATGCCTCCAAATCAGACAGTTTTGACCACAGACTCGTCCATATATGCTTGGGGAGCTCTCCTGGACTGTCTCAGAACACAGGTCACTGGTCTGCTCAAGAGCAGAAGTTCCACATAACCCACTTGGAACTCAGCGATTTGGAATGCTCTGAAGACTTTTGAACATTATATCCAATTCTGTCCCCTTGTTCGCACCGACAATCAAGGAGGGACAGACACTCTGGCTCTCTCATCCTGGTGCAACAGCTCTTCATACCTTGGTCTGCAAACAAGCCTTGGCTTATTACTTGCAAAGGACTCAGTCTCGCAGAACATCTCCTCAACTGTTTATCTCCTTTGATCCTAACAGATTGGGCTGCCCTGTATCCAATAAAAACTATTTCCACATGGCTGGTGGTCTGTATTTCATTTTGCTATTCTCTGACAGAGCTGCAGCTCAGGGGTTGTATAAAGCACATAAAGTCCAAGCTATGTCAGCTTTAGTTATATTATTGCGTTCCACTCCCATTGATGAAATCTGCAAAGCAGCTACTTGGTCCTCAGTTCACCTCTCTTTACTGTCTGGAATCCTATTCCAGACGGGATGGTCACTTCGGCCAACAGTGTTACAAAATTTATTCTCTTAATGGCCAACTCTCCCTCCATCCCATTGCAGTAAGCTAGGGAGTCCCATATGTGAGAATATGCTGCCTGCTTGTGCTAGGATAAAGCACAGTTACTTACCTTAACAGGTGTTATCTGGGGACAGCAGGCAGATATTCTTACATCCCTCCCTCCTCCCCTGGTTAGCTTCTTAGCTTGCTTATGGAACTGAGATACCTTGAGCCTCTTTGGGTGCAGATAGTCGCAAGCCGTACCCGGCTCCATGGATGACATCACCCATATGTGAAAATATCTGCCTGCTGTCAATGGATAACACCTGTTATGGTAAGTAACTATGCTTTGTAGTAGATAGGTGTGTCATTCTGGACCCCTGCCCTGTCATTTATTTCCTGAGCCTGCCTACTATCTCACTTAGAATGTTCTTTTCCAAGCCTGTAAACTTGGATTCTAGTTAGACCAAAGGACATGAAAAGTTGTCTGGTGTAATTTGGGTTATTAATTGAGCTCTTTTAATGCTTCTGTTGGCATGTTTTTTCCATGTTTGATTGTTGTTGGTTCATAGGTTGTTTTATTTAGAGCAAAACAGGCTTATTCATTAGAGAAGTTCTCCATACTACATCGCCTAGGTTGAGGACAGACTCTCGCTTGCTTTGTGTACTAACTGTAGGTGGCAGCAGAGCTCTCTGTGAAGTAGGTGGGACACAGAAAAAATCCAGAGTGGAATCCTTCTGCAAGGCTCGTGGCTTTATGAAAGTTACCCACTTGTCCAGAATGATACCCCTATCTACTAGAAATGATATGAGCAAGGAAAGAACCTAATCCTCTCATCAATTGAGGTTTTCTTTCCCAAAATCCTTATTGCACGAGGTTTATAGTATCCATTTATACAGCTATACACATGTTTCATATTTTTGTATTTGAGAAAGTTTACATATTTTGTAAGTTTACATGTTTTGTGAGTTGTTTCTGTTGGCATCCTCAGTAGATATCTAAGAAACCAGGCAGCAATGACTTTGGTCAGTGTTTGTCATCATAGGAATTTGTGGGTTAGGATTTTTTTTTTTCAAGTAAGATCGTGAAAATAGTTGCCTCAGTGATACATAAACCAGAATTTTTAATTGAAAAAGAATATATTTCATTTGTTTCACTCCCTTTAGAAAAGGAAGACCAGTGTCCTATACCTGAAGCCTGGAATGTGGATCAGGGAGTAATAACCAAACTCAAGGAGCAATACAAAAAGGAGCGCAAGGGGAAAAAGGGGGTGAAGAGTAAGTGGAAAACATTGCATCTTAAAATCATCCCTTCCCTCCTTTTCATATTCCCTCATCACCCATAGAAAACCTGTCTTTCTTTTCAATGTTTTCCTAAATCACTTACTCTTTTACTTTGCTGCTCCTTCTCCAACCTCTCTACTTTTCATATTTTTCAGGGATTGAAATTAATAATTGTTTCATAACCTGCTTAAACAGCATGTTTTTAAATTTGGATGGTAACCCCTTGTAACAATGTATAATATTGGAAGATTTAAGAACAAACATTTTGATTTGAGGCATCTTTGTAAAGAAAAACATTTGCTGCATTTTTGAAATATAGTCCAGTTGGAAGTTTATAATTAATAGGAAATGCGTCACAGTTCATGAAAACTGCTTTTGTGTCCACCAGTAACAAGAAACTAAACTAAACTAAACCTTAGGTTTGTATACCACGCCATCTCCGCAAGCGCAGAGCTCGGCACGGTTTACAGAGTTAAGAGGAAAGGAACTACAATAAGGGATAAAGGAGAAGGACTACGAGGAAAGAGAGGGACAGAATACTGGAGAATGGGAGGTGATTAGATTTTTGCAAAGAGCCACGTGGGATACTTGCTGATTCTCATCAGAATACACGGTGGTCTAGAAATAGAATTCAGAAAGGAAGCAACAGGCAATAAATAAACTAGGTGATATATTGAGGGATCTAGCTGGTATTATTGCTTTAACTTAAAAGCTACATTTGTTTCTGAAAGTATTTCCCACTTTCATTTATAAGTTATAATCTTATTGTTAAAAGGGAAAAATTAATTTCTACCCCTGTGTTTTATTTACATTTACACACTGCAGTCTTTTATTGTTAAATATTATACAGGGCTCGAAATCTGCAGCACTCTGGTTATTTTCAGTCATTGCGAAGTCTTCAGATATGGTCATATGTTTTCTTCAACTTAGTTTATATTTTGCATGAAGAATTGATAATAGAACCAGGTTTTCAAATATTTTTCTAGCAGCCAAATATTGATTATATTTTGCCTGTAATACAATTTCTAGCCCTGTGTTTTCTCTGTTTCATGATTTGAAATTTACAGATACTAAATATAAAATCTGTTTCAAAGTTTAATTGTAGAAGTAGACACCTGTTGATTAAAGAATTTTTTTAAGTATTAAAAATATTTTTCAAATCTATAGTGCTCCCCCGCAAATTCACAGTTCACGAATCGCAGAGTCGCTTATTCGCGGTCTGCTCCGACTGCCTCTTCCTGTAGTAAAGTTGGGCTACACCAATCAGGAGCTGCGTGTCAAAGCAGCTCCTGATTGGTGTAGCCCGACTTTACTGCAGGAAGAGGCGGTCGGAGCAGACTGCAAGTGATTTTCTTCACCCGCTGGCACTCCAGCTCTCCTGCCTCCCCTGCCTTTTGACAGGCGATAAACCGCATTCGCAGTTTTTCAAAATTCATGGGGGTTCCTGGAACAGAACCCCTGTGAATTTCGAGGGAGTACTGTAGATAGGAGCCAACTTTTCAAAAATGATTCGGAGTGCTAAACCCTGGACATACGCGTAGTTTTCCCAGTATTGAGAGTACTGAAGTGCCTTCAGTCTAGTTGCAGTGTTATCTGAACTGAGACAGAAAAAATTGTACGTTCTAGAATATCAAGATGTGATTCAGGAAGGATAACACTAGCACACCTTTTCTGGCAGCATGTTAATTTTTATTTATAAAAGCTCATGTTTATATACTTTTTTGTTATTAGATATTTATATAAATTGTAAAAAGAATATAATAGAGCCTCAGTCTTGGTAGTTGTAGATTTGATTTGTTTGGGTTTTTTTTTCTTTTTAAATTGTGGAAATGTTTTGTCTGCACATTTAGAGTTTTTACTGAATTAACTTGTAATTAATGTGCATAGACTCAATAATTCTATTCTAAATATATTTGTTATTATTTTACTTATGCCCAGTTCTTTTAGATTAATATAGGAATTTACCCTAAAATTTAGAGTTGCAAAAA
Organism: Geotrypetes seraphini; assembly: GCF_902459505.1. Lineage (NCBI taxonomy): Eukaryota > Metazoa > Chordata > Amphibia > Gymnophiona > Dermophiidae > Geotrypetes > Geotrypetes seraphini. The sequence continues at coordinate 292,125,096 of NC_047086.1, forward strand.
TAATTATCCTTAGACAAGCAGGCAACATATTCTCATATGTGGGTGATGTCATCTGCGGAGCCCGGTATGACAGTGCTGAAAGTCTACTGTCACTTCAAACTTCTTAAGAAGCTTCGAGATTGCACATGCAAGTGCCTTCCCGCCCAACATCAGCTCGCGGTTCCTTAGTTCTTAGTTTTCCATGAAGCGAAGAAGTTGTTTTATGGACTGTCCAAATCGAGTTGCCTTCCCAGTCAATGTACTTTTTGCCTTTCAGCTTGGTTTTCTTTTCTTTTCATTTTACTTAGTACTGTTTTCCTCCGGTTTATTTTTATTTAAAAAAAAGTTAATTTCCTTGTTGTTTTTCCTTACCCAGTCAGATCTTTGGGCCTTTTTTCTCTCTGAGGATTTTCTCACTGATTTTTTCCTTCTCACGTGCAACCATTGAGTTTTTCGACCTTTGCTACCAAGATTTTTCCTTACATGTCGAGGCCTTCTAGCGGGTTCAAAAAGTGCACTCACTGCCAGTGACTCATCTCTATCACTAAACTGCACGGTGTATTCAGTGTCTTGGGCCGGAGCATCAAGTATCTGCTGTTCTACTTTACAAAAACGTTCTCTTAAGCAGTGTTCTCCCCAGAAATTTTTTCCAGCTGGGTGGCATGAAAAAGTAGCCGGGTGGGGCGGGATGGGGAAATTTAGTGGTGGGGATAATTAACCCCCTCTTTTATTAAGTTGCGCTAGCATTTTTAGCACGCACAAACCCCCGCACTATGCAGGAAAACTAATGCCAGCTCATTGCTGGCATTAGCATCTAGCGCACACGGCAATTCTGCACGCGCTAAGCGCATGCTAAGAACCTTAAATGTGTACTAGTTTTATTAGTTAATTATTATTATTTTCCAATGCTCAATATGACTTCCTTTTTTAAGGTTTGACACTTGTGCCACAATATTTTTAATAAATTTAAGAAGTATCCAATTCTAGAAGGGAATAATTAGATATTTGCCCTCTTTCAAATGGTATAGAGGTTTAAAAAAGGGAAATGCGTTAATGAAGTCATTAGGTTCAATCTAGCCATTTATTTCTGCATGAATTTAAACAACTAAAAAAAAAAAAAAGATAAATATAGCTCATCCAGCCATACAAGAAATGTTTTGATCACTAGGTTCCTTCTTGAGATCTCACTGAGGATATGAAATAGATGCGATACCCACTTCCAGACCTCTTCCACATAATTTATGGAGAGGTGTTACTGAGCCTTGAAGGAGACCTGTGTGATTGATCTTTATCTGCTACTTTTTTTGCTGTACACTTGCCCGTCCGTATTCGCAGGGGTTAGGGGCAGAGCCGGCCTGCGAATATTAAAAAACTGTGAATAATATTCGGACCAGTTCTGCCCCTAACCCCCGCTTCCCCCAGCTATTTGAAGCCCTGAAAGCCCCCCCCCCCCTTAAGCCTTACCTGGTGGTCTAGTGGGTTTTCAGGCAGGAGCGATCTTCCCACGCTCCTGCCCCGTGCAGATCGCTCACAGGAAATGGCTACCTTGAGCTCTCATAGTCTCTCAAGCCATTTCCTGTGAGTGATCTGCACGGAGCAGGAGCATGGGAAGATCGTTCCTGCCCCGAAAACCCGCTAGACCACCAGGTAAGGCTTAAGGGGGCGCTTACAGGGCTTAAAATAGCCTGAAAATGCATTTTTTTGTTTAAAACCGCGAATAAGCGAATCCATAGATACGGAATTTGCGAATACGGAGGGGGAAGTGTAGTGCAAAGTGAGAGCTAGGGCAAAACAGTTTAGATAAAGAAGCAGGTAATAATTAGCAATGTATTAAATATATATATATATATATTTTTTTTTTTTTTGCTTATAATGTCATTTGAAAGCTGCTTGATGTTAATACAACTTTAATTAAATTATTTATAGTGTGTGTGGGGATGGGACAACACCTACATCAACAAACAGTAGTTAGAATAGGGTCATTAAATCCAGTGGCGTACCTAGTATATATGACAGCCAGTGCTGATCATTTTTTAACAACCCCCTCCTCTATATAAAAAATATTTTAGTAATAATCCATGAGTCACACAACAAGGGTGCACCTAGGAAAAGGCAACATCTTAAACACTGCTATCTGCACTAGAACACTAACACACACATTGTAAAACTAAACAAGCCAGATCCTGCACAGTCCATTGATCCTGTACAGTCATTGCTAACAGAAAGCCATGTCCTTTTCATACACACAGACAGATACACCCTCGCCCAATATGGAATAATCACAAACTAAAAATAGAACTATGTAGACAAAAGTTAAACTGAACCAAGAAACCAGACTCTGCATACAATGCAACACCACAGAAACAGTGGCACGTCCTCTAATACTGTGCAAAATATAAAGACAGTAGATGTAAATTTGAAAAAAACTGCTACATAACAATCACCACTTTACAAATTAACAAACAGAAATAAAACAAATAATGAGAAATAAGAAAATACCATTTTTTGAACTAATTAATTTTTCAATTAGCTTTCAGAGGCCAAATCTTTCTTCAAGGGGTGCCCACACTTTTTTAGCTTGCGAGCTACTTTTTAAATGACCAAGTCAAAATGATCTACTAACAATAAAATTTTTAAAAACACAAAGCACACTGTACGCAGAGAAAATGTTAATTATCATTTGTATTCGGTTTTTTTTTTTGAGAGGTCAAGGTAGACGACTTTAAAATATGCAATGTCACCTCAGTAACAACTATACAAAAATAGACAAATATACCCCTTTCCCCTTTTACTAAACCATGATAGCAGTTTTTAGCGCAGGGAGCTGCACAGAATGCACTCAATGACAATGAAGATGAAAGCGAGGTAATTCAAATCTTGATAAAGCAAAACTCCACCTTACTTTATGAGAAAAGGGAGAAATTTTCTTCTTTTTTTTAACACTTCCAATCTATCCATAGAAACATAGAAAATGGCGGCAGAAAAGGGCTATAGCCCACCAAGTCTGCCCATTCCAAGTATCCGCCCCCCTGAATTCACTCCCTTAAAGATCCCACGTGAGTATCCCATTTTCTCTTAAAATCCGTCACGCTGTTGGCCTCAATCACCTGCAGTGGGAGTCTGTTCCAATGATCCACCACTCTTTCGGTGAAGAAGTACTTTCTGGAGTCGCTATGAAACTTCCCTCCCCTGATTTTCAGTGGATGCCCTCTGGTGGTCGAGGGTCCCATGAGACAGAAGATATCGTTTTCCGACTCGATACGTCCCGTGATGTACTTAAACGTTTCAATCATGTCTCCCCTCTCTCTTCGTTCCTCAAGTGAGTACAGCCGCAATTTTTTTAGTCTTTCTTCATACGTGAGATCCTTGAGCCCCATGACCATCCTGGTGGCCATTCGCTGAACCGACTCGATCCTCAGCATGTCCTTAAGGTAGTGTGGCCTGCAGAACTGAACACAGTACTCCAAGTGAAGCCTCACCATGAATCTATATAACGGCATCATGACTTCAGGTCTCCTGCTGACAAAATCTCTACGGATACAACCCATCATTTGTCTTGCCCTGGAGGAAGCCTTCTCCACTTGATTGGCAGCCTTCATGTCATCACTAATGATCATCCCTAGATCACGTTCTGCCGTGGTCCTAACCAAGGTCTCACCATTTAGTACTTAAGTTCTGCGCAGGTTTCTCTTACCCTGGTGCATTACTTTGCATTATTTAGCATTGAAGCCTAGCTGCCAAGTTGTTGACCATCGTTCCAGCAGCAGTAGGTCCTGTGTCATATTGTCAGGTAACAAGCTTTTGCCTACTATGTTGCAAAGTTTGGCATCGTCGGCGAACAGTGATACCCTTCCTCTAAGTCCTTGCATCATATCTCTTATGAATAAGTTGAATAGAATTGGGCCCAAGACTGAGCCCTGCGGCACTCCACTGATCACGTCAGACGCTTCGGATGGGGTACCGTTCACCACCACCCTCTGAAGTCTACCGCTCAGCCAATCCCCAACCCATGTAGTTAGAGTGTCTCCTAAACCTATCGATTTCAGCTTGTTCAATAACCTTCGGTGTGGGACGCTATCACGTCCAGTGACTCTCCGGCATCCAGTTGTCTAGTAACCCAGTCAAAAAAGCTAATTAGACTAGATTGGCATGATCTACCCTGGGTGAACCCGTGTTGGTGGGGATCATGTAGGTTTTCCTCATCTAGGATTGTGTCAAGATTCCGTTTGATCAGTGTTTCCATGAGCTTACACACTATAGACGTGAGACTCACTGGTCTGTAGTTTGCTGTATCTGTCCTGCAGCCCTTTTTGTGGAGTGGGATTACGTTGGCGGTTTTCCAGTCCAAGGGGACTCTTCCTGTGCGTAGAAGTAAGACAAACCAGCATCGACTGATAATTCAATCATTTATTCTGAAGGCAGAATTGCTGAGCACATCCCGACGGGACCCGTTTCGCCCTAACCGGGCTTTCTCAAGGTTTCACAATAGGCGCTCTTTTTTCAGCGTCCTCACATCTCAGGAACTTAATCTGCTCTGGACCCAAAATTGCCTTATTTCAATTTCCTATTTATAAATTTAATCAATACAGTTAAAGTACTACTTGATTCTACGTAAAGCAACAACAAAAATTTTTTTTCTACCTTTTGTCGTTTCTGCTTTAATCATCTTCTCTTCGCTCTCTTCTGTTTATTCAGCGTTTGTCCTTGCTCCCTTCCATGCAACATCTGTCCTTTCTCTTTGCCCCTTCCACCCAGCTTCTGCCCTCTGTCTCTCTCTCTCTCTCTACCCCTTGCATCCACCTTTCACCCTCTTTCTGCCCCTTGCATCCACTATCCACCCTCTCTCTGCACCCTCTCTTGCACTCACTATCCACCCACTTTCCATCCAGTGTCCGCCCTCTCTCTGTTCCATATGGCATCTTTCCTCTTTCTATGTCCCTTCAATAAACTGTATATCCTGTGCCCTTTCTCTCCTTTGTACATGATTCATTTCAGCTTCACCCCCTCTCCTATGCTCTAGCATTTCTCTCTTCTCCTTTCCTTCCTTCTTTACCACTCCACCCCATGGTCTGGCATCTCTATCTCCTTCCCTTCTCTCCCCCATGCCCTGGCATCTCCCTCCTCTCTCTCCCTCCTTCTCTGGCACCTCCTCTCCTTACTTTCCCTCTGGTCTGGCATTTTGTCTCCTTTAGTTTCCCTTCCTTCCCCCATTGCCCTGGCATCTCTCTCCTCTCATCTCCCCCTCTCACTCCATTATCTGGCATCTGTTCTCCTTCCTTTCTCTCACCTGATCTGGCATCTGCCTCCCCCCCCCCCCCCCCCCCCCATATGCCCCGACATCTCTTCCCCCCCCTCCATGGTCTGGTAGATCCTTTCCTTTCCCTCCCTCCCATGGTCTTGGCATCTCTTTCCTCTCATCTCTCTGGTCTTCCTTCTCCCCAATTGGGTGCAGCAGCAGCACTTCTCTTCCCCTTCCCAATTGGGTGCAGTAGCCAGAACATTTCTCTTCCCTCTCCCCCCAAAAATGGGTGCAGCAGCAGCAACATTTCTCTTCCCCCTCCCTCCATCCCAAAAATGAGTGCAGCTGCCGAACATTTCTCTTTCCCCCTCCCCTCTTTAGTGGTGCAGCAGCATTTCTCTTTCTATCCCTCCCAGCTCACACACCCGACAAGAGTCGCTAGGCATGTTGTAAGCTTCCCTTCATCGCTGACCTATCTTCCATAGGTCAGCGACGGAGGGAAGCTTACAACTTGCTGCTCTTCCTTGCTTCGAGCCTTCCTCGCTGCCGGGTCTTGCCTTCGCGGAAACAGAAAGTAGGCAGGACCCGGCAGCGAGTAAGGCCCGAAGCAAGCTGTAAGCTTCCATCCGTCCTTGACCAGTCTACTGCCTTATCCTGTAGCGAACTCATGGTTTGGGGCTCTAAGGTGGTGTGTGTGCCGGCTTCCCTTCTCTTCTCCCCTCCCCCGGTTTCGGAGGGAAGAGAAGGGAAGACGGCACGCACACCTTAGAGCCCCGAAGCACGAGTTCGTGTCTCCAAGACGGTGAGAGGTGTTATTTTTTTTGTTTGCTTTTTTATGTTGAGCGGCGGCAGCAGCAGCGAGATTCGCGTTAGATGACTGCCGGGCGGTCATCTAAATTAGCCGGGTGCAGCGCCCGGCTAAAAGGCCCTGGGGATTACACTGTCTTAAGGCTTGACACATCCAGCAAGAGAACCTGTTTGGACTCGCCATGGCCTCTGGAGATAAATCAATGCCATCAGTACCGATGGTACCAGCATCAATGCCTCTTTCGATCACGGTCGTCATTTCTGCATCGGGTAAATCTGCTTAGAAGCTGTCCACAACAAGCGGCACAGGCATTTTCTGCATCGAGTTCCGTGATGCATGCCAAGCATTGACACCATCATCGATCTCCTTCTTTGCAGACTGTCTCCTTTGGGGTGTGCTTCCTCATCGAGGTCACCTACCAGTACAGTCCTTCTAGGTGCAAATTGATGGAGTTCTTAGGAGAGAACTCGGTGACCTTTTTAAGCTGCATGTGGCACTAATGCTTACAATCGACTCCCTTGGTATTGGCCAGCCTGAGTATGGCACATCGAGATCACACGGTACTGATGCTCACTCCCCTACATCCAAGCGACAATCGCTTGGTACTGATTCATGTTATCTCAACGTAAATCAAGATCTAGGCATTCTCAACATCGATCTTCATTGTTATCTTCATCGGACTGGAATTGACATCATCGAACAAATTCTTCTCAATGTTTTCACAGTCATTGTACTTCTCAGACTAGGAAGCATCCTTTTCCTCCTCCTAAAGAGAATCTCTTGGAGTTGCAGATGTTGATTCAGATCTTTCTCAGTGAATCACTGATTCAGTTTTTGAACCCACATTATCTGTTCCATTCTGCTCCATAATCATATGGCATCTTATCAGATCCAGATCCTCCTCCAAGATGCAGTTCTACTCCAGAAGGACAATCTTTTATTGAATTTATCAGGCAGATGGGGAAAGTTTTACCTGTTAAACTGGAGTCAGACATTGAACCCAGAGCAGAATTCCTTGAGGCGTTAGATCTTGATGAACCTCCTAAAGAGCTTCTCAAATTACCTCTTCACAACCTACATAAGGAATCTCTGTTTAAGAATTGGTAGACTCCTCTCACCACAACCATAGCTCCAAGAAAGATTACTCTCTCTATAGATTAGTCTTCTACCGTTTTGATAAAGCACAATTACATATCAGTCTTTGCTGGTCGAATTCACACTTAAAAAATCCTCCAGCACAAGAGCATATGCTACTGCACCACCAGGATGTGAAGGCTGCCCCATGGATAAATTTGGGTGCCGCCTCTTCCAGAACTCTATGTTGACAAACAGAGTTCAGTTACAACTTCTATATGCCATTCTATTTTAAACAACTTATAAAGAAGCTGACTGATTTTGAACATTATATTCTGTCTGAGCGACTTCCAGAGTTTTAGGAGGCTACTCATGGTCTATTCCAGACCAGAAAGTTTCTAGCCAGATCAGCTTTTGATGCATTTGATGTAACATCCAGAGCATCGGCTATGTCTATTGCTATGAGACGTCTTGCATGGTTGCGAGTCTCTGACATGGACATTAATGTTCAAAATTGGCTAGTGAATATTCCCTGTTTTGGTGAAGAACTCTTTGGGGACATCCTAAAGAGAATCTCTTGGAGTTGCAGATGTTGATTTCAGATCATCCTCCTTGAGACCGACTCGAACCTCACTAACCTCACTGAGAACATATCCGCATGTATAATGAACCTTCAATCCTGGGCACATTCTGTACAAATGAAATTGAACAAGTCCAAAACAAAACTACTTTGGCTCGGCCCAATATTAGGTCATTTACCCACCTCCATCCCATTATCTTCTGACTCCACTCTTCAGCTTGAGTTTTCAAGCAAAGTCCTTGGCATCATCATAGACTCCTCTCTCTCCTTCAATGACCACCTCAACTTCTTGGTAAAAAAATGCTTCTTTAGTATTCATATGCAGAGGAAAGTGAGATCGTACTTTCATCATTCTCACTTCGTCATCCTTGTTCAATCCACCATCCTCTCTAGACTGGATTATTGCAACTCCATCTATTTAAGCCTAAATAAAAAAAACTCCATAGACTTCAGCTAATCCAGAACGCCACGGCCAAGCTTATTTTCGCTAAAGGCAAGTTCGACCACGTCTCCCCACTCCTGTCCAAACTTCACTGGCTCCCAGTTCACTCCAGAGTCCTCTTTAAATGTGCCTGTTTAGCTTTCAAGATCCTACATGGCATCCTCCCTCCCGTTATCCCACTCTTCTGGAACTCCTCTAACCCTAATTCCACTAGATCCTCCGAAAAACTGAAACTATCATTCCCCTCTGCAAAAGGTATATCCTGCGAAGGAAAACTAGGAACATCCCTCCCCTTTAGAACCACAGAACTCTGGAACAACCTCACATCCCGGCTCAGAATTTCAAGCTCCCTCCAATCCTTCCGCAAACACCTGAAAACTTGGCTCTTTTCAAAAATCTAACACCTCCCGCTCTTTGGTACCCTTTCCCTCTTTATCTTCCTAGCTCCTTTCCTATAACCCTTCATTGTAGCTCCTTTTCAACCTAACCCTGTAAACCGTGCCAAGCTCTACGCTTGTGGAGATGGTGCTGTATACAAACCTAAGGTTTAGTTTAGTTTTAGTTTAGAGCAGTGGTTCCCAACCCTGTCCTGGAGGACCACCAGACCAATCGTGTTTTCAGGCTAGCCCTAATGAATATGCATGAGAGAGATTTGCATATATTGGAAGTGATAGGCATGCAAATCTGTTCCATGCATATTCATTAGGGCTAGCCTGAAAACACGACTGGCCTGGTGGTCCTCCAGGACAGGGTTGGGAACCACTGGTTTAGAGGATGCCATCCAAAGACTTGCGTGACATGAGCAAAGCTGGAACACCCTAATGGGCTCTAAGGCTAAGACTCAACCATCTAAATCTTCCCAAAGACCTGCTTCCTTTTCCTATAAGAGGTGTTATCCAACCACCTCATCCTCTTCCAAGCTTCCACAACAGAAGAGGCAGAAATCGCAGAAGTCTCAAAAACCTCAGACTTCAGCTCCTCAGAAACCAGCTCAGTCTTTTTGACATGCTTCTAGAGAGCATAGCTGCCATATCCCCTTCTCAGCCACCTCCCCAACCCACCGGAGGCCGACTTCTTTTATATCATCAATGCTGGACTCTTATTACCACAGACACCTGGATCCTCAGAGTCATAAAGGAGGGTTACTCTCTTCATTTTATCATCATTCCTCCAAACAGCCCTCCAAGAGAGTCCTCTTTCACATCTCAGCAGATTTTCCTTCTTCAGGAAATCGAAGCTCTACTTCAGCTGAGTGCCATAAAAGTAATACCCCCTTCCCAAAAAAATCAGGGGTTCTACTCCAGGTATTTCCTAATTCCATTCTCGACCTCTGCACTCTCAACAAATACCCAGTAAAAGAAAGTTTCACATGCTATCTCTGGAGACTATACCAACTTCTAGATTGAAACGATTGGCTGTGCTCTCTGGACCAGGGAGGCCTACACACACATTCCCATCCATTCAGACTTAAAACGTTTCTTCATTTTCATGTAGGTCATCGACATTTTCAATACAAAATCCATCCGGACCATAGAAAGCTTCTTCATTTTCATATAGGTCATCGACATTTTCAATACAAAATCCATCCGGACCATAGAAAGCTTCTTCATTTTCATGTAGGTCATCGACATTTTCAATACAAAATTCTACCAATCAGCCTTGCTTCATATCCAAGAGTATTCATAAAGTGCCTAGTAGTGGTGGCGGCAACCCTGTGCTCTTGCGAGTTTCAAGTGTTTCCTTATTTAGATAATTGGTTGGTAAAAGCTGCAGTGAATTCAGCTACATAACTGACCTTATCCCAGGACAAGCAGGCAGGTATTCTCACTAGTGGGTGATGTCATCAGACAGAGCCCCGGTACGGACGTCTCACAAGCACGTGTTGCTTGTAGAAACTTAAAGTTTCTAGATGCCCGCACCGCGCATGCGCCGGTGCCTTCCTACCCGGAGATCCGGGCGTGTCTCCTCAGTTCTTTCTTTTCCGCGGAGCTGAGAAGTTCAACTTCTTCATGCGCTAGCTGAATTCAGTTAAATTTGCCTTCCTTGTCCGCGTTTTCGTTTTCTTTTAATTACAGTTAACAGTTCTTTTCTTTTTCAAAAAAAAAAAAAAAAAAAAGAAGATTATTTCCTCCGGCGGGTCGAACGGGCCGGCCACGTGGCTCAGGCCCACTGGCTTCGACCTCGCGGCGGAGATTTTCCGGCCTATGTCCCGGCCAATCACCGGGTTTAAAAAGTGCAGCAAGTGCCAACGCGCGATTTCACTCACGGACCCTCACTGGCGCTGTTTGCAGTGTTTGGGCCCTGACCACATCCCGAAATCGTGCGGGCCTTGCTCTACCCTTACGGCACACTCATTCAAGCGGCGTTGCCTATTGTGGGAATCGATGTTCAAGATGGACGCAGCTAAGGATCCCACAGCCTCCACTTCATCTGATACCTCCCCGGTTCGGGCGAAACCGGCATCGACCACCCCTGCATCGAGTGTGGTGAAACCGGCATCGCTCACCCCGACACCATCCACGAGCTCGACGTCGGTGCCTGCCCCGGTCTCCTCGGTTCAGGTACCTCTTCCTTCCACAGTGCCACCAATGGTCATCAAAGTGCCGAAAGCTACTAAGCAGAAGCACTCGACCTCGAAGGAGCGCGATGTCCGTGCAGGAGGACCCCCTTTCGGTGCGGATCCCTCCCTATCGGCTTCGCTACGGTCCGTGCTGGAAGCTCAATTCGTTGAGCTCATGCAGACCATCGGACCCGGGCTCATCGCTGCCATACAGGGTGACCTCCCGGTACCGATCCAAAGGGGCGGTCCGCCCCCTCCCCCTCCCCCACACCGTTCGACCTCGACAACCGACGAGGACGAACGGGGGAGGGCGGCGATGCCCACGCGGCAAGCCTCGCTTACCGATATGCCGCCATTAGAACCCATTACGCCTCCGCGCCAACATGGGACCAGACCTCCGCTCGATACTCGAAGCCCTGGGCATAGTCAGGAAGAGTTCTTCCGTACTCCTTACCAGACTTGGGTAGCATCGCAAGAACCCGCATCGCAAACCCAGTTGCGATCCACCGCTTCCAGCCCTATCCACTTGGGGGCCTCGGGAGACCATGCGATGCACAGACGATCCCGATCCCCGTCCCGCCACCGAGACGGGCACCGATCGATACACTCATCCTGGCACTCCTCACGCCATTCGGAGGTGTCACCGCAGAAAAAACTGCAACGTAGGGGATACTCCTCATCAGAGGTGTCCCCTCCGAGGGGCCCGGAGTACGAGGAGACACCGGTACCCGATTCTCCTTGTCACTCCCCGATGTCCACGGACCTGGAGGCCTCATCCTCCTCCAGCCCGTCCCACAGACCGACGCTGGCGGAACAATTGTCCTTCTCATCATTCCTCCGACAAATGGCGGATGATCTGGATGTGACCCTTGACACGGGCTCCAGATACTCCAAAGAGTATCTGGACACCATGCACTTACCTAACCCTCCAACGGAGTCGCTTCGGCTCCCCTTGCATAAATTACTGGACCAGACCTTCATGCAGTGCTTCGAAACGCCGTATTCCATACCGGCGATCCCCAGCAAACTCGATGCTCGATACCGCATCGTGCACCATAAAGGGTTCGAGGGCCCCCAACTCTCCCACCAATCCCTACTGGTCGAGTCCTCCCTTAAACGCTCTCATCCCTCCCAGGTCTACGCCTCTGTACCGCCGGGCCGAGAGGGAAGAACGATGGACAAATTTGGTAGAAAATTCTACCAAAACTCCATGATGGCGTCACGGGTGCTAAACTACAACTTCTTTTTCTCTTCCTATCTGGAGTTCTTCTTGCCGGTACTCCGCAAGTTCACTCCGTTCATAGACAACCAAGCTCGATTCGAGTTCGAGGAAGTGGTAGCCTCCCTCTCCCAATTACGACTCCAGCTGATGCAATCCTCCTTCGATGCATTCGAACTCTCGGCACGCGCCGCCGCAAGCGCGGTAGCTATGCGTCGCCTGGCATGGCTCCGTACTATCGATATGGATCCCAACCTACAGGACAGACTCGCCAACGTACCATGTGCTGGAGCTGACCTGTTCGATGAGTCTATCGAAACTGTTACCAAGAAGCTGTCGGATCATGAAAAATCCTTTCAATCCATCCTACGGCCCAAACCCAAACCTCAACAGTCTCGACCTTCCAGGCCACCCCTGATTTACCAGCGGCGTTACATGCCCAGACAAACGCCCGCTGCGAGACAGCCTGCGAAGAGACAACCCCCCCAGAAGTCTCAGCAAAAACTCCAGCCACCGGCTGTACCTAAGGCTCCCCAGCCCTTTTGACGCCCCTCCCGGGAGCATAACCTCGGCCTCTCCCATAGGGGGCCGCCTCCATCTTTTTTACCACCGATGGGAGGCCATAACCACGGACCTAGGGGTCCTCTCCATCATAAGAGAAGGATACTCTCTTCAATTCCACCGGGCCCCCCCGGACCATCCTCCAAGAGAGTATCCTTCAAGCTCGACGCAGACCGCCCTTCTTCTTCAGGAAGTCCAAACCTTACTTCAGCTTCGGGCTGTCGAGACGGTCCCGTCAGACCAATTGAACCGAGGGTTTTACTCCCGGTACTTCCTCGTCCCGAAGAAAACGGGCGACCTGCGACCCATTTTAGACCTTCGGGCCCTCAACAAGTTCCTGGTCAAAGAGAAGTTCCGCATGTTGACTTTGGCTTCTCTATACCCCCTCCTCGAGCAGAACGACTGGTTATGCTCCTTGGATCTCAAGGAGGCCTACACTCACATCCCCATTCACCCGGCCTCCCGAAAGTTCCTCAGATTTCGGGTGGGAAATCTGCACCTACAGTATCGAGTGCTACCATTCGGCCTATCTTCGTCCCCCAGAGTCTTCACAAAGTGCCTGGTGGTAGTGGCCGCAGCACTCCGGGACAGGGGTCTACAGGTCTTTCCATACCTCGACGACTGGCTCATCAAGGCCCCGTCAGCCCCAGAGGTCACTTCGGCGGCCTTGGCTACAACCTACTTCCTCCAGAATTTGGGCTTCGAGATCAACTTCTCCAAGTCCCATCTACAACCCACCCAGTCCCTCCCCTTCATCGGAGCGGTCCTGGACACCACCCGACTCCGAGCATTCCTGCCCCGGCAACGCATGGAGTCTCTTCTTCATCTCTGCCAGTCGGTGGTCACTCACCAAACCATACCGGTGAGACAACTGATGGTGCTCCTGGGCCATATGGCCTCCACAGTACACGTGACACCCTTTGCCAGACTCCACCTCAGGATCCCCCAGTGGACCCTGGCATCACAGTGGAATCAGACATCCGATCCACTATCCAAACGCATCGTAGTCACACCTGCTCTTCGGCAGTCTCTACTTTGGTGGATGACCTCTTCGAATCTATCCAGAGGTTTGCTGATGCACTCTCCCCCCCATCAGAAAGTTCTCACAACCGATTCGTCGAATTACGCATGGGGGGCCCACCTGGAGGGTCTCCGCACCCAAGGATTCTGGACCAGTGCGGAAAGACTACACCAAATCAATCTACTGGAACTCAGAGCCATCTTCAATGCGCTCCAAGCTTTCCAACATCTACTTCACGACATGGTAATCCTCATTCGCACAGACAATCAGGCTGCCATGTATTACATCAACAAGCAAGGGGGCACGGGCTCGTCCCTCCTTTGCCAGGAAGCTCTACGAGTCTGGGACTGGGCGGTGCGCCACAACGCCCTACTCAGAGCAGTATACATCCAGGGGGAGAACAACGTCCTAGCAGACAAACTAAGCCGTCTGCTACAACCGCACGAATGGACTCTCCATTCCAACCCCCTTCACCAGATCTTCACGCAATGGGGGACGCCTCAGATAGACCTCTTTGCGGCTCCCCACAACGCCAAACTGCCTCAGTTTTGCTCCAGGATCTACACTCCTCATCGCCTCGAGGCAGATGCTTTTCTACTGAACTGGGGGAAACGATTTCTATATGCGTTCCCACCATTCCCGCTGATCCAGAAGACTCTGGTCAAGCTGAAACTCGAACGGGCCACCATGATCCTAATAGCTCCTCGGTGGCCCAGACAACCTTGGTTCTCCCTCCTACTTCAACTCAGCAGCAGGGAACCCGTACCACTTCCAGTGTTTCCTTCACTACTTACTCAACATCAAGGATCACTACTTCATCCCAACCTGCAGTCTCTCCACCTGACAGCTTGGTTCCTCTCAACGTAACCCCTCACCAATTCTCACAAGAAGTGAGGGAGGTCTTGGAAGCTTCCAGGAAGCCCGCCACTCGACAATGCTACTCCCAGAAATGGACCAGATTCTCCTCATGGTGCGTTTCTAAGTCAAAGGAACCTCAGCGAGCTTCCTTATCCTCCGTGCTGGACTATCTCCTGCACCTATCTCAATCTGGGCTCAAGTCCACATCCATACGAGTCCACCTGAGCGCGATTGCGGCGTTCCACCAGCCTCTACAAGGGAAACCCCTCTCGGCCCATCCGGTGGTCGCCAGATTTATGAAAGGACTCTTCCATGTTAACCCTCCTCTCAAACCACCCCCAGTGGTTTGGGACCTCAATGTAGTCCTTTCCCACCTCATGAAGCCCCCGTTTGAACCACTCAACAGGGCCCCTCTGAAGTATCTCACCTGGAAAGTGCTTTTCCTTGTAGCCCTTACGTCCGCTCGCAGAGTCAGCGAACTCCAGGCATTGATGGCGGACCCACCATTCACAGTATTCCACCATGACAAGGTGGTCCTCCGCACTCACCCGAAATTCCTGCCTAAGGTGGTCTCCGAATTTCATCTCAACCAATCCATTGTACTTCCAGTATTCTTCCCTAAGCCTCATTCTCACCACGGAGAATCGGCCCTTCACACTCTAGACTGTAAACGTGCCTTGGCTTTCTACCTGGATCGCACCAAGCCACACAGAACCACTCCTCAACTTTTTGTCTCCTTCGATCCTAACAAGTTGGGAAGACCCGTATCAAAGCGCACCATCTCTAACTGGATGGCGGCTTGTATCTCTTTCTGCTATGCCCAGGCTGGATTATCACTTCCTTGTAAGGTCACAGCCCATAAGGTCAGAGCAATGGCAGCCTCAGTAGCATTCCTCAGATCAACACCAATCGAGGAAATTTGCAAGGCTGCCACCTGGTCCTCGGTTCACACATTCACCTCACATTATTGTCTGGATACCCTCTCCAGACGGGATGGACAGTTTGGCCAAACAGTATTGAAAAATTTATTCTCTTAAGTCGCCAACTCCCCCTCCATCCCACTGAGGTTAGCTTGGAGGTCACCCACTAGTGAGAATACCTGCCTGCTTGTCCTGGGATAAAGCAATGTTACTTACCGTAACAGTTGTTATCCAGGGACAGCAGGCAGCTATTCTCACGTCCCACCCACCTCCCCTGGGTTGGCTTCTCAGGCTAGCTACCTGAACTGAGGAGACACGCCCGGATCTCCGGGTAGGAAGGCACCGGCGCATGCGCGGTGCGGGCATCTAGAAACTTTAAGTTTCTACAAGCAACACGTGCTTGTGAGACGTCCGTACCGGGGCTCTGTCTGATGACATCACCCACTAGTGAGAATAGCTGCCTGCTGTCCCTGGATAACAACTGTTACGGTAAGTAACATTGCTTTAGCTGTTCTCCAGCTTTTAGGGTTGGAAGTAAATTTTCCAAAGTCTCATCTTCAATCCACTCAAGTGTTGAAGTTCATAGGAGCTGTACTCAACATGATTCCTATGGTTTTTCCTACCCCAACAGAGACAAAACACCTGCTTCAGCTTTGTAATCATGTGTCCTCTCTTCAAAACATCTCAGCAATAAACATGATGCGTCTCATGGGTCACATGGCATCCACAGTTCATGTAACTTGCTCAACTTCATCTCAGATAATCTCAGTGAAGTCTGGCATCTCAGTAGTGTCAGGTCACGGATTCCTTCTCCCAACGGTTCAAAGTCGCCTCACCTCTCCGTCAGTCTCTTCAGTTGTGGTTGAATCTGATAGATCTCTCCAGAGGTTTGCTATTTCACATTCCTCTGCATCAGAAAGTACTCATGATGGAAGCCTCCACATATGCATGGGGAGCCTACCTGGTTGGCATCTGGATCCAGGGACTGTGGTCTGCTTGAGAAAAGACACTTTATATCAACCTGTTAGAATTGTGGCCAATTCATAATGCCATGAAAATATTTCAGGATCATCTTTCCAACCAAGTCCTCGTTTGAACAGACAATCAAGTGGCCATGTTCCAAATCAACAAGTAGGGGGAACGGGCTTGCTTCCTCTGTCAAGAAGCCAAACACATTTAGAACTGGGCAATTCCTCGAAACATATTTCTCAAAGCCATTTATGTCCAAGGCAAACAGAATGCCCTAGCCAACAATCTCAGCAGATTTTTTCAGCCGCACAAGTGGACTCTCAACTCCAAAGTCTTGCGCCATATCTTCTCGCTTTGGGAGAATCTTCAGATAGACTTGTTTGTCTCCTCTCTTCTCTTCCAGATAGTACTCTCCTCATCATCTGGATTGGTCACATAAGTTCCTGTATGCTTTTCTGCCAATTCATCTGATTCTGAAGACATTGGTCAAACTCAAACGGGAGTAGGCCACCATGATCCTGATAGCCCCTCAGTGGCCCAGACATCCTTGGTTCTCCCTTTTACTTCAACAGAGTGTCAAGGATCCAATTCCATTCCTTGTCATCAACAGCAGATGAATCTAGAGACTAGTGGGATTACGTCCATCAACCAGCAGGTGGAGATAGAGAGAACTGAGTTGTCCTCAGCCTTATTGGATGCACAGCCTCCTGACCAACCGGTATTCTCTGTCTCCCGCAGGCTGATGGATGTGTTCCTCACAGCTCCTGGCTTCTGCTTGTGAATTTCGGTCCAGGCCTGGATATTTCAAGATGAGGGGTGTCTAGCTGAGCGGTGCCAACTTTAAGGGTTACACTTGGGCCCCCCCAGGTCCCTGCCTCACCCTCTTCTAGGATACACCTGTTCACCGCAGGTCCCTTTCCCTCTCTGCAGTTGTGAATTATTTACTTCTCCTTTCCCACGTTTAAAAAAAAAAAAGTCACTTATGAGGAGGACTCTTTCAACAGTGGTTTTCATCCTCAACAGCTTAAGTTCCCTTCATGCTAACAGCATGAGTTCCTGCTCCTTCGGTTGCCCTTCATTACTGATTGCAGGTGAGTGTTTCTTTTTCCCTGTCGTGGTGTCGGGTTTTTGATGCGGTTTGCATTTTGGGCACCTGAAGGAGCTGACAAGGGCTCAGTTGAGCAGTGTGGCCTAGCTCTGCCATGATTCGGGCGGAAATCTGGGCTGTCTTCCCTCCACTATAGAGGAGAGGTATGTGGCCTTTTCCCGCGTGGGTGCGCTGAGACCGATTTTTGAATCGGGCATTTGCGGCCAATTTGGTTTGCCTGCATCAGCCGCATGGTGCACATTTCATCCGCTGTTCACTGAGGTGTTAATGCTGCTTTCATATGTAATGTTCCTGCCGGGTTGCTGTGGCAGTTCGCTGTTCTAGGCGTACTCGATGTACAGTAGTCGGGACGCAGAATCGGGTGCTCTAGGGAGCCGACAATCACAGAGATTGTCTACCAGCAGTCAGTTTTCGGCATGCTTCAGCAGCAGTTGTACCTTTCTGCCCTGCCCAAGCCGCATAGTTGTCTCGTTATCTAGGTGGTTTTCTTCCTCGGAGGGGAGTTACTTACTTTGATTGTTCCCTCCCTGTACTTTCTACCGGGCTGGAAGTTTCAATTTTGATTTTAATATTCTTCCCTGATTTGTAATCAAGGGAGGTATTTTTCCTTTCTTCTGTGGCGGTCAGGTGCCGCTTCAGAGTCTCCGTGTGTGGGTTCACAGGTGGCTGGGATCTTTATGTTGTTTGCCTGGCCTACTGCATATTCTGCCTTTTTTCCTGATCCGCTCAACTCCTTTTCGGTTGTTGGACTGCGTGAACCTGCGGCTGATTTTTATGGTACTGTTTGTATCATGCTTTGGGCAGGGTCCGGCTATGAGACTGGTCTGATGTGAAGACTGTTGCTTGGTCTGGCCTTGTTTGGGCCGCTTTCTTTCAGCTGTGGTTTTTGCAGTTTGGAATGATGGCAGCCAGTGGCTGGTTGCCCTAAAGTGGGGTACTTTAACCGGGGCATCATTTGGTTTAGGTTACGGTGCCAGGGGCCGCAGTGTTGTGTCTCTCTGCTAGATGCATTGCGATGCTCTGTTTGCTGGTTTGCTTCTTTTTGTTCACACAGTCAATGGACCAGTTTCCCCCTGAAGTTACTATATTTCTGGGCCTTCTGCCAAGGGCATCTTTGGCCATTTCTAGGGACGTGGCTGTTTTCCTGTCCTTACGGTTGTTGGCAGGGCTGCCTTGTGATTGTGAGGGGTATTTGGCTTCATCATACTGGCGCACCACTCATCGATTGACGCTAGCAAGTCTGATTGCGTCTATTCTATGGGTTAAGCCTTCCCTTTGGTCTTAGTAGATTGAGGCTCTGTTTTGAGGGTGCTACTATTTCATATATTTTTTCTGACACGTAGTTCTTGGGGACTTTGGATCCCTTTGCCCACAATTGTCCTGAGCACGCAGAGTACCCGGCTTCTGCAGCTGCGCCTACTTCGAGTCTGTTTTAAGCTAGGTGAGCGAGCATTTCCTATCTCTAGCTCTCGGCACATTGACGTATACTTTCACCTTTAGTCTTCTGCACATGGCTGACGGTGTCTATCATTTCCATGTGGGTTTCTTCTTTTTGAATTCCGGGGCTATTTTCCTTAGAGTCTTAAGGTGGAGAATGGGCTGTCCCTGTGTGCTGGTTTCACGTTCTCTATTTTCACCCTTTCTCTGGCTATATGGTACGGCTCCTATGTTGACTAATGGGTTCTGGAGCCTAGTCAGGCTACCCTATCAGCATGGCACAGATATATCACAGCCTCGAGCTGTGGTCAAGGAAAGTATGCCGATAAAACCTAATAGAAAGGCCAGATAACCTGACCGCCTAGCACAGGCGGTGTGATTGTCATCATAATATAAAATTTTTTTTTTAAAAAAAGGAACCTGTTGCAATGTACCATAATACTCATATATGCCTTGATTGCATTATACCCCGTCTATTTCAACTTCTTTTGCCTTGCGCCACTAGGTTTTGGGGTGTTCTGTCTACCTACTCATTCATTGCTGAATTGGTTACCTCCTGTCTTTTGACAGTTTTCTGGATGTCATGGTTACTATATAGAGGACTCTGTTTGTTTCTCTTCTCTTACATTGACACTGGTCTCTTGTCTGTCTTTGATTCTGACTAGTAGAATGTTCCAGCATGTTAGTCAGACAGTTTTCATCTCTATTCTACCCTGTGGATAATGTAGTTTGGTTGTAACTGGACCCCATTTTTTCCGGTGCTTGCGTGTCTGGGGCTTGAGCAGCTGCTATTTCTAGTTGGTTTGTCTACTACCGTATTTTCGCGGATATAACGCGCGCGTTATACGCGTTTTTATGTACCGCGCATACCCTTCGCGCGTTATATGCCTGAGCGCGGTATACAAATTTTTTTTTAACATATTTCACACCCCGCCCGACGCCCGATTCATCATCCGGAAGGATGCTCGCACCCCCACCGCTCGCACCCCCACCCCGAAGGACCGCCGACTCCCCGACAATATCGGGCCAGGAGGGAGCCCAAACCCTCCTGGCCACGGCGACCCCCTACCCCCACCTCGCACTACATTACGGGCAGGAGGGATCCTAGGCCCTCCTGCCCTCGACGCAAACCCCCCTCCCCCCAACGACCGCCCCCCCCCCAAGAACCTCCGACCGCCCCCCCCAGCCAACCCGCGATCCCCCTAGCGACCCCCACGACCCCCCCACCCTCCTTCCCCGTACCTTTGGTAGTTGGCCGGACAGACAGGAGCCAAACCCGCCTGTCCGGCAGGCAGCCAACGAAGGAATGAGGCCGGATTGGCCCATCCATCCTAAAGCTCCGCCTACTGGTGGGGCCTAAGGCGCGTGGGCCAATCAGAATAGGCCCTGGAGCCTTAGGTCCCACCTGGGGGCGCGGCCTGAGGCACATGGGCCCAACCCGACCATGTGCCTCAGGCCACGCCCCCAGGTGGGACCTAAGGCTCCAGGGCCTATTCTGATTGGCCCACGCGCCTTAGGCCCCACCAGTAGGCGGAGCTTTAGGATGGATGGGCCAATCCGGCCTCATTCCTTCGTTGGCTGCCTGCCGGACAGGTGGGTTTGGCTCCCGTCTGTCCGGCCAACTACCAAAGGTACGGGGAAGGGGGGTGGGGGGTCGTGGGGGTCGCCAGGGGGATCGCGGGTCGGCTGGGGGGGCGGTCGGAGGTTCTTGGGGGGGGGCGGTCGTTGGGGTGGAGGGGGGTTTGCGTCGAGGGCAGGAGGGCCTGGGATCCCTCCTGCCCGTAATGTAGTGTCGGGACAGCGCACGGAGAGGCGGGGCAGTGCACGGAAAGTCAGGGCAGGTGAACGGAGAGTCGGGACAGCGCACGGAGAGGCGGGGCAGTGCACCGAAAGTCAGGGCGGGTGAACGGTGAGTCGGGGCAACCAGAGGAGAGTCGGGGAGGGCGAAAGGAGAGTCGGGGTGGCCAGAGGAGAGTCGGGCAGCATGCGCGGTATACCCATGAGCGCTGTATACAAAAGTTTCCGTACATACAAGTGTGGTTTCTGCGCGCTATACCCGTGTGCGCGTTTTACACGGGTGCGCGTTATATCCGCGAAAATACGGTAGTCAGTTCTTCAGCTCCCATAGGTGTGCATCTGCACTTGAGCACATGAGGTACTCCTGACCTTTTTAGCCCACTGTCTGGGAAACAATTTCCAGTTCCTTCTTTTCCTGTCTGTTGAGTCTCAGGTGTCATTCTCGGTATGGTGCCTCATTTATCCATTTTGGGATATGAAGGGGGTTCTTTTGACGTTGAGTCTCCTGTGCCATTCTAGGTTTGGTGCCTCCTTTATCTCTTTTCGGATACGAAGGGGATTCTCTTTGCGTATCATGTGTGCATTTTCACGTACTGTGCAGGCAGGCGCATATATATATATCTTAAAGGGGCACGTAAGAATTTGCTTGTCCTGTTATGTTGCAGGCTTGCGTTCCCTAGGCACAGTTGGACGGGTGGCAGCCGCTCTGGATGTTACTCAGGTTGGTGGCTGTAGCAATTTGTTTGTCTGGGAGATCTTCTTCCTGTTATGCTCTACTGGTCCAGTTTGCCGTCTTTTCCCCCGACTACTCTGTTTTTTCAAATTTAACTATAGGTTCTTGCGTTTTGCTCAATTTTTCTTCAAATTGGAACTTGAACTTCTTGGCCTGCCCTAGTTATGGCCACCCTGAGTTATGTGATGGCTCTTTGGTGAGAGCACACTCAGGTGGTCTGGCGTCTTGCTTGGGTAACACTCCGTTCTCTTTCTCACCACAAACACTGTCACTTTGGACATCATAAGTGGGGCTGTCACAAGAAATATGGGACTGGCCTGCCCAGAAGTTGCTGGCCACAGAAGGGGTAATGGTTGATATTGTTATTTCTTCTGCAGCGGTTGGGCTACGTTTCTTCTTTCCACGCCTTCCTGGTGGGCTCATCTTTCTCTCTTCAGTTTATGGATCTCTGGTCCGTGTGTCTGGATGAGTATCTATTTTATCGGAGGTTTAGGTCGGTTACCCTTGGTACAAGCATATCTGTTTCTGTTACAATATTTATTATAGCGTGAGAGCGGTGTTTGCAGACTTTCTCGGTACATCTAGTTTGTCGCCTATGCTGGCCTCCTCTTCTGAGCGCAGTTTCTCTGTCTGCATTTTGTCCCTTCTTTTGTGTGCATTTTTGCAGCTTAGCCAGTTTAGGTGGACTATATTCTACCATCTCGCTTCGCATATGATCTAGTTAGTCTGTGCGCCTCTACTTGGATCTGTATTTATTTCTCTCCAGTAATATCACTTCACTTTCAGTTGATTTGGTTGCTATAGGTTCCTCCAGCTTTCATCGTGATTTCTGGAGTATGGCTTGGCGCCCTTCATTGGGCCTAAGCGGCTAGAGGGTGGATGTCTTTTGTAGCCTTCTGCGTGTAGGGATATGGATCTTTGCCTCTCCTAGGTGAGGATTTCTTCTTACCTTTGTTCAGCAATTTGACTATTTTCAGAGTCCTGTTGATTTACTACTTTGAGATTGCTCTTCTTTAGGTTGTGACCCTTTACTTTTTTTTGTTTCCTAACTCCATGCCATAGTACCTTGCAAGGGGAAGGGGGTCTGTTATGTTGTTGTGTTTTTTTCATGAATGTCCTGGCTTTCAAATGGGCTTGGGGCAGTGCAGGATATAGCGGATTCAATCCTCAGTAGTTTTGTCGGTATCGTTAGGGGTCACGCCAGTTTGGTGCTCTGCACTCATTCTATTTGTGGTGGGGCATGACAGCTGTGGTTTCCCCTGCATAGTTCTCTAAGATACTCTTTGCACCTGCTCACGGGTATTCTGAGCTTAGACTCTATCTGCTTGTGGAGTCCGTTCACTCTGTAATTTCAAATCTCCTTGGCCAAATCCTGTCCGGCAGGCAGCCAACGACGGAATGAGGCCAGATTGGCCCATCCGTCCCAAAGCTCCGCCTACTGGTGGGGCCTAAGGCGCCTGGGCCAATCAGAATAGGCCCGGGAGCCTTAGGACCCTCCTGGGGGCGGGGCCTTGGGCACATGGTCAGGTTGGGACCATGTGCCTCAGGCCCCGCCCCCAGGTGTGATCTAAGGCTCCTGGGCCTATTCTGATTGGCCCAGGCGCCTTAGGCCCCACCAGTAGGCGGAGCTTTGGGATGGATGGGCCAATCTGGCCTCATTCCGTCATTGGCTGCCTGCCGGACAGGCCCGTCTGTCCGGCCAACTACACAAAGGTACGGGGAAGGGGGTGGGGGTGTCGTGGGGGTCGGCCAGGGGGGTCGCGGGTCAGCTGGGGGGGCGGTCGGAGGTTCTTGGGGGGGCGGTCGTTGGGGGGAGGGGGGTTTGCATCGAGGGCAGGAGGGCCTGGGATCCCTCCTGCCCTTAATGTAGTGCAAGCTGGGGGTAGGGGGTCGCCGTGGCCAGGAGGGTTTGGGCTCCCTCCTGGCCCGAACAACTAGCGGGGGGGGGGGGGGGGGGTCGCCAGGGCCAGGAGGACTTGGGCTCCCTCCTGGCCCGATATTGTCGGGGAGTTGGGGTGTCGACGGGGCAAGAGGGCTTGGGCTCCCTTTTGCCCCGATCGTGTCGGGGAGTCGAGGGGGCAAGAGGGCTTGAGCTCCCTCTTGGCCCGATCGTGTCGGGTGTCGGGACCGCCAAGAGGAAGCAGCAGGATACCGGTAGGAGCTTCTACATGATGGGGGGGTCGGGAGGCTGTGGGGGTGCGAACGGTCCTTCAGGGTGGGGGTGCGGGTGGGAGTGCGTGCGAGCGGTCCAATCAGCAAGCAAGGCTTTCATCTGTGTACGTGCTGAGCTCAGTGCTCAGCATGGCTATTTCCTGCCGCGACGCCGGACTTGTAAGCTGCATGCCTGCATCGCCAGAATTTAGGTAGGCTGTTTTCATCCCCGTGGGAGTCTCATGCTCTATGGCTCTAAGTCTTCTTTAAGTCTTCTTACTGCAGAGTTGGTTCCATTCTCGGTAGGGGATACCTCGGTAGGCTCACTGCTCAGCTACTGGGAACCCAGATTCGATCCTGTTCTGGGTGGAGGACATTTGTGGGGTGGGGTGGGGTGGGGAGGGGGGCTAGTTTGCGACATCGTGCAGGCTCACCACTCTGCCTCTGCCGGCAAAAGCACAGTCTGTCCCATTCTAGGGGAGAAAACCTAGCAGGGACCAGGCTGCACCACAATACTGGCTTCTAGAAAGCACAATGGACTGGGGGGGGGGTCTAGCAGTGTGTGGCACCATTTGGACCCATGCAGACTTGCACGGCCATTCAGATGCTGACCTGAGGTCCCTTTCCATCCAGCATCTGCCCCTCCCCCTCTTTCCATCCAGCATCTGCCCCTCTGTCTGCTGCTTCTGCCCAGCATCTGATCTGTCTCCTCTCTTCCTCCTTTCTGCCCCCTTTGTCATCCCATCCATCATCCACCCTTCTTTCTCCCCCCCTTCCATCCAGCATCTGCCCATCTTTCCCCCCTTTCAGCCCAGCATCTGCTTCATTTCTCTTTCTCCCCCTTCTATTCAGTGTCTGCTCCATCTTTCTCTTTCCTCCCTTCCATCTGTATCCTCCCCCTCTCCTCCTTTCCATTCAATGTCTTCCTCCCCTCTCCTTTTCTTTCCATCCATCATCTGTCTTTTTCTCTCCCCCAGGCATTCCAGTTGTCTTATCTTTCCCCTTTCATCCAGTGTGTCTGATCCCTCCCCATTTCTATCTACAGTCTGTCTCCTCTCACCTCCTACATCCAGTATCTACTCCTTCCCACCTGACACCTCAGCCGCCGCCAGACTGATGCAAAGCCTTCCCTCTGATGTCAGCTCTGACTTCGGGGGAAGACTTCTGGGTCGGCTACATATGGCTTGCTGCAGGCTGCCTCCAACCCCTGCTGTTATCTGGACTCGAATGAAGTGGTGGAAGGGAGTGCATTTTTGGACACAGAAGTCATGAACTGGGGAGAGAGGAAAGGAGAGAAAGAGATGCTGAGGTGGGGGAGGGAATAGAAAGGGAGAATTGGGTGTGGGTGTGTCAATGAGCGGGAAAGAGAGATGGTTGTGTACACACGGCAAATGGAAGAAAGAGGAGAATTTTTGGTCGTAGGGAGGAAGGTACAGAATATGATAGGGAAGAAAAAGATGAGAGTGAGAAATGTGGCAAGGGAACAATGGGGCAGATTGAAAGGGATGCAAGAGGGAGGAATATTGGACAGTGGTGAAGGGAATGGAGGGAGAGATGTGGCATAATGCTGGAGAGGGGTGATAGAAGGAGAAATGTTGGGCGTGGGGCTGGTGGGCAGGCACGAAAGATGAGAAAGAGATAAATGCTGGACCATGGTAGGGGGAACCAATGGACAGCAACAGAAGAATTTACAGAAGATGGGAAAGTGGAAAAAAGAAACTGGGACCAACTTTATGGAAAAATAAGTCTCCAGACAACAAAGGTAAAAAAAACGGAATTTATTGACTAAAATATGTTAGCTTTGGGAAATGTATATGGCAGATGTCTTTGTATTGTGTTCAAAAGAAAAGGAAATGCATTTCTGGTTTTATTTCTACAGTGTTGAAGTACTTGTTGACCCTTGCTGTGACTGGTGGGGATCCCCAAGCACCGCCAGCAGAGGACCTCCTCTAGAGATGGCCAGAACTCCCCTCCACCAAGCGCAGCAGTGGCTGGCAGCATCCATGAGCCACTGAGGTGCCAGCATCTGTGACTTAGGGACGCTACTGCTGCCTGCCAAGCTTGGCAAAAGGGACCCCCGGCCAACTGCAAAGGAAGTCCTCAGCTGACAGTTTGTGGGTTCTCATCAGCTGAGTATTTATATTTTATATTTACATTAGAGGTTCTGGTAGAAACCCATTTACAAAGTATGTATTCTTCCCAATTAATTTTTCCAAATTAGTAAAGTCTCTTTGCTTATTTGTAAATGGGTCTCTACCAGAGCCTTTAATTCAGTAGCATAATTAAATAAAATAACTATTTCTGAAGTTTATAGGGAAGGGTGGTGACGGAGGGGATTCCTTGTGGGGACGGAGGGGATTCCTCGCGGGGACGGGTGGGGACGGAGGGATTCCTCACGGGGACGGGTGGGATTTTGGCGGGGACGGGTGGGATTTCTGTCCCCGCGCAACTCTCTAGTCCTGTCCTTCTTTTTTTTTTTTTTTTTTTTTGCTGTGCTAAAGAGGAATCTTCCATTGACAAAGGACATACTATATATTTTTTTTACCTACTAGTGATCTCTGCTTATGCACCCAAGCATACTGTTAGCTTTTTTTACTGCCTTATCATAGTGGCTTTACCATTTTTCAAATAGAAACTGACGGTGCTTTGAAGTTGTAAAGTAGATATGAATCTTTGTGCTGCAGAGGAATAGAGCTGAACCGGAAAGAGACAGGGAATTGGATTTATCTTATGCATTACATGGATGAAGAGAGAAGATTTAAGCCAGAGAAGAAAGATCCATACTAGAAGTTCATGAAAATATTATTGAGCTTAGGTGGTGGTGGTACAAGAAATAAAATGGCATTGAGTAAGTGTGTTAAAATCAGCAATTTTTCACTTAAATGATAAGTGAATTAGTTAGAGATTGTGAGACATTTATTGTTACTTCAGCAAAACTATAATGTCTATAGCTCTGTAGTTTCATTGTAATGTATTTTGTTTAATTTATCTCTTGCTTTTTGTTGGCACTTTTTGGACACTGGATATTAAGATACAAAAATATTAGAGAAACAAGCTTGTGTTTGTTTTTTGTTCAGAGCTACGTATCATCAGGTGATGGTGTTATGTCATTACACTAAAATATATTTTCATACTACAAAACAATATCTTGTGAACAAATGAAAATGGATCTAAATTGAGTAAAATTATTATACAACCTATAAATCTCATAGATTTTTCCTTATCTAAAGTAGTGTTGGTTTGCTGCACCTCCTTTAGGATAGTAAAGGGAAAGGTGAATGACAACAAAGGGGAGTTATAATATTGGCCAATCTGTAATTTTTCTCTGCTTTGAATGAACTAAAATTGGATTGATTTTAGAAAAAAACCCACTAGCAACATTATAATTTTTTATTGGAAGGACGTCCCTTTTCTTGCTCATAAAACAACTGAGACAAATTTTAACTGGTATAATTTAGCAGCTTGATGATATAGCTTAAGTAGTTTGAATGTAAATAGCAGCACATTATTCTCTTGAGCATGATAGTTCTTCCATCCATATAAAAGGTGTACATTCTTAGATCTATTACATCATTATTGTTCTTTATCTAGTAAGTTTTAAATAGCTCAGATCATCCAAATAGCTGATACTAGATAAAATCCTGTATA
Source organism: Geotrypetes seraphini (assembly GCF_902459505.1). Lineage (NCBI taxonomy): Eukaryota > Metazoa > Chordata > Amphibia > Gymnophiona > Dermophiidae > Geotrypetes > Geotrypetes seraphini. The sequence continues at coordinate 292,152,200 of NC_047086.1, forward strand.
AATATTTGTTAAGCATTGTCACATAATAACTGATGGATATTCATGTAAGGGATTCAAGATTTGCATGTTCTAATTTGAATGATGGCTATTTTGACTTGAGTTTTTATGCTTACTAGAAATTATATTGTAGTACTATTTTGGATAGAATGGTATAGGATCAGAGTCAAACAGCCTACCTTCATTAAATGACCTCTAGTATTATACTTTGGATGGATGTCACCAAGGAGAGTTCTCTATTATGCTGCTTCATGACATCAGTATTCCTTTCTGACCTTTGAATATAAACACAGAGATGCTGCAGTATCTTAAATGATACTGGAGAGACAAGTACCTCTTTGTGTATATTCTTGAGGTTTGAATTCTAATTTGAAATACATTTTTAAACTGGTAGAAAACTATATATGAGGGCAGTTCAATAATTTATCTACCTAAGTATGAAAGCAAGTAGCAAGCAATTCTGTGAATGTTGTGACATGTCTCAGATTACTCATGCACAGTTGCAGCTCAGTGCAAGTCTAACATTCCAAAGAGACGTGCGAATCAAGCATGAAACTATTAGATTTTGAGCACCGTTCAATGATAAAATTTCTCATAAAAGAAGGGGAAAAGCCAAAGGAGATCCATGAATGCATGACCCTCACATTGGACAGCCTGTGGAAACAACTTCTACAGAAATATGAAAGAAAGTCAAGGATTTAATTTTGTCAGACGGACGAATTAAAGTTTCCTGAATAGCTGAAGAAATAGGCATCTTGGCTGGTACGATTTGGAAAATATTTCATAAAAAGTTGTTCATAACCAAGGTTAAGTGCAAGATGGGTTCCAAGAATGCTAATGCCATGTCAGAAGGCCACAAGGCTCCAGTGCTGTCAGGCGAACTTGGAGATGCTCAGTGAAGCCCAAGCAAAGTTTTTTTCATCTTTTTGTGACTGGAGATGAGATTTGGGGTTTATTATAGAGATCCTGAGTCCAAAAGGAGTCAGTATAGTAGAAGCACAAGTCGATCCCCACCCCAAAAATGTTCTAGAATGAAAAATCTGCAGGCAAAGTCATGGCAACTGTGTTCTGGGATAATGAAGGACTTTTGCTTCTGGAGTTCATGCTACACAAGACAACCATAACCGGGGAGAGTTACACCAATACACAACGATCGCTTTGCGGGAGTTAATAAAGGAGAAAAGATGAGGAAAACTCTCAGCAATCGATCTGCTTCTTCATGACAGTGCGCCGATGCACATGTCACAACAAAAATAGGCTGCCATTCGAGAATATGGATTTCAGCAGCTGAACCATACATCCTACATTCCTGACCTGGCTCCCTCAGATTATGTCCTGTTCCGAGTTTTGAAGAAATCTCTCCGTAGACAGTGGTTTTCAAGTGATGATGACTTCAAGAAATCTGTAACGTCCTGGTCTGAAGGGCAAACACAAGAATTATTTTCATAAGGGTTGAAATCATTGCAGGAAAATTGGTTAAAGTGTATGGAGCTATCAAGGGACTATATTGAAAAATAAAACAAATTTTTTTTGAAAACTGTTTTCTTTCCTAATGAGGTAGATAAACTATTGAACGCGCCTCCTATATAAGAAATGACTGTGTGTATGAAACGCACATCTCAGGAAAATACCTTACATGAATAGCTTGTAAAAAGGTTTCTAGCAATGAATAGTAATAACTTTAGAATGTGAACATTTTTACTTCAGAATATTTGAACTACTGTACTTTGTAACTTTATCTGCTAACAATCATGGGTAAAAAACCTAGAGTTTCCCATAACTTTTAGTAAAGATTTTAATTTTGTGTCAGTATGGTACCTATAGTAAAATTTCATGCAAAGCAGGATAAATCCGTGTACATATGAATAGTCAGAAGCAGGTTCTCATTGGTTCTACTTGAGAGAGTTGTGCTTTTTACTGGTCTAGGAAATACCATAATGGATCATGGGTAAGATATTTTCTTTATCTGAAAGCAAACTTTTATCCCTAAACTTACAACAGGAAAAACTGCAGAAGAAATGTTTCAACCTCTATCCCATATAAAACAGTCAAAACAGGGATGTGGAGGAATAATGGAGCAAAGCACAGGTAAGTGGCAAGCAAGAAATAGGATTTCACCATATATACTGACAGGAATAAAGAGGCTTAATCTAGCTTCAGCTTAATTTTGCTTTTCTCTATAAGTTATAAACCTTTTTTCTTTTTGTAGTCATTTAGCTTATTAAAGAATAGGCACATTGTACTCGTTACAATGTAATTAATGTTTTTATTGTCCTTTTTATGTGAAGGCCCATAACGGTCTTTATCAAAGTAAGATTCTAGATCAGTAGTCTCTAGAAATTGTAAAATGTGCTCTTTTCCCCCCCACCCTCCCTCAAATATCTAATAGTATGGATAGTTGTTCCCCCTTAAGAAGGTGGTGAACCACAGATGATAGATTCAAATTCTTTTTATAAAATTTTAGCATTACTAAATTTTTAAATATTTCAGGTCATACTGACAAGTCTGTTTCTTTGAGACAAGTGTTCAGTACAAATAAAGTATAATAATCATAAGGTTTTCCATTACCATGTGTCATAGAAACATAGAGGGAACAGTTTTTGCACACTTTTTTGTATTTCTACAGCTCTTCATAATTTCTGTTTCTCTTGGATAGGGCCCAACAGGTCAAAGCTACAAGACATGCTAGCAAATCTGAGAGATGTTGATGAACTTCCTTCATTGCAGCCATCTGTGATGTCACCTTCCAGACCTAGTAGCTCACGGCTTAGTGAGCATGAAATAAATAGGACAGATGAAGGTAAGTGTATGCAAAGTAATTCTGTTCTTTATATTTAAAAATATTTGAAAAGGGGTGTGTGTGTGTTTAAATTTTCCGCCACCCCCACCGAAACTCATTTTCCCATCCCTGCGAGTTCTTTTCTTGTCCCTGCCCCATCCTCGCAAGCTCTGTCCTCATCTGCACAAGCCTCAAACATTTTAAAATCATTGAGGCTTGTGTGGTTAAGGTAAAGCTTACAGGAATGGGACAAGGACAGCAACAAAACTCCCAGGGATGGGGAAATTGAGTTCTTGTGGGGAAAAATTTGTCCCCGTATCATTCTCTAGTTCTGAGCCTCAAGCCCTAAAGAACTTGAAGTGGCAATAGTCCTGAGCTGCGAACCCCACCTCCCTCCTAACCCAAAGCACCAGCACGGCAGTGTCCTGAGCTGCAAATTCCAAAGCAGCTGAGATGAGAACCCTCCTCCCTCCCACCCCGAAGCACCAGCATGGCACTGGTCTTGAGCTGCAAATCCCCCTACCTCAAGCCCTGAAACAGCTGAAATTGAACCCCTCCCCCCACACCATCCTGCCCTGGAGCACCAGCGCGGCAGCGGTCCTGAGCTGCAAAGCCCCCCTCCCGCCCTCCCTCAATCCCCGAAGCATCAGAAGCAGATGACAGTTCTGAGCTGTCTCGCTTCCTTACCCCCGAAGCGCAGCCGGTCAGCAGGAGGCAGCCTCAAAACAGGCTGCTCGTGGCCAGCCCCAGCAGGGCATTTCCTGAATACAGATCACACACACAGCAAGAAAAGAAAAGAAAAAAAAAAGAGGTGCACAAAGAAATACATATATTTTTTTTTTCTTGCTGTATGTATGATTAGGATTCAGCAGGTTTTCAGTAGAAATTTATTTTTTTGAATTTCTTTGTGCACCTCTTTTTTTTATTTTACAATTTTATTTTAAGACTGTCCCAATTTTATTTTGAGACTGTCAGCAGATATAAATTTGAGTCTCCTGCCTAGAGAGTTCTCAGATGCCTAATTCCAGGGAGGAAAGAAGATGGTTGTACTTCAGCCAATGCCAGGGCTAGCTAGGGAGAGTCTACACAGATTTTTTTTTCTTCTTAGCCAGCAATGGATCCATTGTTGCCCAAACATTCTTGGTGAGGTAGTGAATGAAAAATAATTCTGTTTTGCATCAAATAATTTTTGGAGATAACACTTTTTACCCTGCCTTGGCATGATAATTAATTTTCATATACATACATTGCATAATTGATAACTCTGTTGGATTTTACAATGCGTTAACCTAGTGACAGTAGTAAACGATGGCAGGCTGAAATAGCCCTTCCATTCTGACCAGTTGACATGTTCAGCTACAACTACTTTTCATATAGATCTAGTCAGCATTTCTCACCACGAAGTAAGACCCTGTTTCATGCTTTCAGCCTTGCAATTGCCATGACAACTTGCAATCCAATCTGTCTGTATCAGTAGCCAGTACTGAAACTTGATTCCTGTAGTCGTAGTGAATGTGGAAGAATTATTGTGAGGGTACAAGAATTTTGATTACTACAGGGCTTTCACTAAAGAGAGACCTGGTACATTTGTCCAAATTTCAAGACAATCTCTCCAGAACTTTTTGGAAAAACCAAGAAATTCAGATGTTGCAAAACAATTTGTCATCAGAAAATATGAGAAACTAGGCTGGCTGAAAAGTGGTACATGATGATGTTTAAGTAGAGCAGATTTGCTTTAAGATGTACCATTCCTATCCACCCCCTCATAGACTTATTTTAAAGTGGAAAATGGTAACTAAGCAACACTTTGAAATCTCAAAAGAGCTATTTTACTCCCTCTCTGCCTCCGCTTCTCTTGTACCTTTTTTGAGGCATTTGAATATACTGTATAATATCTACCATCCTTCCTCCTCCTCTTTAGGATTTAAACATGTTCTTTAAGACTTCTCATGAAAACCAATTTCATAGAATTGGTGGATTGCAGGTAATACTGCATTTTGGTAGCTACTTTCTGAAGTGTCTATTTTCATTAGTCTTTTGTAGGTGTTTCCCCCAGAAGAAATCTTATTTTAATTCAATCCAGTTTTTACATTTTGTATGTTCCAAATCATAAGGTCTTCTCAAAACAGATTATGCAATGGCAAAAACACATTTCAGAATACTGTTAATGATTTTATTAGTTTCTCTTGCAAGGGGTGTCCACCTGCACCAGAAGAGTAGGCACTTAGAGCTTACTGCAAAAAGGTAGCGAAAAGGGGAAACAGGAATGATTAAGAAGGGGATCATGAACAGATTGGAAAAGGTTATCATACCGCTGTACCAGGCCATGGTGTGCCCTCACCTGGAATACTGTGTCCAGCACTGGTCGCCGTACATGAAGAAGGACACAGTACTACTCAAAAGGATCCAGAGAAGAATGACTAAAATGGTTAAGGGGCTGGAGGAGATTATAGAAACTGGGCCTCTTCTCCCTTGAAAAGAGGAGACTGAGAGGGGACATGATCGAAACATTCAAGATAATGAAGGCAATAGACTTAGTAGATAAAGGCAGGTTGTTCACCCTATCCAAGATAGAGAGAACGAGAGGGCACTCTCTGAAGTTAAAAGGGGATAGATTCCGTACAAACGTAAGGAAGTTCTTCTTCACCCAGAGAGTGGTAGAAAACTGGAACTCTCTTCCGGAGTCTGTTGTAGGGGAAAACACCCTCCAGGCATTCAAGACAAAGTTAGACAAGTTCCTGCTGAACCAGAACGTACGCAGGTAGGGCTAGTCTCAGTTAGAGCGCTGGTCTTTGACCAAGGGCCATCGCATGAGCAGACTGCTGGGCATGATGGACCACTGCTCTTCTGGAGGCTGTTATAGGGAAAAACACTCTCCAGGGATTCAAGACAAAGTTAGACAAGTTCCTGCTGAACTAGAACGTACGCAGGTAATGCTATAGTCTGTTTGGGCACTGGTCTTTGACCTAAGGGCCGCCGCTGTGTGAGCACACTGCTGGGTACGATGGACCACTGATTTGACCCAGCAGTGGCAATTCTTATTTTCTTATTTAGTTCATACATTTCTTAGTCCCTCCTGCCTGCGTGCCTTGGTTAGAGCAACAACAATTCACAGCCTATCAAATGTCTCCCTCAATACTTCCATTTTTCATGCCTCAGTTTACTTCTCCCATCACCCTTATTTTTTGGACTACCAACTCTATTTTCTATTTCCCATATGTGGTTACTTGATCCTCCCATCACATGCCCATTCTTCATGCTACATGCTGTGTCCTTTGACTTGTTACTTAAACAAAGTCCCCAGTTAATACTACTGAGATGTCAAGTTCTACAGTTACTGGAGCTATACAGTTGCAGAAATTATCCCAAGAATGTCTCATTCACCTTCCCTTACTGTCTTTTGCATACTTCGGCAAAAGGTTATTAGTACCAATCTCCCCCTACTGTATCTATGTACTATATTATTACACTCTGCAATAATTAACATTATACAACTGTTAACTTTTAAAGTATATATTTCGCTATTTCATTTCTCACATTTAACAAACTGGGTAACACAATAATAATGGGTGATTTCAACTACATCAAATTTATAATTAAAGTGATGTGCTAGCACTAGTTGGGGGGGGGGGGGGAGCAGCTAATAATCCAGTGAGTGCAATTTATTATGAGCCACGAACACACTGTTGTCTTCAAGGAGCACATATAAATGTGGAGAAAAAAGAGATCTCAATTTGGCTTCATGGATCTCAAAATAACTCCACAGATTCAAGCTAACACTATATAGCAGTGATCTTATTTACAGATGATCTCGCATGTTCCTCAAGCATGCTCTGATACGGTAGAATTCATGGTGGATTCTGTGATGGTGAGCTGGCCAGGTCCTGCTGCAGCAAAGCATTCCCAAACCATGACACTTCCACCTCCATGCTTCACAGTTCGTATGAGGTTCTTTTTCTGGAATGCTGTATTTGGTATATGTCAAACATGTCCTCTTTTCTGGTGTCCAGATAATTCAATTTTAGACTCATCTGTCCATAGAACACTATTTCAGAAGTCCTGGTCTTTGTCAACTTTCTCTCTGGCAAACTTCAATCTGACCTTGATGTTTCTCTTAGAGAGCAAAGGTTTCCTCCTTGTACACTTCCCGTGCAAGTTAAATTTGTGCAGTCTCTTTCTAATTCTAGAGGCATGCACATTCACATCAGCAGTAGCAAGAGCCTGCTGTAGGTCCCGTGATTACATTTTAGGGTTTTTGGAGACTTCTTTTATCATCTTGTGGTCTGCTCTGGGGGTCAACTTGCTTGGATGGCCAGACCTGGGCATGTTGGCAGTTGTTTGGAAAGTCCTCCACTTGCACACTATTTTCCGGACCATGGAATGGCTAATGTCAAACTCTTTCGAGATCTTTTAAAATCCTTTACCAGACTTTATAAGCTGCTACAATCTTGTTTCTGAAGGCCTCAGACAGCTCTTTTGATCTCACCATGGTGTTCACTCTCACTGCAGCAGTCATGAGCACACCAAACTAAATGTCTGAGGTTTAAGTAGGGCAAACCTTCTTCAAAATGCTGAGTAAAACATGTGCACCTGATGTGCTACACCTGTGTGTGATTTGAGCCACTTTAAATGGGAGGATATGTGGGGGGTGTCCTAATTTATTCCTCAGTTAGAATACACATTTTTGTGGATATCTTTTGTTTCATGAGTAAATGAAGGAAAAGTTTTGTTGTTTACCTGCAATTACACCACTTTCTTTTCCAGAGATAAATTTAAAAAAAATTTGGCATTGATATGTGAACATTTATTAAGAAAGAACTGAATATTTCATGGGGTGTTCTAATTTTTTCACATGACTATACCTTTTCAAAATCTTCTGTGGCAGCGAGTAGCATGTCCCGGTCTCAGCTCTCCCTCCGATGTCACTTCCTGGTCCCGTGATCATGAAATGATATCAGAAGAAGAGCTAAGGGGCGCTATCAGTAGCTAGGAGATGCTACCAAAGATTTTGAAGAAGTGGGTGGGAAGAGAGGTGCCCAAGAGGGCACCCGGAGTGATCTGTCTCCTCTGCTCCTCCCCCCCTTGTTATGCCACTGATTGAAGTCAGGAACCAGGAATGGCAGTCCAGAAGTTGAGAACCAAGCACATGATTTGTTAACATTATTAAGACTTGTCTATTCCTTTTCATCATATATTTCCCTCCTGGTTAGGGCTATTCCCTCTTGATCCAGTCATTGATCCTTTGTGGGTGGAAGAAAGGGTTCCCAGAGCTCTCCTGAGACCTCGGTTATTCTAAGAACCACCTAGACTTGGATTTCCCATGAATCATTTGTAAAAACAAACAGTAGTTCATACTTGATCCTATTCAGCACAAGGTAAAGTTGCTTATCCCAGGACAAGCAGGCAGCATATTCTCACATGCGGGCGATGTCGTCCACGGAACCCCGGCATGGATGGTCCCAAGTGCATCGCTACTTTAAGAACTTTAGAAAGTTCACACTTTGCATGCGCGAGTGCCTTCCCGCTCGATGTAGGTGCGCGGCTCCTCATTTCAATGTTTTCCGCAGAGCTGTTCAGTCACACCATTGAACGTTCGTTAAATTTTGTGCCTGCCTTCCCGCTTGTGCAGATTTTATATGTTTATTTTCTACTTTTATTTCTTGTGTATAATTTAAAAAAAAAAAAAATTAGAGTTTCTCTTTATTTTTCTGTTGTGCCTTTCGTCTCTCCTCAGCCTCTCACGTTCAATTTGGCTGAGGCGATTTTTCATAATTTCGTATCCTGACTGTTAACTGGTTTTAAGAAATGCGGCAGGTGCCAGGTATTCAGTGTTTAGGGCCATAACATCGCATTGATTCATGCACGGGCTGTTCTACCTTAAAAAAGCGCACCTTAAAGACCCGCCTTCTTCAACAAAAACAACTTTTCGGTGCTAATATGGAAGAAGTTCAATCTTCCCCTTCAACTTCCAAGGCACCGTCTTCAAAAGCACCAAAAGTGAAGACACTGCATTCCAGAAAACCGCATTCTATGTACCACCTGTGAAGGCACCGTCATTCAAGACTTCGTGACCTTCATCTGCACCGCCTTCTACACCAGAGTCACAGATTCTCGCTCCTTTAAATAAACCAGCGAAGAAGTCACCAGTCTCCCAGGTGGGGTCGGCCACTATGACATTAAGTCCAATCATGCTGGCCAAACAACGACCTTTGATGCGACTTGTTCCAACATCTAGGGGTTTCTCTTCTTCGGAGTCATCCTCTTCGGAGCGGGTTGCAGCACCAGTGGTACAGGCGACTGTAGAGCAAGTAGCGACACTTATGGTACCGGTGACAATGCCATAGGTACCGGTAGCTACTTTGAAAGAACTATTTGAGCAGTTTCACGTAGAGTATGGTAACATTTTCAGTCTTCGCCTTCCAAGCCGCCAAGCTAAACCCTTGGCTAGCCCAAATGGTCCTCAAGGCCCACAACTACCTCGACTTTAGAAAATTACTCAAAACTCACCTATTCCGAGACCAGGACCCTTAATGCCCCTTCTTCAATTCTCCTCCTCTCCCCTAATGAACTACCCCCTTCCCCCGTCTCCCTCCTCTCCCCCCCCCTACTTTCTCTTTGCTGTTCGCAACTCTATGATCAACTTGGTATGTAACCACTTGTAACTCTGTCTAACTAATGTGAACCGCCTAGAACTCTTCTGGGTATGGCGGTATACAAAAATAAAGTTATTATTATTATCTTTTGACCCTGGCATTGACTCTGCAGGTTCCAGTCCAGCCTGAGAGTACCAATCCCACAGATGACAGTACCAGTACTCAGTCTTCAGTGCCGTCTCTTAGATTATGACACCGCCCATCATCCAGGCATGCATCTAAGACTACTAGCCGCAACTCTTCCACGCACAAGTTCAAACACACGTCTGCTAAGCATTTGGAGCAGTGTAAACATCGAACCCCATCTCCTCAGGATCAAAACTGGGGACGTAAGAAGCATAGGTTTCAATCACCAGTACTGGACTCTGACCTCTGTGTACAATCTTCCCTGGGTGCTTCTTCTTCAGCACCGGAAGTTGATGACTCTTCTGAGTATTCTCTACCTCGATCTCCTAAAGAGTCATCTACTCAAGAATCTTTCTTTCTCTTGCTTCATTAGACAGCTTGGTAAGGACATGTCTCTTAAGTTGGGAAGTTGACTCCAAATATACACCTAAATATATGGAGACTATGGACATTAAACAGATCCTGAAAAAGGTGCTTAAGCTTCCTGTTCATGTAATATTGAAGGACACTCTCTTTAGAAACCAGGAATCTCCGTTACCATGCCAGTAGCACCTAGAAAGCTGGATTCCATGTACAAAGTTGCTCCTACTACAGGGTATGACAAAGCTCAGCTTTCTCACCAATCCTTAGTGGTAGAGTTTAAAAAAAATCTACCTCTGCTAGGAGAGAAGGTTGCACTATGGATAGATTTGGCAGGCACCTCTATCAGAATTTGAAGCTGAACCTGAACAGTAGAGTAAACAACTATACTTTTTATTTCACATGCTATTTGATGCAATTTTTGAAACAATTACCTATGTACCAAAAATATCTTCCTACTCACCATGTTATGGCGTTCCAACAACTTGTTTCCACCCTTTTACAGTTATGGCAGCATTGGGGTTCCAACAACTAGTTTCCACCCTTTTGCAGTTATGGCAACATTTGGTACAATCTGCCTGTGATTCCGTTGAGCTGTCCTCCCGAGCTTCTTCTTTGTCTGTGGGCATGAGAAGGTTGGCCTGGCTCACAGTGGCAGATATGGATATGAATCTTCAAGATCACTTGGCTAACATTTCATGTCTTGGGGATGAGCTTTTCAGAGACAATTGAGAATGCTACTCAAAAGCTCATCGCTCATGAAAAATCTTGGGACTCTTTAGTCAAGCCTAAGCCCAAATCTTCAGTGTCACGTCCTTTTAAGCTATCTACGTCTTACCAACGACTTTATACTGCTAAACCAGCTGCAGCAAGACCTCGGCAGAGGAAGCAAAAACAGCAGAAGTCTCAGAAACCTCAGCAAGCTGCTCTGCAAAATCTACTCAGTCTTTTTGACCGTCTACTCAAGAGCATAGTTTCAATCCAGTTGTCTCTGCCTCTTCCTCAACCCATCGGAGGTCATCTGCAAATTTATTCTCATCATTGGGACTTCATAACATCTGACCTCTGGGTTATCAAAATCATTCGGGAAGGATACTCTCTTAATTTTCTCACCATACCTCCAGATCATCCTCCGAGAGAGTCTGCTTCCAATCTCTTTCAGCCCTCCCTTGTTCAGGAGGTCAAGAATTTACTCCTCCTCAGTGCCATTGAAAAAGTTCCTCCAGGACAAGAGTATACAGGGTTTTACTCCCACTACTTTCTCATCATCAAGAAGATGGGAATCTTCGACCTATATTGGATCTCAGAGCGCTCAACAAATTTCTGGTCAAAGAGAAATTCAGAATGCTATCGCTAGCAACGTTGTATCCCTTACTGAATCACAGTGATTGGCTATGCTCTCTAGACCTGAAAGAGGCCTACACTCACATTCCCAGTCATCAGAATTACAGGATGTACCTTGGGTTTTGAGTGGCGCAATACCACTGCCAATACAAGGTTTTACCCTTCGGCCTGGCATCCTCTACCAGAGTCTTTACCAAGTGCCTGGTAGTAGTGGCAGCAGCCTTGAGGGCTCGGGGCCTTCAAGTCTTTCCCAGTCTGGACGACTGGCTCATCAAGGATCTCTCTTCACAAGCTATGCTCTCAGCTAGAGAATGACACGGGGAAAAAATCTGTCCCCGTCACCGGCCCACCATCCTCTGCACCGCCCCGTCACCGCCGATCCCTTCACCGCCCCGTCACCGCCGATCCCTTCACCGCCCCGTCACCGCCACTGCCATCCCATTCACCGCCCTGTCCCCGTCCCCGCTGCATCCATATAAGCCTTAGTACTGTAATATTTAGCTTATTCCTTTCTTATAAATCAAAGTTCCTGCTGCTGAACTAGAGAAAGAGATGTTCAGCTGGCAGGGCTTTGTTTATAAATTTTTATCAACACAACTAATATACTATTTTATCCTAAAGCAAAAAATAAATAAATAAATATAATTTTTTTTTCTACCTTTGTTGTCTGGTTTCTGCTTTCCACATCTTCTCATTGAATTCCTTCCATCCACTGTGTGTCTTCTCTCTGCGTCTTCCATTTGCTGTTACTGTGCCTCTCCCTTAGCCCCCCCCCCCCCCCCCCCATCTTCTTCCCTCCGCTCCCGAATAGTCTGGCATCTGTCTTCTTCCCACTCTGTCTTCCACATTTCCCTTGGGGGTCTGTTCCTCTCCACCCTCCTTCAATGTCTGTTCTATTCCTTTCCACCACCACCCTTCCCTCCCTCCTTTACCATCTGTTCCTTTCTACTACCCTTCAGCTCCTCTCGCGTGGCCTATCTACCTTCCTTCCTCTTATTTTTATGGCACGTTACAATGTAATTTGTGCAAGCCACTGGAGCCTGCAAGCTCGGTCCCTGTCCCATCCCCACAAACCATCTCGCTTCTGTGCTCCTATTTTCTCCATTTCTAATATCTCCCCTATGTATCTGTCATTGCCCCCCCTGTGTCCATATACCATCCCCATGGCATGTCCCCTTTATGTCTCTGTCCCTATGCCCCATGCACATAATTTCCCCTCTTTCTGTTACCTTCCTGTGTCCAGATTTCCCCTATCTTCCTCTTCCATACCAGTGTGTCTCTTCTTTTCAACCCCATCTAGCTTTTTTCACTCTTTCTTCCCCCCCCCCCCTGCTTCTAGCATCTGGCTCACCTGCCAGTCCTTCCCTTTCTTTCCTGCTGTGGGTTTTTCTTTCCGACTTCATCCCCTTGGCCCAGAATCCTTTTTCTTTTCACTCCCTCCTTCCAATTTGAGCCGGGAACACTAGCGATCGCACGGTCCCCGCGGCCACTACCTGCCTGCCCGGTCGATCCTGGTGTTTGGCCGGCTCTCTCCCTTCTCCTCACCTTGGTTTGTGGGTTTTCTTTTTCGGCAACCTGCGCGCTTTCCCAGGGAGCCGCACACGCGCGGCTGCTCAGTGTTCGATCTTCTGCTCTGCTGCAACTTCCTGTTTCCGGTTGCGTCAGAGCAGAAGATCGAGGCTGAGCAGCGGCGGGTGTGCGCGGCTCTCTGGTAGCGTGCGGGTCGCCGAGGAGGAGGATCTGCGGACTGGGGTGAGGAGAGGGGAGAGAGCTGGCTGGACACTGGAATCGATTGGGCGGGCGGGTGTGAGCTGCGGGGACCGCGCGATCCTTCATGCCTCACTGCGGGGGACAAGACCATTCACCGCCCCGCGGGCGGTGAATGGCCTTGTCCCCGTCGCCGCAGCGACTGCTAGTTTTCTTCCCCGTTTTCGGCGGGTGACCCGCGGCTAAAATGCGGTGGCCGCGGGTAAACCGCCACCGTGTCATTCTCTACTCTCAGCAACACACTAGAGTTTGGGATTCAAAATCAACTTCGCCAAATCTCAACTTCAATCCTCTCAGCAACTCCAATTAATTGGGAGACCTGGACACGACTCAACTCAGGACGCTTATTCTGCAACCACATCAAGATGCCCTTATTCATCTTTGTCAACAGGCTGCCCAGTCCCAGTCTCTGTCAGCAAGACACATCATAGTTCTCCTAGGGCACATGGCTTCCACTGTCCACGTCACTCCATTTGTGAGGCTTCATTTACGAATTCCCCAATGGACATTGGCTTCTCAGTGGTCACAGGCTGTAGACCCTCTTTCCCAGCACATTGCAGTGACCTCATCTCTTCAACAGTCACTACAGTGGTGGATGCAATCTGCCAATCTTAGCTTTTCTAAACGCCCCCCCCCCATCAAAAGATTCTCACTACAGATTAATCGACCTATGCATGGGGAGTGCATCTGGATGGCTTACGCACTCAAGGTCTATGGACCTCCACAGACCAACGTCATCATATAAATCTGTTGGAACTCAGAGCAATTTTCAACTTTCTCAAAGCTTTCCAGCATCTCATACAAGATCAAGTTCTCCTTGTCCAGACAGACAATCAAGTAGCAATGTATTATGTAAACAAACAGAGGAAGTACAGGGTCTCTCCTACTCTGTCAGGAGGCTCAAAAGATTTGGAATTGGGCGATTCCTTGCAACATCTTTCTCAAGGCCATTTACATTCATGGGGAACAGAATTCTCTGGCAGATAAGTTCAGTCACATTCTTCAACCCCATGAGTGGACTCTGCATTCAGCCATTCTCCATGCCATTTTCTCCCAATGGGGGACACCTCAAGTGAATCTTTTTGCCCCACATTCTGTCCTGGCTTTACTCACCTCATCGCCTGGAAGCAGACGCTTTTCTACTGAATTGGATGAATAAGTTCCTTTATGTGTTTCCACCTTTTCCTCTTGTTCTCAGGACGCTTGTCAAGCTCAAGCAGGAGTCTGCCACCATGATTCTGATAGCTCCTCGGTGGCCCAGACAACCTTGGTTTTCCCTTCTACTTCAACTCAGTATCAAGGAACCGATACCTCTATAAATATTTTCATCTCTACTCATGCAGAGTTAAGGTTCTGTTCTACATCCCCACCTTCAGTCTCTACACCTGACAACTTGGTTTCTCTCGGGCTGAGTTCTGCTGATATTCATCTTTCTCAGCCTGTTCGACTTATCTTAGAAGCTTCCAGAAAGCTGTCTACTCAACAATGTTACCATCAAAAGTGGTCTCGGTTTTCATGGTGTCTTATTCATCAGGAGCAACTGACCATCCATCTCGGTTTTTCGAATTTTGGATTATCTTCTATATTTGTCTTGACGCTGGACTCAAATCTACATCTGAGTTTATTTCAGCGCAATCACAGCCTTTCATCAGTCAGTGAATGGTAGACTTTTTACAGCCCATCCTCATTTCCAGATTCATGAAAGGACGTTTCCATGTGAAACCACCTCTCAAACCACCTACAGTGGTATGGGATTTCAATGTGGTTCCTGCTCAGTTGATGAAGCCTCCATTTGAACCAATATCTACGACTCATCTTAAATACATTACTTGGAAAAGTTGTCTTCCTCATTTCTCTCACTTCTGCCAGAAGGGTGAGCGAACTTCAAGCCTTGGTGGTGGATCCACCATTCACAGTGTTCCACCATGATAAAGTGATACTTCGTACTCATCCAAAGTTTTTACCAAAGGTGGTTACTGAATTTCATCTCAATCAGTCGATTGTGCTTCCAGTATTTTTTCCTTTAATCCTAATAAGTTGGAGCATCCTATTTCCAAAAGAACACTATCCAACTGGCTGGCTGGCTGCATCACGTTCTGTTACGCTCAGGCTGGGCTGCAACTGGAGAGTCAAGTTAGAGCTATGGCAGCTTCGGTAGCTTTCCTGCATATCCACTTCGATAGAAGAAATCTGCAAGGCTGCCACTTGGTCTTCGGTTCATACATTCACCTCACATTACTCTCCAGATGGGATGGGCACTTTGGCCAAAGAGTATTACAGGATTTATTTTCCTAAAAGGCCAACACTCCCACCATCCCATTCTGGTTAGTTTGGAGGTCACCCACAAGTGAGAATATGCTGCCTGCTTGTCCTGGAATAAAGCGCAGTTACTTACCGTAACAGATGTTATCCAGGGCCAGCAGGCAGATATTCTCACAACCCACCCACTAGTTGGCTTCTTAGCTAGCTATCTGAACTGAGGAGACACTGTGGAGATGCGCGCCCTACCTCAGGCAGGAAGGCACTCGCAAAATTTCTAAAAGTTCTTCAAGCAAGTCTGCTTGTGAAGCTGTCCACATCGGGGCTCCGTGGATGGTGTCACTCATATGTTGAGAATATCTGCCTGCTGTCCCTGGATATCACCTTTTTCGGTAAGTAACTGTGCTTTCCTGTTCCCACTTAGGATAGAACAGCACCACATCCCAGATATGTACTTTTATACAGATGGCTCTTCTAGAAGAGCTCTATGTTCCCTTTCTGCTTACCACAAAGGATCAGTGACAAGAGCAATAGCAGCCCTAATGAGAATCAGAAAAGGAGCAAAACTGGTCCAACATCTTATTTGCTTGGTTCTTGATTTCTGGGTTGCCTAGCCTGGTTCTCAATGGGTTTCTGCTTTCCTTATGTTTCAGTGGCTCTAGACTTCAGTATGTGACTTCATTTTTCTACTTTACCATCTCCCCCCCTGCCCCCAATGCCTGGAAGTACTTTAATAAGCCTTTAAGGGCCATCACTTTTGTATGATCAATTTGACTTTATCTGGCGAATATGGGATCCTTGATGACTACTTGTCACATCAGAAACACTTTTCCTGGGACCACCTTAAGAGAGGGGACAACTTGGTGGTTCTGTTTCTGGGATTGTCTAGAGAACAGGGCAAGCAACCTTGCCATCATACATTGGCAGAAGGTTTCATCGTATTGTCTACAATGACATCCAGATCTTTTTCTTGAGTGCTAACCCCCAAGGTGGACCCTAGTAGCATCTAGTAGCTATGATTTGGGTTATTCTTCCCAATGTGCATCACTTTGCATTTGTCCACATTAAATTTCATCTGCCATTTGAATGCCCAATCTTCCAGTTTCCTAAGGACTACCTGTAATCTTTCACAATGTAGTCTTGAACATTTCTGTTAGAAAAAATGTTCCCCAAGATGCCCCAATCAACATCTCTCATATTAGAATCTACTATAAAAATTTCAGCGTATTAATCTTTGACTCCAACTGCACTGTCTGTGCTGAAGGTCTAACAAAGGAGTGGTAGCCATCTTGGATTTTCTGATTTGAAAATAAAGACCTTTCATTTGGATCTTATTTTGTCTGCTTCTTTGTTTTGCCACACAGTGCCTTCTTGTTTTCTTATTTCTTTTAACTGTGCTAAATGTCTAAACACTGGTGCTTTTTAGAATTTCTATTTTCAGTCTACAATAGCCATTAGTTCTTTCTCCCATTCTTATGTTCCTTGTGTTTTTCAATTTCTTTGATTATCTTTGTATATAGTATGACTCGTCTCACTTTCTATCCACTGTATCTTGAATAGAATATAATGTGGTTTGATTTATATTTCATATTTGAAAAAGAGCTACTAACATTAAATATATTCTAAAATATAATATAAATATTTAAAAGGATAAAGCTTTAAGCCAAACTCGAGTAATACTTTTATAATATTTATAATGAGCAGGACCATCAAATATATAGAAGATACTAAAGCTATTAGCCTCAACTTGTTTGTATTTTCTGCAACAGTATAATCAGGCCAAATCAAATTGTATATTAATATATAGTCTATTTTATCAACTGAAATCTTAGTCCCAGTAGTAGAAAATTTGTTTAAGAAAAAAGGCTTAATGTTGTAGGGTCCATTTAATAGCATAAGCCATATTCACCAATATTTATTGAAATAACATACAGCAAATCCACTGGCATGATTGTATTTCCATTACAGATCACTCTGCTTCAGGGATTCCAAATTTATTTAGAGATGGATCCAGACATACAAATTCCAGAATAACTCTGAATACAAGAGACATGATATTAAATGTTTTATACTGTTATGCTGTAAATCAAAAAAAGAATCTAAGCCAGTTTAGCTTTTATAAAATTATTTATTTGATTTTTAATGTCATCTAATTGGTTTCTGTTTGAACTGACTTGAATGTCAATTGAAAAATATTACATTTGAGCCTTATGAGAGGTCCCTTGTTAGGAACAAAAAAAGTCCACCAAAGGAGTTCCACAAAAAAAACAACAGCAGAGCAAAAAACAAAAAGAATTGTTGATCTTGAACAAAGTGCAGATTAAAAACAATATAAAACACAGTAAAAAGTTGTGGTATAGACCCGACACAAGCCGTGTTTAGGTCATAAGAGACCTTCTTCCAGGATCCAGTACTGCTATAAGCCACAGGTAAGAGTTTGAGATACTGTGTTTGGTGAGAAGGTTACCGATCAAGATCATTAGGTCCTTTGTTAGAACATAAGAGTTGCCTTACTGGAACAGACTAAAAGTCCATCAAGCCTAGTACCTGTTTCCAATAGTGGCCAACCCAGGTCACAAGTACCTGGCAAGATCCCAGATTTTATGCTGGACTAGTTCAGATTAATCCAATAGTAAATTACTACAGAGGGAATAAATAACTCATATTCATGACTCTTTGTTACCAATTGGTATTATATTGCTAGAATCCATTATATTCCCTTGGAAAGGAGAATATTTTTTAATGATATATTGAGTGCATTTTTGTTTCCACTTTTATCAAAATAAAGCTCAAATTTTGTTGAGATGTTATACTGAACTCTAAACTTTTCTGAGGAAAACTCATAATTACAAAATACCTATGATCTATGGTATTTTTTTACATATTTCTTTTTCTCGTTCTTTTTTTGTTGCAGTAGAGGCTTTAACATTTCCTCCAACTTCTGGAAAATCTTTCATTATGGGTCCAGATGAAGCCCTAGAAAATGAACTGGGCCTTGGAGAGCTAGCCGGCCTTACAGTTGCCAATGAAGCAGATTCATTGACCTATGATGTAAGTGTTGATGTAAAATATTAAAACTACCAGAAAATAATCAGTACATCACCATACTGGTGAGAGAAGTATCAGTGTGCTGAAAAAGTCTTCACTCTCAGTATTCAAAAGCCCTCTACAAAAAAAGTGCATATGGTCAACACTCCTAAGTGCTTCAATAAAGCTATAATGTAATGTGAACAGTCTAAAAATTCCAATAGTATATGAAAGATTAATCTGGCGGTTAAGAAAAAAAAAATTAGACTTGAATGCTTTAACATTATCTACTCATCCACTTGCAGACTCCCCTGAACACCTGCAGATTTCGAATGCTTTAGTATAGTGACACACATTCCACCAGTATGATGATGTACTTGTAAGTGTTGATGTGGTATCCGTCCATGTGTGAACTGTGTGTGCACAAAATAAATATTGTGGAGGAGTAGCCTAGTTGGTTAGTGCAATGGTCTGAGAATCTGGGGAACGGTTTGATTCCGCAGCAGCTCCTTGTGACTCTTGGCAAGTCACTTAACTTTCCATTTACCTCTGTACAAAATAAGTAACTGTATATAATGTAAATCACTTTGATTGTAACCACAGAAAGGATGTTTTTAGTGTAACAGACACATTATTCCTGAACATAAGGCAGGGGTGGGCAACTTCGTTCCTCGAGGGCCGGAATCCAGTCAGGTTTTCAGGATTTCCCCAATGAATAAGCATGAGATATATTAGCATACAATGAAAGCAGTGCATGCAAATAGATCTCATGCATATTTATTGGGGAAATCCTAAAAACCCGATTGGATTCCAGCCCTCGAGGACCAGAGTTGCCCACCCCTGACATAAGAATTACATACTGGGACAGACCGAAGGTTCATCAAGCTCAGTATCCTGTTTCCAACTGTGGCCAACTCAGGTCCCATGTACCTAGCTAGAGAATTCTTGTAAAGAGCCTCATTAGCATTCTTTTGCTCCACCTCCCATCTCTCTGGGTTGTCTTTTAAATTCCTCAGGGCTAGATGCACCAAAGTGTCAGATCGTCTAACCAATCGTCACTAAATTGGTTTGACTGGTTTATTGACCGATTGTATTTGCTGTCCTGATGCCCAAAATGGCTCACCGCATGCGGTCCTACATTCTTAGATTCTAGCATTAAAATGAGGTCATTAATATTAAAACCAGCATTCGATCAATGCCCTAAATGTGCATGCTAGAATTGGGTCGGTAGGACCAACCAAGAAAAGCCAACAGGCCTAGACTTGTCTGTAACTGTGTTGATAGGTCTGCCTGTTTTGTTTTTTTTTGTTTTTTTTTTTTGGGGGGGGGGTTCTATGGGCACAGATGTTGTACCCATAGGGAAAAAAAAATGCCATGCCGACGAACATCCCCCCCCCAACCCGATGAACGACCTCGGTATGAAAAAAAAATCAGCAGGGTTGCCCACTCCCTCCTGCTGCAGCGCCCCCCCCTCAAACTGACCCCTCCCCTCTCCTTCCTCAAGAATCGACAGAAGAGATGCCCACGCCCTCCTGCTGCCATGAACCAACCGACCCCTTTCCTCCCATTCCACACTTCCCTTCCTAAAAAATAAAATTCAACAGGAAAGATGCCCATTCCTTCCTGTCACCGGATCCTTCCCCCCCCCCCAAACCTCCTCGGTACCTGTTGACGCAGTAGACAGCATGAGGGTTGCCCAGCCCCGCCTGCTCACAGACCTGCCACTCCAAAATGGGAGTCCTTCCGCTTCCTGGTGTATACTGGGATGCACAGAGAGGGGCCTAAGGCCCTGATTGGCTCAGTCAAGCTAATCAGGGCCTTAGGCTCCTCCCTCTGTATCCCTAATTGGCTCAGATGCCTAAGACCCCTCCCATAGGGGTTCCTGCCCCGAACAGCTTAGCAGCAGGGGGCTGCTTCAGGGCTTTCCCTGCAGCTTAGCTGTTAGGTATTCTCTGTGCATGTGTTGTCAGTTTTCCAACGACTGGTGGGGTGGGATTAGGGCAGACATCCAACTCATCTCATTTGCAAGGAAATCTTTTGAGCATGAATCACTGTTTGGAAATTGACCAAAAAATTGGCCAACAGCAACCTGCATAGTCTTTTAACAACTGTGCTTTGTACATCTTGCCCTTAGCTGTCTCTCTACAAGCGAGATGGTAAGAGCCTTTCTTTTTTGCTCGTGTTTAGTTTTCAATTAAATTTGTGTGTTTGCTTACCATTTGCGAGGCTTTTTGGTGCTGTAGATAGTCCCAATGTTGGGGCATCTCTGGTTGCAGGAGAGCGCAGACTTTGAAGTCGAGGGTCTGCTTCCAAGGGGCAGACTGCATTGTAGTGCACCCATTTGGACATCCTGCACTAAAATTTCAGGGCTTAGAAACTGATCCCTTGGGAGCAAAGATCGCCCTAGGTTCGTCCACAGTGGGCTTGAGTGCAAGCTGAGTGGCGATTTTTCCAGGATTGGGGCCAACTGCTTTCCTCCCCCCCCCTATTTGTGTGCTTGAGGCCTGGTGGAGGTTGAGGTCTCTGGCTGGTTTGTTGGGCAGTCTGAATACACAAGCAGTCCAGACTACAGGGTTTTTGAGGCAGAAGTCCTCACAGCATGATACAGTAAGTAACAGACTGACAACTTGAAAACAAAATTGGGGTGGGGGAGGTGATTAAATCTATTTTTTTTTTATTTTTTTAAATCTATTATTTTTTTTTTAAAGGAGGGGTGAGTTCTGGGATTAGAGTTGGGTTCCCCAACCTCTAAAACACCTAAATTGCTAATTTTTGTACTCCAGCATAGCAGTGTACTCCGGGCAGTTTTTGGCATGAAAATTGCTGCCATAGTGGCCATCTTGGATTTCCTGATTTGAAAATAAAAGCCTCTGTCTCAAAGCACCTCAATTTTGCTTAAAAACAGGTGTGATGGACTCCTCAGGCCGGGATACCTTGGATTCATGCCAGATTTGCGCTGGATGGCTGTCTGAGGCTTGTCCATGTCCCACCTGCTGCATGGTGCATGAGGTGGGCAGAACCACTGACTTAGTCTCTTCCAGTCCCTTGGAGAATGTTGCATGATCTATACAAGGGCCAGAAAAAAAATCCAGGTTTGAGGGGAGCAGCACCAAGTGTGTCTCCGGTGATGCGCAGCTGTAGTGCCGCCAAAGAAGTTTTCAAGTTTATTAAAAAAATTTTTAGACCGCTTATTCAGATTTCTAAGCGGTTTACAATATAAAATTACATAAAAGCACATAAAATCAAGGGATACTAGATAACGTCCAAACATAACAGAAGGTTTTGATGTAACGTACGGAACTACTTCAAACATTAGGGTAGTGGGGAAGAACTACAATTATTATAGAAAAGGAGCAACATAAAAGGGAAAGACAATGGGTTAGGGTAAAAAAGCAGTTATTTTAAATTTTGCCCTTAAGAGGACAGTTGTTATCCAAAAGTGTCTTGGAACAAGAATGTTTTAAAGCAAAACTAAAATTGTTTTAAATCAGATTCACAGCGCAAGTGGTTAGACAGCGAATTCCATAGGGTAGGGGCAGTATCCGCAAAGTTATTGGAACGTAACGTATTTATCGATTTTAAAGAGGATATGACAAGGAGATTCTGAGAAGTTGAACGGAGAAATTTTGATGTGCTATAAGGAATTAGAAGTCTGTTGATGAAATCCGGTTGATTATTTAATTTTGTTTTGAGTGTTAAGAGTAAAATTTTATAGCTAATTCTATGTTCAACTGGTGACCAATGTGCGTTGAACAAAAGGGGTGAAACGTGATCGTATTTTTTTGCACCACATATGATCTTAATAGCTGTATTTTGCACGATCTGAAGCAGTCTAATTTCCTTTTTTGTGATGCTCTTATACAGGGCATTGCAGTAGTCTATGCAGGAAATTACCAAAGAATGGATTAGTGTGTTTAAGGAGGCCGGTTCGAGTAACTTAGCGAGAGAACATATCATTCTTAGTCGATAGAAATATTTCTGAACGACTGTACCAATGTGATGATGATAAGAAAATTTATTATCGAAGGTAACTCCTAATAATTTTAAGGTTGGAACAATTATGATGGGAAGTGATTCGAGCTTCAAAGGAGCTTGAAGTGTTAATCCTTCTTTAAAAGGAAAAATCAAGTTTTGATTTGTTGATATTTAGGGACAGTTTATTCAGATCTAACCAGGTTTTGATTTTTCCTAGTTTATGATTGATGGAGATTATTTCTTCTTTATTATTAAGATCAATGGGATGAATCAGTTGCACATCGTCCGCATACGCGAATGTGGTAAAGCCAATGGATTGGGCAACTGTCAGAAGGGGCGATAAAAAAATGTTGAAGAGCAGTAGTGATAAAATAGATCCCTGCGGTATTACATGTTTTGTGGAAAAAGATTCAGATGAGGTGCCATTAAAGATGACTTTTGATGATCTATCTGTGAAGTAGGAAACAAACCAGTCCATGACCTGGTCAGATATACCAATTTCTTGAAGTCGCATTAGAAGCAGGCTATGATCAATAGTATCGAAAGTGGAAGAAAGATCTAAGGAAATAAGAAGTACAGATTGATGGTGAGCATTTGCAGGGGCTATCTGGACGTCCTAGGTAGGGGAGGTTTCCTCTTGATTTCATCAATATGATGTTTAAAGCTTACATGATTAATAAGGGCCGTATGGAACTGTCAGGAATTGCAGCCATGCTGGTGTTGAGGTCCTCCCTCTTCCCCCTGCAAAAAAGAAAAGAGCACAGCTCTCCAGCAACAGTGCCATGTGCAAGATGGGGAGGTCCAGTCTGAGGAAGATTGAGATGATGAGGGCTCTATTTCAGTACCTTTACTCTCCCAGTCAGGGTCCTCTGTAGCATCATCTCTTGGGTCGGATCTGGTGGAGACCCTTGATCTCAGAGAGGACCCAGCTGTGTAAGCCTTCAGCATTTTTGGAGGTGATCATGGAATCCCTCCAGGAATTAAGGATAGAGACTCCATAGTCCTCTGTTACACAGTGCTTGCTTATGAGCAGCACAAAAGCAGAGACTACCTGTTTTCCCATTACAAAAATGCTTACGGACAATTGGAAGGTCCCAGAGGCGCCCCTTTGGGTGGCCAAAACCATGGCAAAGCTCTATCCGATGGATGATGAATTTAACCAGCTCTTTGTACTACCGAAAGTGGATTCCCTAGTAGAGCAGGTTACCAAGCATAGTTCCCTTCCCAGTGAAGCCTGCATGGTATTAAAGGATGCCCAGAACCGCAGGCTGGATTTTGTTCATAAGAAGCTATTTGAGGCCATGGCCTTGGTTTTAAAGGCATCTGCAGTGGTGTCTTTTGTTGCCTGGGCTTGCCACTTCAAGTTGCACCATGATCCAGAGGCAATTGCCGGGAGGGATTAGTAGTTTCTAAGGTTTGGAATGGATTATGTAGCTGATGCTCTATATGATCTTTTCAGAGTTGTGAGCAAAATGAATACTTATTTTATTTCCCACACGCAGGAACCTTGAATAAATTACCATTTAAGGAACATTTACTCTTTGGGAAAAACCTGGATGATTTTATGGCCAGTGTGCAGGATCACAAGCCAAATTCTTAACTGGACCGCAGACCTTGAGACCCTAAGAGGTCAGGTCACAGTAATATTTGGACCTCTAGACAATATCATCAGTTCTTGGGAGGGCCTTTGGGCTAGAGATCTTTTTAAGACTCCAGAAAAAGATTTTAAGGGGCCAGGTGCCCCCACCAATCTTCAGGATTCCGCTCAGCCACAACTCCTAAGAGGCAGTTATGATGCCAAGTTGTTGACCAAGCATGGGCAGAGTTCACTACAGACCGCTGGGTGCTAGATATTATATAGGAGGAGTACAGGCTCGAGTTCTTTTGCCACTCCTGGACCTTTTTCTGGACAGTCTGGCTGGGAAGCCAGAAAAAGTAGTCAAAGTCCAAGAAACAGTGCAAAGCCATGGAGCCTGTACTAGAGGAAGATTCTGACTCCACAGATACTCAATATACTTCATATTGCTCAAGAGATACTCAGAAGACTGGAGGCTAATTCTAGACCTCAAAGCAGTAAATGTGACCCACAAAATATCCCTAAGAACATGAGAATTGCCGCTGCTGGATCAGACCAGTGGTCCATCGTGCCCAGCAGTCCGCTCATGCGGCGGTCCTTAAGTCAAAGACCAGTGCCCTAACTGAGATTAGCCTTACCTGCATATATTCCAGTTCAGCAGGAACTTGTCTAACTTTGTCTTGAACCCTGGAGGGTGTTTCACCTATAACAGCCTCCGGAAGGGCATTCCAGTTTTCCACCACTCTCTGGGTGAAGAAGAATTTCCTTAAGTTTGTTACGGAATCTATCACCTTTTAGCTTTAGAGAGTGCCCTCTCATTCTCTCTACCTTGGAGAGGGTGGACAACCTGTCTTTATCTACTAAGTCTATTCCCTTCATTATCTTGAATGTTTGAATCATGTCCCCTCTCAGTCTCCTCTTTTCAAGGAAGAAGAGGCCCAGTTTCTATAATCTCTCACTGTACGGCAACTCCTCCAGCCCCTTAACCATTTTAGTCGCTCTTCTCTGGACCCTTTCGAGTAGTAATGTGTCCTTCTTCATGTATGGTGACCAGTGCTGGGGTCAGTATTCCAGGTGAAGACACACCATGGCCCGGTACAGCGGCATGATAACCTTCTCCGATCTGTTCATGATCCCCTTCTTAATCATTCCTAGCATTCTGTTTGCCCTTTTCGCTGCCATCACACATTGCGCGGACGGCTTCATTGACTTTTCAACCAATACTCCCAAGTCACTTTCCTGGGGGGTCTCTCCAAATACTGCACCAGACATCCTGTATTCGTGTATAAGATTTTTGTTACCGACATGCATCACCTTACACTTATCTACGTTAAACCTCATTTGACATGTCGTGACCCATTTCTCGAGCATGTTTGTCACGTTGCAGGTCTTTGCAATCCTCCTGCGTCTTCACTACTGTGAATAACTTCGTATCGTCTGCAAATTTAATCATCTCACTCGTACCAATTTCCAGATCGTTTATAAATATGTTGAAGAGCATGGCTCCAAGCACTGAACTGCGCGGCACTCCACTCGTGACGCTTTTCCAATCCGAGTATTGTCCATTTACTCCCACTCTCTGTTTCCTATCTGCTCGCAATTTTTCAAAGTAGTCGTTCATGCGGAACCTTGTTGAACGCCTTCTGAAAATCCAGATATACAATGTCGACCTGGTCACCCTTGTCTATCTGCCTGTTTGCTCCCTCGAAGAAGTGCAGCAAGTTCGTCAAGCAAGATCTTCATTTGCTGATGCCGTGCTGGCTGGTCCTCATCAGATTGTGTCCGTCAAGATGATCAATGATGCGGTCCTTTATCAGCGCCTCTACTATCTTTCCTGGTTCTGAGGTTAGACTCACCGGTCTGTAGTTTCTCGGTTCTCCCCTCGAACCTTTCTTGAAAATCGGCGTAACATTCACCACTTTCCAGTCTTCTGAGGCCTGGAACTGTCACAAAAGAGATCAGAAAAAGTGTCATAAAGTGGTAAGAGACACCAAAAAAGCCTATGAAGAAAAGATAGCACAAGAATCCAAAAACTTCAAGCCCTTTTTTAGATATATAAAAGGTAAGAAACCAGCAAGAGAGGCAGTGGGCCCTCTCGACGATCAAGGAAAGAAAGGGGCAATTAAGGAGGATAAGCAAGTTGCCGATAAGTTAAATTCATTCTTTGCCTCTGTCTTCACAAATGAGGACATTTCAACAGTGCCAGACACAGGAAAGATATTTACCGGAGGCATAGAAGAAAGACTCACAACAGTAAATGTAACGTTGGACATGATATGCTTTCAGATTGACAAACTGAAAAGCGACAAATCCCCTGGACCGGATGGAATTCACCCGAGGGTATTAAAGGAACTTAAGGTCGAAATTGGTGAATTGCTACAATCTGTGGCTAATATGTCAATTAGAACCGGGCAAATACCAGAAGACTGGAGGATAGCAAATGTTAGCCCAATTTTCAAAAAAGGATCAAGAGGTGATCCAGGGAACTATTGACCTGTGAGCCTCACTTCGGTTCCTGGGAAGATAATTGAAACACTGATTAAAGACAACATTGTACAACATTTGGAGGATTACAACCTAATAAGGGCTAGTCAACACGGATTCAGGAAAGGGAAGTCATGTTTGACAAATTTACTACAATTCTTTGAGAAAGTGAACAAACAAGTGGATAGTGGAGATTCAGTGGACATAGTTTACTTGGACTTCCAGAAAGCATTTGACAAGGTTCCGCATGCAAGGCTTATAAAGAAACTACTAAGCCATGGAGTAGGAGGAGAAGTGCACAGATGGATCGGCAAGTGGTTGGAGAACAGAAAGCAGAGGGTTAACATAAATGGGAAATTTTCGGAATGGGAGAGGGTGACTAGCGGAGTGCCCCAGGGCTCGGTTCTTGGGCCTATCTTGTTCAATATTTTTATAAATGACCTGGAGGAGGAAACAACTTGCAATATAATAAAGTTTGCAGACGATACAAAACTATGTCGGGCTGTTGACTCTCAAAGAGAATGCGAGGAACTCCAGAAGGAACTGTACAAGCTAGAAGCATGGGCAACAAAGTGGCAGATGAATTTTAACATAAACAAATGCAAGGTGATGCATCTAGGAAAAAAAAATAAAGAACACGAGTTTAAGATGTTGGGGGTGACATTAGCAAAATGTGAACAAGAAAGGGATTTGGGGGTACTGATTGACAGAACCCTAAAGCCTTCGGCACAATGTGCGGCGGCGGCGAAGAAAGCAAACAGGATGTTGGGCATGATTAAAAAGGGGATCACGAGTAGATCGGAAGATGTAATAATGCCACTTTATAGAGCAATGGTCAGACCGCAATTGAAATACTGTGTCCAACACTGGTCTCCATACCTCAAGAAAGATATAATTCTGCTGGAAAGGGTACAGAGGAGAGCCACGAAACTTGTCAAGGGATTGGAGAATTTGAGCTACAAAGAGCGCCTTAGGAAATTGGGATTGTTTACCCTCGAGCAGAGAAGACTGAGAGGGGATTTAATAGAGACTTTTAAAATAATAAAGGGATTTGATAAAATCGACCAAGAAGAAGCATTGCTGACTTTTTCGGATGTGACACGGACAAGAGGTCACAGACTGAAACTGAGGGGCAGCAGGTTCAGAACGAATGTCAGGAATTTCTTTTTTACACAGCGCGTGCTGGGATTTTGGAATGCTCTCCCGGAGGATGTTGTGACAGAGATTACTGTTCTGGGTTTCAAGCGCAAGTTGGATGCACACCTTCTTGCAAATTGTATCGAGGGCTATGGTATAACTGGGTCTCCAGTTAGGAGTACTTAGGTACTCCTAAGTACTTAGTACTTACTTAGGGCCGCCGCGTGTGTGGATCACCGGACTGGATGGACCTCGGTCTGATCCGGTGAGGGCTTTTCTTATGTTCTTATGTTCTGATTTGATCAACAAATTGGCTATTAGTTGAAGCAGTTCAGCTATAGCCCCTTTCAGTTCCTTGATTACCCTTGGATGGATGCCGTTCGGTCTGGGGAGTTTATCGTTTTTAAGCCTATCAATCTGCCTACATACCTCTTCTATACTGACCGTCAACCCTATCAGTTTCCCATCTTCGTTTCCTGCGTATAGCCTGTTGGCTTCCGGTATGTTTTGTATATCCTCTTCAGTAAATACAGATGTAAAAAATTTGTTCAGTTTGTTGGCGATGGCTTTGTCCTCCTTTAGCACTCCCTTTATTCCATGGTCATCCAGCGGCCCCACCACTTCCTTCGCGGGTCTTTTCCCCTTAATATATCGAAAGAATTGCTTGACGTTTTTTGCCTCCTTGGCTATTTTTTCCTCGTAGTCTCTTTGACCCTTCTTACCGCCTTATAGCATCTGCTTTGATGTTTGTGCTTTTTCCAGTTTTCGTCCGTTTTTGAACTTTTCCATTCCTTAAACAAAGTCTTCTTGTCTCTGATCGCTTCCTTCACCACTACATTGAGCCACGCCGGTTCCTTGATCTTTTTCCTCTTGGATCCCTTGTTGATATGAGGTGTATATAGATTTTGCGCCTTGGTGACTGTCCTTAAAAAGGGGCCCTGCTTGCTCTAGTATTTTTACAGTGCTAATCTTTTCTTAATCTTCTTCCCCACCATGATTCTCATCCCTTCGTAATTCCCTTTTCGGAATTTCAGTGCCGTGGCCGTCGTTCTGTATCGAGTGTTTGCTCCTGCGTCCAGGTTGAAGTGAATCATATTGTGATTACTGCTTCCCAGCGTCCCTTCAACTTC
Source organism: Geotrypetes seraphini (assembly GCF_902459505.1). Taxonomy (NCBI): domain Eukaryota; kingdom Metazoa; phylum Chordata; class Amphibia; order Gymnophiona; family Dermophiidae; genus Geotrypetes; species Geotrypetes seraphini. The sequence goes on from NC_047086.1 coordinate 292,180,814, forward strand.
TACACCTTATGTCGGTCCTCGTAGTCCATTTAGAATTAAGTCCAGAATTGCATTTCCTCTCGTATTGTCCTTGACAAGTTGTTCCAGGAAGCAATCGCCTACAGCACCCAAGAACTTAGTCTCCCTACTGCAGCCGGAGGTGCCTAGGTTCCAGTCTAACCCCGGATAATTAAAGACACCCATGATAACTGCGTTGTCTCCCTTGCAGTTGCGTTTAATCTTGTCTGTCATTTCTCCATCAATTTCTTCGGAGTGCCCTGGGGGTTGGTAGTAGATGCCAATCTTCGTTTCTGTCCAATTTGTTCCCGGAATTTTGACCCATAGAGACACTACTTTATTTTTTGTTTCCGGCATGTTCTCTGTGGTAGACTCAATTCCCTCTTTGACGTATAGGGCAATACCCCCACCTTTACCTACTCTGTCTCTGTAGTATAGCTTGTATCCCGGTAGCACAGTGTCCCAGATGTTTTCCTCGTTCCACCAAGTTTCCGTGATGCCGATGATGTCAAGGTTATCTTTTTGTGCCATAGCTTCCAATTCCCCCATCTTATTCCTTAGGCTCTTTGCGTTTGTGTACATACACTTGAGTTTGCGGCCTGTTATTTTCTTGCATTCCTTCCCTTTTGTGTCCCTTTCAATCTGTCAGGATTTCTGTTTTGCCTATGATCCAGTGAGTCTTCCCCACTATCTTCCTGCACGGTTTCCTCTGGGTATACCGTTTCCCAAACCATCGACTCTTGGTCGACTGTTGGCTTTCCCCTTCTTCCTAGTTTAAAATCTTCTCAATTTCTCTCTTGATGTTGCTTGCAAGTAGCCTTGTTCCGTGTCCGCTAAGTTGGAATCCATCCTTCCTGAATAGCTTGCTCTTCCCCCAGAACGTCGTCCAGTTGCGCACGTAGTGGAATCCTACTTTTTCACACCAGCGCCTCATCCATGCGTTGACTGCTTGCAGCTCCATCTGCCTCTTCTCGTCGGCCCTAGGTACCGGCAGGATCTTCGAGAATGCTACCCTCAGCGTTCTGGTCTTCAGCTTCCCTCCTAGCATCCGGAACTGGTCCTTCAGTCCTTCCCTGCTGTAGTTCCTATTGCTCACATTGTTTGTCTCCACGTGGATCACGCTGTCATTGAGGCTCACTATATCTTCTACCTTGGCTCCCGGTAGGCAGGTCACCAGCTGATCCTGTCTTCCTCCTGCTATGTGGCTGTCGACTTGTCTGATGATGGAGTGCCTCACAACGATTGCTTGCCTCTCTAGCCACAGGTCTGTGTCCCTGGTGTTTGACCATCTCTCCAGCCGTAGGTCCGTGTCCTCTGTGCACTGCCATCTTCCTCATCCTGGCGTTGGCTTGTACCGGACTTATCTTCCTTGCGGTTGTCCTCCAGGTGGTCGTCGCTCACTGTAAGTGTATCTTGGCAGCTCCACTGTTGGTGATTTTCCACAGCCTCCCTGTATGCCAGTTTCTGAATGGAGATGGTCCAGTCGGTGATTGCTTCAGTGGTGCCTGGGGAATTTCTAACCTTGCTAGTTTTGTTTGAGGCCTATCTGTATAGTAATCACATTAATCAAAGCTTCAATGTATAAACAATTTATAATAAATAATTGTGTGAAAAACTCAGACCCTGAGCCTGTGAATTGGTGATCACACCAAATGAGGTTCAATAGGGGACCATCATCGTTTCCACTGTCCCCTGATACCATCCATACTACAATTGATGTAAAATAAAGAAAGAAACTTATCTGATTAGGATGGTAATATGCTGACTTGGAACCTCATCGGTGTTGAAAGTGACTCGTGCTGATAAAAACAACTTCTATGTTGATAATTGGTGATTTCCACTCTACTGACCCTGTCCCCCCGACTCGAGTTTCAAGTCTTCTTCAGGAAAGGACACTGTTACTGACACAGTATATCAGAGAGGCAACTAAAGAAGGGCTGACTGACGAAGACTGATCTTCGTCAGTCAGCCCTGCTTTAGTTGCCTCTCTGATGTACTGTGCCAGTAACAGTGTCCTTCCCTGAAGAAGACTTGAAACTCGAGTCGGGGGGACAGGGTCAGTAGAGTGGAAATCACCAATTATCAACATAGAAGTTGTTTTTATCAGCACGAGTCACTTTCAACACCGATGAGGTTCCAAGTCAGCATATTACCATCCTAATCAGATAAGTTTTTCTTTATTTTACATCAATTGTAGTATGGATGGTATCAGGGGACAGTGGAAACGATGATGGTCCCCTATTGAACCTCATTTGGTGTGATCACCAATTCACAGGTTCAGGGTCTTTCACACAATTATTTATTATAAATTGTTTATACATTGAAGCTGTGATTAATGTGATTACTTGATACGATACTATCACAGAAGAATATTGAATTTCTCTCCGTTCTTATTATTACTATCTGTATAGTCTCATTTTTCCAGAGCATAGGAAGTTTTTACGTTTCCATGTGCTGGAGCAACACTTCCAGTTCGCCACCTTACCTTTTGGGCTGTCCATGGTACACGGACCTTCACCAAGGTTTTGGTTGTAGTTGCAGCATACCTGTACAGAACATGTATACAAGTACATCTGTATCTGAGCGATTCGCTGATAAAAGCCCAGTCCAAATCCAAAGGCAGTGATTCAGCTACTGTGTTGAGTGAAAAATATATCCTGATTTGTTTTTAAAAAAGAGATTATATACTTACCCTGGTAAGTTCTTTTCCAGTAGATAGGTGAGACATTCTAGACTCCCACCTTGTCATTCCTGCACTTGCCTACAGTTTCAGTCAGTTTATAATTCTCCAAGTTGTTTCTTGGATGACTGTCAGCCCTTGGGGGCAGGGAAGAATAATGTATATACCGTATTTCCCCATATATAGGCCGCGGCCTATAAATGGGTTTTGCCAGCCGGCTCAGTGGGGACAGCTTGCAAAACTGGGGCAGCCTATACAATTTTAAAAAATCATCCGCCCCCCTTTAGCTCCCTCGCTGGACTCGCTGCTCCTCAAATCACAGCTGTGCAGGGCAGGGGAGAGATTTTCGATCTCCAGCCCTGCCCCACTTCCTCGTGCCTTTGCTATGCCTTTGCCGTCTGTTCTTGCGAGTCTCGTGAGAACTGACGGCAAAGGCACGCAGGAAGCAGGGCGGGGCTGGAGATTGAAAAGATCTCTCCATGATTTGAGGAGCAGTGAGTCCAGCAAGGGAGGGGGGATGATTTTTAAAAATTGTATAGGCCACCCCAATTACTGGTAGATAAGCCGTGGCTAATACAATGGGGTGGCTTATCTTCCAGATTTAAAACATGTATAGGCATTATGGCGGCCTATACACTGGGGTGACCTATATGTGGGGAAATACGGTATGTTATTTTTTTTCTGCAGGAGTAGTTTCTGAGCTCCTTTGAGGCCTTTGTTGGCTGTTTGCAGTTGATGTTCTAATGTTACTTCTTGTGCAGAGCGGTTGTTGCTGAACTTGATTGCCATAGGTGTCTTTACTTCACGTTTATTTAGTGGCTGGCGGTGCTTGGGTACTAACTGTAGGTGGAGCTAAGGAGCCCAGTGAAGTACAGCAGAGGCACAGAGAAAAATTCCAGAATAGGTTCCTTCTGAACATGGCACACGGCCATGGGGACACAACCCATCTATCTAGAATGTGTCACCTATGTACTGGAAAAGAGCTTGCCAGGGTAAGTACATAATCTTGATTTATAAAGCAAGTCAGGATATAGTTTTCCTCAACACATAATAAAGCTCTGGAATTCATTTCTAATGGATGTGGTGAAAACAGCTATTATAGGCTTAGTTTAAAAAAAAAAAAAGTTTGCACAAGTTTCTGGGGAAAAGTCTATAAACCATTATTAAGGTAGACTTGAATAAGCAGTGGCTTTCCCCTTGGAATAAACAGCATTGAATCTATACTGTTTGGTATACTACAAGGTTCTTGTGATCCAGATTATCCACTGTTAAAACTGGATACTGAGCTTGATGGATCTTTTGCTTTATCCATTATGGAAGTTCTTATGTTCTTATACACTTTTATAGAAACTTTAATTGATATAATTCATTTTGTTTTAAACAAAATCCTCTGTAAATGAACAGTTTCTATAAAAGTGTAGAAACTCTTCATTTACAGAGGATTTTGTTTTGAACAAAATAAATTATATCAATTAAAGTTTTGGGAAATACTTTTTAAAAAAAATTCCTAGCTTGAGCTAACATGGATTCTTTCTCTAAATTCCATGATTATCTTATTTTCTTATGTATTATATATTATCCTAGGACAAGCAGGCAGAATATTCTCACATATGGGTGACATCATCCACGGAGCCCGGTACGGACAGTCTGGAAGTGCACAATCACTTCACATATTTTTTAAGTCCTCCAACTATCCGCACTGCGCATGTGTGACTGCCTTCCCACCCAAAGAGGCTCAAGGACCTCAATTCTTTATTTTCCATGGAGCAAAGAAGTCTGTTGCCTTCTTGCTTTGCGTAATTTTCTTTCTTTCTTCCCTTTCATTAAAGTCAAGTGAGTACAAAAAACTTTATTTTCTTTTTTCCCCGTGTATTCAAGGGGGGGGGAGGGGCGTTCTCTGTAGTTTAACTTGCCGAGTTAATTTTTTTTGTCTATGTCAAAACCTTTGAGTTTTGAGAATGGTGGTTTCTGCAACGGTCTATTTCTACCGACCCTCATAACTGGTGTCTTCTGAGTTTAGACCCTGAACTCCACATCAGGGCTTATACTCGGTGTTCTTCTTTAAATCACGCTCTGTTAAGGCTCATCGAGCTTAGCAGGAGCAGTTGTTTGGCGCAACCATGGTCATTACCAGATACTCAGCCGTCTACATCAAAAGCTTCTGCATTGATATCAACTTTGAACTTCCAGCATCAGGGGAGCCAGCTCAGAAGCATCCACTTCCCAATAAGTGTCTTAGGTCTCTACAGCATCGAGTCTCTTGATACAGAGCAATCGATGATGCCAGCGCTCCCCAGCTTCATAGGTTATCTCTCCCTCATGGCATGCATCCTCATTGAGGTCATCTATTTCAAGACAACCTGCTGCATCCAAGGTACCGGTTATTTAGCCATCAGTACTGGTTCATGCTTCCTAACGTCGCAGGTCTCAATGGCATCTTGATGCAGACCGAACATCGATGCTCCCCAGTATCACAGGTTCTCTCCCTCGTGGTACGTATCCTCACCGAGGGCAACCACTTCGAGACAAGCTGCTGCACTGATGATACTTGCTTTTGAGCCATACCAGTGCATTCTTTTAAGGTATCGCTGGTCTGAACAGCATTGAGTCCTTTGATGCAGACCGAACAGCAACATCATCTTTCTTCAGCTTTACAGGTTGTTTTTCCTTCATGCTGTGCACTCAAGATACCTTCTCCGAGACAACCTTCTGTACCAAGGATACTGCCTGTTGAACCATCGGTACCAGTATATGTTTCTGGGAGACACTCCATGAGTTCTTCCAGAGGGAGCTTGGTAGTATGCTTAATTAGCACAAAATGCCGCTGCTAGTATCGACTCCCTCAATACTGCCACTTAAGAATAGTGCTATGAGGCTTCAAGGTACCGGTGTCAGCTATCCATCAGAGCATCATGCTACTTCTTATGGATCTTCTCCGAGATTGACACTCTCCATCCAAAACACGATCCACTGCTTCGAAGCATAGATGTTCTTCAACAAGAAATTCCAAGCCAAGGTATCATCCTTTCTCATTGTGTTGATCTTATGCATCTGACTGAACAAGAAATCCTCATCGATCTTCATCGGATTGGTACCGAGGACATTGTAAGATTTTTTGATGACACGAACTTCTCTAGAATTCAAATTTCCAGTTGGCTTACTTTATATAAGCCTGAGTCTTACGGCAGGAGAAAACCTTCTTCAGTGGATCTTTCTTTTTTTGGATATATTTGGCAGCTGGGGCAGCCCTGCCTGTTAAATTGGAAGTTGACACTGTACCTACTGCTGAGTTCATACGTGCTTAGACTATGCTGAGTCTCCCAAAGGGCTTCTCAGGTTGCCGTTATATGGCAGGCTTACTGAGACGTTTCTCAACAAATTGGACACACCTTTAAGTATCATGGTTGCTCCAAGAACACTGTACTCATTCTTGTCCAGCGTCTAATGGCCCACATCACTCATTACTGCTGGAATCAACCCTTAACAAATATTCCAGTACGTCAAAACTGCCTCAGCACCTCTAGGGCATCAAGGCTGTGCTTTGGTCAAATTTGAACATCACTTTTATTGAATTTCTCTGCTGGCAACCAGAATCCTTTTTTTGGCTTTGAGCAGTATAGTCCTTCAGAGCACCTTCTAGAATATTATCAAATTCACAGGCTGAAATATCTGGGACTATGAGACACCTAGTATGGCTAACAGTCTCTTGTTCCATTGTAGCGGCTATGCACAACTTATCACAACATGAAAGACCTTGGAATGCTTTGACTAGCACAAAGTCTATTTCCTATTCAAATCAGGGATGATATACTTTTTACATTCTGGCTGCTGCCGCAAAAGCAGCAAAACTAACAGCAGCCTCAGCAACCTCACAAGGCAGCTCCTTATGAACATGACCAGCCTTTTTTCATGTGCCTCTGAAGAGCAACACTCTTTTCTCTCTCTTTCTCTGACTTTTCCTCAATCAATCTGGGGTCATCTACAATGTTGATTTCTGATTGACACCTATGGGTTCTTAAAGTTATCATTTCTTCACTATACCTCATTTCAAAGTGAGGCCTCGTCAACCCTCAGCAGATGCCCTTCTCCTTTTACAAATGCTGGCTCTGGTTCGACTACATGCCATAGGGGTAGTTCCCTTTTCAGAATCATCTGGGACTCTAGATGAACGGTCTACATCCACCTGACCTTGGAAATCTACAAAGAAAGCAACTAGGATGTTGGGCATGATAAAGAAGGGAATCACGAGTAGATCATTGGACGTCATAATGCCGCTTTACAGAGCAATGGTCAGACCACACTTGGAATACTGTATCCAACACTGGTCTCCCTACCTAAAGAAGGATATAATCCTGCTGGAGAGGGTGCAAAAGTGAGCCACGAAGCTAGTAAAAGGTATCGAGAATTTGAGCTACAAAGAATGCCTCGGAAAACTGGGATTGTTCACCTCAAGAAGAGAAGGCTGCAAGGGGATATTATAGAGACTTTCAAATACTAAAAGGATTCGACAAAATAGAGCAAGAAACATCGTTATTCACATTGTCAAATGTGACTCGGACAAGAGGTCATGGACTGAAACTGAGGGGCAACAGGCCCAGGACAAATTCTGTTTCACACAACGAGTGGTAGACACTTGGAATGCTCTCCTGGAGGAGGTTGTGACGGAGACCACCATTCCAGGATTCAAGGGCAAGTTGGATGCATACCTTCTTGCAAAATACATTGAGGGATACGGGTAAACAAGGTCTTCAGCAGGGAACACCTGGATTGGCCTCCACATGTGCGGGTCGCCGGACTAGATGGACCTAGGGTCTTATCCGGTGAAGGCATTTCTTATGTTCTTATTTAATACAGAGTTTTGTGTTTCAGCCTGACCTCTTTCCCAAGAGAATCTATTAATTGCTGGATAGTAGTGGGTAGAACTTTAATAGTTCACAGCACTACAGTCAACATTTAGGATTCGAAGTCAACTTTTCAAAATCCCTCTCAACCACTATACTTCATAGGGACCCTGCCCGACACAGTTTGACTCAGGACATTCCTACCTCAGCAAAGTCAGAAACATTTGTTCTACTTTTCAATCAAGTCTATCATCTGCAATCTAGCTCAGTCCAGTGATGATCTTATTAGGTCACATGACGTCTACAGTGCATGTTACCCCTTTCACGTTAATCTGAGAACAGCTCAGTGGTCCCTGACGTCTCAAAGGTCTCAAACTCTTGATCCATTCTCTCAGTAGAGTGCAGTCACATCATCGCTTCCTCAATATCTTCAGTTGTGGATAAATTTGTCAAATCTTTCCAAAGGGTTGCTCTTTCAAATGCCTCCACATCAGAATGTTTGGACCACAGTCTCGTCCATATATGCTTGGGGAGTTCTCCTGGACAGTCTCAGAACACAGGTCACTGGTCTGCTCAAGAACAGAAGTTCCACATAACCCACTTGGAACTCAGTGATTCTGAATGCTCTGAAGACTTTTCAACATTATATCCAATCCTGTCCCCCTTGTTCACATTGACAATCAAGTTGCAATGTGTTACATAGACAATCAAGGAGGGATGGGCTCTCTATCAAAAAGCTGAGAAGATTTGAAATTGGGCAATTGCTCAAAATATTTTCCTCAAAACTGCCTATATTCAAGGAGCACAAAATACAATAGCAGATAGCTTCAGCTCCACGAGTGGACACTCCACTCCAAGGTCTTACATCAGATATTTTCTCATTGGGGAACTCCTCAGATAGATCTATGTATGTCAACCCAGAATCACAAACTTCCTTTATTGTCTGGAAGCAGATGCTTTTCTTTTGAATAGGATAGGCAAGTTCCTCTATCCATTTCCTCCAATTCCTCTCATACTTAAAACGCTGATCCTGCTCACTCAATCAGCCACCATGATCCACGTAACTCCTCGAAGGCCCAAACAACCATTGTTCTCCTTTCTACTTCAGCTCACGGTCCAATAACCCTGCAGATCTTTCCGTCTCTTCTCACTCAGATTGCTACCTTTCAGCTTGGCCTCAACAGATGCTGATCTCTCTGATCTGTTAGAAATTTTAGCTGCATCCAGAAAACTTTCCATGCGGCAATGCTACCAACAGAAGTGGACATGGTTTTCAGCATGGTGTGATCTTCAGCATCTTGATATCTTCAGTGTAGGAATATCTTCTTCACTTATTCAACTCAGGTTTTTACACCAGTTCAGTCAGATTCCACCTGAGTAGTATCAGTGCTTTCCAAATTTAGGTCAACAATAAATCTCTGGCCACGCATTCTCTTGTTTCCAGGTTTATAGCAGACCTTTTCAATATCAAACCTAAAGCTGGTCGCCGTACCTAAAGCTGGTCGCCGTACCTAAAGAAAGATATGGCGATACTCGAGAGGGTCCAGAGAAGAGCAACAAAAATGATAAAGGGCATGGAAAACCTCTCGTATGCTGAGAGGCTGGAGAAGTTGGGGCTCTTTTCCCTGGAAAAGCGGAGACTTAGAGGGGATATGATAGAAACTTATAAGATCATGAAGGGTATAGTGAAGGTAGAGAGAGACAGATTCTTCAGACTGGCGGGGGCAACAAAAACTAGAGGACACTCAAAAAAATTGAAGGGAGATAGGTTCAGAACAAATGCTAGGAAGTTCTTCTTCACCCAGAGGGTGGTGGACACCTGGAATGCGCTTCCAGAGGGGGTAGTTGAGCAGAGTACAGTTTTGGGTTTCAAAAAGGGATTGGACGAGTTCCTAAAGGGTAAGGGAATCCAGGGGTACAATTAGAGGGTTACTATACAAGACAAAATGCTCTTGAGTAATAAATCACTACAGGTCATTGACCTGGGGGGCCGCCGCGGGAGCGGACTGCTGGGCATGATGGACCTATGGTCTGACTCGACAGAGGCAATGCTTATGTGCTTATAAACCACCTCTTAAGCCGCCATCGGTGGTTTGAGATCTTACTGTTGTGCTCACTAGCTTGATGTAGCTTCCATTTGAACCATCTTAAATATCTCACTTCGACAGTGGTATGTTTTTAATTTCCATCACTTCTGAAACATCGCGTGAGTGAGCTTCAGATGTTGGTGGGGGACCCACCCTTTACGGTATTCCACCATGTTAAGGTAGTCCTACACACCCATCCTAAATTCTTACCAAAAGTGGTCATAGATTTTCACTTCAATCAATAGATTGTGCTTCTAGTTTTCTTTCCAAAACGTCATTCTCATCCTGGTGCAACAGCTCTTTAGACCTTAGTCTGCAAATGAGCTTTGACTTATTACTTGCAAAGAACTCAGTCTCACAAAACATCTCCTCAACTGTTCATCTTCTTTGATCCTAACACATTGAGCCACTCTGTATCCAAAAGAACTATTTCTACATAGCTGGTAGCCTGCATTTCATTTTGCTATGCTCGGGCTGGGCTGCAACATGGGTGTCATATAACAGCAAACGAGGTCCAAGCTATGGTAGCTTCAGTTGAATTATTGCGTTCCACTCCCATTGATGAAATCTGCAAAGCAACTACTTGGTCCTCTGTTCACCTCTCATTACTCTCTGGAGTCCTATTCCAGAAGGGATGGTCACTTCGGCTAAGCAGTGTTACAAAATGTATTCTCTTAATGGCCAATTCTTCATCCCATTGCAATAAGCTAGGGAGTCCCATATGTGAGAATATGCTGCCTGCTTGTCCTTTGATATAAAGCACAGTTACATACCATAACAGGTGTTATCTGGAGACAGCAGGCAAATATTCTCGCATCCCACCCTCCTCCCCTGGTTGGCTTCTTAGCTTGCTTACAGAACTGAGGTACCTCGAGCCTCTTTGGGCGGGAAGGGAGTCACGCATATGCAGTGCGAATAGTTCACTTTCAGACTGTCCGTACCAGGGTCCGTGGATGATGTTACCCATATGTGAGAATAACTGCCTGCTGTCCCCAGATAACACACGTTATGGTAAATAACTATCCTTTCCTGTACAATCCCATTTTATTACATTACATTACATTAATGATTTCTATTCTGCTTGTACCTTGCGGTTCAAAGCGGATTACATAAGAAGAAGCTGGACATTTCCAGGAGGGTACATGACATTTAGGGTAAGACATAGTAACAGAATGAGTATATTCTTAGTAACATTAGATGAAAGCAGTTATATTACATTACATATCAAATCTTTTCCAGGCGTTGGTAGGTAATAGGTAATATGATTCGGTAGGATGAATCGTGTTTGATTTTTAATTTTATTGTTTTTTTTTTGTTTTTTTTGTTTTTGTTTTTTTTTTGGTCGGTTGAGGGTATGGTGCCAGGGAGTGGGTAAACCTGGTCGGTGTATGTGGAAGAGGAGAGTGAGATTAGGTGTTTTGAATATGCTTTTTGAAAAGTAGCGTTTTGATTTCTTTACGGAATGCTTTGAAGTCAGATGTTGAGGTTAACAATCTGGTTATGGAGGGTTCGAGTTTTGCTGCATGTGTTGCTATGAGGTTATCATAAAGCTTTTTGCGATGAGTGCCGTTGAGTGGTGGGTATGAGAATGGTGTCAGTGATCTTCTTATTCTGGGTGGAAGGTTACGGTTTAGACGATCGATTAGATAGGCAGGTGCTGTACCGTTGAGTACTTTGAAGATTAGACAGTATAGTTTGAATTGGATTCTGGCTCTAATCGGTAGCCAATGTGAGTCTAGGTAGGTGTTAGTTATGTGGTCATATTTTCCGAGGGAATAGATTAGTCTGAGAGCTGTGTTCTGAATGGTCTGTAGTTTTTTGATCATTTTTGTAGGACATGGTAGATATAGGATATTGCAGTAGTCCACAAGTCCTAGTACCAGGGATTGAACAATGATCCTGTAGTGTTCTTTGTCGAAGAATTTTCTTATTTTTCTTAAGTTGCGCATTGTGAAGAATGCTTTTTGGGTAGTTTTGTTGATTTGCGTCTGCATAGTGCAGCATCTATCTATCAGCACTCCCAGGATTTTGAGGGAGGTCTGGATTGGGTATTTGATAGTTTTAATTTCCAGGTCTGTTATGGATGGGATTTTGTCCGTTTCAAGCATTAAGAATTTGGTTTTGTCCGAGTTTAGTTTTAATTTGTGGTTTGTCATCCATTTTTCTACTTCGTCCAGTGTTGTTTCCAAGTGTCCAGTTGCGGAGTTGTCTTGGGTTTCGAAGGGGAGGAGGATAGTTATGTTGTCTGCATAACTGAAGGATGTTACATTTAGGTTATCTAGGGTGGTACCAAGGGAAGAGATGTAGAGGTTGAATAGAATGGGTGAAAGTGGAGATCCCTGAGGGACTCCACATGGATTAGACCATTTGTTGGATTTCGTATCGTTTATCTTAACTCTGTAAGTTCTTGTTTTAAGGTATCCTTGGAACCAGTTGTACACCACCCCTGAGATCCCTATTGCATCAAGTATCTGGAGTAGTATGGTATGATCAACTAGATCAAAGGCTGCGGAGAGATCTAGTTGGATAATTAGGATCCTGTGACCTTTACTGAGGTGTTGTCGGGCTATGTCCAGTAGTGTTGCTAGTAGTGTTTCCGTGCTGTGGTAAGATCTAAATCCTGATTGGGATGAGTGAAGTATATTGTGGTCAGCTAAGTAGTTAGAGAGGTATTGAGCCACAAGTCCTTCAATCAGCTTGACATAGAGTGGGATCGAAGCGATCGGTCTATAGTTGGTAGGTGTGTCTACAGGACCTTTTTGGTCTTTCAGTATGGGTGTGATTATGATCTCTCCTAGATCTTGTGGGAATTGGCCTTCTATGAGAGTGCTTTGTATCCACTGCATGAGGCTGGTTTTGAATTTAGGGGAGGCATTTGTGAGTAGATACGATGGGCAGTAGTTCAAGTCGCATGAGGTGTGGCTGTATTTTTTATATAGTCGGTTCAGTTCAGGCCATTGTAGAGTTGGGAAGGTGGCCCATGTTCTGTCTGCTGTTATGGCTTCTTCTGTTGTGGGGGTAGTTATTAAATCGTTGAGTATGGTGGTTGAATTGTTGAAGGTAGTTCTGATTTTGATGATCTTGAGTTTGAAATGGTCAGCTAGTTGGGAAGCTGTTGGAGTTTTGTTGCCTTGAGTGGCAAGGTATGGGTTTGTGTCTGTAAGTTTTTTTACTAAGTTGAAGAGTGTTTTTGTATCGGGGTTGTTTGTGCCAATTAGTTTAGTGTAGTATGTTTTGCGCTTTTCCTTAAGTTTGTTGTTATATAGTTTGATTTGGGTTCTCCAAGCAGATTTGGTTTGGTCATTTCTCTTTTTTCTCCAAGATCTTTCGAGTTGTCTGCAATGCCTTTTTAGTAGGTGGAGTTCTGAGTCGAACCACTTGTCTGATGGTCTGCAGGTTCTGTGTTTGGTTTTTTCTGGGGCTAGCTCATTCAAGGTTGTTTCACTTAGGGTCGCCAGTGTTTTGTGAAGTCTGAAGGGTCTAAGGGGTCAAGTGCAGGGTCCACTTTGTCCCAGAATGTGGCTGGTTCAATTTTCTGTCTAGATTTGAAGGTTGTTTTTTGGGGCATAGATTTTATGTTGTTTTGAAGCCAGTTGATAGTGAAGGTGTATTTGTGGTGGTCTGACCAAAGAGAGGGATGCCATGTACCATTGGTGATGTGAATATTTGGGGAGTGTAGGTTATGAGGTGTGAATGCTGCAATGTCAAGTTGGTGGCCTTTATTGTGCGTGGGTTCCTGATTGAGGACCTGGAAGGATAGGGCGTCGAGGTATGAGAGTATTTCGTTTGCTTGTTTGGATGTGTGGTCTTCGAGGTGGAGATTAATGTCTCCTAGGAGCAAGTTGTATGAGGAGGATAGAGAGTTCTGGAATATGAATTCTTCAAGATCATGTTTTGAGGTGTTCCATTTTCCTGGAGTGATGTAGCATAGTAGACAGTTCAAAGTGCCTGTGAGTGTGTTGTCGGATAGTTGGCATGCAAGGAGATCTAAGTGAGTGGTCGATTGTTTGTGTAGCACTTTTATGTTGAGATTGTTTTTTACTAGAATCGCTAGGCCACCCCCTCGTTTGTTTTCTCGACATACCATTTCTACTTTGTAACCTATGGGGCAGAATTCGGTTATGCATGGGTCCGTGTTGGATGTTAGCCAGGTTTCGGCTAGGAAGAGACAGTTTAGTTGATCTTTGATTATCCAGTCTTTGATTAGATTTGCTTTTGGGTTTATTGATCTTATGTTCATGTAGGCACAGGTTAGCGAGGTGTATTTTGTGTTGGAGTTAAGGTTGCGATTGAGGTAGAGGATGTTATTTGCTGGTGCTTGTTGTTTTTGCGTGGTGGTCTTATGTTTTGGTGGAGGTCGTTTTCCCCAGATCGTGGGAATGTGGTCTAGGCTGGTCAGTGGGCAGGATGTTAGGGTTCTGGTGGTGTGGATTTTTCTGGGTGGATGTGGTTGTCTGAAGGTTGATGTCAGAATTGGGATGGGTGATAGGTGATATCCTGTGGTTTGCCAGTTTGAAGTGAGTAGTGAGAGTATAAGGAGTGCAAGTGTGATTTTGTATGCGTGGTTTTCCATTTTGTTTGTGTGGTGGAAGATTCTTTGGACCTAGTAACTCTTTGGTTAGAGTTGAGGCAATGGTATTATGGTTTATGATAGGGATTTCTGAAGAGGAGGGAGTTTCTGATCGCTCTCCTCTCTGGTGAAGGTAATCGCCTATGTGTTTAGACTCTAACTTGTGGTGGCGTATAATGAGTCTGGTCCCTCGCAGATTGGGGAGAGGGGCGGCGTGGCTGGACTCTAACAACTAATGACAGCGCTGCGGGGGTGGAATTGGGTCCCTCACTGGTCGGGGGGAGGGGCGGAGCAGGGCTCCCACGCTTCCTCTCCTCTGCTGGGCTCTGGAAAAAAACGAAAGTCCGCTGCTGCGGGGAAATCGGGTCTTTTGCTGGTCGGGGGGAGGGGCGGAGCAGGGCTCCCACGCTTCCTCTCCTCTGCTGGGCTTTGAAAGGAACAAAAGTCCGCTGCTGCAGGGGAAATTGGGTCTTTTGCTGGTCGGGGGAGGGGGGGAGGGGCGGAGCAGGGCTCCCACGCTTCCTCTCCTCTGCTGGGCTCTGGAAGAAACAAGTCCGCTGCTGCAGGGGGTGAAATCGGGTCCCTCGCTGGTCGGGGGGAGGGGCGGAGCAGGGCTCCCACGCTTCCTCTCCTCTGCTGGGCTCTGGAAAGAAACGAAAGTCCGCTGCTGCGGGGAAATCGGGTCTTTTGCTGGTCGGGGGGAGGGGCGGAGCAGGGCTCCCACGCTTCCTCTCCTCTGCTGGGCTTTGAAAGGAACAAAAGTCCGCTGCTGCAGGGGAAATCGGGTCTTTTGCTGGTCGGGGGAGGGGCGGAGCAGGGCTCCCACGCTTCCTCTCCTCTGCTGGGCTCTGGAAGAAACAAGTCCGCTGCTGCAGGGGGTGAAATCGGGTCCCTCGCTGGTCGGGGGGAGGGGCGGAGCAGGGCTCCCACGCTTCCTCTTCTCTGCTGGGCTCTGGAAAGAAACGAAAGTCCGCTGCTGCGGGGAAATCGGGTCTTTTGCTGGTCGGGGGGAGGGGCGGAGCAGGGCTTTATTCTGAGACCAATGTGTTATTTCCCTCTACCCACCAGGACTTTGTAGGAAGTCTTAGAATTTCAGAGACTTAAACCCCTCCACTTCATACCACATCAGCGTGCAAGTATCCCAGCTCCTCAGTCTTCCTTCCTTCAAGCCAGGCTCTAGGAGACTATCTTTTCTGCTTGTGTTTTCTTTCGTGTAGTTTGTGCTTTGCATTCATGTTGTTTTCACCCTCATGCTGTGGAGATCCCTGAGGGGACATCCTTGTCTGCGGGAGATCGCAGACCTTTTGAAAAGGTCTGCTTCTAGAGGGTTCCTTACTTCTCAGTAAGTCCCCTAGACGGCCTGCACATCAAACCGGGGCTCAGGGATTGTTCCCTTGGGAGCTTGCTCACCCCAGGTTGATCCTGACACTGTGGTGCTTTGTGACTTGGATTTTCTCATCTCCGGTGACGATTATATGGCCGATGCCTTTTGCGACATCTTGAAAGTTTTCGCAAAGCTTGCTGCCTATTCCATTTTGGCTCATAGGATGCTTTGGATCCTGTAGGGGTCTGGCAATTCCTCTTCTAAGGCGACCTTGAACAGGTTGCTATTTAAAGAACAGCTATTGTTGGTCAGGGTCTGGATAGACCTTATGGCCAGTGTACAGGATCACAAGCCTAAGTTGCTGCCTGTGAATAGATCCTGTCCTTGCAGGGGTTCGAGGTCTTCTAATTTTCGTCCCTTCAGACGCTGTCATCCATGCTTGGGTCCATCCACAGGATAACGGAGCTCTTCATTTGCTAGACTGTGCTTTGGTAGGTCCAATGCCAGGATTCCACAGGAAATGGGCTGGCAGCTCCAGCAAAGAAACCGTTCTTATGCCAGGCCGGTGTCTTCCTCCCCCTCCTCTTGGGATAGAGGGATGGTTGATCATTCCAAAGAAAAGATCCAATGATTGGAGACTGAATCTGAACCTCAAGGTGTGGACAGTGTGGCATTGAAAGTGCCTAACTTCCGCATGGAGACAGTGTGCTCAGAGATAATATCGGTTTCAAAAGGGGAGTTTCTAACCTCCCTAGATCTGACTGAGGTGTATCTCTACATTCATATGTTCCTGGACCATTGGAAGTATCTGTGGTTTCATGTCTTGGAGCAACATTTCCAGTTTGTGGTGATGCCCTTTGGATTGGTGACGGCACCCAGGACCTTCACCAAAGTGATGGTGGTGGTGACGTCGGCCCATCTTCACACCCTGGGTGTTCTGGTTCACCCATATCTGGACTACTGGTTGATTAGAGTGCCTTCGCTGTCCAAGGGGCATTAGGCCATTCAACAGGTGGTACAGTTGTTGCAGCACCTGGGCTGGGTGATCAACTACAGGAAGAGTCACCTTGAACCAACGTAGGATCTGGAATACCTAGGAGTTCAGGTTCACATGGGACAGAACAAAGTGTTCCTGCCTATCTCCTATCAGGGGAACATAAGAATTGTCGCTGCTGGGTCAGACCAGTGGTCCATTGTGCCCAGCAGTCTGCTCCCATGGCGGCCCCCAGGTCAAAGACCAGTGCCCTAACTGAGACCAGCCCTACCTGCGTACGCTCCGGTTCAGCAGGAACTTGTCTAACTTTGTCTTGAATCCCTGGAGGGTATTTTCCCCTATAACAGCCTCCAAAAAGCGTTCCAGTTTTCTACCACTCTCTGGGTGAAGAAGAACTTCCTTACATTTGTACGGAATCTATTCCCTTTTAACTTTAAAGAATGTCCTCTCGTTCTCCCTACCTGTCTTTATCTACTAAGTCTATTCCCTTCAGTATCTTAAATGTTTCTATCATGTTCCCTCTCCGTCTCCTCTTTTCAAGGGAGAAGAGACCCAGTTTCTCTAATCTCTCGCTGTATGGCAACTCCTCTAGCCCCTTTATCATTTTAGTCGCACTTCTCTGGACCCTTTCAAGTAGTACCGTGTCCTTCATGTACGGCAATAATCGATGTGGTCCCTTGGGCCAGAGTCCATTTACATCTGCTGCAGGATGGTCTGCTCTTGCGCTGGAATCCCCAGCAGGACTGTTACATGCATCCCTGCCCTGGATGACTGTGGCACCGAACAGTCTTGCTTGGTGATTGCAACCTCTCTCACTTTTCAGGGGCCTTTCCTTTCCGGATCTCGGATTGGGTGATTCTGTCTATAGATATGAGTTTAAAAGGCTGGGAGCAGTGTGTATGACCGTCCCTGTTCAGGACCAGTGGGCACCCTCAGAGCGCAAGTGGTCGATCAATTGCCTGGAGCTTTGGGCGATTCGGCTGGCTCTTCCTCACTTTGAGAGTCATCTCAGACATCGAGTCATACATGTTTTCTCAGATAATGCCACGGAGGCTCACCTTCTTTTCTGGTGGGCAGAGAGACACCTTGTGGTTCTGTCAGCAGTCCACGTTGCAGGAGTAGACAACATTCAAGCAGAGTTTCTCAGTCATGCTGGACCCTGGAGAATGGTCCCTGTCTAAAGAGCATTCGAGTGCATAGTAGATCAGTGGGGGGTGTCCCATGTTTGATCTCAGGGCAACTGCGGCCAACTAGAAAGCCGATCAATTCTTCAGTCGAGAGGCTGGCAGCGAAGGCCTGGATGCTCTAGTTCAGTCCTGGCTACAGAAAGGTCTTCTCTATGTCTTTCCTCTGTGGCCGATGATAAAGGGCATCTGTTGTGACAGATTGCGGCCCATGAAAGTCCAGTGATTCTAGTTGCACCCGATTGGCCAATACGGCCGTGGTATGTCAACTTGGTTCAGCTTCAGCAGGATCGGCTACCTGGTCATTCTCATCTTCTCACAAAGGGTCTGAATGTGCTGCAAAATCCAGACTGCTTTGGCCTTAACTAGCCGGGGCTATTCTTTGACTGTGATTGCGAAGGCTTGAAGGTATTTCCAGGTTTGGTGCACCCTGAGATAGGTGGACCGTCTCTCCCTTCAATTCCTTGGGACTTGGAGTTTCTGCAGGATGGCCTGAAGAAGGACCTAATGGTAGCTTCGCTCTATGTACAGATTGCCAGTCTTTCATGTATTGGTCCTCCTTCTCTTAGGGGCTCATTGACAGCTCATCCAGATGTAGCTCGATTTCTGCATGGCACTCTGCAACTTCGGCCTCCGTTGTGCCTTCCCTATCCGACTTGGAATCTTAATCTGGTTCTTTGCACTCTGGCTTATCTGTCGTATGAGCCACTGGAGCCGACATATCTGACGGATCTCACAATCAAGACAGTCTTCCTGGTGATTACTACTTCAGCACGCAGGGTCTTGGATCTCCAGGCTCTTTCCTGCAGGGATCCCTTTTTGCATATTACGGATTCTACTGTGATTCTCACACTGTTCTTTCTTTTCTTTTGAAAGTGGTTTCTGCTTTCCATGTGAATTAAGTTTGGCTTCCTGCTTTTGCTTCCTCTGGATCGAAGGAGTAGGACTGGGTGTTACGGTCCTCGGACATGTGCAGACTTTTATTGTGATATTTGGAGGTCACTAACGAGTTTCACCTCTCTGACCACCTGTTTGTTCTGGCAGGTCCTACCCACAAAGGTAGGCCGAATTCTAAGGTTACCATTTCCAGGTAGATTCGCATGGCCATTTCTATGGCTTATGTGGCGGCTGGAAAGAAGCCCCCCTCACAGAGAGTGTCATCCCCTTGGACAGAGTCATCAGCTGTTTCTGTGGATGAGATTTGAAGGTCGGCTACCAGGATTGATGTGGCAGCCAAGCAGGATGCTGCTTTTGATGTCTCTGGTTTGGCAGCGGGCTCATCATTACCACCCTGAATTTTGGGGGCTGTTCTGTTACATCCCACTGGTTCCGGAATAAAGTGTGATTGTACAAGAATGAAAGATTAGGTTCTTACTTTTGCTAATCTTATTTCTTGTAAATCCATACTTTATTCCGGGAACGCACCCTATTCTTTACTGATTCACTGATGGTCTGCCTTTACAAGTACTGGTAAACTGGATTTCTGACCAGCCTTTTATAAGAGTGTCATCTGAATATGTTTAGCACTTAGGTTGGGGGGGGGGGGGGCTGGTTCAGATTCCCCCTTCTGACAGTGCAGGATGTGTCTCGCTATAGCATTGTTTTGTCATCCAGATTTATACTGTTTAATGGCCTGTTCTCTCGTTTTTCATTGTTGCTGATTTGCATTTGTTGTTATAGGCAGAATTGATTTACTTACTGGGGAGTTCTCCCCATTCCCATCTCTCTTGTTGTCCTCTACAGATGTTCCTGGCTGCTTTTATACTGACTGAGAAGCTGGAATACTTATACAGTGGTGAAGTATGTGGGGAGGGGTTTAAGTCTCTGAAATTCTGAGGCTTCCTACAAAGTCCTGGCGATTAGAGGGAAATAACTCATTGGTCCCGGAATAAAGTGTGGATTTACAAGAAAGAAGATTAGCAAAGGTAAGAACCTAATCTTTTTTTACAGATAGCAAACAACAAGGATGCATTGAGGAAGACATGGAATCCCAAGTTCACGTTAAGAAGCCATTTTGATGGAATACGAGGTTTAACATTTCATCCTGTTGAGCCGGTGCTAATAACAGCATCAGAAGATCATACATTAAAAATGTGGAATTTACAAAAAACTGCTCCAGCAAAAAAGTAAGCACATTAATATATTTTTCACTTGTAATAAGTCCTTGTGATTTGATTTTGATTTGATTTTGATACTTAATATACCTAAAAACTGAAGTGTTTAAATTGTATTTTTATATCTTAGCAATCTACCAGACATGAGACTGATAGTGAAAGATAGCTAAGCACCAGATTTTAAGTTCCTAAATTAGGCACTGATTATGTTTGGATGCCTACCTTGTGTTTAAAAGTCTGAAAAAGAGACCAGTTGTTTATTTGCTTAAGTTCAAATATGGTTCCTACTACTAGAATTTTTCACTGAGCATCTGGCTTGGTTATTTTGACTGGGCTGCTCCTCTAACCCTTCCCATTTTAAGTATCTATATTTAGAAGCCTTATGATTCTAAAGAGTAGATGATATATCTAAATTTGTCATATTGATATTAGTGGGTAAAGTAAATGCCAGTGTTGATTGGAGAGCCCAGTCAAAGTAACCAACCTAGATGTTCAGTGAAAAATTCTAGTACACGATGCAATTTAATCCACCCTATGCCTACTAAGTCTGTATTTTTAAATCTGTATTTTATGTTTCCACTGTAAATGCTGTAATCTAAACCCCCTTGTCTATACTGTAAAGTCTGTATTTCTCACTGAAGTTTGTCCTACCCATACTATGAATGTACTCCTGTAACCTGTTCTGGGCTCCTTTGGGAGGACGGGCTAAATAAATGAAATGAAAATGAAATAATGGGGGAATGATGGTGCCGGAATATGAAATAACAGTGAATGATTGCAGTGGTCTCAGCTGAAGAATTTAGTCGGTGGCACAATATCTTGCATAAAGACATCCATAAAGTCATAAGGCCTTCATCTGATGGACAGTGCGAAAACCAGATTGATCATGTAGCAATTGAACGAAGGTGGGTCAGATCACTGGATGATGTCAAATCCTATAGAGGAGCTGACTTACACAGTGACCAATACATACAGGTTGCAAAAATTCAGATCAAGCTTGAATGCAGATATCAAAGGACATCACAACATTGGTAAGCAAAAGAACATACAGAATGCAAGTTCCAAATGCTTATGTCAAACTGATTCAAACCCAAGGCCATAGCAAGCTATGTGCGATCAATGTGGTTGCACAGGGTTCAAGGGAGTTGGGAGCTCCAGAATTGTATTCTGTCCATTGCCTTCCCTGCTTAGCTGCAATGCAGTGCATGGGATAGGAGCTCTAGATGGCATATTACATGGTGCGTGTTTCTGGCTTGGGACAGTCCTGTTCAAACTTTTAGCCAACAAATATTCAGGCAGTGAAGCAGATGTTAAAAATATATGAAAATTGTTCAAAGAAGAACTACTGTATAATGATATCTGTTGGTATACACTAGGTCAGGCAAGAAAGAAAAAAACAAGAGAGGGTAAGTGAAGTAACTTGAAAACATCTGGAAGACGTAGGAAAGCAGTGGGCAAAACTTAAATGAGCTATTGTACAGGCAACAAACCATTATGTAAGGAAAGTAAGTTAAAGTAAGAGGAAAAGAAGGCTCGGTACTCGGGCCGCTACTATTTAATATATTCATAAATGATCTAGAAACTGGGACGACGTGTGAGATAATAAAATTTGCCGACGACACCAAACTATTTAGTGGAGCTTGGACTAAAGAGGACTGCGAAGAATTGCAAAGGGACCTGAACAAACTAGGGGAATGGGCGACGAGATGGCAGATGAAGTTCAACGTTGAGAAATGTAAAGTGCTGCATGTGGTAAGCAGAAACCCGAGGTACCACTATACGATGGGAGGGATGCTATTGAATGAGAGTACCCAAGAAAGTGACTTGGGGGAAATGGTGGACATGACAATGAAACCGATGGCACAGTGCGCAGCAGCCACTAAGAAATCAAATAGAATGCTAGGTATAATCAAGAAGGGTATTACAACCAGGACGAAAGAAGTTATCCTGCCGTTGTTTCGGTCGATGGTGCGCCCGCATCTGGAATACTGCGTCCAATATTGGTCGCCGTACCTTAAGAAGTATATGGCGTTACTCGAGAGGGTTCAGAGGAGAGCGACGCGTCTGATAAAAGGTATGGAAAACCTTCCATATGCTGAGAGATTGGAGAAACTGGGTCTCTTTTCCCTGGAGAAGAGAATACTTAGAGGGGATATGATAGAGACTTACAAGATCATGAAGGGCATAGAGAGAGTAGAGAGGGACAGATTCTTCAAACTTTCAAAAAATAAAAGAACAAGAGGACATTCAGAAAAGTTGAAAGGGGACAGATTCAAAACGAATGCTAGGAAGTTCTTCTTTACCCAACGTGTGGTGGACACCTGGAATGCGCTTCCAGAGAGCATAATAGGGCAGAGTACGGTACTGGGGTTCAAGAAAGGATTGGACAATTTCCTGCTGGAAAAGGGGATAGAAAGGTATAAATAGAGGATTACTGCACAGGTCCTGGACCTGTTGGGCCACCGCGTGAGCGGACTGCTGGGCATGATGGACCTCAGGTCTGACCCAGCAGAGGCATTTCTTATGTTCTTATGCTTTGAGTCTCAAAAGTAGTAGCTAAGAAGGTAAGGAAAAAGAGGTTAGCGTTTAGTTTACAGACTACAAAAGATCGCAGAAAGAGGAAGGTAGGAAAAATTATCTGGAAAAGTGAAGAGAGGCTGGTCAAGTAGTCAAAGCAAAGATGCAAAAGGAAGAAAAATATAGCCAACATGGTAAAAGGGGAGGACAAGACATATTTTAGATATATTAGCGAAAGGAGGAAATGCTAAAGTGGCACTGTGAGACTCAAAGGTGAAGGGAAGAAATATGTAGAAGCTGCTAAAGATAAGGCTGAATAACATTTAAAAAAAATATTTGTTTTGTGTTTACAGCTGAAGTGCCAGGAGTGGGACAGCAGAAGACAAAAGTAAATAGGGTTGGAGTTATAGTAGACCCTGATCAATTTTCAGAGGATCATGTTTGTGAAAAGCTAGCTAAACTAAAGGTAAAAAAGGCAATGGGGCTGGATGATGTACATCCAAGGGTACTGAAGGAACTTAGGAAAGTTCTGGCAGCTCTGGTGGCTGACCTTTTCAATGCTTCTCTAGAATCAGGAGTGGTGTTGGAGGACTGGAGAAGGGTGGGTGTGGACCCTCTCCACAGAAGAGGAAGTAAGGAAGAAATAGGGAACTACAGGATGGTAATTCTGACTTCTGTAGTAAGTAAATTAATGGAAACACTATTAAGACAAATTTATTTTTAAATTTATATACCTTATAATACCTACACGGTATGTGATAGTATGTGGTGATCTTAAAGTGGCCAAACAGGTCAAAAAGCTGATGGTGAAAGCTAGAATGATGCATGGGTGCATAGGGAAGAGGCATGGCAAGTAGGAAAAAGGGAGGTATTAATACTTCTGTATAAGACTGTGGTGAGACTCATTTAGAATATTATGTAAAATTCTGGACCACACCTCAAAAAAGATATAACAGGATGGAGTCAGTCTAGGAAGGCTGCTAAAATGGTCAGTGGTCTGTAATAAGGTGTATAGGGCAGAAAAATCTCAATATATATACTTTGGAGAAAAGGCAGCAGAGGGAGAGAGATTTTGTTCTTGAGAGATTAAATACCTAAGTGTCATAAATACACATGAGGCAAGTTTCTTTCAATTGAAAGGAAACTCCAGAGTGAGAGGTTGAGGTGATAGGCTCAGAATCCTTTTTTTACAGAAAGGGTGGTAGATGCAAGGGATAGTCTCCTGGTAGAGGTGGTGGAGACACTGTGGAATCTCTTCAGGAGAGGAAGAGATAGTGGATGTTGGTGATGGGCAGACTGGATGGCCCATTTGACTTTTATTTGCTCTCATGTTTTTGTAAGAATGTGAAAAGAAATTCAATCATTAATTCATAACATAACTTCATACTTATAAACTGCATAACCGTAAGTTCAATGCAGTAAACAAAAGATTAAAAATAACGTAACCCAAGGATGATTTAAATTAGTTTGCTAAATATTTTGAAAAAAGATGATTTTTTAATTGAGTTCTAAAGTGCTTATAAGAGCAAGCACTATGCAATAGTGGCCTGAATTCCCTGTCATAGAAATCAGCCTGAAATGCTAGTGTATGTTCCAAGGATTTCTTGCTCTTACAACCTTGAGCAGATGGAAAATTAAACAATGCATGTGATTCTCGCCTATGTTTAATGGAATGCTATGAGAAATCTATCAGTCATATAGTTTGGAGCAATACCATATGCAACTTTGTAACAAAGACAACCCAACTTAAACAAAACACGCGCCTCCACTGGAAGCCAATGTAACTCGGCTAGAAAGGAGTCACATGATCATACTTCTTTAGACTATAAATTAATTTGACCCCCGTATTATAGCAGTATATTCAACAAGATAAAGATGTTCTATTAAAAAAAATGTTATGAGCTAAAAGATAAGCTGGAGAAAATATCAAATACCAGAAGCAACAGAACAAAAAGCAAACTTGGAAATAGCGTTTCTCATAATCAGTTAAGAGGAGCAGAAGGAAGAAAAGTGGTAGCTGTTAAAAACAAAAGCGGCAGTCGTCATAGATTTAGTTCAGAATTGGGATGAACATTTTAAGGAAACACTAAATGGTTCAAAGCCTGAAACCAGCATTAGGCTAGTCATTTGCTGAAACATCATTTGAGTTGTAAATAGTCATCAAGCCATTCATAGTGAAGAGGACTAAGGAATACAGAATCACCAGTATTAAACATCTATGCATAATACTTGAAAAAATGTTCAAATCAAATAGAATGGTTACTATGATTGTGTAATACAGCAAGCAAAATGAGAAAATTATCAGATGACTGGAGGACAGTATAATTTTGAAGTTGCCAATGAGAGATTTATTGAATTGAACTAAAAAAAAAAGTTTACAATTAACTCATTCTTAGTTGCCTTAAGGCACCAGGGAGGCACCAAGAATGCCCAGCTGTGTCTGGAGACCCGCTTACTATTCAGGTGGGTGGAGTTTCATCTTTAGGCACTTTCAGCAGCATATGTAGCGGGAGTAGACAATATCCAGGCCGATTTCCTCAGCAGACAGTCATTGGATCCGGGACACATTCTGCAGTAGCCTTCCAATGCATTGTTTGGTGCTGGAGTCGTCCAGTGTTTGATCTGATGGCGACAGTAAGAAACAGGAAGATGACCAATTCTTTAGTTGAATATCTGAGTTCGGAAGCACAGGTCTGGCCACTCTGGTCCAGCTGTTGCCAAAGAGTGAGCTCTTGAACGTGTTTCTTCCGTGGCCAATGAAAGGCCAGATATGCCACAGGATTGAAGACCATCGGGAAACAGTCATTCTTGTGGCTCCAGACTGTCCCTGCAGACCGTGGTATGTAGATCTAGTGTGTCTTCAAAAGGGTGCAAGTCTCAGACCGAGTATAGCCGGACCTTCTTTCTCAGGGTCCAGTGGTCATAGAAGATTGCTTTGCCCTTACAGCATGGCTCTTGAGCAAGGGATACTCAGAAGTGGTTATTGCTACTCAGAGCCAAAAAGCCTATGATAATCTCTGCTTATGCTAAGGCATAGGAAGCTTTTCAGCACTGGTGCATTAAAGGGAAGGCGGAGCCTTTCTCTGCTCCGATCTCTGTGGTGCTAGCCTTCCTCCAGGCTATACTTGACAAGTCCCTCAGAATCCAAGTGGCGCCATTGCAGGGCTAAAGTGTGTAAGGCTTCATTGGCATCTCATCTGGATGTAGTCAGATCTCTAAAGGAGGCACTGCAGCTCAGGCCCCTGGTTAAACACCCGTTTCCTAAATGGAACCCTAATGTGGTTTTGCAAGGCCACAGTCGGGCTTCTTACAAGTCACTGAAGGACGAGTCCTTTAAGGATCTGATGCTCAAGATGGTTTTTCTTGTGGTTATTACCTCAACAAGAAGAGTCTCTGAGCTACAGGCTCTTTCTTGCTAAGAGCCTTTCCTCAAGTTCACAGAGCTTGGAGGTTTTTGGGCACTGTTCCTTCCTTTTTGCCAAAGGTTGTTTCAGCTTTTCATGTCAATCAAGAAGTCAGATTGCTGGCATTGTAGTCCACTGGTTTTAAGAAGGACTGGATTTTGAAAAGGTTGTATGTGAGAAGAGTACTTCTACGATATCTTGAGGTCACTGAGATTAGGCTATTTGACCATCTTTTTGTACTCACTAGTCTGGTTAGACGTGATAACACCAACTTCTAAGATAATGATATCCAGATGGATCTGTAGAACCATTTTGTCAGCATATATTGCCTGTGGAAAACAGTCACCAGTCTCCGTGAAGGCGCATTCGTTTAGAAAGCATGGCTTTGTTGTGGACAGAAGCTCGGGCTGTCTCTCCCAAGTAGATTTGTAGGGCAATGACTTGGTTCTCTCTACATACATTTTCCAAGTTTTACAGAGTGGACATAGCGACAAGGGAGGATTCTATCTTTTGGGTTCTCAGTGTTAAAAGCCAGCGCAGTGGTCCCACCCTAGATTTCTGGGACTGCTTTTGTATGTCCCATCCATCCAGAATGACACACCTATTGCACTAGAAAAGAGATTAGATTCTTACCTTGTTAATAGATAGGTATGTCATTCTGGATCCCTGCCCTGTCAGTTGACTCAGGCGCCTACCTGCTCTCTCAATCAGAAAGTTCAAGTCCAAACTGAAATTTGGATGTCAGTCAAACCTTAAGGGTATAAAAAATAATCTATTGTTGTATCGCATTGAGGTAATTGAGCTCCATAAGTGTTTGTTTGGCATGATTGTTTTTTATGTTTTGCCTGTTCAATGGCAATGTTTAACTTTGTTATATTTTCAGAGAAGAACAGAGTTGTTCTTCAGGATGTTTCCCCATCCCCCTCTTTCACATGTGTTTTTACATGGAGCTACTGCCTGCTTTGGTAGAAGCTGAAGGGAGCAGCAGAACCCTTTAGTGAAGGAGGAGGGATTCAAAAGTTGGTGTGGATTTCTTCTGTACGGTTCGTGAGTACTGGGATATTACCTGTCTGTCTAGAATGACACACCTATCTACTAGAAAATATATTAGCAAGGTAAGAACCTAATCTCTTTATAGATAATATAATATTATATATATATATATATATCGAGAGAGAGAGAGAGAAAAATGATTAAGGGGATAGAACTCCTCTCATTTCAGAATAAGCTTAAGAGGTTAGATCTCTTTGGTTTGGAAAAGTGATGGCTGGGTGTGGGAGGGATATGACAGAGGCCTACTATATGCTGAGTGGAGTAGAATGGATATATTTGAATAAACTGTTCTCTCTTTCAAGAAGTACAAGACTTGGGGATGTTCCATGAAATTATAAGTTAATGCTTTAAAAATGAATAGGAGAAAATACTTTCTCCAAGGATATGCAGTCCTCCTTATTCTCACATCTGGTGATGTCTTTCAATGGAGCCCTGCATGGACACTTGCTAGAAAGTTGTATTTAGAAATTTCTAGCAGCATCACACATGCATGGGTGCCTTCCCGCCTGACACACAAGCGTGAGTTGATTAGTCTTAGTTTTTCCATGGAGCAGAGAGGACACTTTTTAATGTTGTCTCACCACAGCATTTTTTTTTTTCTTCAAGAGTTTACAGTACCTTCCTTCTTTTTTTTCTTTTTGATTTAATCCCAAGTATTTAGTATTTTGTCTCTTTCATTCCTTTTTGTGCTTGCTAGGCCTGAGTGTAGGCCAGAGCCCTGTCCTGAATTTGAGTATGCCCCCTTTTGCTTCAAAAATTGAGGAATTTAATTTGTTCTCGACTTTTTTTCAGTATCAAAGACCCTCATTCAGGGGCGTACCTAGCATATGTGACACCCAGGGCCCATCATTTTTTGGCACCCCCCATCTGTACGAAAAACATGATTTCTAGTAACAAGCCACACATCACACATGAGTAAATAGGAAAAGGCAGCATCTTACATACTGCAGTGAGAAGTACAATATCAATACACCCATTGTAAAACTAAACAAGCCAGACTAGTACAGATCAATCCTACACCGTCAATCCTAACAGAAAACCATGTCTTTCGAATACACAGAACACAGAAAGCATCTTTGCCTAGTATGGAATGTCATCAGAAACTAACCCCTCCCCCTTTTACAAAACTGTAGTGTGGATTTTAGCCACGGTGGTAACAGCTCTGATACTCATGGAATTCTGAGCTTCAGAGCTGCTACCACCATGGCTGGCACAAAAAAACGCTCCACAGTTTTGTAAAAGGGGGGATAAAATAGAAATACATAGACAAAGGTTCAATTGAACCAGCAAGAAGCTGGACTCTGCATACAATGCAACACCACAGAAACAGTGACACATGTCTCCTAAAGCAATAAATAAATAGAAAATTTTTGTCTTCTCTGGCTTCTGCTTTCCTCATCTTCTTGTTACTCTCTTCCTTCCATCAACTGTCAGCCATCTCTCTGCTCCTATATGGCATCTTCTCTTCTTCTATGCCCCTTCCAGAAACTGTATGCCTCCCTCTTCCATCTCTCCTTTCACCCCCATTGGTCTGGCATCTCTCTCCTTTCCTTCCCTCTCCCACACATCTCTTCTGCAATCCATTTCTTCCCTCATTTTCCTTTTCAATTTATTTTCTGCATCCATCTAGATTACGTTCTTACTATCCTCTCATCAATTTCCTTTTTTATTGTCTACCTACAGCTCGCCACCTCTTTCCCTCAATCCAGCATGTGCCCTTTTTCTTTCTCCTCCCCACTTCCTTCCACCGTCTGCTCCCCCTCTCCCTCCACTTCCATTCAGTCTTCCCCTCCCCCCCACACTTTCGTTCAGTGTCTGTCCCTCTTCTCCCCATTTCCATTCAGTGTTTGTCCCTCCTCTCCTCCACACTTCCATTCAGTGTTTGTCCCTCCTCTCCTCCACACTTCCATTCAGCGTCTGTCCCTCCTCTCCCCCTCACTTCCATTCAGCGTCTGTCCCTCCTCTCCCCCTCACTTCCATTCAGCGTCTGTCCCTCCTCTCCCCCTCACTTCCATTCAGCGTCTGTCCCTCCTCTCCCCCTCACTTCCATTCAGCGTCTGTCCCTCCTCTCCCCCTCACTTCCATTCAGCGTCTGTCCCTCCTCTCCCCCTCACTTCCATTCAGCGTCTGTCCCTCCTCTCCCCCTCACTTCCATTCAGTGCCTGTCCCCCTCTCTTTACCTCTTCCATCTACTCTTCACCCTCTGTCTCGCCCCTTCCATTCTCTGCCCTTTCTATCCAGTGTCCCTGCCCACTCTCTCTTCCATATGGTATCTTGTCTCTTTCTATGCTCCTTCCATAAACTTTCTCCTTTGTACATGATTCATTTTAGATTCACCCCCCTCTCCATTTTTCTGTCTCCCTATGCTCTGGAATCTCTCTCTTCTCCTTTCCCACTCCACCCCATGGTCTGGCATCTCTATCTCCTTCCCTCCCCCATGCCCTAGCATCTCTTTCCCTCCATGCTCTGGCACCTCTTCTCCCTCTAGTCTGGCATTTGTTTCCTGTCTCTCCCCCATGCCCTGGCATATTTCTCCTCTCCTTCCAACTCCCCCTTCCCCCTCCATTATCTGGCATCTCCTCTCCTTCCTTTCTCTCCTTCCTTCCTTTCCCATGGTCTGGCATCCATCTCCTCTCCTTCTTTTCTCTCCTTCCTTCCTTTCCCATGGTCTGGCATCTGTCTCCTTCCCCCTCCATGCCCTGGCATCTCTCCCTCCCCCTCCATGGTCTGGTATCTCCTTTCATTTCCTTCCCTCCCATGGACTTGGCATCTCTTGTTCCTCTCCCTTTTCCTTCTCCCTCCTTCTGTGTCAGCATGCCCCCTATCTACCTTTTACTCCAATATCCAGAACCTCCTTTTTCTTCTTATTGCATCCACCCTGTGACTAGCATTTCCCACCTGTCTTTCTACTCATATCATGTCTGGTTTTTTCCCTTCACCCTACAACAGGGGTGCCCACACTTTTTGGGCTTGCGAGCTACTTTTAAAATGACCAAGTCAAAAGATCTACCAACAATAAAATTTTTAAAAAACACAAAGCACACCATACACAGAGAAAATGTTAATTATCATTCCTATTCAGGGGTTTTTCAAAGAGGTCAAGGCAGATGACTCTATGCACTGTCACCTCAGTAACAAATATACCCCCTCCCTTTTTACTGAACCACAATAGCAGTTTTTAGCGCAGGGAGCTGCGCTGAATGCCCAGCGCTGCTCTCAACGCTCATAGGCTTCCTGCGCTAAAAACCACTATTGTGGTTTAGTAAAAGGGGGCCATAGTGCAAAATATAGACAGCAGATATAAATTCAGACACATTTTGATCACTAAATTTAAAATAAAATCATTTTTCCTACTTTTGTTTTCTGGTGATTTCATGAGACTCTGGTTGCACTTTCTTCTGACTGTGCATCCAATCTTTCTTCCCTGCTTTCAGCCTGTATACGTCCTCTCCTCCAGACCTCATTCCCTCCCCCAACTTTTTCTTCCTCTCTCCCTCCCTTTCTTTTTTTCTCTTCATGCCCCTTTCTTTTTTTCTGTTTCCCTTCTTTCCTTCTATCTCCCTGCCTGCTCCCTTTCTTTCTTTCTTTCTTCATGCCCTCCCTCAAGCCACTGCCGCTGCCATCGGGGAACAGGCCCTCAAGCCGCCGCCATCGGGTAACAGGCTTCAAAGCCGCCGCCGCCCCAAGCTCTCCCTGCGTCGGGCCGACCAGCATTCCTCTCCCCGATGTCAATTCTGCCATCGGAGAGGAAGTTCCGGCCCAGCCAGGCAGCGATTGGCTGGCCCAAACTTCCTCTCCGACGGCAGAATTGACGTCGGGGAGAGGAAGGCTGATCGGCCCGGTAGATCACCAAGGCAAAGTGAGTCTATCACGGAGCCCGGGATGGGCTCCGCAATCAACTCACTTTGCCTTGGCGATCTACCAGTCGATCGTGATCGACCTATTGGGCACCACTGCCCTACAACCTCCATGCAATTGGGTGATCTCAGTCATGGTCTTGCTAGCATTCAAACTTGGGAAAACTTGGGCTTTAGTAGATTATTTCATTGCCCTTCACTTTATGTTCAGTACTCTGCTTATACAGCTAAGTCAGTTTAGGCAATAGTGTAGCCTTTAGAGTCTCTGTTAGGGTTTTTATATAAAAAGTGTTTTAGTCTAGATTAGTATTTTTGGTTGCATTTCAGAGCAAAAGATCAGATTAAGGCACAGATGGCAGTTAAGGAAAGTCTTGTTTAGTGTTTAACTCCTGCCTATCCTCCCCAGCTCCCACCCATCCCTGGCCTGATCTCTGATTTATAGTTTCTTGAACCATTTAGAAGGCTACAAACATAATTAGCTAGTAATTAGCTCATCTTTAATCTGTTGACAAGGCTGTGGTGGAATGGCACACTGAAGTAAAATCCCTATATGAAGGTCTAGCCCCAGTCAAAGAGGTCAAATACTATCCTTGCAAATATTCCCCTGGTTTACCGACGACTTAAGAACTAAGGAAAGCGGAAAGGAAATGGTACAAATCCAGGATTAACAGTGTCATGTCCAAATGGAAGGCACTGCATGAAGAATAAAAAAAAGTCACTCTAGAGGTTAAAAAAATCTATATTACTCCCAACAACTATTAAAGACATCCAATTAATCAAAAACACACTAAAAACTTTTTTTTAGATATATGAAAAGAAAGAAGCCAGGAAAAAAAATCAATTGAACCACTAGACGACTGAAGGATGAAAGGGGATCTCAGCGAAAACAAAGCCATAGAGAGATTAAGGGCTCCTTTTACTAAGGTGTGCTAGCAGTTTTAGTGCACGCTACAATGCCGCGCATGCTAAACGCTAATGCCTCCATAGAGCTTGCGTTAGTATTTTTCATTTAGCGCATGGTTTGCATGCGCTAATCTTTAGCACGCGCTCAAAACGCTAGCGCACCTTAGTAAAAGGAGCCCCAAATTCTTTGCTTCAGTCTTCACTGAGAAAGACGTGGGGGAGCTACCAGTGCCAGAAATGGTATTCAATTCTGATGAATCAGAAACTCATACAAATCTATGTAACAATGGATTAATGAGACAAAACCAACATAGATTTACTTGCCTCATCAAT
Organism: Geotrypetes seraphini; assembly: GCF_902459505.1. NCBI lineage: Eukaryota > Metazoa > Chordata > Amphibia > Gymnophiona > Dermophiidae > Geotrypetes > Geotrypetes seraphini. The sequence continues at coordinate 292,212,672 of NC_047086.1, forward strand.
CTACTATATTTCTTTGAAGGGATGACTGAACATGTGGACAAAGGTGAGCTGGTCAATATTGTATATTTGGATTTTCAAAAGGCATTTGACAAAGTACTGCATGAAAGACTTTTTTAAAAAAATTCGAAAGTCATGGGATAGGATGTAATGTCCTATTAAGAACTGTTTGAAAGATAGAAAACAGAGTAGTTTTAAATGGTCAGTATTCTCAATGGAGAAGGATAAACAGGGTTCCCCAGGAGTCTGTTCTGGGACCACTGCTTTTTAACATATTTATTAATAGTGTAGATATGGACCTTAACTAGTGAAATATTTAAAATTTGCTGATAACTCAGTTGAAAGTTAAGTTGCAAGAGGAACTGTAAAAAAAATTGCAGGAGGACCTTGTGAAACTGGGAGACTGGGCATCAAAATGGGAGATGACATTTTATGTGAGTGTGAGGGAGTAAGGGGTTCTCCTTCACTAAGGCTGCAATTATACCACTGGGTAGCAGGGGTTGCTATCCCAAAAGGGTGGTGAACTATGTGTCCCAGAATGCACTGAGCTCTGCAGCTCAGAACTGAGCCAAAAGAATGGAAGTAATGCAACCCTGCTGAGTCAGAGGGGCAGGACTCTAGCAGGGAGGAGGATATATGCTCTAGCCTGGAGTGATTCCAGAGAGAGGAGGTCCCTGAGGAAGAGACTTCCCTGAGTGGAGAAGTCTCAAAGAGAGAAGACTTCCCTAGCTGTGGTTTGGAGCAGATCCCTGGGAAGAAAGAGTAAGAGAGAGACTGTCAAGGTAAGACAGCTGCTGAGTGGATTGCTGATTGGAATAGTTGGACTTGGTAAAGCACATGATTTATAAGAGCCTCAGTCTGTGGAAATTAGTGCTGCCTGATTCACGATTCGAATCAGTTCACCAATTCACTTCAGGTGAATCGATTTGAATCGATTTAAAATAATAATTAAAAAAAAATCGGCTTCCCAATTTGGACCCTCGCCCCCTAAAGCAGGAGCGGCAGCGCTGCTCTTGGTGGCCAGCCGCTGCCGCTCCTGCTTAGAAGGCGAGGAGGGAGTCGGGAAGTGCTGCTGTCAGCTTCCCCTCCCTGGTGTCTAGTAACCCCCCCCCCCCCAGCATCCGGCTTCCCCCCTGGCCTCCCCGCACCGCTTACCTTCTAGTTGCAGCCTGCACAGAAGATCGCAGTTATAGCATTGTTGCAAACTGCTTTGAGCTGTTTCCTCTGCCACGATCCTACCTCTGACCGCAGCAGAGGAATCAGCTCAAAGCAGTTTGCAAAGACGCTATAACCGCGATCTTCTGTGCAGGCTGCAACTAGAAGGTAAACGGTGCGGGGAGGCCAGGGGGAACAAGGAGGCCTTCCCGGGGGGGGGGGAAGGGGGGGTGCGCAGTCCTGAGTGTGTGGTGGGGTAGGCCTTCAAGGGGGGGAACAGACCTTTAAGGGGAGGGACAGGCCAGGGATGGTGGGACAGGCCTTCAAGGGGAGGGACAGACCTTCAAAGGGGGGGACAGGCCTTCAAAGTGGGGACAGGCCAGGGATGGTGGCATAGGCCTTCAGGGGGGGACAGACCTTTAAAGGGGGGGGAGATAGACCTTCAAAGCAGGGACAGGTCAGGTATGGCATAGGCCTTTAAGGGGGGACAGGCCTTTAAGGAGGGGGACAGGCCTTTAAGGGGTGGGGGGACAATCCTTCAGGGGAGGTGCAGACCTTCTGGGTGGACCCTGGTGTAGAAGTACATGGAGGGAGGGATTGAAGGGGGGTTCAAAGAGACGTGCATATGCCGGACTTTGGGGGGGGGGGGGGGGGGGAGAAATAATGGGTCTAAAAATAGAGGAGAGGGAGAGAGATGATGGAAAATGGGATTTAGGGAGGGAAGGAACAGAAAGGGAGAGAAGTTGGACACAAGGGATGGTGTGGAGGGGGGGGATAGAGATACTGGATAGGAGGGTAGTTGGGAAAAGAAAGGGAAAGATGGTGGACCCTGGGGTGGTGGGAAATGAGGGAGAGATACTGGATGAAAGGGTAGTTAAGAAAAGGTGGATCTGTGGATGGAGACGGAAAAAAAAGAAAGATGCCAGACCTCCATGGGAGGGAAGGGGAGGACAGAGATGGCAGATGGATGGTTAGCAGGGAGAAAGAAGGAGACCCTGGCAAGCAAGTTATCAGAAGACAACCAGAGCCTGGGACCAACAAGATTTGAATAATGACCAGACAACAAAAGGTAGAAAAACTAATTACATTTTCCATTTTGTGATTACAATATGTCAGATTTGAAATGTGTATCCTGCCAGAGCTGGTGTTAGATCGCAAATGTGAGCTAGGATTTAACAGAGAGAGGAAAAGTATTTTTTGTTTGTTTATTTTGTTTACACCACAGCGCCAGTGTGGTTAGGAGAAGGCAAAGGGGGTCAAGAGGCTATAAAATAAACCCACAAGGATGTTTGGAAAAAAAAAATCAAACCCAATTGGGCAGGAAAATCGAATTATAGTTAGTTATTTTATTTGATGTACCACAATTTTTAACAAAAAAAGTTAATCCAAAGTGATTTACAGGAATAAAAACCAAAGGCAAAAGTTAAAAATCATTAAGGACAGGCAAGGTTGGAAGACCAAAACAAGGGAACAAACTGAACACAAATAGGCTGATAGGGGAAGGGAATATTTACAATGTTTAAAGAAGAACAATAGGTAAAAGGTTAAATAAAATATATGTTAACTGAAGTAAAAATTAGCTTGTGAGGAAACAAGATTCAGAGCAGTATACAAATGCTTTTGTTCCCCTTTGTAGTGTGGCTATACTGTGAATGTTTGGGAGAATATGCACAGGGTTCCAGGAAAACCTGGCTTGTTTCTGCCACATATGGTAGTGAAACTGGGATCTTAAGCTTCTGCCTCAAGTATGCTAGATCAAATATCTCCAAGGGTTGGAGACCTCAATAGGACAAAAGGGCAATACCTCCCAAAGAAGCAGTGTGGTCCAAAAGAGGCCTTTGAGTTTTCGTTTGACTGCTCACTCCAAGTGATGCCTGTATGTGGGAATCAGGGGACCCTGCAAGTTCAAACTGAATGCTCCTAAGGACATGTTTGTAATGGCTAATGGAAACCCAGGCGGGGAATGTCTCAGCCTAGTGTAGAAGCAAAAGACTTCAGTATGGAAGACTAGTCTAGAAGAGACATGGAGACAATGGATGCTGATGCCTAGTGGAAGACTTTGGAGATGGCAATCAGTCCCAATATGGAGGGGTACTGGGACCCATTGGATAGGAAGCAGATAATCTAGGAAGTTGGAGGATGCGACACCAGAGCAGTTGGGCAATCAAGCTCAAAGACTGCAAGGCCTTTGGTGCGATGGGGCCCAATGGCTGCTGTGCTTCCTTTGCCCTATTTCAATGTGGATGTGGAAGAAAGAGTGTGGCATAAATGGTTGTATGATGATGGCCCTGGGGCAGTCCCAAGGAATCTCTGGGAGAATGGGGATCTTAAGTGTCTGTAGAGGATTCTTGCCGTCACCCCTTTAGGGAAATTCCCCTAGCTGGCACAGGCACTCACCCTGTTAGGGTTGAGCTAAGAGGGAGGGTTTGTGAGGGAGTAAGGGGTTCTCCCTCACTAAGGCTGCAATTATACCACTGGGCAGAAGGGGGTGCTAGCCCAAAAAGGAGTGAGCTACATACCCCAGAATGCACTGAGCTCTGTAGCTCAAAACTGAGCCACAAGAAGGGAAGTAATGCATCCCTACTGAGTCAGAGGAGTGGGACTCAGGCAGGAAGGAGGATATTTGCCATAGTTTGGAGTAATTCCAGAATGGTCCCAGAGAGAGAGGTCCCTGAGGAAGAGAGTTCTCTGAGTGGAGAAATCTCAGAGATAGAAGACTTCCCTAGCGATAGGTTGGAGCAGTAAGAGACTCTCGAGGTAATACGGATGCTGAGTGAATTGCTAATCGGGTAGTTAAAGTAAATCACCTTATGCTGAATAGAATCAGTGGGGTTTAGCTGTACTCCAATCCACTGGTATGTTTAGGTTTGACATCAGCACGCTAGAGCTTTGAATAGCCATCATTGATTACTGATGTTTCAGTTCAATAGCGAGATGTGAATGAAGAAATCGTTTTTCCCTTGAGGTAGCACTAGAAAGCAGCAAAACAAGTGGACCCCTTACGGTAGTGAACTTAAATGGAGGGTTGTTACATACCCGTTCTGCCTACTAGACTTTGAGTTAAGTGCTTTTTTTCCTTTTTTTGTTTAGTGGAGTTTAATCATAGGTTCTGTAAAAAAAAAAAAATTAGGTTCTTTTTGACACTTTCTGTGTTTCAAAGCTATTGAGGTCTGTTTTTTTCCGCTTGTTTTTGAGTATATTCACATTATAAGTTATGTGTGTGTGAATGAGAGACTCAGCAATACTTATTAACAGCACATTTGATTTTTTTGGCTTTTGATGATTTTTACAGCTGTGCCTTTTTGATAATGGAAGATTTTATGTGCCCATACAAGGACCTTGAAGGTGCAGCACTTGCTGACGGGTAGCCAGTGGGCTGATTGAATTGCTAGTGTGATGGGGTCGTGGAAGTTGAGGTTATACAGGAGGTGAATAGCTAAGTTCTGCACTCGCTGGAGGCATTTCAAGCCTTTCGTGGTGATGCCGTTAAACAGGGAGTTGCAGTAGTCCATTCGAGATAGTATATAGGCATAGAGGAGCTGTACAAAGTCTGAGTTTGAGAGGTAAGGTTTAATCTTTTGTAGCTGGCAAAGATCATAGAAAGAAGACTACCTGTGAAATATGTGCGGAGAGAGATAAGTGGCCATCTAGTATCACTCCCAGGCTGTGCACCTAGTCCTTTGCCTTTAGGAAGGTGGCTTCCGAGAATAATGTCAGGCGGGTGATGCTTGAGTTCTACTTTCTGATTCAGAGAAGTTCAGTTTTAGCTTGTTGCAGGTCACCCAACTCTTCATGTCAGAGAGACAGTGGTGGAGGTTGGAAAGTGGAGCTGGCCGATCCTTGCCCAGCGGGAGTAGTAGCTGTATGTCATCGGCATAGGAGTGAACCTTGATGTTGTATCTATGGGCAATGTCAATGATAGGTCTGATGTACAGATTGAAGAAGAGTGGGAAAAGCAAAGTACCTTGAGGAACTCCATATTTAAAGTGCTTAGGCTTTGATTTGTCCAGGCCTAGTAGTACTGTTTGTGTTCTCTGGCACAGGAAGGTGGCAAACTCTTTGAGAGCTGAGTCCGTGATTTCAAGGTTGGCAAGTCTGTCAAGGAGGAGCTGATGATCAATAGTGTCAAAAGCAACACTGAGGTTGAGCAGGACCAGTAAGGCATCGTTACCTTTATCAAGCATTGACCAGCAGTCCTCAATGATGTCCAAGAGGACTGTTTCAGTGCTATGGCATGCTCGGAAGCCAGACTGAAATGGGGAGAGAACTTCCTGCTGTCCAATGAATGTTTGTAGTTGATGAAGTACTATCTTTTCCAATAGCTTAGAGACAAAAGACAGGTTGGATACAGGCCGGTAGTTGCTTGGATTGTTGGGATCAAGAGTGGGTTTCTTGAGGGTGTACCTGATAATGACAGATTTCTAACTAAGTGACACTTTCCCAGTCGATAGGGAGGTGTTTATGATGGAGAGGATAGATTCTATAAATGTATCTTCAACTGATAGAAGGCGGTTGGATGGGCATGGATCGATGATTGTGCTTGAGGATCGTAGCTGCTTCAATGTTTCTGAAAGCTCCTTGTGCGTGACCAGGTGGAATTGGGGCAGGGAACCACTTGGTGAGATCCTTGGCAAGTATGGGAGGTGCACCTGGTGGGAAATTCTGCTGGGAGTGGCGTCAAGTTTACTGTGAATAATATCAATTTTTGTTTGGAAAAAGTCAGAGAGAGCTTCACTGTTAAGGTTAGTGGGGTTGTTGTGTGTGTTTCCATGGGTGGCAGAGAAAGGTGAACAGCGTGAATGGTTGGGAGCTTTCTGTAGGAGTCGTAAGTAGGCTTTTTTCGCTTCTAGGATGGCTGATTTGTAGGTGGATGATAGACTTTTCCAGTGTGTTTTAGATTCTTTGTTTTGGCATTTGAGCCATTGCCTCTCTGAGGTGTCTCTTTAGGGTTTGAAGCTCATCAGTAAACCAGGGGGGGCGGGGATTTTGCTAGTGGCAGGTCGTGATTTTTTTTGTCTGGTCCAGGCTTTGATAGAGGGACTGCATACCCATGTGCCAAGTAGAGGCAGCCAAGTCAACGGAGTGGAGGTTTTGGTTGTAGGTTTTGTTGAGGTTGTGGATGCCGGCAGATAGGTCTAGTGGGTTGACTGATTCTGGGATCTGAGTTTCTTTGGTCAGGGTGGGGCATCTGGGTGGGATAGAAATGGCTGTGGGTGTAAGGTGGAATTCGATGAGGTGGTGGTCTGACCATGGGACAGGTGTGATGGTGCAGATCGTCCCCTGAGACTCAGTGGCTAGGTGCCTGTGAATGAAAACCAGGACTAAGATGCTGCCAGCTGAGTGCATATGGGTGAGACCTACCTGGTGGAATCCTAGGTCGGCTAAGGATGAGAGGGCATTCGAGGTATCCACCACCCTCTCTGTGAAAAAGAACTTCCTAACATTACTCCTATGTCTACCACCCCTCAACCTCAATTTATGTCCTCTAGTTTTTCCAATTTCCTTTCTCTGGAAAAAATTTGGTCCTATTAATACCTTTCAAATATTTAAACATCTGTATCATATCTCCCCTGTCCTTCCTTTAGAGTATACATATTCAGCTTTTCCAGTCTCTCCTTGTATGTCTTTTGGCTCAAACCCCTTACTATTTTTGTTGCCTTTCTCTGGACCGCTTCAAGTCATCTTATATCTTTTGCCATATATGGCCTCCAAAACTGAACAGAAATATTCCAAGTGGGGCCTCACCAACGATCTATAAAGGGAGCATCAACACCTCTTTAATTCTGCTGGTTATGCCTCTTTCTATTCAGCTTAGCATTCTTACTACAGCCACTGCCTTGTCACACTGTTTTGTCACCTTCAGATCCTCAGGCACTATCACCCCAAGGTTTCTCTCCCCGTCCATGCATATCAGCCTCTCAGCACATACATTCCCCTCGGATTTCTACTCCCCAAATGCATTGAATTTTAATTGCCAGTTAGTAGACCATTCTTTCAACTTTTGCAGATCCTTTTTCATGTTTTCCCTCCCTCCAGGGTGTCCACTCTGTTACAAATCTTGCTATCATCTGCAAAAAGGCAAACCTTACCTTCTAACCCTTCGGCAGTATTGTTCACAAACATATTGAACCAAGTCGACCCCAGTACCGATCTTTGCAGCACTCCATGACTTTCCTTCCTCCTAGCAAATTCCTTTAACCACCACCCTCTGGCATCTGTCCGTCAACCAGTTTTTAATCCAGTTTACTACTTTGGATCCTAGCTTCTGCCGGTCAAGTTTGTTCAAGAGCCTCCTATGAGGAACCATATCAAAGGCTTTGATGAAATATATGTAAATTTTATCTAGCGGACTTCCTCTCTGGTCACCCAATCAAAGAATTCAATCAGATTAGTTTGCCACAATTTACCTTTAGTAAAGTCATGTTGTCTCAGATCTAGGAATTTCACTATCCTCTCCTTCAGCAACATTTCCATTATTTTTCCAATAACTGAAGTGAAGCTTACAAGCCTTTAGTTTGCCTCTTCTTCCCTCCGCTTTTCTCCAATCTCACAGAACCACTCCGTCTCCAGAGATTTATTAAACAAATCTTTTAAGTGGAGCCGCCAGAACCTGTCTGAGCTCCCTCAATATCTTGGTATGGATACCATCCTGTCCCATGGCTTTGTCAATCTTCAATTGTTCAAGTTGTAAATTTTTAAAAAATGAATAAAGAATTGGGAAAAAAAAATAAAGCCTTCTTGATGACACCATGCTCTGAGCCACCAATTGAAAATTTCAGTATTTAATACTCTTTCCTTTTTCATATGTTGGCATTTTATGTTTTTATACGTGTTATTCTGGAAACCGCTGAGATTATCAGTGGTATAAAAATTATTAAAATAAATAAATACAGCCTTTACAAAAGGTTTTCATCCCTTCCCCAGCTCCTGAAAGGCTTTTTGTACCACAGGTTGCTGGCTAGGTCATTTGTTCCCAAATGAATAACAATATCAGGTTTAGAATTCTTAGTTTCTTCCCTAATTATAGACAACATTTGTTTTGTACTCCTAGTAGCCGAGGATTCACTATTTTAAGCTCCTTGGCTTGTGTTCCACGGTTAATGCTTCTGATAATGGAATCCCCTAAAAGCAATAATTTTCTGGATTGAGCTTTCTTACTTTTCATTTTTGGGAGTTTTTCTTCCTGAGTTACCTTCACCGGTTCCGGTTCTGTCTCAGTTATTTCTTGAGCACTGCAATGCTCTAATGAAGCAAAAGAATTCTGTAGGTGCATCTGTGAGGGTGGATGTTTCTGCCACGTTGCAGTCTACCTGATCCTGCTGTGATCCATTGATTGCATTACTCTTTGAGACCTTGGTGGTAAATTGGTATGATTCTGTGGAATGATGGAAGCTGCTTTGATTGCATCAATTCCTGCTTAAGATTAAAAATATTCCTCCTTAATGCTAGAAATATGAAGACAGTGGTATGTTCTGTGGATTGCATCCATTTCCTGCTTATGATTATAAAGCTCCTCAATACTGGAAAGCTGAAGACAGATGGGGGCAAGCCCTTCAGATGGTGTGCCTTGGAACTAAAGCACCACAATGATTGCAATGGATAAAAGCCATCTGGATTGGTTGGTATGGGAATCACTTTTTGTTGTATCTAAAAAAGTATCAGGACTAGGAGACATACGATGAAGCTACTAAGTAGTAGATTTAAAACAAACCAGAGAAAATATTTCTTCACTCAACATGTAATTAAACTCTGGAATCCATTGCCAGAGAATGTGGTGAAATCAGTTAGTTTAGCAGGGCTTGGATAATTTCTTAAAACAAAAATCCATAAGCTGCTTTTTATTTATTTTAAAACTTCTTTTCTGCCTAAAACCTAAGGGGGTAATAAAATAAAACACACACAATAAAAACAGCAAAAAATATCAAGACTGCTCATTACAAACATTGCATATCCCATATTCTACAGAAAAATTGCTGTGCAAACAAATGTATTTTCTGCAAGGTGTGGAACTGTTATACTAGTCTTACACCCAGAGCACTCAGTAACATGTTCCACCACCCCGGACCTGCCAATGTAAATGCAGCTGCACTTGTAGACACAATAGGCAGAATCCACCAATAGATGCATAGCTGCCTCAGATGCGAGACATCAGTTTGGCACATAATTCTGCTAGCACCTGCTGCAAATACCATGGAGCTTGACCATACAAAACTTGGTGAATCACCATTCATACTTTGTATTGCACTCTACAACTAATTGGCAATCAGTGCAGTTGTTTTAAAAATTGGGGTAATGTGTATATATCAATCTTCTCCTGCTACCACCCATATTAACTGTTTTTTTGGATTAGTTACAATGTTTGCATTTTACATTTTGCAATTCAAAAATAAATACATTACAGTAAGCGAGCATAGGATCATGCACTGCAGAATAATATGAAAACCACTTGGTGTCACTAATGGTTTCAGTTGCTTTAACAGATGTAATTGAAAAAATGCTGATTGTACTAACTGGGTCACTTGTGCACCCATACTTAAAATGACGGTCAAGCTTAACCCCCAATAAATGAAGTTCCCTCTTTACAGGGATATTACAGTCTCTCAACTGAAAAGCAGTAGGCCATGACCTTCAACTCTTTTCCCCACAATCATCACTTGTGCCTTTGCCATATTCAATGCTAATCTGTTAACCATCATAAGTTCCCTCAGGTGCTGGAAAAACTCTTTCCCCATACAGAGACTGGAAAGAAAAATTGCACATCATCTGCATATAGCCGATACAAGTTCCTCAGCAACTTTCCCTAGTGATGCCATGTAGATATTAAATAGGAGGGCTGATAATGCTGACCCCTGCTTGGGGAAATCCACTGCTTATTCCTAGGATAAGCAGCATAAAATTTATTTTACTCTTTGGTATCTTGTCAGGTACTTGTGACCACTGTTGGAAACAGGATACTGGGCTTGATGGACCTTTGGTCTGTCTCAGTATGGCAATGCATATGTTAACCTGCACTTGCATTTTGGACGGGAGGGCACATAAGCATGTACAGGGTAGCACTGCTAGAAATTTATGATTACAACTTGCAAGCAATCATCTATTCTGGGATCTGTCGGATAATGCCATAGATGTGAAAATATTTGACCTGCTCTTTTTGGAGAACAGCTGCTTACAGGTAAGTAACTTTTCTTTTTTAACTCATTGTTGGGTGCTCTGGTAGCAGAAGTTATGTCACAAAATATGAAAAAATGTTATTAGCCAAGTGATGGTGATAACCCACTGAAAAACATTTACTTAAAGTGGAAAAAAAGCCTCAACCTAGTTTCAATATTTAGACGGCAACCCACTAGGTTTACATCCGGTCAACGAATACATCATAGGCAAAAAAAACTCTACAATTTTCAAAATGCAGTTTTCAACATGTGATAACCACCCATCACTGTGCACAGGAAAATAAGGAAAAAGAACAAGAAAACAATGTTGAACTTATGGATCTGGGTTTCAAAAAAAGGTTTATACAGGTTCCTAGAAGAAAAGTCCATAATCTGCTATTAAGATAGACATGGGTAGCATGGAATCTTGTTCTTTGAGATTCTGCCAAGTACTTGTGGCCTGGATTGGCTAATATTGGAAAGAGTGAGTAGTAGATGGACCCAGTATGGCTATTAAAAGGATCTCACAAGAATAAAAATCAGTGTTTAAAATAAGATTAGAATACCGTATATACCCAAAAAGGTTTATATTGCTGATTTCACCAAACTGGTTAAAATTAAAATTGGGCAATTTAGATAAAAACATAAAGAAGCAGTTTAAAAAAATGTTAAACAGAAGCAAACTCATCAGACCCTCTCCCTCTTGCAAAATAATGTTATAGTTGTAACTGAACTTATGATTTAACCCATTCTTAAGTGCCATTTTGGGGATCACATGATTGGAAATGGTCAAAAATTGGATAAATTTAAAAAAATCAAAATAATTGCAGAAACTTTAGCTGCTGGTAGGTTTAAAATGTAATTCAGAAGTGTAAAAACAGGTTTTCTGTGAGTACAAGGAGGTCTTGGGGCCAGATTCTCAAAACTTAAGGTTTTCATTAATGTGGTTGCTAAATCGGTTCCGGCCAATTTAGTGTGCATGTATTTTAACGGTGAACTATCAAAATGGCTGTGGTCTTTTCCAAGCTTCCTAGCAGTCTCTGATTCTGTCATGCAAATGGACTCATCAATATTTAAACGAGCACTCCAATTGATTCTTCATCTTCACTGAGTGATTCTCCAAGCATGTCAGCTTTTGGCAAGCAAAAATCAGCGACTGGTCTGGGGGTGCCAGTACTGTGAAAAGCGCATCTCTGGTGTGTGTTTTGACTGTGGCTCATGAAAAATAAAAATTACATTATTCACATAAATTATAGTCTTTTATTTTTTTTTTTTGCGGGGGGGGGGGGGGGTGGACAAAAGCAAATTTCTTGAGCGTGTGTATTATAGTCATGTCTTATGTGTTTCTGGCTGTGGATCATGATAAAATTTGACAAAACCAAATTACAACATTTACATGAATTATAGTAGTTTTGGAGAGAGAAAAGGCATGTCTTATGTGCACTTGTTGAAAGCCAACGTTGTATTTCCACTCCCTTCCTTTCATCCAATAGCTCTGGCAATCCTGTGATTGACACACCACTTATGGCATTGCTTTTCCTAACACATGCGCCCATATATGCCTCTTTTGTGATCTGTTCTGCACATGTGCTGATCACTATCACCAGCGACTCATCTCATGTAAATTTAGCAAACCTTCATTACTCTCCGCCAACCTCATTTGTATGCGCGTTTTTTTTTTTGGTTTTTTTTTTTTTTTGGGGGGGGGGAGAATGATTCGCCTTTTTGAAATTGCTACAATAATGGCTGTGACAGCAGCCCATTGGTTTTTACTGTGAAGTATTGAGAATCTAGCCCTTAGTGCATCACATGTGGGTAACATCATCTGATGGATGCTACCCAGCATTCTGTTAATTTGAAGCCATTGGCAGTGGCCCATTGTGCACACTTAAGTGCCTTTTTTTTCTCTCCACTCCTAACAATGTAACTCTACCCCCCCTCCTTTCTCATTCAACCCCCACTTTCATGTTTGTATTTGTAAAGTCTTTAATGTGCACTTTTCCCCCTTTTATAAGTATTATTTTAATTCTTTATTTTAACACTAGTTTTTTAGCCTATTACATTAACGGGTGCTAGAATAGATGTGTAGACTTAGGCATTTCTTTTTCTTTCTTTCTTTCTTTCTTTCTTTCTGTCTCTCTCCCTCCCCCTTTCTTTCTTTCTGTCTGTCTTTCTTTCTGTCTCTTTCCCTGTCTTTCTTTCTGTCGCTCTCCCTTCCCTCTGTCTGTCTTTCTTTCTTTCTTTCTCTCTCCCCCTATCTGTCTGTCTTTCTTTCTGTCTCTCTCCCTGGCCCCCTGTCTGTCTGTCTTCCCCCGGACAGCCACAGCGCCCGCCCACCTACCAGTCTCGCGCTCCCAGTCGGGGCTTCTGAGCGCCGTTGCCTCAGCCAATCGTCGGCCGCCTTGGTATTGTCGCTAGGCGAGTGTAGCCAATGCCGTTGTCACGCCAACCCACCGCCAAGCCAGCCAATGAGCATCACCCTTGTGTCTGGCGTTGTGAAGGGGCAGCGCAGTGTGGCCTGCTCTGAGGGGAGGGGGGAAGTCCACTGTGTTTTCCGCTTCCAGTTTAGCTGCGCTCTTGTTTCCGCCACGCTACGGTCTGTTACATTAACGGTTGCTAGAATATATATGTGTGTGTCTCTTTATTTCTTTCTCTCTCTGTCTCCTTAGCCGCTTTCTGTATTCATCTTTCTTACTTTCTGTCTTTCTTTTGGCTGTCCACCTCCCTTGTGTCCACCACCACCCCTTCACTGCTCCCCTTATCCAGCAGCAGGCCTTCTTCCTTTGTTTTACCTCCCCCTGTCCATCATTACTTCTTTCCTGCTCCTCCTGTCCATCAGCACCTCTTCCTGCCATGTTCTGTATTTTTGTAGCGAAGGAGACACCAGAGAGGGAAATTCACAATCTGGACTCTTTAGAGAAACTCATTGCACAGTGTCGATCTAGGGAGCTGAAAGAAAAAAAAAAAGGGGGGGGGGCTCAGGGCGATGAAAGCTGTCTAATGTAACTCTTGAGCCCGTCCACGATTTAGGAGCGAGAGAGAGAGAGGGAGTGCAGGCTGACCGCCTCTCCTGCTTTTGAACCTGGGCTGGGGCAGAGGCAGGGGCGGGAGGGAGTGACAGTGGGAGAGCATTTTCAAAGCCTCGGCAGCGGCGGCTCTTTGACCAATCCGCGCTTACAACGGCCCCACACTCGCGGTCTGGCTGGCTCCCCCACCAAAGCCCTTCGCGGCGGCAGCCCCTCCCGCATCCGTCCCAAGCCTCTCCGAAGGTCGGCTCCAAAGAAAATGCTATCCCTCTGTCCAAAGCCACGGCGGCAGACTCCCTCAAGAGGCGCACCAGAGTCGGTGACGTCAGAGAGTTGTCCGACGCTGGTGCGGCTCCAGAGAGAAGCCGCCGCCACAGCCCCAAACAGAAAAACAATATCTCCATGGGAGCCAGCCTCGGACACAGGAAGTCTCTCCTGGGCCACGACGGAAAGGGCAGGAGGTGCTAGCGGCCGGCAGCCGCCACTCCGCACCACCTTTCGCCTCAAGCCGCCGTGGCCTCCTCCCGGCAGCCGCCGCTCCCTACTGCCTTTACAAACTTTGGCCGGTAGGGCCGTATTGTGAGGAGGAGAGCAGGGAAGAGTGCGCATGCGCACTTGTCTTGCCACATCCCGACAGAAAAGGGATCAGGGAACATGCGAGGCAAGTGCGCATGTGCGGCTAGCATTTTATTATTTAAGATAGCATTGTAAACCGGCTAGATACTTGTTGATGGTCGGTATATTAAAAATAATAAAACTTGAAATTTCCCACTCAATGTTAGCATGGGACCAACAGTCAGTGTTTAGTTTTTCATGCAGCAGAGAGGTTGCACTTTTGACCTCTCTTCAGCACATCTGGTCTTTTGGCAGTATTTCTTCAGTGTCTTCTCTGGAGTACCTCTTTTTTTTTTCTTTATATATTTCTTCTTGATTTTCTCCCACACCCCACCCTCCCTCATTTCCTCCGTTTTCAGCAAGTTTGTTTTCTGTGACTCTTGCTGCCTAGTTATGCCTGAGCTCTGGTCAAATTGTTCCCTTCTCACTGAGGCTCTGTTTTTTTCTTTCCTCTCAATTGAGCTGTTTGATTTCACTTTCCCTTCATGTATAAGAAGCTTTCCAGTGGCTACAAACAGTGCTTCCAGTGTAACAGAGTCATATCAGGAACTGACTCACATCACTAGTGTGTCTCATGCCTAGGTCCTCATCATGTGGTCTTGTCTGTTTTAAAGTGAAACCCTCATCCCCCCCACCCCCGAGAAGTAGGCTGGCCCAGCAAAAAAAAATTTTTATATTTCTAAGTCCAATTCAATAGTATTGGAGGCTTAGACCCCTATGGCTGCAATAGCTGCATCTGACATTAGGAGTGCACTGGTATCAAGGAGTTATCTGAGGACAAGCAGGCAGCATATTCTCATATGTGGGCGACCTTTTCCACAGAGCCCGGTATAGACAGTGCAAAAGTGCACTGTCACTTTAAAAATCTTAAGGTTATCCATACAGTGTATGCCCAAGTACCTTCCTGCCCAACTTTGGCTCATGAGACCTTCAGTTCTTAGCTTTCCATGGAGCAGGGAAGCTGTTCTCAGAGTTTCTCTAGCATCTGTATTTTGTGCATATTTTTTCTGCCTTCCATTATTTTAGTCATAATTTTCTATTTTCTTTATTTCCTTTTGTTTTAAATTGAAAATTTCAATTTTTGATTAGTTTTAGATTTTGGACCTATGAGCCCTTTTCAGGCCTGGAGAGTTCAGTATAGCATCTACTCGACCTCCCCCAAACCATTGAGTCTTTTGATCTCTGTCAGCAGTTTTTCCTCCCGTATCCATGGTGCCTAGTGGCTTCAAGCGGTGCACTCGATGCCGCAGGGCCATTTCAGGCAAGGATCCATATAACTCAGGGGTCTCAGTCCCTCCTTGAGGGCTGCAATCCAGTCGGGTTTTCAGGATTTCACCAATGAATATGCATGAGATCTATGTGCATGCACTGCTTTCAATGCATATTCATTGGGGAAATCCTGAAAACCCAATTGGATTGTGGCCCTCAAGGAGGGACTTTGAGATCCCTGATATAACTTGTCTCTCCAGTACCTAGGTCCTCAGCATCGAGATAGTTCTTGAATGCTTTACAAGTTGCAAAACAGGTTGCTTAAGGCCAGGAAGTTGTAGTTTGCGAAACTTTTCGGGTCAACTTAAACAGCTATGGCTGGAGACTCCAACACTGATGCTTAACATTGCTGGATACTGGTATTAATAACATCTGCATCGGAGGGAGCTTTGTAAAAAAAGTTAAGAAGCATAAACAAGCTAAGAAATACTTCCTCCCTCAAAACAGGCATTGGCATCATTCCAGGTGTCGTCATCAGCATATTCTAAATGTTGATGCATTGATGTCAGATCGCTATCTCTGCAATTGGTGTCTTCTCTGAGGCATGCCTCCATACCTAATGCAGACTGTGCCTAATGTACCCTTGCCAGTATTGATATCAATGCCATCTCTGCCAGAACAACTGAGATCACTGTTGCATAAGGAGCTAGCAGAGATGTTGCAGTCACACTCCATGCAAATTACTGTACTGACAAACACATTCTCGTCCCAGTCCGAATAATGCCCTCGAACTCCAAAAGGGCCTTGGTCTCGGATGCCACAATGTTGAGTGTCGAGATATCATCTTCTATGAAGCACAGTTTATCATCTCAACTCTCCTCTTGACATTCTACATCTACAAGAGCTGACATCGAGGGGTGACTCAGATCTGTCACCGCACTCTTCTAGCAACTACTCTGCAGATGAATCCTTTGGAATTCCTTCTGATCCATCTACTCCACCTCTTACATGAAGCCTATATTTTACAAAGTTTAACAAACATGGGTCAGGTGCTTCCAATCAATATGGAATATGAGCAAACTTTGAGCAGAGCTCATGGATGCTCTTAACTAAAAGGAGTGGCGTAAGGACTGTATAAAGTTTTCTGTGCATAATCTTACTGATATGTCTGATAAGTGGTAGCATCAAAGACGTTAACTCCCTCTACCCTGAATTACAATCAAACCACTACCCTGATCTACCTATCATATATATCACTAACCCACAGGAAGACACAATAAATCACATTACTATCATTTCAAATAAAAAAAGACATCAACGCACCCTTAAAAAAAGAACAAGGGTAATAAAAGCTATCAGAACCACCACCTCTACTGAAACCAGCACATTCACCTCCATTCCCTGTGCATATCTTAATACCAGATCCGTCAGAAACAAGGCATTCCTAATCAAAAATTGGATCATCAGCAAGCAAATAGCCTTTCTTTTTCTAACTGAAACATGGCTATTGTCTGAAGATGATCCAATAATCATTGATCTACTACCAGATAATTTCAAAATCCTTACATTGAACCGCGCAGGTAAAAAAGGAGGAGGGTTAGCAGTTATTCTTAAAGAAGGATTTGAATTCGAACCACTGGACTCCAAAATAACTGACCACCTAGAAATCTTAGCCTGTAAGATCCATAATAGCCAACTAGAAGAATCCCTATCCTGCATACTATTCTATGTCCCACCAAAAAGCTGGCCCAAAGCTAAAGAAGACTTCTATGAATTTGTCCTACACAATTCAATTGGTCCTACTTACAATATCATCGCAGGGGACATAAACATACACCTAGACGAAGAGAACAATATAGACACGAAAGAACTTAAAAACTTTCTATCCCTACTCAACTACAACCTCCCCGTACCTACACAAACTCACGAAAAAGGCCATCACTTTGACTTGGTTGCCATGTCCACAAAGGAAATCCTTGACCCTATCATCTCTCTGCCTGAAGGCACCTGGTGTCACGACATCTGGTCCGACCATTTCACTTATTATTTCAAGCTAATCTGGTCACATCGAAAATCTAAAACACGTCAGACGATAAAAAAAGAACATCACACAAGAGGTTGTATTGATCCAGAAGAATACTGGTCACAATATGAACTGCAAACGAAGATAGAAGAAGGAGTCGATTTCTGGGACCACTGGATGACAACCAGCACATCCATTTTAGATAAAATTGCCCCCCTACGTAAAAGCAAAAGCAATGCAAACAAATATAACAAATGGTTCAACACCGAACTACTTAAAACAAAACAACTAGCTAGACGACTGGAAAGAATTTTGAAAAAAACAGGAGAACCGGCAGACCGTAACAAATGGAGAGCTAACATAAAAATCTACAAACAACTGATAAAAGACAAACGTAAAGCATTCTACTCCACTATAATCAACCTATCTTGTAACAACTCTCAAGGAATCAATACAAAAGAGTTGTTCAACCTTATCACAAATCTATTCGACACCACTCGCTACACTACACCTGTGCACCACACGAAGTTACCCTCTGCGAAAGACCTAGCACTACATTTTGACTCAAAAATTAAAAACCTAAGAAATAACTGTTTAACAAATAACTCTAGTGATCACCAAATAGCTAACTTACAAGAAAATGAAATACCAACATGAAATACCAAAATGAAATACCAACATGATCTGGAGTTCCTTTCATAATCTAGAATGGAACAACTACACCAAACTATACAACAAATACTCTAAATCTCACTGCTTTCTAGACACATGTCCTCCGGATATTATGAAAGCGGCGCCATTAGAATTTAAACTATCCTTGCTACATTACTTAGCCCACAACCTAAAAAATGGGAATTTCCTCACCAACAATGGTCACATAATAATAACCCCTATCCCAAAAAAACTGAAAAGAATCTACAGCGCTAATAACCAACTACAGACCTATAGCATCAATCCCATTCATTGTAAAAATCATGGAAGGATTGGTTCACACCCAATTGATGGAATATCTTAATCAGTTTTCTCTCCTACATGAAACTCAATCCGGTTTTAGACCTTTATTCAGTACGGAGACAGTAATCGCGGCCATCTTAGACTATTTACACCTATTGTTTAGCAAGGGCCTCAATGCCTTGATCATGCAATTCAATATGAGCTCTGCTTTTGATCTGATAGACCATGGGAAATTGCTACAATGCCTAGACGCTATTGGTATCAGGGATGAGGTGTTGAACTGGTTTCACGGCTTCCTTACCTCCCGCACCTATCAGGTACGTTTCAATTACGATCTTTCCGATATCTGGAGCAACTCATCCGGTGTGCCACAAGGGTCACCGCTATGCTATCCCCACTGCTTTTCAATGTCTACATGTCCTCACTGGGTGCGCAATTGACCCAACTGGGAATAAAACTATTCAGTTACGCAGATGATTTCACGATCATCATCCCATTTGCTAACTCTATCTCAGAAACCATTCCCAAGGTATCAGAAGCCATAAATGTGATGGAACAATGGATGACAGATTTCATCCTCAACCCAGAAAAAACAAAATTCTTCATTGCCTCTCCTCACCCGCTTGACACCAAAACCCCACTATGCATCAATGAACTTAGTTACCCTATTCAGTCCACCATGAAGATATTGGGTGTAATTCTAGATCGATGCCTGTCCATGAAAGACCAGGTAGACTCCTTAATCAGAAAGGGTTTCTTCACTCTCTGGAAACTTAGATCCGTCAAATCATATTTCGATACGTCAGCATTCAGAATCCTAGTGCAATCCCTTGTACTAAGTCAGCTTGACTACTGCAACATCGCCTACTTAGTAATCTCCCAAAAGAACATGCGACGCCTTCAAATAATGCAAAATGCAGCAGTCAGACTTATCTTCGGGCTAAAGAAATTCGATCATGTAACACCCTACTACTGGCAGTTGCACTGGCTGCCGATGGAAGCACGCGTAAAGTTTAAATTCGCCTGCCTCTGTTTCAAAGTATTATATGGACTAGCCCCCAAATACATATCGGACCTTTTCTGCTTCTCTACCAACAAACGCAAGAGAAACACACATTCAAACTTCGTTTCCCCACCAGTTAGAGGTTGCAAACTGAAAAAACACCACGAACACCTTCTCTCACACCGGGCGGCCCTATGGGGTAAAGACCTAGAGCAATTGCTCTCACCCACTACTTACGAAGAATTTAGGAAGCGTCTAAAAACATACCTGTTCCTGAAATAACTAGACAACTGACCTGTTCTCCCCCTTACTCACTCACTCTTTCCGCTCTCAAGTCCAATTATTCTGTACCTTCTCTAATCTTTTGTAAACCGCTAGAACTTCACGGTATTGCGGTATATAAACTGTTATTATTATTATTATTAATCTTATGAAGGGAGCCATTCAAAAACTGGTAATCTCCACTTTCTGTCCCAGTGACTCCACAAAATTTGGATACTCTATAAAATCAAGTTGTGCCCAGGTTTTTACAAACCACAGTTACTACACCAGTCCTTGGTTGTACAGTCTGCCTTAAAGCTAGGACATAATAAGAAATTAGGGTTTATGAAAAGGATAGATAGATAGCTCTATGTTTTGGAGAAAAGCCAGAACACTAGATAGGTTTGGGCACATAGTGTTCCAAGGCTCTATGCTGGCTGATAGGATATTAAACTACAGTTTCTACATGATATTTTATATGAAATCACTCATCCAAAAACTGTCATCTTTTGATCAATACATACCATCAGAATATTTGAATGATAACCAACATCTGACCAAAGATCTCCTAGAGACTAGAAAGTATATGCTATGTTCCACCTTTGATGCTTTTGACTAGAGAATGACATGGAGACAAATTTTTTCCTGTCCCCGCGGGAACTCATTGTCTCATCCCCGTGAGTTCTTTTCCTGTCCCTTCCCCATTCCTGCAAACTCTGTCCTCATCTGCACAAGCCTCAAAAACTTTAAAACCATAAGTGTTCGAGGCTTGTGCAGTTAAGGCAGAGCTTATGGGAATGGGGCAGAAACCGGGACAGCGACAAACTCACGGGAATGGGATGGGGACATTGAGCTCCTGCGGGGATAAATTTGTCCCCATGTCATTCTCTACTTTTGACATAGCCTCTTGTACCTTGGCAGTCTCTCTTGCCATGCATAGATAATTACTGAGCATTTCAGACCTAGATGCCAGTGTACAAAATAGCTCTCCAATATACCTTGTTTAGGAGATGTTTTTGGAGACCATCTCAAAAGATCAAAAGACATACTGATTGCATGACCACCTTGTCTTCCTCCAAGTCAACCCCAGTCTTAAATACTAAGGAGGTATTCTACTACCCTAAGATGTTCCACTTTTTTATACCAAGTGGAAATATTAGGCAACAGAGGCAGCAGAAGACCTAGTCACAACCTCAATCTTTCTGACTTCATACTATGCAATATAATAAGCGACTGCAATCTACAGGATACTATGGCACATGACCTGCGTACATTAGAAAGTTGGTCCTCGACCTGGCAACTGGGCTTCAACGCCAAGAAAGGTAAGGTCATGCATCTCGGAAGCGGTAATCCATGCAAAGCCTACACCTTGAATGGAGAAACTTTAACCAGGACTACAGCAGAACGAGATTTAGGAGTAATCATCAGTGCAGACATGAAAACTGCCACTCAAGTGGAGAAGGCTTCATCTAAGGCACGGCAGATGATTGGTTGTATCAAGAGAAGCTTCGTCAGCAGGAAACTTGAAGTCATAATGCCATTGTACAGAGCCATGGTGAGACCTCATCTGTAATACTGTATGCAATTTTGGAGGCCACACTACCGTAAAGATGTGCTCAGAATTGAATCTGTTCAGCGGATGGCCACCAGGATGGTCTCGGGGCTCAAGGGTCTCACGTATGAAGAAAGACTGAACAAACTGCAGTTCTACACTCTCGAAGAGCGTAGGGAAAGGGGAGACATGATTGAGACATTTAAGTACATCACGGGACGTGTCGAGGTGGAAGATGATATCTTCTCAAAGGACCCTCGACCACAAGGGGACATCTGCTCAAACTCAGGGGAGGGAAGTTTCGTGGAGACGCCAGGAAGTACTTCTTCACGGAAAGAGTGATTGAGCATTGGAACAAGCTTCCAGTGCAGGTGATTGAGGCCAGCAGCATCCCAGACTTTAAGAATAAATGGGATACCTATGTGGGTTCCCTACAAGGGTCAAGGAATAGGGTCGCTAGGGTATAGACTTGAAGGAGCGGGTCAGTAGAGTGGCTGTATGATTAAAGGGGTCAGTAGACTTAAAGGGGTGGGTCAATAGAGTGGGCAGACTTGATGGGCTTATAGCCCTTATCTGCCGTCATCTTTCTATGTTTCTATGTTTAAAGAGCATTGTTAGAATTTTTCAGCGTTTCCTTCAGACTCTCCCTTTAGGAGGTTTACTCGCTCACTGTTCTTATCAGTGGTCCCTCATCAGATCACTGGGTTCTTCCAAGTGGTGAGTCAGGGCTATGCCCTTCATTTCCAAAAATCACCTCCAAACCATCCTCCATGAGAATCCTGTTTCAACTCCCATCAGAAGACCCTCCTTCAGCTCAATGCCATAGAACAAATACCTCAGCAGGAAATTGGCCAAGGGTTCTACTCAAAATATTTCCTCATACCAACAAAAGACCAGAGGACTCTGTCCAATTTTGCATGGTTTCTCTGGGAACCCTATTAACACTGTTGGAGAAGAATGACTGGCTCTGCTCTCTAGATCTCAAAGAAGCCAAAGTACACTTTCTCAGCCCACAGGAAATAATCTTCGCTTTCAAGTGGGCCCTGGAACATACCATTTTCAATACTGGGTTCTTCTATTTGGACTGGCATCAGCACCCAGAGTATTCACAAAATGCTTAGTAGTAGTGGCTGAAATCCTCTGCTCACATCTTTCACACATTCCTTTTCCTAGACGGCTGGCTGAGCAAGGTCCCAACACCTGAAAAAGCTCATCTTGCCATGAATTCAAAAGTTCATGTACTCAAACTCTCAGCTATGAGAAATCCCACCTAGAACCCACTCAGACACTAGAGTTCATTGTGGCCCTCTTAGACATGGTTCAAACTTCTGCCTTTCTGCCTCAACAAAGACTCGATACTCTACTTCAAGTATGTCAAAAAGTCTTCTCTTGTCACACAACAGCACATCAAATGCTGCGACTCCTCAGCCACATAGCCACTACAGTACATGTAACTCTATTTGCCCGTTTATATCTCAAGGAACTGCAATGGGCACTTTTGACCCAGTGGTCTGAAGCCAACAGTCTACTATCCCAACAGATCAGAGTAACTTTACAATTTCGACTGTCTCTTTAGTGGTGGTTATCACCAATTAATCTTTCCAGGGTCCTTCTATTACAAGCACCACCGCATTCAAAGATATTGACAACTGATGCTTTTTTGGGTCTCCATACTCAAGGTTCCTGAAAGTGCTCTCCCTATCAATCTACTCAAGCTTTGGGAAATTCACAATGTTTTGTACACATTCCAGGATCATCTCCTTAAGTAGTACTTATCCATACAGACAACCAGGTAGCCATATACTATATGAACAAACAAAGTGGAACAGGGTCTCACCTGTTCTGTTAAGAAGCAATAAAAATCTAATATAAGAATAGCCCTTACTGGGTCAGACCAATGGTCCATCAAGCCCAGTAGCCCGTTCTCACGGTGGCCAATCCAGGTCACTAATACTTATTCAAAACCCAAGGAGTGGCAATATTCCATGCTACCAATTCAGGGCAAGCAGTGGCTTCCCCCATGTCTTTCTCAATAACAGACTATGGATTTTTCCTCCTGGAACTTGTCCAAACCTTTCTTAAAACCAGCTATGCTATCTGCACTTACTGCAACCTCTAGCAACGCGTTCCAGAGCTTAACTTTTCTCTGAGTGAAAAAAAATTTCCAACTATTGGTTTTAAAAATATTTCCCTCTAACTTCGAGTGTCCCCTAGTCTTTGTAATTTTTGACAGAGTGAAAAATTGATCCATTTGTACCCAGGATGTTGTAGACTTCCATCATATCTCCTCTCAGCCATCTCTTTTCCAAGATGAAGAGCCCTAACTGTTTGTCTTTCCTCATACGAGAGGAGTTCCATCCTTTTTATCATTTTGGTTGCTCTTCTTTGAACCTTTTCTAGTGCCACTATATCTTTCTTGAGATAAGGAGACCAGAATTGAATGCAATACTCCATATGAGGGGCATTATAATATTCTTAGTCTTGTTAACCATCCCTTTTTTAATAATTCCTAGCATCCTGTTTGCTTTTTTGGCCGCTGCCGCACATTGAACAGAAGGTTTCAACGTATTGTCTGCAATGATACCCAGATCCTTTTCTTGAGCGCTAACCCCCAAGATGGACCCTAGCATCTGGTAACTTTGATTCAGGTTATTCTTCCCAATGTGCATCACTTTGCATTTGTCCACATTAAATTTCATCTGTCATTTGGACGCCCAGTCTTCCAATTTCCTAAGGTCCGCCTGCAATAAGAACAGTTTAGTGTCATCTGCAAATTTAATCACCTCATTCGTTCCAATTTCCAGATCATTTATAAATAAGTTAAATAGCACCGATCCCAGTACAGACCCCTGCGGCACTCCATTGTTTACTCTCCTCCATTGAGAAAAATGACCATTTAACCCTACCCTCTGTTTTCTATCTGATAACCAATTCCTAATCCACAACTGAACTTTGCCACCTATCCCATGACACTTTCATTTTCTCAAGAGCCTCTCATGAGGAACTTTATCAAAAGCTTTCTGAAAATCGAGATATCAACCGGCTCACCTTTATCCATATGTTTGTTCACACCTTCAAAGAAGTCAAGCAAATTGGTGAGGCAAGATCTCCCTCGGCTGAACCCATGTTTGTCTACGTGTTCCACCATTTTATTTTTTATAATTGTTTCTACCATTTTGCCTGGCACTGAAGTGAGGCTTACCGGTCTGTAATGTCCCAGAACTCCCCTGGTGCCTTTTTTAAAAATTGATGTAACATTGGCCACCCTACAATCTTCAGGTACTACAGACGATTTTAGTGACAGGCTATAGATCACTAACAGCAGTTCAGCAATTTCTTGTTTGAGTTCTTTTAGTACCCTGGGATGTATACCGTCCAGTCCATGTGATTTATCATTTTATAACTTATCAATTTGGCTTAACACATATTGCAGATTCACCGAGATTTCTTTCAGTTCCTCCACATCATCACCCTTGAATACCATTTCCGGTTCAGGTAGACCTCTTACATCTTATTCTGTAAAGACCGAAGCAAAGAATTCATTCAGTCTTTCCACTATGGCTTTATCCTTTCTTTATCAATGCTTTGTATCTTAACTTGCCAGTTCTTGGGTTTCTTCTTATGTTCTTCTGGTCTTGGGCAATTCTTCATAACATTTTTTTGAAAGCAGTGTATCTAGCAAGAAACCAGAATATCTTAGCAGACAAGTTGAGCAGACTTCTACGGCTGCGTGAGTGGTCACGCAGCTTCAACACCGTACATTGGATATTTGCAGATTGGGGAACACTAGATGTCTGTTTCTTTGCTTTCCCCTACAATCACTAACTTCCACTCTTCTATTCCAGACTATATACTCCCAATCGTCTGGAGTCAGATGCCTTTCTCCTCAAGTGGCGAGACAAGCTCCTTTATGCTTTCCCTCCAATTCCTCTACTTGGGAAAATTCTACGCAAATGTCACCAGGAACAAGCCACTATGATTCTCATAGCACCTCGATGGCCGGGTCTACCATAGGTTCCTCACCTCCCACAGCTCAGCGTAAGGGAATCCATCACATTCAAATCTTTCCAATTTTGCTGACATAGCACAAGAGCTCTCTCCTCCATCCCTATCTACGTTCGTTAGCTCTTACAGCATGGTATCTCTCTCCTAACCACAGAATACCTTTGCAATGCCTATTCCAGTGTCAGATATCGTTGAAGCCTCTAGAAAGCCTTCCACACAGCACTGCTGCCCCTTCAAATGGACTCTCTTCACAATCTGGTGTAATAGCAACATACTGGATCCAATCACCTGTCCTTTCCCATTGGTCCTAGATTATCTTCTACACTTCTCTAACTCTGGACTAAAGACTACTTCAATCAGAGTTCATTCCATATTCAACTGGACCAAAAACGTCTGTTCATCCTTTGGTTTTCATGAAAGGCCTTCTCCATACCGGACTTCCCATCAGACCTTCTCTGGTGACTTGGGACCTTAATGTTGTACTTTCCACTCTGATTCAGCCTCCATTTGAACCATTCTTGAAGTCATTCCTCAAGCATTTCACTTGGAAAGTAGTATTCCTCATATCTGCATGCTAAATCAGTGAACTTCAAGCACTGGTTTCAGATCTACCTTACACAACATTCCACCACAATATGGTAGTTCTTCACACTCATCTGAAGTTCCTCCCGAAGGTCATCTCGATGTTTCATCTAAACTGGTCCATAGTTCTCCCGGTCTTTTTTTCCAAGACCACATTCTCACTCTAGTGAAGCAGCACTCCACACATTGGACAGTAAATATGTACTAGCTTATTACTTGGATCGGACCAAACCTCACAGATCTTCCACTCAATTGTTCCTGTCTTTTGATCCAGACAGACTTTGAGCTGCTGTCACCAAGAGAACCATCTCAACATGGCAGACTGTATCTATTTTTGCTATACTCGGCTGGGCTGACACTTCAAGGCCGTGTCACTGTATATAAAGTTCAAGCAATGGCAGCTTCAGTAGCTCATCTACATTCCACTCTCATTAAGGACATCTGTAAGGCAGCCACCTGGTCTCTCAGTCCATATATTTACATCCCACTATTGTTTGGAGAATCATTTTAGACTGGATAGTCTGTTCAGTCAAGCAGTTCTACAAAATTTATTCTCCACTTAAGTACCAACTTCCCTCCAACCATTGGCACCAACTTCCCGCCAACCAATTTTGGTTTCACCAGGCTCATGGTATTTGTCAATAACCCTCTTCTCAGAGACATGATCCTGGCAGCTAGGGAGTCCCAGGTTTGAGAATATGCTGCTTGCTTGTCCTGAGATAAAGCATAGTTACTCACCTGTAGCAGATATTATCTAAGGGCAGTAGGCAGATATTCTCACAATCCTCCCACCTCCCCTAATTGGCTTCTTTGCTTTGTTGCTGAACTGAATGACCCACAAGCCAATGTAAGGCATGAATGCACTTACACATATGCAGTATGGGCAGTCTCAAGATATTTAAAGTGACAGTACACTTTTCCACTGTCTATATTGGGTTCTGTGGATGGCGTCGCTCACATGTGAGAATATGCTTCCTGCTGCCCTCAGATAACACCTGCTACAGGTGAGTAACTATGCTGTCTCCTCCTCTCTCAATATCTAACACTATTAAGGATCCCCAGGACTGATCTGCATTGGATTTGACACCGAGAATATGCTTGGATTCAACATTCTCTTTAGCACCGAGCAAAGAAGAGAAAACATCAGCTTTGGTCCTTCTCAAAGCACAGTGCTGAGAGCTCTGGAGTATCTGAGAAGTGTCAGCGCTGAGAAGATCATTCACCCTCTGTTGCGATGCTGATGCTGCAGCCTACTCTGCAGCAGGGACCCCACCTCTGATTTAGCCACCAGCATCTTCAGTCTCCTCCAATTCCTTAATCCTGCTTTTAGTCTCTAGGCATGCTGTTTCTAAATATAGGGTCCAATAGGCACAGCTGTCATACTACTTCATGGTGGTTGAATCTGCTCTTGAGAGTCAGAATCTTGAGGACCCATGCCTTGGCTCCCCTGTGCCGGGATGCTCTTACTCTGGAATCTTTTGGGAGAGGAATTTTAGGGCTTGAAAAACAGAAAAGGTGCAAACACATGACACTTAAACATCTTTAAAACTAAAAGTAAGAACTTATTTCATCGTAATGCTCCTTATGTTTGCCGTCTTATACCACCGAATGGGCAGCATAGAAAAACTGACTTTCTTAATCCATCTCAAAGGCCATTGTAATAGATAAGTCTACAAAAAGGAACATAATTAATTATAAGATAGAATTGCACATATTAAGCCACCACCCTTATCAACAATGCCTAGCCAAAATCTGTGTGCAACTTAATTTTTTTAGTTTAATTGATATGGTAATTGACCATGCCATTAAAAACTGATTTTAAAAAATTAAGCAATTAAAGTTGCATGTGGAATTCTACTATGAACCTACCAGTGCTTAAGTCGAGGCACCTGCTGACACCTACCTAAAATCTAGACATGGTTTGGGGTGGAGAATATGCGTCATATGATTTAGGCGTCATCAGGTATCTATAGTGGGAGCTGGTAAATTAGGCCTTGAAAACCCTGGCATAATATACCTGCATTTACTACTAGGATACCTAGTGACACCTAAGCCTGCTTAAGCACTGCTAGTCATTCTGTAAATGGTGTCTAGTGGAACTTACAACTGTGCCATACAAGCGCCTAGGAGTTAGGCACTGTTTATGGAATCAGCACCAAAATGTTTCACTGTAGTCCCAGCATCACTACATGCAGATTTGGATTTCATATGTTTCCGTACTTGGACAATTGGCTGGCTAAGTGCACATCAAAGGAAGTTGCTCAGGAGTCAATGCAGAGAACTAGTAAGGTGTTGGAGCTATTAGGGTTCGTTATCAACCACTCTCTCAAATATTGGGTACTGATTATACAACTCATGCAAACAGCAACAGATCAAGCACTTGAACAGTAAGCTGCTAGGTAGGGGAAAGGATCTCTGAAACCACACTGCAGATATTGCAGATCTGTCAACTTATTGGTTCCGTTTTCATTCAGTGGTACAAGAAAACCTTCCATTATATTGGAGTCTGTTCTTATTGTAATTTTATTGTGTTTTCCATTTTAATTATTTTTCTGAATCTTCAAATATGCACTTATTTTAAACTCAACCAGTGGGACCTATATTCACCCTCTGTAGCAGGCTTTATCAGGGTTTCTCATAAATAACTCTTGAGTGCTTATCTGTGTAACAAAAAATACTTGTTAACTGATAAATTTTCCACACAAAAACATTAGTCTAAGCTTATATTTACTGCATGTGGCTGCTCTTTGCTTCAACAAATGAAACTGCAAAATGGTATCAGCTTTTAACTAAAATGCCCACACATGTGTGTCTCTTTAACATATCAATAGAAAGCATTCAATTCTATCATATGCTGTTCAAGCCTCCTGGTTCTATAGATTGTAACCTATAGTTCTTGTACAATCCCACTTTATTCCGGTATCAGTGAGTTATTTCCATTTACCTGCCAGAACTTTGTAGGAAGCCTCAAACTTCAGAGACTTAAACCCTACCCTTTCTTTACCTCATCACAGTCCCTGTAGGAATTAGTTTTCCTTCCTACAAGCCAGATGGTAGGAGCTTGTCTTTTCTGCTCGTGTTTTATTTTGCGTAATTTCAGTCTTTGCATTCACGGTTTTTGCCCTCATGCTTCGGAGGTTCCCTGCGGGGACAGCTGTGACTGCGGGAGATTGCAGACCTTTGAAAAAGTTTATTTCTGGGGGTTCACTGCCTGTCAGTACACCCTCTTGACAAGCCTGCACATTAGATCGGGGCTCAGAGACTGTTCCCTTGGGAGCTTGTTCACCCCAGGTTCGTCCACTAGTGGGTTGAGCACACTCAGTGTGGTTCCGTGGAGGCACACCCAGGATCAGAACCAGACTTGCGTGGCTTGTCAGAGGGTAGCGGAGGTACCCAGCCATGAAAGTCCGGCAGGTGGGGCAGTCAGAAGACTCTTAAGTCCAGCTTTCCAGCTATTTAAGGCAGAGGATCTCCCTGTGAGCTGTTTCAGCTCTGTCTGCAGTGTTTGCCATTCAGCACATGTCATGGTGGGTACAGGCTGATAGTATGAATCAGCGATTTTGAAGGGTTTTAAAAAGGGGTTTGGGGGTTGTTTCGCTGCATTCCTTACCCCACCCCTAAAATCTTAAAATTGCCGTTTGAGGGATCTCTATGGTTTTCTTGAGCTATTTTTAGTAAAATCAGCACCCGCAGTGGCCATATTTGATTTTTTTCCAATTAGATTTTAAAGTTATTCATATTTTTCAGCTTTGTTTTTGCTAGAAATCTACATAGATGGCCTCCCCAGGGCAGGATGTGTTGGATTCATGTCTTATTTGCGGTGGATGGCTGTTGGATGTGCAGCCGTGTTCCATAAACGCTGTAGCCCACAAGGGATGCGAGGCTTACCCAGATCCAATGCCTTTGACCTCCAGAGGGTCTTCTAGCGCCTTCTTCCCTGGGGAGTGTGCAGGCGATACTATGGCAAAATGTAAGCATGTCTCGAGAGATATGCTTCGTAAATCACCCAAACATTCCAAAATTGGACTGCAGAGGTTGGCTTCTGCCATGCAGAATGGGTTTTCCATGGATTGTATTAATATGCTGTATAAGGCATACTTGTTTAAAAAGTCTCTGCCTGTTTCCCTTCCGCCAGCCTCTATGCCGGCCGCAGGGACCCCTGCTCCTGTGGACCAGATCTTTTCTCTTGCTTCCCCTTGGGGGGTGCCGGCAGGTAAGCCAGTAGTTCCCGTGGTTGTACCAAATATGCTTTCTATACCTCTGTTTTCTCAAGGGGGGGGGGCACCCCGGAGGCTGCAGGTGTGGCAGATCTGTCGGATCTCCAGGATCCGGATCAGTGTGGTGCTCCTGATTTGGGGGAGGATCCCACTGTGCACAGATTTTTCAAGCATGCGCATCTTGTGGATTTGATCTCTGAATCTCTCCAGGAATTAAAGCTGCAGTCTAAGCAGCATGTCACTGCAGAATGTTCCCTCATGAGTGACTAGGCCTCAGTCCGCCTCTTTTCCAGATTATCCTGACCTAGTTTGGATTCTTCTGGATATTTGGGAGATTTCTGAGGGTCTCTTGAAATGTTCTCGCGCCATGGCGCAGCTTTATCCCATAACAAGTGCTTTGCTTCCCCAAAGGCAGATTCCTTGGTGGCGCAGGTCGCCAAGCGCACTTCTCTCCCCAGTGATGGAGGAGTGGCCCCGAAGGATGTTCAGGACCAACGTGTAAATTTCATCCTAAACATCTGTTTGATTCAACGGCTGCTGGCATTACGGCTGCGTTGGGCCCAGGCATGCTATTCCATGATCCTGACACTGTGATGCTCCGTGACTTAGATTTCCTACTTTCAGGAGTGGACTATATGGCTGATGCCCTGTATGACATCTTGCAAGTCTTTGCTAAGCTTTCTGCCTATTCCATTTCGGCTCACAGGATGCTCTGGATCCGGCAGTGGTCTGACGATTCATCTTCTGAAGCGACCTTGAGCTGGTTGCCCTTTAAGGTAGTGGTCCCCAACCCTGTTCTGGAGGACCACCATTTAGTCAGGTTTTCAGGATAGCCCTAATGAATATACATGGAGCAGATTTGCATGCCTGATACCTCCATTATATGCCTTAAACTTGTGATTCTGCATGTCACAATGCACAACCCAAGGTTCATTCATTCTCATTCTTTTCATATTGGATTTATGTTCTCCCATGCATAATTTAAAACTCCTAGAGATCATACCAACATAATTTTGGACATGGATACATAATTGATTCTCCAAGGACAAGCATAGAAATATGATGGCAGATAAAGGCCCATTGGCTCATTTGTTCTGCCAATCTGCAACATCAACAATCTCCTCCTATCCCTAAGAGATCCCAT
The DNA here is from genome assembly GCF_902459505.1 of Geotrypetes seraphini. Classification (NCBI taxonomy): domain Eukaryota; kingdom Metazoa; phylum Chordata; class Amphibia; order Gymnophiona; family Dermophiidae; genus Geotrypetes; species Geotrypetes seraphini. The sequence continues at coordinate 292,243,564 of NC_047086.1, forward strand.
GTGCCTGTCCCATGCTTTTTTGAATTCAGACAGTGTTTGTCTCCATCACCTCTACTGGGAAACTATTCCACACATCTACCATCCTTTCTGTAAAAAAGAATTTCCTTAGATTACTCCTGGGCCTAAATTTCTTAACATTGTCCTATGTCCTCTCATTCCAGTGGAGACAAACACTCTTTCAAATGAAAGAGACTCGCCTCGTGTGCATTTATACTACGTAGGTATTTAAGCATCTGTCATATCTCCCCTCTTCCACATTTCCTCTATAGTATACATATTGAGATCTTTAAGTCTCTCCCTATATTCCTTATGACGAAGACCACTGACCATTTTAGTAGCCTTTCTATGGACTGACTCCATCCTGCTTATATATTTTTGAAGGTATGGTCTCCAGAATTGTACACAGTATTCTGAATGAGGTCTCACCAGAGTCTTATACAGGGGCATGAATACCTCCTTTTTCTACTGGCCGTACCTCTCCCTATGCTCTCAATCATCCTTCTAGCTTTTGCTGTTGCCTTTTCATCCTTTTTGACAACCTTAAGATCATCATATACTATCACACCCAAGTCTCTCACTATTTTGCACAAAAGTTCTTTACCCCCTAAACTACCGTTCCCTCAGGCTTTTGAAGCCCAAATACATGACTTTGCATTTCTTAGCATTAAAACTTAGCTGCCAAATTTCAGACCATTCTTCAAGCTTCACTAGGTCCTTCCTCATGTTATCCACATCATCAGAGGTGTCTGCTCTATTGCAGATTTTTGTATCATCTGCAAAGAGGCAAATCTTACCAGACAGTCCTTCAGCAGTATCACTTACAAAAATGTTAGAAAGAACAGGTCCAAGAACTGAAACTTGAGGCATACTGGTATCATCCCTTTCCTCAGAGCGATCTCCATTGATCCACTACCCTCTGTCACCTTCTACTCAACCAGTTCCGTACCCAGTCTGTCTGTTTGGGGCCCATCCTAAGTGCATTCAGTTTATTTATTAAATATCTGTATGGGAAAATGTTAAAGGCTTTGCTGAAATCTAAATAAACCATATCTAGTGCACTCCCTCTATCCAATTCTCTGGTCACCCAGTCAAAGAAATTAATCAGATTTGTCTGACAAGACCAGCCCCTAGTGAATCCATGTTGCTTCTGGTCCTGTAATCCACTGGGTTCCAGAAATGTCACTGATCTTTGTTTAAAAAAGACTCCAAGGACAGTCATAGGTGTACTGTCACTTTAAATTTTAGCACAGCCCATGCCACGCACGTTCTGGTGCTTTCCTGCCTGACATTAATTCAAGGAGCTGAGAAGCTGTGTTTTTCAGAGCTCTCAGCACATCAATCTTTTTTGGTGCCTTCCCTTTATCTTTTGTCTTCAATTTTTGTCATTATTAGTTGATTTCTTTCTTTACTACCCATTTAATTTTTTGACTTATTGATTTTTTTTTTTAATTTTAGGGCCTTCGAGCCCCCCTGAAGCCATAGAGGGGCATAATCAAAAGAAACGTCTAAGTCGCCCAAAGTCGGTAGCAGCAAAATGTCCATTCTTGAAAAGTACATCCAAAATAAAAAATTCTTTTGAAAATTGTCTATCTATATGTCCAGAAGATACCAACAGCAAGGCAGCAAAAGTCACTAGGTTCTGAGAGTGGTAACTCAAGAGCGAAAACTACTGTGAATATAAACACCACTCTATAAGCTGATATAAATAATTAGCGAATGTGTGAGAAATCAGCGAAGGGAGAATTTCTCCAGCGCTTTACTCAACAAGGTAGAGGCAACCATATCCCCACCTACACACCATCATCGGGTATCCCAGTGTGTTTTACATCAAATTATAAATCAAACCACAGTGAAAACCTAAATCAATACAAGTGAAATCGCTCATTGAGACCACTCAGAGAACCCCCCAGCCAACTCCCCAAAAAATGATAGTAGACTTAGCTTTGAATAATCTTCCTAAGTCGAACAGCCAGGACAGGGGGAGGATGGTCAGAAACCCCCTGGATACCAGGTTCAACCAAGCCCAGTTTCAGGAGCTCAGTGTCCCTTCATCAGCAAACCCGCAGATGAAAAAAATCAGAGGTATCAATCCAGTGAACACAGGGTATGTGTAGGTCTTTGCTTTGTCCCTGCAGTGGTTATCTGATCACTTTGGATACATATTGGGCACTTATTCGTGTCTTTATATTGTCTAAGTCACAACATATATAAGTTCCATCTAGGCAGTCTCATCAAACCTTCAATTATCCCTGCAGGATGACTAAGTCTAGGTTGGCTCACTCCCTAACCACACCCCACATGAGAGAAAATTTGCAGGAGGTATGCCCTCCCCACCTGAACCATCCCTTCCTCTCCCCCCTTCTCCCCCCCTTTCCAAACAAAGACAGGAGGGATGCCCACTTTCTCCTGCCAGCAAATGTTTCCCTGCCCCTCCCCCCACCCCATTACCTTTTACCAAAGTTGGAAGCAGGAGGGATGCATGGTTCCTCCTCTTCAAGGTCCACCGATTAAAAATGGCAGGCCTTTCCCCCTCGGTGCATCATGTGATGCACGGGGAGAGGCCTTAGGCCCCAATTGGCTCAGACACCTCAGGTCACATGATACACTGAGGAGGGAAGGCCTACCATTTTGGTTCGATTGGCCTTGCAAGTGGAGGGACCTTTCTTCCCTCCTGCTTCCAACTTCAGAAAAAGTTACTGGGGGTGCATCCAGTGGCAGGAGGGAGTGGGCATCCGTCCTGCCTTTTTTGGGGAGGGAGGGGATGATTTTTTTTTGGGGGGGGGCTCCGTTGGCAGGAGGGATTAGTTAACCCTCCTGTCAGTTTTCTCACGCAGGGGAGGGGGGTTAGCATGGCAGGAGGGAATAGGCTTTAGGCAGGAGCATAAGGCCCCAATTGGCTCAGACACCTCAGGTCCATCACTGTGTATCCCCTGATACACCGAGGAGGGAAGGCCCACCATTTTGGATTGATTGGCCTTGAAAATGGAGGGACCGTTCTTCCCTACTGTTTCCAACTTCAGAAAAAGTTACGGGGGTGCATCCAGTGGCAGGAGGGAGTGGGCATCTGTCCTGCCTTTTTTGGGGAAGGGAGGGGATGATTCGGGGGGGGGGGGGTCTCCATTGGCAGGAGGGAGTAGGCATCCCTCCTGTCAGTTTTCTCATGTGGGGGTGGGGGGGTTAGCATGGAAGGAAGGAATAGGCTTTAGGCAGGAGCATAAGGTCCCGATCGGCTCAGACGCCTCAGGTCCCTCACTGTGTATCCCATGATACACCGAGGAGGGAAGGCCCACCATTTTGGATCGGTTGGCCTTGAAAATGGAGGGACCATTCTTCCCTCCTGCTTCCAACTTCAGAAAAAGTTACTGGGGGTGCATCCAATGGCAGGAAGGAGTGGGCATCCGCCTGCCTTTTTTGGAGAGCGTAGGGGATGATTCGGGGGGAGAGAGCTCCATTGGCAATAGGGAGTGGGCATCCCTCCTACCAATTTTCTCTCAAGCGGGGGAGGGAGTTAGCATGGCAGGAGGGAGTAGGCATTATTCCTGTCATTTTTTTTTCGTGCGGGAGTGTGGTTGGTATGGCAGGAGGGAGTGGGCATCTCTCCTGCTGTTTTCTCTGCTGCAGAGTAGTCAGTTCCAGGAGGGGGAGGGAAGGTGCTTTATTTCTTTGGGTTTTTTAATGGGGCAGATATTGTGCATGTGTAACACGTACTGCTTCTGTGCCTATAAAAAAAAAGGTCTAAACTATGGTTAGACAGGTAATTGTCTGGTCTTGAGCAGACACTTTTTTGGATCACTTAAAGCAATCACTTTTTTTGGGAGGTGCATCGGAAAGCCATGTTAGAGCATCAGTCGCTCAGCTAGTTTACATGGCATTTCATTATTAATGAGCTCATTTGCATGATCGGAGAATGAGCAATCGTGTAGAAAATCATTCAGTGAGCCATTTTCTATATCGGGTTGGTAAAGGTGACCATCACTAAATCAATCAAAACTGGTTTAGCAACAATCGTTAGCCAATCGCTGACTTAGTGAATCTGGCCCTCAGTGGCCTCTCAGCATGGGCATTGCCCGCAAGATTGTCCAAGAGTGGAACACACTCTTGGTGTATCTCATTGCCAGTCATCTCTACAACAAAGTCCTTCCGTTCTGCTTCAGACTCGGATCAGAAGACAGGCTAGCATCAGATGCCTTTCTCCTGCAGTGTGGGAAGGGTCTTCTGTACTTGTATCGTCCATCCCTCTGATAGGGAAAACGTTACTGAAACTCAAGCAGGACCAGGGAACCATGATTCTAATCGCACTTTATAGGCTGAGAGAGATCTGGTTCCCTCTTTTAGAGTTATGTGAAGAACTATGGAGACTAGACTGTTTTCTGACCCTTATCACGCAGAACAAGAAGTCCCTCCTGACTCATATTCCAGTTCTTATCCTTCACAGCTTGAATGTTGAGAGCACATTGTTTGCATCTCTGCAGCTGCCTGAGGGTGTCTAGGATCTTGCTGACATTCAGAAAATATTCTACTAAATAGTGAATTGTAGTCTGAAATGAGGGCAAGGCTCTAGATTCCTTCTCACTTGTTCTACACAAAACCTGCTTAACTACCTCCTACCCTTTTCCGAGTCTGGTTTGAAGACCAACTTTGTTAGGTTTCACTTTAGTGTGGTTGGTGCTTACTACCAGATAGGATGTAAGCTCATCTCTGTACAGTCTCTAGTTGTTTGCTTCATGAGAGATTTGCTGGTGGCAAAGACCCCCTGTCAAATCTCCACTTGTGTCGAGACCCTCAGTGTCATCCTCATCTAGCTGATGAAAGCTCCTTTTGAGATACTTTGTTCCTGTCATCCAAAGTGCCTGAACTGAAAGGTCTTATTTTTAGTGGTGGTCACTTCAGTTTGCAGGGTGAGTGAGCTTCAGACCTAGTAATGGCTCTACCCTTCACAAGGTTTCATCATAAGAATAGTTAGTTCTGCTCACACTTCCAAATTTCCTCCCTTAGGATGGAACTCTGATACCCCCTTATCAGTCAGTTGTTCTGCTAATCCTGGCAATATACACTGCACACCATGAGCTCCTAGCTACGAAATTGGCTGGTAGATTGCGTCTCTTTCACTTATGCCCAAGCTGGGCTGATGTTACAGTATTATGTCTCGGCTCACAGTCATGGCCCCATCAATAGCCCAGTTGAGGTCAGCCTACATGTCAAGAGATTTGCAAAGCTGCAATGTGGTCTTCAGTCCATGCATTCACATTTCAGTTCTGCCTTAAGCAGCAATACCCATTGCATCTATCAGCTTGATCAGATAATACTCCCAATTTTGTTTGTCTATAAAATCCAGCTCCACCCTCCTAGGCCAATTCTGTTCTGCTTCAGGCTGCACTTTCATAGTAGGCCTGTTTATTTGTTAGTGGTATTGATTCTGGTTAGCCTTGCTATGCAAGTTCCTGTCGACCATTGTTTGTTTTTGGTTACTCTAGTAGCTAGGAATTTCCACATGTGAGAAACTGAGTCCTGCTTGTCATTGGATAAAGCAAAATTACTCACCTGTATCAGGTGATCTCAGAGTATCGTAGGAGTAATACTCTCACATTTCTTCACTCCTCCCCTAGGAGTTGCAGTCTATATGCTTAGGTAATGTACTGCTTGTCCTGTGCACTTATGGGTGGGAAGGCACTCAACCCATGTACAATGGGAAGCTGTCAAAGGCTTCTTAAAGTAATTAGAATGCTGGGTTGTGTCCACATCAGGGTTCCATTGGATGACATCACCCACATGTGAGAATATTAGTCCTGCTGTCCTCTGAGAACACTTTATATAGGTGAATAACTGCTTTAAACACACTGGGCATCTATTAACTAGTCAGAGCCATTATTAAAAAGAACAGATGGCAAAGTTTCATAAAAATCACTGGAACAGATAAAGCATCGATTAATTAGCTGAAACACTGTAGATTTCATAATTTTTATCCACTCAGGAATGCTAAGATCTTTAAATGTTATGCATTCCACTGATGTGTTCCAACTTGAGTCTTTGCGTTCCAATGATGTATATTTATTGTAGTTAGCATTCAAATACCAGAAATCATATCAGAACATTATCTGGAAGAGGGAGAGAGTCTGAGTTTGCTTCTCTGTTTTTTTGTTTTTTTTTTAATTAAGTGCTTACATGTATCTAATTGGTCTTCCTCACTTTTTAGTTCTAACCAGTTTGGTGAAACCAGCAATATACACCTTTCTGGGTATGTATTCTATTCTTCTTTTAAACATTGTTTGTGGACTCTCTGCTGTCCCTGTGAGGTCCCTACACAGTACATTTATTAGGTGTGAACTGTTTGAACTTTATTTATAATTTTCTATATGGTTTCAAATTAAAAGCTAATCAGAATCATAGTTGGTCATTCTTTTAGGTGTAATAACCAGCCTTTGACATTTTTGTGTGTATAAACTTTTAGTTGTATTAAGTTCATTGTTTTTTTCCCATATACATGTGTTTTTCTTTTATCTACAGTGGTCTGCTCTTTTTCTTGTGCTATTTTGGTGCTTGCAGACCCACCTGCTTGCTGTTCTCTGGGCTATAAAAATGTTCATATACCACACAAGATTTTCCCATAATGGTAAAGAGCAAAATTCCAACTTATCTGAATCACCAAAGATATGGTACATTTTTCTAAATCATGCATGATCTCAAACACTCATGAGGAAAGGATTTGAGGTTTTTGTTTTTTTTAGGCAGTTACACAATCAGGGAAAGGGCAAATAAACTATGACTGGAGGTGTAAAGACTATTAGAACTTAAAGCAATTATGGCTAGTGAGAAACTTAAGATCACAACCTGGAATATGAGGGGGTGAATTATCTGATTAAGTACAAACAGATACTTGCAGGATATGTAAGCTGATATAGCCTTTCTACAAGAACTAAAACTAGCACCTGTGGAAATATTTAAACTACTGGGGAGGAAATGGGGAAATATACTTCTCTTTGGCAAAAGGGGGGTAGAGAAGACTAAAAAGGAATACCTATGCTATTAAATTCAAAAGTCCCTTTTGTGGAATATGCTCTGGTGAGGGATATGTATGGATCTCAGGAAGAATTAACAGATGGGAATTTACACTGGTCAATATGTATGCACCCAGGACACTAAAGGTACTTCTATAGAAACATGAATCACAGCATCAAGAACAAAGTAAAGGAGGACATTATTATAGGAGCAGATATGAATACTATGTTAAGGTAAAAACGATAGCACCAAATGAAAGAGCTGGGGAGAGATAAGGGGAGGCACCTTACGTATGCTCAACTTGGTTATTTTCTGTAGAGGAAAAATGGAGGAGGATAATTATCAGTTAATATAATCAATAATATAATGAGGGTACTAGATTTATAAGGAAGGGAGGAGAAAAATACACTGGTTTTGCTACGCTGTTTAGAAAGAAAAAATTAAAACCCTGCTATTCAGAAAATTTATCAAGACAAACATACCTCACCTTAACTATTCCCAATCTTGTAAATTTCACAGCTAAGACTCAATCATGTAATTAGTATCCTATCCTGTAATTCTTCTGGAAATGTCCAGTTCTCCTCTTTTGTGATCCGCCTAGAACTGCAAGGTATTGGCAGAATAGAAATCACTCATGTAATAAATGGAAAGAATATTTAATTTTCAAGAATATAGGATGTATTCCCTGTAGGATTATGGGAGGCTAAAAAAGCATGTATGCGAGGAATTCTGATTCAAGAAGCAACTAGAGCAGTGTTCTTCAACCTTTTTACAGCTATGGACCGGCAGAAATAAAAGAATTATTTTGTGGACTGGCGGAAATAAAAGAATTATTCTGTGGATTGGCGGAAATAAAATAATTATTTTGTGGTCCAGCAAACTACTAAGACTGAAATTAAAAAAAACTATCTCCATCCTGTCCCCGCGAGCTCAGTTCCTGCAAACCATTTGATCCCATCCGCACAAGCCTCAAATAGTTATGACTTTATATTGAACGTATTTTATTAAAGTATAAAAAGAAACAATATTCTATACAATTGTCATTTTATAAATACAAATAATACAGTGCAAGGATCAACAAAACCCCTGTCTCCCCTCCCCTTCATATATATCCCCTCTACTATCAAGAAAACTGAATAAGCTAAATTATTACCGAACTAGTGTTTAAGCCTGTTACTAGAATAGATGTGTAAACTTTTAGCACAATGGGATGCTGAGGCATTTGTTTCTTTCTCTTTCTTTCTTTGCTTCCTGCTCCCCCTGTCCAGCAGTAGCCCTTCTCTCTTCCTTTTACCTCCCCCCTGTCCAGCAGCACCCCTTCTGCTCCCCCTGTCCAGCAGTAGCCCTTCTCCCTTCCTTTTACCTCCCCCCTGTCCAGCAGCACCCCTTCCCTGCTCTTATCTTATAAGTCTCTCATGTTTTCTGAAGTAGCTCTGCCAAGACCCGCCATAAGCTACTTGTGCCGTAGGCTTCTTATTCAGCTGGCTCCTTTTTCAGCTGGGGAAACTGCCGCATGCGTCGTCAACCGCCGCAAGCATCACAAATTGCCACAGGCTCTTTCTACTACGCATGTGGCGGCAACGGCACCACGGAGCATGGAGTTTGAAGTGCGCATGCGTGGCGTGCTAACGGTTTTATTATAGCGGAAGGTACACAAAAATATCATGCTAACAGAATACCGCAGTCACAGATGACAGGAATAGTGTTAGGGAAGTGCAACTAAGGCAGCTGCCCCCTAGTCAGAGAGAGCCCTAAGCCAGCTGGAAGCTAAAGAAGCACTGCCTGGGCTTTGAAGTCCCCAGTTATGTCTAACACCAGCTCTAGCAGGATATGTATTTCAAATCTGATATATTCTAATCACAAAATAGAAATAAAATTATTTTTTTCTACCTTTTTGTCATCTCTAGTTTCTGCTGTCATCGTCTTTTCACTCTCCTCTGCTTTTGTCTATCTTCTACTAATTCTCTTTCCAGGCCTTGGAATGCCCAGTTCCATCCCCGCAGGAGTCCCGTGAGCCTGAGGGGCATCCCCGCGGGAGTCCCGTAGACTTGGGGGGATCCCTGCGGGAGTCCTGCGGGATTTCCGCAATCCCCGTTCTCGTGCAGACCTCTAGTGTGGAAGTGGAAGTGGAAGATGTATGTCTCTGCTTTGTATGCCATCTAGCTCAAGATGACAATAATAAAAAAAGGTACTTAAATTAGGTATGAGTTTTAATGAGAAGCTCTTACTCATGAGTAGTGATACTTCATAGTATTGCTATTAGTGGCATTCTGACTTTATAACTTCTTTAAAAAGAAAATAAGTCTGACCTTACATCCACTTCAAAACTGGATCAAGTTACATGGGATCGCTATAGGGTGTGCAACCGATAAGATCATTTGCATGCAGAATCTGTAGTGAATCAGTCGCTCAGCAAAACTCAGCCAAGAATCACCCAACAACAATCCAGATCGGTGAATTTAGTGAATCTAGGCCTTTGCCCTCCAGTGCCCCAGGTACAATATAAGTACCTGTAAACTTCTTTTGATTGTAACCATAGAAAGGCAGTGTATCAAATTCTGTCCCTGTCCTTCTCCTACTTTCCTGTTGAGGAATCCAGGGTTAAATCCTTAGAAATGTAAATACTATAGACCAGTGACAAAGCTACCATTTTTGACAAAAGTTCTGGAACATATAGAGTTGTTGCAATTGAGTGAGTTTGTGGAGGAGATTTATTTATTTATTTATTTTAATGGGGATGGAAAAGAGTAGTTGTCAGGTACAGAAGGGCTTTCCAGGAAGAAGTAGCACAGAATGAGTGTTGGCTTCCCAAGCTGAATTGTGATATGTGGCTAAAGGAAAACAGGGGTTTATTATCATTTGATATACCACCCATGGCAGAACATCTGAGTGGTTTAAAAAATTATTAATAATATAAGACAAAAAAGTAAAATTATAAAAACTAAATTTGATAGAACTAGATTTGACTTTGGTTGAACTGCTCAGTGGTTTGAAGAGATGTGAGTAGAGGGATGACCTTTCGCTTGATTTTGTACCAGATAAGAGCAAAATTGTTGGTGAATAATCAGATGGATGCTTATTAAGTTTTCTTGAGCGCCAAAAGTTTATCACCCCTGTTTAATATTTTTGGGGTTTTTTTTAATCTTTAAAATTTGTATTGGTTTTTCAAGCATAAAGAAACAACCATATATCCACATACAAATTTCAACAATAAGGCTGAGAACCACAAACAGTACCATTTCAGAAAAACAAGCAAAACAACAACTCTACATACCTCCTTCCCCCCAGACAGCAGCCTGTTTAATGTTTTTATCACCCCTATTTCATGTTTTTCTGCAACCATTGGCTAGGTTTACTAGAAGTTCGGGAATACCTAGATATGTCCGAGTTTATCTGGCTCTCACAACTCCCCCACCTACCTCCTCACCGGGCCGGGCCACTGTAATCGAATCTTCGAGTAGCCGGCAGCAGCAATGAGGTAAACCGCCTCTCTGCAAGTCCTTCCTGCCCTGCCTGCACAGGAACAGGAAGTAACTACAAAGAGGTGGCTTCTGGGGCAGACTGGCGGTAGCAGGCTTACCTTGTTGCTACCATCAACTGCCTGAAGATTAAATTACAGTGGTCAGGCCAGGGGAGGAGGAGGTAGATGGGGGGAGTCAGGAGCTAGAGAGGTTGTGAGGGGAAGCAGCGTCAGAGGAGAGGGAAGAAGCAGCATGAAGGGAGGGAAGAAGGGCTGGAGAAACAGCATGAAGGGAGGGAGGGCTGGAGAAATAACATTGAAGGGAGGTAGAGAGGGTGGAGGCTTGAGAAACATGGAGGAAGGGAGGCCAGAGAAGCATTATGGAAAGCATGCTGAAGAAAAGAGCATGGAGTGCTAAATGGGAGGGGAGAGACAGAAACAGCAGAAGAGGGGGTTAGAAGAAAAGAGAAGGGCACTCACAGGGGTTGGAAGGAGGGATAGAGGAAAAGAAAGAAAGAAGCACTCACAGGAGAGGGAGTTTGAAAGGGGAGAGAGAAAAACTCCTATGGGGGAGGAGGATTGGAGGAAGAGAGAGAGGCACACTAAAAGGGTACAGAGGATGGGAAGGGGGACCAAGGAAATGGGTGAGTAGGAGGTTTGTCTTCACAAATATGGTAACCCTACTGTTGGCTGAGCTGAGTAGGGGATTGATGTTTAAAGATTTTGTGCAAATGAATGATGTGCAATTGTTTATCCCATTGGGATGGGACCACATAAAAGTACTAGCTAATTTTCACAGGGGGATGAGGAAATGATTTGGCATTCTGTTCTAGAATGGTGGTGTATAGAAATAACTAGTTCATGTTGTTTGGTGGTATCAGTCTATAAATCAGGCAAAAGGATTTTTTTTCATCAGTGGGAATTTTAATTGTATGCTACCAAAAGAAAGATCTACAGCTCTTCAAATAAATATTGTGTGGGTCTACAGACACTTCCATACCCAAGTAACATGGACTAGCAGGCATCTGAGGAAGATAATTGCATATTTCTTCCCTTAAAAATTGTGATGCTTTGTTGTTGTTCTGAAAACAGACATCATGACAGATGGTCCTTGCAGTTTGATTATTTTTTCAGTTCTATAAATGGAATAGGATAGCATATCAGATAGTATAAAAGTCTATACAGTTTCATAGATGTTATTTATATAAGTACATATAAGGAATGTATGCTTGAAAGTTCTAATCAAAATAATTTTTACACTCAAGTATCTACTTGAACATTTGAGAATGTGACTATTAGCAGCTATGCTTACTGTTGAAGTGGCTCAGTAAGTGGAAAAAGGTGACAGTGCTTGAAATTCAGACAATTCTGATGATGCACATGATGAATTTGTTCTTGTAGTCCTTCCATTCATAAATACTGAAAATACAGTTGGTTAAAAAGCAGCACTCTTCAGTCAAACGTAGGGATTAGGAAAATTAAGATGACAGGATAAGTCTTGCGTTCTTATTTGTTTGAACTAGTTTGAAATATTTTATCCCCCACCCCACCCCCACAAAAAAACTTTAATTTCATGTAATTTCTAGAAGAATTCAGCATGCAGGATTCTACAATCGTAAACTTGTACAAAATGGATTTTGGAGTAAGAGAAATACTGTTCGGAACTAAATTTAAGAATTTGACAAAATTTCCATTTTTGTCTGTTACCGTATTTTTTGTTCTATAGAATGCACCCTTCCATAAGACGCACCCCCCTGTAGAGGAGGAAAAACCAAGGAAACAAAATTCTGCACTGCCCTGCCCTGTACCCTGTCTAGTGGTGGTGGTCTAGTGGTAGGTTGGGATAGGATGAAAGGCAGGCCTAGTGGTAGGCAGCCGGGGCCCCCGCCCCCCGGGCAGATCTAGTGGTTGGCAGCCCCCCGTACCAGGCATAGCAAGTCCATGCAGATGGCCCTGGTCACTGTCTGGACATCTTTATATGCCTCTTCCTCCCACCCCCCGATCCTCAAATTGCACCTTCTGGCGCAATTCTCCAGGTCCTCAGTCTTGTCCCACAGAGCTTTCTCATTCTTTTGTACTGCAGTCGCATCTTCCGCCACCTCATCTAGCCGAGTCTCCACCATCTCATGTCTATTCTGCAGGACTGCTATCTCAGATTTAATATACGAGACTGCTTGCTTTAAGTAAGAGCGCATAGAGTGCAACTCCTTTCATCTCTTGCATCAGCCCCAACAGAGCACTCCATATTTTGATCCGCGGCGTCCTTGTATTCTATCAGCACCACTTCTACCACGCTGCATCTAGAGCCCCCCCCCCCCCCCCTTTTACTAAACTGCACTAGCAGTTTTTATCGCCAGGAGCCACGCTGAATGCTGTTGCGAACAGTTTTTACATTATTATTTTTACATTTGTGGCCCATACTTAGACCGGACTCTGGAAGAAGAACGTTCGTCACGACCAAAACATGGCTCATGTCGGGTATATGCCACTATTATACTGTGTATTTCGTGTCATTGTACAGCAGTGGTTCCCAAACCTGTCCTGGGGGACCCCCAGCCAGTCAGGTTTTCAAGATATCCCTAATGAATATGCATGAGAGAGATTTGCATACCTGTCACTTCCATTATATGCAAATCTCTCTCATGCATATTCATTAGGGATATCTTGAAAACCTGACTGGTTGGGGGGTCCCCCAGGACAGGTTTGGGAACCACTGTTGTACAGTATATTTTATTGTGTTTTCCCTGCACCATTCTGTGAAATAAATCGTATAACAAGATACAAGTGCCACATTCTTTTATCATTTTTGTTTCTCATTCCCAGTAATCCAGGGAGACTAAGAAAGAAAGGGGGGGCAGGGAGACAGAAAGAAAAGGGGGCAGGGAGACAGAAAGAAAGGGGGCAGGGAGACAGAAAGAAAAAGAAAGAAAGGGGGCAGGGAGATAAAGAAAGAAAGGGAGCAGGGAGACGAAAGAAAGGAGGGGCAGGGAGACAGAAAGAAAGAAAGGGGGAGCAGGGAGACAAAGATGGGGGCTGGGAATGGAGTGTGTTGGGTTGCAAGGAGAGAGGAAGAAAAAGTTGGACTCATAGAATGGCAGAGATGTTGGTTGGGGAATGGAAGAGAGGAAGCATGCAGGTCTGAAGGAGAGGAAGCATGCAGGAGGCAGAAAGAAAGGAATAAATATTGGATGCACAGTCAGAAGAAGAAAGTGCAACCAGAGACTTGTGAAATCACCAGACAACAAAGGTAGGAAAAAATGATTATATTTTTAATTTAGTGATCAAAATGTATCCTTTTTGAGAATTTATATCTGCTGTCTATATTTTGCACTAAGGCCCCCTTTTACTAAACCACAATAGTAGTTTTTAGCACATGGAGCCTATGAGCATCAAGAGCAGTACAGGGCTTTCAGCGCAGCTTCCTGCGCTAAAAAACGCTATTGAGGTTTAGTAAAAAGAGAGGGGTATATTTATCTATTTTTGTATAGTTGTTACTGAGGTAACATTGCATATTTTAAAGCCATCTGCCCTGACCTCTTTGAAAACCCCCGAATATAAATGATAATTAATATTTTCTCTGCGTACAATGTGCTTTGTGTTTTAAATTTTATTGTTGGTGGATAATTTTGACTGGGTCATTTTAAAAGTACCTCGCAAGCCAAGAAAGTGTGTACTAGTTTATATAATTACTAGTCTTTAAGCCCGTTACATTAACGGGTGCTAGAATAGATGTGTGTGTCTTTATTTCTTTCTTTTTCTCTCTCTCCTCTTGACCGCTTTCTGTCTCTCTCTTTCCTTGGCTGTCAACCATCACCCCTTGCCTGTTCCACCTGTCCAGCAGTAGGCCTTCTCCCTTCCTTTTACCTCCCCCTGTCCAGCAGCACTCCTTACCTGCTCCCCCTGTCCCTCTTCCCTGCTCCCCCTGTCCAGCAGCACTTCTTCCCTGCTCCGCAGTCATTATTCCCTGCACACCCTGTCCAGCAGCACTTCTTACCTGCTCCCCTGTTCCTCATCCCTGCTCTGTCTGTCCAGCAGCACTCCTTCTTTTCTCCCCCTGACCCTCTTCCCTGCTCCCCCTGCCCAGCAGCACTCCTTACCTGTGTCTCTTTTTCTCCTTAGTGTTTTGTTATTTTTTTTTCAATCTGTCTCTTTAGCCCCCTGTCCTTCTGTGAGTGTCTGTGTGTCTCTGTCGTTGTGCACTGTTGTTTGGTTTTTTTTAAAATCTATGTTTAGTTCCTGATCCCCTCTGTTTCCATGGCAAGCATGTTCGCGGATGTGAGGGCCGTTTTGTGGTGCCGGATCTGGCGGCGCTATGTAAGTCGGAAGACGGGCCTCAGCGTTTTGTAGGTCCGGATCTGGCGTCTCCGTGTAGGGCGGAAGCGGGAGGCGGGGCCTCAGCACCGGCCGGGCGGCTTGCACCGCCGGCCCCCAGTAGCTCGAGGCCAGCGGCGAACATGGCTTGCGTTGCATGGTGGAGGAGGAACATCGGTGATGTACAACCTGCGCATGCGCACTAAAAAAAACGCGACAGATCAGGGAACACGATTTTTTTAGTGCGCATGCGCATCCTACCATTTTATTATATTAGATTTTTCCAAACACTACCTGTGTATGCAAAGTGATTATGACATCCTAACTTGCCTTGTCTGAAGGATACTGAAATGCTAGTTGGAGATTTAACCTAGTTATTTGGCTTTTCACTTTTAACATGTGATGTACTAAATTAGAGCTTTACGGAAGTGAAAACTAGGTATTATGTATAAATTGTAACAGTCACAGTCAGACCTAATAAAAGCAAAATAAGAAGACAGGACTGTGGGCAAAGGGAGTGCTAATCGGGCAGGGGGCTGGGGAAGCTTTGAGGATGATTTGCTTTGGGGCTGGGGAAGCTGAGAATTGGGCAGGGGAGCTGGGGAACCTGAGAATCGGGTGGGGGGGGGGCTGGGGAAGCTGTGAATCCATGTTTCTAACAAATTTTACAGTTGCGTTATAGTTTGGATGTTCCTATTTTTGACATGATATTGCCTTGGTTAAATAAAATGTTTAAACTTAAAAAGCTGTGTCATTGAAAGTAAATCGAATTGAAAAAGCGATTCAACAGGG
Source organism: Geotrypetes seraphini (assembly GCF_902459505.1). Classification (NCBI taxonomy): domain Eukaryota; kingdom Metazoa; phylum Chordata; class Amphibia; order Gymnophiona; family Dermophiidae; genus Geotrypetes; species Geotrypetes seraphini. The sequence goes on from NC_047086.1 coordinate 292,259,123, forward strand.
CAAATCGAAATTTTTTTTTCCTGAATCAGGCAGCACTAGTATCAACACCTCCTTTCTTCTGCTGGTTACACCTCTCTCTATACAGCTTAGCATCTTTCTGGCTACAGCCACCGTCTTGTCACACTGTTCAGTTGCCCAGCACCTCAGACACCATCACCCCAAGGTCTCTCTCCCATCTGTGCATATCAGCCTCTCATCTCCCAGCACATGCATCTCCCTCAGATTTCTACTCCCCAAATGCATCACTCTGCACAGAATTTTAGTTACCAGACATTAGACCATTCTTCCAACTTTTGCAGATCCTTTTTCATGTTTTCCACTCCCTCCAGGGTGTCCACTCCATTACAAATCTTGCTATCATCCACAAAAAGGCAAACTTTTCTTCTAACCCCTTGACAGTATTGCTCACAAACATATTGAACAGAATCGACCCACCCCAGTACTGATCCTTGATTCACTCCACTACTATCCTTTCCTTCCTCCTAGCAAATTCCTTTAACCACCACTTTCTGGCATCTGTCTGTCAACCAGTTTTTAATCCACTTTGGGTCCTAGCTTCAGCCGGTCAAGTTTGTTCAAGAACCTCCTATGAGGAACCGTGTCAAAGGCTTTGTAAATTATATCCAGTGCACTTCCTCTCTGGTCACCCAGTCAAAGAATTCAATCAGATTCATTTGGCACAATTTACTTTTAGTAAAGCCATGTTGTCTTGGATCTTATAACCCATTAGATTTTAGGAATTTCACTATTCTCTCCTTCAGCAAAGCTTCCATTATTTTTCCAGTAACCGAAGTGAGTCTTACTGGCCTGTAGCTTCCTCCTTCATCTTTGCAACTACTTTTGTGAATAGGAACCACATCTGCTCTTCACCAATCACATTGGACCACTCCTGTCTCCAGGGATTTATTGAACAAATCTTTAAGTGGAGCTGCCAAAACCTCAGCTCCCTCAATATCCTTTATTTATTTATTTGATTTTTTTAACCCACCCTCCTCAGAATGCTCAGAACGGATTACAATATTACATAGGGTTAGAGCAGCGGTCTCAAACACTCAGCCCACGGGTCGCATGCGGCTCTCCAGGTGCTCTTTCACAACATCAGAGAGGCTTCAGGCGCAGATCTCGCGAGGAGCCGCCACCCGCGGCTTTGAACGGAACGATCAACTGAGCCGGCCAGACACGCTACTGCTCCAAAAGGAAGGGAAGGGGGAAGAGAAATGGTTCTGCTGCATAGGAAAGGGGGACTCTAGGGAAATGCTGCTGCTGCTGTTGTACAGGGAAAAGGAGAGGGAGGGAAAGGGGAAGAGAAATGCTTCTGCTCCACAGGAAAGGGGGAAGGGAAATGCTGCTTCTGTTGCTGCTGCACCCAATTGGGGAAAGAGAGGGAAGGAAGACAAGGGAGAGGAGAGGAACAAGAGAAGCCAAGTTCATGGGAGGGAGGGAAGGAAAGGAGATATCAGACCATGGAGGGGGAGGGAGAGATGCCAGTGCATGGGGGAAGGAAGGAGGGAGGGAGAGAAAGGAAGGAAAGAGATGCCAGACCATGGAAATAGGACGGAAGGAGAGAGATAGGAAGGGAAGGTAAGACATGGAAACATAGATTTTGAAAAGAAAGCAGAAAAATTGAACATTAAGTTAATGCCAAAGATGGATGTAAGGCAGAAAGTGAAGACGGAGAGAAAAACAGTCAAAGGACAAGAAGGCCCTGGAAACATAGTTGAAAGCACAGAAAATAAAGTCACCAGACAACAAAGGTAGAGAAAATGATTTTATTTTCAATATAGTGATTGAAATATGTCAGTTTTGAGAAAGAAAAGATATTAAACTTTAAATGTGAGGGCTGCAGAAAAAAATAGAGTACTTGGAGGGCCACAGGAAAAATAGTTAATGTCTTATTAAAGAAATGACAATTTTGCATAAGGTAAAACTCTTTATAGTTTATATATCTTTCCTTTTAACTGTTAAAGGAAAGTTTTATAAACTATAAAGAGTTGTACCTCATGCAAAATTGTCATTTCTTTAATAAGGCATTAACTATTTTTTCTGCGGCCCTCCAAGTACCTACAAATTCAAAATGTGGCCCCACAAAGGGTTTGAGTTTGAGACCACTGGGTTAGAGTTAACACTCATAGGGTTACACTAACATAGGGTACTCTGAAGAAAGCCACAGCATGATGGCTGAAACTTCGGTTCTACCTTCTGAAGACACGGCGAGACCCATAAAACAGCAACAATCTTGACGCCAACCGCGAAAGCCTAAGAAAACATGAAACCATTTCATTGATAGTTTCTCAGGAAGAGCATAAAATGAGCAGTGTTGAGTCAGACCAAGGATCCATGAAGCTAAGCATCCTGTCTCCCATAGTAGCCATTCCAAGTCACTAGGAAATGTAGATCCCAAAAATAGCGTCACTCCTTACAGCTCACTTTTCCAGGATAAACAATGGCTTTCCCAAATCTACTTGCTAATAATAGTTTACTGTGGTGTTTTACTCTAAGTACTTTTCACATCCCTTTCAAACCCAACCATGCTAGATGTCATGATAACATCCTCCAGCAAGAAATTCCATGCTTGCTTGTTCATTGTGTGAAAAATGCTTTCTTCAGATTGCTGTAAATCTGCTATATGTCATATTACTATTTGAAGGCATAAATAACCATTCTCTGCTAACCTGTTCCACTCATTCATGATTTTCTAAATTTCTATCATACCCCTTCTCAGTTATTTCTTTTCTGAGCTGTAGAACCCCAACCTTTATATCCTATCTTAATTCAGGAGCCATTCCTTTTACTTTGTGTTAGCTGTCCTTTTCTGGACTATTTTTAGTGCCACTATGGAGTTGATATTTAAAGTGATTCAGCTGGCCAGAAACAGCTCCTGGCTGGGAAAAAAATCACTTATGCAACGCTATTTGCTGATATTCAGCACCATTAGTGCTGCTGAATATCCCCACAGACCATTAAGCTCAAAGCCATCTATTTGGGGACGGTCCAAAGGATGGAGTTGGCACTTATGAGGTTAAGTGCTGATATCCAGCACTCAACTTCCTCCATTATCATTTTTTTTAAACAAATGACAATAGGCTTGACTGAATTCTCTTAAGATCACCAAGAGTGTATCTAGAACATATCTTAATTTGCAGATGTGTGCATACTATCTCACTTACAATGCTTATGATATGGCCTCCTCGTCTGCAATAGTGGCCATATGTGTGAGAGACTTGGGGAAGATAAGGAACATCTGCAGGGCAGTATATTAGTCTAGCCGATAATATGTTTGGTGTCAAGGTAAAGATTAGTGTCTCAGAGATATTTCAACTTGTCGGATGCGGACTGGAATGTTCTGTCTGCAGAATCGGAAAGAAGTAGGGAGACAAATGGTAACGGAATGCTCAGACAAATGGTGAAGGAACCCTCGAGGGAAAAAGTGATATTGGATCTGGTCCTCACAAACAGAGAGAGTATCTCTAATGTTTAAGTGGATGCTCACCTGGGAAGTAGAGATCATCAAACGGTTTGGTTCGATATAACAGCTAAAATGGAGAGCAGCCACACGATACTTAAAGTCCTAGATTTCAAACGTATGGACTTTAATAAAATGGGAGAGTGCCTGAAGAAAGAGCTGTTAGGATGTGAGGACATAAGAGAAGTGGAAAAACAGTGGTCTAAGCTGAAAGGAGTGATAAAAATGGCTACGGATCTTTATGTGATGAAAATAAATAAAATCAAGAGAAAAAGTAAATCGATATGGTTCTCCAAACTAGTGGCGGAGAAAATAAAGGCAAGAGAGTTGGCGTTCCTGAAATATTTTAAAAAACCTAAGAAGAAGAGTACAGAAAGGACTACTGGGTAAAACTCAAAGAAGCCCAGAGAGAGATACGTCTGGCGAAAGCGGAAGAACAAATGGCTAAAAATGTAAAAAAAAAAAGGGAGACAAACACATTTCTGATATATTCGTGAAAGGAGGAAAATGAAAAATGGAATTGTTAAACTAAAAGGTGCTGGGAACCGATATGTGGAGAGTGATGAGGAAAAAGCAAACGTGCTAAACAAATACTTCTGTTGTGTATTCATAGAAGAAAATCCTGGAGAAGGACTGAGATTGTCTGGCAAAGTAACATGAGAAAATGGAGTAGATTCTGCGCTATTCATGGAGGAAAGTGTTTATGAACAACTTGAAAAACTGAAGGTGGACAAAGCGATGGGACCGGACGGGATCCATCCCAAGATACTGAGGGAGCTCAGAGAGGTTCTGGCATGTCCTATTAAAGACTTATTCAACAAATCTCTGGAGACGGGAGTGGTTCCTGGGGATTGGAGGAGAGTTGATATGGTCCCTATTCACAAAAGTAGTCACAGAGATGAAGCGGGAAACTACAGGCCAGTAAGTCTCACTTTGGTTGTTGGAAAAATAATGGAAGTGCTGCTGAAAGAAAGGATAGTGAACTTCCTAGAATCTAATGGGATCCGAGGCAACATGGCTTTACAAAAGATAAATCGTGCCAAACGAACCTGATTGAATTTTTTGATTGGGTGACCAGAGAACTGGATCGAGGACATATGCTTGATGTAATTTACTTAGATTTCAGCAAAGCCTTTGATACGGTTCCTCATAGGAGGCTCTTGAACAAACCTGAAGGGCTGAAGTTAGAACCCAAACTGGTGAACTGGATTAGAAACTGGCTGTTGGACAGATGCCAAAGGGTGGTGGTTAATGGAAGTTGCTCGGAGAAATGAAAAGTGAGTAATGGAGTCCTTCAGGGTTCGGTTCTGGGGACCAATCCTGTTCAATGTTTTTGTGAATGACATTGCTGAAGGGTTAGAAGGAAAAGTTTGCCTTTTTGCAAATGATACCAAGATTTGCAACAGAGTAGACACCGAGGAGGGAGTGGTAAATATGAAAAAGGATCTGCAAAAGTTAGAGGAATGGTCTATTATCTGGCAACTAAAATTCAATCTGAAGAAATGCAGAGTAATGTATTTGGGGATTAATTATCGGAAGGAACCGTATAGGCTGGGAGGTGAGAGGCTGATATGCACGGACGGGGAGAGGGACCTTGGGGTGATAGTGTCCGAACATATACAGGTGAAAAAATAGTGCGACAAGGCGGTGGCTGCTTCAAGAAGGATGCTGGGCTGTATAAAGAGAGGTGTAGCCAGTAGAAGGAAGAAGGTATTGATGCCCTTTTACAGGTCGTTGGTGAGGCCCCACTTGGAGTATTGTGTTCAGTTTTGGAGACCGTATCTAGCGAAGGACATAAGAAGACTTGAAGCGGTCCAGAGGAGGGCAATGAAAATGATAGGAGGTTTGCGCCAGAAACCGTATCAGGAGAGACTGGATGCCCTGAATATGTAAACCCTAGAGGAATGGAGGGACAGGGGAGATATGATTCCAAACATTCAAATACTTGAAAGGTATTAACGTAGAACAAAATCTTTTCCAGAGAAAGGAAAATGGTAAAACCAGAGGACATAATTTGAGGTTGAGGGGTGGTAGACTCAAGAGCAATATAAGGAAATTCTTCTTTATGGAGAGGGTGGTGGATGCCTGGAATGCGCTCCTGAGAGAGTTGGCGGAGTTCAAAAAAGCATGGGATGAACACAGAGGATGCAGAATCAGAAAATAATAGTAAATATTGAAGAACTAAGACCAGTACTGGGCAGACTTGCACGGTATGTGTCTGAATATGGCTTTTTGGTTGAGGATGGGCTGGGGAGGGCTTCAATGGCTGGGAGGGTGTAAATGGGCTGGAGTGAGCTTTAACTGAGACTTCAGCAGTTGAAACCCAAGCACAGTATCGGGTAGAGCTATGGATTCTTGCCCAGAAATAGCTAAGAAGAAAAAAAAATTAAATTGAATCAGGTTAGGCAGACTGGATGATCTTTATCTGCCGTCATCTACTATGTTACTAAAGACAATCATTTCATCATCCATGAGTTTTTGTGTGTCTTCTGCACAATACTTGCAATTTCATGTACCTCAAAAGCCTTTCAGTAAAAAGCTTTAACAGAATTTCTAGCAGTTTTATCATCAGAGAAAGTGCCATCCCTATTCCATGGCTTCTACCAATGCCAACCAACTCAGTCTTTTGCTCAATGTCAGAGACTGAGGGAGCGGGAAACTCAAACAATTGCCCAGGCAACAGAGTGTGGCACAGTTGTTAAAGCTACAGCCTCAGCACCCTGAGGTTGTGGGTTCAAACCCACACTGCTCCTTGTAACCATTGGCAAGTCACTTAATCCTTCTATTGCTCCAGGTACATTAGATAGATTGTGAGCTCACTGGGACAGACGGAAAAATGCTTGAGTACCGGAATAAATTCATGTAAACCGTTTTGAACTCCCTTGGGAGAATGTTATAGAAAATTGAATGAATGCATAAATAAATAAACTACAGAGCAAGAGTTCAAGTTTCAGTTCCCTCGTTCCATGTCATTTGGTGAAAGTGTAGGGGATTAGGGGAGAGATATGGAGGCAGTCTAGTACAGCAGTATTAGGTGAGAGACATTTCAGGGGAGTCCCCTGCTTTGCAGAAAGGGAATCCCCAATTGAGCTGGCACTCACCACTAGGATAAGTCCCAGCATATTATGAGGGTGGAGGCCAGCATTTATTCCTCGTGGCTAGCTCCAATTTCAGGTGACTGCAGGAAGACTGTTTCAGCTGCATATGAAGGTTTCAGTAAAAGCCCTGGAGGTGACAAGTTCTTACAGTAGTCAGAAGTTGTGCTGACGGGATCTGTGGCATATTATGGCTTGCACATGTACCTCAAGGGCCATCTATGGAACACAGGATTCTGGTGGGGGCTTCAGGAAGAAGTGCCCAAGCTGTTTAGCTCTACAGTTTATGAGTGAGAATACATTTGCTACGCCTGGTTCGCCTCTCCTAACACCCACAGTTCTGCTTGGGTCATGAGTAGTTGAACTGGGGCTCTCAGACTTGCAGATTTCTGGGTTGAGATTAAACCAGATTTAAAAAAAAAAAAAAGTTCCTTTTCATTATGGTAGCTTCTCCTGGCCCTCTATCTGTGCACCTGTATTGGTTTGAGACAAGCTGGCTGTAGTTACACTTAAGATATGGAATCCTAGTCAGATCAGCAGTTACCTTGGGGCCATCTTGCATCAACTCCATCTCTCTTATCTGTACCTTTCTCTACTGCAAACTCCAGACTATGTTTCTTCTCCCCCTTGCTACACCATATACCTGGAACAGACTGCCTGAGTCAGTACATCAAGCTCCATCCCTGGCAGTATTCAAATCTAGACTAGAGAATGACAAGGGGACAAATTTTTCCACGTCCCTGCGTGAACTCATTTTCCCGTCCCTGCGGGAACTCATTTTCCCGTCCCATCCCCACGATTTCTTTTCCTGTCCCTGCCCCATTCCCGCAAGCTCTGTCCACATCTGTACAAGCCTTAAATACTTTAAAATCTTAAGTGTTCGAGGCTTGTGCTGTTAAGGCAGAGCTTACAGGAGTGGGTCAGGGACAGCAACAAAATTCGCAGGGATGTGGAAATTAAGTTCCTTCAGGGACAGGGTTAAATTTGTCCCTGTGTCATTTTCTAATCTAGACTAAAAGCCCACCTTTTCAATGTTGCATTTAACTCCTAACTCCCACTCACTTTTATATTATTCATGCTTGAGAAACTCCCTAACCCCCCCCCCCCCCACACACACACACACACACCTGTCCTGTTTGTCTGTTTGATTATATTGTAAGCTCTACTGAGCAGGGACTATCCCAGAGAAATAGAAGCACCAACCACTTTTCTTCCTAATACCACCTTGGAACCAAGTACTCGGCTAACCACTAATGACTGCAACAGACTCTTATCTACCTTATGACATCTTATTGAATCCTCTAGCTCTCTAGTTGTAAATATTCTCCCCTTAAAGTTCACTCAGTGTACCTCCAGCATCTCCGCTGAGTTGTGCCAAACTACCTTTTAATTGCATAATACGATATCTATCTCAAAGAATCCCAAAGGTCTTAATGTATCTCTAATACATCCTTGAACTGTAATGACTATCCATACCTGTACTGTAATGCATATCTAATTCTCCAATTGTACTGTAAGTCACCTTGAACCTCTGTAGGCATAGCGTGACTCATAAATTCCATATGAGATTAGATTAGACTTGAATGTTTTAATGTACCATATCATACCAACTCTTGTATCCTGCAAATGTCAGCTAGGAATCATTGCGGTTTACACAATATTAGAATTGCTACAGAGACATAGATATTATAGAGATTGCTTGGAAGATATCATGCAGGGGACTGCATGGGAATGGGTCAATGCATTGAGGAAAAAAGGTGAGTTTTCAGTGCTTTCCTGAATTGGAAGTATGTGGGTGTTTGTCGAAGACTGCCAGATTAGTAGTAGAAATGTGCGCTCACAACAGAGATGATATCCCCAGTCATATACACCATTCTCCTTCCCCTTCTAAGACAGAGCTGATAGCCTAATTACAGAACTGAGGTATCCTGTTGGGATGTGGGACTTGTGTGAATATCGCTATGTAACATGATTTTTGTTTCTGTTATATAATGTAATTTCCTAATTGTTCATGCCTAAAAAGTATACAAAATGTTTGTTTTTCCCATAAAACTTTGCTTTTATGACCAGGATAGTCAAATTTTACAGTTTACCTTTTGAAAAAGTGAAAACACTGAATTTTCATCTTTTCATTCTATAAAGTCATAAAAAGCAACATATGAATCGTAATTAACATGTATTTATATTGAAGCTATATAAAGATGACCACAAAAGATTTAGAAGTGAATAGTTTTTTGAGATTTGCGATTATATTGTAAGTCACTTTCATGAATCGGTACCCTGATGTCTTCCATCATGTTCTCATTATATTTGTCCTTGGTACTGGTGTTCAAAGTCCTGTATATCCTGGTGAAGGCACTCATCTTGCTCCTCTGCATATGCTCCCATATTCTCCTTGAATGTGTCAAAATGAGCATCAAGGACATGGACTTTGAGAGACATCAAACAGCCCATTTTACTGTAATTCTTCACCATATTCACAACCAACTCTATGTAATTTTTGGCCTTGTGATTACCCTGGAAGCTCTGAACCATTGTGACAAACCTGTTCCAATCTGCTTTCTCCTTCCTAGCTTCTTGGGTTATTCCTTGCACTCCAGGATCTTCTTTATCTGTGGTCCAATGAAGATGCCATTTTTGACCTCAGACAGATTAGGGAAGATATATTGAAGGTACTTGAAGGCTGTTGACTCCTTATCTAGGATTCTAACAAATTGTTTCATTAAGTGCAATTTGATGTGCAGTGGTAGTATCAGTGCTTTCCAAGGGTCCACCAGTGGTTTCCATTTGACGTTTTGTCCCCACAGAGAACTCTGTCCACTGTGGCCAGTCCTACCTTTGGTAGAGTGCCTTTGTGTCCCTGCTGTCCCAAAAAGCAGATATAGCAGGGAAACTTTATAAAACCGCCTTGGAGATCCATTAGGAGTGCCATTTTGAAGCCTTCCTGTCACTCTTCATACTTCAAGTCACCTAGAAAGGTTGAGGTGCACTGAGTGATCCAATGAAAGAGACAGATACTTCTTTGCGTTATAGAGCAGCACGACTATGATGCTCCTGGATGATCTGTCAATGAAAAGATGCCACTCTTTCAGATTACAGGTGATTCCAATTGCCTCAAACAGATTGGTCACATTGTGGCAGAAGCAGAGCCCATCTTGATGAGTGGAGGAGGATAAAGCTTGGTAACGCTTCCTCTGATCTGTGACCTTCACACTTTCATCCAACAAGTTCCACTACTTGAGCCTAGATTTCAGAAGCTTGGCATTGGACTTGGTGAGACCAAGATCTCTGATCAAGTCGTTGAGGTCTTTTTGGTTTCTGTGGTATGGGTTTATCTCATCAGCTGCACCACTGATATTGTAAAACTGGATCTACAACTTCTCTTGCACTCTCTGACTTCTCTCTTCTGAAGACAGCTGCACTCTCTCTGGAGGAGTTCAGGGCAATGTGACACTGGGGTGAAGGATGAAGGAATGCCCGAATATGTGACTGTAGATGCATGCTTGCCAGTTTGATGTTTGGAATAGTCTACCAAGCTGAAGTAGTAGTTGCTTGAGTGGTCATTGGGTTCCTTCCAAATTCTTGGGATAACCAACTTCATGGCTCTCTTTTCCCCTAAATACCTTCCTGTAGAAGAACAAAATGAAATTCTAATAATGAAAACAATAACTTTTTCACCTATGACTAATGTGTACAAGATTCTCGCATTTAAAATTTCATTTAAAATTTTAAAATGTAAATATTTTTAAAAATTGAACATTCTAACAAACTTTATAGCAGAATATTCTGCCTTCCTAGTGAGAAACAAAATTGTCATACCTTTGAGAGGTTTTCTTTTTGTTTTTTTTTGCAGTGCTTGCATGTGAAGTGAGGTACCCAAGGTTTGTCTTGATCCCCAATAGGCATTGCACATCTTAGTTGATGCTTCTATGGAGTACTTTTCCCTCTTATCTTGATAAATTTGCCGCATACATAGCAAAATGCAGCTGCCAGATGTTAACAGACTCTATGCAGATATGTTACCACTTTGAGGTGGTACTAAACTTGGCTGATGGCCTTAAAGTCTCTATAGTTATACTACTATTTTATAAAAGTTTTAGAAAGTTTTTGAATTTACTCTAAGGGTCCCTTTTTCTAAGGCCTATGGTCAAAATTAGGGCAAAAAAGATACATTTCACAGTATCAATGTTCTGGTCACAAAAGCAAAGTTTGATAGTCTACATCAGGGGTGTCCAATGTCGGTCCTCGAGGGCCGCAATCCAGTCGGGTTTTCAGGATTTCCCCAATGAATATGCATGAGATCTATTAGCATACAATGAAAGCAGTGCATGCAAATAGACCTCATGTATATTCATTGGGGAAATCCTGAAAATCCGACTGGACTGCGGCCCTCGAGGACCGACATTGGACACCCCTGGTCTACATAATCTGTTCAGTTTGATCTGAGTAGTGCCTTTGACCTTGTAGATCATAAAAAATTGTTGGAAAGCCTGGATAAAGTTCTAAATTGTTTCCGAGGTTTTCTTTTTTCATGTAGCTATCAGGTGTACTCTAATAACGACTGTTCCTACAGCTGGAGTAATCAATGTGGTGTCCCGCAAGGCTTCCCTTTGTCTCCTCTTTAATGTTTACCTATCTTCCTTGGGAATCAAACTCTCTGAATTAGGGATTAAGTTGTTCAATTACGTCGACGACATAATTGTTTTGATCCCAGTTTCAACGTCACTCAGATCAGTCATATAATATCTGACATTTTTTCAATAATTGAACAGTGGATGGCCGAATATAAACTAAAACTCAACCAAGAAAAGACAAAATTTTTATATGCTTCCCCATCTCAAACCACCGTTGAAACAACATTAACAGCAAATGCAATAATTTATAAAGTTCTCCCTATTATTAAAATCTTAGGTATTATTCTGGATTATAATTTAACAATGAAAAATGCCCTGGTGCGCAAATGTTTCCATAATTTATGGAAACTGTGTACCATAATATCATATTTTGTCGTTTCATCATTCAGATTGCTTGTTCAATCCCTGATTTTGAATCAGTTAGGTTATTGTAACATAGTTTACCTGGCTAGTACTCCAAAACATTTTCAGAGATTACGTATAATTCAGAATGCAACTGTCTGCTTGATCTTTGCATTAAAAAGATCACATTACTCCATTTATTTGTGAGCTGCATTGGTTGCCAGTGGAAGCTTAGGTGATGTTTACGCTCGATTGCATCTGTTATAAACTACAATTCGGTCTTATTCCTAGCTATCTAGTAGAGTCTTTTACTTTTGTTAGTGTAAAGCATTCAAGACAATCAGTTACATTCTTCTCATTTCCTTCTGTCAAAGGATGTCAATATAAGAAGTACCACCAACGTCTTTTAGCGTATCAAGCAGCCTCCTGGGATAAAGATTTAAATTCCTTGATTCCCACTGCTGGGTTGTATCAGCATTTCTGGAAAAACTTAAAACCTATTTGTTCACTAAATTCTTAGGTAATTTACTTTATCCATCTTGAATGTCTCCTTACCTTTGTAAACCGCATGGATCTTTCCTGTTATGCGGTATAGAGAAAGGCTTTTATGTTATGTTATGATAGCCATTTTCTATACTTTTGTGGCACAGGTAATTAAGAAATAACATTTATTATTTAGGGACAAAACAAAATAACATTTTGTTTCATAGTGTATTCAGTGGAATTTTAGTTTTTTCTAGAAAATGTTAGGAACGTATTCTGTTGTAGGTGCTGACAGATTACATTACACATGACTGATTCCCTTCTCTTTAGAGAACATATGCTAACTAAACAGGTTTGCTCTCTAAAGTCTTGGCTTTTGATACAGAATGGATTTGTTTTTGTGATTCTTGTCTAAAACATTCATTTTATTAATCTGAAATTTTGTTCTGTTTTCTTGCAAGACAAACTTCAGCTGATTTTTATTCCAATACAGGTTACAATTACAGTATCTGGAAAAGCTTAACAATCTGGTTTATTAATTTTTGCTTAGTCTGCCATCTCAGTAATATAATGGTGATAAAGTACATGTTATGTAATATACACTTTGGAAAAGTTCTGTTTATTTTTTTTTACACATCGTTCTGATAAATCTGAATAGTATTTTATTATAGGTTTGAAATACTTATTTAAATGTTGCTTTTCTTGCTTTTGGTTAGGAGCGCTTCTCTTGATGTGGAACCAATATATACCTTCAGAGCTCACAGGTAATTAAATGAACTTGAATATATATATGCTTAATAGCTTCACTTCAGATTTATAATTGCACACAAGTTGGTGTTTGTGGAATAACTGGTCAGAAATTTTTATTTTTCTATTTACTACTTCTATGTTGTATCACATTACTTCTAATTACAGTGCATTAAAATTCACTGTAATGAGATGTAGTGCAGTTCTAGCAAAGAGTATTGATGTGGGCCAGATTCTTTAAATGACACCGTTATCGGCAGCCACCTTAAAAAATCGCATGTTAATCACGCAACAGTGCCATTTTGAGAATTGCAGCTACATGAAAGGTAAGCGCCAGAAATATAGGGCAGGGTTTTAAAAGCCTACATTTCTGGCACCTACCTTTTACGTGAATTGATTCTAAGGAGTCACCTAATGGTGCCTAAGCCACTTCTGGCGTTAACCATGCCTACAGTGACCTTAAGTGTCACAAGGTGCCTCCTTAGACAGGACAATGGCGCTATTTGGCGCTGTCAGTTATTGCACTAATTGAACCAATTAAGTTAGATGACGATAGGGTGCCTGTTGCCATCTAACGGCACAGTTTTGAGAATCCAGGTCTGTATAGATTTTGATACTACTCAAAGAATCAAGCAAAAAAATACTGCAGTACATAAACTCTCCAAACACAAGTAGAACCTCAGATATCAGGTACTTATGTTTTATTTTTTATTTGTTTTATTTTCTGACTCTTCTAAAGTTACAAAACAATTTACAAAACGCATGTACTGCAGTGTTCTCCCCAGAAAATTTTTCCAGCTGGGTGGCATGAAAAAGTAGCCAGGTGGGGCGGGACGGGGAGATTTGGTGGTGGGAAAATTAAATGTGCATTATTTTTATTAGTTAATTATTATTAATTATTTTCCAGTGCTCAGGTATTGTTGGCTGTTTTCTTTTAGCCTCTTCATCACAATTTAGGGGAAGGATAAAAAGTTGGTTACAGCACAAGTAGTGACAAATCGGCATTATCAACAACAGATATTGATAATGTTGCTTTGTTCAGCACGTTATTCAGTGTGGAGAGGTGAGGGAGGCAGGGATGGGTCAGTCGGCCCTAAAATTTGCAATTTTTTCCATATTGGCAGGCAGGCTCTGCCCCTAACTCCGGCAAATATTGAGGGAGAAGTGTACTATGGGATGTATACTAGATTGTCCAGGTGATTTGCTACTCTTTAGCCTGTCAAATTGCCTCCAGGCTTTCAGAGATTTGTTTCAGTTCCTATGACTCATCACTTAATGCAACAGGCTGAAAAGCTTTACCCTGGGAGATAGGAGATTCTTTTTTCCAACTCTACACTCCACTCCTTATACCTTCTTTGCACATCCACCTCAAATACCCTCTCCTTTCCCACAGCACTCTTCTAAACACCCTCCTTAGACATAACCCATCTACTAACTCACATCCTGCTGCATACCTGTACACACTAGCACCTTTTTTTGTCCCTAACACATACATAGCCCATCTCAAAAAACTCCACTGTACTGCTGCCCCCAGAAACCCAATGTATAAATAAGAACAGCCATATTAGGTTAAACCAATGGCCCATCTAGCCCAGTATACTTTTTGCAACAGTGGCCAATCCAGGTCACAAGTACCTGGTAGAAACCCAAATAGCAGCAACATTCTATGCTACTGAGTCCAGGGCAGTGGCTTCCCCCAGGTCTGTCTCTATAGCAGACTATGGACCTTTCCTCCAGGAACTTGTCCAAACCTTTTCTAAACCCATCTACGTTAAGTGCTGTTAACACATCCTCTGACAATGAATTCCAGAGCTTAATTATTCTTTGAGTGAAAAACATATTTCCTCTTTTTTGTTTTAAAAGTATTTCCATCCATGTCCCCTCCTCTCCCTGTGGGCCTAGCATCCATGTCCCTTCCTCGCCCCCCCCCCCCCCACCTGTGATCTAGCATCCATGTCCCCACCACTCCTCCATGCAGATCTGGCCTCTCTCCTATCGAACCCCCCCCCCCCCCTCATGAGAGCTGACATACCTGCGGGCTTCCCAAGGCAGCAGTAATGGTAGTGGCCAGCCAGCAGAGGCAGTGCTGTGAAGTGGCTGCTTGCGGCTGCCGGGCCTTCCTTCTGCCACTTCACCAATCTACAAGAAGTGACACAGCAGAAGGAAGGCCCTGGTGGGACTGGTTGCAAACAGCCTGGTGATAGGGCTGCCTCTGCCAGCTGACCACCACCACTGCTGCTTCTTTAGGAGGCTCCCAGGTATGTCGGCTCTCGGGGCGGGGGGGGGTTCAGTCAGTCAGTCGAAGAGTTGGTCAGGACAGAACAGAAGGTCTGTGCAGAATTCTATGCGAATGGGAAATTCTGTGCAAATTCTGCGCTGTGCAGTTGCACAGAATTCCACTAGTGTATTCTTTGAACCTTTTCTAATTACGCTTTATCTTTATTAAGATAGGACAACCAGGACCAAAACGCAATACTCAAGGCGAGGTCACATCATACAGCAGTACAGACCTTATAATATTTTCTGTCTTATTTGCCATCCCTTTCCTTAGTAGTACATAGCATCCCAGCTGCCCCATTTCACAAACCCTCATACATTATCCTAAATACCCTCTACACATGCTCCTGCTCCAGATTCCCATATCCAAGTTCCATACATACTCTCACACCCTTTTGCTCTCTAAAGCATTGAAAACAGGACAGTCTTCACTCTATAACAAGCAACATGGTAGGCAACCGCACAACAGATGAAAGCACAGTGCCCGACAAAAGCTCAATGGGATTGGCATGTGGGATCTCTTCATGGAGGTAGTTAGGGGGTGGGCCATTAGTGTGGGCAGAATAGATGGGCAATGGCCCTTTTCTGCCGTCATGTTCTATGTTTCTATGTTTCTAATATGGCACTATAAGGGCCCCATCTTAAATGGGCATCTAGGGCTAAAATTAATTATAGCAATATCACCGGCAGTAAGTAAAAACTCATTTCCTAGTAACTAGAAAACTCAGCACATGCAAAGAAGTCATTGACATTGACAGGACTCCACAAACAAAACTTTAAAAAAACTAAACAAAAGAAACACCAGCTTCAGTATGGTACAAAATTAAATCATTCCCAAACATTTCTTTTGTGAGTTCAAGTTGCCAGTCCAAACCTAAAAATGGGCTCTTGTTCAACCCATGCTAAGGCATCATGAACACAAACACATTAGTTACTTAAAAGATCACGCAATTAACAAGTTGGTTTTAGCCATTAAGGCAATAAAGTGACGGGAAGAGGCGATGCAGTCGCCTTGAAGAAACGTCATGACAGTGAACCGAGATTAGGCCTCAATTCAGTAAAGAGAGAAAGGTTGGGTTACTCACAAAGTTAAGAGACCTCCTTCTCAGGTTTATCGCTCCTAGTGCCATCGAAAATGCGCCTGCGGACGCATTAACTTGGAAGGCACACTTAAACTTACTTTTTCTACCAGGAGCCGGGGACAAGTCTCAGGAAAGACAACGTGACTCCATCTTCCCCTGTTGAAGTGGTCTTGTTCGGAGCGCCCACTTAATCCAAATCCAGACAAAAGCAATCGAATTATACATAAACAATAGATAAAACCCAAACATATTGACAAATTAAAAAACTACAAAAAGCCTAAAATACAAACTGTGCCAGTATGTATTGCCACGAGAATGTATAATAAAAAATGGGGAGTTAGCAAAGCGAAACTGAATACGTCAAAGGCTAGCCTAGGAGAAAATGCCTAAAAGCGAACAATGAGATTGGCCTCTCTGAGGGACCATGGCCAGACTGCCAAGACTAGGGAGGGTACTAGATAACTATAGATAAGACTGCAAAAACGTAAAATCAAACAGCTATCCTAAAAGAAAAGATAAAAAAATGAACCAGTTGGGCTCAAAATAAACCAGCTAGGCTAAAAATGAAAAATGTAAATAAAAACCGCCAGATCTCTTATGGTGAGACACCAGAGAAATCAGTCAAGAAGGGTTAAGAAGGCTAGCTTGAGAAATCATACATCAGAAGAAAAGTTCATTGAAAAAATTGATTAAAACGCAAAAAGCACAAAACAGGATGCCGATCCAAAATCAGAGGCGTGGAGTGGCAAAGGCTAACAGACCGCTGTTCTACAAAAGTGGGAGAGATTTCCAATCTCTCCCGTCACAAGCAACAACCCCCACCCCACCTTAATAGCGGAAGAGATGCACATTCTTTCCTGCTGCAAACAGCAGCCCCCTACAGCGGGAGAGATGCCCACTCTCTCCTGTCTCTCCCATTCTCTCCTGCTGCCATGCACCCCCACTCCCCGAGCCTCCAACGACCCGCACCATCTTCCCCTTCCCTTGATTTGGATAGCTGACTGAAGGGATGCACCGGGGAGGAGCTTGAGGCTGATTGGCCCAGGTTGTTTAAGGCCCCTCCCATAGGAGGGTCCTTAGGCATCTGGGCCAATCAGAGCCTTAGGCTCCTCAACGATGCATAGGGGAAGGGGCCTAAGGCTGACATTGGCCCAAACACATAAGGTCCCTCCCATTGGAGGGGGACTTTGATTGGCTCAGGTTGTTTAAGTCCCCTCCCATAGGAGAGGGTCCTTAAACAACCTGGGGCATCTCAGGTTGCACTGGGAAGGAGAAAGCCCATTTTGAAGAGACGGACCAGCTGGACAGAAGGAGTAGGCATCCATCTGGTCAGCCATCTAAATCAATGCACCGGGGAGGGAGGGGGTTGCGTGGCAGGAGAGAGTAGGCATCTCTCCTGCTGCAGGGTGGGTGTTGCGTGGCAGTAGGGAGCTTGGACATCTCACCCACTGCAGGGGGGGTGTTACATGGTGTCAGGAAAGAGTGGGCATCTCTCCTGCTGCCGGAGTTTTAAACAGTGCTGTAACTGTACTGGCACCCTTGGGCCAGTTGCTGATTTTGTCACCAAAAGCCTACACCATTCATGAAGAATGGCTCGGCGACTTTGAAGAATCCACTGGAGTGCTTATTTCAATATTGAAGAGCCCATTTGCATGGCAGTGTTGGAGACTGCTAGAAAGCTTGCTAAATGCTGAGATAAACCGTTTTGGTAATCTGCCGCTAAAATTCATGCAGGCTAAACCCTTGAAAACCAGTTTAGCAACTTCGTTAAAGTTTTGAGAATCTGGCCCTTAATTGCTTGGCACCTGTCAGTTTGTAGTTTTCTACCTTACACCGATTATAAATCTGAAGAAGTTGGGGGGTAGGGGTTTGCTGTGGGGAGTGGCATCTCATTCCTTGCCTCAGGCAGTAAATTGCCTTGGATTGCCCCTGTGTACAAGTCCAGGGCATACTGAAAAAGAAAGGCTCAGTAATTAAATCTCCATTCTGTAGGCAAAATTATAATACGAGGGAACATGCCTTAATTTTCCTCTACTCTTTCAGTTTACCACTGTGTATTGTGATGCAGGATTTTTATCCTGTAGGAAAAATTTTCTGTGACTAGACTTTACCTTTATCTCACTCCATAAACAATTATTTTCTTCATTTTTTTCATTACTGGATGCTCTCTATTTGAAAGTTCTAGCATGGTTAAAGGTTAAGTTTGCCCATGTCTAGAACAAAGAGAGAAAATAAATTCATGTAAAGGTTTGAGAAATAAATTTCCAAAGCTAGGGATTAAAATGGTTTCATATGGTCCATTTAAGTGCAATCGGATCAATTTTCTCACTGCTACCATGCAAAAAGATTTGCAAGCAGTACCAAATAATTAATAAGGTTTGTTTGCAATTGGAAATAATCACTATTGCGTTTGTGATCTATGATAGTAATTTTTTTTCTTGGTTGGATATCAGGTTTTATCACTGTAGTCTTTTGGCGTTTTCAGAGGTCCAGTGTTGTGTGTGGTAATGAGCAGCAATGGTGAACAGTGTTACAGTGGAGGAACTGATGGTGTTATTCAGACCTGGAATACTCCAAATCCAAATGTGGATCCCTACGATTCTTACGGTAGGTTTGTGTCACAAGGTCAGCTTGGAAAATTTATCACAAGCCCATTAGCCTGTCTTCCATTATCATGATAGAAAAGGGCATGATAGGAAAAAGGATGAGGAAGACAAGACACTGAAGGCTACACTTTTAATGTGTAGTACAGTTTGAAAACTGCCCTGTGCAGAAATACAGTAGTCTGCTCTTCCTTATTACAGTAAAGGTTGTTATCCTGCATGCAGTATAAAATTCAATGAATTTTAAATTTCTTTCCAGGTAGGAGATAGTGCTACTTTTAATAATATGGCTTGTTGAAATTGTATTAGACTATTCTGAATTCTGCTGCTGCTTCAGCTGGCAGGTTCTCAGGATTGGTACCGAAGTAGCATTCATTTATGTGGAAGGCGCACTCAAAAATGATGCTAGTTGATTCATGCAAAACATTTGTGCTAGATTTTGGAGGTTTCTGTGGTGGCCTATGCCTCTGAGCCAGAAGTCTATTTCTACCAGGCCGGATGGGAAGAGGAAAAGGAAATACAATAGAGATGAGGCACACTAAGTAACTGCAAGAAAACATTTTATGGTTCTTTAGTGCCTGTTAGATTTGGATTGAATTGGAAACCCAAAGAAGCACAGAAAAGAATTACAGTCCATTTTAATTTGAATCACACTGTTCATCCTCAGTTACATACACATTAATTGAAGGCTTTAATTCTATACAGAATATTAAAAAAGCCAACATCATATAATTCTTCAATTTTTTTTATATTGAAAAAAAAAGTGTAATTCTTGCAAATGTCAGTTTCTTTCTTTACTTAAAGAATGGCACACAAGAAAAATAGTTATTTGCCAACTTGACACATTTAAAAATCTGTTTTCCTTTAAAATTCTCTAGATGATTGCAATGTCTACTAAAGAGGGTCTGTTAACATTCATCCATCATAAAATGTTTTAGATTTTCTTTTTTTTTTCTCAGCTGTCAGGACTATGCAGTGTTCTGTTATATCTACTCAGGAGTCTATATGTTAGATTTTCAATCCATTCCCATGAACCGGGTTTTACAGAAGTGTATCACTCAGAACTTTCAATACCTCCCATATTGCCACTGGAGTGGAGTGCCCGCTTAATTTTTTCCTTCTGCAAGCAAATTGTCAAGAGATGTTTCTGATCTGCTCTACTTAGTTTTTCTTATTTTCAGTTATAAGTTTGTTTTTTTCTGAGGCTATGGTGCCCTGAGACCCCATATTGGGGATTCTCTGCCTGGGAAAGGGCGCAAGTTCCACAGAGCCGGACTGCAGCTCTCAAGGCAAACCTTTGGGTAGATGTGTGGCACCAGTCTGCTGTGTATCACTTCAGGGCTCAAGGTCTGTTCCCCTGGGAGCCATCTTCTGAAATTTTCAAAGGCTCTGGCATAGGCTGTGGGTGCGTTAAGAACCCTCGGGGTATCAGGGAGCTAGCTATGTATTGCCGCCGCCCCCTCCCCCCAATTGTACTATGAGGTTCCTTTGGAGTGGAAGACTCAGACGGGGGTCGGTCTGAATGGCAGCCCATAGATTTCCTGGTATGGAGTCATTTCTTTGAAGTTGCTGAAGCAGAAAATACTTTCCATTCCTTCCAGCTGAGGGGAAAGCTGGCAGGCGCTTTCACAGAACTGTTAGTACAACCCCATTATTTCCTATGGGAAAATTGTGGGGGAGAGAGGGGGGGTTAAAATCCCCTCATTCAGCATTTTTTTTTTTTTTTTTTCCAGTCTCCACAGGCCATTTTGGTGCGATTCTTCTGGCGGTGGCCATTTCTTTTTTGCTGAAACCTCCATCTGCCTCAAAACCCCTCGATTTTTTTTTTTTCAAAAATAGACAGGGATGGACTCCTCAGAGTGATTGATACAATTTCATGTGAAGTTTGCAGTGGATGGCCGGCGGTGGAGCATCTATATATGGTGGGCTGCAGATCGTGCGAGGGAGGGACTGGTGCCTCGAGTTTAAACCCATCCATATCCTCCAGGGCTGAGGGAACCACTGTGGGTCCAGGAAATGGATAGAAAGTTCTGTCCAGAGCTTGAATTTAACGAAGCACAGATGGTGGATGCCATGGAACTCATGAAAGCCCAGTCAAAGGTTCTGCAAGGTACGTTTATCTCCCCTGCACAAGGCTTCTCCCTGGAATTTGTAAATTTCATGTGGAGAGCATTTATAAGGAGGCCAGGACGTGTGGCACAGCCTGAAAGTACATCGCTGTTAGTCCAGGGAACGTCTTCACTTCCTGTAATTTTTCCACAGATAAACAAGCCGGCCCCCCCATTCCAGTGCAAACTCGGAGTTGGCCTAGCAGGATTGGAGATCAGTCTCCATTCCTTTTTTATCTCAGGGGTCGGGGACAAACCTGGAAGAATTCAGTTCCCTGTTTGGGTCTGACAGCCAAGATGCCTCTCTGGCACTTGACCAGGGGGATGATCCTTTGGTCCACTGGTTATTCAAGTCGGTTTCTATCCATCATTTTATAGCAAATGCTATTAAGGAATTGAAGTTGGAGAGTGCAGCCTTCCACTTCCCAGTGCACAGTCATGAGCGGCTCCAATGCACAAACTTCCTTTTTTTCAGCACATTCGGACATTACTGCCCTAGTTACCAAAAGGTCAATCATGATCGACCAGTAGATCATGAAAGCAGTGCGAGTTGATCGCAGAGCCTATCCTGGGCTCCGTGATAGACTTGCATTGCCTTAATGTTCTCCCTGCTTCCCGAAGTCGTAAACAGGACAGCAGAAGCACCAGGTCCTCCCCCCCCCTCCCCCGACGTCAATTCTGATGTCAGAGAGGAAGTTCCAGGCCTGGCCTGGAACTTCCTCTCCGACATCAGAATTGACATCGGGGGGAATGCTGGTGGGCCCAGTGCTTCTGCTATCCTGTTTACGGCGTCGGGAAGCAGGTAGAACTCTGAACTCGGCGGCAGTGGCTTGGGGGGCCTGTTCTCCGATGGCAGCGGCAGTGGCTGGGGGGAGCAGGAAGAAAGAAAGAAATAAAGGCAGGGAGACAGAAAGAAGGAATGGAGACAGACAGAAAGGGGGGCAGGGAGACAGAAAGAAAGGGGGGCAGGAAGACAGAAAGAAAGAAGGGGGCAGGGAGAAAGAAAGGGCAGGGGGCAAGGAGAGAGGAAGAAAAAGTTGGGGAGGGAATGAGGTCTGGAGGAGAGGATGCATACAGGAGGTGGAAAGAAGGGAAGAAATATTGGATGCACAGTCAGAAGAAGAAAGTGCAACCAGAGACTCATGAAATCACCAGACGACAAAGGTAGGAAAAATTATTATTTTTTTTTCAATTTAGTGATTAAAATGTGTCCGTTTTGAGAATTTATATCTGCTATCTATATTTTGCACTATGGCCCCCTTTTACTAAACCGCAATAGTGATTTTTAGCACAGGGAGCCTACGAGGATCGAGAGCAGCGTGGGGCATTCAGTACAGCTCCCTGAGCTAAAAACCGCTATCGCGGTTTAGTAAAAAGGGAGGAGGTATATTTGTTTATTTTTGTATAGTTGTTACTGAGGTGACATTGTATAAAGTCATCTGCCTTGACCTCTTTGAAAAAACCCCGGAATATAAATGATAATTAACATTTTCTCTGTGTACAATATGCTTTCTGTTTTTTAAAATTTTATTGTTGCTAGATCATTTTGACTTGGTCATTTTAAAAGTAGCTTGCAAACCCAAAAAGTGTGGGCACCTCTGCTCTACCAATGGCAGCAGCTGTTTAATGAGCCGAAAGTAGACACTGGTGGCTCAGGTCACCAAATGAATGGCTCTCCCAAGTGAAGGAGGAGTAATGATGAAAGGTGGACATGGTTTTAAAGAAACAATTTGAAGTTCCAGCTCTGTGAATCAAAGCAGCAATGGCAACTTCATTTGCTGCATGGGCCCATCACACCAGATAGAGACGCAATCCCTCTGTGGAGGAAGATTTCTGCCCCCAGCTAGTGCTAGAAGGGGTGGATTATGTTCAGATACCCTATATGATCTTAGGGTCATGAGCAAGGTATCGGCGTATGCGATCTCTGCTCACGGAATCCTCTAGATCAGACAGTGGGTGGGTAACTCAACATCCAAGGCAACCTTAAGCAGACTGCCTTTTTGGTAAGGGCCTAGACAATCTCATGGCCAGTGTGACGGATCGCTGCCCTGTGTTTCTGCCAGAGAACGGGCCACACCGACCCCCAGGAGGGAGTAAAGGTAATTTTCCCATCATTCTCATCAGTACAACCTGAGTTCTCCACCCAGAGATCTTTCCAAGGTTGCAGACAGCAATTTAGCAACCCCAGATACCAGCTGCTCTCCCATCAACCCACCCTCCAAAAAGTCCCAGTGACCTCAATTTGGTGGCTGCACCTCCACACATTGGGGGGAGGCTGTCGGCATTTTGGAGGGGGTGGAAGAAAATCTCCTTATACCAGTGGGTGCTGGATATCACCCATGTGAGTCAAAAGATTGAGTTTTATCATTGTCCTGTGGATTTGTTCCTTGATTCTCCAGCTGGATAGCCAGAAAAAGAGGTCAAGGTCTGAGCCACAGTTCAAAGGCTGTTAGATATTCAGGCCATAAAACCTGTCCCCGACGACGAATTGAGCTGAGGCAACTGCTCTATATACTTCATTGTGCCCAAGAAAGGCACAGAACACTGGAGGACCCATCTTGGATCTCAAAGCCATAAATGTGTTTCTAAGGATCCCGCATTTCCATATGAAAATGGACAATTCGGTCATTGCAACGGTGACTCCAGGGGAATTTCTTGCCTCTCTGTATCTGACAGAAGCATATCTGCATATTCCCATCTTTATTGGCCACAGGAAATATCTGAGGTTTCATATACTTCAAGAATATTTCCAGTCCATAACCCTCCCGTTTGTATTGACAACACCTCCCCTCCCCCCCTCGTGCGCACTTTCACCAAGGTAATGGTGGTGGTTGTGGCTCATCTCCAAAAGATGGGGATCTAAGTACACCCCTATCTGGACGATTGGCTAATCAAAGCTCTGTCCAAACCGGAGTGTGAATAGGCAGTTCGACAGGTCTTAGATCTACTCCAGCAGTTAGGCTGAATAGTCAGCTTCAAGAAGAGCCATCTAGAGCTGATCCATAGTTTAGAGTATCTGGGCATTCACTTTGACATGGTGCAGTGCCGCATTTTTCTTTCCAATCCACACAAACAGAAACTCGAACAACAAATCATGAATCTCTTAGTGATGCCAATTCCTACTGCTTGGCATTACCTTCAGGTGCTGGGTTCAGTGGCAGCCTCCCTAGAGATTGTTCCCTAGGCCTAGTTTGCAAGGGATATTCAGACATTGTTATTTCCACACTCCTCTGGGCTAAGATGCCTTCTATAATGTCAGCCTATGCCAAAGCTTGGAAGGCTTTTTAACAGTGGTGTAAAAGAGACTGGGTAGAACTGCTGTGAGTTCCCATTCCAGTTGTCCTTGCCTTTCTGCATTCCGGTCTGAAAAAAGGATTTGCAGTAGCTTTCCTCAAGGTGCAAAGTATTAAAGTTTCACTGACAGCTCACCCAGATGTAACCAGATTCCTAAGGGGTTCACTCTGTTTGAGGCCTCTGCTAAGGCATCCTTCCCTGTCGTGAAATCTTAACACCTTTCTAAAGGGTCTCACTAAAGCTCCATATGAGCCACTCAGAGATGCATTCCTTTTGAACTTCACCGTCAAGACTGTGCTCCTGGTGGCGGTCATCTCAAGCAAGACGTATCTCAGAATATCAAGCTCTTTCTTGTAGAGAGCCCTTTCTTAGAATCATAGAGTTAGGTTTAACTCTATGTGACATTCCTTTCTTTCTTCCAAAAGTTGTATCAGATTTTTACTTCAACCAGGAGGTTCGTCACCCTGTTTTTCAATCCACAGGCTTGGACAAGCAGGATAAGATATTGCAGAAACTGGATGTGTGGAGTTTTACTTCACTACTTGGAAAAGACCAGTGACTTTCATCTTTCTGACCATCTGTTTGTGCTAACCATCCAGCTCAGGCACGGCAGACTGCCATCCAGGACGTCTATAACCAGATGGATTCACATGGTCATTTCATCGGCGTACATCGCCTGTGGCAAACAGCCACTAGTTTCTTTCAAGGCACACTCGACCAGGAATTTCGCATCTTCATGAGCAGAGTCTCAGACACTTCCTCCCACAGAGATTGTAGAGCAGCTACTTGCTCTACTCTTTATACTTTTACAAGGTTTTGCAGAGTGGATATGGCAACTTGAAAGGACATCGCTTTTGGGTCCTTGGTCTTACAGACAGGCTCTTCTGTTCCACCCTAAACTTCAGCCATTGCTTTAGTACATCACCTAATGTATGGACTCCTGTGTAGATGTAACAGTATGAAAGATTAGGTTCTTACCTGGATAATCTTTTTCCTATTAATCTTCTCAGGAGTCCTTACAGCCCACCCCCAGTATAGCCTGTTTTGCCTGCTTTCTGCCTTGAATATTTCTAGATTCCAGGCCTGGAGTAGTTCTCCTGTCAGCCAGATGAATAAGCATAAAGAAATTCTGTATAAATAAGTGAATTACTGAGCCTCTGATTCCTTTGATGTTAGTGTTGCACATAGCAGGTTAGTTCACTGTTGCTGCTATGTTATAAATTCCTGTTGTTTCTTCTTTTTCTAAGTTGCAGAGCAGAACAGAATTGTATGATATCTGTGGGGATGTTCCCCATACCCCTCCTTCTTTGTATTCTATTCCAATGGAGATCGATCGTTTTGGAATGAACTGAAGGGAGCATTACACTCCACTGGCAATATGGGAGGTACTGATAGTTGTGAGTCACATACTTCTGCAAAACCCAGTTCACAGGAATGGATTGAATACTTAACGTGCTGACTCCTGAGAATATTAACAGAAAAAAGATTATCCAGGTAAGAACCTAATCTTTCATTTTCTGTATTTAATCCTCAGTTTGTGCATTAGTGAATAATTGAGATTTTTGCTTTTGCCTTTCATTTGTAAACAGAGCCATCTGTTGTCAGAGGTGCACTTGAAGGCCACACGGATGCAGTATGGGGATTGGTTTATAGTGCAGCACATCAACGTTTACTATCCTGCTCAGCAGATGGTACTATACGTTTGTGGAAAGCTACTGAAATTGTTCCTGCTCTGAGCATATTTAATGATAAACAAGGTATGGAACAATTTATTTAGTGTATCAGACAAATCAGATATTTCTGTCAGAGAATTGTTGTTCTTTAATTATCAGCTAACAAGAAATGAATCTTTGTGAAACCCAGAAGGGTAATATAGAGTTCTATTATCAGTTTGTGCTTAAGGGCAAAGCTATGCTGCATTTGACATGAGAGAAAATAATTGTGAAGGATATCAGGTGATAAAAGAAATCTAAAATGGTATAGTATTTTTACATTCAGGTCCTTGCCACTATGTCAAGATGTAACACAAATCGTTTTTTAAAATACATTCAGCACTCAGGGCCTGACTCTGTAAAGAAAGCCGATATCGGCAGCTGCGCGCATTTCAATCATGCATCAGCATCCTTTACAAATTCACATCTACATTGCTGAACAGACTCTTTAAATGTAGACCAACATTTTGCAGGCCTACATTCAAGGCGTCTGTCTTAACATCTACAGAGACACATAGATTACAGGTGAAACTAAGCTGCTAGTTGCACACTTAGTGATAAACTATGCAAGATCTTATCTCCCTATTACATGTGCCTTCACTAAGAATGCCTAAAATTGTCCTATACTTTGAGTGTATTGTATTTCTAGCTGCTATATTTATAGGGTCTATCGTTTACCATGCTACTGTGCTCAGTCCCCAAATCATGTATTCATTTCTACATGCAGTTCATAATTACCGTATTTTCGCGGATATAACGCGCGCGTTATAGGCGTTTTTACCTACCGCGCATACCCCCCGCGCGTTATATGCCTGAGCGCGGTATACAAAAGTTTTTAAACATAGTTCCCACCCCGCCCGACGCCCGATTCACCCCCCCAGCAGGACCGCTCGCACCCCCACCCCGAACGACCGCTCGCACGCGCTCCCACCCGCACCCGCATCCACGATCGGAGCAAGAGGGAGCCCAAGCCCTCTTGCCCGGCCGACTCCCCGACGTCCGATACATCCCCCCCCCCCCCCCCGGCAGGACCACTCGCACCCCCACCCCGAAGGACCGCCGACTTCCCGACAATATCGGGCCAGAAGGGAGCCCAAACCCTCCTGGCCACGGCGACCCCCTAACCCCATCCCGCACTACATTATGGGCAGGAGGGATCCCAGGCCCTCCTGCCCTCGACGCAAACCCCCCTCCCCCCCCAACGACCGCCCCCCCCAAGAACCTCCGACCGTCCCCCCAGCCGACCCGCGACCCCCCTGGCCGACCCCCACGACCCCCCCACCCCCCTTCCCCGTACCTTTGGTAGTTGACCGGACAGACGGGAGCCAAACCCGCCTGTCCGGCAGGCAGCCAACGAAGGAATGAGGCCGGATTGGCCCATCCGTCCTAAAGCTCCGCCTACTGGTGGGGCCTAAGGCGCGTGGGCCAATCAGAATAGGCCCTGGAGCCTTAGGTCCCACCTTGGGGCGCGGCCTGAGGCACATGGGCCCAACCCGACCATGTGCCTCAGGCCGCGCCCCCAGGTGGGACCTAAGGCTCCAGGGCCTATTCTGATTGGCCCACGCGCCTTAGGCCCCACCAGTAGGCGGAGCTTTAGGACGGATGGGCCAATCCGGCCTCATTCCTTCGTTGGCTGCCTGCCGGACAGGCGGGTTTGGCTCCCGTCTGTCCGGCCAACTACCAAAGGTACGGGGAAGGGGGGTGGGGGGTCGTGGGGGTCGGCCAGGGGGGTCGCGGGTCGGCTGGGGGGGCGGTCGGAGGTTCTTGGGGGGGGGGCGGTCGTTGGGGGGTGAGGGGGGTTTGCGTCGAGGGCAGGAGGGCCTGGGATCCCTCCTGCCCGTAATGTAATGCGGGGTGGGGTTAGGGGGTCGCCGTGGCCAGGAGGGTTTGGGCTCCCTCCTGGCCCGATATTGTTGGGGAGTCGGCGGTCCTTCGGGGTGGGGGTGCGAGTGGTCCTGCCCGGGGGGGGGGAATGTATCGGACGTCGGGGGGGGCATCAGGCTTTCAGGATGGGGACAGACCTTCAAGGGGGGACAGGACTTCAAGGGGGGACAGTGCACGGAAAGTCAGGGGGGTGAACGGAGAGTCGGGACAGCGCACGGAAAGTCAGGGCGGGCGAAAGGAGCGTCGGGCATCATGCGCGGTATACCCGTGAGCGCGGTATACAAAAGTTTTTGTACATATCATCGTGATTTCTGCGCGCTATACCCGTGTGCGCGTTTTACACGGGTGCGCGTTATATCCGCGAAAATACGGTATTATCCCTCTGTTGCTGTCCATTCAGTTCATATGAATTTTCCCTCTGTTGCTGTTCTCCCCTTAATTAGTTGTTCTGTATATCATATATGTGTATTTGCATCCTTGTTGCTCATCATTTGCCATGCTACTGAGCTCAGTGGCCAAAACATGTAGGAATTTCTACTACAGCTCTTCATCCTTTTAATCTGTTATTCTATACATCTGTGGTATGTGAAATTGTAACCTTATTGCTAAACCTTCTACTGTGTATGTAAACTTGTAACCTGTTCTGGGCTCTCCTGGGAGGAGGGGCTAGAAATCTGACTAAATAAATAAAATAGGAATGCTTAAGCATGCCAAAGCACTTTTGGGCAAAACCATGCCCATGTCCTGCCTTGGGTGTGCTTAAGCTTCCCTAAGTGTCTCCGTAGACATGCTATAGATGCCTTGAATGGAAGCATCCTTTCTCACACAATTTGGTTTTTAAAAACATGTGTCCTGATTAGCTGTCAGATGATGGTAGGACACCTAACACCACATGCAATCGGGACACATATTTAGAGAATCAGGCCCTCAGTAGCTTTCTTGCATGTTAACCACGAGAACCACCAGTCAGATACCTTTCAGCTTGGAAAAGAGATGGCTGAGGGGAGATATGATTGAAGTCTACAAAATCCTGAGTGGATCAGTTTTTCACTCCATCAAAAATTACAAAGACTAGGGGACACTCGATGAAGTTACAGGGAAATACTTTTAAAACCAATAGGAGGACATTTTTTTTTCACTCAAAGAATAGTTAAGCTCTGGAACACATTGCCAGAGGTTGTGGTAAAAGCGGATAGTGTAGCTGGTTTTAAGAAAGATTTGGATCAGTTCCTGGAGGAAAAGTCCATAGTTTGCTATTGAGAAAGACATGGGGAAACCACTGCTTGCTCTGGATCAATAGCATGAAATATTGCTACTCCTTGGGTTTGGGCCAGGTGCTAGTGACCTGGATTGGCCACCGTGAGAATGGGCTACTGGGCTTGATGGACCATTGGTCTAACTCAGTAAGGCTATTCTTATGACCTTAGACCAGGGATGTCCAACCTGCGGCCCCGTGAAGTATTTTGTGTGGCCCCGCTCAATAGAGATGCGGTGTTTTCCTCTGCCGCCCACGGGTGTTTACCATCTTGCCAGCTCCCTCCTCTGTCTTGCTGCAGCGTTTGCTCAAAGCCGTGGGTATGTGCCTCTTGCGGCTGATCTGGAAGTGTTTCCTCTGATGTCGCGAGGAGGGATCCGGCCTGAAGGTAAACACCTGGGGCACAGAAGGGAGGGAGAGAGAAGGGCATGAGACTTGAGAGGGAGGGAGCACAAACTTAGGAAAAATGATGGAAGGAAGGTGGGAGGAGCATGAACTTAAGACACAGAATGAAGGGAAAGATAGAAGGGAGCATGAGCCATAAGATGGAAGAATGGAGGGAGTGAGGGAAAGAGATGCAGAGGTGAGGGAGATAATAGAAAGGGAGAATTGGGTGTCTGAGAGAGGGAAAGAGATGGTGCAATTGGGGAGATAAAGAGGAGAACTGTTGGACAGAGAGAGGAGGGAAGGAGACAGAGAATTATTGGACATGATGGTGGGAGAGGAGTGAGGTAGAGATGCATGGGCACAGAGAGAAGGGGGAGAACATGCTGGGCTGAGGAAGCCTCCTGGACTTTTTTGGGGGGAGGGAGGGTATTAAAAGAAGTGCCAGATTGGGCATGGGAGGAGAGCTTATGGGACCAGAAACAGAAGACAGAGAAAGAGGTGGTGGGCAATGGTCTGGAGGGAGAGAAGTTGGACCTGGGGTGGTGTGGATGAAGAGGGAAAGATATACTTGAAGGGAGAACTGTTGGGAAGAGAAAGAAAGAAATGGTGGACCTGGGGAAGGGAGGCAGGTGGGCAAGGGGAGAGATGGGAGGAGGGGCAGTTGGGAAGAGAAAGGAAGAGAAGTTGGATCTGGGGATGAGAGGGAGGGAGAAATGTTAGGCCTGTGGATGGAAGACAGAGAGATGCAGCATCTCTATTTTTTTTTTTCTCCATTTCATTGTTCAGCATCAAGGGGGGGAGGGAAGAAGAAAAACAGAAAAGAGAGGGAGCAAAATGATGGACCATGGAGATAGAGGAGGAGAGATGGAACCATGGAAGGGCAGGAGGGAAGAGAGTTGGGATAAGATGATGCAAGGAGATGGAAAGAAAGGGACAGGGAGTTATAGCCTGACCAGTGGAGAGAGGGAAAGGGATTCTGAAAGTGGTGAGCCATGTGGATGAAGTCAAAAGGGAGATGACAAGATGAGTGAGAGAGCAATGAGCACAGTGGTGGTAATGGGGAGTGGATAGAAGGGGAATAGGAGGCTGGGAAAGGAGTGAGATGGGAAATGGGAGAGAAGATGGAGAATTGAGAGGTACCTGAACATTTAAAAAGAAGAAGGGTGAGAAAGAAGGCAAGATTTGAGTGGACAGAGGCAGAAAAGAAAAAGTTAAGAAAGCTGAAAGGGAAAAATCAATACACTGGAAACAGGCATAAGAAGGAAATGGAACGAGAGAAGAGGAGAAAAAAAGGGACAGCAGACACTGGAAAGAGACTTAGTTGAAGATAGAGAATTTATTTTGAATTTATTAACTGGAATATGTTAGCTTTGGGATATGTGCATCACAATTATTTTGTATTCAGTGGCGTAGTCATATACAGCTGATTTGGGGGAGGGACTGGAGCCCAAAATTAGTGGATGGGCACCAAAGTTTCTCCTAGACTGAGTGCAGTTTATAAATACTTGAGCTAGTGGGGATTCCCAAGTCCTGCCAACTGAAGACATCTTCCTCCAGTCTGGCAACTCAAAATCTCCAAGCTTTACAGCCAATGGCAATATCCTCAAGCTGCCACTGCTTTCATGCAGGGAGGAGGGAAGGCAGCAGCTCTGCAATATTGCTGCCAGCTGCAGAACTTGGGAAGTTGGAGGGGGGAGGAGGTGGCTGTCAGTTGGTGAGGCTTGGGGATCCCTACTAACTACAGCAGGGGAGATATTCATTTTGAGGGAGCCTAAGCTCAAAGTGGGAGGCCCAAAAAAGCAGTAATATTTACCCTGATTAAACAATCCTCCACGTGCGCTGCTGACAGCTGATTCAGCATCCCCGCTCTGATGAGGCTTACCTCTGAAGAGGCTCACCATAGCTGTAATAGAAGTGAATGGGAGAACCAGGAGCATGCATCTCTGCTCATCAGAATAGGGATGCGGAAGCCTGTGGCTGCTCCCACTCAGCGGTGTACGTTAGTGCTGCCCAATTCATGATTCGAATCGATTCATTTCGGGTGAATCGATTCGAATTGATTTACCCCGCCGATTCATTGACTGACCCACCCCACTCGCCCTCTAAAGCGGAGGGTTCAAAGAGATGTGCATATGCCGGACTTTGGGGGGGGGGAAGAAATAATGGGTCTGAAAATAGAGGAGAGGAAGAGAGATGATGGACAATGGGATTTAGGGAGGGAAGGAACAGAAAGGGAGAGAAGTTGGACGCAAGGGATGGTGTGGAGGGGGGGATAGAGATACTGGATAGGAAGGTAGTTGGGAAAAGAAAGGGAGAGATGGTGGACCCTGGGGTGGTGGGAAAGGAGGGAGAGATGTTGGATGAAAGGGTAGTTAAGAAAAGATGGATCTGTGGATGGAGACGAAAAAAAAAGAAAGATGCCAGACCTTCGGGGGAGGGAAGGGAAACGGAATGGGAGGACAGAGATGGCAGATGGATGGTTAGAATGGAGAAAGGAGACGACCCTGGCAAGCAAGTTATCAGAAGACAAATTGCATATATACTAATGCAAGGAACCTAAGAAACAAAATGGGGGAATTAGAAGCCATGGCCAATGCAGAGGACATAGACATCATTGGAATCTCTGAAACATGGTGGAATGAGGAAAGCAAATGGGAACAGCACTGACAGGGTACAAGCTCTTATCGCCAGGACAGGTCAGGACAGAAAGGCGGTGGAATAGCACTATACATAAAAGAAAGCATACAGTCGGCAAGAATGGACACAGCAGAGACGACCAACAAGCTAGAATCGCTATGGGTTAAAATACCAGGAAGGAAAGGGCCTGAAATAAATACTATCATCCACCCGGACAAACTGGAGATATCGATGAAGAAATGGAAGCTGAGATGAAGCGAGAATGCAAAAGTGGTAACATGGTTATTATGGGAGACTTCAACTACCCTGGATAGACTGGAGTCTTGGAAGCTCAAGATGCACTAGGGAGACAGAATTCCTGGAGGCTATACAAGATTGCTTCATGGAGCAGCTTGTTAGAGAACCGACGAGAGGAAATGCCAATCTAATCCTAAATGGACTAAGGGGACCTGCAAAGGAAGTGGAAGTAGTGGGACCGTTGGGAAACAGCGATCATAATATGATCAAGTTCAAGGTTGAGGTAGGAATACCGAAAGGAAAGAGAGCCATAGCAACAATTTTTAACTTCAGGAAAGGAAACTATGAAGCAATGAGGGGAATGGTAAATAAGAAACTTAGGAACACTTCCAAAAAATGGCAAACGGTAGAACATGCCTAGTCTTTTTTCAAGGACACGGTGAGCGAGGCACAAAATCTGTATATCCCCAGATTCAGAAAAGGGTGCAAAAAGAGTCGAACAAAAGACCCGGAGTGGATAACTAAAATAGTGAAGGAAGCGATAGGTAATAAGAAAAATACATTCAGAAAATGGAAAAAGGACAAAACTGAGGGAAACTGGAAAG
Source organism: Geotrypetes seraphini (assembly GCF_902459505.1). Lineage (NCBI taxonomy): Eukaryota > Metazoa > Chordata > Amphibia > Gymnophiona > Dermophiidae > Geotrypetes > Geotrypetes seraphini. The sequence continues at coordinate 292,291,968 of NC_047086.1, forward strand.
AGCACAGGAAGTATCAAAAAGAATGTCACCGTGTGGTTCGAAAAGCCAAAAGAGAGTATGAAGAGAGACTAGCCATAGAAGCACGAAATTTCAAACCGTTCTTTAGATATGTTAAAGGGAAGCAGCCAGCTAGGGAGGAGGTGGGACCGCTGAACGACGGAGACAGGAAGGCAGTGGTGAAGGAGGAGAAAGAGGTCACGGAAAGACTTAACATGTTCTTTTCGTCTGTATTTACAAGCGAAGACACAACCAACATACCGGAACCTGAGCAAATCTTCAATGGAAATCAAGCACAAAAGTTAACATCCGTGGGAGTGAACCTTGAAGATGTGCGCAGGCAGATAGAAAAACTAAAAACTGACAAATCCCCGGGTCCAGACAGAATCCATCCAAGGGTTCTGAAGGAACTAAAGGAGGAAATAGCGGAACTACTGCAGCAAATTTGCAACCTATCCCTGAAAACAGGTGTGATCCCAGAGGATTGGAAGATAGCCAAAAAAGATCAAGAGGTGACCCGGGAAACTACAGACCAGTGAGTCTGACCTTGGTTCCGGGGAAAATTGCAGAAGCACTGATAAAAAAAAACATCGATGAACATTTTTTAAAAAATGAACTTCTGATAACCAGCCAACATGGTTTCTGCAGGGGGGAGATCGTGCCTGACTAACTTATTGCACTTCTTCGAGGGAATTAAACAGATGGACAGAGGAGACCCCATAGACATCATATACCTAGATTTCCAGAAAGCCTTTGACAAGGTGCCTCATGAACGTCTACTCCGGAAACTGAAGAACCATGGGGTGGACAGAGACGTGCATAGATGGATGAGAAACTGGTTAGAGGGTAGGAAACAGAGGGTAGGGGTGAAGGGCCACTACTCGGACTGGAGGAAGGTCACGAGTGGTGTTCCGCAGGGCTCAGTGCTTGGGCCGCTGCTATTTAATATATTCATAAATGATCTAGAAACAGGGACGAAGTGTGAGATAATAAAATTTGCAGACGACACCAAACTATTTAGTGGAGCTCGGACAAAGGAGGACTGCAAAGAATTGCAAAGGGACTTGGACAAACTAGGGGAATGGGCGACGAGATGGCAGATGAAGTTCAACGTTGAGAAGTGTAAAGTATTGCATGTGGGAAGCAGAAACCCGAGGTACAATTATACGATGGGAGGGATGTTATTGAATGAGAATACCCAAGAAAGGGACTTGGGGGTAATGGTGGACATGAAATGAAGCCGACGGCACAGTGCGCAGCGGCTGCTAAGATAGCGAATAGAATGCTAGGTATAATCAAGAAGGGTATTACAACCAGAATGAAAGAAGTTATCCTGCCGCTGTATCGGGCGATGGTGCGTCCGCATCTTGAGTACTGCATTCAATACTGGTCGCCGTACCTTAATAAGGATATGGCGTTATTCGAGAGAGTTCAGAGGAGAGCGACACATCTGATTAAAGGGATGGAAAACGCTGAGAGATTGGAGAAACTGGGTCTCTTTTCCCTGGAGAAGAGGAGACTTAAAGGGGATATGATAGAGACTTACAAGATCATGAAGGGCATAGAGAGAGTAGAGAGGGACAGATTCTTCAAACTTTCAAAAAATAAAAGAACAAGAGGGCATTCAGAAAAGTTGAAAGGGGACAGATTCAAAACGAATGCTAGGAAGTTCTTCTGTACCCAACGTGTGGTGGACACCTGGAATGCGCTTCCAGAGAGCGTAATAGGGCAGAGTATGGTACTGGGGTTCAAGAAAGGTTTGGACAATTTCCTGCTGGAAAGGGGATAGAAGGGTATAGATAGAGGATTACTGCACAGGTCCTGGACCTATTGGGCCGCCGCATGAGTGGGCTGCTGGGCACGATGGACCCAGGTCTGACCCAGCGGAGGCATTGCTTATGTTCTTATGACAACCAGAGCCTGGGACCAACAAGATTTGAATGACCAGACAACAAAAGGTAGAAAAACTAATTATATTTTCCCTTTTGTGATTACAATATGTCAGATTTGAAACGTATATCCTGCCAGAGCAGGTGTTAGACCGCAAATGTGAGCTAGGATTTAAGAGAGAGAGGAAGAGTCTTTTTTGTTTGTTTATTTTGTTTACACCACAGCGCCAGTGTGGTTAGGAGAAGGAAAAGGGGTGAATAGGCTATAAAATAAACCCACCAAGATGTTTGAAAAAAACACCCAATTGGGCAGGAAAATCGAATCGAAAAACCAATTCAGTAGGCTGAATCGAATCGAAATTCAGTAGGCTGAATCAGGCAGCACTAGTGTACATGGAGGATCACTCAGTCAGGGTAAGTATTACTGTTTTTTTGGGTTCCTCTCCACAGTGTCTCTTTAATGAAGATACATAGAAGCATAGAAAATGATGGCAGAAAAGGGCCACGGCCCATCTAGTCTGCCCACTCTAATGACCCACCCGATACGTACATCTTCTTTATTAGTGATTGCAAATTTGAGACCTGCTTAACCTTTTTTTTGGCTCATCAGCTAGTGTTAGTATTTGTGCAGCCCCAGAAAAAAATTTTTCGGCCAATGCGGCCCAGGGAAGCCAAAAGGTTGGACACCCCTGCCTTAGACCAACTGTTTACAGCAGATATTAACTAAAAGTACATATTAAGCAAAACACATTTTAACCAATGCAAAACCAAATTTGAAACCTGTTGTATAAGAATATAATAAATGGATAAGTCCTGTTCAGTGGTTACTAGACTAACTATGCTAATAAAAAATGTAATTTACAAATATGGGTTTTGGAGTGTCGAGTATGTCATTTATTAACAGTGCATTCCATAAATAATTTGTCACGGTGAACGCACACAAGATAATTTGCAAACCGTAAGTTTGCAATGTATGTGACTTTAGCTCATGCATATTTACTATGATAATCCAGAAACCCCAGCTGGCTATGCGTGCCTTCAGGAAAGGTTAGAGAAACACTACATTAGAGATCTAGGGGAAGGGAAAGAAATTGAAATGAGAGGAAGTGTACACATTTCCAAGTCTGGGGCAAGTTCACGCTGAATTCTGGGTCTAGGAAGAGTACACACATTGCAAATTGCACTATAGGAGTCAAAGTAGCTCAAGCAGGAATATCCCCACAGAGACATAGCAAACATAAAACATGGAGGGCTATGTACGTCAACGCCCACAGTTTGGGAAACAAGATCCTGGAATTGGAGACGGAAATGAGGAACGCCGACCTGGATGTGGTGGCGATATCCGAGACCTGGCTCATGGACTCCCACGGGTGGGACATGGTCATACCAGGTTACAACTTGCTTCACCAAGACAGGGAGGGCAAAATGGGAGGAGGTGTAGTATTATATACCAAAGATGACATTAAAGTCACCAGAATCGCAGATGTCGGGTACACAAGGGAATCCCTTTGGGTGAATTTGGCCAGGGGGAAGGACAAATGCCTGTATCTTGGTGTAGTATACAGACCCCCCAAGACAACAGGATGACCTGGATATGGAATTAATCGGGGATATAAAGAATATCACCTTGCGTGGGGACACAGTATTGTTAGGTGACTTCAATATGCCTGATGTGGACTGGATCACACTTTCCTCTGTGACCAGCAGCAGCAGGAGGCTATTAAACTCTATTCAGGGAGCAAGACTCAGCAACTGGTATTGGAGCCAACAAGGGATCGAGCAATACTGGACCTGATACTTACCAATGGAGAAAGTGTCACAGAGGTCTCGGTGGGCGACATGTTGGCCTCCAGTGACCACAACGTGGTATGGTTCAATCTCAGGAAAGGTTTCGCCAAATCTAACACATTAACCAAGGTCCTCAGCTTCAAGGACGCCAACTTCGAGGGCATAGGGGATTTCATCCATCAGGCGCTGCATAACCGAGCAGAAACAGATAATGTAGAAGTAATGTGGTCAACTCTGAAAGCTACCATACAAGAAGCAACCAACCACTATATAAAATTGGTAAGTAAACGGCGAAGAAACAATAAGCCACAGTGGTTCTCCGCAGAGATCTCAGACCTCATAAAAGAAAAGAGCGTTCATCTCTTACAATCAGGGAAGCAGGACTCTAGAGAAGACTATCTGGCCAAGTCAAGAGCTGTCAATACAGCGATCAGAGAGGCCAAATTCCGAATGGAGGAGAATCTAGCGAAAAACATCAAGAAGAGCGATAAATCCTTCTTCAGGTATATTAGTGACAGAAACAGAAACACAGGCGGGATAGTACACCTTAGGAAACCAGACGGGAACTATGCAGAATTGGACTCCGAAAAAGCTGAACTTTTAAATGAATACTTCTGCTCAGTCTTCACCCGTGAGGCGCCGAGATCCGGCCCTCAGCTGCAGACAAGGGATAGCTCGGTAGACCCGTTTCAAAATTTCGAGTTTACGCCCAGCACTGTCCACTGTGAGCTGTCTAATCTCAAGGTTAACAAAGCAATGGGACCAGACAACCTACACCCCAGGGTACTCAGGGAGCTAAGTGTCGTCTTGGCGGAACCGCTATCCGCGCTCTTCAATCTCTCCCTTAGTACAGGTAGAGTCCCGTTGGACTGGAAAAGGCTAACGTCATTCCACTCCACAAAAAAGGATGCAGGACGGAGGCTGCTAACTACAGACCGGTGAGTCTCACATCAATAGTGAGAAAGCTAATGGAAACTCTAATCAAACGCCAATTAGATACGATCCTGAACGAGGAGAATCTACGAGATACCCGTCAACATGGATTTACCAAGGGGAGGTCCTGCCAATCCAATCTAATCAGCTTCTTTGACTGGGTGACTGGGAAGCTGGATGTTGGAGAGTCCCTGGACATCGTATACTTGGACTTCAGCAAAGCATTCGATAGCGTACCACACCGCAGGTTGTTGAGCAAAGTGAGCTCTATAGGATTGGAAGACACATTGACAGCATGGGTTGGGGACTGGTTTGGAGGTAGGCTTCAGAGGGTGGTGGTAAACGGCACCTCCTCCGAAACGACGGATGTGATCAGTGGAGTGCAATAGGGCTCGGTCTTGGGCCCGATCCTATTCAACATCTTCATAAGGGACTTGGCTGAGGGGCTTCAAGATAAAATAGCGCTATTCGCCGATAATGCCAAACTATGCAATGTAGTAGGCAAGAACACAACAGACAAAAGCACAGTGCCGGACGGAAATTCAATGCCTGACAGTATGGTGCACGACCTACTCCTACTGGAGCGCTGGTCCAGGACCTGGCAACTAAGTTTCAATACCGAAAAATGTAAAGTCATGCACCTTGGCAGCCAAAATCCAAGCAAGACTTACACCCTTAATGGTGAGATCCTAGCGAGGACTGTAGCAGAACGTGACTTGGGGGTGATCATCAGTGAGGACATGAAGACTGCCAAGCAAGTGGAGAAAGCTTCATCTAAGGCTAGACAAATCATAGGTTGTATACATAGGAGTTTTGTCAGCCGTAAGCCTGAAGTCATTATGCCATTGTATAGATCCATGGTGAGACCCCGTCTGGAATACTGTGTACAATTCTGGAGGTCGCATTACCGCAAAGATGTGCTGAGACTTGATTCAGTCCAGCGAATGGCCACCCGGATGGTCTCGGGACTCAAGGATCTCCTGTATGAAGAACGGCTGGAATAATTGCAGCTATACTCACTCGAGGAACGCAGAGAGAGGGGAGACATGATCGAGACGTTCAAATCTCACCGGCCGTATCGAGGTGGAAGAGGATATCTTCTTTTTCAAAGGCCCCACGGCAACAAGAGGGCATCCGTGGAAAATCAGGGGCAGGAAACTACACGGTGACATCAAGAAATACTTCTTCACTGAAAGGGTGGTTGATCGCTGGAATAATCTTCCACTACAGGTAATCGAGGCCAGCAGCGTGCCTGATTTTAAGACAAAATGGGATCGTCACGTGGGATCTCTTCACAGAGAAAGGTAGGGGAGGGTTATTGGGGTGGGCAGACTTGATGGGCCGTGGCCCTTATCTGCCGTCTATTTCTATTTTTCTATGTTTCTATGGTTTTGCTATTAGGGTGAGGTAGGTGGGCAGAAGCCTTATACTACCCCCAATCCTCCACCAATATTTGCCCCTCTAATGCTCTTCTTGTCTGATAGCAAAATAATTTCCTACTTCTCATTTCAATTCTATTTGCTACCTCATATTTCAACTCCATTTCCTACCTCTGATTTCAATTTCTTTCCCCTCCAGTGCTTATGTCTCTGCTTATTTTCTTCATTGGGATCCTTTTTCCATTCTTTAAAGGATGTTTTCTTGGCTGTAATAGCCTCTTTCACTTCACATTTTAACCACCCGGCTCTCGTTTTCTCCAGAGACAAACAGGGGAGATGCAGGCACACTTGAAGGTGAAGTCCTGCGACTGAGCCCGAGTACTGGTGCTCTCCCCTAGGTTTACTAAGGTTTTTACCTCACTGAGCATGTGCAGGGTACCTTGCCTCCGAAGCCCCTCCCTTGAAATGTTATTTTTTTTTCTTCTGCCACTCCTGACAAAGCACAGCTCTCCCCTCTCTTAACTGACTATAAAAAAAGAAAAGAGGAATCCAAACCGAACGCATAGCAAAAGCATAACACATTTGAAAAAAAAAAAAAAAAGGAGACGGGACACCTGAATGAAACTAACTATTTTTCAAAAAAACTGAATCACGAAGTGGGTAAAGCATTCTTCAAGCTTACCATTTCTTCAAATGTAACAGAGCTTAGGACCGCGAACTGTCACCAACGGGCTCAGGGCAATGGGTCCTGGACCGCTGGGGCAAGGAAATACTTTTGTGTGCCACGGTGGGCGACACAAGGAAAAAGAAAGTCAGGTTTAGTGGAAGAAAACACAGACAAATTAGGAAGTTGAAAATCAAAATCAGGACTGGATTTATTCTTCAGAACAAAATAAACCAGTTGCTTCACTCTTTTGTTCTTAACCCAGTCCTCAAATAAATCAAACATAAACTTTGTCAGGATATAGCAGCAAGCAATAAAGTCCCAAAACATAAGGTTTGGAATAGCTTAATGGTCCTACAACTGCACAAAAAGCTTCAACGTGGTTTTAAACCCAAAACAAGAAACCTTATCTTTCAAGCAAAAATGGAATCGTCATATAATCAAGAGTCCCAGTCAGTAAGGTTTCACTCAAACCAAAAATAGTCCAAAAACATAAGTCTTTACTTTCCTCAGGAAGACTTGTGCTTGTCTCAGTGCACCAGCACTGATTCCTCCAGCAGCAGTAGTGCTGGGCAAGGTGGCGTGCTCCACGTGGTGATAATTTGCCAAGATTTGGCCCTCGATCCCACTGCATGAACGTGGAGCAAACCCCACCACCTTAGCTACAAAACAGTCAAACTTCAAAAAGGAAGAAAAGAAAAACTAATCCACAACAGGATAAGTCCAGCACAAACCCTTGTCAAAAGAATCCTATCCTGCTTTAAACTTAGCAGGACTGACAAGGCACAGTTTCAAAAATAGTCCAACCAGCAAAACCCGGATATTTGTAATCCACTTAAGAGTTTTAAACACTTACCTTGGACCAGCATATTTCCATGGACTGAACACCATTAGGTACCTCAGTAATTGGCTCCGGCTCCAGTTCCATGGCTTGGGATTCTTCAAAAGGGTCAGAAGGTAGCTCTGCTCCAGCCTCTGTAATCTCCATACATTCAGGCGAAGAACAGCCTTGCAGAGCTCCCAGCCCTGAACTTTGCAGCTGCCCCTGTTCCCTCAATCTCTCCCTCTGTCTCTCCAGCAGATCAGACCTCTGGTTTAGGAGCTGGCAACCACACCTCAAACCCTCAGGTGCAGAGGATATCCGGATACTTCCTCTGGGATTGCGTGGGGGCAGGAAAAACTGCAGCTTAGCCTCAAGACTCCCCCTACTGGATACAGAAGGAACATCAGGTGAAATGCTAAACTGGGGTTTAACTTGGGCCGGTTGGGAACTGTCTGCTTTTGAGATAGGTCTAACCCTAGGGCCAGACCTAGCAGGCACAGTCTGCCTATGACAGAACACGCCAGTTTCCCCTGGTTCTCAGTTACCGCGATGTCTTCACCTTCTTCAGTGCCCCTGTGTGACAAACCCTTGACGAGTTCTTCAAGCCTTCAGTCGATGTAACATGCTCCCCCCCCCCCAAGGCCCTGGTCCAGTACCGCCAGGGGAGGGAAGCCTACTATCTCCGCCTCAACCTGTCGCCAGAATGCCGTCAGAGAGGGCTGGAGAGAAGAAGCAGACACCAGGTTTGGACAAATCCTCAACTCCATCTCCACTGGCTTCAACTTTACCAACTCACGACGACACAGTAGGACCAAGCTCCACACCACAAAGGTAAAGCAGGAAAGGCTCCCAGGGGCTCTGCTTCAGCCCCACGGTTCTCTCCTGAAACTTCAAAGCTCATTTCTGAGGGAACAAGTAAGTCTGCTAAACCTTCTAAACTCTCTCAAAAAATAAACAGCTAGCTTCTCAGGCATCTTTAGACCAAGCCACCATACCAGAAAAAAGGCCTTCTATGCCTCTTTTGGAACCAGCAACCTCTCTCCCAGATCAGGAGTCTGTTGCTTCAATGACAAATTTTTCTCTCTTTTACAGTGCTTTGTGCAGTATAGTGCTGCATTTCTACAGCAGTCTTCTCTTTCTCCACCAGTTCCTCAGGTAGAGGTTCGACAATGTTGTGAGTGCATGTAACAACCTCCCACTCCAGACACGTTTATTCCTGAATCTGTGTCAATCCACCAGGATCTTCAATGGAGTCCTCGCACTTCTATTTGTGCTTCTTTACCATCACATGCACCCTTATCCACAGGGTGGCTTGATCCTGCGGATTCCCAAGCATTGCATCAAGATCCTCTTCCTCACAGTGATTCCCTTCAGCAATTGGGCCAACCAAAGGAACATTCATATCCCAAGTTCTTACAAAAGGTACCTACTTTATTCAGTCTTCACCAAGCTTCTACACCAGCAGGGAAGAAAGATTTTCAGGCTATTCTTCAATCCTGCAAAGCTTCATCAAAGGAAATTATTGCATTACCAGTTCACCAAGTACTTCAGGATCTTCAGCTTGAAAACTGGCATAAGCTACAATCTGTTTCTATAGTGTCCAGATGATTAGAATTAAAGTACAAGGTTCAAAAGGCTCCTGGGCATGATCTTCAACAAATGCCTCACTATTCCATGGTTTCGGAGTCAGCAATTAAAAAAGCTAAAGTCACAAAAACTAAATTCAATGCTCCACCAGTGAAAGAATATTGTCTACTTGATGCTAACAATTCCGATGGCATTATTCTTCTCAACTCTAAACTTTACAAAATTTGTCAATGGCTCCATGAAAACATGTTATCACTAAGCTTATCTAAATCCAAATGTGTCCTCTTTCCCTGGAAAGATAACATTCAGCTTAGATTTCCCATTACAATAAACAATACCCCTATCACTTCCTTGTCATCAACCAAGTCTTGGGCGTCATAATAGATAATAATTATCCTAACGTCCACAAATTAGCGCCGTAGTAAAGAATTGTTTTATTAGACTAAGGATGATTCGATCCCTCACTAACATCTTAGTAGACCCTTCATCTCTCAACATTTTAATCCATTCTCTGGTTATATCAAAACTAGATTACTGTAATGCACTTTACAAGGGAATCTGTCAAAAAGACATTCGCCGGTTACAAATGATTCAAAACACCACCATAAAAATTATTACAAGTAAGAAAAAATTTGACCATGTCACCCCCTACTAAAATCCGCTCATTGGCTTCCAGTACCACACCGCATCATCTATAAAATAGCTATCCTTTCTTTTAAGACACAAAACACCAAAGAACCGACTTTTATCCATAAACTTATCATTCCTCATGAACCTATGCAAGCCTTAAGATCTTCTTCTCAGCACCTCCTTCATGTCCCATCATTAAAAATTATTAGCACATGTTGAGTAACTTCCTTCACTATTACTGCCCCAACGATATGGAATTCTTTACCTTTTCATATCAGGGCGGAAACAAATTTAGACAAATTTAAGGGTAACTTAAAGACCTATCTATTCCTTGACACATATGATGCTTAAATAAATCCAGAACTCAGTCAGAACAGCCCAATAACTTTGATATCCCTCTTCCCTTTTGTTACTTCCCTTTTATGTATTCTTTACTTTTAACTTTGTAGTTCCCCCCTTATTCCCCATTGTTTTCTGTTTGATTAAGTATTATCTGTGGGTTTAATTGTTTGTGCTGTCTTCCCCCTATTTTATTATAAATTGTAAACCGCTTAGAAGCTTGATTTGCGTTTAATCGAAATTTTAATAAACTTGATCAGGGCTTAATGCTTTCCTCCAAAATAATAGCTCATCAATTCCAAATACTCCATTTTCAACACTCCATTTTACACCAATTGGAAATGACTTTACCTGATGAAGTGCCCCAATTACTTGTTATGCTTCAAGAATCCACTTACTGTCTGATAAAATCTAATTATGATGCATATGCTATGATGTCTTGAACTGCAGCAGTTGCAAGTGCCTTTAGACGCATGGCATGGCTAAAATCATCTGACCTTAGAGAAGACCTCTATGGTAGACTGGCAGATGCACCCTGCCTCGGGATCAGCCTTTTCGGTGAAAAGGTCAAAGATACAGTTTAAAGAAGATTTTACAACTATGTGGGAACTATCGGCGACTTCTTCTGACCATTCTTCATGCACACAGTATTCCAGGTGGGGCCTCACCATGGATCTATACAATGGCATAATGACTTCAGGCTTACGGCTGACAAAACTCCTGCGTATGCAACCTATGATTTGCCTTGCCTTGGATGAAGCTTGCTCCACTTGATTGGCAGTCTTCATGTTCTCACTGACGATCACCCCTAAGTCTCGGTCTGCTTCAGTTCTTGTTAGGATCTCGCCATTAAGGGTGTAAGTCTTGCATGGATTTTGGCTGCCCAGGTGCATGGCTTTGCATTTTTTGGCATTGAAGCTGAATTGCCAGGACCTACTGGAGCGCTGGTCTAGGTCCTGGCAACTCAGCTTCAATGCCAAAAAATAGAATAAACACGGTATAATGTCTGATTAAGAGGGTGCTTAGGACAATGGGTCCAGGTGCACAGATCAAGAAGATAGGCTGCTTGAATGGGACAAAGAAGCCAGAGACTAATCCCATTTACCATGCCTGCAAGTATCACACCCTCCTTTATCAATTAAATTAACCATTGTTTCAAACAGTTTACAAATTCTAAACAGAAAGATACTGGGACATACAATAGTTTCTATTTCAGAATAAGATTCCAAGCTATAAAAGCCTCCTCTCTGCAAAACACAAGGATCTATCAATCTATCTATCAATCTATCTATCTATCTCTGGAGGAGAGGGGTCTTGGCTCTCTCTCTGACTCTCCCTAGAACTTCAGACTCTCTGTCTCTTTGTCTCTGAACTCTGTAAGGCAGGGAAACTGCTTTGCTCTCTACTTAATTGTAATGCTTCAGGATATTGCTTTTCTGTAAGACTATTTCTATAATATATTCCTTATGCAATCACCTCTGGCTGTGCCTCTTTGATTCTACTTCCTGGTGAATCTTCAGTGAGGGAACTGAACCTGGAATCGGGCGTTTGTCAGGGCGCCTCTCACTTAACCCCTACCACCATATATTGTGGGGGCCACTAACAAACCTGACATTTTGGGCATTGAAGCTGAATTGCCAGGATCTACTGGAGCGCTGGTCTAGGTCCTGGCAACTCAGCTTCAATGCCAAAAAATGCAAAGTCATGCACCTAGGCAGCCAAAATCCATGCAAGACTTACACCCTTAATGGCGAGATCCTAACAAGAACTGAAGCAGAACGAGACTTAGGGGTGATCGTCAGTGAGAACATGAAGACTGCCAATCAAGTGGAGCAAGCTTCATCCAAGGCAAGGCAAATCATAGGTTGCATTTGCAGGAGTTTCGTCAGCCGTAAGCCTGAAGTTATTATGCCATTGTATAGATCCATGGTGAGGCCCCACCTGGAATACTGTGTGCAATTCTGGAGGCCGCATTACCGCAAGGATGTGCTGAGACTGGAGTCAGTTCAGAGAATGGCCACCCGGATGGTCTCGGAACTCAAGGATCTCCCGTACGAGGAACGGCTGGATAAGTTGCAGCTGTACTCACTCGAGGAACGCAGAGAGAGGGGTGACATGATCGAGACATTCAAGTATCTCACGGGCCGCATCGAGGTGGAAGAAGATATCTTCTTTTTCAAGGGTCCCATGGCAACAAGGGGGCATCCGTGGAAAATCAGGGGCGGGAAACTGCACGGGGACACCAGGAAATTCTTGTTCACTGAAAGGGTGGTTGATCGCTGGAATAGTCTTCCACTTCAGGTTATTGAGGCCAGCAGCGTGCCTGATTTTAAGGCCAAATGAGATAGACATGTGGGATCTATTCACAGAGAAAGGTAGGGGAGGGTCATTGGGGTGGGCAGACTAGATGGCCGTCTTTCTATGTTTCTATTCTCACCAATTTCATTGACCTTCTCTTTCGTCTTATCAATGAGCATATCCTCAACAGTTTTATCAACAGTACTATCCACATAGATGGTTTATTCCCTACAACTGTCCTAATTTACAGAGATCACAATCTTCTTAATCTCTAAAACAACGGCCAAAGGACAGGAAGCAATCCGCTACATCGCAGCTTTCCCCCACTCCCCTCAAACCTGCTCCTAGTTTTTGACAAATTGGTCAGTCGGTGCCTTTCTCTTTGCCAGCATCTCACGGCACATCGGAAATATCACTAGCACACAGTCTGCCACTAGTTTTGCCACTAGCCGGTGACAGTGATTTAAAAACTCAGCCAGCTCCTTCTACCTCCTCTTTCCTAATCTGTGGAGAGTTCAGTCCTCGGCATTGCCCTGGCATCAGATTTTAAAATCTTAATCTTGGAGCAATGAGATTCTCTGGAGGGGTCTTTCAAAGTAACCAGCCACATTACAACTGTATTCTATGACATAGGAGTGGCAGCAACTTTTTAATCAACCTAAAGTGGATTTCTTGGTTGCCCAGGTTACTAAATGCACCTCTCTTCTGAGCGAAGGCACTTTGTTGCTCAAAGATATGCAGGACGGCCAAGTGGATGTAGCTCTCAGGAGACTTTTCGAGGCAGTGGCCTTAGTCACAGCTTCTTCTGTGGCGTCCTTTGTCACATGTGCTTGCCTGTCCAGTTTGCATACTTTGGAGAGTGAGGAAGATGAACCTCCCCCTCTGTTTCTTTTATCTGGTATGGACTATGTAGCTCAGGGGTGTCCAACCTTTTGGCTTCCCTGGGCCGCACTGGTCGAAAAAAATGTTTCTGGGGCCGCACAAACGCTGCAGCAAGACAGAGGAGGAAGCCAGCAAGACAGTAAACACTCAGGGGCAGCAGAGGAAAACACTGCATTGCCCTTGACTGGGGTCGCACAAAATACTTCACGGGGCCACATGTGGCCCTCGGGCTGCAGGTTGGACACCCCTGATGTACCTGATGCCCTGTATGCCATTATATCTATCCTGGGTAAAGTGTCAGCTTATTCAATTTCTTCTTGTTGAATGCTCTGGATCAGACAATGGGCCGGTTATTCCACCTCTAAAGCTACTCTTGCTAGACTCCCTTTTAAGGGGCAGCTATTACTTCGTAAAGACCTGGATTTTCTCATGAATTGTATGGTGAACTATCACCCCAAGACCCTGCCTGATGATAGACCCAGAACCTTTAGAGTTGTGAATCACAAAGTGTGCTAAGGCAAGATTGCAGGTGTGCCACGAGTCACTGGCACCAGCTGACTGCCTACAGAACATGCCTCTCCTGTTGAGCACCCCCCTACTGGCGGCTCAGGGCCTGTCTGCAGGACATTTGCGCACGCACAGATGTCAGCGTGATGATGTTATGCATGCATGTGACATTGCGTCGACGTTCGCACACTTTCAGGTGCCCCTCAGTGGCTCAGGGATGCTACCAACGATTGCTATGCTTGGTGGAGGGAAGTTCTGGCCACCTGAGGAGGTGGTCCTCAGCTGGCAGTGCTTAGGGATCCTCACCAGCCACAGCAAGGGTCAGCAAGTACTTCAACACTGGAGAAATAAAACCAGAAATGTATTTTCTGTTGACCACAATACAAATACATCTACTATATACATTTCCCAAAGCTAATATATTTCAGTCAATAAATTTCATTTTTTTTTTTAACCTTTGTTTGGAGACTTATTTTTTCATCAAGTTCATTCTAGTTTCTCTTTTTCTGCTTTCCTGTCTTCTGCAAATTCTTCTTCAAGCGATTGCTATCCATTGGTTCCCCTACCATGGGCCATGGTCTTCTCTCCCTCCCATTGTACAGCATCCTCACTCCCTTCCGTCCTGGATCATTTTCCCTCTTTATCCCTTTCCCACTCCTGCACAGCATTTCTTCTTCACTCCATGTGCAACATGTCTCCCTCTCATTTCCTCCCTTGTTGCAAAAGAGTGGGAAAAAAAGAGAGAGAGGAATCCAGGGTGCATCTCTATCACCCCCTCTACAGCCACGTCCAACATTTCTCCCTCTCACATCTCCTGGCCCTTGGGCAGTATTTTTTGCCCTTCCCCACCAACCCCAAGCCCAAAATTTCTCCTCTAACAACCCTCTCCAGCGCCACGCTGCATTTTTCCCTTCATTCCCTCCACCATATCCAACATTGCTCTCTCTTACATCCCTTTCTCTGTCCCACCCTTCTCCACTACAACATCCAATATTTTTCCCTCCCTTCTCTCTACTACCATGTCCAACAATTCTCCCTGCCAACATATTCAGGTAGTCCACCTTCCCCCCCCCCACCCATATCCTACTGAGGTACTTGGTGGTCCAGCAGGGGTCTTCGTGGCAGGAACATGGCCCTTTTGCTCCTGCCTCCTCTTGGCTGCCTTTTAAAATGGCTGAAGCGACCTTTCGTGGGTGCTTGTGACATTTCCTGCACGAAAGGGTTACTTTCTTGCCCCCCCTTCTTTCCCACTCTCTCTCTCTCCCCCTTCTCCTCCCATTTATAGGTCCAGCATCCATCCATCTCCCTTCCGCTGCACCCTACTGGATCCTTCCTTTCCCCCCCCATTTCTGGTCCACCTCTCCCCCCACCCCATCTGCCCTCCCACCCTTTATGTGGGTTTGGCCTCCTGGACCCCCCTCACTTACCGAAGCAGCAGAGGTAGCGCTGAAAGCAAGCTTCTCGCGGCCAGCCCCGGCAGGGCCTTTCCTCTGCCACGTTGGAAGTGACACATCAGGAAAGACCCAGCTGGGGCTGACCACGAGCAGCCTGTTTTCATCGCTGCCACTGATACTTCAGTAAGGGAGGGAGGGGAGTTTGCAGCTCAGGACCGCTATGCTGCTATTGCTTCGAGGCTGGGAGGGGAGGGGGTTAACAGATCAGGACCACTTTCGCTGCTTTGGGCCTGAAGGGAGGGGGATTCATGGCTCAGGACTGTTGCCACTGCTTTGTGGCTGGAGGGAGAAGGGGTTCGCGGCCCAGGACCGCTGCCACTGCTGCTTCAGAGACAATTTTTTTTTTTTTTTTTTTTGCAAGTTGCTTGAATACCAGTTAATTAGGATTCTACTGCAGTGTCTTCAAAGAACACCCATTAAAGGTAAGCAATTTTGGTACAATACAGATAAGCAACTTTGGTACAACATAAGTAAGCAACTTTGGTACAACATAGGATATTACTAATTCTGCTTTGAAAATGTTTAATTTTTTTCTTGTAGAAATGGGCATCCCATCTTCTGTGGATCTGGTGAGCAGTGATCCAGCGCACATGGTGGTATCATTTAACAGTGGACATACTGGCATTTTTAACATGGAAACACGACAGCAAGTGCTCACATTAGAGTCCAGCATAGAAACTGGTATGTGTGCTAAATGTGCTGCTCAGAGCTCAAATATTGAAAATAACAGATTCTTTGTTTGTTTTTAACAAATTTTTTCAGAAGTAATTTTTACTTAAACTTTATTTAGCATACTAGATTAGATTAAGCAATCTCTGTGATCTCAGTGGCTCAGTCATATACTTGTTTATCTATAGATAATGTTCTCAGGTAGGGAATACGGTAATTATTGGTATGTATATCTCAACACAAGAATCCTCCATTTGCAGCAAGATCATCGGAGTTTGTAAGAATGTACTCTCTCTGGCTGGCTCTAGGGCACCTAAGATTCCGCAGGACTTTTAGAGGCTCAGGGTTCTCTAATTTTCTTGGCTTCCAGATATCTTGACAGTATTCCAGTTCCACTTCACAGAGATTCTCCCAGAACTCTAGGCAGAGGTTTTCTGAATCCAGACATACCTAGTCTTCAGCACCCTGGGCCGCTTCCTCCTCCAAGAATTCGTAATGATGCCAGGTCAAAGGAGATCCCTCTCAAAATTAGGTGCTGCCTCTTGGCATTTCTTTCAACCTGGATTCAGATTATATCTGATCGTTGAGTTCTGGAAATCATCCAGACCGGATACAACCTAGAAGTTACCAGCCCTCTCTCTGACAGATTGGTTTGTGGACTTTTCAGCAGGGCATACAGAAAAGGCGGTTAAGGTACAAGCTAGAGAATGACACTGTGGTTGTTACCTGTGGCTAGCCGCGAGTAACCCGCCAAAACGGTAACAAAAAAAAATGGTCAATGCGAGTACGGGGACAAGGCCATTCACCGCCTCGTGGAGCAGTGAATGGTCTTGTCTCCACAGTTAAAGGAGTGAGAAGAGCGTGTGGTCCGGCAGCCCCCTCTCTCCTGCCAGTGCATCTCCCTCCCTCCCTTCCCCTTCCCTTCTCTTCATGGCAATTTCTATAAGACTATGCGTTGTTTTGCAGCCGGAGCCCTGAAGTCGCATCGTATGTGGCTGTTGGAAAAGTCTCCTCTGACGCAACTTCCTGTTTCCGGTTGCATAGGAGGAGACTTTTCCAGTAGCCAATGCAATTTCAAGTTTCCGGCTGCAATACAACACATAGCCTTATAGAAATTACCACGAAGAGACGGGAAGGGAGGGAGGGAGATGCACGGCCAGCCGGCGGGAGGGAGCTGCTGGACCTCGTGAAGGGTGCTGGGGGGGATGGAGAGAAGAAGACGCTGGGAAATGGGGAAGAGAGAGTGGGGAGAAGACGCTGCTAGATCCCAGCTAGATCCGAACAACTGTTTGCCCTCACAAACCAACTCTTCACCAACGCCCAAGGAAAAAATCACAACAACCCAACAGAACTTGATAGTGAGACTCTCTCGGACTTCTTCCAGTCCAAGGTACAAACAATTCGCAATAATCTTGACACCAGCACCAAACCTCCACCAGCACATCCCCAACCCAACACAAATACCCCATCTTCTACCACTCTCCCCCAACTTCATCTGGCCACCCAAGCTGAGGTTCTCAACACCTTGAGAGAGCTCAAGCCCTCCAGCACCATCCTTGGCCCCTGCCCATCCAGCCTCCTACCATCCACAGAAGATGCCATGGCAGAATCTATCCTCCCCATCATTAACTATTCCCTCTCTACGGAGACAGTACCTCTCAGCTGGAAGTCGGCCATTATCAAACCCACTCTCAAAAAACCCACCCTAACGAACCTAGCAACTACCGCCCAGTCTTCAATCTCCCATTTGTCTCCAAACTCCTAGAACGAATAGTGCGCCGCCGACTACACCCTTTCATTGAAGAACAAGCTGCCCTGTCCCCTGCACAATCTGGCTTTTGAACAGAGTCAGTATTCCTGGATATCATTGATGACAGATGGTCGATACTCGACAAAGGCAATGATGCCCTACTAGTTCTACTTGACCTCAGCGCTGCCTTTGACACTGTTGACCACCACCTCCTCCTATCCAGACTCTATGACCTTGGAATCAAGGGCTCTGCCCTCCAACGGTTCACCTCCTTCCTTCACCAAAGAACCCAAACAGTCCTACTAGGGCCGCACAAATCTAACTCCAAGCCTATCAAATACGGCATTCCCCAAGGCGCCCTTCTATCCCCCCTCCTATTTAACCTCTACATCAGACCTGTCATTGATATAGCCCAGAAATACAATATTAAAATCCACTCCTATGCCGATGACATTCAGCTGCTCCTCCCACTAGGCAGAAACCGATCATCCCAAATCGCCAACCTCCAACACTGCCTCTCCGAAATGAAAACCGGAATGACTAACAACAAACTACAACTGAACGCCTTCAAGACCGAACTTTTATGGATCAGGAAAAAAAGCACCAAATACACACACCCAACACTATCATGGGACTCCACCTTACTAACAGCAGCAGATCAGGTACGCAGCCTAGGAGTAACAATAGACGTTCACCTGTCCCTATCCACCCACATCTCGCAAGTAGTCTCCACCTACTTCTACTTCCTCCACCAACTGAGAAGGATCAAACCCTACATCTCCACACCTGACCTGGCCCAACTCCTCTACGCCTATGTCCTCTCCAGGATGGATTACTGCAACTCCCTATGTAATGGAGTAGCCAAAAAAGATCTCAAGCGCCTCCAGCGGGTACAAAATGCAGCTTTCCGCTTCCTGCACAGTCTCAACTACCACCACCCCATCTCCCCAGCCCTCCGCGAAGAGCACTGGCTTCCGATTGACCAACGCTGCGCATAAAAGGCCCTGGTAATAGCACATAAAAGAATTTACACCACCACTCCAGCCTACATAGAATCCAAGCTAACCCTGTACACTCTCACCCGCCCCCTCCGCTCGGAAATGGAGAAACGCCTATGCATCCCCCCAGGAAGGTCTCTCCTGTCAGAAACCGCCTGCAAACTATCCTACAGCCAACTCTGGAACCAACTCTCCCCGCAACTCAGATCACAGAACTCATTGATGACCTTCCGGAAAGCAGTAAAGACCCTCCTCTTCAACTAAAATGACAATTGCGATCTACCCCTTAAACTCCCCTGTCCTTCTCCCATTCCCCCTCCATACTGAACCTCTACTTAAATTACTATATAGTCCTCTCTTAACCTGTACTTAAATTGCTGTATAATCCCCGTACTTGAACTACTGTATAATCTGTCCAAATATACACCACTGTGAATGTTTGCTTGTAGGCCGTTCTGAGCTACTGGGAGAACGGGATATAAATTAAAATAAATAAATAAATGGGGAAGAGACAGTGGGGAGAAGACGCTGGGAAATGGGAAAGAGACAGTGGGGAGAAGACGCTGGGAAATGGGGAAGAGACAGTGAGGAGAAAACACTGGGAAATGAAGAATAGAGAGTGGGGAGAAGACGCTGGGGAAGAGGCCAGATTAAGAATATTTGAATCGCTATCCCCTTTTGACTCTTCCCTATCAATCTCCCCTGCCTTTTCTCCTTACCTCCCCACCTCCCTTCCCCAATCCCATCCACTTTGGTGAACTCTTTCTACTTAAAGAACAATCTTCTCTCTAGGTTTGCGGGGACAGGGTGGTGACGGGGACCGAGCTCGCGGGGATGGTAAAGCTTGTCTCAGTTAGGGCACTGGTCTTTGACCTAAGGGCTGCCATGTGAGCGGACTGTTGGGCACGATGGACCACTGGTCTGACCTAGCAGCAGCAATTCTTATGTTCTTATGACCAAGCCCACAGGGACGGGACTGGGCAGAGATGGGGACAAATTTTTTTTCCCCTTGTCATTCTCTAGTACAAGCCACTGTGAAAACTTTGCTGGATATGTTAGCCATAGAGCCTGTGCCACTTGCAGACTCGGGCTCTAGCAGATACTCCATATGATTTATAGTACCAAAGAAAGGCTCTGACGATAGGAGAATCATTCTGGGCCTTACTCACGTAAATACAGTGCTCAGAGTTCCGCACTTCCACATGGAGTCAGTTCGTTCTGTCATAGCACATTGTCTCTGGGTGAGTTCCTGGCGTCCCTGGATTTGACAGAGGCCTACTTGAATATTCCCATTTTGCAAGACCATAGGAAGCTTCTCAGGATCCATGTCCTGGAACATGGATCCAGCTCTGCCCTTCGGCCTAGTAAAGGCTCCTCGAACTTTCACCAAAGTCATGGTGGTGGTGGCAGTCCACCTGCGCAGATTGGGGCTGCAAGCTCATGCCTATCTAGATGACTGACTGATCCGGGTCCCCTCGTTTGCTGAGGGGCAGCGTACAGTAAATCAGGTGATCAGAGTCTTAGAGGACTTGGATGGCTGGTGAACTATTGCAAAAGCCATTTGATGCTAACTCAACCCCTGGAGTACCTGGGAGTCTTGTTCGACACAGCAGCCGGATGTGTCTAACTTCCATAAGCACACAGACAGCAGCTTTGCTCACAGATATTGTGCCTTCCAGCCAAGTCAGCTCCATCGGCATGGGTCTATCTTCAAGTCCTGGGTTCCATTGCAGCCATAATAGATATGGTTCTTTGGGCGAGGGCACACATGAATGTCTTCGATTAAATCTGAATCAATCTTATAGCCAGAATATACACTTTCTTAAGGCTATGAAAACACCTTGTTCAAATTTTCCCCGACCCTCAGTGGCACCACTCAGGACTCAAACTTCTCATCGTCCTAAGCTTTATGTGTCGGTTCGTCATCGGGTCTATTACTTTTTTGGTAGAGCTTAATCTTATTTATATTATTTGATAAATTCTTATAAAGGTGAATACTTAGCTTAAAATATGGCTAAGTCTTCTTGGTTAGAGATGTCAGCACTATTAAGGGATGTCAAAGCCGACATGTTTCGCCTAGCTTGCTTTTTCAAGGCTCAATCCCTAAAGAAATAACCAACATAACCATAAATTAAAACCTGTTTCAAGTCATTTATAACTAAACCAATGCTTTTATAACCATAAAATGAACTCAAAACAAGCTCTTTCCTATCCAGCATGTTACTGAAAGGTTACTCACCCGTAGCCATCTATCTCCGGTGTAACAGTGATTCAACATGTTAGAATTTTTTGATTTTTGATTGGGCTCTATCTGAGCCGCTGTGTGTCTTGTGGTGTCTTAAGCTTATGAATTGTAATCGTTACTAGCATTATGTATGGCCAGTTAAGCTTTGTACTTGCACTTTATATCACAAGATCTTTATAATGGATTGTTAATGAGGATCTGTATCGGCACTTTATACTTATATTTACATTTATATTTATATTGTTTTTCATGACGTTATAGGTTATTGTCTTATTTTTAGTATGACATGATTTTTAGGCATTCGTAGTGGGACCTGTTGCATTTGCACTTTGTGTTTTATTCCAGTCATATATCTTGCATTTGCACTTTATGTTTTATTCTTGTCACATACGTTGTAGCCCACAAAGTACTCTGCACAAAGCACCCTGCACTTTGTATATTTTTCTAGAACCTCTTTTAGAAGTATTTATTCAGAACTATTTATGAGGTATTTATTCAATATTATTTATTACTACTTCCATGCACTTTAAACACAAACACTGTTGTATATATATTTTTTATTTATAATATTTATTTATTATATGTATGGTCTTGTAAGTTTTCATTCACAAGGTGGGTTTTCAGGGAGAATGTATATGTTTAGGCCTTTAACCCCTTCTCCTTGGTGAAAAAAAGGTCTATTCGGTTTTGGGAGTGTGTTATAACTTACTTTTATGGTATATATCATGGACTATATGATGTATGAGGCTATTCTCATTTAGACTGTGGTCTGGTGCTGGTCACCTTGTGAGATAATGCCTGAGCCAGAGGTTTACGCTTATTCATCTACTAAGGGCTAATACTGATGTCCATTGTTCACTGATTTACATTTTGCCCCATTTCTTTAGACCTTTTCTCCCCAAGGATTAGGTGTGTTAGCCAATTTTTCATTGTTCATTTTTCAGGATATTATTGGCTATTTTTAGGGTTTTTACCTGTGCAGTCTTACCCTATAACATCTTCCTGAACTAGGGGCAGTGGAAACCATCCCGGATGTGGAATAGAGCCTAGGACATTGTTCTATCTGTTTTGTGGTCCTAAAGAAGGGTGATTCATTTCAGCCCATCCTGGATTTCAGAGATGGTTTGCCTCTGCATCTAGCACTTTTGCATGGAGACATTTTGGTTTGTCCAGACAAGATCCTAATCTCCTGATCACCTTGTGATAGGGCATCTCTTTTAATTTCAAGCCTTTCCCTTCAGATTGAATATAGCACCATGCACCATCCAAAGTGATGATGGTGGTAGCAGTCCATTTTGTGCCGCTATTCGGGGTCATCCCAACCTGGATGAATGGTTGATTGGACCAATTTGCAGGTAGAGTCCAGGCTGGCTACTTCTCAGGTTATTGCCCTCCTGGAGTCTGAGCTGAGTGGTGAATCGTGTCAGAAATCACTAGCTTCCAATATCTGAGTTCATTTTGACACTGCTTGGGGGAGGGAGGGGATAATGCCCATAGATGAAGAAAATGGAAGAGAAGAGAGGGAGAGGAGATGGTGCACATGGATGGAGGGGAAGGGCAAGACCCTTCACCTTGGCCCTAAAACTGGAAAGAACAGCCACATGGACTTAAGAACATAAGAATTGCCACTGCTGGGTCAGACCAGTGGTCCATCGTGCCCAGTAGTCCGCTCCCGCGGTGACCCCTAGGTCAAAGAAACCCTGCTGCAAGAAGCCCAAAATATGGGAGATCTATGCCAACCAAGAGACCAGCTCAAGCTCAGCACACCAACCTTCGAAAATTTCCCAGATTTGCACATAAGCCAGTGATATGGAAGACTTCTGAGAATTAATAATAATAACTTTATTTTTCTATACCTCCATACTCAAATGACTTCTAGGCGGTTCACATTGAAAGAAGGCTGGACAAGAAAAGATGTTACATAATAAATTGGAGTTACATGGGGAAAGAATCCATGAAAGAAGAAAGAAGTTACATAATACATTGGGGTTACATGGGGAAAGAATACATGAGACAGGTCTTCTGCTTAGGCAAGGAATTTATCAAATAGAGCGGTTTTAATTGATTTTCGGAATGCGTTGTAGGTCTGTCTGGCTTTATTTATGTGGTTTCCTAACCAGGATTGCTGTCTGTTTGCTTGGAACATGAAGGTTCTGTCTAGGAAGGATTTGTATTTGCAGCCTGTGATCTTTGAGTATGCAAAGATGTTTTTGTTTCTGGTTGTACGTGTGAGGTTGTGTAGAGTGAAGTGTGTTTGCAGGTAGAAAGGTGCTAGGCCCCAGACTTGCTTGAAACAGATACATGCAAATTTGAACAAAGTAGAGACAACTGTGGGCAAGAAACTACATCTTGCTAAACATTTCCTTTCAAATACCAAACTGTAAATCAGAAGAAATCTGAATCTTCTGTTTCCACTGAACCCTGTCGAAGAAGGTTGTGTCCCCTGGGCAAAGGGAGTGGCTTGACCCCATCTGCTGACACAGAACCCACTTACTGAAGAAAATTGTCCATAGGAGTTAGAGGGTAAAGCCTCAACTTACTCTCTTCCACCTTTGGAGAAGGTAAATAAATAGAGTTCAAAGTGCTACTGCTTCTATCTTGCTCTCTCCCCCCCCCCCCCCCCAAAAGGATTAAATTTTAGGTGAACAGATACCAGGTGGGCCAGTCTTATGGTTCATTGGTAGAACTGTGCACTGTCTTGCAAAGGATCCTGGGTTCATTTTCTTTCAGGTTAGAAGGGGCTAGTGCTGCAGTGATAGGACTAAACTAAACTGAAAAGGTCCTATATTATCAGATCCCACCTTTTCTCCAAGTTTGAACTACAAGCAAAACCCACAGGTGCAGGAGGCCCTTCGTTAAAATAGATATATATAAAGTCAAATAAGCTTATAGACACATAGAAACATGACGGCAGATAAAGGCCAAATGGCCCATCTAGTCTGCCCATCCGCAGTAACCATTATCTCTCTCTCCAAGAGATCCCATGTGCCTATCCCCAGCCCTCTTGAATTCAGACACAGTCTCTGTTTCCACAACCTCTTCCGGGAGACTGTTCCACGTATCTACCACGCTTTCTGTAAAAAAGTATTTCCTCAGATACGCTGGAGCCTATCACCTCTTATAACTTCATCCTATGCCCTCGCATTGCAGAATTTCCTTTCAAATGAAAGAGACTCAACTCATGCACATTTATATTGCGTAGGTATTTAAACGTCTCTATCATATCTCCACTCTCCCGCCTTTCCTCCAAAGTATACAGATTGAGATCTGTCTGTCCCCATTTGTCTAATCATGAAGACCACACACCATTTTAGTAGCCTTCCTCTGGACAGACTTCATCCTTTTTGAAGGTGCAGCCTCCAGAATTGTACACAATATTCTAAATGAGGACTCACCAGAGTCTTATACAGTCTTATACTTTCCATACCTCTCCCTATGCAACCTAGCATCCTTCTAGCTTTCGCCGTCTTTCAACCTGTTTGGCCACCTTAAGAGCATCACATACAATCACACCCAAGTCCCGTTATTCTGTCTTGCACATAAGTTCTTCACCCCCTAAACTACTGTTTCCTCAGGTTTTTGCAACCCAAATGCATGACCTTGCATCATAAGCAGCGGAACGCTTTTTTGTTTGGGTGGCCTGAAAGCCCTGGCCCAGCCCCCATAATAGTACTAATTGTAATACCATTTTATCCCAGGACAAGCAGGCAGCATATTCTTAACGTATGGGTGACGTCACCGACGGAGCCCCGGTACGGACCTTTTTAACTAGAAAGTTCTAGTTGGCCGCACCGCGCATGCGCGAGTGCCTTCCCGCCCGACGGAGGAGTGCGTGGTCTCCAGTTTCTTCGTTTCCGCGGAGCGAAGAAGACGCATGTGGTATTCAACGGCTGTTGAACACTCCTTTTTTGCCTTCCCGCTCGCGTTATTCTGATTTTTTCTGCTTTTTTCCTTCGGGTTTTCTGTTTTCTTTCTAATCTACAAAAAAAAAAAAAAAAAAAAACTTTATTTTTTCCTTTATTTTTCAACAGGCCCCGGCGGGGCCTGTTGCCATCATACAAGCCTCCGGCTTTGATTTTGCTGAGGCCGTATTTCCCTTCATGCCCCCTCAGCCGGGTTTTAAGAAGTGCCAGCGGTGTGCACGCCCGATTTCCCTTTCGGACCCACACAACTGGTGCCTACAGTGCTTGGGTCCGGAACATCGGGCTGACACCTGCACCCGCTGCGCGACTCTTCAAAAACGCACACTTAAAAATAGACAAATTCAGCAGAATCTCCTCTTCGGCACCGGTTCTGCTATGGATCCGACCCCGACGTCGACGGCACCGCCGAAATCGGCACCGTCAACATCGACACCACCTGATCCTTCTGCGGGGTCGATGGCGCCAGGTAAGCCGGCTAAGAAGCCTTCCACTTCCCTCGAGCGCCCTCCAGCCACGGCGGTGACACCGGTCCTTCCGACGTCCCGCAAGTCCCGTAAGCGCTCCGATAACGGTGAGTGCCTCTTCATCGGCCTCCTCATCACCGGAGCGTAGAGCGGCACCTATGGTACCGAAGAAAAGTAAAACGGTACCGGTGCCCCCATTGGAGGACCGTATCTCGGCCATCCTCCAGACTAAATTACAGGAACAACTCCAACACCAGCTTCAGGAACTGCTTCCAACCCTGCTGGCACCACTCCTTCCGGTACCGGTCCGGCCCGAGCCTCGCACCACTACGCCAGTGGCCACCCCCTCGGTACCGATGAACACTTCGATGCCGGTCTTATCGGCACAGCCTACACTACAGACCTGCACGGCGGAGGACCCACCCCGACCCCAAGATCGACATCGATCATCTCGGGACCGGGATCGACACCACTCCTCCCGGGACAGAGATCGGCACCGGTCTTCATCCCCCGGCACCGTATCCATGAGATCTGGCAAGTCCCTTTCTAAGACCCGCCATGCTGAGCCGGCCATCAGGGACCCTGACTTATGGGAGCAATCCCCACTCGGTACCGAGGAGGATGCCTCTTCCACTGATGAGGAACCCTCCATGGCTGAATCCACCTCCAAACCCGAGCAGTCCTCATTTACAAAATTCCTTCGGGAGATGTCTGGGGCTCTTTCCATCCCACTTGAGTCCGACTCCAAGAAGTCCCAGGCCTTTCTAGAAGCCTTGGACTTCGACCAACCCCCCAAGGAATTCCTCAAACTCCCCGTCCATGATATTCTGCGGGAGACGTTTTATAAAAACTTGGAGAACCCCCTTACTGTTCCAGGTGCCCCTAAGAAACTGGACAGTTTATACCGGGTCATCCCTATCCCGGGATTTGATAAACCCCAGTTGCCACATGAGAGCCTCCTGGTAGAATCCACTCTCAAGAAATCTCATGGTTCCAGTGTCTATGCCTCCACCCCTCCTGGCAGAGAGGGTAAAACAATGGATAAATTTGGAAAGCGCCTATACCAGAATGCCATGCTGGCTAGCAGAGCCAACAATTACTCATTTCATTTTTCTTTTTATATGAAATATCTGGTACAACAACTTTCTGCTCTACAAAAGTACATCCCTGAACGCAAGGTCCCATTGTTTCAGCAACAAATTTCCACCCTCCTTCAGCTCAGGAAGTTCATGGTACGCTCAATCTATGACTCCTTCGAGCTCTCCTCCCGTGCCTCTGCTCTGGCAATTGCCATGCGACGCCTTGCCTGGCTGAGAGTATCTGACCTGGATGTCAACCACCAAGACCGCCTTGCCAACGCGCCCTGTCTTGGTGATGAACTTTTTGGGGAGTCTCTAGATACCACCACACAAAAACTTTCGGCTCATGAGACGAGATGGGACACCCTCATTAAGCCTAAAAAGAAGACTCCACCGACACGACCATACAGACCTCAGTCTTCTTACCAACATCGCTTTTCTGCTAGGCCACTGAATCCTCCTCAACAGCAATCTCGTCGGCCTCGCCAACAACAACAACAACACTCTCAGGCTCGCTCGCAATCTCACCAGACAGCTAAGCCTCTCCCTCAAACTAAGCCTCCTCACCCCTTTTGACTCCTTTCTCCAGGGCATAGCCAGTCTCCAACCCTCGCTGCCTCTGCCTCAACCTATCGGGGGCCGCCTCACCATCTTTCTACGACGCTGGGAGGCCATCACATCAGACCTGTGGGTTCTAAACATCATCCGTCACGGATACTCACTAAGGTTTCAGACTCTTCCTCCAGACCATCCTCCCGTAGAGTCTGCTTCTCACTCCTCCCAAACTCCTCTCCTCCTCAGGGAGGTCCAATCCCTCCTCCTTCTCAATGCCATCGAAGAAGTTCCACCAGACCAAAGAGGTCAGGGATTTTACTCCCGCTACTTCTTGGTACCCAAGAAAACAGGGGACCTTCGTCCTATCCTCGATCTCAGGAACCTCAACAAGTGTTTGGTCAAGGAAAAATTCAGGATGCTCTCCCTTGCCACACTTTATCCTCTTCTGTCTCAACACGACTGGCTATGTTCCCTGGACCTCAAGGAGGCCTACACTCACATCCCAATCCATCAGGCTTCACGTCGCTACCTCCGCTTCCAGATACTGAATCACCACTATCAGTACAAAGTGCTACCCTTTGGTCTCGCATCATCACCCAGGGTGTTCACCAAGTGCCTGATTGTGGTAGCGGCCTGTCTCAGGTCCCACAACCTTCAAGTGTTCCCCTACTTGGACGATTGGTTGGTGAAAGCAACAACCTCACCACTTGTGCTGCAATCAACTCACCACACCATCTCTTTCCTCCATCTCTTGGGGTTCGAGATCAATTATCCCAAGTCGCATCTGCTTCCCACGCAGCGCCTTCAGTTCATCGGAGCACTTCTCGATACCAACCTCATGAGAGCGTTCCTCCCTGCCGACCGGCACCGGACACTACTTCACCTCTGTCGACAGGTGCTCCTACAACCATCCATCCCTGCTCGCCAGATGATGATTCTTCTGGGTCACATGGCCTCGACAGTCCATGTAGTTCCTCTGGCGCGACTCCATCTGAGGATACCGCAATGGACCCTCGCCAACCAATGGTCACAGACCAGGGATCCTCTTTCTCATCCCATCTCTGTGACATCGTCTCTTCAGCGATCTCTTCAATGGTGGTTGAACTCCTCAAATCTTTCCAGGGGCCTCCTTTTGCATCCACCCCCTCATTCCATGATCATCACCACAGATGCCTCCCCCTATGCATGGGGAGCTCACATAGGGGATTTACGCACCCAGGGACTCGGGACCCCTCAGGAGCGTCAACATCATATCAATTTCCTGGAACTCAGAGCCATGTTTTATGCTCTCAAGGCCTTCCAGCACCTTCTCTATCCTCAGGTTCTGCTCCTGTGCACGGACAACCAGGTCGCCATGTACTACATCAACAAGCAAGGCGGCACCGGATCTCGTCTCCTTTGTCAGGAGGCCCTCCGAATTTGGACCTGGGCCACAGCCCACAATCTTTACCTCAAAGCGGTCTATATCCAGGGCGAACAGAACTCCCTGGCCGACCAGCTCAGCCGCATCCTTCAGCCTCACGAGTGGACCCTGGATCCTCCCACTCTCCACTCCATCTTTGCTCGCTGGGGCACCCCGCAGGTGGACCTCTTTGCAGCTCCTCACAACCATCAGCTGCCCCAGTTCTGCTCCAGACTCTTCTCTCCACATCGTCTGGCCCCGGATGCATTCCTACTCGACTGGACGGATCGGTTCCTCTATGCCTTCCCTCCACTTCCTCTGATGTTGCGGACCCTGTTCAAACTCCACAAGGACAGAGCCACCATGATTCTTATCGCCCCTCGGTGGCCCAGGCAACACTGGTTCTCCCTCCTACTCCAACTCAGCTCCAGGGAGCCCATTCCTCTTCCTGTATTTCCATCTCTGCTTACGCAGCAACGTCAGTCTCTGCTACATCCCAATCTGTCTTCCCTCCACCTGACAGCTTGGTTTCTCTCAGGCTGACCTCTCCAGGAAACCTGTCTCAGCCTGTCCGTCGCATTTTGGAGGCCTCCAGGAAACCCTCCACACTCCAATGTTACCATCAGAAATGGACCCGATTCTCCTCTTGGTGCCTCCTGCATCATCACAATCCCACCTCATTGGCCGTGGAGACTGTGCTGGACTATTTGCTCTCTCTGTCTAACGCTGGTCTCAAGTCTACCTCAATCAGAGTCCACCTCAGCGCTATCACTGCTTTTCACGAGCCTATCCTTGGAAAACCCCTCACGGCTCATCCTCTGGTTTCCCGGTTCATGAGAGGCCTCTTCAATATCAAACCACCTCTTCAGCCTCCCCCGGTCGTCTGGGACCTCAATGTGGTTTTGTCAGCCCTCATGAAACCCCCCTTTGAGCCTCTTGCTACTACCTCGCTCAAACTTCTCACATGGAAGGTGCTTTTCCTCATTGCCATCACCTCTGCCAGGAGGGTTAGTGAGCTACATGCACTGGTCGCCGATCCACCGTTCACTGTCTTTCACCACGACAAGGTGGTTCTGCGTACCCATCCAAAATTCCTCCCTAAGGTGGTTTCAGCCTTTCACCTCAACCAGTCCATCGTGTTACCTGTCTTCTTCCCAAAACCACATTCTCATCCTGGGGAACAGGCTCTGCACACGCTGGATTGTAAGCGTGCCCTGGCGTACTACCTTGACCGTACCAGGGCTCACCGCTCCTCTCCTCAACTCTTTCTGACCTTCGATCCTAACCGTCGGGGTCACCCTGTATCTAAACGAACGCTGTCCAATTGGCTTGCTGCCTGTATTGCGTTCTGTTATGCTTGGGCCGGCCTGTCACTGGAAGGAGCTGTCACGGCCCATAAAGTCAGGGCTATGGCTGCCTCTGTGGCTTTCCTCCGTTCCACGCCCATTGAGGAAATCTGCAGGGCGGCCACTTGGTCTTCAGTTCACACATTCCCTACTCACTACTGTCTGGATGCCTTCTCCAGACGGGATGGGCACTTTGGTCAATCTGTGTTACAAAATTTATTTTCCTAATGGCCAACCATCCCTCCTCCCTCTCTGTTAGCTTAGAGGTCACCCATACGTTAAGAATATGCTGCCTGCTTGTCCTGGGATAAAGCACAGTTACTTACCGTAACAGGTGTTATCCAGGGACAGCAGGCAGATATTCTTACGACCCACCCACCTCCCCGGGTTGGCTTCTTAGCTGGCTTATCCTAACTGGAGACCACGCACTCCTCCGTCGGGCGGGAAGGCACTCGCGCATGCGCGGTGCGGCCAACTAGAACTTTCTAGTTAAAAAGGTCCGTACCGGGGCTCCGTCGGTGACGTCACCCATACGTTAAGAATATCTGCCTGCTGTCCCTGGATAACACCTGTTACGGTAAGTAACTGTGCTTTTTCCATTCATTTTTCATATATACATACAATATAATCTTTTTAACAACACATAATGGTTAACCACAAAATCAAACTACACAAAGCACACTGTATGCTTCTCAACATTCATTTTACCACATGCAGAACACAAATAATAACCCCTATCCAAACACAGGACCACAAACTAAAAGTACTAATATATAAAAATGAAACCCTAAGATGCAAGATGCTGCATACAATGCAACACCACAGAAACGGTGACACATGTCCCCTAATACTGTGCAAAATATGAAGACAGTAGATGTAAATTTGAAATAACTGATACATAACAATCACCACTTTACAAATTAACAAATAAAAATAAAACAATATGAGAAATAAGAAAATAACATTTTATTGGACTAATCCATTTTTCAATTAGCTTTCAGAGGCCAAATCTTTCTTTAGGACTGCTGTTATGGTATCCTGTCCTGACCTGAGGAAAGGGGTTTAGTCCCCAAAAAATTGCTTTATTTCCATTTCCTGTTTATAAACTTTTATCAATATAGATATAATATTACTTGATTCTACATTAAGCAACAAAAAAAGTCTTTCTACCTTTTGTCGTTTCTGCTTTAATCATCTTCTCTTCGCTCTCTACTTTCTATACAGCGTTTGTCGTCTCTTCCATTCAACATCTGCCCTCTTTGCTCCTTCCACTTAGCCTCTACCCCTTCCATCTACTGTCCACCCTCTCTTTCTTCCATATGGCATCTTCCTTCTTTCTGTGTCCCTTCAATAAACTGTATATTCTGTGCTCCGTCTCTCCTTTGTATATGATTCATTTCAGCTTCACCCCCTCTCCATTTTTCTGTCTCCACCCTCTCCCCTATGCTGTGGCATCTCTCTCTTCTCCTTTCCTTCCTTCCTTCCCACTCCAACCCATGGTCTGGCATATCTATCTCCTTCCCTTCCCCCATGCCCTGGCATCTCTCTCCTCTCCTATCTCTCTCTCCATGCTCTGGCACCTCTTCTTCCTTTCCCTCTGATCTGCCATTTGTCTACTTAGTTTCCCTTCTTCCCCCATGCCCTGGCATATCTCTCCTCTCCTTCCATCTCCCCCTCCATTATCTGGCATCTCCTCTCCTTCCTTCCTTTCTCTCCCTCCCTTCCTTTCCCCTGGTCTGGCATCTCTCCCTCCTCCTCCATGGTCTGCTATCTCCTTTCCTTTCCCTCCCTCCCATGGACTTGGCATCTTTCTTTCCTCGCCTTTCCCTTCCCTGGTCTTCCTTCTCCCCAATTGGGTGCAGCAGCATTTCTTCTCCCCCTCCCCCCCCCACAGTCTTCCTTCTCCCCAATCGGGTGCAGCAGCAGCATTTCTTCCCCCCCCCCTTCACACAGCTGTCGGCAGTGCAGCATTCACAACTCGCTGCTCCTGCTTGCTTTGGGCCTTCCTCACTGCCGGGTCCCACCTACTTTCTGTTTCCGCAAAGGATGATCCCGCAGCGAGGAAGGCCCAAAGCAAGCAGGAGCAGCGAGTTATATGCTTCCCTCACCCCCTTCGATTTCGATTCTCTCGTTGCCTGCAAGCAACTTCACCCATGCTCTGGGGCTCTAACTCTATGCTTGCCAGCTTCGCTTCTTCTCCCTCCCTCATGATTTAATTTCTGGTTTTGGAGGAGAAGGGTCGGGAAGCCGGCAAGCATAGAGTTAGAGCCCCGGAGTATGGGTGAAGTTGCTTTATGGCTACGGTGGGAGATAGAGCAGCGAGGGAGGGAAGCTTACAACTCGCTCCTGCTTGCTTCGGGCCTTCCTCGCTGCCAGGTCCTGCCTTAGCGGAAACAGAAAGTAGGTGGGACCCGGCAGCGAGGAAGGCCCGAAGCAAGCAGGAGCAGTGAGTTGTGAATGCTGCGCTGCTTTGCTCCCCCCTAACGCCAGCCCTGGAGCCATGGCCAATTTTTGGGGAGGCCACAGCCCCTGTGGCCACCCCCGTTTCGACGTCTATGCCTTGCATTTCTTAGCATTAAATTTTAGCTGCCAAATTTCAGACCCTTCTTCAAGCTTTGCCAGGTCTTCATGTTATTCACACCATCCGGCGTGTCTATTCTATTGCAGACTTTGGTATCATCTGCAAAGAGACAAATCTTAACCGACAAACCTTCAGCAATATCATTTATAAAAATGTTAAAAATAGCAGGCCCAAGAACAGAACCTGAGGCAACAAACTGGTAACATCCCTTTCCTCAGAGCAATCTCCATTGATCACTGCCCCCTGTCGTCTTCCACTCAACCAGTTCCTGACCCAGCCCATCACTTTGGGACCCATCCCACGGGCACTCAGTTTATTTATTAGACGTCTTTGTGGAACACTGTCAATGGCTTTGCTAAAATCTAAATACACCACATATTGCGCACATTCTCTATCCAATTCTCTGGTCACCCAGTCAAAGTAATTGATCAGATTTGTCTGACAAGACCTACCTCTAGTGAATCCATGTTGCTTCCAGTCCTGTAATCCACAGGATTCCAGAAACTTGACCATTCTCTAAATTAAAAGCGTTTCCATTAATTTGCTTACCACAGAAGTCAGACTTACCAACCTATAATTTCCTACTTCTTCCTTACTTCCACTTTTGTGGAGAGGTACCACATCCACCCTTCTCCAGACCTCTGGTACCACTCCCGACTCTAGAGACTCATTGAAAAGGTCAATCAGCGGAGCTGCCAGAACCTTCCCTAAGTTCCTTCAGCACCCTCGGATGTACACCATCCTGGCCCATCGCTTTGTCTACTTTTATTTTAGCTAGCTCCTCATGAATACAACCCTCTGAAAATTGATCAGGGTCTATTACTCCTCCATCCCTATTCACGTTTGTCTTTTGCAGTCTCGCTTCTGGCACTTCAGCATTGAACATAAAACAGAAATATTTGTTAAGCAATTCGGCCTTTTCTTTATCAGCTTCTACATATTCCTTCCCTTCACTGTACTTTGGCACTAGGAAAAAAAAGTGCCATACAGGGTAAGAGATTTTTTTACTGCTTAAGAATCAGCTATAGATTCCTTGATTATATCACAGAATTAGACAGTTTAGAAGAAAAGTTGGGCCTGACGGGAGTGAGGAGTTTCCATTTTGTTAGCTGTGTTTGTACTCAAAAATTAAAAGGGTTTATACTATTTGTTAAGAAAATTCTGGTCTTCTGCTGCTTCAGTTTTTTAAAAGGTGAACAAAAGGCTTCTCAGTGTTAACATGACATCAGTGAGAATTCATCCATGTTATACTGGTAACCCTCCATTGCCCTTGGTACAAAATCTAAAATGTGAGCCCACTAGGGACAGTATGTATTATATAAACCACTTTGATTGTACCACAGGCAGGCGGTATGTCAAAAATCTAATTTAAAAAAAAAAAAATAGTTGTATTTCTTCTTCAAAATATGATTGTCAATAAATTAATAGTTTGAAAAAACTAGGCCACGTTTCTATTTTTAAGGAAAGTCTAAAGTTATATTTGAACTTAAAAGGTTTTTGAAATAAGCCCTTCAATTACATTGCTGTAATTTAAGAACCTTTTAGAATGAGCAATAAAATGTTTAAGCTGATGAAACTCATCATGTAATTTATTCTGTTTACTTTTGTATAAGGAATCAACAACTTATCATGCCAGATAAACAGAGTAATCAGCCATCCAACTCTTCCAATCAGTATCACAGCCCATGAAGACAGACACATCAAGTTCTATGACAATACAACAGGTAAAAATTCTATCACAAAATACTAAATAAACATTTCATGCTGAAAACAATAGTTGGTATAGTTATACAGAAAAGAGAGGGTTTTTTTAATAGTTTAAAAAAAATTCTAGTCAAAATAGTCATACAATATAGAGGGTTTTTTCAAGGTAAACTACATTAAAGTGTTTACATCGGTTTGTTCCTTATTTTCTGCTTCCGTGTATACTATTATATATTTTTTTCCATAAATGTGGACATAAGGATAATTTTATTCTCTTTAGGGCTGAAACAAAATCAAACTATTATGAATTATAGCTTTCTCCTTGACCAGTTTTTCTTGCCCTTTTGGTTAACTAGCATGCTAACAGAATATTGAGGAAATATTTGAACAGCTTTGACCTTTCATGGATATTTTCTAATTGATTTGATTTCCTTGCCACTAGTGGTATTCAACCATGCAGGATGGAAAAGACCCATGACTGCTTTAATTCGTTAATCTGACAAGACACAGTTCTCCGAGGACAAACAGGCATATATTCTCACATATGGGTGATGTCGTCCATGGAGCCCGGCATGGACATGTACCAAAGTGTACTGTCACTTTTAAACTTTAGCATTGTCCATACCGTGCATGTGGCTTTCCACCCAACTTCAGCTTGTGGGAGTGGGACCTTCAGTTCTTCGTTTTCTGTGGAGCCAAAGAAGTCTTATTTGTCAAACTCTCCTGTGTGTGATAAATTTTCTCCCTTTTTTGTGCCTTCCCATACCTTTTTTATTCATGTTTATTCATGTTTTTTTGTTTCCTTTTATTATATATTTTTTTTTAATTTTCAGGTTTCATTTTTTGGGCCTTCAGACGGCTTTTCCACCCTCCGGCTCAACCAGAAACATAGATTCATTTTCGGGTACAATTTTACTAAACCTCTCCTATGATTGAGCCCTTCGATTTAACATTGGTAGTCTTTCCATCTATGTCCCCGGTGCCCAGTGGATTCAAGAAGTATACTCAATGTAACATGACCATGTCAGGTTTCGATCCTCACAAATGGTGTGTGCAGTGTCTTGGTCCTAAGCATCGGGACATTTCTTGTAATTTATGTGGTCATATGCAAAAGAGGTCTTTAATCATATTCAGTTTGAGAAGCTTTTTGGATCTATTTCTACAATGACCGCAAATGCAGTACTGACTCAAGCATTTCCTCCATCAACATTGACACTGGCGTCTACCTCTCAACCACCAGTCCTTTATAGAGGGGGCTCGGGCTCTTCCTCTTCTGCATGTCAGACCTCAGAGGACTTTAGAAAAAATCTAAGCAGTACCAGCACTCTCTTAGGTGGTCTTCTACCTTCTCAACATTTTCAACCTGCTATGCTCAGGCTGGACTCCCGCTGCAGGGTCGAGTCACGAGCCATAAAGTTAGAACTATGGCGGTGTCTGTAGCTTTCCTCAGATCAACTCCTATTGAGGAAATCTGCAAGGCTGCCACTTGGTCCCCGGTTCATACATTCACCTCTCATTATTTCTGGATACTTTCTCCGGACGAGACGGCCATTTTGGCCAGTCAGTTTTACAGCATTTATTCTAAATTGCCAACTCTCCCACCATCCCGTTCTGGTTAGCTTAGAGGTCACCCCACATGTTGAGAATATGCTGCCTGCTTATCCTGGGATAAAGCACAGTTACTTTTACCATAAAAGTTGTTATCCAGGGACAGCAGGCAAATATTCTCAACCTCTCAACCACCAGTCCTTTATAGAGGGGGCTCGGGCTCTTCCTCTTCTGCATGTCAGACCTCAGAGGACTTTAGAAAAAATCTAAGCAGCACCAGCACTCTCTTAGGTGGTCTTCTACCTTCTCAACATTTTCAACCTGCTATGCTCAGGCTAGACTCCCGCTGCAGGGTCGAGTCACGAGCCATAAAGTTAGAACTATGGCGGTGTCTGTAGCTTTCCTCAGATCAACTCCTATTGAGGAAATCTGCAAGGCTGCCACTTGGTCCCTGGTTCATACATTCACCTCATTATTTCTGGATACTTTCTCCGGACGGGACAGCCATTTTGGCCAGTCAGTTTTACAGCATTTATTCTAAATTGCCAACTCTCCCACCATCCCGTTCTGGTTAACTTAGAGGTCACCCCACATGTTGAGAATATGCTGCCTGCTTATCCTGGGATAAAGCACAGTTACTTTTACCATAAAAGTTGTTATCCAGGGACAGCAGGCAAATATTCTCACAACCCACCCACCTCCCCTGGTTGGCTTCTTAGCTAGCTATCTGAACTGAGGTACCTCACAGGAGACGCATGACCTACGTTCGGCGGGAAGGCACTCGCGCATGTGCGGGGCAGCACTCGCAAACTCTTTGAAAGTTCTACAAGCAAGTCTGCTTGCAAGGCTGTCCGCTACGGGCTCCATGGATGACGTCACCCACATGTTGAGAATATCTGCCTGCTGCCCTGGATAACAATGTTACGGTAAGTTACGAGTTCTTTTCCTGTCCCTGCCCCATTCCTGCAAGCTCTGTCCTCATCTGCACAAGCTTCAAACACTTTAAAATCATAAGTGTTTGAGTCTTGGGCCGTTAGGGCAGAGCTTACAGGAATAGGGACAGGGACAGCGACAAACCTCGTGGGGATGGGACGGGGAAAAATTATCCCATTGTCATTCTCTAGTCCAAGAAACCAAAATGCTCTGTGACACCATCCATTTAGCCACACATTCATCTCCAGGATGCAAATTTCTCTGCCCTGACCTTTACCTTTGATAGGGAGGATGGACAAAAATACCACCTGAGCACCTGACTACTTCACCTTCTCTCCCAGAGCCACAAAGTCACTTTTGATACATTTGCAGGGGTACCTGGCAGTATCATTAGTTTCAGTGTGGATTTGGTTCATCAGATAATAGTCATCAGATTTGATGAGTCTCAGCAAGCTCTCCATAACATCTTTGATTTTGGCACCAGACAGACAGCATACCTCCAGGGACATCATGTTTGGTCTGCAGATGGACGCTTCTGTACCCCTCAGAACGGAATTGCCAACCGCCACTACCTTATACCTCCTAGTGATCACAGATTCAGTAATTTTGGGATTTCAAGCTTTGGTCCTTTCTCTCTCTAAGATGCTCTCATCTCCATTTCCAGGGCAGCATATCGGTTCTTCAGTTCAAGTGCAGGTGAATTCACAGTACCAATCTTGCAATATGAGTCCAGCTGTCTTCCTTCAGTACAGCCTCTTCTTCCCCTCTGCTGGAACTTGTCCTTCATCTTTGGCGTTTCACTCTGATGTTGCCAGATTTCTGAAAAGGGCTCTTTGCATTAGACCACCTTTTAATCTGCCATTCCCTTCCTGGGACCTCCGCCTGGTGCTGTCTAGTCCAGTGTTCTTCAACCTTTTGACACCTATGGATCAGCGGAAATAAAATAATTATTTTGTGGACTGGCACCGGTCCGCGGACCGGCAGTTGAAAAACACTGGGCTTAGTTGTGGGCCAGATCCCATCCATCTCCACCCCAGACCTCGCCCCCATAATATTACTAATTGTAACACCATTTTTTCCATTCATTTTTCATATATATACACACACACACACATAATATAATCTTATTAACAACACATAATGGTTAACCACAAAATTAAACTACACAAAGCACAAAGTATGCTTCTCAACATTCATTCCTACCAGAAAACTGATAACCCCATGCAAATTTGGGACCAAGAACTAAAAGTATTAATATATACAAACAAACCCTAAGATACAAGACTCTGCATGCAGTGCAAACCCAGAGAAAAAGAAACAAATGCATTTCTTCCTGAACAGTGCAAAATACAGACATAAGATGCAAATTCTCAAAATTGATACAATTCAGTCACTAAATTTAAAAATAAAATCATTCCCCATACCTTTTTTGTCTCCCTCCCTCCATGCTGTGCTTTAACTTCTGGCCTGCTCCCGCATGGTCATTTTATGCCGCCCCCGGTGTTATCTTCGGGCCGGCTCCCTCTTCCTCACTGCCACAGTGCACAAAGCCACGGGCAGTGGCTCCTCATGCGTACTGCGCCTCATTTGGAAGCCTTCCCTCTCAGTCTCCTTTTTTCAAGGGAGAAGAAGCCCAGTTTCTCTAATCTCTCACTGTACGGCAACTCCTTCAGCCACTTAACCATTTTAGGCAGAGAAGATGTTGGACCTATAAGAGGGGGTGACCGGAGCAGGAGGGAATGGCGAGAGGTGCTGGACCCATGTTGGGGGGGACTGTAAGTGGAGGGAAGGGAAAGAGATGCGTGGACTCATGTGGGGCTGGAGGAAAGGGAGAGAGGTGCTAGATACTTAGGGAGGTGCTGAGGGAAGGGAGAGACATGTTGGACCTGTAGGGATGGGGAGAAAAGAGAAGGGAAAGAGGGATGCTGGTCCAAGTGAATGAAGGAAGAGGGAGTGAAATATTGAACACAGCAGAGGGACAGAGGAAAGAGAGAAGGCAAGAGCCACATTGGTATAAGGGAGTAAGAGAAGGGAGACGGACACATGGAGGTGTACGAAAAGAGGGGAGATGGTTGGTGGGCATAGATGGGAGCATAGGTTTAGTGACGCAAAGAGGAACGCTGCATGGGGGTGGTATATGGCAATGCCTGACATTGGAGATGATATATGGATGCAGAGGCAGTGCTAGATATGGGAGGGTATATGGACACAGTGAAGTTGGTTAGACATGAGGGAGAATAGGAATGCAGATGAGAGACGCTAGACACAGGGGGACAAAGGAACACAGCAGACTGATGCTGGACACAGGGGGAGTGGATGGGGGCAAAGTATGATGACGACGAAGGCAGTGTGATGGGCCCGGGAGATATTGGAAAGGGAAGTATAGGGAAATGCTAAACATGGGGAAAAATAGATACACAGAGATGGAAGATGGTGAGCATGGAGAAAGAAGAAATGTCAAATGGGCAGGAGACCCTGGGAGGTGAGTTAATAGAATGAAACTATCCAGAGCCTAAGACCAACATGATTTGAAAAATAAAATGACCAGCCAACCAAAGGTAGAAAAAATATGTTCTATTTTGTGATTAGAATCTATTGGATTTGAAATGTGTATTCTGCCAGAGTTGGTGTTAGACGTAGCTGGGAACTGCAAAGTCCACTACCAGGCCATAATGCCTTAAGCTTCCTGCAGGTTTAGGGCTATTTCTGGCCAGGGGGTAGTTCTGATGGGTGGTATATCAAACATATAATTAATTTAAAACTTTGTTTTGCACAATATAGAAGGAAATGGATCTTTCTGTTTCTTTCGTGGTGTACTACATGCAAGGCTTGGCTTAGGATTTTGGTTGAATTTATGTATCATTTTTAGTCATCCATTATGGATTTAGCATTTGTGGTCTTTGTGTATGATTGAGGTATTCTGTTAGCATGATTTTTCTATGTAGAATTCTGTAGTAATTTAGCTCGTTCAGTTTTCTAGATAATGAAGGGGATATTTATGGGAAGGGAGACAGATTTTGTTGACCCTTGTTCTATATTTGTGATTTATGTGTTCAAATAATTTTTATCGAGTAAAAGACTGTTATAAGAACATAAAAATTGCTGCTGCTGGGTCAGACCAGTGGTCCATTGTGCCCAGCAGTCCGCTAACGCGGCGGCCCTCTGGTCAAAGACCATTGCCCTAACTGAGTCTAGCCTTACCTGCGAACGTCCTGGTTTAGCAGGAACTTGTCTAACTTTGTCTTGAATCCCAGGAGGGTGTTTTCCCCTATAACAGGCTCCAGAAGAGCGTTCAAGTTTTCCACCACTCTCTGGGTGAAGAAGAACTTCCTTACGTTTGTACAGAATCTATCCCCTTTTAGCTTTAGAGAGTGCCTTCTCGTTCT
Organism: Geotrypetes seraphini; assembly: GCF_902459505.1. NCBI lineage: Eukaryota > Metazoa > Chordata > Amphibia > Gymnophiona > Dermophiidae > Geotrypetes > Geotrypetes seraphini. The sequence goes on from NC_047086.1 coordinate 292,331,721, forward strand.
CCCTACCTTGGAAAGGGTGAACAACCTGTCTTTATCTACTAAGTCTATTCCCTTCAGTATCTTGAATGTTTCTATCATGTCCCCTCTCAGTCTTCTCTTTTCAGGGGAGTAAAGGCTCAGTTTCTCTAACCTCTCACTGTACAGAAACTCCTCCAGCCCCTTAACCATTTTAGTTGCTCTTCTCTGGACCCTTTCGAGTAGTACTGTGTCCTTCTTCATGTACGGCGGCCAGTGCTGGACACAGTATTTCAGGTGGGGACGTACCGTGGTCCGGTACAGCTGCATGATAACCTTCTCCGATCTGTTCATGATCCCCTTCTTAATCATTCCTAGCATTCTGTTTGCCTTTTTTGCCGCTGCAGCACATTGCTCAAATGGCTTCATCAACTTGTCGACCAGTACTCCAAGTCTCTTTCCTGGGGGGGTCTCTCCAAGTACCGTACCGGACATCCTGTATTCGTGAATAAGATTTTTGTAACCGGCATGCATCACCTTACACTTACCCACGTTAAACCTCATTTGCCATGTCGCGGCCCATTTTTCAAGCATGTTTTCCTTTTGCAGATCTTCGCAATCCTTCTGTGTCTTCACTACTCTGAATAACTTCATATCATCTGCAAATTTTATCACCTCGCGCGTCATACCAATTTCCAGGTTGTTTATAAATATATTAAAGAGCATGGGTTCAAGCACCGAACCCTGCGGCACTCCACTCATGACACTTTTCCCGTCCAAGTATTGTCTATTTACCTCTACTCTCTGTTTCCTATCCGCCAACCAGTTTTTAATCCATGTGAGTATTTCACCCTCAATTCCATGGCTCGCAATTTATCAAAGTAGTCATTCATCAGGGACCTTATCAAACGCCTTCTGAAAATCCAGATATACAATATCGATCTGGTCATCCTTGTCTATCTGCCTGTTTACTCCCTCAAAGAAGTGCAGCAAGTTCGTCAAGCAAGATCTTCCTTTGCTGAAGCCATGCTGGCTGGTCCTCATCAGATTGTGTCTGTCTAGGTGATCAATGATGCGGTCCTTTATCAGCGCCTCTACCATCTTTCCCGGTACTGAGGTCAGACTCAGCAGTCGGTAGTTTTCCAAATCTCCCCTCGAACCGTTCTTGAAGATCGGTGTAACCAATACAGTAGATACTGAAATCATACAGAAATCAAATTATTCCAATATACAAGTTACAAACCAAACTCAGAACACCCCTCCCAACCCCCACCCCCTGGAATCCCAGGACCAGAAAACTGAACCCATATACAAAGAAATATAAGCTTAGCACCATAAGCCATGTCAACACCAAAAGGGGAAAGCCAGTCAGCAATTCAAGATGCGACTCCTCGCCAATGGAGTCATAGTATTCCAGAATGGCTCCCAGATCGCATGGAAATGCAAGCCCTTGGTAGTGAAGTCAGTGATGCCATGGCGTACCCAAGTCAATAGGTAAATTAATTGTGTCCTCCACAAAAAGCCACTTGATCAAAATGCATTTCAACGCCACCAAGGTACACCACTTAAGAAAGGCACAAGAACCCTTCTGCTCAGGATGATGGGAGGGTAGTAAACCAAAGAGTACTCGAGGAGAGTGGTTAATAGTCACCCTCCAAATAGCTCCAATAAAAGTGAAAATACAATCCCAAAAAGCTGTAATAGGTGGACAAGTCCAAAACATATGGCCCAAGTAACCACACTTTGGACAAGCTGATGTAGGTTGAAACTTGGCAAGATGAGCTCTTCTAGGTGAAATATACAAACAAAAAACTAGTTTATAATGCATTTCCCAGAAATAGATATATTTTCACAAATAAGGTAAATACTTTATAGCGTTCAAAACAGTATCACCTGGCAAACCCAAGTGTAGCCCTGTAATGCAGTATGGTCAAACATAGGGGTTTCATCCTTCAAATGTCTATGATGAAATTTGAGGGGTACTTTCATCTGAGAACCCAAGGTATAGGCTGAGGGCAAAAGTTCATGACGGTCAAGAGACAAATTTGATCGCCCCAGAGAAGATAAATAATGATGAATCTGCCTATACGCAAACCCATCTGCAGGGAAAAGGCCCTAATCTCGACTAAGTTGAGCAAAAGATTTCCCTTGACCATCATCCTCCACCAGTTGAAATAAAAATTTCAAGCCCTTTGCTTCCCATCTGGTAAACCTGGAGCCCTCCATACCTGGAAGAAATTGCCCATTAAAACAAATAGGCAAAAAGGGTGCTGACACCATGAAATCTATAAACCCATCGCCACATCCGGTGCAAAGGTCCGCAAAGAACCCTGACTGCCAGAGCAGAGGGAAGGGCTGAAGGGATAGAATGAAAATAGGCACGAAAATGTTCTTTATGAAAACGAGAGCTCCAATTGCGTATTCGTGAAATCTTCAGTACCCCTGAAATAATCATTAATATGCCTCATACCACAACCGATGCTAAGATGATGAAGGTTCAAGAGTCACAAGCCACCCTTGTACCATGGTCATGCCATCCTCTGATAGGAAATACGGGCACATTTCCCCTTCCATAAAAATGTTTGAACCAGTCTAGTGTACTTAAGTTCATCAGCGTGACTCAAATAAAGAAAAACATAAAACCAACCCGGGATTAATAACATATTAAGAAGACTAACACGTCCCATAAGCAAAAGAGGAAAGGCCTGCCAAAGACGTATTTAATTGGTAAGGGAGGCAAACAAAGGGCCTACATTGATGGTATATAAGATGGATAGGTCATATGGAATAAGCACCCCCAAATATTTGAAATGAAAGCCCACCCACTGCTGTTGGAAAATACGAGTCGAGAGCAAAGCCATAGATTTATCTAAATTGAGCAGCAAACCAGAATAAAACCCATATTCAGAGATGAGATTAAGTGCCACAGGAAGAGATGTCTCAGGGTTAGTTAGGATGAGCAGCAAATCATCCGCAAATGCTAAAGTTTTAAGTTCCCGGTCAGCCACACCAAGACCACTTACCTCCTCAAAGTGCCGAAGAGTACAAAGAAGGGGTTCCAAAGTGAGAATAAATAGTAAGGGGGAAAGGGGTCTACCGTGTTGTGTACCTCGGGAAATCGGGGAAGTATAAAAGAGAGTCCCCAAGGAACTAAATATGTTTATTTTGTGCCTGAGCAACTTCGTAGTTTTCTGGATGAGAAAAAGATCCACAGTTAGAGCTGTATTTAGGATTGTACCGGAAAGTCACGTTAAGCCTTTTTCTTTGGTAAAATTAAGTATAGTTGGAGTCCTCCTTATCTCTTATGTTCTTGCCTCATGTAGTGGTATAGTGGTCTAAGAAAGAGAGAGTAATTACTTTATATTGCATATTGTTTGAGATTGTATTCTTTAAAACTTTATTTCTGATTGATTTCACCTATTATTATGCAATATATTTTTCTTTTCTGTGGCTTATCTCTGTTACTGTAACAAGAGGATTCTTGTAATTGTATTAAGAAATTTATAAAGAAATAATAATAAAAAAAAGAGAGTCCCATTCACCAATAATGAAGCTGTGGGATTAGAGTAGCGAGAACAAACAGCGGAGCGAAAAAGACCTGAAATGCCAATATAATTCAAGTTATGAAAGATAAAAGGCCAATTAACGTTATCGAACACTTTAGCCACGTCCAGGCTTACAAACAAAGATGGAATGTTAAATTGCTGAGAGTGAGCCAGGGTGAGCAGAACCTTACAGACACTATGAACCGATTGTCTGCCTGGAATAAATTCCACCTGATCACCATGAATCAGCTCCGGAATATATGCAAGAAGACGATCAGCCAAGATATGAGAAAAAAGTTTTAAATCCACATTGATGAGAGAGATCGGTCTGTAAGAACTAGGACTTTCAGCCAGCTTGCCCGGTTTCAGCAATAAGGCAATAGAAGCTTAATTAGCAAAGCAAGGAAACTCCCCTTTCTGGATGGCTGTATTATAATACGCTAACAGGGGACTACAAAGTTGAGGTTCTAAGAAGCAATAAAATTCACTCATGCATCTGGGCCAGGGGCTTTACAAGATTTTGTTGCTTTTATGGTCTTTTGCAATTCGACTGCCTGTAAAGGTCTATTTAAACATTGAATGTTGAAGAGCACAGGTCCAAACACCGAGCCCTGCGGCACCCCACTGGTGACGCTCTTCCAGTCCAAGTATTGTCCATTTACCCCCACTCTCTGTATCCTATGCTCCAGCCAGTTTTTAATCCATGTGAGTATTTCATCCTCGATTCCATGGCTCTCAATTTTCCGAAGTAGTTGTTCATGTGGAACCTTGTCAATTGCCTTCTGAAAATCCGGATATACGATGTCAACCAGGTTGCCCCTGTCTATCTGTCTGTTTACTCCCTCAAAGAAGTGCAGCAAGTTTGTCAAATACGATCTGCCTTTGCTAAAACCGTGCTGACTGGTCCTCATCAGCCCGTGTCCGTTAAGGTGATCAATGATGCAGTCCTTTAGCAGCGACTCTACCATCTTTCCTGGTACCAAGTTCAGACTCACCGGTCTGTAGTCTCCCGGATCTCCCCTCGATCCTTTCTTGAAGATCGGCGTAACATTCGCCTCCTTCCAGTCTTCCAGAATCTTTCCCGATTTGATCAACAGATTGGCTATTAGTTGAAGCAGTTCAGCTATGGTCCCTTTCAGTTCCTTGATGACCCTTGGATGGATGCTTTCCGGTTCTGGGGATTTATCGCTTTTAAGCCTATCAATCTGCCTACACACCTCCTCTAGACTGACCGTCAATCCTGTCAGCTTTCCGTCTTCGTTCCCACTTGGCCAGCCGAAGAGCCCACCTCCTCTAGACTGACCATCAATCCTGTCAGCTTTCCGTCTTCGTTCTCACTTGGCCAGCCGAAGAGCCCTTTCTAATGTTACAATCACCTTATAAATTCTGTGAGTCTGGGCACAAGTGTAAGCAAGAATATGGCTGCGTAAAACCATTTTGGCAGCATTCCAAAAAGAAATGGATCATCCTGGTGTTGAGCTTTATGAAGAACAAAGTCTTCCCATTGAGTGAGAAGAAATTTCCGAAAATCAGAATCTGAGACAGGTAAGCCGGAAAATGCCAATGATTGGAATAGGAATAAGTAACATCTAGTTGAATATCCACCCATACAGGCGCATGGTCAGAAACACTAACGAGCCCATCACGGCAGAGGACACTACAGAAAACAAGGAAGAAGACATAAAATTATAGTCCAAACGAAACCAGGTACCATGCACTCGAAAGGTGAGTATAATCCCGAATTTCGGGGTGTAAAAGCCTTCAGGGGTCTATCAAATATAAAATAGCACAAAAGTCAGAAAGTAAGTGGCCCTTGGGACCCAACAGAGTAAGTAGCAAAGAAGACTTATCCTGCTCTGAATCAAGAACCAGATTAAAATCGCCTAACAAAAAGAGAGGCTAGGTGGGATAACGGGATCTCATAGTAATCAGGCGCTGAAGAAAGGCAAGTTCTGCACTGTTCGAACTATAAATAACAAATAATGACGCTCTCCCAGTGACAATCGTAACAATATATATCTACCATCCACCACCTTCTCCAGCACCTGAACCCCAAAAGGAGAGGTTTTCCATATAAGAACCACCACCCCACTGTGACGACCCGTGGAGGATGAGAAATAAACCTCACCCACCCACGAACGCTACAATTTACTATGTTCCTCATCTGTCAACCGGGTCTTTTGGAGACATGCTATGTCTGCTCTAGTTAGCTGAAGAGTTGACAAGATTTTTGCCCGCTTAATTGAGGAAATAATAGCCCCCCACGTTCCATGATATCAGCCTAAAGAGAGTCCCCATAGACACAGAGAAAGAAAGGGTAACCCACCAAGAATAGGAACCAAGAGAAAAATCCCTGGAAACCCAGCCCCCTCCCCCTCTTCCGAGCAAAGAAAAACGCATTTCCAATACCCAAATCAAATATAGTCCAGAAACCTGCAAAAGAAAACAGGTGCTAAGCAACATATACCAACTAATCTGCATCTGGGAACTCCGGAATACCTCCCCCCACCCCATTCTCAACCACACAACTAGAAATGCCAAATAATATCCTAACACCCATCACCACCACCATAACCCCAATGCAATAAACCCGCCCCGGTTACAAAATACGCTTGTGCAGGCTGCCAATCAAACCCACACAAAGGGAGCCAACATAGAAACATGACTGCAGATAAAGGCCAAACCATCCGCAGTAACTATTATCTCTTTCTTTCTCTCTGAGAGATCCCAAGTACCTATCCCAGGCCCTCTTGAATTCAGACAGTGTCTCTGTTTCCACTCCCCCCCCACCCCCGATGCCAATAGAAAAAGACAACTAAGCAAACAGTTGTTCCATGCGACAAAAACACAGTAGTGAAACATAGAGAACTGCCAGGCAACAGTCAATCTGAAGGTATAGAGACGTGAGACCAAATGGTCCCAGAATACCAGGTAGCAAAAAACTCAGGTTACAGGAGCAGCAGCTTCCAGAGTGTTGACAAAATCCTGTGCCATATCAAAGGTAGAAAATTGCTGCCAGCGCCCCTGATGATGAACCCACAACACTGCTGGATAGATGAGCATGAAACAGTAACGTTTTTCTTGCAGCTTTGCGCAAAGTGGAGTAAATTTTCTGCATTGATCAGATAGAGGCACTGAAAACTTCTGAAAGATGCGCACCAGACAATCATCATAGCAGAGAGATTCCCTCTTGGCTCTATAAAGGTGCAAAATCTCCACCTTATGGACATAATTATGCAGCTTAGCCACAATCACCCGTGGCTTGTTGGAGTCTGAATTCTGGCATCCCAAATGATGAGCCTGTTCTAAACGAACAGGTCCAGCTGCAGTTGAAATGGGAAACTCCTTCACCAACCAAGTTTCCATAGCAGATAGGAGATACGAATCGGACACAGAGTCTGGTATCCCCAGGAACCGCAAATTGTCCCTCTGGAAATGATTCTCGAGATCCTCCAATTTATCAGATTATTTACGCACCAAGCCCCGCAGCTTCTCTAACTCAGTAGTCAACGTCATCGATGTATCCTCAACACCCGACACCCGTTGCTCCAACTCGCCGGTACAGCGTGTAGTATCTTGAGAGTAGATTCTCCAGATTAATAAATTGAGTAGATAGTTGAGCTAAACGAGGTTCTAAGTCTGCATCTACTGTCGAAGTTAGCATTTCCAAGTTTTCCGCTGACAACTGTACACCGTGATCAGGCGAGGAAGGCGCCATCTTAGCCTCAGGGCCCTTTCTGCGATCTTGATCTTTTTTCTGTTGCTGTTTGACACTCATTTTGTCCGAAATTTTTAGCACAGATCTGTCCATAGACCACTCCACATTAAATATTACTGAACAAAACATTAAATTTCTCCTGGAACTCGATGTTAAACAAATTTAGTGTCGGGGAGCCGCTTGCAGAGGCAAAGCACATCTGACCCCGCTGAGCACATCACGTGACTCCCCCTATATTTGTGATTTATAAAATGACAGTTGTACAGCATAGTTTCTTTTTATACTTTAATAAAATAAAATTATTTAAGTATAAAATCATAACTATTGAAAAGCTTGTGAGGATTATACAGAGTTGACAAGGGGACAGAGCTTGTATGGATGGGGAAAAAAGGAAACAAACCAGAGCCTAAGACCAACATGATTTGAACTCTGAGGATTTTCTTAGAAATCAGACTCCATAGGTGACCCTTGAGGGGAGGAATGCTGGCCTAGTGCCTAAACCTGAAGCCTGGTTCTAAGGGAGAGGTTGTAGAGGCTCAGCATTAAAGATAATTTTAACAGCAACCTGTGCACTGCATATATAATTTGCATATATTTGAGGAGAGAGCTGTTGACTAAAAAGTTTATTTGGATCTGTTTAGGACCTTTTTGAGACTTTGGGGAGTAGAAAGTAGGAGAGAGGCCTCTTAAACTCAGGCCAAGTGCACTATATTTCATGGGGGTGTGAATACTCTCACCCTAACTGAAAAATGCTCTTTGAGGAGAGATATCTGGCTGGTTTTAGCCTCTTAGTTTGAGACTGAACTCTGAGGACTTTCTTAGAGATCAGACTCAACAGGTGACCCTTGAAGTTAATTCCCACCAGCCCACCCCAAAGCGGAGCTTTTTTTGGCTCTTCAGCCAACCAAGAACAGGGCATCACTTTTGTAGGATTTTTCTGTTCTTTCTTTTTTCTTCCAAGTGTAAGTACTTCTACAACCACATTATGGCTGAGAAACATCACGTCACCAAAATTGCTGCTCAGGTTACAGCTTCTGTCTCTGTGCAGATGGAAAATGTTACCCAGGCAGAGGGAGTAGTTCCATGTGCCAGTTGTCTTCAGCTTGAATCCCTCATTAAGGAAGTAAAGGAACTGAGAGAGGAGGTGGCAAGACTGAGAAGCATCTGTGAGAATGAGAGGTACATCGAAATGGTTCATGAGGTGTCAAAGATTTCTAGCAATGGGGAAGAAGAGGCTGTGCTGAGGGAAGACAGCTGGACTCAGACTACGGAATCCTGCAATATTAGCTTGAAATCCCTAAAATTGCTGGATCCATGACCACTAGGAGGCATAAAGTAGTGGTGGTTGGCAATTCCCTTCTGAGGTGTACAGAAGCATCCATCTGCAGACCAGACATGATGTTCCTGGGGGTATGCTGTCTACTTGGTGCTAAAATTCAAGATGTTACAGAGAGATTACCAAGACTCATCAAGCCTGACAACTATTATCCAAAGCTGCTCGTCCACATTGGCACTAATGATACTGCCAGGTACCCCTGTGAACGTATCAAAAGTGACTTTGTGTCTCTGGGAGAGAAGGTGAAGTAGTCAGATATGCAAGTAGTATTCTCGTCCATTCTCCCTGTTGAAGGTAAGGGCCAGGTCAGAGAAGCATACATCCTGGAGATGAATGCGTGGCTACATGGATGGTGTGAAGAGTATTTTGGCTTCCTGGACTATGGGATGATTTTCCAAGGGCAGCTGAGCGGGGATGGTGTGCATCTATCAAAGAAGGGAAGAAGTGTCTTCAGCGGCAGGCTGGCTAATCTACTGAAGAGGACTTTAAACTAGAAGTGATGGGGAAGGGTGATCAAAACCCCTAGGTGAGTATAAGCCCTCAGGTAAGTAAATCACTGAATACCTGCACTAGAATGGGAAAAGGGAACAATGTATATACTAAAAGAGAAGCAGTATATACTAATGCTCAAAATATGCAAAACAAAATTCTGGATCTAGAAGCTGTGGTGGAAGAAGATGAGTTGGATATAATGGCAATCACAGAGACATGGTTCACGGAGAACCATGACTGGGATGTATAACCCTGACCAGGCTAATCTCTTCTGGAAAGACAGAGTAGGAAGAAAAGGAGACGGAGTAGAATTATATGTTAAAGATCATATTAAAGCCACACAATTGCAGGATCTGCAGGGCAAGGAAAGAGGCACTGTGGATCAATTTAGAAAGAGGGCATGGTAAATATATTTACATTGGTGTGATATACAGACCTTCACAGACAGAAGAAGTGCACAGAGATTTAATAGTAGACATTAAGAATCTATCTAATAAAGGGGAAGTTTTACTAATAAGTGATTTTAACATGCTGGATGTTGATTGGGGTATCCCTATTTTAGGTTCTCCTAGAAGTAGGGAGATCCTGGATTCTCTACAAGGAGAACTGTTCCAGCAGTTGATAATGTAACCCACACAGAATGGGATAATACTGGACTTAGTGCTTACAAACGGGGAAAGTGTTTCTGAGGTTACAGTGGGTAATGATCTGGCATCCAGTGATCACTGCATGGTACAGTTTAATATTAATACTGGTATAGAGAGGGCTCATTCAAAAGTAAAGGTTCTAGACTTTTAAAAAACTAACTTTGTTCGGATTGGGGATTTCGTCAAGGAAATGTCTGGATGGGAACATCTGGAATGAATCGAAATGCAATGGACAAAACTGAAAGGTGTTATTATAAGGGTGGCAAATCTTTTTGTGACAAGTAAGTAAAAGGAAAATAAGGCCGCTTTGTTTCTCAAAAGTAGTAGCTGAGAAAATAAGGAATAAGAAGTTAGTTTTCATAAACTACAAAAAAAATTGCAGAAAGAGGAAGACAGGCAAAAATATCTGGAAAAGTTAAGAGAGGCTGGTCGAGAAGTAAGTAAAGCAAAGATACAAATGGAAGAAAAAATAGCAGACATGGTTAAACGAGGAGACAAAACATTTTTTAGATATATCAGCGATAGGAAGAAGTACAAAAGTGGCATTGAGACTCAAAAGTGAAGGGGAGGAATATGGAGAAGCTGATAAAGAAAAGGCTGAATTGTTTAACAGATATTTCTGTTCTGTATTCATGGCTAAAGATCTGGTAGCGGAACCACAGAAGACAAATGCAAATAGGGATGGTGGAGTAGTAGACCCCGATCAATTTTCAGAGGGCTGTGTTCGTTAGGAGCTAGCTTAATTAAAGGTAGACAAAGCAATAGGGATAGATGGTGTACATCCAAGGGTGCTGAAGGAATTTAGGGAAATTTTGGTGGCTCTGCTGACTGACCTTTTCAATGTTTCTCTAGTCAGGAGTAGTACCAGAGGACTGGAGAAGGGCAGATGTGGTCCTTCTACACAAAAGTGGAAGTAAGAAAGAAGTAGGGAATTACAGGCCGGTAAGTCTGACTTCTGTGATAAGCAAATTAATGGAAACGCTTTTAAAACACAGAATGGTGAAGTTTCTGGAATCTGGTGGATTACAGGACCAGAGGCAACATGGATTCACTAGAGGTAGGTCTTGCCAGACAAATCTGATCAATTTTGTATGGGTGACCAGAGAATTAGATAAGAGGGTATGCACTAGATGTGGTGTATTTACTGTGTTTCTCCGAAAATAAGACCATGTCTTATATAATTTTGAGCCCAATAAACACACTAGGTCTTATTTTCGGGATATGTATATGATCATCTCTCCCTTCCTCTCCTTCATCACAATTCTTCCTCAGAGTGAATTCACCGGCGGACAAGCCCAAAGCAGCTTGTTTAGAGTGCTACCAGCCTGACACTGCTTTGGAGGGAAGTGGAGGGGGGGGGCAGGGGAAGCGCTGCTGCTGCCAAATCCCGGGACTAGGGCTTATTTTGAGGGTAGGGTTTATATTAAGACCTAGCCCAAAAATCATGCTAGGGCTTATTTTCAGGGTAGGGCTTATTTTCGGGGAAACATCTGAAAACCTGGCTTTTCTCCAAAACGTAAAGATATCTATATAAAATGTAAAGCTAGTTATCCTCTTCATAACCTCTAATTTCTTATTATGTCCTTCCCCCATTTATTGAATTACCTGTAAACCGTGCCGAGCTCTATCTTTATGGAGATGATACGGTATACAAACTTAAGGTTTAGTTTAGTTTAGATTTTAGCAAAGCCTTTGACAGTGTACTGCACAGACGGCTAATAAATAAAGTGCTCTTGGGATGGTCCCCAAAGTGACGAGCTGAGTTAGGAACTGGTTAAGTGGAATAAGACAGAGGGTAGTGGTCAATGGAAATCGCTCTGAAGAAAGGGATGTTACCAGTGGAGTGCCTCAAGTTTCTGTTCTTGGGCCTGAAGTGCTGTCAGGTAAGATTTGCCTCTTTACGGATGATACCAAAATCTGCAATAGAGTAGACACCCCGGATGGTATGAATGACATGAAAAAAGACCTAGCGAAGCTTGAAGAATGGTCTGAAATTTGGCAACTAAAATTTAATGCTAAAAAATGCAAGGTCATGCATTTATGCAAAAACCTGAAGGAACGGTACAGTTTAAGGAGTGAAGAACTTGTGCACGATAGAAGAGTGGGATGTGTATGTGATGATCTTAAGGTTGCCAAACAGGTTGAAAAGGTGATGGTGAAAGCTAGAAGGATGCTAGGGTGCATAGGAAGAGGTATGGCCAGTAGGTTAAAGGAGGTATTGATGTCCCTGTATAAGACTCTGGTGAGACCTCATTTAGAGTATTGTGTACAATTCTGGAGACCGTACCTTCAAAAAGATATAAAAAGGATGTTGATGGTCCAGAGGAAGGCTACTAAAATGGTGCGTGGTCTTCATTATAACGCATATAGGGACAGACTTAAAGATCTCAATATGTTGGCGGGAGAGGGGAGATATGATAAGAGACGTTTAAATACCTACGTGCGTAAATGCGCATGAGTCGAGTCTCTTTCAATTGAAAGGAAGCTCTGGAATGAGAGAGCATAGGATGAAGTTAAGAGGTGATAGGCTCCACAGTAATCAAAGGAAATACTTTTTTACAGAAATGGTGGTAGCTTCGTGGAACAATCTCCCGGAAGAAGTGGTGAAGACAGAGACTGTGTCTGAATTCAAGAAGGTGTGGGATAGGCACGTGGGATCTCTCAGAGAGAGAAAGAGATAATGGTTACTGTGGATTGGCAGACTAGATGGGCCATTTGGCTTTTATCTGCCATCATGTTTCTATGAAAAATAAAATGACCAGACATGGAATAGAAAACAGTGTAAAATGTCATAACGAACATCTAGAATTTACAAGATATTATGATGCTAGACCAGGGCTGCCCAAGTCCAGTCCTCGAGATCTATTGGCAGGCCAGGTTTTCTGGATATCCACAATGAACATAAATGAGAGAGATTTGCATACCAAGAAGGCAGTGCAGGCAAATCTCTCCTGCATATTCATTGTGGATATACAGAAAACCTGGCCAGACTTGGATAGCCCTGTGCTAAACCATGCATCACCTTTTAGCATATACATCCAAACTTTGTCCCCGTGTCATTCTCTACAAGTAAGAGTAGGCAGCCTGGATGGACCACAGAGATCTTTATCTTCTATTATTTACTATGTTACATGGCATTCTAGAGAAATCGTCGTCTTTGACTTTCCTGGTGCTGTTAATGTGTTTTGAATTGGCGATATTTTGATGATAAACACTGTTATGTGTTGAAAATGAATAGAAGCTTTCTTGGTGCTGGGGTTTGCACTTATATTCAGCTTTCTTAGATTAATTTGTGCTTCCATATTACCATCTAGCTTCACAGGTTTAGGCCACTTCTAGTTTCTTAAATAATACAAATGAAGTAAAAATAAAATGTATTCTTCAATACAACTGACTAATTCTTTTTGTTTGTTTTTAAGGGAAACTCATTCATTCGATGGTAGCCCATTTAGATGCAGTTACAAGTTTAGCTGTTGATCCTAATGGCTTGTACTTGATGTCTGGCAGTAAGTACTTAGTGCTGTGCTAATCACTATGGGGCTCATAAAACAGAAATACGTTTAAAAAGTGGTCTAAATTGGTACTTGAGCGATCAAAAAGCCAGATCGTCCAAGTACCGATAATCAAAGCTGGTTTTAGACGTATCTAAAACCAGCTTAGGCCTTTCCCCTGCCTCTAAATGCATAAAGCGAAAAGAGGCATTTTTAGAGGAGGGGAAAGGGCGGGAGGTAGGCCAAACTACACTTAGTCGTACAGTAGGTATAACCAAAACTTTTGACAGGTTGTCTAGTCGGCACTTATACATTTTGACTTAGACCAAGTCAAAACAGGTATAAGTGCCAAAAAGGGGCCGCTGAGCTGATCGCAGTTGCCGCGATCAGCTCAGTGGCCCCAGCAACCTGCCCACCCCCCATCGCAATGATCGCAGCAGGAGAGATGCCTCATCTCCCCTGTCGCGATAGCGATCCCCCAAAGTGCTGCCAACCGTGACAGGCAGGAGAGATGAGGCCTAAGGCAACTGGGCCAATTCTGGTTGGGCCAGGCGCCTAAGGCCCCTCCTGGCCCAATCGACGGATGGCAGGCCTGCCGGGCGGACGAGCTTGGGACCTGTCCGTTCGGCCAACTCATTTTAGGTAGGGGCTGGGGGGGGTCGGCGGTTGGGGGGGACTTTGGGGGGCCGATCGTGGGTTCAGGGAGTGCGTCGTGGGCAGGAGAGCCTGGGATCCCTCCTGCTCGTATCTTAGTGGGGATGGGGGGTAGGGGGGTCGCCAGGGCAGGAGGGGTTGGGCTCCCTCCTGCTCCTATCCAATCATGTGGGGAGGGTTGCCAGGGCAAGAGGGATTGGTCTCCCTCCTGCTCCTATCCGATCGTGTGGGAGGGGGTCGCCGGGGCAGGAGGGGTTGGGCTCCCTCCTACCCCTATTGGTTCAGTGAGGGGTGGTGTGGATCGTGGCAGGAGAGATTGGCTATCTCTCCTGCCATGATAGCAATCACCCCTCTACCCGAACTACCACAAACCGCAGCAGGAGAGATTGGATATCTCTCCTGCTGCGGGTTGTGGCAGTTCGGAGGTGGGCCGATCGCGGTAGGGGAGAAGAGCCATCTCTCCTGCAACGATCATTTGAGGGGGGGGGGCGTGTGGATTCTGTAACCGGTGTTGTTTTTGTCAGACACCGGTTACAGAATCCAGCTTTTAGGCAAAGGACTGGCCCCTCCTTTGCCTAAATGGTCTGGTTTTGGGCGTTTGGGACTTAGGCAGTTTTTGGGTTGATAATGTGTTGTAAGTGTAGACGTAATAGTGGTATGGCCGTTTAAACTGCTGAACATAGAGGTAGGCCATTCTCAAAAAAACTCATTTTGGTTTTTGGTTTTGGTTTTTGTGAGATAGACATTTTTCCTGCTTCTACATTCAGCATTCAGGGAGGGCTTAGGCCAAAAGGGGACTTAGACGTTGTTGTTTTTTTATTATGGCCCTCCACATGTTTTGTTTTGTTTTTTTTAAACAAATACAACAGCTTTTCTTTTTTTCTGTCTAGGTCATGACTGTTCAATACGCCTCTGGAACCTAGAAAGCAAGACATGTATTCAAGAATTCACAGCTCATCGTAAAAAGTCAGATGAATCCATTCATGATGTGGCATTCCACCCATCCAAGTGTTTCATTGCCAGTGCAGGAGCAGATGCCCTGGCTAAAGTCTTTGTATGACGCAGTGTTTCAGTTTTCAACATCTAGTTCTTCATATATCCAACTAGCCACATAAAATGGGAGACAGAAGGCAAGGACCAACATGCTTTTCTGTGCCCATTAATTCTGCCTGGGTTTTGGAGGACTGTACAGAAGACATTGGAGGACAGTACAGAAAACATTGCTATGATTTTAGTTTTGCAGGTTACTGTTTTCTAAACTTCAGCTTGTTGAGGGTGCTGGGAACTCAGCTGGAGTGAGAGCCTGCTAACTCTGTTTCAAATGTCTGCTTAAGGTGACAGCATTTATTGTAAGGTTTTGCATATTTGTCCAGGCAGGCCTGGATGAGAGTAACTGCTTCTTAATGGAAAAAGAGGTCACCCTGTAGTTGACTAATAGCTGTTAATAGTGCAGTAATAGGAAGAAATGTGGGTAAACTTTCTAGTATACCTTTCTCACTCAAGGAGCAGTTAGCTGTACTAGATGTCAAGTAAGAACCTTTGTACTCATTTACTGGCCTTACAAGAACATTGTTCACTGTGTTGGCAGTAAATGCAAAATGGTGTCGAAAAATGACTGCTAGCAGAAAATTATTTCAAAAAATTAATTTTTTATAAAAAGGGAGCCACCTTAATTTAGTAATATGAATTCTTAAATATATTATGCTATACAGTAATACCAAACAAATTAATTTGTACGTTTTATTACATTTTTGAAAGGACCAATGTATTAACTAAGGAACTGGAAGACTGGGTTTCAGTATACTGTAGTCACAGTTAAGATTGGTTAGGTAATATAGAAACGCAGCATATAAGGGAATTTATTCTGGTTTGAAGAGTACTGTCTATTACCGTATTTTCACGCATATAACGCGCGCGTTTTACACGATTTTTACAAACCGTGCATAACCTTGCGCGTTATACGCGTGAGCGCGTTTTACAACTTTTTTTTTACATAGTTCCCCCCCCCCCCCCGATGTCCGATTCACCCCCCCGCAGGACCGCTCGCACCCCCATCCCGAAGGACTGCTCGCACGCACCCGCACCCCCCAGCCTCCCGACCCCCCCCCCATCATGTAGAAGCTCCTACCGTTGTCCTGCTGCTTCCTCTTAGTGGTCCCGTCCCTTCTGTGAGCCCTGCGTCTGCGCTGCTTCCTCTTCCGGCGGTCCCGCCCTTTCTCTGACGTAAGAGAAAGGGCAGGAACGCCGGAAGAGGAAGCAGCGCAGACGCAGGGCTCACAGAAGGGCCGGGACTGCCAAGAGGAAGCAGCAGGACAACGGTAGGAGCTTCTACATGATGGGGGGGAGGTCGGGAGGCTGTGGGGGTGCGAGCGGTCCTTCGGGGGGGGTGCGAGTGTGTGCGAGCGGTCCTTCAGGGTGGGGGTGCGAGCGGTCCTGCGGGGGGGGTGAATCGGACGTCGGGGGGTGGGGCATCAGGCTTTCAGGGTAGGGACAGGACTTCAAAGGGGAGAGGAGAGTCGGGGCGGGCGAAAGGAGAGTCGGGGTGGCCAGAGGAGAGTCGGGGCGGGCGAAAGGAGAGTCGGGCAGCGACGGGAGAGTCGGGGCGGCATGCGCGGTATACGGGTGTGCGCAGTATATAAAAATTTATTTACATAAATTACAGTTTCCCGCGCGCTATACCCGTGTGCGCGTTTTACACGGGTGCGCGGTATATGAGTGAAAATACGGTATTCCAGATCAAGTACTAGAAATGGATGCACAGTATAGACCTTTTGTGGTCACTCTTACCCAGTATAATTTAAAATTTTGTTTCCTTCAGTACCAACCAGAAATGCTCTGAATTCTTACAGAAATATGTCTAAATAAGCAATATTTTATTATAGATCCTGAATTAATTCCTTGAGGACATTAGGGCAGGACTTTTGGGCATATATTTTAGCTGCACCTTCTTTGGGTGGTTTATTTTTTTAACCCTATTTCTGGTCTGATTTTAAGCCACAGTAATGCCTAAGACATTTGCTTCTGTCTTTTTTTTATGTACGGTGGAAAAACTGTAATTCTCATTCATTAGTTGTGAAGCTATTGTTGCCTAAACTTTTGTTTTAAAGGAAAGGAAACACTCTTGAGGTTTCACCTGTGCTGTTCATAAAGTACTCAGTAGGTGATGTGAATTATTTTAACTGCTGCCACATCCTCATTATTCTTCTGTAGTTGAGCCTTTTTGAAAATTGCATTTGTGTGTTTACTCTATGACTTCGGATCAGATTTATGTTGAAAATTACTTGTCATATACTTGCTACATTTTGACAATCTGTACAGTAATAAATAAGCCATATTCTCTCTTCTTGGATCCCATCCCCTACAAACCTTGTAAAACTGGAGAAAGCAAATGAGGTAGTCACAGTAGCAGTCAAAAAATCATTCCCCTATCAAATCTATAGATTTCTTATTACTGATGAAGCTGACATGGATTGTTCAGCTTTATAGCCCTATAAATAAAAGATGACATTCAATTCTTAAGTTTTCAAGTATTTAAAGAACTTGTTCCCAAAATTCCTCAATTGCTTTATGTACAGTGGAACCTCGGTTTGTGAGTAACCCGGTTTGTGAGTGTTTTGCAAGACGAGCAAAACACTCAGCAAACTTTTGACTCGCAAACCGAGCACTGCCCCGATAAACGAGCACAGTCCAGGAAGCGCCGCTTCGGGGGATTCCTCTTCCATCTTCCAGTCAGCCTTCCACATCGGGTGCCTTGCACAGGTTGGAGGACCTCTGGGCCTGCGCGACCGGGTGCCGTCCCGCCTGCGCGTTGTGTGTGACACACACAGCGTCAATCATCGGTGTCATGCGGGTGGGGCGGCGCTCAGCTGCGTTGGCTCAGGTGGGGGCTCTCCAGCATGCGGGGGGCATCCGACGTGGAGGGATGGCCGGCGGATGGAGGAGGCATCCCTTTGAAGCGGCACTGTG
Source organism: Geotrypetes seraphini (assembly GCF_902459505.1). Lineage (NCBI taxonomy): Eukaryota > Metazoa > Chordata > Amphibia > Gymnophiona > Dermophiidae > Geotrypetes > Geotrypetes seraphini. Next base: position 292,349,525 of record NC_047086.1, read on the forward strand.
GGGTTCTTCTTCGGATGACGGACGGAGAAGGCGGACGGAGGAGACGGCGCTGCAGCACTCGGCACCCGACAGGTACAGACCCCGGGTTCTGGAACAAATCTTTGGTGTTGCCACTATTTTCTATGGGGAACTTTGCTTTGATAAATGAGCATTTTGGATTAAGAGCATGCTCCTGGAACGGGTTATGCTCGTAATCCAAGGTACCACTGTATTTCTTTAAAACTGTGTATATTATTTGAGCACCAAACTGATGATCTGTGTTTGCCAGCTATCTTTTACTGAAATGTGGAAGAAGCAGGTACTTTGAGCTTCAATATTAATAGTTGTAGGGAATATAAATCTTGGCCATTTTTCTTGCAAGGTGCTGATCAAAGTGACAATTTGAACAATTACATCAGTACTTTTGACTCAAAGGATGAGAAAATAGCAATAAATCCAAAAATGAACCTGGGTTTATAGTGCTCTTAGAATAAAATCTTTGCTTCTTATCTCTCTGTTGTACAGAAAATGAAATTTCATTTATTACTGTTTTCTCAGCAATCAGCAGAGCTTGAGACTTCTTCACCTTAACATTTCATGGCTGACTTTCTTTCGTGGAAAATGGTGTGCCTGTCCTCTTTAAAATATTTTAATTCTGTGAATGCGAAATATATTCCTACATATTTGGTATTTTACTCTCATGTACAGTTTGCATTTTAATTGCAATAAATATATGCTTCATATATACATACACATTTTGCTCTTCAGACAAGGTATGTTTTTGAGGTAGCCTAGAATATTGTAGTATGTCTGCAAATAGCCTTAAATTAGACTCCAGGAGTGCAAGGGGACTGAGAGGTAAGATAAGAAATTTCAAGCAATCAGAATTGGGAAAAGTGTTGGGGGAGAAACATCAGGATATACTTCAAGCAATGCAGGAAAACTCTTCATCTCATTAGGCAATACAAATAGGCTGACATTAGGAAGGGCAGTTTTCAAATGGGCAGGTGAAAAGATTGTGTGTCTGTAGAAAAACGAGCCTCTTTTCTTATTGAGTCTAAAAGTATGCATCTAGTATGACAGCAAATGTATTTTTAATCACAAAAATGGGAAGAGTTGAGTCTAGAACAATGAAGTAAATATAAGGAATTCATTTTTAAATCCTTGTGTACCAGTGGCAGAAGTTAAAATTGAGGGCCCCTAGAATATACAGGAGCAGATATGAATGGGTCCCCCTACACCACAGGAGTGGATTGTATAATACTGCCTGTGAATACATTCACCTTGTGTTCCCCCTGATTTTTTCAAAAGGAAATTCCATAGGGAGCCTTCACTGTAAAGAGCCAGTTACAAGTCCATGGGTACAATGTATCCTTGGAGCTGCAAGCAATAGAGCCTCATTCACTAACGTAAAAATATTCACAGGCCTGTTTCACTAAGAGATGCAAATGAGGTTTTGGAAATGTCATTCACATTTCTCACACAGTGCCACAGCCCAGGTACTTTATGTATTCTTGGCTTTGGCTGTGGTAGCATATGTACAATTAATTTTTAAAAGAAAAATACATGGGAGGGGCCTTTGCACAACTACACAAAAATATTAAAGGGCTCACTAGCCTGAACTGGAGATTCTTACCCTCCCCCCCCCAAAAAAAAAAAAACCCCTTCACTATATGGCATTTCAGAGGGTCCAGTGCCTTACCTCCTCACCGAAGCCCTGCCCCTTCACCATGTAATGGTGAGGGGTGATCCCCACTCTGGCTTCAAAAATGGCACCTGCTCACACCTAACAGTAGTCTATTGATACTATGCTCTTATGTAAGTAAACATTTGCACAAAGTGGACTTTGTGTAAATCTACTATTTTGACATGTGCTTTAGTGAAGTTATATCACAGCACTGCACTTTGCATGAAAAGTAGCATAAGATGCCTAAAGTTTGCCAAACAAATGATGCATAATGCCTGGAAACTCGCAAAACATGAAGCAAACATTTTGAAGTTTTTTCTTCCTTTAGTACATAGGGCCCTTAATTAGAGATGTGGTGTCTAGAGATATGACAAAGATTAGGAAACAGGTTTTCTCTATTGCCTAATCCCTTCCCCTGAGTTTTGTTAGAGCCTGTTGGGTATTTTTCTTGTATTAGATGTTTCACTATGAAGGATGTTTCTTTCTCCACAATCACCCAATGAGCTATTAAGGTACTTTTTGATTTGGAGGGAGTTTGCACTTTTTTGAACACCTTCAGGGTTGATAGGAAAGTAAATTTTTTTGTGAAAAAAATAGATCTTTGTATCTTAATGTTAGTTTCACGTTTATAATGTCTTCAAGAAATTTTACAGGCAGATGGAGCTGCAGCATTTTGATAGGGAGAGAGGAGTTTTTAATAGGTTGAGGACTAGAATTTTGATATGCCTACAACAGAGTGGATTAGTCCTGTTGCTGTACCCCTCCAAAAAAAACATTTTAAATATTAACCCTAGTTATGGTGGTCCAATAAAATGTAGTTGGGTTCTCTACATACTGTGGGGAAAAACAGAATGAATGTTTTCTCATCTTGCTTTCTGGTGCAGTGGCACAGATTTGCAGATTGAAGAGAGAATATAGACCACCTAGGTGCATTAGTTCCCGATTAATGAATATGTTCAAATTGTAGGTCATTGCTGCTGCACCTTTTTTTCTGAACGTATCACATTTCTATTACTTGTCCTGTTTTATTTTGTTTTGACTCCTGTCTGAGATTATAAAACACTTGTTTATCATCATAATCTTAATCTGATGTTTAAAATGTGGCTTGTAAAACATTATCTTTTGGAAGTCATTTAGCAAACACACACAGCAAAGGTCTCATTTTGAAGAACTTGAAGCATGAATGAATATTGTAAAATAGTGCTTCCCAACCCTGTCCAAGAGGATATCTTGCAATTTAGGATTTCAGGACTGCCACAGTGAATATGAAGACCATATTATGGAAATCTGGCATGCATATTCTTTGTGGTAAATCTGAAAACCTGACTGGCTATGTCTCTTCCAAGACAGAGTTGGAAAGTGACAGTGTAAAGAAGCCCTATTGTTAAAGTGAAATACAGAAAATATGCCCAGCCTTATTTTCGCACACTTACTAAACTTGTGTTCGATTTGAACGTTCTAAAATATTTCATTACTTGGAATGTGCACAGATATTTCCGTGTTAGTACTTTCTATTTAATAAGAACATGACAGTAATTGCCATTAATCTTATTACAAATGGCTTAATGTATTTAGCTTTCATAATTAACTCCCACATATTTAATGAAAAAGGTTTATCTTCTTAACTAAACCTTGAATTTATGGAGTATTTGTGTATTTGACTTTTGATCCTTTTTTTTTCTTTTTTTAAGAGGTAGGTTATTGCACAGATTTATTTGAAAATTATAAAAGTTATGTATATTATATATAAATATATATATATATTGTAAACATGTATTAAATGTGTCTAGTATGGGAAAACTCTGGGTGCATTTTAATTTTTTATATATATATTTTGAGTTTTCCTCAATTACTGTGCGCAAAGGATAATGGTATGGGTATGGAATGAGTGTTTTTGCTGTTTGCTTATTCAGTATAATATATAATTAATGTATATATACCTTATAGGTCAGCATGCTTGTTTTTAAGACTAATTTTAAGTTGATTAAAATTTGAATGTAGTAAAAGATTATGGTTATGCAGACCTGAGTTGAAAAAGACTCTTGAATATTAAGCTGTTCAAACTGAACATTCATCTTAAGGTGAAGATAATTTCTGAACTTGAGAGTTGCCTTTAAAAAACAGAGAAAAGCCTTATTAATTAAGGAGGATTTCACTTTGAAGTAATTAATATGTGGTCCCCCAGTTAGCTTTTACACTAGGAGTGCAGGGTCTAACACCTCATATGAGCACCATGGTAATTGTGCAAAATCTTTTCAATACAATCTTCTAAGTTTCAGTGGCCAAAAAGCTGCACTGGTGTGTTTTCGTTTTGTTTTCGTTTTGGTACAGAAAAAAAAAAATCAATACTCTAAAGATCATTACGTTGTATCCTGTTTTAAGATAAAGCTTGCCTACTTCCTTTTTTCTGGGATATTAAGTTTTGTCATGGAGATCTGGTTTAAACATTTCTTACACTTGTCATTTTGTTAAAAGGACATAGACATCCTACTTTCCAAATAAGGGTTGTGGGTTTTGTTTAGATTACAGTTGGCACCTTTAAAATAAAGTGGAAATGTATATTAATTTTTACATTTAACACCTCTTTGTGTTCTTTGTGAACTTTGGAAATACTACATTGCAGGAGAAATTGAGCTCATTCATTCAGAAGGCACTCTTTAAGTACTATATGTAAATGTTTCATACATTACTCAAATGCTTACAGATGAAAAGACATGAATTATCAAAAATTGGATGAAAACAGTTGGGTCAGTATTCAGTGTATTTATAAAATGATGGCTACAATGTTTAAATTGTACATACATAGTGCTGTTACACATATAGTTAGTGGCCCTGAAGATACCTGTAATGTGTTGACTGCAGCCACCATATATGTAGTGGCAATATTAAGGCTTAGGGATGGGTAGCCTACAGGCCAAATGTGAACTGCCATTGAATTTAATATGGTGCCAAGACCATAGCAAGTATACATAGAAAATGTAATTAACCAGAGTTTAGGAGATTTGATATTTTTAGTAAAGACACTGTAGCAATTTGTTTGCTTTCTTTCTAGTTAAACTTTTACTTGTTTATCACAGAAGATCTGTGGAGCATTGTGCATATCAGGTTCTGGCATTTTGTAATGTTTCAGTCCTCCATACCCTCTCTGTTTAAAGGTTGCCCTCCCTGATCTAGGCTATTTGTATAGTAATTGCTGTATGGGTAGTTTTTATATATTTGTTTGTTTCTGCCCAACTTCAGCCAGGTACTATACTGAGAATGCTGGAGTAGTTAGTGATTTTTGTCAGGCACTATTCATATGGGAGTCTTTTTATTAAGCTGCAGTAAGTGCTAGCAGTTTAAAATGGCTTACAGTTGTACACGCTTAGGCGTCCTGCAGTAAGTTTTGGATTTGTGTGCATAAACAAATTCACTTTTGTCATTTTTATGGGAGAGGTTATGTCTGGCGGTGAAGAGTAGGTTTTTCTGCACTTGGTGCATCTATATACCACACACTGCGTAGCACCGTATTAGTGCGAGAACCCTTGCTACCTATAAAATAGGCGCCAGTAAGTGCTCGCATGCTAATTTTTCTAATGGTCATGTACTAATGGCAATAAAGTTCATGGCTATTCAGAGAATAGGAAAATATAGCCAGCTGTAGTAAAAATGGCCTTAGTGCATTGGAAAGACCCTGTTAGGGCACTTTTTATCAAAGCTTTGTAAAAGGACTCCATAGTGCTTTGAATATTGGCGGCTAGAGGATTTATATGTTTACCAGCTGCTGGTAAATGCATAAATCTTTTTGAATATTGAGTCAATTATTTGAAAAGCACTTTTCTTCCATGGATCTATATGTCTGTTGTCACATTTTTGGCTAGAATTTTTTTTTAGCCTTTAAGACCTAGTTTATCAAGACATTGCATTAACATCAAGAGGTGTTAGTATGTTCTGCTGATTTTGTATTTAATTTTTACAGCTTTAAGATTATGTAACAATTTTATTTTTTTAAATTTTTTTCTGGGTAATAAGTGTTCGTTAATTGCCTATGCAAAAAAAGTATTGAAAATGGCTATCATTCCCATCAAACTTTGATTTTGTGACGAGGACATTGATATTTTGAGATTTACCTTTTTTGTAGAACATTCCAGATTGATTCTAAACTGAGTAAACAGGGGCCCTTTTACTAATGTGTGATAGGGTATTGCTATGCAGCAAACAATATTGCAGGCATTCCGCACTTGCAGATGCGATAAATAAAAAGATTGCATGGCAATTCAGGCGGTTTGGCTTACCGCAGCTGTGGGCAGAGGAAGGGGCATGTTGTAGGCATGTGTACTGTGCCGTCAGTCATGTCTTGGCATCAGAACAGCTAACCAGGCACATAAGAATAGCCTTCCTGGGTCAGATCAATGGTCCATCTAGCCCAGTATCCCTTCTTCATGGAGGACAATCCAAATCACTAGTACCTGACAGTCCTCACAGTGCATTGGCACGCGATGGTAAAGACATGAGGCACTTCTTACCTCCAGGTTAATGCAGAAGCCTTTACCGCTTGCAAAAAGGCTGGTGTTAAGGACTTTTCAGATGTTCTGTTACCACAGTACTTGTGGGCGGAAACTTGCCTCTTGGCAGACACACCTACAAGCTATGTTTTTCAACCCATGGTAATTTCTGAATTGCCATTGGCCAAAATCAGCAGTAGGTGCCTGCTGTGCTAATTTTGACTATAGGCTTTAGTAAAAGGGCCCCTTAGAATAACTTCAAGAACTTTCTAGAACTTTCCATCAATATAGAGATCTTAAACCCACCAACCCAGTTCAGTTCCAACTATCTAAGTGGTAACATATCTGCATTCTTTTGAATGGCATCCAGAGGCTGCAAACATCCTGCAGGTGCATTTTGCTATTTATGTGACCAATTTATCAAGACAAGAGGGAAAAGTACACCATAGAACCATCTGCTAAGATGTGCGATGCTTATAAGGCATATTTCAGCATGCCTGTTAGGGATCTAGACAAACCTTAGGCACCTTACTTCACGTGCGAGCACTGCCACAAAACCTTTGGAAGGTAAGGCAATTTTGTTTCTCACTACAATGGTGGAATTTTCTGCTATAAAATTTCTTAGAATGGCACCACAATATGGAAATCTCTTCATAGCAGAACTAGAAGAGAGATTTCTAAATACATATCAGACAAAACCCCTGAAATATCACCAGTATATTGATGGTATTTTTATTATTTGGACTGAACGAGAAGAGACTCTCCAACAGTTTTACAATTCTTACAAATTCAAATTTTTTTCCAGTTCAACAAGTTTTATTATTTTAATAATAAGATACAGAAAACCAAGTGCACAACAGAAGGCATAGGGACAAATAAAACTACCACGTCAGATAGTATATTACATACATAGTACAAGTTCACAAATTCAAATTGACTATTTCCCAGAAAAAGTCAAATTTCTAGACACCACAGTCTCTTTCAACAATAGTTACATACAAACATCTATATAGAAGAAACCTACAGACAGATGTAGCTACCTCCACAATTCCAGCTTCCTCACTTTACATATTCAAAAATCCATTATGCATAGCCAAGCCTCACAATACTACCGTATCTGCTCTGATCCAAAAGACAAAGATAAACACCCTAATGACCCTGACTAAATCTTACAAACAAAAAGGATACAACCCTAAAATATTCTCCAAGAATATTGCCTTGTTCCTTAAAACACCCAGAGAAAACTTATTGCACTACAAGGACAAGAAAGCCACAGAAAGGACCCCCTTTTTTTTGTAGTGACATACAATCCAGAGCTGGAAAAATTATATCTACAACCACTACTCCAGGAAAATGAATTACTAAACTATTCCCAGCTCCACCTGTTCTGGCCTTCTGTCGGCCACCAAATCTGAAACAGAAATTGGTAAAAAGCAAACTCCCTACACAAACCCACAAATAAGAGAATGGCACACATCTCAAAGGATCCCATAGGAAAAACATTCAACATAAGAGGATCCTTCACATGTTCATCTAATGTGTATATCAATCAATCAATGCAAAGAAGGGTGTTACATTGATGAAACAGGACAGATGCTAAAGACTAGGATCAACTTACACAGATATATTAAAAATTGCAAAACCAACCAGGGTGTCACCTCTGTCAGACAACATTTTGGAAAAGCTGACCACTGCCCTCACTCCTTAGACTCTGAACATCTTGAGCAGTTTAGAGCCCTGAAGCAATGACCTTTTGGTCATGAAACGCTGGCCACCATCGGCTTTAATTAAGTGAGAAGGCACGGAAGAGCAAGCGCGGCAAGTAGGAGTCCTAGTCTTAAAGATAAGATAAGTTGCTTGCTTCTCTAATGATTATCGGACACTCTTGGGAAAACTCCCTAAATTTGTTGTCTGCTGAACTTTTTGAGAGTTATTTAACTATAAGCCTTACATAGGGGTTTTCAGCCTATGATAGGAGTATGGGGGGGGGGGCAGTGAGCAACCTTAGCTCCCCTTCATAGCTCCGGGGCAAGATTTGCCCTGTGGCTTCAGGCCTTTTCCCTTTTGTGTTATATAAGGTGCAATTATTGATCCTCTGTGTAGAGGGAAAAGGCCTCTATACAGATTTGCAATAGAAATATTTGCTCCAGGCACACAGAAATAAGTATATTACTAGAGGATTTTTTATATTTGATTTATTTTTCACTCCAGCTCCTCTCTTTATTGTTGTTTTGAGAATACTAGAAGTAAATTTTAAGACAATGATGAACTATTTTGATACCTACCAGACAATAAATTTAAACTGCTTTGTCATCTCCATCTCCTTCTTACCCACCCACCCATCCCTCCTCCTGTGAAACTATCACTGAAATGCTTTCATGTTTCCCTTATATATATATATATATATATATATATATACAGATATTTGTCAACATGCTTATTTCTGATCTGAAGAAGGGGCTACTTTCGAACGCTAATCATAAAATGTATTGAGTTAGTCCAATAAATAAGGTATTACCTTATTTCCTTTGTGTTTGTTTTATTTCTAAATATTACCTTGAAAAGTGGACTAACACAGCCACCATACCATTTCACTCAGTGTTTTATGTAAATATATATGAAATATGTTGCGAGTCTGCTATCCCAAGAATTTGGCGGGAACCCACCAACCACTCAAGCATCTGCTACTTCTGCATGATGGACCCTTCCAAATGTTGAATTGGCAAGCATTCATCTGCAATCACATATCTGGACATTCTTTCATCCATCGCCCCAGTGCCACATTGCCCTGAGCTCCCCATACCCACACCCCCAAAGAGAGAGCAGCTGTCTTCAGAAGAGAACAGCAAGTCGGAGAATGAGGGAGATGTTGTAGAACCAGTTTACAATATCAGTGGTGCAGCTGATGAGAGAAACCCATAATATCCAAATCAAAAAGACCAAGGCTTGATCCTAGATCTTAGTCTTACCGAGTCCAGTGCTGAGCTTTTGATATCTAGGCTCGAGCTGTGGAACTGGTTGAATGAAAGTGTACAAGTCACAGATCAGAGGAAGAATAACCAAGCATTTTCCACTTTCTGCCACAATGTGACCAGTTTGAGGCAACTGGCATGACCTGTAACCCAAAAGAGTGGCATCTCTTCATTGACATTCTCATCCAGGATAATCAAAGTTGTGCGACATCAAGATTTACAAAGACTAGGGGACACTTGATGAAGTTACAGAGTAATACTTTTAAAATCAGTAGGAAGAAATATTTTTTTCACTCAAAGAATAGTTAAGTTCTGGAACGCATTGCCAGAGGGTGTGGTAAGAGCAGTTAATGTAGCTGATTTTAAAAAAGGTTTGGACAAGTTCCTGGAAGAAAGGTCAATAGTCTATCAGTAACATGGAATGCTGCTACTATTTGGGTTTTTGCCAGGTACTTGTTACTTGGATTGGCCTCCATGAAGACGAGATATGGGGCTAGATGGACCATTGGTGTGACCTAGTAAGACTATTCTTATGTTCTTAAGTACCCATCTTTTCTACTGGGTCACTCAATGCACCTCAAAGAAGATTGCAACAGCATCAGGACCTTACTAGGTGTCTTGAAGTATGATGAATACGCTGGGAGGTCATTGGAGACTTCAAGATGGTGGCATTTCTAATGGGTCTCCAAGGGGGTTTTACCAGGTTTCCCTGCTATCTCTGCTTTTGGGACAGCAGGGACACAACGGCCCACTACCAAAGGCAGAACTGGCCACAGTGGACAGAGTTTTCTGTGAGGAGAAACAACGTCAAATGGGAACCACTGGTGAACCCTTGGAAGGTGCTGATTACATCACTGCACATCAAATCGGGCCTAATGAAACAATTTGTCAGAGCTCTAGATGAGTCGGCAGCCTTCTAAGTATCTTCAAGACATCTTTCCTAATCTGTATGAGGCAAAGGTCAAAGCTGTTGTCTTCATCAAACCATAGATAAAGAAGATCCTGGAGTGCAAGGAATTTCCCAAGAAGCTAAGAAGGAGAAAACAACTTAGTTACAGTGGTTTAGGGCTTACAAAGCCAAAAACTACATGGAGTTAGTGAGAATCTAGTGAACAATTACAGTAAAATGGGCTGTTGGATATCTTTCAAAGTCCATGTCCTTGATGCTTACCTTGAGTCATTCAAGGAGAACATGGGAGCTATGGCAGGGTAGGAAATAGACCAATCACAAAACAGCAGAAGAAATCAGTCCTGTGCCTTTAAAAACTTCTTTCAATAGGAGATGGAGAGATCACCTCCCCCAAAACATCCCTGAGACCGGTACTGAAAAGCTTAACTTTCGTGACTGTAGAGCAGGGGTGCACAACTCCAGCCCTCGAGGGCCATAATCCAGTCAGGTTTTCAGGATTTCCCCAGTGAATTTTCATGGGATCTATTTGCCTTCACTGTTTCCATTGTATGTATATTGATCTCATGCATATTCATTTGGGAAATCCTGAAAACCTGCCCTGGAGAGGGCCAAAGTTGTGCACCCCTGCTGTAGAGACTGGCCTGCTCTAACAGAGTTTAATCACACTGAAAGACAAAGTAGGACTGGATAGATTGGAGTGGAGTGGAGTGGAAAAATAATTTCAAGCAATTCCCTTGGGATTCTAAAACAGAGCCTAGCTCAGCTCCATGTTTTGAAGTTCCCTCTGGTGAGCTCAATGGCTGGTTAAAAAAACCTCTCAACTGACACAAGTGAAATGGATTGGGAGACTCTTATTGACCAGGAAAAGAAACTTCCCCAGAGGAACTTATGGATGTGTTCCTCACTACCAGCTTTGGACTCTGAGAAACAATGGAATATACTATTGGTTTGAGTGGATTAGGGACTGCAAGTTGAGGTAGTCCTGAAAAGAACCCTGAGGTTAAGGCTGGCTAGTGGGAATCCCACAAAGTGCTACAAGCAGCTGATTGAACTAGGATTAACAGAGCTGGTGAGTTTTTCTATTTGAGAGATACCTCCTTTGACTTTTAGTACTGTACTAGCCCCTGAAGAAATTACTTAGGTCTTACTATAGTAAATTGCCTTAACCATTTTTGGACCAACTTGTTTGCTTTGAGAATTGATTAAACATAGACTCTTCCAGAAAGAGTGTAGTCACATGAAACAGATTCACATGAGTATTTCACAGAGCATACTTGAAGGAGAAAGGTAAGCACTTCCACCAGAATGTACTGGATTTCAAACACCGCTACCAAGGACAATATGAGAACATAGAAACACGATGGCAGATAAAGACTGAATGGCCCATCCAGTCTGCCCATCCACAGCACCCACTATCTTCTCTCCCTAAGAGATTCCACATGCCTGTCCTTAACCTATCTTGAATTCAGATACAGTCTTCATCTCTACCACCTCCATCGGGAGACTATTCCACGCATCTACTTCTTTCTGAAAAGAAGTATTTTCTTACAATACACCTAAGCCTAACATCATCCTATGCTCTCTCCTTCCAGTTTTCCTTCATTTAAAAAAAACAACCTCACCACCTGTATATTGTCACGAAGATATTTAAACATAGCTATCATATCCCTTCTCTTCTGTTTTTCCTTCAGAGTATAAATATTAAGGTCTCTAAGTCTGTCCCCATATGATTTATGACAAAGACCACTAACCAATTTTGTATTTATATCTTTTTGAAGGTTTAGTTTCCAAAATTGCACACAATATTCCAGATGGGGCTTCACCAGAGACTTGTACTACAGCATTATCACCTCCATTTTCCTACTGGCCATTCCTCTCCTTATACACCCAAGTATCATTCTGGCTTTGAACATTGCCTTTTCGACCTGTTTTGCTGATGGTCAAAGCCAGGATGGGAGAATAAATCTGGGGGCTGATTTGTGAAAGTGACTTAAAATATAGTTTCAAAAATCAAAAAACTATTTGCTTCTAAATCTTCTGTGGTCATCTAGCATAACTTCAAGGTTTATTAAAATTTGATATCCCACCTTATCTGAATTCAAAGTGGTTTTATAGAATTAAAATAATTGTACAATTAATAAAAAACGGGGAAAAACAAAAACTAACTCGAGAAAAGTAAAGACAAAAGACATACAAAATATAAAAACATGGACTAAGTGGAACGAGAGGAAAAGGGAAAAGAACTACAATGTTGAGATAGTAATAAACAAATAGAGGTCATACAAGAAGGAGGGAAAACAAGAAAGGGTGGCCTAAGGGCCAGACCTAATGAAGTTTTAACTTGTCCTTAGAAAGACAGTCAAGGTTCAAAAGTGTCCTTAAAAAGAAATGTTTTTAAGTTGGATTTAAAAATGTCTAGAGATGTAGCCTCTCTTAATTGATTTGTTGCCGAATTCCAAAGAGAGGGCGCAGTAACGGAGAATATCGTAGTTCACATAGTATTAATGTGCCGTAATGATGGAATGGAGAGCAAGTTTTGATTAGAAGATCGGAGCGAGAGTTGCATGGAATGAGGGATTGGGAGCTTGTTGATAAATTCTGGCTGACCTGCAACTATGGTTTTATATGTTAACATTATTTTATAAGTGGTTCGATGGGTAGCCAGTGTGCGTTACATAGAAGAGGAGTGACATGATCATATTTTCTTGTGTTATTAATAACTTTTATAGTGGAGTTTTGTACTATTTGTAAATGCTTTCCATTTTTTGTAATTCCTTTGTAGAGGGTGTTTCTGTAATCCAGACACAAGATGACTAGTGAATGGATGAGTATGTTTAATGTGGGAAGATCAAGTAATTTGGCAAGTGAGCAGATCATTTGGAGTCGGTAGAAGCAATTACGGATCATGGAGCTTATTTGATCATGGAAAGTTAATTTCTTGTCAAGGATGACCCCTAATAATTTGATTGCATCGGTGTTGATCTAACTTCAGTGAGGGAGGAGAGAGTAAGACCTTCCTTAATTGGAAAAAAATCATGATTTTTTATTTATTAATATTGAGTGAGAGCATGTTAGTGTTAAACCAATTGCTAATTTTCTCTAATTTTTGATTAATTGTACAAATGTCCAAACTGTTAAGGTTGATTGGGTGGGTTAACTGAATATCATCTGCGTACGTGAATACACAATAGATTGACCTAGTGTAACTAGTGGGGCTTGGAAAATGTTAAATAGAAAAGGAGAAAGTATCGATCTTTGCGGAATACCAAAGTCATTAGGCAGTGTGTTCGATGAGGAACCATTAAGTGAAACTTTTGAGGTATGATCTTTGAAGTATGAAATGAACCAATCTAAGACTTGGTCAGAAATACCTATTTCGTGAAGACAGTGAATTAGTAATGAGTGGTCTATAGTATCAAATGCCGATGATAGATCCAGTGAAATGAGTAGAAACAATTTGTGATGATCCAGCTGATAGATAATATTTGTGGTCAATCCTATTAATGATAGCTCAGTTAAATGGTGTTTACGGAACCCGGTTTGGTTAGGGTGAAGAACGTTAATTTCCACGGAGTCTGAAATTTGGACAAAGACAACTTTCTTGGTAATCTTAGCTGGAAATGGAATGTTAGATATAGGTCAGTAATTGGATACCTCTGACGTACTAACCTTTGATCATTAATGGAAGGGAAAATAATTGCTTCCTTCCATTGTTTTGGTACAGTACTCATAGCTAGTACAGACGAATTCAAGCATATGTGGACCGAAGATTGAAAAGAAATGTTTCAAGGGGATGACTTCCCTTTTGTATTTATTGCGTTGATAATTTTTGAAGGTTCAATAATGACGGGATCTTAAATCGTGGACATTTTGAGAATGATAAGCTTGTTGAATCCTGTTCATTAGACGGGTAAGCGGGGGTTGATGTTACTGTAAGGTGAAATGAGTTTCTAATTTTCACAATTTTATCGTTGAAATATAGTGCCAAACTTTGAGCAGTAGGTAACTGTGAAGTGTTGGTGAGATCTTGATTTTTTGATGTTGGAGAACGGACGACCCTGTAAAGTGACGCTGTGTTTTTTTCTATTTGTTATTTGCTTAGAGTAGTAGGCTGATTTAGGATTTATAGAAAGCGGCATGTTCTTTGTATATACGGAGGTTGCTCAAGGACTTGTCCTGCCTCCATTTACGTTCCAGGGAACGTAATTGCTTCTTGGTCAATTTGAGCTCTGGTGAGAACCAAGGATTATTTTGTTTCCGGAGTGAAATCATTTGAGCCTGAATCGGTGCTAATTTATCAAAGAGGTCAGATAGGGAATTATTCCAATGTGTGATTAAGTCCTCCATAGTTGTAACCGGGGGAATTTTCAATGAAAGCTGAATGTAGAGGAAATGGCAGTAGAATTTAATTTGGGGCTCCTTTTACTAAGCTGCGCAAGTGGTTTTAGCACGCTAGACACTAACGCCACCGTTGAGCTGGCATTAGTTTATACGCGTAGTGTGGGGGTTAGCGCGTGCTAATCGGCAGCGCGCGCTAAAAACGCTAGCGCACCTTAGTAAAAGGAGCCCTTGATGTAGTCACGAAAACTAATTGTTTTGTGACCCTGAGGAAACGTTAATTGTGACCAGGGGGGAAAAATTGTAAGCAAAGAATGGTCAGCCCAGGGTACTACGATGTTAGATGTCAAAGTAAAGTTGGAAAATGATGTGGCAGGGGTCAAGACCATATCAAGAATGTGACTGGCTTTGTGGATCGGATTGAATATTAATTGTGATAGATTTAAATCTTTGAAAAGTGTAGTCAATTCTAAGGTTAATTGTGATATTTTGCTTTTTATGACTTTGTAAGAATAAAAAGATGAAAATTTGGCATTTTTGCATTTTAAATACTGTAGGTAAATTGCAAAATTTGACAAAAAATGTTTTATGGAAATAACACATTTTCTATACATTTTACACCTGAGCAATTAGGAAATTACACTTACTGCCCAAGAACAAAAAGCATGTTGTAGTGTAATCTGTAATGAAATTATAAAAGATAAATGTGTGTGAATTGTTTTCTGTATCTAAACTAATTTATGTTGTTTCAACTACATCTAGTTCATGTGGTATGGATTGGACCTAGCAATAAGAGAGAGCATTGCATATTGTTTTATACAGCTTCATTACCAGTTCAAGATTAGTGAACAAGATACAGTCAAACCTCGGTTTACGAGTGCTGCGGTTTGCGAGTGTTTTGAAAGACAAACAAAACATTTGCAAAATCTGCGCCTCAGAAACCGAGCTTGACTTGATTTACGAGCGTGTCCCCCCTCCCTCCCCCCCCCACAATCCAGCATCCCCCCTCTTCCGCCACGATCTGGCATCCCCCACTCACCCACCCACCCAAACACATTCTCTTACCCCTATCTGGCACCAGCACCAACGCACAGGACATGCCGGTGCCCGAAGATCTTCCCTCTTCCTTGTGCTGGGCCTTGAGCATCTGCGCATGCTCAAGGCCTTCTTGTTCTCGCTCTCTCCGAGATTTTCGGAACGAACAAGCGAGTTTCCCTTACATGCTATGGGGAAACTCGCTTTGATATACGAGTAAATTGGTTTACGAGCATGCTTCTGGAACAAATTATGCTCGTAAACCAAGGTTCCACTGTATTGTCTTGCTCCCAGAGGTGGTGATTTAAAGTAGATTGTATTGAATGTTTTGTATAGTACTGTGTACATTCAGTGCTAACCTAATGTTTTTAAAATATCTGGAGGTTAAAAGGGAGCATTAAAACCGTATATCATTTGAATATGACTGGAATAGGGTGCATTATTGCATTGATTGATTCCTCATAATACAGGGAGCCCCCCATTATATTTCTTTTTATTACTTAAGTAAAAGTATATAAAGGTATGGAATCCATGTGAGAAAATATTATAGAATATTTGTTCTTTGACTGTGTGGAACTTTATTATAGTTATTTAATGAATATGTTTTAAAAAATTACTTTTAGTAAATTAGTTCTGCTATACTGTGTACTCTTATAATGGTGATAAGTAGTCTGTTACTAATAGTTTTCTGGCAATATGTGACAAATGATCTCGGTCATGCATAGGCAATATCAAAATAAAAGTCAAGCAATAAATTTAATCAAGAAAGACTTTAACATCCTTTGCCAACATTTTGATTTTCTTATGAAACCTTCAGAATTAACAATTCATGTCTAAAAATGGCAAATATCATTTAGCACGTATAGTCTTTTTTTTTCCTCTTGTCTGTTCCCACAACTGTTCAAAATGTCTGATCCGTGATCCAGGCAACTGTTCAATATGTTAAGATATGCAATGAACTAAATAGGATGATTTTTTATTTCAGAAAATGCACACACCTAAAAATATTAACACCCAGAGTTTTACAATACTATTGTAACTCTCCTTTTTAATTGTACAGGTAGTGTGGTATCTTAAACAGTATGAACATTTGAATTCTGAACAGTTCTAAAAATGAAAGGTGTTTATCAGCACGTTACCATTGTTATGTTAATGTCATTACTTTTGGATATCTTTCTTTTTTTCAGACACAATCGCTGTCTCCACCACCTCTTCTGAGATAGAAACATAGAAACATGATGGCAGATAAAAGCCAAATGGCTCATCCGCAGTAGCCATTATTTCTTTCTCTCTCTGAGAGATCCCACGTGCCTATCCCAGGCCCTTTTGAATTCAGACACAGTCTGTCTCCAACGCCTCTAAAGCTATTCTTTTGAAATCACCATATATGTTATAGTACAGATATAAATGATGTATTTTTAAACAATCCTCAAGATTAATAATCTAAAACATCCTCACCACTTCCTAAGTATAACCCGTTTTTCAAACACAACTTGATCAAAGCTTTTTTTGGGGCCTCAGTACCACCACTCCACTGCTGTCAAAATTTCTTTAGCGGGAAGAATTATGTGAGATCCTCACTGGCCCATATTATTCATTTAAATATTCTCACTATTTGTAATACTGCTTTTCAATGTCTACTGCTTTTCAATGTCTACATGTCATTAGGTGCGCAACTGACCCAGCTGGGGATAAAATTATTTAGTTACGCAGACAACTTTATGATCATTATCCCATTCGCTACCTCTCTCTCGGAAGTCATCCCTAAGGCAACAGAAGTACTAAATTCGATGGAGCAATGTATGACTGAATTCAAACTTTTTTTGTCGCTTCGCCACACCCGCTTGACACTAAAACATCACTGTGCATTAATCCCCATCTAACCCACTACGAAGGTATTGGGTGTAACACTGGACCAGAGTCTAACCATGAAAGACCAGGTGGACTACTTAGTCAGAAAGAGTTTTTTTACTCTCTGGAAGCTTCGGTCTATTAGAGCATATTTTGATGTTTCATCATTTACAATCCTAGTACAATCCCTTATACTGAGTCAACTAGATTATTGCAATATCGTCTACCTGGCAATTTCCCAGAACAATATGCGGCGATTACAACTGGTGCAAAATGCGGCAGTCAAGCTAATTTATGTGTTGAAGAAGTTCAATTATGTAACACCTTCCTACTGACTTCTGCATTGGCTACCGATGGAGGCACACGTGAAGTTTAAATTTGGATGCTTTTGCAAGTAAGCAAGTGCAAAGAGAACCTTACAGATATTACAAACTGATTGACGTCCCCGGACAAACCCAACCTGATCCTCATGAATAATCGTAGGGAGATGGGGAGCGAGACGGTTGGCCAACATATGAGAAATGAGCTTAAGGTCCACATTGATCAAGGAAATGGGATGATAGGAACCCGGTGAATCAGCCCCGGCTTCAACAATAAAGATATAAGGGCCTCATTAGCGTAACGTGGAAAGGAGCCCTGAGCAATAGCCGCGTTGAAATAAGCCAGCAAGGGACCACAGAGGTGGGAAGAAAAAAGACGGTAAAAGTCTCCCGAAAATCCATCTGGACCCGGGGCCCTATCAGAATGAAGAGCCTTGGTAGCAGATTCTAATTCAGCCACCCTAAATGGACTATTTAGGGAAGACGCTACTTCCTCCGACAGGCGAGGAAGTCCAGAAGACTGAAGGTAGTTGGACAATAAATCCGGAGAGACGACATCGGGAGCATCATGTAGGTGTCTAAAAGAATCGAAAAGAACTGCTGAGACGTCAACTGAATTAGTCACCACACCCCCACCCTGGGTCCTAAGAGACAAGATAGGTTTCCTACTAGTCTCAACCTTCACCAATCGTGCCATTAGACGCCCCGGCTTGTTACCAAAACGTTGGAAGCAGTGTTTATGAAAAGCCACCCATTTTTGAGAATGAGAATGAAGTAATAAATTGAGAGCCTCTTGGGTAGACAAATAGCGTTCTTGAGCCTCCCTCGAGGGATTTGAATGAAACGAACGCTTAGCTACTGTCAAGGCCCATTCTAAGGCAATGATACCTCTGTGAATACGTTTGTTGCGAGCACTCAGAAAAGAAATGATATGTCCCCTAATCACTGTTTTGGCTGCCTCCCAGAACAAAATAGGATCCTCCATATGGGGAGCATGATTGGTGGAGTAATCCTCCCATTGGGCTTGCAAGAAGGTTTGAAATTCCGTGTCCTGAGCAAGGTAAAACGGAAAACGCCAAAATGAGGGCCGAAGATATGCGGCGTCCAGATAAACATCAACCCAAATCGGGGTATGATCTGAAATATTCAGCGGACCAATCTCGGCTGACTTGACCGAAGAGAACAAAGTCGAAGACAGAAAAATATGGTCAATCCAAGACCAGGTGCTATGGGCTCGAGAAAGGTGAGTATAATCACGAGCTTCAGGATGAAGAAGACACCAAGGGTGTATCACAAAAATCAGAAAAAAGTCGACCCTTAGCACCCAAAGAAGCAATAGAGGTACCAGACTTATCCAGAGCAGGGTCCAGCACCAAATTAAAGTCTCCCAAGATAAAGAGTGGATCCCCAGAAAAATGGGAGCAGAGTTGAAGCAACCATTGCAAGAAAGCCGATTCCGATGAGTTAGGGCCGTAAACCACAAGTAATAGATAGGAGCAAGCACCCAAGGTCAAGATATCTACCATCTAAATCCTTTATCAAGAACCTGCACTCCCAGAGGCGAAGACTTACAGACCAACACTGCAATTCCACCATGGCGGCCCTGAGAAGAAGCAAAATATACCTCCCCCACCCAGGAACGGCCCAACTTAAGATGCTCCGCGTCAGTCAGTCGAGTTTCCTGTAAACAAGCAATATCGGAGCGATAACGCTGCAAAGCGACTAATATTTTGGACCGCTTTATCGGTGACATAATGCCCCCAACATTCCAGGAGGTGAGCCTAAAAGGGGTACTCAGGTCGGAAAGTCAGGAAAAAAGCCAAAATAGAGAAGACAGCAGAAAAAGAATGAGATTACCCCAGGAGCCCAGCCACCCTCCCCAGAGTAGTGGAGACCAACATGTAACCCAGCCTGAAAAGATAAATAAAAACAAAGCAAATACCCAAAAGACTGAACACACATTCTGAAAGAGGACCCCCCACCCCCAAAAACCCAATCCACTCCTACCCCAACTCCACCCCCACCCACCCAAACCAATCCCCCCAGAATCCCAACCACAATCTCAAACCCCGTCCCACAAACGTGGAGCGGAGAAGGAGTCACGCTATGACGTGAACAGGGCCCCCAGGCCCCCCAACTCCACCCACCCCTGGCACGCCCCACCAAAATCTCATCAGAAACAAGAACCCCACACACACATTCACAGCAAGCCAGCCACGCCACACGCTCACCCACACAACCATCCAAAAAGATCCCAGAACCGCAGGAAGGCAAAAACAGGTTTAGACCAAGGTGCAGCATCTCCTAAAAGTCTCCAGAGACCACCATAACCCTCCATAAAGCCCATCCGGGAACTGTGTCAGATCTTGCACTAGCCCACCCCTCAGAATCCACACACACTCAATGGTCAACCAGGCATTCTCGACACTATACAGGCGAAACCAACCCAGAATCAAAGACATATCGCCATGCAAACAAGCGGACACATCCCCCCCTGGGGGAACCAAACCCCCAACCAAGCATACTGAAGCAGTCAACCCCCAGATTCAATCAGAATCCTCACAACCATACCACAAGCACTCCGAAAACAAATCCCCTAAACAAATCAGTCCAATGAGGGCTCCGGGAAACCAAGGATGCCCCTACTCCACCAAGTTGTCAGGCACTGAAGGGATAGCAGCCGGAAAGGGCCACTACCATTGAGTCATACTGCTACCATCCGGCTCCCAGTTAAGCACTGAGGAGAAAAAACAACTCCTGCAAGGGAGCCGAAGACCATAACTCAGTTGGGATCAAGAGGTAAGCCCCCCAACAATATGGCCACCAATCAATCCACGAAAACAGGAACCTCAGATAAGTAGGCACATCAACGACGCGGCCTGGAACAGCAAGAAGTGGTATTACGGCCACCCGGCCAGTCAAAGAGGAGCAGGACGCCAGCAGGAAGGCACCAACAGCAACCACAGGCCTGGAAACATCAAGGGGCCGAGGAAGGCCCAGATTCTCCAGGAAGAGCATCCAAGTAGGCCTGCGCCGCCTCTGCTGAGGCATAGCTCTTCCACCCAGCAGTTGTCCAAATCCGCAGCAGCGCAGAATAAAGCAGTTGGAATCGATGTTTGCGCTCGAAAAGCACTGTGCACACTCTGGAAAAGCGGTGGCGTCGCTTTTGCAGCGCAGGGTAGTAAATCTGGAACAGACGAACCGGTGCTTCTTCATAGGTGAGGGTGTTTTGCTTTTGCCGATAATGCTTCATCAGTTCCACCTTAATGACAGAGTTATGCACTTTAAAGATGGTGACTTGGGCGCGGGTATGGTCTTCTGCACGTCTCCCAAGACGATGGGCCCGCACCAGCCTCAGGGACCCCAAGTCAGCTGGAAGCGGCAATTCAGCTTTGATCCAAGTCTCCAAGGTGGCAAGCAGACAAGAATCTGGTACCTTTTCCGGTAAGCCGATCAGACGTAAATTGTCCCGTCTCGACCAATTCTCGAGGTCTTCGATCTTGTCCGCTTGCCGCAAAAGTTGCTCCTTTAGAGACATCAATTCTGCCGCAGAGGCAGAATGGGCATCCTCCACGTTCGCCACTCTAGTCTCCAATTCGCCAGTACACCGAGTGGTTTCAGTAAGTATAGTCTCGAGCGAAGTGAGCTGGCCCAATAGTTGTTCGAAGCGGGCGTCCAATGCTCTCACCACCGATGCGGATAGGGCCTCAATGTGAGTTTCCGATAACGGGAGCGACGAACCCGAGTCTGCCACCGCCACCATGTTAGTTGGGCCGCAACGTTTTCACATCCCGATCTTTGGAGCTTCGGGTTACCTTTCCACTCATGGCTGGACTACTAGGCTGCACAAAACGATCCATACACCCCACAAACTGATAGAGTAGGTGTAGAGTCAACAAAACAAGATAGGCAGGGTACAGAGGGACCCGGGGACCCGGAGCTCAAGCAATACACGTCTTGCTCAGCTCAGCACATCAAGTGACTCCTGTTATTATTATTAACTTTCTTTCATAAATATAAAGTACAAAGTGCTTTATTAATTCATAACTTATCTTTTTAGTTGCTTTTTATATTCAGACCCGAGAGAGACAGACCTGACATGTTTCACATCAGAATGCTGTTTCAAGGGTCTTTGTATTTTATGAAAGAAAGTTAAAGTATTACAAATAGTGAAAATATTTAAATGAATAATATGGTCCAGTGAGGATCTCTCACGTAATTTTTCCCCCTAAAGAAATTTTGACAGCAGTGGAGTGGTGGTACTGAGGCCCAAATAAAAGCTCTGACAAGTTATACATGGGAAGTGGTGAGGATGCGATAGTGTTAGAGTAAACATTATTAATATAAGAAACCACATTAAGCAGTAATTGTAAAAATTTTACCTTTTAACTGGAATATGTAGGTTTTTTGTATTTTATGATGGCTATATCTATGTAATAGAGTCATTTAAAGTATGAAAAAACCCGCAAAAGAGGCGGTGGGACCGCTCGATGTCCAGGGAATAAAAGGGTACATCAAGAAAGACAAACAAATTGCAGACAGACTAAATTCTTTCTTTGCGTCTGTCTTTACGAAGGAGGACACCACAACAATACCAGAAGCAGTGAAAGTGTTCAAAGGAGTAATAGAAGACAGCCTCACCACAGTAGAAGTGGACTTTGACCAGATATACTACCAGATCGACAAACTTAAAAGTGACAAATCCCCTGGACCGGATGGAATTCACCCGAGAGTCTTAACTGAAGGTTGAGATCGGAGAACTACTGCAAAAACTTGCCAACCTGTCAATTAGAACGGGACAGATAGCGAATGTCATGCCAATTTTCAGAAAAGGATCAAGAGGAGAACCGGGCATAGTCCGGCACTTGGATACACACAACCTGATGAGAGCTAGTCAACATGGTTTCAGGAAAGGGAAATCGTGTTTGACGAATTTACTTCAATTTTTTGAGACCGTGAACAAACAAATTGATAGTGGAGAACCAGTGGACATAATATACATGGACTTCCAGAAAGCATTCGACAAGGTTCCACATGAAAGACTTCTCAGGAAACTACAAAGCCATGGAATAGAGGGGGATATACAAAGATGGATAGGCAATTGGCTGGAGAACAGAAAGCAGAGAGTGGGCATAAATGGGAATTTCTGAGACTGGGAGAAAGTGACTAGCGGTGTACCCCAGGGCTCGGTACTTGGGCCAATCTTATTTAATATTTTCATCAATGACCTAGAGGAAGGAACATCCAGTGAGATCATCAGGTTTGCAGACGACACAAAGCTATGCTGTGCAATCAGATCGCAGAAGGATAGCGAGGAACTCCAGAGTGACTTGTGTTAGTTAGAGAAATGGGCAGAGAAATGGCAGATGAAGTTTAATGTGGAAAAGTGCAAAGTAATGCATTTAGGCAGAAAGAACAAAGACTACGAGTATACAATGTCAGGAACAACTCTGGGTAAGAGGGAACAAGAAAAGGATCTGGACGTACTGAGAGCGTCGGCACAATGTGCGGCGGTGGCAAAGAAAGCAAATAGAATGTTAGGCATGATAAAGAAGGGTCATTTTTCTCAATGGAGGAGAGTAAACAGTGGTATGCTGCGGGGTTGGTTCTATTTAATTTATTTATAAATGATCTGGAAATTGGAATGGTGAGTGAGGTGATTAAATTAGCAAATGACACTAAACTGTTCAAAGTTGTTAAAACGCATGCGGATTGTGAAAAATTGCAGGCGGACCTTAGGAAATTGGAAGATTGGGTGTCCAAATGGCAGATGAAATTTAATGTGGACAAATGCAAAGTGATGCACATTGGAAAGAATAACCTGAATCACAGTTATCGAATGCTAGTGTCCACCTTGGGGATTAGTGCCCAAGAAAAGTATGTGGGTATCATCGTAGAAAATACAATGAAATCTTCCGCTCAATGTGCAGCGGCAACCAAGAAAGCAAGCAGGATGCTGGGAATTATTTAAAAAAGGGATGGTTAACAAGACTAAGAATGTTATAATGCCCCTGTATCGCTCCATGGTGTGACTTCATCTGGAGTATTGCATTCAATTCTGGTCTCCTTATCTCAAGAAAGATATAGTGGTGCTAGAAAAGGTTCAAAGAAGAGTGACCAAGATGGTAAAGGAATGGTACTCCTCTCGTATGAGGAAAGACTAAAACAGGGCACTTCAGCTTGGAAAAGAGATGGCTGAGGGGGAGATATGATTGATGTCTACAAAATCCTGAGTGGAGTAGAACAGGTACAAGTGGATTGATTTTTCACTCTGTCAAAAATTACAAAGATTAGGGGGACACTCGATGAAGTTACAGGGAAATACTTTTAAAACCACTAGGAGGAAAATTTTTTTCACTCAGAGAATAGTTTATTTATTCATTCATTTTTCTATATCGTTCTCCCAAGGGAGCCCAGAACGGTTTACATGAATTTATTCAGGTACTTAAACATTTTTCCCTGTCTTTTCCGGTGGGCTCACAATCTATCTAATGTACCGGAGCAATGGGGAGATTAAGTGACTTACCCAGGGTCACAAGGAGCAGCATGGATTTGAACCCACAAACCCAGAGCGGGATAGCATAGCTGGTTTAAAATAAAGGTTTGGACAAGCTCCTGGAGGAAAAGTCCATATTCTGTTATTGAGAAAGACATGGGGGAAGCCACTGCTTTCCCTGGATTGATAGCACAGAATATTGCTACTCCTTTGGTTTTGGCCAGGTACTAGTGACCTGGATTGACCACTGTGAGAACGGGCTACTGTGCTTGATGGACTATTGGTCTGACCCAGTAAGTCTATTCTTATGTTCTTTTCAAGGCTGTATTGTTTGTTCCCTTGATGAGCCAAACATTGGTGAAACAAGGTCACTTGTTGGGAAGATTGAAGAAGATGTGACAGCGTTGGAGCTCAAGTCATCTTTTGTCAGCTAAGTCCTCGAACGTGCCTCCGGGTGACTTTGCCCTTTTCTAAACCTGAGCTGTTCTGTGAGGGAATTTTTTGCCAGTGAAAGTATCAAAAGCAGTTTTGATTTGTACCTTTTGGTTCTACTCTGCTACATTAATCTGAGGCTTTTTCTCCCTCTTTTTGGGTGCATGCTGGATTTGAAGAGGGGGATACCTCGGTGCCATGATCACACAACATTTTGAATCATTATATGAACATATTATATGTTGTGTGTCCTCGTATAATTTTTTTTAAAAAAAATGCAATCCCAACCAAATAATGTATGTACTTTTAAATGATCAGGAACCATGGATTTTTATGGCTCCTGATCACCTATCTTCTGAAATTCTGCTATCTGAATGGCTAAATAACTTAGAAATATGTCCCTTAATATTTTGGCTTAGGAGGTATGTGCTTATGTTTCTGAAGAATTATTTCCTTGTATGTATGTAAGGTTTTGTACAACTCTTAATGTGATAGAATTGAGTTATTTATAAGTATCACAGACCTTTCCAAGAAATACAAAGGCAAATAACACTGCACAACAATTTTTTGGTTAAGTCTTGATTCCTGAAAAGTTTTTGGTGATTATGACAGGTACCAACTTGGTATGCTCAAATATGGTTTTGGTTTTACTGCATCACGTAAGAACTATGAGAAATAGACATTTTTATGTTTACTGACAATAAAATATATAGTCAAGTTTACGTTTCGCACAAGCGACTAAATGAAACAGAATTAAAAGTGTTTTGCTCCCGAGTTTCTTTTATATTCAGTGTCTGGTGCATCACGTTGTAGCATCCAACAATAGTCGGCAAGCATTGACGGATTCCAATTGCCCTGGTATCGTTTCTCCATCGTAGCTATGTCTTGATGAAACCTTTCACCGTGCTCGTCACTCACAGCACCGAGATTTGCGGGGAAGAAGTCCAAGTGTGAATGGAGGAAATGAATCTTGAGTGACATATTGCACTTCATTCTCTTGTATGCTTTGAGAAGTTTGTCTACCAGCTGAATGTAGTTTGGGGCTCTGTAATTGCCCAGAAAATTGTCAACAACGTCTTTCAAGGCTTTCCAGCCAATTTTTTCCGGCCCAACTAACAGATCTTCAAATCGCTTGTCACTCATAACATGTCTGATCTGGGGGCCAACAAAAATACCCTCTTTGATCTTGGCATCAGTTATTCTTGGGAACATCTGTCTTAAATAACGAAAACCTTCCCCTTCCTTGTTCATTGCTTTCACAAAATTCTTCATGAGTCCCAGTTTAATGTGAAGAGGAGGCAAAAATATCTTTGTCGGGTCAACAAGCGATTCATGTGCTACATTTTTCTGTCCTGGAACTAACTTTTTACGGAGTGGCCAGTTCTTTCTAGAATAGTGCGACTCTCTGTCTCGGCTGTCCCATTCGCAGATGAAACAGCAGTACTTTGTATAGCCAAGCTGCAGTCCTAGTAACAGAGCAACGACTTTGAGGTCTCCACAGATATTCCAGTTATACCTGGTATACTGGACATACTTTAGTAACATTTCCATATTCTCATATGTTTCTTTCATATGTGCTGCATAGCCAACAGGTACTGAAGGATAAACGTTGCCATTGTGCAACAGAACAGCTTTCAGGCTTAACATTGACGAATCAATGAAAAGACGCCACTCTTCCGGGTTGTGATCACAACCAAAGACCGAGAACAATCCTTCAATGTCACAACAGAAACAGAGACTGTCGACTTGTGCAAAAAATTTGGTTATATCATGATGCCGGTCTCGAAACACATAAATTTTCGTACCTGGTGATAGCAAACACCATTCCTGCAGTCTCGAACCTAGCAGCTCAGCTTTTGCTTTTGACAGACCCAAATCTCTGACCAAATCGTTCAATTCGGACTGTGTTATCAGATGTGGATCGCCTGATGAGGATGGTTCAAAATCCGGGTCAATGTCACTGTTAGAACCCTGCACTGCAGTTTCTTCATCTGGTTCGTCTAAGGTCCAATCCTCTGGTGGTTTCGGAACTGGAAGACTGTCATCATGTGGCATGGGTCTCATTGCTGAAGGCAGATTAGGATATTCAATTGACTTCTTGTTTTTGGCAGAGAAACCAGACACATTAGTCAAACAGAAATAACAGTCCGTCACATGGTCTTTCTGTTCTCGCCATATCATCGGAACAGCAAATGGCATCGTCTTTCGAGTACCTCTGAGCCAGGCTCTCAGACTAACAGCACATGTCGCACAGCAAATGTGAGGCGCCCATTGCTTGTCTTGATCACCTATTTTGCAGCCAAAATACAGATGATAGGCTTTCTTTACAAGGGCAGTCATCGAACGTCTCTGAGGCGTAAGTGTATATTCCCCACAGATATAGCAGAATGTGTCGCGGCTGTTACGACACCGACGAGACATATTGCCCGACACCAAAACGTCTATAGCATCAAGCTTACTTACTGTTATATTGCTACAGCTACTATACTACTATACTTTACTATACTGATACTATATACACACACGGACTATCTATATTAACCAAATGAGCAGGATCGGTGTATGGAAGCCACCATTATAGCATGGTGAGACAGCGCAAGCTCGTTCAGACCTGCCCAGACATGCCCAGGATGTCATCTTCCATAAAACAGCTTCCAACCTGGCTAGATTTTATGCATGGACATACCCAGGCGGCACAAACCGTTGTTGATAAGACACTTATGGGAGAAAAAATTGTTTGCATCCAAATATAAGAAAAAATCACGACAAAATTGAAGATTTCTCTGAAATGGTACGTGATGGGTAATTTTTGATGTAATATTCATGATCAGCACCCAAAATTCTATAAGAAACACCCAGCAGTGTTCAGGAAGCAAAAACTTTGTTGTGCAGTGTAATTGATTGGAATCCTGCTTTAGCATTGTGTAAGATGTGTCCAGTGCTCTGCAGTTTTTGGTCTGTGGAATGCCATAGGATGAAATACTTTGAAAATCACCATTTACTTCCATTACAGAAAGTGGGAAAAAAGCAATCAATATACTAAGAAATCAAAACACTGCTGTTCAAAAAGCATATACAATCTACCTAACCTCCCTCACCCCATCCCCCAAGAAACCAAAACACTGCCGTCCAAAACATCTTCCGATGTTATTAAGTCTTTACTATCATTCTGTTATTAAGTCTCTATCCTCAAACTGTATTCTCTATTGTCATGTACCATCCTGGAAATGTCCAGTTCTCTTCTTATGTAATCCGCTTTGAACCGCAAGGTACAAGCGGAATAAAAATCACTAATGTAATGTAATGTAATGTAATATATATATATACTAGTGTTTAAGCCCGTTACATTAACGGGTGCTAGAATATATGGCTGTCTGTCTTTCTTTCTTTATGTCTCTCTCCCTGCTCCTGTTTCTTTCTTCCTTTCTTTCTGTCTTTCTCCCTCCTGCAATTTTTTTCTCTCTCTCCCTGGCACCCTTTGCCTGTCTGTCTTTATTTCTGTGTCTCTCTGGTCCCCTGTCTGTCTCTCTCCCTAGCCTCCTTTGTCTGTCTGTATTTCTTTCTGTGTCTCCCCCCCCCCCCCCACTTTCCTTTGCAGAAGCAGCAGTGCTATTTCCCTTCCCCTCCAGATCCCTGTGAAGTAGTAGCAGCATTTCCCCCCACCCACCCCCCATTCCCTTCTCCCCCCCCCCACTTTCCTTTGCAGAAGCAGCAGCGGTATTTCTCTTTCCCTCCAGGTCCTTGCTGAAGCAGTAGCAGCATTTTCCCCCACCCCCCATTCCCTTCTCTCCCCCCCACTTTATTTTGCAGAAGCAGCTATGATATTTCCCTTCCCCTCCAGATCTCTGAGAAGTAGTAGCAGCATTTTCCCCCACCCACCCCCCATTCCCTTCTCTCCCCTACCACCACTTTCCTTTGCAGAAGCAGCAGCGGTTTTCCCTTCCCCTCCAGGTCCCTGCTGAGTAGTAGAAACATTTTCCCCCACCCCCCATTCCCTTCTTACCTTGAGCTGCCCTGCTCCGTTCGGCCCCTCCCCCTTCCCTTCCCGTGTGCTGGCCTGCTGCGGCTGAAGGTTTTTTTCGGCGACTCCTCCTGTTAAAACTCCCCCCCTCCCGCAACCGCTCCTGTTCAAAGCGGCCTGCTGAGGTTCGCGGCCGCTGTAACGAACCTCGCAGGCCGCTCTCCAACTCGGTAGCATGTTCCCTCTGACGCGATTGCGTCAGAGGGAACGTGCTACCATGTGGAGAGCGGCCTGCGAGGTTCGTTACAGCGGCCGCGAACCTCAGCAGGAACAGTGGGGCAAATTTCGTCAACGGCAGTCCTTGTGCGGTTCGAGAGAGGGGGGGGTGGAGTCGGCGACTTGCAGCTTCGCGTGCCTCCCACCCCCCTTCCCTCCGGCTCCGCCGCCGATAGTCTCCACCTGCATTGCCCCTGGTGCAGCACTCACCGACCCGTCGGGCGGGGAACGGAGGAACAGGTTCAGGGCTGTCAGGGGGGGAGGATTGAGTCCGGCTGAGACTGGCAGGAAGAGGAAGGCGGAGCAGATGAACCGGCACCGAAAAAAACTTTAAAGAGCCAGCCAGACCGTGAGTGCGAGCTGTTGTAAGTTTGCATGTGCACTCTTGCCGGCCACGGACATACGGAAGCACGCGGATTAGACTGCGCATGCGCCGCCTATGGTTTTATTATATAGATATATATATATATAATTTTTTTTTTTTAAAAATAAACCACCATTTACTTCCATTACAGAAAGTGGAAAGAAGCAAAAAAAAAAAAAAAATGTGTATATATATATATATATATATATATATATACAAACACACTGTATATATTTTTTTGAACCCAAGGGGATGTTGCCCTTGGAAGGCTCATCTTTAGTGATGATACTGTTGAACTATCACTGTGGGTCAGTGCTTCCATAGAATCTGGAGCCAGATGAGGCAGGAGTAGAAGGGGACCCCTCCCACCCTAGCCCACTGGACCAACAGAGATCATCTCTAAGTTCCAGGTGAGTGAGTAGTAGGAGGGTGAACTTGGGGACAAGAAGGGGAAGGGTTTATGTTTGAAAGGAGATTTGGCATCGGGGAGGGGGGCAAAGAACCTGTCTCATTAATAACAGGATTTTACTCCATCCTACCCCTTCCCATTTGTCAGCCAATATTTCAGCCAGCAACCACATAAGATTGTCTTTGTTATAAATTCTATTGTGAAACCTATTGAATAATGTTCCCTTTGAAATTTTTAATAGAGAGCATGCACAAAACATATCTGTAGATTTCTTTAATCCAAATTAAATTTGTTTTCTATACATGACAATAACCTGTGCTGTGGGCTCATGACCACAAAACCAGGTCATAGAAGTATTCATGTTAATGGCCAGCAAAACATGGTTAATAAGAACATTGCTTCTGGGCTTGAGCACGTTCGTTCATTGTTAATTTGCCTTTTCTCTTTTTCCACTAGACTTTTCAAGCAACATGCAAACCAGTCCTGTTAAAAAAGAATTTTTATTTCTAAGTCAATTTACACTGTCGATATGAGACTTACTTGATGATGTTTTAAGAAAAAAAGCTGGTGTGGTTTGCTTTCATTTCAGACCTTGTCTTGATTTTGACACTTCAAAGCTTAGACCAATGTAACAACAGTACTTGAAGTTTGCAAGCCACATAGTGAGCCTTCAACAATATGGCAGAGTTAGGAGTTTCATGTTGGAAGTTCATGTACCAAAGATAAAACAATTACAAATGCAAGAGAACTAATAGTGCACAAAGCATACCCCTTATGGACAAATTTCTGAATCCTGATAATTTTGGCACATGTTAGGAAATACCCAGAATAGAAAGTTCACATTGCATCACAGCTATTGTTCTAGCCATTTTTAAGTCAGCTGAACATTGTTGTGACATAGCTCATGTAGACAGTAAGTATAATAGTAAAAGGAATGGTTGAAAATCAGCTGAGATGGTAGCAAATGGGTGTATAGAAGACTTACTTTAAAAAAAACAAACCAACAACCCATTAGCTTGTATCAGAAGTGTAGTAAGTCTTTCACAGCAAAACATTTCATGGCATTATCAATACAATCAATTGTACATACAGTCAAAATATTTGGAATTCCAATCATAATACAGGTCTATTGAAAAGTATACATTGTAGCAGGTAGGTGTCTTCCACTAGTAATTAGGGTCCACACAATTGTAAGGTCCATACAGTAGTCTAACAAGAGGTCCCCAGCCATTTATCAAGAGTCTTTCTCCCTTCAGGTTGGATATGCCATCCTGGATTGCCCAAAAGATCCAGTGTCTGCCATACACTATTCATTGCTCCTAGGGTAGTGGATCTGGGCCCTTTTAACATGTGGGGTGAACAAATCAGTTTTAAGTGCAAACATCAGCAAAACATGTAATAGAGCAGTGGTTCCCAACCCTGTCCTGGAGGAACACCAGGCCAATCGGGTTTTCAGGCTAGCCCTATTGAATATGCATGAAGCAAATTTGCATGCCTATCACTTCCATCATATGCAAATCTCTCTCATGCATATTCATTAGGGCTAGCCTGAAAACCCGATTGGCCTGGTGTTCCTCCAGGACAGGGTTGGGAATCACTGTAATAGAGATTAGTTTGTAGAAGTCCAAGATCATGCTGGAATTTGGATTGAATTTCAGTTTACTGAAAAAGATTATAGTAGACCTGTTTGGAGATTTAATAATAGATTGCTTGCAGATTCAAACTTTCTCAAGGAAATTAAGATAAAAATTAATGAGTATTTTCAGCTCAACACTTCAGAGGAAATCTCTTTGGAAACTATGTGGAATGCTTTCAAGGGCAAATAATTTCATTTTTGGCACATATTAGGAAACAGTTAAAATTGGAATTTTCTAATCTAGAACAAATTATTTTGGCTTTAGAGTCACAATTGGCTTCAAAATGGGAGCAAAATACCTTGCAGGCCCTCTTGAAAGCTAAAAAATATATAATGAGATTTCCTCACAATTGGCTAGGAAAGATTTGTTTTCTCAACAGGCTCTGTATTATGGAAACTCGAATAAAGCGGGAAGATTATTGGCTAATTATCTTAAAGCCAAAAAAAGAAAAGTAAAATTGTGGCCATTAAAGATGAGAGGTAAAATTCATTCTCAAATTGGAAATATTTTAAAACAATTTTTGGATTATTACAAAGCTTTGTATTCTGAGCTTTATTCAAATAAAGAGATTGAGGGGGGGGGGGGCGCTGTTGAGCCCGATGAAGATGGCTGACTGAACATTCAGCTCCAGCAACCCTGATCATCTTGTTTTTTCCCTGGCTGCTCTATTCTGGTGATTGCTATCTCCATCCAGATCCATCCGCACTTTTATATCATGGCTACCACCTCAAAAGGTAAAAGGCACAAACCTGACCCTCCGTCTCCAGCAAAAACATCAACATCGGAGACACCTGATAAACCGGAGGCTCCCTCCATGTCTGACTTATGGAATGCCATCAAAACGGTGCAGGACTTGATGACATACACTAAAGATGCTATTTCTGAACTTAAGGATGACATTGCAACTATTCATACTGACCTGACTATTTTTAAGTCTAAAATAGCCGACATAGAGATCAAAACGGCGACTGCAGATGCTAACATTAAAGCCCTACAGGGCCATGTGAAACGCACGCTGGCCCTAGAAAAGGAAATGGAAGATGCGAGTAATCGCTCGCGCCGGAATAATCTACGACTTTTGGGGGTCCCGGAGGGTCAGGAGGGTAATAACATGGTGGCATTTTTGGAGTCCTTCATCCCCAAACTATTGGATCTTCAATTTAAACATACCTTTGAAATCGAGCGTGCTCACCGCACGCCATCTTCCCGAATGCCACGTGACCACCGACCACGACCTATTGTCATGAGGATCCTCCGGTACCCGCAGGTCATTGAGATCCAGCAAAAGGCATGATCCGCGGCGCCAGTACTCAACGAGGGCAACAAGATCTTGTTCCTGCCTGATCTTCATAAAAATACAGTGAAAGCCCGCCAGCAGCTTCTTGCCTTCAGACCGCAGCTAAAGCAGATGGGCGCCCGTTTCGGCCTGTTTTATCCAGCGCGAATGCGGGTCACACATCTTAATCAAACGAAAGATTTCTCCGATCCCGAGCTCCTGGCCGCCTTTATAGAAGAACACTCGCCGACACCGATAGACTCTGTGTGAGGCTTGACTCTCTTGTGCCTGTTGCCATGCTTGCACGCTGATTTGTACAGAGACTGAGTAACCTCAGGAAGATTTTAATGTGTTGCTGCCTTGCTGTGCTTTTGACTCCTTACTTTCGGTTTGGTTTCTACCCTGCAATTTTCCTACTTCCTTTTAACAATCTTACGGTGCCGTGGGGGGGGGGGGGCGTGGGCCTCGCGGGTCTGACCCGTGCGGCCTTGGGGATCTGGGATCCGTGTTGCTCCGTGTCCGTGCTGCCTGCTGCTTCTGGCGCTGGCGGGCCTTGATGGATTTTAGCGCTGACGGATCCTGTACTGAAACGGACCCGTCGGGACCTGTCGGCGGTGGGGGCTGCGGGCGGCGCGGTCGCGGATCGGCGCAGACCTCGGGTTGTTGGGGCCGTGTGGTTTTTGGATCCGCGGGATCCGTCGGGTGCGTGGGGTCCGCGCTTTGCCTCTTCCCCGATACCGTCTCTTTCTCAACTCTGGCAGACTCTCATTATCTCCTGCAAATCCTTCCTGCACGGTAAGGGGCCTTACTCCTGCTTTCGGATTGCTCAGGTCTGTTCTCTCTCCCAATGTATTTTAGCGTGCTGCTCTGCTTGTTTTAAAAGTGAATACTTGTCATTAGTCACGCTTTACTGTGCTTCTGATTCACATGTTTAAACTGGCTGCTTTTAATCAGCCATTGTTGCTATTAGGATGTTTACTTTAGCTCTCACAATTAACCCTCTTGACCCTGATGCTTGTAAAACTCATAGAGCTCACCCAGGGCTTCTTTTACATAATCTGTCTATACTGGTTGCTGGTGTGGATTTCTGCTTGGCTATCTTTTTCCTGCTACTCCAGCCTTCCACAGCTAGTGCCTTTTGCCTTAGTGCATGGGCCTTCCTCTCACCATACCTATTGTATTATCCATTCTATGTAAATTATAACAAACAATGCAATTGTAACTTTCCCCTTCCTTCCTACCTATTCATGTTTGTCCAAATTGTTTTGTCAATTGTATAACTTAGATAAACTATATGTATTACCACAATCTGTTGGTTTTTAAATTGTACATCGCTTAGATATTTTTATAAGCGATACATCAAATGTAAATAAAACTTGAAAACTTATGTCTCACTGCTATATATGCTTTTATTTCATTTGCATAATTAGGTTTACTTCTGCTTTTGCTTCTTCACTGATGACACTACATACAGCTCAGTTCTTTTACCTCTTGATATCCAACACTGATCTAGATGCTCTAAAGTTCATGCAGATTATTTTATATTTTGTACAATGTCCTTATCTATAACCTCTTTAAATGTCAAAGGTCTTAACAATATGATCAAGAAGCGTAAAATATTATCTTATATTGATGATCTTAAATCTGATATCATTCTCCTACAAGAGACTCATCTCAATGACTCAGACTCAGCCAAGTTCATTAAACAGGGATTTTGCCCTCCTGTATTCTCTCCTGCATTGAATGGGAAGAATGGTGTCCTTACTTTAATAAGACAACACCCGTCCATTTCCCTTATTGCCAGCTCTCATGATACATATGGACGATGGGTAAGTACCAAATTATCAATCTCCAATCGCAACCTGCGAATTATTAATATTTATGCACCAAATTTAGATTCCCCAGATTTCTTTCATAATTTAGCTAATCATATTTTACAGGATCCTGACACTCCTGTCATTGTTGGAGGAGACTTCAACCTTATTCTTGATCCATTGAAAGATAGAAAATCACATGCCATATATAAAAAACCTAAATCATGGTATGCCCTACATGATATTTTGTCTCAGCTACAATTGACTGACCCCTGGAGGCTTCACCATACTGACTCTGATCAATATACCTTTTTTTCTGCCCCTCATTCCACCTATTCCAGGATTGATTATTTTCTTACCAGCTCCTCTCTCTTGCAATATATCACCACTTCTCATATCCACTCCATTACAGTCTCTGACCATGCTGCTATTTCTATCACATGCTCTCATTTTTCTCTCACACCTCGTAGCAAACAATGGAGGTTCAATTCCTCACTTCTGGCTGAGGCCCATTTTCAGACTACATAACAGCTGCTATAAAATAATTTTTTCAATTCAATATCCCCTCACACACCAACTGGACTAATACCTGGGATGCTTTCAAAGCTTACATACGGAGCACTATTATTAAGTTCACTACCCGCCTTCACTCTTCTCGGAAACAATCACAACTGGATCTAGAAACCCGTATTCGTGAAGCTGAATCTCGCCACACTTCCGATATTTCTGACATTACAGCCTTGACGAACCTGTGTAACCTTAGACTCCAATACAATTCTTTGCTGAGCTCATCTGCTGCTAAATCGGTGTTCGCCCAATCTTCTACTTACTATGCGGACAATAATAAACCAGGTCATTTACTTGCGAATTACCTTAAAAAATCCCAGGATAAATCCACAATATCGTCTATCAAAGACTCAAATGATCAATTCCTTACGGACCCTATTGGCATTTCTTCCGCCTTTTATGATTTTTATCAGCATCTATATTCCTCTGAAACCTCTCCTTCTGGTGCCCATCTCAAATCGTTTCTATCTTTCCCTCATCCTTCTTTATCACCATTAGAGTCTACTTCACTTATCTCTGACTTTACAACCCAAGAAATTTCAGATGCCATTAATTCAATGTCCCCTAATAAATCTCCGGGACTGGACGGCCTTACTGTTGAATTCTACAAAGCCTTTCTCCCTACCCTACTACCTTTCATCTTATCGTTTTTTCAGTCGCTCTGTGATCAGGGCCGCTCCACAGGCTCTTTTACAGAAGCTACACTCATTGTTTTCCCCAAACCAGGTAAGGATCCTTCCGACGTTAAAAATTACCGTCCCATTTCCCTAATCAATGTCGATGCAAAACTTTTTGCCAAAATTCTTGCTTCTCGATTACAAGCTGTTCTTCCTTCTCTCATCTCACCTAATCAATTGGGCTTTCTGAACAATCGATATTCCTCCAATAACACCCGCTTACTTTCTCACATTATACAACATGCCTCATCTCACTCCGATCGCCTACTGATCCTAGCCCTTGATGCTGAAAAAGCATTTGATGGTCTCGAATGGCATTTTCTTTTTCATATCCTCCATTGGTATGGTTTTCCCGAAACTTTTATATCCATGATTGGAGTTCTCTACTCCCACCCAACGACTCGGATCATGATCAATGGAAATCTTTCTAAACCCTTCTTTCCATCCCGTGGTACGAGACAGGGATGTCCTCTTTCCCCATTACTTTTTAATCTCGCCCTAGAACCACTCTTAGCTGCCTTTAGATTTGATTCTAGGATTGAAGGGTTTCAATCTGGTCCCTTCTCAGTAAAACTTTCGGCGTATGCCGACAATATTCTTCTATATGTCACGCCTGAATCCCTGATATACGTACTTGAACAAATTAATCACTATTCTACCATCTCTGGATATAAATTAAACGTCACTAAATCTGAAATTCTTCCGCTTAACTGTATTGACGTTCAATCTGAATCTTCTAAATACGGGTTTATATGGTCCCCTACTAAGATTAAATATCTAGGCTTATATTTTGGGTCCTCGCTTGACTCCACCTTAAGACTCAATTCTGACTTTATCTTTTCTATTATTCGTTCTTGCACTTCCAGATGGTCCCCTTTGAATTTA
Organism: Geotrypetes seraphini; assembly: GCF_902459505.1. NCBI lineage: Eukaryota > Metazoa > Chordata > Amphibia > Gymnophiona > Dermophiidae > Geotrypetes > Geotrypetes seraphini. Next base: position 292,385,895 of record NC_047086.1, read on the forward strand.
TCCTGGTGGGGCAGACTTTCTACCATAAAAATGATGATCAATTATATACTAAGCATGCTCCCTTGCCTCTTCCCCCATTCTATATACTCAAGAATTGAACACCTTCTCTCGTCATTCCTTTGGCAAAACAAACAACCTCGCATAGCATTGTGTAAATTGAAGTGTTCTAAACTAGAAGGCGGAGTCAACTTTCCCAGTTTTCGGGAATATCACTATGCTTTCTTGTTATCTCAAGGTTCCATTTGGCTGACTCATTGCTCCTCAAACACAATACCTGTATGGCTGTCATTAGAACACTCGATTGTAGACCCCTACATCCTACAGCATGCTCCTGCCATTCCTCTTCCTCCACTAGCCAAACAAAATCCAATTTTGTTAAACATATGGCAGGCGCTTCATCGCATAGACTCCCTTTCAGAGAAAAAACTGAGTGAATCAATACTAGCACCGATTTGGCACAATCCCAAACTAAAGACTGATAATGCAGTTGTGGCCTGGAAAACCTGGCATCGTCGGAATTTGGAATTTATCACATCTTATTATAAACGACAATTGGATTACCTTCTCCGATATTATGGCAAAATTTAATATCCCCACTTCTCAATACTTTAGATGGGTACAATTACACCATTGTCTTGCTACGAAACTTTCTTCTCCTTCTTCTCTTTATACTAACTCTGACTTACATTCCAAGATTTTTGCCTTTTCAGCCTCCAGGGGTCAATCTTCCAATTGGTATAAACTTATTCAATCTAAATGCTTTCCTGCACTCCCAATTTCCAAAACCAAATGGAATCAGATGTTGAAGTCTCCTATCACTGATGGAGACTGGACTACTATGTGGACCAAACTCTTTAAATCCCTTCATTCTGCCTCTCATAGACAAACAGCAATCTTCCTTTACCATCGAGCCTTCTGGACTCCCACCAAAACAGCTAAAGTCATGAGATCCTCTGACAATTTATGCTGGACCTGCAAGTCCTCTGAAGGATCCTTACGTCATATGTTATATGATTGCCCCCATTTGCAGATCTTCTGGACATCTATCTGGCAGATGATTACCAAACTTTTTGCTCTTAATGACCCCTTATCTTTTGATATCATAATTCAGGGATCTCTAGCTCTTTCCACACCTCTCTCTATGTATCATGACTGCCTTCTAACCCTTTTGTTATTTCTTGCTTTTCAAATAATATTACAAAATTGGAAAGACTTTACAAAAATTGACTTCAACCAATGGTGGAATTCTGTATGTCTCCATAATAAATACGAACGCCACATGGCGGATCGTTGTAACGCTTCGCTTTCCTATACTAAAACTTGGTCGATTATGCTAGACTTTTGTGGTATGGACCTTTGACTGTACACTTACTTGATCTTTTTGTCTTACTCATAGTGATCTTCAATTTGTTTATTATGAGCACTAATTTGGTTGCTGTATTTACCGATTTGATAACTATATGATTGATTTCGTATGACTATAATCAGACATGTTTATTTCTGACATTGTACGCACATGTCACACATCATTTCATATTTCTTATCTCTTTTATATTCACGCTCATTATTGATAGCTGATGTATTCCTATATACCTGTTGTATTATTGATTATTTTTTGTAACCCACTCTCCATTGTTATGCAATGTGATATACTTGCTGGTGTCCTTCTCTTTCGATTTCTTCCGTAGTTTTTCGGAAGCTTATCTTACTTTTCTGTAACTCTATTGTTTATAAAACCAATAAAAATTACTGGAACTTTAAAAAAAAAAGAGATTGAGGGAATAGAATTTTTAAAATTAATTCAAGGGCCAAAAATTCCCGAGCATATATAAAAGGAAATCTTGAAGCACCTATATCACTTAAGGAACTCCAGATAGCATTGAAGTCCCTCAGAGCTGGATCCGCTCCGGGTAGTGATGGATTCACAGTGGAGTTTTTCAAATCATTTCAAATTATACTATTATCTCAACTTCTAAATTTATATCAATCACAACTGACTAAAGGTTGTATTTCAGGTACTTTAGCAGAATCTTTAACCATTGTGTTGCCAAAGCCAAAGATCCCATGTTGGTTTCAAATTACAGGCCTATTTCTTTAATTAATGTAGATGGAAAACTCTTGGCTAAGTTATTGGCTCTAAGACTAGCCAAGGCTCTTCCTTATATGATTGGTATGCACCAAATGGGTTTCGTTGCTCAAAGACATTCTTCAAATAATACCAGATTGGTATTTCATATGTTAAACTTAGCAAAAACAATGAATGATCCGACCTTCTTTGTTTCTTTGGATGCAGAGAAGGCCTTTGATCGTGTAGAATGAATTTTCATGTATCAAGCGATGGATTGGTTTGGTATAGGATCCAAATTTATACAAATGATTCAAACCTTGTATAGTTCCCCTTCTGCCAGATTATATGTTAATAATACTATCTGAGAGCGCTTTTGTATGGACCTATTGGTCTAAGTATTTAATGCCCATTGTGATTGATCCACATTTTGAGTATCAAGTTACCCCGAATTTATAAAGACAATAGTATTCTTTTTGCCACATGGAAAACCTTAAAATTCATCAACAATTTAACATCTATACCAGTACAACAATCCACGTGTCAATCCTTATGGTTGAACTCCAAGATTCAAATCGGCATATCTAAGATCCTCTTTAAGCATTGGCTGCAGGCAGGCATATGTACATTAGATGATGCATTATCAAATGGGAAAACGCTTGATTTTTCACAACTGCAACACTCATTCAGTAATTTCAAAGTGTCAAGCTTATAAGTGGTTGCAGTTGAAGCAGGCCATTCAGAAGGGGTTGGCGAAATTTAAATTATCAGTATTGCTTGCCGGGCTTATGTTTCCAGACAGATTTGCTAGGGCATCAGGCAACCAAGTGATATAAATTAATATCTGACTGAACAAGAAACCTAAAACTAAAAGACATTTGGAGCATTGAGATAAAGCAACAGATTTTTGTTACTCAATGGCCACGGATTTGGACTTGGAGGATGAGATGTGCAGCGTCAGCATCTGAGACAAACTTGGGGGTTTTTTTGTTACATAGAATTTTTTGGATCCCAGTTCGTTTGGAGAAGTTAGATAGTTCACAGTCAAATAGATGCTGGCACTGCCATCTTGAAATAGGAACACTGGATCATTTATTCTATTGTCCTTTGATACTCAATTTTTGGAGATCGATATGGGGACAAATCAACTTGATTTTGGAATCTTGTATTCCATTGTCTTATGAGGTGGTTATTTGTGGCACTTTGTTGTCATCTAAACCTCCTTTAGACAAACATAAAAGTAGATTATTTGGTATCTTGACTGGGATAGCTATACAAATGGTAACCAAAAATTGGAAACATTGGGATCGGCTTAATTGTTCCTTTAGGAGGGATTCTTTATGTTTAAGTTACAAATATGAGAGAATGAATTCAGAAATTTTGGGAAATAATAAGTTGTTTAAATTAATTTGGAGTCCATTGATAAATTTTGTTAAAGTTGATTAGCCGGATTATTTCCCTGATTTCTTAAGTAACACATCCAGGGTGGGTGGGCGATGGGGTATTGTATTTTGATATTATCATAGATCAAGAAGTTCAATAAGATCTTTGTTGAAATATTACATGTGGATTTGTTCTTATATTGGGGCGGGGAAATATTTTTGAAGTACTTTTATGTTTGATGAAAATGCATAAATGAAGTTTATTATATGTATATGTATATTTAAATGCATTGTTTTGGAATGAAAACTTAATAAAGATTTAATTTAATTTAAAAAAAATGTCTAAAGAGGCAAGTTCCAACCCTAGATTCATCTCCCAATAACTTGTAATCCAGGGATTATAACAGTCCATAAATCATGTGCAAATAAGGGTCGAAAGCTACAGTACCTTTCAATGTCTTCCTTGGTTTGGGATCTCCAAGCTTTGAGTTCTGGGAACCCTGATGGCAAAATTTAAAGGAACTATTGTAAGGGCAACAAACCATTTTGTGAGGAAAGTAAGAGGAAATGAAAGTTGCTTTGATTCACAAAAGTAGAACTTTCATAAACTGCAAAAGATCACAAAAAGAGGCAAAAATATTTGAATTAACAGGCTGGTCAAGTAGTCAGGAAAGCAAAGATGCAAATGGAAGAAAAAAATAGCAGACACTGTAAAATGGGGGACAAGAAATTTTTTTAGATGTGTTAGTGATAGGAAGAAGTGCAAAAGTGGCATTGTGAGACTCAAAGATGAAGGGGAGAAGGAATATGTAGAAGCTGATAAAGATAAGGCTGAATTGTTTAATTCTGTGTTCACGGCTGAAGCGCCAGGAGCAGGACTGCAGAAGACAAATGCAAATAGGGGATGGAGGTGTGGTAGACTCTAATCAATTTTCAGGTGATTGTGTCCATAAGGAGCTAGCTAAATTAAACTAAACATAGTAACATAGTAGATGACAGCAGATAAAGACCCGAATGGTCCATCCAGTCTGCCCAACCTGATTCAATTTAAATTTTTTAAATTTTTTCTTCTTAGCTATTTCTGGGCAAGAATCCAAAGCTTTAACCGGTACTGTGCTTAGATTCCAACTGCCGAAATCTCTGTTCAGACTTACTCCAGCCCATCTACACCCTCCCAGCCATTGAAGCCCTCCCCAGCCCATCCTCCACCAAACGGCCATATACAGACACAGACCGTACAAGTCTGCCCAGTACTGGCCTTAGTTCAATATTTAATATTATTTTCTGATTCTAAATCCTCTGTGTTCATCCCACGCTTCTTTGAACTCAGTCACCGTTTTACTCTCCACAACCTCTCTTGGGAGCACATTCCAGGCATCCACTACCCTCTCCGTAAAGTAGAATTTCCTAACATTGCTCCTGAATCTACCACCCCTCAACCTCAAATTATGTCCTCTGGTTTTACCATTTTCCTTTCTCTGGAAAAGATTTTGTTCTACGTTAATACCCTTCAAGTATTTGAACATCTGAATCATATCTCCCCTGTCTCTCCTTTCCTCTAGGGTATACATATTCAGGGCTTCCAGTCTCTCGTCATATGTCTTTTGGCGCAAGCCTCCTATCTTTTTCGTCGCCCTCCTCTGGACCGCCACAAGTCTTCTTACGTCCTTCGCAGATACAGTCTCCAAAACTGAACACAATACTCCAAGTGGGGCCTTACCAATGACCTGTACAGGGGCATCAACACCTTCTTCCTTCTACTGACTATGCCTCTCTTTATACAGCCCAGCATCCTTCTGGCAGCAGCCACTGCCTTGTCACACTGTTTTTTCACCTTTAGATCTTCAGACACTATCACCCCAAGATCCCTCTCCCCATCCGTGCATATCAGCTTCTCTCCTCCCAGCATATACGGTTCCTTCCTATTATTAATCCCCAAATGCATTACTCTGCATTTCTTTGCATTGAATTTTAGTTGCCAGGCATTAGACCATTCCTCTAACTTTTGCAGATCCTTTTTCATATTTTCCACTCCCTCTTCGGTGTCTACTCTGTTACAAATCTTGGTATCATCTGCAAAAAGGCACACTTTTCACTCACAAACATATTGAACAGGATTGGTCCCAGCACCGAACCCTGAGGGACTCCACTACTCACCTTTCCTTCCTTCGAGCGACTTCCATTAACCACCACCCTCTGGCGTCTGTCCGACAGCCAGTTTCTGACCCAGTTCACCACTTTGGGTCCTAACTTCAGCCCTTCAAGTTTGTTCAACAGCCTCCTATGAGGAGCTGTATCAAAGGCTTAGCTGAAATCCAAGTAAATTACATCTAGCATATGTCTTCGATCCAGCTCTCTGGTCACCCAATCAAAAAATTCAATCAGGTTCGTTTGGCACGATTTACCTTTTGTAAAGCCATGTTGCCTCGGATCCTGTAACCCATTAGATTCAAGGAAGTACACTATCCTTTCTTTCAGCATAGGCCTTTGCTGACATTGCGATGGAGCCGGATGGTGTACATTTGAGAGTACTGAACTTAGGGAAGTTCAGACAGCTCTGCTGGCTGTCCTTTTTTTTTTTTTAATATTTTTATTGAGCAGAAAAATCATTGAACATACAGAGTAAGCAAAACAATACACTGGCAACAAATGGGGACATAAAAACAGGGCAAAACTCTTGCACACTATAGAGAAGGGGGGCCGAAGCCCACACTAACCCCCTCAAACACCAGTCCCCAGATCAACAATGACATCAGATCAGGATCAGCGGTCAAAGAATAAACAAGACCGTTCAATAAGTTCCACTTTTTAACATAGGAGAGGAGTGTCAGCCCTAGCATTGCTAGCAATCAGCACTTTTGGTTGCCCTAACCAATGTCAGCAAAGGCCTATGGGAAATTATATCAATCTGACTCTGGAATGTTGATGTTTGTTTCAACTTCTGTCTTTTTGCTCTGGACATAACTGCCTAATATATTTTTTCCCATACTTTGGGGATTTTTTTTTCTGACCTGTCTATCCTATTTTTTACGCAAATGTATAACGCTGTTTTTGTCAAAAGAAAAAAGTGATTTATTTATTGTTAATTTGTTTGAACATATGTCACACTTATTGTAAGTTTGAAAATGAATAAAGAATTAAGAAAAAAAAAGAAAAAAGTGGGGAAAAGGACTGTACACATCAACTTCAGATAAAAGCGAGTTTATTGAATACAATCGTCTATTAAGACATAGAATATGTATGATAATCAGTCTTTCCTTGATATCCGTCCAGACCCGACACAGTCTATGTTTCAGCTTTGGAGACGAAGCCTGCCTCAGTGGCATAGATGATCATCTAAAAGATACATATAAAATACTAGGACAGTGTTCTTCAACCGGTGCCGATCCACAGAAATTTCCTGCCGGTCCACAGGGCCAGCATGTGAATCAGGCCCAAAACAGTGTTCTTCAACCGCCGGTCCGCGGTACGATCGATGCGGCATTATGTTCAAGCCGGCTCCCTCTTCCTCACTGATTCAGTGCACAAAGCCATGGGCAGCGGCTCCTACATGTGGCCTGTGCCTGAACCAGAAGCCTTCTCTCTGACGTCACAACGTCAGAGGGAAGGCTTCCAGATGAGGTGTGGGAGGTGCAAGGAGCCGCTGCCTGCAGCTTTGTGCACTGCATCAGTGAGGAAGAGGGAGCCGGCCTGAAGATAACACCGGAGGATGCATAAAATGGCCAGGCAGGAGCAGGCCAGAAGGTAAGGCATAGCATAGAGGGAGGACGACAACAAAGGTAGGGGGGGAATGATTTTATTTTTGAATTTAGTAATTGAATTATGTCAATTTTGAGAATTTACATCTGCTGTCAGTGTGCTTTGTGTAGTTTAATTTTGTGGTTAACCATTATGTATTGTTAATAAGATTATATTGTGTGTATCTATGAAAAATGAATGGAAAAAATAATGTTACAATTAGTACTATTATGGGGGCGGGGTCTGGGGTGGAGATTGGGTAGAGATGAGCGGGGTCTGGACCACGACTTAGCCCAGTGTTCTTCAACTGCCGGTCCGCCAACCAATGCTGGTCCACAAAATAATTATTTTATTTTTACCGATGCATAGGTGTAAAAAGGTTGAAGAATACATGTAAAAAAAAAGTATACATAGGTTAAATTGAGAGCTATAAACAATTGGAAAAGGCTTATTAAAATCTCTGCAACAAGGACAAAAAATGTATTCATAATTTAAAAACTCATAAACAGTAAAGGAGGGCTTTCAAGTATTAAAAATCAAACAAAACTTATTAACACCTTCAAAAAATACTTAACAAAATCATATAAAAACTACATAATAAAAGAAATAAATAATTACATCTAAATATAAGAACATAAGAATTTGCCTCCGCTGGGTCAGACCAGAGGTCCATCGTGCCCAGCAGTCCGCACCCGTGGCGACCCATCAGGTCCATGACCTGTCATGTTATCTTGATTTAGCCCTATAGCCCCCTTATTTTTATCTATACTCTTTCCATACTCTTATTTACCCTTATCCCAGGACAAGCAGGCAGCATATTCTTGACTGATGGGTGACTGCACCGACGGACGGACAATTTTAGAGTGATTGCACTCTAAGAACTTGGAAAGTTCTAGCAGGCCGCACCGCACACGCGCGAGTCCCTTCCCGCCCGACGGAGGCGCGCGGTCCCCAGTTTCTTAGTTTCTGCGGAGCTAAGAAGACGCACTTTCAACGGCTGTTGAAAACTTTTTTCTCATTCGCCTTCCCGCTCGCATAAACCTTTTCGGAATTTGTATTTCCCTTTTTTCTTTTCTTTTTTTATAAAATAAAAAAAAAAAAATTCTCTTTTTTTTCCCTCTCTTTTTCGGGTTCGCCCCGGTGGGGCCTGCTGCCACCATCGAGGCCTCGGCCTTCGATTTGGCAGAAGCCGTTTTCACGTTCATGCCCCCCCAACCCGGTTTTAAGAAGTGCCAGCGGTGCACAAGGCCCATTTCCCTCACTGACCCACACAACTGGTGCTTACAGTGCCTGGGTCCTGACCATCGGGCGTCCACCTGCACCTGCTGTGCCACTCTAAAAAAGAGAACGTTAAAAAACCGCCAGATCCAACAGCAACTTTTATTTGGTACCGATATGTCGGATTCGGCGGCACCGGTGCCGACTTCGGCCCCGACGCAGTCGGCACCTACCTCATCGACGCCGCGCAACACCGTGCCGGCGTCGCATCCCTCAGGTAAGCCAGCTAAGAAGCCTTCCCCGCTGGAGCGTCCTCCGGTCTCAGTGGCAGCGAGCCCAATCTTGCCGACCTCGAGGCGCCCGCAGAAGTGCTCCGCTCCGATTGAGGTTAGCCCTTCGACCTCGGGTTCCTCTTCGGAGTGTAGAGCGGCACCAAAGGTACCGCAGAAGAAAAAAGCGGTACCGGTGCCTTCGCTGGACGAGCGAATTGCCGCCGTCCTGCAAGTACAGCTCAAAGAGCAATTGCAGCAGCTCCTGCCTGCTCTTCTGACACCGAGCCTTCCAGTCCCGGTCCGGTCTGAGCTACCGGTACCGGCAGTGGAACAGCCTCTTTTATCGGCATCCACTTTGTCGGTACCGGTACAAACAGCTTCCTCGGTATCCATGCCAGTTTTAGCTCCGGAACCGAGGTCTTTACACCAGGCGGTGCAAACTTCAGCACCGGCAAGCCCGATGACATCTCCCGGTACCGTTTCTCAGAGGTCTGGTAAGTCGACTCACAAAACTCGACACCTAGAACCCTCCACACCGGAGTCACGGGACCGTAGCTTTCAAGTGAGGGACCCTGATCTGTGGGGTGATTCAGAGGAGCCTTTCCTCTCTGAGGGAGAGTGTTCGTCAGGGGACGAGGATCCTTCTGGTTTAGATCCATCCTCCAAACCTGATGCAACTTCTTTCACCTCTTTTCTCAAAGAGATGTGCGACTCTCTCTCTATTCCCTTGGAGGCTGAATCCAAAAAGTCCAAGGCATTTCTCGATACACTGGACTTTGACCAGCCTCCAAGGGAATTTCTCAAACTGCCTCTCCATGATATTTTGCGAGAGACTTTTTACAAAAATCTGGAGACACCCTTGACCATCCCAGGAGCTCCCCGCAAACTGGACTCCTTATATAAGGTCATACCTATTCCGGGCTTTGACAAACCACAACTCCCTCATGAATCATTGTTGGTGGAATCCACTCTAAAGAAATCCACGGGGGCTAGTGTGTAAGCTTCTGTCCCTCCTGGCAGAGAAGGTAAGGCCATGGATAAGTTTGGCAAGAGGTTGTATCAAAATGCGATGCTGGCAAACAGATCAGGGAACTATGCTTTTCATTTTTCATTCTACCTCAAGCATCTCATTCAGACTTTGTCATCTTTTGAGAAATACCTCCCTGATCGTAAGAGATCCACCTTTCGCCAGACTTCTGCATCGCTCTTACAACTGCGCAAGTTCATGGTCAGATCAATCTATGACACATTTGAGCTGACCTCTAGGGCCACGGCTATGTCGGTGGCCATGCGGAGGCTGGCATGGCTTAGAGTTTCAGAACTCGATGTCAATCACCAAGATCGACTGGCCAATGCACCTTGCTTAGGGGATGAGCTGTTTAGAGAATCCATGGACTCCACTACTCAAAAACTCTCAGCTCATGAGACTCGATGGGACACTCTCCTTAAGACAAAGAAAAAGACCCCACCTACCAGGCCTTTTCGCCAGCAGTCGGCCTATCAACGTAGATTTGTGGCTCATCCTTTACCACAGGCCCAGCAACAACCCAGGCGTCAGAGGCAACAGCAAAGGCAGGCTGCTAGACCTGCACAGCAGCAACAACAAGTGAAACCTCCTCCTTCACAAAAATCCACTCAACCCTTTTGACTTGGTTCTCCAGGACGTAGCCAGTCTTCCTCCTTCTGTCCACCTCCCACAGCCCATAGGAGGACGCCTTACTCATTTCATAAGCCGTTGGGAAATCATCACCTCGGATCAGTGGGTCCTCAACATCATCCGCCACGGCTACTCTCTCAATTTCCAGACTCTTCCTGCCCAAAGTCTGCCAAGAGAGTCTGCTTTGAACACTCCTCAGTCTTCCCTCCTTCAAGAGGTTCAATCCCTCCTTCTTCTGAACGCCATAGAGGAAGTTCCTCTAGATCAAAAGGGGCAGGGATTCTACTCCCATTATTTTCTGGTCCCCAAAAAAACAGGAGATCTCAGACCCATCCTAGATCTTCGCGATCTCAACAAATGTTTGGTCACAGAGAAATTCAGGATGCTTTTTCTAGCCACTCTTTATCCTCTTCTCAATCACGGCGACTGGCCATGCTCCCTAGATCTCAAAGAAGCATATACTCACATTCCGGTCAATCTGGACTCCAGACAGTATCTCCGCTTCATGATCAACCATCGTCATTACCAATACAAGGTGCTACCCTTCGGTCTTGCCTCCTCTGCAAGAGTGTTAACCAAATGTCTGATTGTGGTAGCTGCTTTTCTACGCTCTCACCACCTTCAGGTGTTTCCATACCTGGACGATTGGTTGATAAAGGCCAATTCTTCTCAGACAGTACTCCAGGCCACCAACCAAACCATCCTGTTCCTTCGACTTCTGGGATTCGAGATCAATCTACCCAAATCTCATCTCATCCCCACTCAGAGACTTCAATTCATTGGAGCGGTGCTGGACACAGTCCTGATGAGAGCGTTCCTGCCGTCCAACCGTCTTCAAACTCTTCAATCTCTATGTCAGCAGGTACTTCCACAACGTTCCATCTCTGCCAAGCAAATGATGATACTCTTGGGTCACATGGCCTTTACAGTCCATGTCACACCCTTCGCACGTCTTCACCTGCGCACTCCTCAATGGACCCTAGCTACCCAGTGGTCCCAAGCGACGGATCCTTGCTCACGACACATATCTGTGACATCATCTCTGCGTCAGTCTCTACAATGGTGGTTGATATCCTCAAATCTCTCCAGAGGTCTTCTGTTCCATCTACCTCCTCATCAACTTGTCATCACCACCGATGCCTCCCCTTATGCCTGGGGAGCTCATTTGAACGAGTTCCAAACTCAAGGCCTTTGGACAGCCCAGGAAATGAAGCATCACATCAATTTCCTGGAACTCAGAGCGATGTTTTATGCCCTCAAGGCCTTCCAACATCTTCTCTTTCCTCAGGTCCTTCTGCTATGCACAGACAATCAAGTTGCAATGTACTACATCAACAAACAGGGTGGGACAGGCTCTCGCCTCTTGTGCCAGGAAGCCCAGAAGATTTGGGCTTGGGCCACTGATCACCAATTGTTCCTGAAGGCTGTCTACCTTCAGGGAGAGCAGAATTCTTTAGCGGACAAACTCAGCAGAATTCTCCAACCTCACGAGTGGACACTCGATCCTTTGACTCTGCAGTCCATCTTCACTCAGTGGGGCACTCCTCAGATAGACCTTTTTGCAGCTCCTCACAATCACCAGCTGCCCCTCTTCTGCTCCAGACTCTACACTCCCCAACGTCTGGCAGCAGATGCATTTCTTCTGGATTGGTCCAATCTGTTCCTCTATGCTTTCCCTCCTCTGCCTCTCATGTTACGAACCTTGTTCAAGATCAAGAGGGAACGAGCCACCATGATTCTGATTGCTCCACGGTGGCCCAGGCAACATTAGTTCTCCCTTCTACTTCAGCTCAGTTCCAGGGAACCTATTCTTCTTCCACTGTTTCCTTCTCTGCTTACGCAGCATCAGGAGACCCTTCTGCATCCCAACCTCCAGTCTCTGCACCTGACAGCTTGGTATCTCTTGGGCTGACTTCACATGATTCTCTTCTGTCTCAGCCAGTTCGTTCCATTCTGGATGCTTCGAGAAAACCGGCCACTTTGCAGTGCTACCATCAGAAGTGGACCCGATTTTCTTCCTGGTGTCTTATCCATCATCATAATCTCACTTCCCTGGCAGTGGAGACTTTGTTGGATTATCTTCTTTCTTTGTCTGACTCTGGTCTCAAGTCTACCTCCATCAGAGTCCACCTCAGTGCTATTGCTGCTTTTCATGAACCAGTCCATGGAAAACTCCTTTCAGCTCATCCCTTGGTCTCCAGATTCATGCGAGGTCTTTTTAATGTGAAACCACCTCTTAAACCTCCCCCTGTAATCTGGGATCTTAATGTGGTTCTCTCCGCCTTAATGAAGCCTCCGTTTGAACCTTTGGCCACGGCTTCTTTCAAATTTCTCACTTGGAAGGTTCTCTTCCTTATTGCTCTCACCTCTGCCAGGAGGGTCAGTGAGCTCCACGCACTAGTTTCTGATCCACCTTTTACAGTCTTTCATCATGACAAGGTGGTTCTGCGTACACATCCAAAGTTTCTCCCTAAGGTTGTCTCTGAATTCCATCTCAACCAATCCATTGTTCTGCCTGTCTTCTTTCCAAAACCTCACTCTCATTCTGGAGAACAGGCTCTGCATACTTTGGACTGTAAGCGGGCTCTAGCTTACTATTTAGAGCGTACTAAGCCCCACAGATCATCTCCCCAACTCTTTCTATCCTTTGATCCTGGGACTGTCTGCCAAGTCTCTTCCCTGAAGAAGCCCTTTCTGGAAACGTCAATCGCTCCTCCTAAACTTACTTGCTCCACTTCATCACTGACGCTGAAACCGTGGATTGAAGACAAAGTTTTATTTTATTTTTCTTTCCAGCTTATGATTTATCTTTAATCTTATCTATTGTTTTGCCTTTTGTCTTTGTTTTGTTCTATTTCTATCATTTAAATTTTTCCAGAATTCTACTGTTCAACGGCTCCCCCTTCTGCTTCTATTCCTTTCTCTCCTCTCTTCTACCTTCCAAAGTATTTAGATCAATGCTGTCTTGTTAAAATGTTTATTTTATTTTTATTTTTCCTCTAACTCTACTTTTCACTTCTCTATTACCCTCCAGGTACTTTAGTTAGATTGTGAGCCTTCGGGACAGTAAGGGAATTTTTCAAGTACCTTTCTTATTTCTAATCTTAATGTATATTTTCTGTAAACCGCTTAGAACCTAACGGATGTAGCGGTATATAAGAAATAAATTACATTACATTACATAAATTGGGGCGTCCTGTTTCTAAACGTACGTTGTCTAATTGGCTGGCAGCGTGCATTTCATTCTGTTATGCTCAGACCGGACTATCACTGGAAGGTTCTGTCACGGCCCATAAAGTTTGAGCTATGGCAGCATCTGTAGCTTTCCTCCGTTCCACTCCTATTGAGGAAATCTGCAAGGCTGCTACTTGGTCCTCAGTTCATACTTTTACATCTCATTATTGTCTGGATGCTTTCTCCAGACGGGATGGACACTTCGGCCAATCTGTTTTGCAAAATTTGTTTTCTTAATGGCCAACCTTCCCTCCATCCCTCTTTTTGTTAGCTTGGAGGTCACCCATCAGTCAAGAATATGCTGCCTGCTTGTCCTGGGATAAAGCACAGTTACTTACCGTAACAGGGACAGCAGGCAGATATTCTTGCGTCCCACCCACCTCCCCGGGTTGGCTTCTTAGCTGGCTTATCCTAACTGGGGACTGCACGCCTCCGTCGGGCGGGAAGGCACTCGCGCGTGCGCGGTGCGGTCTGCTAGAACTTTCCAAGTTCTTAGAGTGCAATCACTCTAAAATTGTCCGTACCGGGGCTCCGTCGGTGCCGTCACCCATCAGTCAAGAATATCTGCCTGCTATCCCTGGATAACACCTGTTACGGTAAGTAACTGTGCTTTATCTGTATCCCTCAATCCCCCTATCCTTCAGGAATCCATCCAATCCCTCTTTGAATCCCCGTAGCGTACTCTGCCCGACCACTTCCTCCGGGAGCGCATTCTATGTGTCCACAACCCTCTGTGTGAAGAAGAACCTCCTGGCATTTGTTCTAAACTTCTCCCAGTTTCTCCGAGTGCCCTCTTGTGCCTGTGGTTCCCCGTAGTTTGAAAAATCTATCCTTGTCTACCTCTCCATGCCCTTCATGATCTTGAAAGTTTCTATCATGTCCCCCCTAAGCCTCTTTTCCAGGGAGAAGAGCCCCAGCTTGTCCAGCCTGTCAGCGTATGAACAGTCCTCCATACCATTTATCATTTTCGTAGCTCTTCTCTGGACCTTCTCAAGCATCGCCATGTCTTTCCTGAGGTACGGGGACCAATATTGGACGCAGTACTCTAGATGCGGGCGCACCATTGCACGATACAGTGGCATGATGACTTCCTTCGTCCTGGTTGTAATTCCCTTCTTAATGATGCCCAGCATTCTGTTAACTTTCTTCGAGGCCGCTGCACATTGCGCTGATGATTTCATGGTTGTATCTACTAGCACACCCAAGTCTTTTTCAAGATTACTCTCCCCCAGCAATGTTCCCCCCATTTTGTATCTGTACCTCGGGTTCCTTTTCCCTATATGCATGACCTTACATTTTTCTATGTTAAAGCACATTTGCCATTTGTTTGCCCACTCTTCCACTCTGATCATAAAATCTAAAACCACATACATAATAATGAAAGTTGAATAATGGTAACTGAACCATACATATGATAAATATAAAATTAAACCATATGAGTGAGAAATATAGAAAGAACCAGTTATATACAACCTACCCAATAGATGGTGCTCAAACACCTCTTGTCGGAAAGAAAAACACTAAAGTAGAAAAAAATACACCAGCTATATTATTACTGATGTCTTCCATCTTGTATTTAATGCAAAATAACTATAAACATCATGCTAAAGAGTCTTTAGCACTTGTTAGCAATTACTGTCCAATTGCAGCTATTCCTTTCTTTATAGGAGTAATGGAGGGATTAGTAAGTGTTGAACTGAGAAATTATCTAGACAGATTTTCAGTCTTACATCCATCCCAATCAGGATTTTGCTCTTTCCATAGCACAGAGTCTGTACTAATGTCACTGTTAGGCCACCAACTTTTCAGCATAGATAAGAGTGCCTTAGCTCTTCAGTTTGATCTTATTGATCATGAGACCTTACTGAGATGTCTGGATGCTAAAGGAATATCAGGGCATGTTTTCTTTCGGTTTAAAGGTTTCCTAGAGAGCCGTACCTATCAGGTTCGTAAAGATGAAAACTTCATTTAAATGGAAAAATACATGTGGAGTGCCACAGGGATTACCTCTTTCTCCAATACTGTTTAATCTTTATCTAACTTATTTAGGAGCTCGTTTAGCTTCCTTTAAAATCATACACTAAAGCTATGCAGACGATATAACAATTTTAGACCCGATCCTATCTTTATCAGCAGACACTCTACAATTTAGCTCTTCTATAATCCAGACAGTGGATTCCTGGATGAAGGACTTTAAACTCAAACTCAACCCAGACAAAGCTAAAATGTTCCTGGCCCCACTTTCAAATAAGATCACAGAAGAACACTATAAAAGTTGAACAGCATTACATACTCTTGCCAATTATAACAAGTTTAGGGGTTTATTTAGACCAAAATCTATCACTCGATGCTCAAATTAATGCACTAGTTAGGAAAACTAAATTTATGCTATGGAAATTGCGATCGATTAGAGCATATTCCTCATTTAGACTACTGGTACAATCATTGATTTTGAGTTCCCTGGATTATTGTAACATCATTTATCTAGCCTCCAGTCAAAAGAATATCAAAAGGTTGCAGATCATTTGGAACACAGCAATTCAGTTAATTTTCAACTTGAAAAAAATTTGATCATGTAACTAAATTCTATGAGAAGCTACACTGGCTCCCAGTTGAGGCATGAATATTATTCAAGTTAGGTTATACCTGTTACAAGACATTGTTTGGCTTATACCTGATTATATTATTGATCACTTTAAATTTGCTGACAAAATGCTTTTCTCTGCATGTTAGATTATTTACATTTCCTAATGTAAAGATTTTTCCATAGAATTTTATCTTTTCAAGCTGGATCATGGGATATAAACCCTTTTCTGTCCTAATAAACTCTAACTCTTATCTTTCCTTTGGAAAACACTAAAAACCTACTTATTTGACAAAGTCTTCTGAATGTAATTATAATGCACTGTGCTTGTACAGTCTCTTGATTGTTGTTAACTTTGTTGAACTGAGAGGTTACTGTAGTACTGTATATAAGTGAATTGTTCATAGAAACATGATGGCAGATAAAGGCCAAATGGCCCATCTAGTCTGCCAGTCCGCAGTTACCATTATCTCTTTCTCTTTCTGAGAGATCCCACATCTTCTTGAATTCAGACACAGTCTCTGTCTTGTTCCATGCATCTACCACCCTTTCCTGTTATGGTATTTTATACTTTTCCTAATTTACCTATGTTAAGCAAATTAAGGAAGGTATGCTTCAGTTGGATTTTGTTGATAGAAATAATGCTTTCAGTATGAGTTTCATCCAAGATATATACATGGCCCTAAGATATTTGTCTCAGTCATAGATTCAATCACTTTGAAAATAAAGATGCAGCTTATTTTCTATAGAGCTGGGAATAAGAGAAGGTATTGTGGTGAAACAATGTAGTTCAATGCAGAGATGCTAGTGAAGCTAACAGATATCAATCAGATGACCCTCTATCTCTGTGATGCTCCCCAAGGTTTGGACTGACAGATGCACTTTTTTGATGTGTACATATGACTCTAGTACAGGAGTGGCTAACTCCAGTCCTCAAGGGCTGGAATCCAGTCGGGTTTTCAGGATTTCCCCAATGAATATGCATGAGATCTGTTTGCATGCACTGCTTTCAATGCATATTCATTGGGGAAATCCTGAAAACCCGACTGGATTCCGGCCCTCGAGGACCGGAGTTGCCCACCCCTGCTCTAGTATGTGCCAAATATGCTTAATGAATATTGGTTTGTTTGTTTTTACTGCAGATACTTTGGGCTCCTTTAGTAAGCTGCGATAGCACTAAACCCATGCTACGTAGCTAGAACTAATGCCGGCTCAATGCTGACATTAAGGTCTAGCACGCACATCAGTTCAGCGTGTGCTAAGCACTCGCTAAAACCACTATCGCAGCTTAGTAAAAGGAGCCCTTTATTTTTTTGACATTTTCAATTAAATATGGATATTCATAGTCATTTTTTAAACTGATTTTCTGAGAATGGCCTGACAATTATCCACAAAAAAACAACTGCCTCCTGCTTCAGTAATTATTGGAACAACACCATTATTTAGGAGTTATTGTATTATCTGAACATTCCATTTGCTCTCAAGGAGACAAGGTTATAAATGGTGTATTTTTTAAGCTTTGGATGGTCAGAAGATTAAGAGCTTTTCTTAAGCCAGCTAATTTTTTTTTTATTGGTAGTTCAAACTATGATGTTTCCATTATACCTTGAGCGCTGTAATATTCTATATGCATGCATTCCTGAAATTATATTAAAACCTTTACTTCTCACACAGGCTACTTCTGGACATATATATGTGATCATCTGCCTTGAGGCTTCTAGTTTATTATAGCACATATTTTAAATGCTTCTGGTTAATTTTTAAGGTTCTACACAATCTTACTGTTACAAGAAATAGCTACTTTTACGACAATCGTCTCAAGAAGTTATTTAGGGCTCCTTTTACAAAGGCGCGCTAGTGTTTTTTAGCGCGCGCACAAAATTAGCACGCGCTGGCTGTAAAACTATTGCCTGCTTAACAGGAGGTGGTAGCGGCTAGCGCGCGCTAAAACCACTAGCGCACCTTTGTAAAAGGAGCCCTTAATGTTCTGTTTCTTGCTTGTTGAACATTTAGGGCTCCTTTTACGAAGCCACATGAGCGGTGTGACGCGCGTAATAGCACGCGCTAATTTGCCGGCTGCACTAGCCGCTACCGCCTCCTCTTGGGCAGGCGGTAGTTTTTCAGCTAGCGCAGGGGTTAGCGGCTTTGTAAAAGGAGCCCTTACTGTTTTGTGCCTTAAATGTAGAAATTTTTTACCACTTGATGTTTTGTGGTGGAACATAATTTTTAAAAAAAATGTTTTCCAGAAGACATTAAAAGCATGTTAAATGTACAGCGCTGCTGCTACGTGTGCCTTTCAGTGCTTTATAAATGATAAATGGTAGTAGTAGTTTATATATTATGATGATTTAATGTTACAAATAAGCTGGCCATTTTTATGTTCTACGTTGCTAATGCCTGTTTTAATAGTAAACTGCTTAGAAGTGCAATGATAGGTGCTTTTATACATATATTAAATGAAAATGAAAATATTAGGAAGGTTTTTAGCCCACTTGATGAGATATCTGCGAGCAGAATCAAAATTGTTACCTTAAGCAAACTACAGCTGGTGTTGCAAACTAGCTTTGGTCTGTTAATAGTGTGGATTAATGCATGACGTCAGACCCCATTAAATGCTGCCTTGAATTGTATTAAGATCTTTGAGTGCTTGGTTGAATGGTTTGAGAGTTTACTTTGAATGTGTAAGACTTCTAATTACACATCTGCAGCAATTCTGAGAATAGAGGCTTGCCTATAATGATTAATCTATCACCTCGTCAGTAGCAAGCAATTTTCATTTTAAAACATTTACTACATCTGTTTAATTGTAGCGGTTATGTGAGCTTTATGAATTGTATCTGATTGCCTTTTACGTAGCTTCTCAAAGATTTACGCAGCCCTTGAAAGGGAAAGCTTGGTGGAACTGAAGCTGGTTGAAAGATATTCTTCCTGATGAGCGCAGGGACTTTGCAGATATAATTGTTTGTTTAGATGAGCAATTTGAGATAAATTCCAATCAAAAACTCAAGCTCTCTGTAACATGGAGCACATTCCATTAATTGTATCACAACCAGGGCAGGATTAATTTGTCGAGGGCCCCTAGGCACACAAGTACACTGGGCCCCATGCCCCGCCCCATCCCACCATGCGCCCAGGCGGAAACAGGAAGCTGTGTCAGAGGGAAGCTTTGGGCAAGCAGCACCGCTTGCACAATTACAGTTCCCGTTGCCTTTCTTACCCACGTTGCTTGCTCGTCTTACTTTCTGTCGATGGGTGGGGGGACCGCATTGCCGATCAATGCTGGAGGGACCCATCGCTGTTTGGAAAAAACAATGTTGATGCCCTCCTTCAACGGGCCCCCCTGACCATTTCGGGCCCTAGGCATGTGCCTACTTGGCCTATTGGTTAATCCTGCCCTGATCACAACCACCAATTCAATTCATTCTAATTCAGAGATCTAGAATCTACTTTAATTTTCACCTACTTCTAGCATGCATTCATTAAAAAAATTGTGGTTACTGGCTATGTTTGTCAAGCCAAACCATTGTCACACAGACTGTTCAATAATATAGACCAGTATCAGAATTTGAGGGCATGGGTGATAACAGTACGGGCTCCTTTTACTAAGGTGTGCTAGAATTTTTAGCGCGCGCTTAAGATTAGCGTGCGCAAACCAGGCGCTAAATAAAAAATACTAACGCAAGCTCTATGGAGGCGTTAGTGTTCAGCGCACGCGGCATTGTTGCCTTAGTATAAGGAGCCCTAAGTCTTTAGCTGTGGAGAACTGAACATAAAGCTGGAGTTCAGATAGGTTCTATGGCATTGTGATAAGGTTTATACTTCACACATTAGTCAGCGGACCAGAGACAAAGAAAATACATGTACATAAGAACAAAAGCATCGTCATGCTGGGACATACCAAAGGTCTGTCAAGCCTAGCAACCTGTTTCTGACAGTGGCCATTCCTGGTCATAACTACCTGGTGATCCCAAATGTGTAAAATGGATGTAACGCTACTTGTCCCCAGCATTTGTTGATGTGCCAGTTTTGTGGATTATGTTAACACTAGTCTTTAAACCTGTTACATTAACGGGTGCTAGAGCAGATGTCTGTCTGTCTGGGTTTTTTTCTTTGTCTCTCTCTCCTTGGACGCTGTCTGTCTGTCTGTCTGTTATTCATTCTGTCTGTGTCTCTCCCTGGCCCCCTGCCTACCTGTATTTCTCTGTTGCGCCATGCCTGCCTCTCCTTGGCCCCCTTCTGTCTCCCCCCTCCCAGAGCAAAGCATGATTGTTTTCTGTCCCCCAGCACACTCCTTCCCCCACAGCAGCCCCCTTTCCCTCTCCCCCTGTTGTGCCATGCCTGCATGCTCCGTGGCCCCCTTCTGTTCCCCCCTGATGATTGCTGTCTGCCCTCATCCCCCCAAAGCAGCCCCCTTTCCCTCTCCCCCTGGTCCCCTGTTATGCAATGCCTGCCTGCACCATGGCCCCCTTCCATTTCCACCCCCCCTCCCATTCTTACCCTCCCTCCATCCCTCCAACTGGAGCTGGTGTCAGTCTAGGACAGGGGCTGCATTGTTCACCTCTTGGCCCAGATCGTCAAGCAGGTTCTTCTGCTTAATGGCAGTGGGCGGGTTTGCAGGAAGACTGCGAGTGTGGCAGCAGCGGCAACCCTGGCTCCTTCTTCAGCACCATGTTGGGAAGGTGGAGAGCGGCCTGCGAGGTTCGCTACAACAGCTGGCGAACCTCAGAAGGCCACTTTGAAGAGGAGCGGCAGCGGGAGGGAGGAGTCGCTGGTGTGTTCTGCACACTCACGCGCCTCCAGCTAGCGCAGGTGCTGTGAGGACTGGCACAGAAGCACACCTCACACCACCAGGAATCACGATCTTTCAACAGCGCATGCGCGCTTAGCCTTTTATTATAGTTGATAGTTGATTATGCTCCTAGGTCTGCCTAATAAGCAGCTTCATAGATTATAATTTTTGCAGAACGAGGCAGTCAAAATGATATAGGGAGCGAGCGTGGTGGAACATGTTATGCCATATTTAATCAAGGCTCATCAGTTGCCTGTAAAGGCTAGAATAGAGCTTGGAATGTTAATATTGGGATGATGCCAAGTCATTTTTAGTAGGTTTTACATTCCAGGATGGTTCTAGGTCAGTAACCGCCCCCCTCTCCCCAGACAGTTCCCACCCACCATTCCCACCTGGACAACTACCATCTAGGTCCATTCCCTCCCTCCCTCCCAACCAATTCCCTTTCATGATAATATTATTTATTAAACCAGACATGTAACAACAACAACAACAAAAAAAACCCCACTCACTCCAAGTTTCAAGTTTATTTAAAATTTCTTATACTGCCCAATCGAGCCTTCTAGGCGGTGTACAAAAACATCAAAATATGTGCCAAATTAAATACAATTTAAACAGAAACAGACCAGGGGAAATGACAATATTTAAAGACTGGCGAACGGGAACAAAAGGAAAGATGGGTTAGAACTACAATTGATAGAGAGAGAAAGAACACATAAAGGAAAGAATGAGAAAGGGAGGGGGAACAGAAGGTAAAACCTTTCTTGAATTTAGGTTGTCTTTAAAAGGACAGTTTAAGTTGCAAAAGCATCAAGGAAGAGAAATGTCTTTAACTTCACCTTAAAATTGGCAAGAGTTGTTTTTTCGCGTAAGTAATTTGGGATGCTGTTCCAAAGAGAGGGGGCACTAACAGAGAAAATTGTAGTCCTCATTGTGCTGATATGTTTCAATGAGGGGATGGTAAGGAGGTTATGAGCTGTATGGCATACAATCTACTCCACACAAAAAAACTTACCCTAATACTGAGGTTGCTGCACATTGACACGTATGGAACAGCATGGTCACATAACAAGAGTCCTTGACATGTACAGAGCAGAAACAGATTTTTTAAAAGGTAATATGAGGGTGGGGGCTACTATCCAGGTGGGAGTGACCTAGATGGTAATTGTCTGTTTGGTTACTGATCTGAAACATCGAGGATGGAGGTTATACTCAGGATCTGGAATTTGATTGCCTATACTAAATTCATCTGTGATTTGCCTTCAATCCACAAAGTATAAAACTGTGAATTTAGGATGATTTCCTCCTATAAGCTATTTAGGCAGCATCTGAAAACATGTCTTTGAAAATTAGTATTTGTTGTTGCATTAAATTGCTTGAAGGGAATATTATAACTTATTGTTTTAGAGGTTTTTTTAAAGTAAGATGAGGAATTATGAAGGAAGCGGCACTGGATACTTTTTCCATTTGCAACTTGTACAAATTAAATTACTCTCCAGGTCGATTTTCAATTGGGTAACTTTCCTGTGAAAATTGGTTTGCAGGCCCCTACTTGAAGTGTAATTAGTGCATTAGCAATGAACACAATTAGCTATTCCAAGTTAAGAACTGGTTAATTTTAATATAGTAGGTGCACATAAAGTAAATATACTTAAAATGAAAGGTTGTTAACAAAGTGATGACTTCATAGGAAGACTATAACAAAGCATCAATATCCTACAAATATTGCACCTCAGGTTTTATCATAGATGAAAAGGATTCAGGTCCCAATTCCTGCCCCATACTTTCTCTGTCTCTGTCATATGTAAGTCAGGTACCTGGGGACACATCTTAAAGACCAGAAACCATCTTTCAAATATGTCCGTCTTTTATTATGAGTTTCACATATTTATACGAATCAGGTTTGCCAGCATGTGATGGCATGTGACGTAAGGTCACATGAAACTTTAAACACATCAGCATTTTTCCTATCTAGAGATTGAAGTCCAAAAGGTAAGAAAAAGCCTTGACCAGCAGAGCTTCTTAACTAAATCTGTCTGTAAATACGGCTTAACAAAACAATTGAATTCACTTCACTACAACTCTGTTTAAACATTCATGTCAAAGAAAGAAAGACAAACATAGATGTCCTTATACCATCTTCAAAGAAGGGAAAGATAAACAGGGCCTACCTTTGCATCTTTAAACAACATATGCCTAAGGACACTTACTAAAGTTCTGATACGTGTCCGTTCAATTCCCCTCTTACGTCATGTAAATGACGTCACAAATACACAGCATGAGCTGGAAGGGAGTGATACTCTAGGTATGTCTCTCAAGGAGGGGTCTTTTAGGAGCTGTAGTACGAATAACACAGTACATGAGCAGTCAAGATAAGAGTGCAAATAATAAGAGATTATGCATTCAACTAAAGTGCTGATCCCAAGAATTAGATAAATCAGAGTTACATTTGAACTCAGCAAAGAGGTCTGCTAATTTCTGAATGTCCATAGTAGGACCTATATTGTCAGAAAGAAAAGTACAACAGCATAAAATACTGAGGAGAATTTAACAGAATTCTCAGCTAGAATCATATCTAGGGCCATATGATTTTGAGAACCATCTGAGAAGTGGAGCCTAATTGATCAGTAATACTTTGCAAGGCGTCCCTAGAATAGTTCACAAAGCGTTGCTGATTATAATAATTTTAACTAATCCGATCAACATTCTTATTAATAGTAATAAAGGGAATAAGGAACTCAAACCCAGCCTTAACCTGAGCTCGGGCCTTAAATTCATCTGGGACCCCTCTTGGGACCCCTATAGCATCTATGTATACATGTGATCAGATTTATATCAAGACAAATAAAAGGAAAAACCATGTGAATAGGAAGGATGCCTTTCAGAAACAATATGCAGAAGCATAGTAACCTTAACTAAAGTGCACTGGCCTATCCACTGGCTGGGTAGCTTAACAGGGAGCCAAAAGTCTCCATAAAGCCAGTAAATATCAAATCTAATGCAGCAACAATAGGGCATACCTATGAGCCAAGACAGAACAATAACCTGGGGGTAAATTACCTACAAAACTACTCTGTGTCAGATTAGAAACATGACATGTGTAATTGCCCTTATAGATGATAACGGCAATATCAAGCTTTTGCTGTCCTGGCAACAAAGGGTATTTAGAACACTGCAGTGCACAAAGAGGATAGGTAAATAACCCAAAAAGGCATGGTTGGATACCAGGAGGGAGGTCCAGAGGTACGGTTCCTAGATGGGGTCTAGCTTGAGCACATATGTAACAATTACTCTTATTATGTTGATCAGCAGTGAATTTCATCCATTCTAACCAAAGGTTACGTTCTGAAAACCCTACCTCAACAGCCACAATATCTTCAAAAGTGGGATTGGCAATAGCCATCATGTCAGTAAGTTTATTGAATGTAGGGGCCAGTGGGTTAGTATTTTTTTGGGCCCCCACAAAATGGCGGGAGAGGATGAGTGGAGGTAGATAGATCCCGTAAGAAAACTGATGATAGCTAGACCCACCCTTAAACCACATGTCCATAATGTACATACCTTCATCAGTAGGTCTAGGGTTGTCAATAGTAAGAGAAAGCTTAATAATTTGTGCAGGAACACTTTTCCTATAACAGTGTCCAACCTTATGAAGGGTCATACAAGTAAGCAGTGATTTACCATTTTGGTCCACTGTTTTTCAGGGTATTTTCTAGTTTATAAGCCCAGTCAGTATCAATATTCCACCCTACCACTCCCCAGAATGCACACTTATCCCCCCAACGTAAGTCAGTATATATGTCCTTAGTTTTAGGAATCTCTGAGGACCAATGGCACAGCCTTGGGATATCAATTGATGAACAGTCCACAATGTCACAATACTCAAAGGAGAAGGTGGCAACTTGCACACTGCTGGAATTATACCAAAGGGTAGCATCGGTCTTTTCTGGATTCCAATTGAAGGACAGCCTTTGCGAGGGAGTAGTCCAGCTTGACGTCGTGTTCGCAAAGAGGTGTCGGGGGTGCTGTTTACAGCAGGAGTGTCATTTACAGATGGGTATGGGCAGAAAGTGTCGTGGACCCAGAACACATCATCCCTGTAGACCCAGTTAGAAATGATCCATACAGGGAGAAAAACTAGCAGCAGCAGTGCCAGTAAGAGAATGATAAAGTTGGTAGAATGCTGCAATGAGATCATCATGTTGTTCCACTGGAGGAGGTGAAATCTGCGCAGGGAAGACTTGCTTCTGGGGTTTTAGGTTAACCCTCTTCAAACGACTTGCGTGGATCCAAACAGGAAACTCCTCAGTGAGTGCAGCGGGCCTGGGCACAGCGATCACAGTAGTGGGAAGGCCAAAGGGGAAATCTGTCTGCTTCCGATCCTTGGAAAGCTGCTGGATAATCACCAGGCTGGAAAAAATGGGTAGGAATCTGTGGAGAGAAAGGAGAAGTGCAAGACACGTTTCTTTGAACAAGCCCTAATATTTCAATTAGCTTTTGGACGTATTCCTCCTGTATCAAGGGAAAATCTACCCATGGGGCGGGGAAAGGTCATCCCGTGAGAATCTCAAAGGGAGAACAGCCAGATGTCTGTGCATACAGAAAGAGATACTTGAAAAGAAATGCTTGAAAAGCATTCCAAATATCATTCAGCAGCTGTACTCCAATGTGATCCAGATAAGAGATAGAAAACAAGAGAAACCATGTTGCCTGTACTGAACGTGGCAACATGCAACAATACCAATTCATTTACTTAGCATAGCCATGGCAAAAGAGAGACAATACTCACTTACTTAAGGTTCTTAATTGAACAATCCAAAAAGATATGTTTTTGTGTGCTGCATATAACTATTATACACCTCAGAGAGACCATACTGATGTACTGAATGTATTCAGAAATGTATGGATCATATGTAGGGAACACCACGAAATAAACGCTGCATAAAGTAAAACTTTTTCTTATAACCCCTAACTAAACTATATTCAGAATATAAAAGCTAAAAGTAAAAGAACATTGCGCAGTTAGGCTAGTAAGAAGTGGAAAAAGAGCTCTAGAAATGGCCAATATTATGTATCCTGGGGTACCCACTAAACTAAAACAAGTAGACATGACACAGACAAAACATAAAGTTTTAAGCGTGGAGCTATTACTCCATCTGTCAAGTGTGCAGGGCTGAATTTAACTCTGCAAATAAACACATTGATATAAAAAAAACCAAAACAACAAATAATGTATATCATAACCATCTCATATTTGAAAAAAGGCATAAAGCTAATGTCTCTTTGGAGCGTCTCTATCTCTGCAGTGATAAAGAGGACCCGTGGAAAACATTAGAAATATCTGTGCCAAAATGGATCTGGGATGGCTATGTATAAATCCGGAAAAAACATTTTAAATTAGCAACATCCTAATTTCAGCTAAAACAATAGAAAGGAATTGTATTTTCCAATTTATTTTCAATTCACAACCGTGCCAGCTGTAATTATCGAGCTATATATCTCTGTATCAAGGAGCAAAAGGTCAAGAATGAAAATATCACTAGCAAGAAGTTAAAATGTCGAGCGAGCACTACGATAACCAATACCATGATATTGGGCAATGAATAAGGGAGAGCTAGCAGCTGGTATCCAGGGTTTCCCCTCTTTGCACCAAAGTCCGTCCAAAAGGGCGGCTTTGGGCACCTGCCAAACGCCAGGCATCAAATTCAGAGGAAGCTGTGAAAAAAAGAGAGGAAGAGAATCCTGTTCACCCGTGAGACCCAAAAACCCATTTAAAAGAAGGGCTTGAACATCGTGAAGAGTATGAAGGGTAATGGGGTGACCTAGGATCAGAAAAGTAACCATCTCTACCACCATAGCACAAGCAGCCAGGGAACTTGAACAGGAGTGACTATAAAAAAAGGCAACAGAGCGTAATTTACCGCCATGTTCTCCCTTCATGGTGTTACAATAGTCCCAAACAAAGAGATAAAACATGTGGGCATAAGCAGGAAAACCCAAACTTGAGCTAGAAACCAAAGCACATCTTAAATGTCCAACATTTCATAAGTCCATCTGATAAGAGCAGTCATTTCAGAAACCAGGGTCTGTCTCAAAATCTGGTCATAGAAGGAACAAGCAGAGATCCATTGGCGGCAGTGACCAATCATAGCAAGAAAAGTAAGCATGTCTTTCTTGGTAGCTGGGCGGGGCCGACCCAGAATAGCAGCAGTGCAGAAAGTGCAGATTTTCCTCTGACCATGAGACAGGACAAAACCCAGGTATTTCACTTCAGATGTACACCAGTGCAGTTTATTTCATGACACCTTGTGACCACACACAGACAATCATTATAAAAGATGCAAACTATCAATCGGATAGGTCTCCTGAATTATGGAACACAAAAAGTTGTACAAAATAAGAATAGGACCATGAGGGGCAGTGCATGACTTGTAGAATAGCCCGAAGGACATTCCACACTAGGTATACTGTTGCTTAAAGGTGAAGGCAAAAAAGGAGCTGAAAAGCTTCACCAAAGGGACTAAAATAAAACATTCTTTAGGAAAATGACAGAAAAAAATCATTGGCTGCCGATGGAATGGTGGAAGAAACATAAGGGCAATGAGAATTACCAAAACATTAACAGCCCGAAAATCTAGGACGAAACAGGGAATGCCATCAGCTTTGGCAACAAGAGCGATGGGCGTATTATAAGAAGAGATGGTGGTTTTGATAATGCCGGAGAAAAGTCAAGAGACGAGCAGTGGAATCTCACCTTACTGCTTTATAAAACCAAGAATGAGTAACTTCAAAGAAGCACTATAGGGGGTCAGTGGAAGCCCAAACAGAGAAGTCTGGGGGAAGGGACAAAAACATTCATGCACAGACCCTGATAATGAAAGCAAAGAACAGATTAGCTTTGCTCTGCACAAGAAAGAAAACCTTTAAAACGGAATTTTTTCTTTTTCTTTTTTCTTTTTTTTTTTTAACTACAAGGGAAAGATCTTAGACTGATTCAAACATCGCATTCAATTCATTCCACATAACAGCATGTCCTACCTCAGTAGTAAACATTGGTGACACAGAAAGATGGGAGCTGAAGGAAAAATGTCATACACACACACAGCCGTACAAGTCTCATTTGTCTAGGAGTAAGTGCCTTTATGACTCATTACAAAAGCAATATAACAATGCAAAAATATTCGCTTATCTTACCTTATAAGCGAGGTACAGTAATAAGAGACAATAAAATCTTATACTCTATAAAAGTTTTAACCTTACAAATGACAGAGTGGGCAGGGGGGTTCTATAAATAATTTCATTCTTCCCGAAAGAATGGCAGCTGCTTATATATATGAGGGGCGCTTACCGAAAGTACCCCGAGATTTTTCCCCAAAAAAAACTCCATAATAGAACCCAAAGCTTGAACTTAAAATAAAGGGTTGGGTACAGGTCACCACTACCCAGTGAGTATTAAAGAACAGAAAAAATTCAGAAATACTCACAAAATACCGGTGATATCATCTGCCCATCGCGGACAAGCCCCCAACTGAAAAGGATTCAGGTCCCAATTCCTGCCCCATACTTTCTCTGTCTCTGTCATATGTAAGTCAGGTACCTGGGGACACATCTTAAAGACCAGAAACCATCTTTCAAATATGTCCGTCTTTTATTATGAGTTTCACATATTTATACGAATCAGGTTTGCCAGCATGTGATGGCATGTGACGTAAGGTCACATGAAACTTTAAACACATCAGCATTTTTCCTATCTAGAGATTGAAGTCCAAAAGGTAAGAAAAAGCCTTGACCAGCAGAGCTTCTTAACTAAATCTGTCTGTAAATACGGCTTAACAAAACAATTGAATTCACTTCACTACAACTCTGTTTAAACATTCATGTCAAAGAAAGAAAGACAAACATAGATGTCCTTATACCATCTTCAAAGAAGGGAAAGATAAACAGGGCCTACCTTTGCATCTTTAAACAACATATGCCTAAGGACACTTACTAAAGTTCTGATACGTGTCCGTTCAATAGAGACAAAGAAACATGATGGACATTGAGACACCTTATATGTCTGTTTTAATGATCAAACATGACAGACATGGGGCTTTTCACCTTTGTGGTCTGATGACATTGGTATGATGATCATTCTGAATTTTGTCAAACCAGATATGTAAAAACAAATATTAGCCAGGCCCTTTTTTCCTCCCAGAAAACTCATGTTAAGCAGTTTAAACATATGCATTGTTCTGCAAGTACTACGGGTGCCAGGGCTAGTCCATTCAGCAGATATGACTAGGCAGTTACCT
Organism: Geotrypetes seraphini; assembly: GCF_902459505.1. NCBI lineage: Eukaryota > Metazoa > Chordata > Amphibia > Gymnophiona > Dermophiidae > Geotrypetes > Geotrypetes seraphini. Next base: position 292,415,128 of record NC_047086.1, read on the forward strand.
ATGGGATCAGTAAAGAGCAAAGGCAGTCAATAAGTCCTGACAGCTACATAAACTCAAAGAAATGTCAGCACAGACTTTATACTGCATTTTTATAGGATGTTTATTTGATGATTGTGATTGTTGAGTTTAATTATTAAAACTTTGATGGGGGGGGGTGGAACTGCAGACTGTGTATAAGTGCATAGTACTCTAAATAGCTGTGAAAACCAAAAAATGGTGTAATTTACAAATAAATAATTAGTTAAAGAGTCACTCCAAATAACATTGCAAAATTGTGCAGCCCAAATTTCAATCTCCTTTTCACTGTCACTGAAAAGGCATTTAAACTCTAAAGAGATTAAATTGAAAATTATACTTAATCTCACTGAATTCTGAGCATTGTCTAAGTGATAAGATAATCCAAAGTCGTGCTGAAAAATCAGTCACTCTACTGTACATAGCTCAATTTCAGAGAGAAAATCCCCTTCAGGGGCTAGCACTCGACAGTCCCTTAAGAACGCTGGAGAGGGTGAAAAAGCACTCGATTTCAAAATGAAAAATAGCGCTTTGGCGTGGAGACGCCCATGAGAACTGCTGTAGATCAAAGGACTACTTAGTGACATCAGCAAGCATAATGACGTTAAACGACTGAAAGTACAGAGGAGAAGTTTGAAAAATCAAAAAAGGAAATTAAGCCATATTGCATTGCACAGATTTAAATAGCTGAATACCATTCAATTGAATCATTAAGTCCCAATTTTTGGGTTTTCACAACTATTTAGAGCAATGGTTCCCAACCCTGTCCTGGAGGACCACCAGCCAGTCAGGTTTTTGGGATAACCCTAATGAATATGCATGAGAGAGATTTGCATATAATGGAGGTGACAGGCATGCAAATCTGCTCCATGCATATTTATTAGGGCTATCCGCATCGCAGGCTGTTGAGCAAGATGAAATCAATGGGGCTGGGAGAAACACTAACTAAATGGGTCAATGACTGGCTGAGTGGCAGACTTCAGAGGGTGGTAGTTAACGGTACCCTCTCTAAAACATCGGAGGTGACCAGTGGAGTACCGCAGGGCTCAGTCTTGGGCCCGCTCCTTTTCAACATATTCATAGGGGACCTAACTCAGGGGCTTCAAGTAAGATAACGTTATTCGCTGACGATGCCAAACTATGCAATATAGTGAGAGACGGCAATTCACCTGATAGTATGACAAAGGACCTACATTTGTTGGAGCTTTGGTCCTCGACCTGGCAGCTGGGCTTCAACGCTAAGAAATGCAAGATCATGCACCTCGGCAGCAGAAATACGTGCAAAACTTACACCTTGAATGGTGAGACCTTAGCTAGAACTTCAACAGAACGAGACTTGGGAGTGATCATCAGCGCAGATATGAAAACTGCTGATCATGTGGAGAAGGCTTCATCTAAGGCAAGACAGTTGTTAGGTTGCATCCGCAGGAGTTTCGTCAGCCGGAAGCCTGAAGTCATAATGCCATTATACAGAACCATGGTGAGACCTCATTTGGAATACTGTGTGCAATTCTGGAGGCCACACTACCGAAAAGATGTGCTGAGAGTAGAGTCGGTGCAATGGATGGCCACCAGGATGGTCTCGGGGCTCAAGGATCTATCGTACGAGGAAAGGCTGAAAAATTTGCGGCTGTACTCACTCAAGGAACGTAGGGAGAGAGAAGACATGATCGAGGCGTTTAAGTATATTACCAGCCATATCGAGATGGAAGAAGAGATTCTCTTTCTCAAAGGACCCTCAGCCACAAGATGGCATCCGCTCAAACTCAGGGGCAGGAAATTTCATGGCGACACCAGGAAATATTTCTTCACCGAGAGAATGGTTGATCCTTGGAACGAGCTCCCAGTGCAGGTGATCGAGGCAAACAGCGTGCAATAATTTAAGAGCAAATGGATGCCCATGTGGGATCCCTTAGAGCACAGGTGTCGAAGTCGGTCCTCGAGGGCCGGAATCCAGTTGGGTTTTCAGGATTTCCCCAATGAATCTGCATGAGATCTATTTGCATGCACTGCTTTCAATGCATATTCATTGGGGAAATCCAGAAAACCCGACTGGATTCCGGCCCTCAAGGAGGGACATTGACACCCCTGCCTTAGAGGGTTAAGCCAAGGGAACCTGTCACCAGGAGTGGGATCCCTAGGATAGTAGACTTGGGGGTAGGTCAGTAGAGTGGGCAGACCTGATGGGCTATGGCCCTTATCTGCCGTCATCTTCTATGTTTCTATCCTGAAAACTTGGCTGGTGGTCCTCCAGGACAGGGTTGGGAACCACTGATTTACAGTACTATGCACTTATACACAGGTCCAGGGATGTTTCATGCTTGATTTACCCTTTTTGGGTTAAGACAGCTCACAACTCCTTACAGGCTTGTCCTGACGATTGAGAGTCGTGATAACTGAGGACCACATATAATTTGCATTTTTTGTTCATTTGGTATAATATTTATTCATATTGAGTGGATCACCAACCACCTTGCATTATTGTATGAATGGGTTTTTATAGTATTGTCTGATTAAATGGGGCATTCTGAAATCTAAGCAATTATACCTTAAATCCTACATCATCTGGCCGTAACGTGGACATCTATGTATTGGGGAAGACCCACTTTTAAACAGAAAAAAAAGTGCTGAACTTATCTATTCTTTTTTTCTTGAATCTTTTACCAAAATAAGCTTAATTACTAGCACCATATAAAGATAATATTATATAGTTGAGAATAAATATTTGATTTGTGGTAAATTCATGCACAATATACCAAGATTCAACCTTGCAAGTATTTAGGAGTATTTCTACAAACACGATTGCCTCCTTTTACGAAAGTGTGATAGCAGTTTCTAGCATGGGGAGCCGCGCTGAATAGTCCACACTGCTCCCAATGCTCATTGAGTTCCTATGAGCATTGGGAGCAGTGCTAGAAACTGCTATTGCACTTTCGTAAAAGAGGGGGATATGTGTGAAATTGTGTGCTATCTGATTTATAAAGAGCGACTTCAAATCTTTTCAAAAAGAAATCAAAACCCTGCTATTCAAAAAATTTATCCAGATATCTTAACTCACCCCCTCCCTTGTAAATTCCCCCTCAAAGTCTCTTCCACTCTTGCAATTTTCCTCTGCAAAATCTCAACCATGTAAATAGCTCCCTAAATGGTAATTCCCCTGGAAATGTCCAGTTATCTTTTTTGTAATCCTAAATCCAAAATTGTAATTTTCCTGGAAATGTCCAGTTAGCTTCTATTGTAATCCGCTTAGAACTGCAAGGTACGAGCGGAATAGAAGTCACTAATGTAATGTAATGCATTTTCTAAAGACATTTCCAAGCATAATGTGAAAATGAGGGTTTTTTAAAAAGCATTGGGACCATATTCATGGGCATATTTAAAACAAAATATGGAAGCAGATAAAGACCAATATGGCCTATCCAGTCTGTCTGCTCATTCATAACTTCTATGATCCTTTCCCCTCCCTTAGAGATCCTATGTACTTGTCCCAGGCTTTCTTGAATTCAAATAATTTTATGCGTCTATAACCACTCTAAGGTTAAACATGTAAAATGAAGGTGTGTGTAGTAATACATCCAGATTTGTACCTGAGCACTGGGGATGTACACTTCTCCCTCCGTATTCACGGTTTCAGCAATCGCGGTTTCGATTATTCACAGGTTTTAGCTTGCTGGCTCCTCCCCCCAAATTATTGGCTCCTTTTACTAAGGTGCGCTAGCGTTTTTAGCGCATGCAGGAAATTACTGTGCGCTGTGCTTCTAGAACTGCCAGCTGAATGCTGGCATTAAGGTCTAGTGCGCGCGGCAATGTAGCGCACGCTATTCTGTGCTTTACAGCCCTAGCGCACCTTCGTAAAAGGAGCCCTATGTCAGCTTGTATAGAGAAATTGCTGATTCCAAGCATTTACGGAGAAAATCGCTAATTCCCAGCACTTTCTTCACTGTGTTTTGCCTCTCCTTCAGGAACAGGCCAAGTCTCCTACCATGTTATTCACGGTTTCACCATATTCATGATGGTATTTTAATAGAAAACAGCGAATAACATATGATAAAGTTATTCATGGTTTTTCTGTATTTGTGGTTCTGTTAATCCCCTATCACAGCGAATACGGAGGGAGAAGTGTATTTCTGGGGGCAAGATAGTATACATATGAACCTACCTTTTTATATTTTGCAAATGATTTAAGAAAGTAAATATAAAGAAAGTATATTCAAATAGAGGGTGCAGATTTGTACATGCAGTTTTTCTGATTCAGTTTTCATAGGATACTTTTCCCATTGAAAACTGAGGTAAAGTCTGTGGATATAATGTACCTACAGATTCGATACTTGGGTACAGTTTTTGAAAGCTGTCCCTTTAATGAACACTTTTCTTCTGAGGGGGAAGTGTAAATGTATTATTATTTTCATAAACTTGAGTTTGAATTACTTGTATTTTAATTATCATGACAATAAATGAAAGGGTGTACAATGACAAAAAGAAGATTGAGAACAAGATTGCTATATTGGCATCACCACTGTTCTTCCTTTTAAGTCTGCTTTCTCTTACAAGAAAAAGATATGGAAAATTCTAGCAGTGGAATGCACTGTATGTTGTGTTGTATATGTGAAATATTAAAGTTTTCTCTTATGTTCTCTTATTTTATATGTCTAATATTCACAGTACACCTCTTTCTTTTCATATTTCTCTAGCATGTATTTAAATACTTCTTACAGAGATACTATAATTAGATTGAGCCCACTGGGACAGAGAGGGAAACACTTCTAATGATTGAAAATGTAACCCTCATTTCTAATGTATTAGTATTGTAAACTGCTTAATACTCATGTACAAGCGGTATATCAAATATAATAAATCCAATCCCCAAATGTATGTTGTCACGTATTTGTTAGTCATTAGATAGGCTAGATCTTGCAACAACTGCTTCAAGCTAATTCTGAGCCTGGAACATGCAGACTCACAGTCCATTTAGAGCATTACTGTATGCATTGAGGGCAGAGAGAGAGCTTTGCCTTTTGAAAAGTAGATTAATCTCACGGTATCTGTTGGATAGCTGACAGTAGTTAGGTCTTTGCACAAGGTCTAGAGATCCAAACAAAATGGCCCTTTTTTATATACAGTAGACTTAATTTCGTGGTTGTGAATTGAATTCTGTGCAAATGTTCTGGATGATCTTGTCAACATATTTATATAGGTTGTCGAATTCATCCACAAAGAAGGCATGCTCTTTATCTGGATCTGTTGCAATGGCCTCCAACTCGTCATGGGCTGCCCAAGCGATTCCAATTGCGTAAGCAATTACACCTGTAAACCAGTAAGAATTGAAAACATTAGCATACTTTTTAAGAAAAATTATTTTCTTATCTATCTTTGTGTGTGTGTGTGGGGGGGGGTTGCTATTTTATTTTACCACAACTTCTGCTGTTTTAGCACAGGTCCCATTTTCATGCAATGAAACCTAGGGCTCCTTTTACTAAGGTGTGCTAGCGGTTTTAGCGTGCACTTAGAGCGCGCTAAATACTAAGGCCTCCATAGAGCTTGCGTTAGTATTTTTAATTTAGCACATGGTTAGCGCGAGCTAAAAACACTAGTGCACCTTAGTAAAAGGAGCCCTTCATTACTAAGAACCTAGGTTAATGTAAAATAGCCCTCTTAATTGTAGCCCATGTTGATAACCTTCCCTCCAATTTGAGAAACATGAGAAACAATACTGGCATGAACTCCAAGAGAATAAGAGAAAAAAAAAATACATATTTTGTATCAAATTTCCTATAAAAAAAGGATCGCCATGTCACTGCAAATACAAGAAAAGGAAAGGAGAGATTGTGAGAAATTGCAAGTAGACCTTTGTCTACATATTCCATAATTTTATTTTTTATAATGGTTTCAACTATTTATCCTGGCATTGAAGTCAAGCTCACCAATCTGTAATTTCCTGGAATCCTCCCTGGAACCCTTTTTAAAAACTGGTGTAACATTAGCCACCCTCCAATTTGATAGGTTACAGATCATGAACAGCAGATCGTCAATTTCATGTTTGAGACTGAAAGCTGCTGAGAAACCGATATGTAACTATTTGTAAACCGTTTTGGAATAAAATGGTATATAAATTTTAAAAATAAATAAATAAAATATGGAGAGTGAGGAGGAAAAGGCAGACATACTAAACCAGTGTCTCTCAAAGTTTCTCGAGCCGGGGCACAGTAAAGATAGTGACCACGACTTGAGGCACCCAGAACTACGTGGACGTCGCCTTGATGACAACATGCATATGCATGACATCATCATGTCAATGTCTGCACATGTGCAGAGGCCCTCCAGATGGGCCTGAGATGCCAGTAGGGGTTGCCAGCAGGGAAGAGGGCCAGAGAGAAGGAGAGGCACTGGTGCCAGCTGATTGCCTACAGCAGTGTTTCTCAACTACTTCAAGATAGGTACCCGCTAAGTCTAACTGAGTACCCCAACCACAGACCTCCCTAGGCCCACCCAAGCTCTGCCCAAGATACCATCCCCTTTACTAATTGTAATGCAATTTTTTCCATTCATTTTCATATACACACAATATACACAGCAGATATAAATTCTCAAAACTGACACATTTCAATCACTATATTGAAAATAAAATCATTTTACCTACCGGCGATCCTCTGCAGGCTGTTGTAATTAGCTTTAAAGGTGAGACCGGTAGGCCAGGGGGGAAGCCAGAGGACGCTAGAGAGAAGGGGGAAACATGCAGGCCTTTTGACGAATCGGGCAGTGCTGGCGCTGTACTGCATAGGGAAGTCAGCTGACAGGTGCCTCTCTTCCTCCACAGTGTGCTGCAGCACACTTGGAATCTCAAGAGGCGCCTCAGCACACAGTTTGAGATACACTGTACTAAACAAATACTTCTGCTGTGTGTTCATGGAAGAAACTCATGGAGGACTGACCTAAGTTAAGGATCATGTTAGGGTTGCCACCACTGTGGAACAATCTTTTAGGGCAGTGATTCTCAACCAAGCCTTTGGGGCATACCTAGCCAGTCAGATTTTCAGGATATCCATAGTGAATATATATGCGAGAGGTTTGCATGTACTGCCTCTTTGGTATGCAGATCTACGTCATACATTTTCATTGTGAAGATCCCCCCAACCCAACTGCCTGGGTATGTTTTGAGGGCTGGTTGACAAGCACTATATTGGAACACAGCAGTTTATAAGAGCACAGTTGTTGTGAAACATTGGCTAGAGCAGTGGTTCTAAACCCAGTACTCGGGGACTAACCCCTCTTGCTATCAGAATATCAATAATGGATATGCATGAGAGCTATTTACATACAATGTACATGGCTATATGAATGAATCTCATTCATATGCAGTGACTTAGTAAGGGGGGGAGGGTCGGCCCTGGGAACCATGTTGGTGGAGGCTCCGGCACCCATTCTCCTCTCCTCCCACTCCTCCCCTCACCATGCATGCGCCCTTCCTTTACCCCATACCTCTAGTTGTTCGCCGCCGTGAGCAACAACTTCAGCAGTGGTGAACAACTAGAGGTACGGGTAACGTGACCATACATCCCTTTTTAATTACCTTGTCCCGTTGTCCTGAAGCACACCTGAAATGTCCTATTTTCAGAGTCCAGGATTTCTTCCTGCTTCTCCTTGCTTCCCTGATGCAGCAACAGGCCAGGCGCTGCAGCAACTGCACTGCACAAGCGCCGGGCCTACAAGCTTTCCCCACTGATGTCAATTCTGACGTCAGACAGGAAGTTCCAGCCCGGAACTTCCTCTCTGATGTCAGAATTGATGTCGGGGAAGGGGGTTGGGAGGATCGGGGGTCCTGTCCCGTTTTGAGGAAAAAAATAAATGGTCAGGTTAGGTATGGGGGAAGGGAAGGGGGCATACAAGTGGCAGAGGGGAGCGGGGAAGGAACGGGGGGCAGAGACGAGACTCTAGGTGCCTCTCGCCATGCCACTGCTCATATGTATTGTGATATGGAGTGGACACCTGGAAACCTGGAAGACTGGCTGAGGTTGATGATCTTGATCAAAGTTTTTCTCCAGAAATACTTTACCATTTTGATGAGCTGCTGTGGCTGGTCCTCTGACATCATCATAAGATCTGCCGTCCGTAATAACAATCATTAATTTCCTCTTGTTGGGCTTTGATTTGCTGAAGAGCTGTTCTGAGGCATAGCTGATGGCTGCTCCGGTGCTGGTCCCTCCACTCCAGTAGTTTATTCTTTGGATGGCATTCATTACATCCTGCTTGGTGCTGTGCTTGTCAAATCCAAACTCCAGTCTTTGCTCATACGTGTACTGCACAGCTCCAAAGCGGGTGTCTGTGTCTGATATCTCAAATGCTTTAGTGATGTTGGCTACAAACTGGAGCACGGTACGGAAGTTCCCTGTGCCAACGCTGCTGGAACCATCAATGACAAAGGCAATATCAGCGGCGTTTAGACAGGTCTTGCTGCACACCAGCCGGTCAGTGTCACACACCCTCTTCACCAGGGGCTGGACAAACTTGTGAAGGCTGAACCAGCTTGGCACATTGATTGAGAAGAAGCCACTGGTTCTACATACAGCCTGTGAAAAGAGAGAGGGGGTGTATGTGAGCTATTCTGCCAACCTGAAAATGAATAGGGAAGAAGAATTTTGAAAAAAAAAATAAAAAAAAGCCAGATAGCGTCTATTACCCTGAAAACAAAAATACAAGCTGGCACACTATATTCAATCTCAGTGAACTAAGACAAAGGTCAAAATTATCTGTTTCAAACAGTGCTCAGAGTTTGAAATCTCAGCCTGAACTTCGGATCTTGCCCGAACTGCTATGCGTCTCTGTCTGGACTCTCAATCATTGCACCTGTTTAACTTGCAATTGTCCATTCCTATATGCAATATTATAAAAAAATGGAAAGATTTCTTGCGATACAGAGAGGGTATTTTAAAAGATTTCAAGAGGTGTGGAGGCCATTAACTGAATATTATAACGAGTAAAGTTTATTCTTTTTCCTTAGGGGATAATATATAGAAATGGAATGGGATGGGAGGGATAGAGAGGGAAAAATATTGGAAATATGTTGTTATGAAAAATAAGGAGATATATGTAATAGGATGGGATATTTATTGTTGTGCATTACTGGGTATAATAAAATGTTTAAAGTGTTTGAGGAAGAAGGATGGGGGGCGGGACAGATTTCATGTCAGATTAATTGTATTATCAAAAAGGGATGTATAATTATATATAAATTTGGAAGGAATATTTTATTGATATGGAAAAAGGTGGGAGGTGGGGGGGGGAAATAAAAACATGTATAATAATATTGTTTAAGAATGCCAAGTGTGTTATGTAAATTAATTGTAATAATACTGTACACTTGTTGAAAGAAATAAAAAGGAATAAAGATTTAAAAAAAAAAAAAAAAAATTTCAGTTATCTGCTCTTGTTTGGAAGATCTTGTTAATTATTTGGGTTCTGATGCGTTTTGCGTCAGACCATTAAGCGTGAAGGCAGTTTAACAACAGACCATTATTTTGGTAAAAAGTGCTAGCGTTTTGCATTACAGGTTTTCTAAAGCAGCAGCCATGAAACGTGTCCGAATCCAAAGAATTAACATCCTGTTTCTATCTTTTTGAACGTGCGGCCTTCAGAATTGTACACACACACTAGCCGTACGGCCACCGTGAGCACTAGCATAAGCGGAATAAGAACACACACGCAAAGCCTATTGGTTTGCATTTCCATCACCAAAATCCTGTCGCTATAAAAGATTTTTAGATCAAACATTTGCTTTCCAGGCTAGTAAAATGAACACCTGGTGGACTATCTTAATCCCTCAAGCTCAATTTTACTATTCTATTAGAAAAATACTGAAACCTATTGGTTTGCTTAAATTCTTATCCTGATTGTGCTGTATTATGATTTGTTTTATATAATGTGTATGTACAAGATACTGATTATTCAGTATCTATTTGCTGTGAACCGCCTGGAACTTATTGGTGTGGCGGTATACAAAAATAAAGTTATTATTAGTGGCCATTAATGCACTGCTAGAAGCCATCCCCAGTCCTACCACTACCTAGTCTCTCCCAGTCTGGCGCTCACTTGTCACCCAGTCTCTCTCCCCTCCCCCCCCAACCAGTTATTGCTCAGTCTGTTGCTCTGCTCCCACAACACCCTGTGTCACCTGCTAATGGCATTGCAAACACTCAACAGACCTCTCTTGACTGTGTCGTTAACCTTCACTGGTTCACAACATACCGAGTGAGGTGTTAAACTGATAACTAACTTTGCCACTGGCATTGCCACAGACCCAGTGCAGCTGGAGGCCTTGTCGCAAGGAGTTGATCACATCACTGGCTTTATCCTGACTTTCTCAAGAAGACATTGAATGCTTAAGTGTTTTGAATGCCATTAGTAGATGACTACACCAAAGTGTACATGTTTAATGGCAAAGTACGTTATATTTTTGTTATTTTCTACAATAAAATGCAGATGTTGAAGGTTTATTTAATAAAATACTGCTAGATTTCTTGCATAAAATGTCTTTTTATCAATATATCATTGCTGAGTATGAAAACATGAAAGATATCTATAATACCAACCTCCCCCCCTTTTTTCACAAAATCATAGCAGTAACAACTCCAATGCTCACAGGAATTCTATGTGTGTCAGAGCTGTTACCACCACAGCCGGCACTAAAAACCATGCTATGGTTTTGAAAAAGGGGGGTGTCATGAAATTTGCTCCATTAAGCAAAAATTATAGCGAATTTTAAGAAAAATGTAGCTTTAAGTAAGCAGTAGTTTTGAGGGATGGCAGGATGGGTTTTGAAACATTTTTTAAAAATTATTTTCTGATCAAGCACAATCACATTTATGGGGAAAAACTTTGATTTGTAGTTTTTCCAACTTTAGTTTTTTCTGGACAACGCTAATGTCCTTCCAGTCATTTGTCCCTGAGCTGAAGCTGAAGTCTCATTGGGTTATACAGCAAGACAATAATCCTAAAACAAAAGCAAGTTAGTGTGCACCTTATAAACTATGTGGGCAGATCACCATTCTGCTTTAATTCTGTCTCTGTGCATGTTTACTGTATAAGTATGTGCCAGCTTGCACCATGTGTACTATACTTTTAAGTGTGATCTAATTATATCAGAGCCTATTTATGTGTGAAAATGGTTTATAGAATTATTCCCAATAGCATGGAAATCTTAGCAAAAGCTAGTGCAACCCCAGCCCTTTTAGTTATTTGAAATATGCTACATGATCCTTCTCTTGAAAAGCTTGAGAAGCCTTGACTTAACTGATAATGTGTTTTGTTTTTTTTACCCTAGGCCCAGCTATTGCCACATACCTTTTCCACAAAGTTCGGCTCAATGATGTATAGCTTTTCATTTTCATCAGCTGCTTCGATGGTGACAAAGAAAATGTTTATTCCTGACTCTCTTGCAAGCCGGGAGGCCTCCTCAACTTTATCAGTTGGCCATCCATCTACCAATGCTATGGCCACGTTGGGAGCTGAGCCTCGATTCCCATTGGCATCCGAAAAGAAATTTTGGTTTATAAATGAAAGTGCCTTCCCTGTAGGAAACATTGGCAGAGAAAGATCATTGGGTCACTTCAGATGAATGCCAGCTTTCAGCACAATGATGCATAATTTGTTACAATTCTGTAAGGTATTTTTCAAGTATGTGGCATTCAACAGAAAAGCTGCTTTCTTTAAATCCTTCAAATGAAATTTTACTTTTCAGTTTTCTTTTCCTGTCCTGTGATATAATGATTAGACTACTGAACCCCTGTAGAGAGCAGCCTAACCAGTACTGTTTCCGTCACTTTAATCAGCAATTCAAATGGTAGCTTTTGCAATATGTTGTTAATTTTTCTGTAAGTTATGTGAAGGAGTCCCACAGATTTTGCTTATCTGGCATGAGAGTATGGCGCAGTGGTTAGAGCTACAGCCTTGGCAGCCTGAGGTTGTGAATTCAAATCCCATGCTTCTCCCTGTGACTGGGCAAGTCTTCCACTGCCCCAGATATATTATATAGATTGTGAGCCTGCCTGAACAGATAAGGAAAATGCTTGAGTGCCTGAATGTAAACTACTTAGTAGAGAATGACACGGTGACAAAATTCATCACCGTTCCCGACCCCACGGATAACCGCGGGAAATAATCCCATGTCATTTTCTAGTGTTTATTTCAACCTCACCAGCGTTCTTCAAAGCAAAGCTTGTGGGTCAGTGGTTGTGGCCATTCATACTCCGATTCTTCCCTCTCTCCTTAAAGAATGACATGAAGATGGTTATCCACGGGAACGGTGATGAATTTTGTCACCGTGTCATTCTCTACTACTTAGGTTATAAGTGGTAAATGAATGCTAAAATAAATACATAAAAAATAAATATGCATGCTATGTAAGATATGTGGAAAACACTTCTTATATGGTTAAACTATCAAGCTTAGTTTAAAAAGTCTTTTGAAGCATTCAAAAATCATCAATACAGTCCCTGCTTCAAGACAATTATATATGGATGGTGGAGGTCAGCCGATGAGGCTAGCTTCATTAAGCCTGAACTAAAATGAAATAATAAGTTCAGGTGTAGCCGCTGAGGTTTTTCCTCCACTATTAATATTTATATGTTTATATAAATTGTGAAGTAAGATTGATAAGAATATATGAAGATCTGTGGAAGAATATTTGATGATAAAAAATATATACATGAAGAAAATCTAATTGTCTTGAAGCAGGGACTGTACATTGATGTAAGATATGTGTGCATGTACAGAGTAGGTTTTAGGTAGAATTTTGGCTTTTCACATTCACATACACATGTTATAGGCAGAATATAAATGCATTAATAACACATAGTTCAAGGACAAATTTACAACAAAGCAAAAACAGAACATTACATTAGCAAATACATTTGAATCAACATTACAAATTGGTTGAGAGATCAAATTTTTGAAGAAGAAAAGCTTTTAAAGTATTTGTGCCCTCCCTTCCCTACCTCTTACCTCTTTAAAATCTTCACCAGCACAAGCAACTACTCTAGCCTGTTGCTTGTGCCGGCCTGGCTCCCTCTGAAATCACTTCCGGATTGTGAGGCCAGGAAGAGATGTCGGAGGGAAAGCTAGTGCAAGCAACAGGCCAGAGAAATGAAGATATAAAGAGGTAGGGGCGGGAAGAGAGGCTGTAAATGGGGGAAGGGGGAAGTGGGGAGGGTGTGGGACATGGAGGGTACAGGAGGGGCACCACCTACCCTTGCTATAAAGATTTTTAAACATTGGGCAATGCAATAAATAGAGATTACGAATATTATATCTCAAAGACGGTTTTTGCAATGGAACCAATAGATTTAATAAATACATGAAGACTTTTCCATACAAGATCTTAAAAATAGTCACCCAAATTTTAAATTGTATATGGGCAGCTAAAGGAAGCTAAGTTTGGAATAGTGATATTTAGGACTATCAAATTTAGCTAGGCCAAAAATTAGTCTAACGGCTGCCATTATTTTAATCATTTATGTGTGTATTAATTGCATAAATAGCACTCACTCTACAGAATTAATCTCTTTACCAACAGTAAATTCCTTGTCCAGGGAAGGAGGGAATGTGGATGCTAGGCCCTTGATGGTGGGGGGAGGGGTGGATAAGAAGGGACATGGATGCAGGACTACAATTGGGGTGGGGGGATGGTAGAGAGAGGAAGAGAATAACCAAGACAGAAAGGGAGAAAGAGATTCTTAGCCAATGGAGAGAGAGAGATGCCAGACTATGGGGGCCAAGGAGGGGAATTCAGGTTGCAAATGAGAGAGGAGTGTGATTTAGAATGAGACTGAACTGTAGCTGGATTGAGACAGGGAACTGAAGAGGCTGGAATGTGAGAAAGGAAAAGGCAGGAAGGAATTTCAGGCCCCAGGATAGGAGAATTCTATGCAAAATACCACAAATAAACTTTGCAAAATTTTGAAACATTGTGTGCAGAATTTTCAAATATTTTCCACAGAATTCTGCCAGGAGCAATATTTTGCACTGTTCAGGAAGAAATGCACTTGCTTCTATTTCTCTGGTGTTCTACTGCATGAATATGCATGGAGCAAATTTGCATGCCTCTCACTTCCATTATATGCAAATCTTTCTCATGTATATTCATTAGGGCTAGCCTGAAAACCCGATTGGCCTGGTGGTCCTCCAGGACAGGGTTGGGAACCACTGTATTATGCAGTTTACAATCAGGTACACAAGCATTTTTTCCCTATCTGCCTCACAGTGTAGTATACCTGAGGCAGTGGAGGATTAAATAAGTTGCGATTTGAATCCACAACCTCAGGGTGCTGAGGCTGTAGCTCTAATACAGGGGTCTCAAAGTCCCTCCTTGAGGGCTGCAATCCAGTAGGGTTTCAGGATTTCCTCAATGAATATGCATGAGATCTGTGTGCATGCACTACTTTCAATGCATATTCATTGGGGAAATTCTGAAAACCCAACTGGATTGCAGCCCTCAAAGAGGGACTTTGAGATCCCTGCTCTAACACTAAGCTACACTCTCCTATATCTAAGCCAGACATGGGCAACTCCAGTCTTCGAGGGCCAGAATCCATCGGGTTTTCAGGATTTCCCCAATGAATATGCTTGAGATCTATTTGCATGCACTGCTTTCAATTACTAAACTAAACCTTAAGTTTATATACCGCATCATCTCCAAGGAAGTAGAGCTCGGCACGGTTTACAAGAACTTAAAAATGAGAAAGGGTAGGAAAAGGTTTACATAAGTTTATAAGTTGAGTGGAAAAGTAAGGGAAAAAAGAAATTACATGTTAGAGAAGAGCCAGGTTTTTAGTTGCTTGCGGAATAAATGGAGGGCGCTCAGGTTCCGCAGAGGGGTAGTAAGGTCGTTCCAGAGACCTGTGATTTTGAATAGAAGTGATTTTCCCAGTTTTCCTGAGTGGAGAATACCATGTAGGGAGGGGAAGGATAGTTTTAATTTATGGGCGGTCCTGGTGGAGTCAGGGCATGAGGAGTTGAAGGAAAGTGGCAATAGGGAAGGAAGGATGCCGTGAATAATCTTAAAAGCCAGGCAAGAACATTTGAATTGGATTCTGGAAATCACTGGGAGCCAGTGAAGATTGGCCAGGAGTGGGGAGACGTAGTCAGATTTACGTTTTGCAAAGATCAGCTTGGCTGCTGTATTCTGAATAAGCTGGAGTCTTTGGAGACTTTTTTTTGTTAAGCATAGGTAAATGGAGAGGATGATGGATTGGGGAAATCCTGAAAACCCGATTGGATTCCGGCCCTCGAGGACCGGATTTGCCCACCCCTGATCTAAGCAGTTTACAGCAAATAGTGATCAGGTACTCTAAGCGCTGGTTAGTCATCCACTTATATTTATACAGCAGAGGCGCAACTGACTATTGTCCCTGGCATGTATACTATAGTGGAGACAAAATGAGAGCTTACGTTATTTGCTCTTGAATTAACTTTTATCATCAACCTGCTTCCAATGTACTTACCAACATTGGAAAATCCTCCTTTCTGCTGAATTTTTTCTGTCGCAGCTATCAGATCTCTGGAGTTTGGATAAGTCTTTAGGCTAAATTCTGTTGAAGGATCATCTCTAGTATATGGGTAGAAGAAAAATATAATTGTAAGATGTGACTAGGTTATATATTGTATTGCGAGCTGAGCATATTTGTTCATATCTAGTGCTGCCCCAGTAGGAAAAGGTTACGCTGTTACTAACCTGTTATATGTATGTGTCCCCAGATATTAATGAGATACAGGGGTGTCCAATCTCAGTCCTCAAGGGCCACAATCCAGTTGGGGTTTCTGGATTTTCTCAATGAATAATATGCTGGGGAGAGTGTGGTGTAGTGGTTAGAGCTACAGTCTCTGCACCCTGGAGATGTGGGTTCAGGCACCCTGGGGTTGTGGGTTTGGACCACATGCTGCCCCTTGTGACCCTGGGCAAGTCACTTAATCTTCCACTGTCCCAGGTACATTAGTAATGTGACCATTTATTTTTTTCATCAAAACGGGACATCTATTAAAATTCAGTCCCGCCCTAGCCCCGCCCCCAATTTCTTCCATTCATTTTCATGTACACACAATGTCTTATTAATTCATAATGGTAAACATAAAATATTTTTAAAAACCCACAAAGTAAATGTTAATTATCATTTACGAGTTTCAGGGTTTTTTCAAAGATGTCAAGGCAGATTACTTTAAAATATGCAATGTCACCTCAGTAACTATAGAAAAATAGACAAATATAGTACAAAATATAGACAGCAGATATAAATTCTCAAAACAGACACATTTTGATCAATAAATTGATAATAAAATCAATTTTCCTACCTTTGTTGTCTGGTGATTTCATGAATCTCTGGTTGTACTTCCTTCTGTCTGTGCATCCAATCTTTTTTTCTTTCTTTCACATCCAACATTTCTTTCACAATCCAGCTTCATCCCCTTTGGGTCCAGGTCTCTCTCTCTTTTCCCTCTGTTACCCTCCCCAGATCCAGTGTCAGTTCTCCTTTCTACCTTTGCTCCAGGTCTCCCTCTCTCTCCCCCTCTGTCTGAACCTCCCATAGTCCTGCATCTGCCTCCTGTCTTTCCCCTTTCGTCCAAGCCTTTTTCTCTGTAGTCTTTCTAATGTGCTTATAACCCCCCCTTTCTCTGCCTCTTTCTCTCCTTCTTTCCTTCCTTCCTCTTTCCCTCCCAACAGATTTTAGCATATATCTCTCCTTTTCCCCTCTCAGATCTAGTATCTGTCTCCGTCCTCTTTTCCTCCTCCTAGGTCTGTTATCTGTCTCCTCTTCTTCTCCCCTGCTCTGGTATCTCTCTCTCAGCTCCCTTCCTCCTGTTCTTCACTGGTCTTCCTCCTCAATTTATTTTCTGCCTCTGTCTAAATTCATTTTTATTATTCAGTCCTCAATTTCCCTCTTTCAGTGTGTCTACCTATAGCTTGCCACCTCTTTCCCTCACCCCTTCCAGTAACTAACTCTATCCTCTTCCCTCAATCCTGATTGTGCCCTTTTTTCTTTCTCCTCCCCACTTCCTTCCAGTGTCTGCTCCCCCTGTTCCTCACACTTCCATTCAGCGGCTGTCATAAGAACATAAGAACATAAGAACTGCCATCTCCGGATCAGACCTTCGGTCCATCAAGTCCGGCGATCCGCACACGCGGAGGCCCCGCCAGGTGTACACCTGGCGTAATTTATAGTCCACCATATCTTTATATGCCTCTCTTAAGGAGATATGCATCTAGTTTGCTCTTGAAGCCTAGGACGGTCGATTCCGCAATAATCTCCTCTGGGAGGGCATTCCAGGTGTCAACCACTCTCTGAGTGAAGCAGAACTTCCTGACATTAGTCCTGAACCTGTCCCCCCTTAGCTTCATTCCATGTCCTCTAGTCCGTGTCAAATTGGACAGTGTAAATAATCTTCTCTGCTCTATTTTGTCGATTCCTTTCAGTATTTTGAAGGTCTCGATCATATCCCCACGCATTCTCCTTTTCTCAAGGGAGAACAATCCTAGTGTTATAAGTCTATCCTCATATTCCAGTCTCTCCATACCCTTCACCAGTTTTGTTGCTCGTCTCTGCACCCTCTCCAGCAGTTTTATATCCTTCTTTAGGTAGGGAGACCAATGTTGGACGCAGTATTCCAAGTGTGGTCTGACCATTGCCCTATAAAGCGGCATTATAACTTTCTCCGATCTACTCGAGATTCCTTTCTTTATCATGCCCAACATTCTATTTGCCTTCTTTGCCGCTGCCGCGCATTGTGCCGACGGCTTCAGGGTCCTATCTATCAGTACACCCAGGTCCCTTTCTTGTTCACTCTTCCCCAGAGTTGCACCTGACATTGTATACTCGTATTCCTTATTTTTATTTCCTAAATGCATTACCTTGCATTTCTCCACATTGAACTTCATCTGCCATTTCTCCGCCCATGTTTCTAACCGACACAAGTCGCTCTGGAGTTTCTCTCTATCCTCCTGCGATCTGATCGCCCGGCATAGTTTTGTATCGTCTGCAAACTTGATGATCTCACTGGATGTTCCTTCCTCCAGGTCATTGATATAAATATTAAAAAGGATCGGCCCAAGTACCGAGCCCTGGGGTACACCACTAGTCACTTTCTCCCAGTCGGAGAACTTCCCATTTATGCCCACTCTCTGCTTTCGGTTTTCCAGCCATTTGCCTATCCATCTTTGTATATCTCCCTCTATGCCATGGCTTTGTAGTTTCCTGAGAAGTCTTTCGTGTGGAACTTTGTCGAACGCTTTCTGGAAGTCCAAGTATATTATGTCCACAGGCTTCCCACTATCAATTTGCTCGTTTACGGTCTCAAAAAATTGGAGTAAATTCGTCAAACATGATTTCCCTTTCCTGAATCCATGTTGACTGGGTTTCATCAAGTCGTGTGTGTCCAAGTGCCGGACTATGCTATCCTTGATCAGTGCTTCAACCATCTTGCCGGGGACCGACGTAAGACTCACAGGCCTATAGTTGCCCGGTTCCCCTCTCGATCCTTTTTTGAAAATTGGCGTGACGTTCGCTATCCTCCAGTCGTCCGGTATCTGTCCAGTTCTGATTGTCAGGTTTGCAAGTTTGTGCAATAAGTCTCCGATTTCAACCTTCAATTCCTTTAAGACTCTCGGGTGAATTCCATCCGGTCCAGGGGATTTGTCACTTTTAAGTTTGTCGATCTGATAGTATATCTGGTCTAAGTCCACTTCAACTGTGGTGAGGCTGTCCTCTATTTCTCCTGGAAACACTTTCTCCGCTTCAGGTATTGTTGAGGTGTCTTCCTTCGTAAAGACAGACGCAAAGAAGGAATTTAGTTTGTCTGCGATTTGTTTATCTTCCTTGATGTACCCTTTTCTTCCCTGGTCGTCCAGCGGTCCCACTGCCTCTTTTGCAGGTTTTTTCCCTTTCACGTATCTAAAGAAGGGCTTGAAGTTTTTGGCCTCCTGGGCTATTTTTTCCTCATAATCCTGTTTTGCATCCCTCACCGCCTTGTGACATTTCTTCTGATCATCTTTATGTTTGTTCCAGGCTTCGGTTGTCTTTTTGCATTTCCATTTTTTGAAAGAGTCCTTCTTTTCTTTTATGGCTTCCTTCACCTGTATGGTAAGCCATGCCGGTTCTCTTTTGCTCTTTGTTCTCCGATCTTTGGAAATCCTTGGAATGTAGAGATCTTGTGCTTCTGTGATAGTATTTTTCAGTAGGGACCATGCCTGATCTACCGTTTCAAGTTTGTCCACCATCTTCTCTAGTCGTTTTTCTACCATGGCCCTCATGCGATCGTATTTACCCTTTTTAAAGTTTAAGGTGGTGGTTAAGGTTTTGGCATGTTTCCCTTTCCCGATGTCAAGTTTAAAGTTGATTACATTGTGATCACTCGTTCCCAGTGGAACCACGACTTCCACTTCTGTTATCGGTCCCGTGAGGCCATTTAGGACCAAGTCCAAGGTGGCGTTGCCTCTTGTCGGCTCTTTTACCATTTGTTCCAGGAAGCAATCCCCTAGCACCTCCAGGAACTTGGCCTCCTTGCCGCAGTTGGAGGTTGCTAGTTTCCAGTCTATCCCTGGGAAATTGAAGTCTCCCAATATAATTACATTGCCCGTCTTGCATTCTTGTTTGATTTCCTCCATCATTTCTGAGTCAGTTTCCTCCGCCTGTCCTGGGGGACGATAGTAAAGGCCAATATTCGTATCTGCACCATATTGACCAGGAATTTTGATCCAGAGTGACTCAAGCTTCTCTTTCATTTCTGTTGTAACCATTTCAACAGAATCTATTCCCTCCTTAACATATAGAGCAATACCTCCACCTTTCTGCCCTACTCGATCTCTTCTATACAGTTTGTATCCCTGTAGTACTGTGTCCCATTTGTTTTCTTCATTCCACCATGTTTCTGTTATGCCAATGATATCCAATATGTCATGTCTCGCTATTGTCTCTAGTTCCCCCATTTTGTTACCTAGACTTCTAGCATTCGTATACATACATCTAAATTCCCTTTGTGTTACCTTTTTGGACCTTCTACTCTTGGCCGTCCCTATAGTTTCAAATACGGTATCCTTTACTGCTCCTGTGTTATCACCCTTGTTTGCTGTGTGGTCGTCCTCTCCTGTGTCTGAGTTGTCCCTTCCTGCTTTTTCTCCCTTATTGGCTGTGGGGTCGTCTTCTCTTGTGTAGGAGTAGTAGTCCTTGGCTTCTTCGTCGGGGCATCCTGCTATCCGTGCCATCGACCGGTGGTCGACTGTCGGCTTTCCCCTATCTTTCAGTTTAAAGCCTTCTCGATTGCCTTCTTCATGTTGCCTGCCAAAACTCTTGCTCCTTCCTTGTTGAGGTGTAGTCCGTCCCTTCTGTAGTACTTGCTTTTTCCCCAGAACGCCGTCCAGTTGCGCACGAAGTCGAAGCCTTCTTCTTCGCACCATCGTCTCATCCAGGCGTTGATTTCTTGCAATTCCCCTTGTCTCTTTCCATCCGCTCTTGGTACTGGGAGGATCTCAGAGAAGGCCACCCTCACCTCCCTGATCTTCAGTTGTCTTCCGAGTGAGCGGAGCTGGCCCTTCAGCTCTTCCCTGTCATACTTCCGCCCGCTCACATCATTTGTTCCCACGTGGATAAGCACAGCGGTGTCCTCTCCCCCTGCGCCATCTATGATCCTGGAGATCCTGTTGGTCACATCCTTCACTCTTGCTCCAGGCAGACAGGTGACGACTCTGTCCTCTCTTCCTCCTGCGGTGTGGCTGTCCACATGTCGTATAATGGAGTCGCCTACGATGATCCCCATCTTCTTTATTCGGGAGTTCCTTGGGGGGCGTAGGTCCACGTCCATGGAGTAGGGCCAGTCTTCTTCCTCCAATGATACTCTTGAAATTGTTTCCTGTTCTTTGGGTGGGGGGATGTCTTCCTGTGCTCTCACTATTCCTCCTGGTGTGCGGTTGTCTCCTACCTCGTCTTCGGTTTCTTCTGTGTTTGCATGGGTGTCTTCTCTCCTCACATGGGTTTCTTGAGTACAGTTTTCCAGCCCTGGGATCTCTACGTGGTGCTGATGAGCTTCCTCTATGAACATTTCTAGTTCCTTGACCTCGTCGTTTGGGCTGTACTCCACTAGAATCTTCTCCTGTGCTCGGATTCTGTCTTCGAGTTCCATCACTGTTCCTTCCAATAGTCTTACCTGACATCTCAAGCTATCCATCTCCATGCATCGATTGCAAATGTATGCCTGGATCCCCGAAGGGAGGTAGTCATACATATTGCAGCCTATACAGAAGACCGGAAAGCTCACCTTCTGACTTCCTTGAGCTTCCATTTCTTGCTTCCCTCGTGTGTGCTTGTGTTCCTTGCCTGCTGCTTCCTTATGTTGCTTGCCTTGCTATGTCTTTTGTGTGTGCTGTCTCCGCTCTACCTCACCTTGATTGTATGTGTGGGTTTGTTCCCTTGGCGTCTGTCTCTTCCTTACCTTCTGTGTTTGTTGCTTCTTTACCGTTCAGTCCTCCTCGGTGTTCTTGATAGTAGATACTTGATAGTAGATACTCGTCCCTTGCAAGTCCCTTCGCAAGCCTTCGCCGCGCGCCGAACGGCTGGGCGCCGTTGGCTCCGCCCCCTTTCAAGGGGGAGTTCGGGCTCTGACCTCGCTGACGCTTGGGGGTGGGCGGAGCTAACTCTCGCCGCTGCCCCTGCTGTGGATCGCCTTTATTCCCTGCCTTTTGCCTCCTGTCTCTCTCCTAAGGTCTTCCTACCTCCTCTCTGCCTTCTGCCTGCTTTTCAGCCGGTGTTCAGGTCAGCGTGTCCTTCATCTCCCTCACACTTCTATTCAGTGTCTGTTTCCCTCTCTACCCCTTCCATCAACTGTTCACCCTCTGTCTCGCCCCTTCCATTCACTGCTCTCTCTGCTCTTTCCATCCAGTGTTCGCCCTCTCTCTCTCTCTCTCTCTCTTCCATATGGCATCTTCCCTCTTTCTATGCTCCTTCCATAAACTATCTATCCTGTGCCCCTTCTCTCCTTTGTACATGATTGATTTCAGCTCTGTCACCTCTCCATTTTTCTCTCTCTGTCACCACCCCCTCCTCTATGCTCTGGCATCTCTCTCTTCTCCTTTCTATCCTTCCCACCCCACGGTCTAACATCATCCCTTCCCTGATTCCCTGGCATCTCTCTCCTTTTCTTCCATCTCTCCCTCCCCCTCCATGCTCTGACATCTCCTCCTTCCTTTCTCCCTTCCTTTTCCCTTGGTCTGGCATACCTTCCTCCTTCCCTCCATGCCCTGGCATCTCCTTTCATTCCCTCCCTCATCTTCTTTCTCCCTCCAGTTGAGTACAGCAACACTCTCCCCCTCTGCTCCCTTTCCTCCTTCTGTCAGCCAAGGCCTGGCATCCTGAACTTCATCGGGCAGCAGCAGCATTCACAATTCACTGCTGTTGCTTGCTTCAGGCCTTCCTTTCTGTCGGGTCCTGTCTTCATGAAAACAGGAAGTAGGCAAGACCCGGCAGAGAGGAAGGCCTGAAGCCGGCAACAGCAACAAATTGTATACACTGCTGCTGCCCAAAGAAAGTAATGGCGCCAGGCCTTGGAGCACCCGAGGCAGACCGCTTCTCCCCCCTCCCAGCCGAACCCCTCTGACCCTCCTATCTCTCCCTCCCATGTGAATCCTGCTGACCTTCCCAGCGAGATGACCGAGCAGCAAACCTCCCTCCAGTAGCATCAGCAACCGCAGCACGCTAAACAGGCTGCCTCGCGGCTTTCTCCTGTCGGTGAGTCCCTTTGCTGTGTCACTAATGATGTCATCAGTGATGCTTCACCGGCAGGAGAAAGCCGCAAAGCAGCCTGTTTAGTGTGCTGTGGCTGCCGACGCTACTGGAGGGAGGTTTGCTGCTCAGTCATCTCGCTGGGAGAGTCGGGAGGGTCAGTGGGGCCCGAGCAATGATGCAACCCCTGCCGAATCCAGGCTGCGATCCCCTGTCCCTTTAGCCCCATTCAAAGCTTCGTGACGCTGTCTCTGAAAATGAGACATTTCAGCATCCCGGAGCTGTGAGTGGGGACAACGGGACAGGAACGTATGGTTACCTTATATATTAGATAGGCTGTGAGCCCACTGACATGGCTAGGGAAAATGCTTGGGTAGATTATAAACTGCTTAATCCACCTTTTCCAATTGGTATATCAAATCACAATCCCTTTCCCATCTATTCATGGGCAGACTAGATGGGCCATTTGGCCTTTATCTGCCATTATGTTTCTATTTGCATGCATTGCTTCCCTTGTATACAGATAGAACTCATGCATAATCATTGAGGAAATCCTGAAAACCCAGGTTGGACACCCCTGATCTAGATAGCTTATTGCTATTTGCAGGCAAGATTATGCATTTTTTAAATCAGTCATCAGGTCACAGAAGGAATGGCTGACTAGTAAATGACCAATCAAAAATGTCTGAAGTCACTACAGGTTGTACAGTGGGAGCTCATTTAATATACTGAACTTAGTGGGGTTTAAAAATGGTTTGGATCATTTCTTAAAATATAAGTCCATAGGCCATTATTGAGATGGCTTGGGGAAATCCACTGCTTATTCCTAGGATAAGCAGCATAAAATCTATTTTACAACTTGGGATCTAGCTAGGTACTTGGGACCTGGGTTGGCTACTGTTGGAAACAGAATACTGGTCTTGATGGACTTTTGGTCTGTCCCAGTATGGCAGTCCTTATGTTCTTATGAACATTGATTGGCTTTGTCAATAACCAAGGTTGCCACCTCATCAAGTGGACCAGCTTTGACAGACTAGTTATTGTTAGTCATAGTGGCAACACATGATCAATCAAGCCCATAGCAGTCACGTTTTCCTCAAACTTTGGAATTGTGCTTACATACTTATTCCATACTGAGCATAAGCAGGTCTGCTTCAAATATATGTATCTGGAGTACAGAGCATTGGGTTCCAAGCCTGTCCTAAAGGACTTCAGCCATTCATTTATTCAGGATATGTGCCAAATTTTATCCTTGGAAAGAGGGACAAATATGGAACCAGTGTGGCGATAATATTCAGCAGCTAACCTGATAAGTTATGCAGTTAAAATTAGGCCTACAGCACAAAGGTTTCCAGTTCTGAGTTGGTCTGAAAGGCACAGGGTCTGGATGTGTAATTCTTTTTTTATTCTGCAATGCTATTCTAGCGCTCGCGTGTTCGCAATAATAGAGGAAATCATGAAAGGTGGATATCTTTGCTTCTTAAATAATGGCATTATAATGTATAACATTATGGGGCTCATTTTCAAAAAACATAGACATCTAAAAGACAGCATAAACTGGTAATTACACGACTTACTAATCAAAACATCCAAGTGGGCATTTTTTTAAACTGACTTTTTAGATGTCTTTCTAATTGGTTTGTCTCCAGTGTCTCTAAATATTAAGGAGGTGTGTTTTGGGTGGGATTAGGCTGGGCTTAGCATGTGGACATTTACAGTGTTAAACATTTTACAAAACATCCAGGACACAATTTGGACGTTTTGGGCTAGCCCTGAAATTTAAAAAAAGGGCCAAAAAGGTACCCAAATAAACCAGATGACCACTGGTGGGATGAAAATATGGCCCCACTCCCACTCCCACCCCCCCCCCACCCCCAAATATCTGCATGAAACATCACATATCGGTCTTTATGACAGCTGCAGATATTATGGCCAGTCCTAGTAGAGCTACAAGCTCTGGAGTAGCCTGGTAGACAGTGCAAAAGACTGCAGAGAAGGAGATCCAGGCCCACATGCCACATACATACAGATGGCCTGTTTTGGATGTTTTTAATTTGGACCTTTTTTATATAATGGCAAAAAAATATAGACGTCTAGTTGGACAAAATGTCTGGTTGGGCCAATTTTTGGAAAAAAAAAAGGACATTTTCTCCACCCAATTTTTGGCCATTTTTCTCAAAATGTCCACAGTTGGACTTAGACATCCTATTGAAAATGCCCCTTTGTCTAATATCACATTTTTTTAAAGATTGGAAGTCTTTCAGTGTGACATATATGCAATAATAGGGGGAAATTTGATAGCTGTGGACTTTTCACTCATATGCCTCTGACTTTCCCCTCACTACTTTGCATCTAAGCATCCTATGGACTTATTCAAAACTTTATAGCATTCCATTACTGATTTTGTTTCTACCACTTAACAAACAGTATAAGCAGTCTTAATTTTTTTTCACCCCATCCCCACCCCCACTGAAAAACCATATTGTACATCCACCAGCTTTTCTCTGAAACTTTGATAATTTCTCCTGAGATGTAAAGTGGGGAAAGAAACTGCAGAAAATCATCTTTTCTTTTTTGTTAATTCAGACATCTACCATTATTATGGAACCTTTCCCTAGTTGTATCTTACAGTAGACCAGGGGTCGGCAACCTGCGTCTCGCGAACCCCATGTGGCTCTTCTTGCGGCATTTCCTGTAGTACCACGAGCAGCCGTGAGAGGTCACGGCAGCTATTTTAGAAGGCAACCGCGAGGAGGTAGGAGCGAGAGGGCTGCGCTCCTGTCACAAACACTCCCACTGTACCACCAGGTACCTTGGTAGGCCCGGGGGGTGTGGAATCATGGGGTTGGGAGGGAGATTAAAGGGTTGGGGCCTGCAGAGGGATGAAAATCTTGGCTATGGGTTGGGGGGAGGGGCAGGGGAGGGAGGGATGAGAGGTGCAGAGACCTGCGAGGGGTTGGAGGGGAGAGAAGCTACAACTTGCAGCTCTTTGTAAATCTTGGGTCAAACATTTTGGATAAATTGACTTTTTGCTGTAAAAAGGTTGCTGACTCCTGCAATAGACCAAAACCAATGCTGCTAGTGCTTTGATGTTAACATGTAGGTGGAAACAGGCTATAGTTGCTCTGTGCAATTTGGCTTTGTCATTTTCCTTTTCTTGGCCCTCCACCAATCTAGGTAAATGAACAGATCTGTTTATTTAGTTCAACACTCAAGGCTGTTCATTTCCTTTATCCTACTGCTTCCTACATCTTTTACCATATTCTCAGTAAAGCAGCATTTCCCTGAATTTCCTATTAGCGTCCCTCCCTCTGACTTCACATTATGGGTGTATCCATGAATTATAGTTTTAAGAAATAGAAAATACATACTTAGTTTACTTTATTGACCTCTGCTAAATATTTTGTTATTTCATCATAGTTTTTTTCCCTAGCTCTCTCTTCCAAGTATTTTGGGCTCCTAAACCCTTTGTTCACTTCTCCCTCCGTATTCGTGGTCTTGATTATTCATGGTTTTTTGACCTCTGGCTCCTCCCACCCGAATTAGGTCATCCATGGTTGCAGAGAAAAATTTTGCCGCGTTTTCCCAAGCACCAATTCACAGATTGCACTGAGAAAATCACAGATTACCAGCCTCTTTTCAAGAATCAGTCAAAAGAGACCAAGAAACACGCATTTGCACTCTCCCTGGTCAGCATGCCTCCCTCACCCCCATCCACGGTCTGGTATCTTTCCCTCCACACTTCTACAGTGACCGAGGTCTGGCATTTGTCGCTCACCATTGGTTCTACCTTCAAACTTGTCTCTGAGGTTGCCGGCAGCGGCGGTAGTTTACATGGGGTTGCCTTCAGTGGCCCTGGAGCTTTCCCTCTGCCACCTCCCTCCCCACCGGAAACAGGAAGTTGAGTCAAGATGGGAGGTGGAATGCAGCACATGGAAAGTGGTTGCGTCAGAGGGGGAGCGGGGATAAAGTAAGGTTGGAATAAGGTTGAGATACCGGCACACAAGATTGTTATTTGTGGTTTCACCAAATGCGGGAGGGTTTTTAAAAGAAAACCGCAAATAACATATGAAAAAGTTATTCGTGGTTTATCAGTATTCGCGGTTATATTGATCCCCTAACCCCCGCGAATACGGAGGGAGAAATATATAAGGTTTATGTTTCAGGGCCTCTTTTACAAAGCCATGATAGTGATGCTACACTGAAGCCAATTCAATTCCTATGGGCTTCAGTGCATTTACTGCAGCAGCATCGCTACCGCGGCTTTGTAAAAGCCCTTAGAGGGAAATTCTATAAAAGGCACCTAAAAGCGCCTAAATAAATAGGTGCTGAAGTTAAGCACCTAACTTAGGGGTCCTTTTACTAAGGCACACTAACCAATTTAGCATGTGCTAATTGATTTAGCGCACCTCAGTAAAAGGATCCCTTAATTAGTATATTGGCTTCAATTATGAGCTTTTAATAAGCTCATAATTGAAAAAATAAAAATTAATTGAGTGATAGGCGCCCATTTTCTTAGGCACGATTCTACATAAGATAGGCACCTATCTTATGGGATCTAATGGTGCCTTACTTCAAAGTAGGCGTGTTTAGGGGCGGAGAAGGACTCAGGTGCCATTAGGCATGATTCTCTAAAGTACTTAGGCTTGTAAAATCAAGGCCTACATTGTAGGCAACTAAGTTTTAGTTAGGCACAACTCTGCAATGGGCACCTGTGATTGTCATGAAATGGGTGTCTAACTTTAGGCGCATATCTTTTTAGGCACCCAATTACAGACTGTCCCTTAATAAATATGCTGTGAACTTTTTTTTAGTGTATAAAAGCTGTGGCTTCCCGACTAATTGGAACTGACTTGTCTTATAGATCATGGCTACAGAACATGAACTTACATTTGCAATTAGTTCCCCCTCCCCTATTTTTAAATAGTCTCTTCCCAGGCCTTTCCAGCTATTAAATGCACAGCTCATTAGGGTGGACTCTGCACATTGCCACTAGGTGTCACTGTAAAGTAACAGGAAAACCTCCCATCACCAACCTCATCCAGCCTGAAGCACGAAGACTAATGTTTCTAATAAAACCCAGATATTCAATAAAACAGAACGCAGTGCAGCGATTAAGCCATTGGACATCCTCAAGAATGCACTTTTTGTACAGACCCAATTTGTCTTAATAATGCAGGGTTTGAAATTAACAAAACTAAAATATATAATAGGTCTAGTGGCCCAGTGAGATTTGAATGCTACAATATGTCTGGGTGAGCTGAAAAAAACATCTGTCTGAAAACTAGATCAGAAAGTATGCTTAATTGACAGGTTTTCAAATAAATATCTGTAAATTAAACACATTTCCTGTAATGACATTCAACTTGCTTATTATACATTTTTTTTTAAATGATGATGTGTAGTTGAGTACAAAAATATGTCTCTGATTTTAGACGGAGAACATTTCTAGAATCCCTTGGCCTGAGTCTAAAGTGATGTAATGTGGAACGGGCCTGTCTGTTCACCACTAACGGTAGATAAATATATCTTAGATTTTGGGGAAGGTAATTTTAATCTGGGGCACGGAATTAGTTGGGAATTACATTTAGCCACAGCTGGGTTGAGAGGCAGCAGAGCCCAGTGGGCTTTCTTCTTCCATGAACATCTAAGCCTTGTAGTAAGGAGAGGAGTAGAGACCTAAAGAGGGTCTGAAGTTGGAGTGTTCAGCTGTGATCAATTGCTGAGAGCAGCCAAAGCCTTAAGGGACTCAGTCCAGAAGTATTCAAACTTCACAATTAGAATTTTTTTTGTGTGACTTGAGAATTTGTTGGGAGCTGGAGAATGCTTCCTATTTATCAATCTAAAGCATTCAGACATTGTTGTGAGCAGGGACGGATTTTCCTATAGGCTAACTAGGCTTCAGCCTAGGGCCTCAAGATCAAGAGGGGCCTACATTCAAATTGTTAGCAAAATTAAAATTACACTATTCTAAAAACAGTGAACACTAAAACACTGAACCGAAAATAAGGAGAAATTCTACGCTTCGAGATTGGAACCAGCTCCGGCCTCAATGAGGCGCCGACTCGGCTTCTCCCTTTCTTTTTCTCGCCCTGGGAGGAGGATTGGGGAGGGAAAGACGTCAGTCCGGAAACAGCTGGGCAAAGCCCAGCCCCGTGGGGAGAGAGGCAAAACGTGGATCCGTCAGGACAGGGCGGCCCAGACTGGCATCGGGGGGAGGTGGGGGGTTTCAGTGGAAGGGGGATGGGAGGCAGGCAGGCTGGCATCGGAGGGGGGTGGGGGGGGTTAATGGAAGGCAGGCAGGCAGGATGGCATGAGGGGGTGTTCAATGGAAGGGGGATGGGAGGCAGGCGGGCATTGGAGGGGGGTGAGGTGAGGAAGGACGCACTGGGGGCACTATGGACATAGGAAGGGGCAATGTTGTGTGTTATGTTTGATTAGTTATTGTTACAAGTATGGTACTGAGAATAAATGTCCAAATAAGTGTTCTCGACTTTTTTTTATTTATTATCCGTGTCACATTTTTTTATAAAGGTTAGTACCAATAACAACATGTTTCATTTAACATATTGATATATATCACAGTAATGATGTATTTTATTATCTCTCATGTAATTTACAAACTTAAAAATGGGAGATGAAAGGGCCTCATAAGTGGAATAGCCTAGGGCCTCTTTTCATCTAAATCTGGCCCTGGTTGTGAGGGACAAGAACCCAGATATATCCTTAGCATCTATGAAGCAGGGAGTGCATTGAATACATTAAACCTCAGGGTCAGCTCTGGAGGGGAAAGACAGTTTCTGTGGCTGCCCTTATTTTGTTATTTGGGCCATCTGGCTACTTTTCCATCTGACCCGGAGTATCCCATTTGCAACATCTGTACCAGTTTCTAAAAATACAGACCATCACTTGCTCTGGCTCCCTGTGACATCACGGGTGTGCATCAAAGACATTATAGTTCAGGGTTGGCACTGGTGGGGATGAGTGCCAACTGAACACAACAAAGGAACTCTCCTTTTGTGCATTCCTGTATGTGAACATTGAGCAGATTTTGAGCGAGAAGATAGACTGAGTTGTCATTGTTTGCTTGCCTTGTTTTTTGGGGTTTTATTTTCTGGAATTCTCCTCAGTGCCAGCTACTGCAAGCCAAGGACATTATGGTGCTCTACCTCCACCATATTATAGACATATCCAGACTCATATCCTGGAAAGATTCATTTAGATAAAATTTAGTTGTTTAATGCCTGATCTGTGAAGAGTAAGACCATATTGATTAAGCTGGGAGCCCAAAGGATCCTACTGGACCTGAAAAACAAGTATGTTTTTTTGACAGCATTCATGCAATGCAATCATTACAGGAGGTGCAAGGGAGCATTCTATCTAGAAAGGTACTGTACTCCTACCCATACTGAACGATGCCTATCAAGGGACCAGCTGGACCAACATCTAGAGCCTGGGTCACTTCACCCAGGAACTGTTTCTGGATTCGAAAACGGCGTTTCCCAATGCTCCAACTCCCATCAATCAAGAAGGCCAGGTCCACCTTGCAGCCTACAGGAGGAAAACAATTGTCTAAGATTATCCCTGTGATCTACCCTCTATGCTATTTAAGATAAGATGGTATTTGAAGAATAGTACAGTACTTAAGTACTATGTTAATAATATGCATATAAATGCTAATATTCTAAACATTTACTTGTGTAACGGGTGTAAATTTGAGCACTTAGATCAGGGATGTCCAACCTTTTGGCTTCCCTGGGCCGCAATGGCTGAAAAAAAATTTTCTGGGGCCGCGCAAATGCTGCAGCAAGACAGAGGAGGGAGCCGGCAAGATGGTAAATACCCAGGAGCAGCAGAAGAAAACACTGCATCGTCCTCGACCGGGGCCACACAAAATACTTCACGGGGGCCGCATGCGGCCCTCGGGCCACAGGTTGGACACCCCTGACTTAGATTATAGATTTGCCCTTCACAGTCTTACATGATGGGGATTTGCCTGAAACAAAAAAAAATATATCAATTTCTAATATTGCAAAAAGTACAAATTAGAGAAATGTATGGCTTTAGGCAACTGAACTTCCGTTATGACTGCTGTACATACTTGGGTCTCCTTGTGATACAGGCTCTGCGGGTCTTGGGTTCATTTCTTCTCTTGATGTAACTGCTGAAAAGATCAATGGAAGATTAACTGGTTTTCTTTTTAGTTCAAATATTATTACTGAATTGACAAAGCAAAAATAATAGGAATTTGGAACGGTGTGTTAGCACTAATGATACTGCTGGGTACCCCTGCAAAAGTATCAAAAGTGACTTTGCGGCTCTAGGAGAGAAAGTGAGACAGTCAGGTGCACAGGTGATATTCTCATCTATCCTCCCTGTCAAGGATAAAGACCAGGGCAGAGAAGCTCGCCTCCTGGAGATGAATGCATGGCTGTGTGGATGGTGACACACATCAGATATTGTGGAGTACTGACTCAGAAGTTAAATGATGTACCCCCCACCCCTTTTACTAAGCCATGGTAGAGGTTTCTACCACAGCCTGGAGCGTTCACAGGAATTATATGATTGTTGGAGCATTTAGCACCTCAGGTTACAGTAGAACCCTCTACTGCAGCTTAGTAAAAGAGGGCCGTAATCTTTTGAAGAATTACATTTTTTATAGTTTTGCACTTTAAAAAATAAGAGTAGTTTCATTTCAATATAGTTTCATATTGGGCTGATGGTTATACCATGTGGAAGAATTGTTGTCTGATTTCCCCTGTCTCAAATATGATGGTCCCATTACAGTGGTACCTCGGTTTACGAGTGCACCGGTTTGCGAGTGTTTTGCAAGACGGTGCAAAACATTCGCAAAATCGGCGCCTCAGAAACCGAGCTTGCCTCAATTTGCGAGCGGCGCCCCCATGATCCAGCACCCTTCCCCCCTCCCCCCGTGATCCAGCATCCCCCAGCTCGCGTTGCACCCCCCTGCCGTGATCTGAAATCCCCCAGCACCCACCCGAACACGCTGCTTACCCCCATCTGGCCACCAGCACCGGCACCAACGCACAGGACATGCTGGTGCCGGTGCCTGAAGATCTGCATCTTCTTCTTTGCTGGGCCTTGAGCATGTGCGCATGCTCAAGGCCTTCGAGTTCACGCTCTCTCTGAGATCTCCGAGAATCTTGGAGAGAGCATGCGCAGATGCTCAAGGCCCAGCAAAGAAAAAGACGCAGATCTTCGGGCACTGGCAGGTCATGTGCATTGGTGCTGGTGGTCAGATGGGGGTAAGCAGCGTGTTCGGGTGGATGCTGGGGGATTTCAGATCGCGGCAGGGGGAGGTGCAATGTGAGAGGGGGGATGCCGGATCGCGGGGGGGAGGGTGCCAGGTCGGGGGGGCCTTCGGGGGGAGCAATGCAGGTTCTGGGGGGCGGGGGGTAGAGCAGCGCCGCTGGCCTCGGGGGGGGGGGGGGGGTGAGAACGTATCAAGCGTGTTTCCCTTAGTTCTTATGGTGAAACTCGCTTTGATATACGAGTATTTTGGTTTACGAGCATGCTTCTGGAACAAATTATGCTCGTAAACCAAGGTACCACTGTACTTTCATGAAATTAATGAAAACATTATCTAACAGCATAGACTGAATGACAATTATCTGCAATTTTTTTTTTTATTGGAAAACTTTTTTTGCCACATATATGGTGGTAATTTTGAAGGGTTTTGGCAGATAAATATCTTTTATAAATATATTTTATGATAGCATCAAAGATTATTATATAAGAGAGGTTCCCAGAACCAGCCTTAACAACCTGCAAGCTCCAAAGCAGGTGTAAATGTGTGTATACACAATTCATATCATTTCACTATTTAGCCTGTCTTCCCAAAAAGCTAAGGTAAGGTACATAAAAACAGTTAAAAATTTAGATCAACAATGGTATCTACAATAGTAACTCAGGAAATGACAAAATGAAAAGAGTAGAGATCCATTCTGAAGAAACAAAATGTCCTGATGATGCCTAAAGCACTTCACTTAATAGGAAAGGCTATTAAAAAGAAAGTTATGATCATCTGGGACATCACAACCCTGACTGATAAAATGCTAGATAACAAAAAACCTCAAACAAACCCAGATATAGTGATAACAGAGAAAAACACTAGAACAGCATGGGGTAGCTGAAACTGACTAGGTAGGCTTTCTTTATTGCGTAGAAGGCCCTGGTATCTTGTAGCCCTAATTTAAAGTGGGACAAAAGAGGCAGGTACAGAAATGTTATTTTGGTTTGCCGTCTCCCTATGGGGGGGGGGTTGAAAAGTTTGGTATAAAACCAATTAAATATATATATATATATATATCCTATATAATAAAAAGTTAGTGGCGCATGCGCTTTTAAAAAAGCGTGATTACTGCGGCCATGGTGTGTGATCCGTGGCCATGGTCCATTTCAGAACCCGGCCAATGATCACTCTGGCCACTCCCCTCCTCCCGCCCTCACCAACCCGAAGGAAGCTCAACAGACCTCCCGCCCTCACCTCACCAACCCGAAGCAAGCTGGACCATACCTCCCGCCCTCGCTCACCGCTGCTGTTGCTGCCGCTGATCCTCCTCTTCGGGGCAGCCTGCGATCGTGGCCGGCTTTGGCGGGCCTCGCGGGCCGCTTTCCTGCCTCGGTGGCACATTCCCTCTGACGCACGGGATCGCGTCAAGGGGGAGCGTGCTTCCAGGTTGAGGAGCGGCCTGCGAAGTTCGCTGGGGCCGGCCACCACGATCGCGGCCTGCTTTGAAGAGGAGCAGGCCAGAATTCGCCGGGATGGAGGGAGGGTAAGCAGGGGGATTAATTCAGGGGGCCAGAGGGAGAGGGAAAGGGGCCATGGAGAGATAGGGAGAGGGAAAGGGGGCTGCTTTGGGGGGGAGTTGTGCTGGGGACAGACAGTTTTACTCTGGGGGGAAGACAGAAGGGGCCATGGAGAGACAGGGAGAAGGAAAGGGGGCTGCTTTGGGGGAGGGGTGTGCTGGGGGGAGACAGAAGGGGCCATGGAGAGATAGGGATAGGGAAAAGGGGCTGCTTTGGGTGGGAGGTGTGTGCTGGGGGCAGACAGCTTTGCTCGGGAAGGGGGGGGGGAGACAGAAGGACACAGACAGCGGCCAAGGAGAGAGAGATAAAGAAACACAGACAGACAGACACTCTATTCTAGCACCCGTTAATGTAACGGGCTTAAAGACTAGTATATATATATATACTTGTATATGATAAATTTGTGAAAACAAAAACAGTTTATTAATTTCGGCATCTGATGGCACAAAAGAGAGGATCCAACATGGCCATGTTACGCACGCAAATAACTATGGTGAATTTAGGAAACACCTAAAAACATACTTGTTCTTGAAGTACCTAGGTATCTGATCTGCACAATCTCTCCCATCACAATCTCCCATCTCAATCTATCCCATAACACTGATATCTTAAACTGTTAGCCACTAATCTCCAACTATGTAAGTTCCACTCAATCTGTAGCATCTTTCTAATCATTGTAAACCGCATAGAACTTCACGGTCCTGTTATTATTATTATTATAAAAAAAACCTTCTTAATGATGTGTCAATCACAAACAAAACTACAAAACATGAACAATAAAAACAATAAATACAAGTACATAAAAATATATGTAGATAAAATATAATACAAATTGCCATACTGGAACAAAGCAAAGGTCCATCAAGCCCAGTATCATGTTTCCAACAGTGGCTGACCCAGGTCCTAGGTACCTAGCTAGATTCCAAGTAGTAAAACAGATTTTTATGCTGCTTATTCTAGGAATAAGCAGTGGATTTTCCCCAAGCTATCTCAATAACAGTGTATAGACTTCTCTTTTAGGAAATTATCCAAACCTTTTTTAAACCCCGCTATGCTAACTGATTTCACTACATTCTCTAGCAACGAATTTGTGCAGTTAGCCATAAAAAGCTGTATACCATAAACATTTACAAAAGATAAATGAAAGTATATATAAATAATATATCTATGTAACTCTAATAAACTGTGATTAATAAACTCTTTTTGTTCCACAACTGCTGTGCCCATTACCTCACTTGTTTTGTTATCCTGTGGTTTTCCATGTAGGCTTTTTTTAAATCTTACTACTTTTTTCTTTTATTAAGATGATATATTTACCACATATCATAATGTTGTAAGTTTTCATTTTGAACCTAGAGCTAGTATATTTTTTTTTTACTGACTGACTCCACCAAAAATTACTTCCGACTCCAACTCTACTGCCCTGATTACAAGAAACTTACTTGTGTCAGCCACCTTGTGAGTAGTTTTCCAATTTGCTTTGGGCTGAGCTAATTTTTCACCTGAAAGTAAAATGAAGGATTTTAATATAATGAATTATATATTTGAAATCTCTGTATTGGCAACTTTGATAACAGATTTTGATATACTAACAGGAAGAAAATCCTTGCAAATAGCCGCCTTGTGCTAAAACAGCAATTAGTATGCACTATTTGTGAAATGTTTTCTCTTTCACAAGATGTAAAATTTCACTTGTCTTGTTACATACAAAATGTTTTTCCAGTGAACTACTGTAATAGAAAATTATGCACATTAATTTATTATTTAGCTCCCAGATTGTGGAATGATCTTTCCCCTCCTATTCATTCTGAACTCTCCTTTGTGACATTTAAAAAAAACACTGAAGAAACATTTTGGCCCAGATTGTCTATAGGATGCCGATATAGGTGGCTGCCTAAAAAGCGGCAGCCGACCACATGTCAATCACATGATGGCACCCTATAGAGAATCATGCCTCCCCAAAAGAAAGGCACCAGAAATATAGGCCAAGGTTTTTCGGGCCTACGTTTCAGCACCTAACGCCACTTCTGGTGTTAGCAATGCTCATAGTGGCATCAAGTACCCTAAAGCACCTACGTATGCATGATTCCAGCGCCTTTTATTTAGGCGCTGGTAGACTCTTTAATTTTTTTTATTTTTAGCCGTTTTAAATGGCGTTTCTCGATTAACTTAGGTGCCGGTAGAGTGCCTTCCGGCGCCTAAGTTTCGGTGCTGTTTATGGAATATCCTCCTTTTTGCCTTGGCTTATGAGGGAGCACAGTCGACTATCTATGATAACATTGTTGATGTAGTTTGTCTATCTTGGGATGCTTGTTACTTTCCTATTTTATTATGGAGTTTCTTTTTTTTCTCATTTATTTTAGGATTTTATGTACACTGCTATGATCTATACC
This sequence comes from Geotrypetes seraphini, assembly GCF_902459505.1. Lineage (NCBI taxonomy): Eukaryota > Metazoa > Chordata > Amphibia > Gymnophiona > Dermophiidae > Geotrypetes > Geotrypetes seraphini. The sequence goes on from NC_047086.1 coordinate 292,451,114, forward strand.
GGTGGCGTAGTAAGTGGGGGGATGTGGTACATCCCGGGCATGGTCTTCCTAAGGCCGCGGCACCCCTCCTCCCTCCCCCCCACCCCCACTCCTCGCCTTCCCCCATACCTTTTTACTTCCCCGGTGTGAGGTTGCTGCCCGCATCGGCGCTCTCTCTGACATTACTCCCGGGACCCGTGCCTACGAAGTGACGTCAAAGGGCGATCCGACACCAACGTGGGCATGCTGCTAGTGCCAGAGAAGTTAAAAAGGTACAGGGAAAAGGAAGGAGGCGCTCACATGACAGGGAGGGTGAGGAAGAGGGCAGGGGAGGGGTGCCACACTCTTTACTGTGCCACTGATCTGTACATTAGTCCAGGTGGTATATCAAGAATGTTATTAAACTATGTTCTGTATGTTTCCTAAAGAGCTGGAGTGTGGTAGTGCTTGATCATCATGTTGATTAATAAGTTACTGAAGTACTTACTGCTTTGGTCAAAACTGAGAACCCACCTGTCCAAATCAGACAGGCCAGACCTGGAGCTGTGAACTAAGGGGGGAAAAAAAAGCAATTACGCATAGAAAGCTGCAGTTACTCTCAGCACATGGCATCATTCATGTAATGTTTCCTGTAAAACTACATTAGCTCAGCTAAAAGAACAGTAAAGGAGATGGTAAAAACAGAAGTCTGCAAGTCATGCTTTCTGCAATTAAAGTTGGATAACTGATGCACGTCATACAGAGGTCTGCCCTTGATAACTCCATTAAAGCACAGCATTACCATTTTGTACCGTTTGTAAACTTGCTAAAAAAAAAAAAAAAAAGCTTAGCAAATCTTTATAAAATTATATCCATTTGTATAAAACTATTCATGGACTCTCAAATTATGTGTAGGCACCTAAAGTTAGGTACACAATTTTGAGCATGGATTACAAATAAGTGTGTAAAGTAATTATTATCACCAATGTAGCCAATCGGTAATCGGCCTTAACAAGTGGAGTGTCAGCCTAGCATTGCTAGCAATCAGCAATTTTGGTTGCCCTAACCAATGTCAGCAAAGGCCTAAGGGACATTATATCAATCTGACTCTGGAATGTTGATGCAGATAGACCCTAAGTGCTCCTGCACAGAATTCACATACATTAAGCATCCAGACAGACTGGATTGTTTATCAAGAAGATAGGCTACTTGAATGGAACAAAGAAGCCAGAGACTAATCCCATCTACCATGCCTGCAAGTATCACATCTTCCTTATCAATTAAACTAACCATTGTTTCAAACAGTTTACAAGTTCTAAACAGAAAGATACTGGGAAATACAATAGTTTCTATTTATTCCAATCTATAAAAGCCTCCTCCCTACAACACCCCTGTCTCTCTCTCTGGAACCTGAAGCTTGGAACATCACCCCCCACCCCCCTTTCTCTCTCTACTTCTCTGTCCTCACATCACCTATTCTCTCTCATTCACAAAAACACAGAATAAGTCTCTGTAATTGTAAAACTTATATCTCTCATTAATTGTAATGCTTAATTGTAATCTTTATGCATCTGGCTTTTCTGTAATATTATATATTCTTTATGCAAGCACTCTTAGTGGTCTTTGTCAATGATTTTACTTCCTAATGAATCTTCTGTGAGGGTATTGAACTCAGAGTGTAAGACCCCTTCAATATAACCCCTCTAAACCTTACATTTTTCAGGGGTCTAACCTTACATGGAGGAGTAGCCAAATAGTGCAACGGACTGTGATTCTGGGGAACTGGGTTCAGTTCCAACTGTAGCTCCTTGTGACCCTGGACTTAACCCTCCATTGCCCCAGGTATAAAAATTATGCTGGATGCAAGGGTTATTTTTAAGTTCGCTTGCCTTTGCTTCAAAACTATAACGGATTCATCCCCAATCTATCTATCTCATCATTTCGAATTTCCAGGTACAACTTGTACACGTGGAGGGGCATAATCGAAAGGAACGTCTAAGTTCATTTTCGTCTAAGTCGCAAGTCATCCAAAGTAAAAATCAGCCTAGGACACATTTTCGAAAAATACATCCAAAATTTTTTTTGTTTCGAAAATCCTCTAACTATATGTCCTGCCGATTTGATTGTCCAAGCCGTTAAATCGTCCATCTTTATACCACATTATGGAGGTCTAGGTCGTTTAGAAATACGTCCAAAACCTGTTTTTATTATCGGCACTTGGACGTATTTTGAGAATGTTCGTCCAAGTGCCGACAGGCCGATTTTTGGACATTTTTTTCTTTTGATTATAAGCCCCATATTGCCTACTTGTTCGCTTTTTCATCCTTGAAGGGCTGTATCTACAAGAGATTCCTCGATAGAACATTATCATTCCAAGCAGGAAAATGGAATAAAAGTTTAACCAATTTTATCTCAAACGCACTTTCTTATCAAACTTTTAGGAAGTCATTCAAAACTTATCTCTTTGATAAAGTCCTCTGACTCCATTTCTGCCTTGATGTACTTCTTTTTTTTTTTTTAATATTTTATTTATAAATTTTTCATTCTTACAATATTTTAATTGTACATATAAACTTCAAATAATGCATAAAAAATTGTGATTACAAATAATTCAATTATCAGATAACATATATCCCTCCCATTTTTTCAATACTTAAAACATATAATATACATTCCCTTCCCCTCCCCATTCTAATATAATCATTATTGTGATAATTTATTTATTAATTTTATATTCTTACATCAATTAATTCACATATAATATAATTAATTATTTCATAACATTTGTAATTACATTCTATATATCATATCATAAATAGTAAATCCAAAAATTATATAAGTCCCTCCCCATTCCTATATACCTATTATAAATGTGCTAAGAAATCTAATCAGTAGAATAATTTGTCAATGGTTGCCAAATTTTCATGAAATTATGAAGATTCCCATGTTGTAATGCTATTATTTTTTCCATTTTATAGATATGACAGACAGAGTTCCACCAGAATGTATAATTTAATTTGGTGTAGTCCTTCCAGTTTTGAGTTATTTGTTGCATGGCGACTCCTGTCAATATTAATAGCAGCTTATTATTATTTGCTGAGATCGGACTCTGAGTTCTCATTGCAGTGCCAAATAGTATGGTGTCATATGAGAGTCCTATATGATTTTCTAATAACTTATTAATTTGGGGCCAAATTAAATTCCAAAAGGCATTTACACAGGGACAAAAAAAAATTAAGTGATCTAACGTCCCTATTTCTGTTTTACAATGCCAGCATCTATTGGATCTAGTGCTATCTATCTTTTGCAGGCGCGTAGGGGTCCATAACACTCTATGTAATAAAAACATCCATGTTTGATTCATAGATGCTGACTTTGTAGATCTTAATCTCCAGGACCAAAATCGTGGCCATTGAGAAACAGAAATTGTCTGTCCAATCTCAATACTCCAAATATCCCTAAGTCCATTTTTCTTTTTTTTATTTAAAAATCCATATATTAATTTGTACCATTTTGCGGCTTGGTGTCCCAAGAAATCCGCCTGGAAACATAGAACTTGTAGACTATATTGAGTATTAAGATTTTTCCATTCAGGGAACCCTGCCTGAATGGCCTGCTTCAATTGCATCCATTTAAAATATTGTGATTTATTTAAGCCAAATTTATTTTGCAATTGTGAAAAACTAAGCAGTGAACCTTCTGAAATGACATCATTTAATGTTCGTATACCTGCACTTATCCATTGTTTCCAGACGATTTTAAATCTGCCAATCTTGATCCTGGAGTTTACCCAAATAGACTGATTTAGTGATTTAGAAATTGGATCTGTTGATAGGTTATTTATATATCTTAATGTTTTCCAAGTATCTAATAAAATTCTGTTATCTTTATATCTTCTAGGCATTGTTATACTAATTAAATGATCTAAATGTAATGGGAACAGGAGCCGCCATTCTAAATATAGCCAATCTGGTACATTCTCCATGAGATCTGGGAGGATCCAATACATACCCTGTCTTAGAATATAGGCTTGATGGTACCTATAAAAATTTGGAAAATTTACCCCTCCCTTCACAATTGGTCTTTGTAAAGATACTAAAGCTATTCTGGGTCTTTTCCCAAACCAAACAAATTTTGTAATAATATTATTTAATTTTTTATAAAAGGACCCCTGAAAAAATATTGGTATCATACTCATTTGATAACAAACCACAGGCAATATCATCATTTTAATTGTTTGAACTCTTCCCCACCATGAAAGATGTAAAGGATTCCATTGTTCACACATTTCTGTAATTTTTTTCAATAAAAGTTTTTCATTTTCTTTGACTGTATCATCTATTGTATTTTTGATCATAATTCCTAAATATTTTATTCCTTCCTCTTTCCAAATAAATGAATATGAATCAAATAATCCTTTGGTGCAGTGAACATTAATAGGAAGAATTTCTGATTTACTCCAATTAATTTTATATCCAGAAAATTTTCCAAATTCCTCTAGAAGATTAAGTAAATTTGGAATAGTATTCCCCGGTTCTCTTAAATATAATAAGATATCATCTGCATATGCAGAAAGTTTATATTCCCAGTAAGAAAATGGGATTCCCTTTATCTCCTTAGTTTGATTAATTGCAATTAACAAGGGTTCTAAAACAATATCAAACAGTAATGGGGACAAAGGACATCCTTGTCTAACTCCCCTTTGCAAGTTAAATCTATCTGATAAATTGTTATTTATATATAATCTTGCACCAGGAGAGCTATACAAAGTCTGAATCATTTTAATAAAATCGGGTCCTATTCCAAACCATTCTAGAGCTTGATACATAAATTTCCATTCTACTCTATCAAATGCTTTTTCTGCATCTAAAGATAGCATAAAAGTTGGATCATTCATAGTTTTTGCTAGGTTTAAAGAATGAAATGCTAATCTAGTGTTGTGTGATGAATGTCTTTTTGCAATAAATCCTGTTTGATGTACATCAATAATGAAAGGAAGAGCTTTAGCCAATCTTATTGCTAGTACTTTAGAAATTAATTTACCATCTACATTTAGTAAGGAAATAGGCCTGTAGTTTGAAACCAAAGTAGGATCTTTGTTTGGTTTTGGTAAGACAATAATTAGTGAATCAGCCATTGTACCTGATATATTCCCATTATTCATTTGATACTGATATAACTTTAATATATATGGTAAAATAATGTTTTGAAATGATTTATAAAATTCAACCGTATAACCATCACCACCCGGAGCGGATCCAGCTCTAAGAGACTTCAATGCTGATTCTATTTCTTTTAAAGATATAGGTTCTTCTAAACTTCTTTTTATATGATCTGGAACATTTGGTCCAATAAATGAATTTAAAAAACTTAGTCCATCTCTTTCTTTATTTTCATAAGATTCAGAAGAATATAAATCTTTATAAAAATCAAGAAACTGTATTAAAATGTCTTTATTATTAGTGTGTGTATTACCTTGTATATCTTTTATTGCAATACTCTTGGATTTTCTTTTTTTTGCTTTAAGAAAATTTGCCAATAATTTCCCAGCTTTATTTGAATTTCCGTAAAATTGAACTTGTCTATTAAATAAATCTTTCCTCACAAATTGAGAAGAAATCTCATTATATTTAACTTTTAGTTTTAATAAATCTTGTAATGTATTATTTTCCCATTTTTCAATTAATTTATTTTCTAATACTTTAATTTGTTTTCCTAATTCAAGAAACTGTTTTTTATGTTGTTTGTTAATATATGCTGAATATGAAATAATATTCCCTCTCATTGTTGCTTTAGTTTCAAGTTTCAAGTTTCAAGTTTATTTAGATTTAATGGTTCGCTTAAAAATTCTAAGCGAATAACATTACAATAAATATAAGGGTAAAAACAGTTAAGATCCCATAAGATTTCAGCATTAATATTATCCGAATCATTAATTTGAAAAAATTCTTGTATTTTTAATTTAAATTCTTCCAGAAAATTTGAATCTGCTAAAAATTTATTATCAAATCTCCAAATTGAATTGAAATGTTCAATATCATTATTTTGAAGATTAATCCACACACCAGCATGATCCGAAATTATAATAGGATCTATTACTGCTTTTAATACACGCTGCGCTAAGTTATTGGAAACAAATATATAATCAATTCGTGAAAAGGATTTGTGGACCTGAGAACAAAAAGAAAATTCTTGATCATTAAAATGAAGAATACGCCATATATCTACTAAATCACAAGATTGAGTCAAATTATCTAAGCCTAATGATTTCATAATTCTACTTGGTTTTTTATCCAAAATTGGATCCATTACAGCATTGAAATCCCCTGCTACTATTAAATTAGATGTAGCCAGTGGTAAAAGTAATTGTTGAATTTGTTTGAAAAACTCCATTTGATTCGTATTAGGAGCATATAAATTGAATAAATCCATGGTAGTATTTCCCAGATCCATTTTGATATGCACCCATCTACCTAAGGGGTCATAATTTATTAATTTGAAATTTGCATTACATTTTTTGTTTATCAATATAGCCACTCCAGCTTTTTTCTTTAAAGCCGGTGCAAATAAACATTTAGAAATCCAGCCCCCAGATAATTTTTTAGATTCAATTTCCGAAAGATGGGTCTCTTGAATGAAGTAGATGTCCGCATTTTGATTTTTAAGGAATGATAATATTTTTTTCTTCTTAATAGGATGATTTAAACCATTGACATTCATAGAATAAATTTTTATATCCATCTATTTATAATTAAAATTTTAAGCAATATTCTATGATAATAAACATGATTAGATCTTAGCACAATTAATGTATATTGATCCCCATTCCCTCCCTTTATTTTCCCACCCCACCCTCCCACTATCAATGTTTGACTTGGAACACACATTGGACATGCAAAACCTATATACCCTCCCCCAGGCAACTAATCATTCAAAAATTATTTTAAAAATTAAGTTCTAATTCAATATATTCTATGTTTCTTTACCCACCCTATTATTCATTTTCCCTTCATTAATAATCCCATTATATATTATAATTCATATCAATTATAATTGAATAAATCATATAATATTTTGAAATCATTAAATATAACTATTATGTTAATCCTTTAATAATACAATATTTGTATAGTTCTAATTCATATATATTAAATATTCATATAAATAATTAAATATATTTGTTGTTATTAATTCAGAATTAAAATAAAATCATTATTAAACCTTTTTTTTTTTTTAAATATAATCATTCATAGTAATATAAATAGATAATATATAAAATATATCTTTAAGATTCTATACTTAATGTCTATATTATAGTGATTTCCTACTTAGTTAATCAATTTTTCCCCTCAATTAATATTAGCAGTAATAAATATAGAAACAATAATTCTATAAATAAATTGATGTCTATTATTAATATAATATATATAATAATATCCAGTATATTAATAATAGCTTAATTAAAATTTATCAATGTTTTAAAATTGGATGGAATAAAATTTATAAATAATTTAATTCATAACATCCAAAATATTTTAAAATTGTTAAATCAAAGATTTTCAAACATTTTAAAAAATAATTCATTTTGTTAATAATCATTGTTGTCTTCTTTCTTTTTAACCATTTTTTTATATCTTGCATTTTTATCTCTTATCTTCAGATGAATCTTCTCTTTTATTTTTCAGTTTTCCAGGATCTTGAAAATCATTGTCTTTTTCTTCTTTTATCCATCTTCTTATTTTTTATGTTATCTTGTATTTTCTCTTTCTTCTTTAGTTGAAAGTTGTCTTTTAATCAGTTTTTTATGTTAACATTGGTTCATCTTGTGTCAAAAATTCTTTTAGTTTTGCTGGATCTTGAAAATAAATGGATTTATTCCCAGTGGACACTCTCATTGTAGATGGATAATATAGTCCATATATGTAGCCTTTTTCTTTTAGTTGCTGTCTGAATGTAAGAAATTGTTTCCTTATATTTGCAGTGTATTTGGCGAAATCTGGAACCAAGATTAATTTAGATCCTTTATAATTTAGGTTTTTATTTGCTTTTGCAACTTTCAATATTTCCAAGGCTTGTTGGTATCTTAATACTTTGAAGATTAAAGGTCTAGGAGCAGTCTGGTTTGCTGATTTTCTTGTGGGGATTCTGTGGGCACGTTCTATTTCTAACGGCCATTTAGAATTTAGTTGAAGCAGTTTAGGTAAAAGATTTTCCAGAAACTGTACAGGGTCTCCCCCTTCAAGATTTTCAGCCATACCTAGTATTCTAATGTTCTTTCTTTTCCCTCGGTTCTCCATATCTATCAGTTGATTTTTTAAAGCAGTTACATCTTTTTTTTCTTCTTCACACTTTTGTGTGAAAGTTTCCAACTGCCCGATTTTTTCTTCTATTACAGATATTCTCTGCCTGTCAGTTTGAAATTCCTGTTTCAGACTAAGCAGTTCTTCCTTGACCTCTGAAAGTTTGCAGGCGTTATCTGTCAACATAAGTTTAATTTTAAATAGTTCAGCCATGATATCCGATGTTTCAGTTAATTCCTCAGCTTCCAGTGGGATCAGCACACTCGACGGTGACACGGGGGTGATCTTTGACCTCTTCGCCGATGTACACGGCTTTTCAGGCTTCCCCTGTCTCGTCGCAGCCATTTCCTTAGTTATATTTTATTATTTTTAGCTCGGGTGAGCAAAGTAAAACAGTTAATTTTCTCGAGTTTGTTGCCTGGGCGTGAGGAGCGATGCGGTTAAGCTGCCATGTTGTGCGCGCTCCAAGCCACGCCTTGCCTTGATGTACTTCTAAAATACTTCAGGGAAAAATTTGATTAATCTTACCATGCTAATGCTATTTTGAAAGTTTTTTGTAATATCGCTGTCTGTATACAGTCTCTTCCTTTGTAAACCGCTCTGAACTGTTTGTGGTACTGCGGTATATAAAAATTAAGTTGTTATTATTAAACGGTGCTAGAGGTTTATACTGCAGGCTGGCAAGGTAAATGTTCTAGTGCAGTGGTCTCAAACTCAAACCCTTTGCAGGGCCACATTTTGGATTTCTAGGTACTTGGAGGGTCTCAGAAAAAATAGTTAATGTTTTATTAAAGAAATGACAATTTTGTATGAGGTAAAACTCTTTATAGTTTATAAATCTTTCCTTTTGGCTAAGTCTTAATAATAATATTGTAATTTATAGCTAAAGAGACATATGATCAAGAAACTGTTTTATTTTAGTTTTGTGATTATGATAAACATACCAAGGGCCTCAAAACAGTACTTGGTGGGCCGCATGTGACCCCTAGGCCATGAGTTTGAGACCACTGCTCTAGTGCCATTTAGTAAAAGAAACCCTTAGATTGTGAGCCCACTAGGGACATAAAAAGTAACTGTAAATAATGTGTACAGTGCTTGTACATCCAGTAACACTATGAAAAAGATTAGTAGTAGTAACAAGCACTAATTGACATTAATTACTGGTTACACACGTTCTGCTCTGCACCCATATTCTATAATCTTCTATGCTTAATTCATCTTGTGACAACTTCACAGGGTACTTGGCCAAAGGAGATGCATAGGGAGATCATGGGCACTACCAGGATATAGGGGCAGACAGTGGTGTAGTAAGGGGGGAGGACCACCCCGAGTGCCATCTTGGTGGGAGAACTGGCACCTCTCTGCCCCCCATGCCATACTCACACACTCCCTTCCCTGCCCCCCATCTACCTCTTTAAAATCTTCACCTGCATGAGCAACTACTCTAGCCACAGAATCAATTTTCTCCTTTATAGCAGCACATATACGTTTCCCACGCTGAAAATAGTCCCACGTTGCTATAAAGGCCAAGATTGATTCTGTGGCTGGTGCGTGGATTACAATTTCACCTGTGGGAGTGTGTTTGGGACGATACATGGAAGACTGTTTGGACTATCGAGAGGTGGACCGGTGCAACAGCTGAAAGTGGCGTTAACCAGCTAAGTGACTTCAAAAATTTAATTTGTTTTGGTCTTATTTTTGAATTTTGGGTTTTGTTTTTGGGAATTGCTTTTTATTTTTTTTTACTTTTGAATGCTTTAAAGTTTGTATTGGACAGAAGTAATTTTAACTGAATTTGAACTATATGAACTTTGGCTGGGGTTTACAACTAAAACTTGGCAAACTCTGTAGGATTTTGTTAACTGTTGACTCCCTGGATTGAGAAGAACACAAGCTTCAGCATTATACATTCAATACTGCTTCATTTCTTATCATAGGCAAAAAACTCCACCACCACTGAAATGAATTTATCAAAGGGTGAAAAAACCCATCACTGTGCACAGGAAAAGATAAAACAAAACAGTTTACTTAGCTTTGGAAACATGGTCGAGAACACGCCATAGATGAAAACGTCTGGCAAGAGAAAATATTGGTGGCGCTCACTAGATGAACCTTTCACAAACTATGTCCTCTTTTAAATTCCAACAAGTCCTTGTTTTGCCTCACATGAGGCTGCATCAGGGAATATAATGCAGCTCAAATCTCTGTTCTCATTCCATGCACTTCGGCACTAGAATGGCCGTTGCTTAAGAAGCCAAAAAATTACACTTCTAGGAGCACTTGCGGGGTCAACAGGCACCAATATAGGAAGACCTGAACAGCTGATGGCCAAAACCCGCCTCCTACTGTCAATCAAAAAAATGTGACCCATTCAACCCTTTGATTAAGACCTTTGGGCCAGAAAGTGTTTAAATAAAAAATCCAGCGTTGCTCATGCTGGTATAAAAGTCGTTTCACATTGCCCCTGCGCTCAGTAGTGGGAACATGCTCCAGCACAAAACACTTAAATTCTTCAAAACTGTGCCGTTCTTTAACACAGTGTCGGGTCAAAATGTCAACTTCCTTATGATGTACCGTATTAGACCGGTACTCAAACAACCGTGTCTTAAAACTTCTGGCGGTGTGGCCAACGTACGAAAGCCCATAAGGGCATGTCATTCCATAGACCACTCCAATTGTCTCACATGTAGTCCAGGATCTTAACTTGACTGCTCTTCTCCCAGAAATCGATGCCGTAATGCCCTCTTGCATGACATCACAAGCAGCACACTTGCCACAACGGAAATGTCCCACCCTACCCACATCTTGAGTGGTCCATACATCAGCTCTGCATAACATGTCATTCAAATTTGTGTTGCGTGTGAAAGTTGTCTTACATTCTTGATCAGAAAAACAACTGGCCATTTGCATCATAGGCCAAAGGCATTTAATCTTCCTGCCCAGGCGCTGAGACACAGAAGAAAATTTCATAATACAAGGCACCACTTTCTCCTCTCGAGTCTGAGGGCGGTATTGCAACAACTGCTCTCTAGAACTAAACCTCGCCCTCTGCCAGGATTTTTTAATCACTTTTTGCGGATAGCCCCTCTCACTGTAACGTTGTTTCAATGGTTCTGCTTGATCCAAAAATTGCTCAGTCGTATTAAAAATCTGTCTATATCGAAAAAATTGGGACACAGGTAAGTTATTCTTAAGCCCTGCCGGATGCATGCTCGTATACTCCAAAAAAATGTTCCGGTCAGAGGGCTTTAAAAACACCGAAGTGTTAAAATGACCTTCCTCCAAAGTGATATTAACGTCTAAAAAAGACAAAGTTGATCTATATGCCTCCATTTCAAATTTAATCGACCCATGAAACGCATTCAAAAAAGTCAAAAACTTGTCCAGTTTAGCCTTGGTAGAGTCCCACAAGAAAAATATGTCATCAATGTAGCGTCGCCACATCCGTATATGAACAAAAAAATTGGAGGTATAAATCCAACGCTGTTCAAAACTGGCCATATACAGATTGGCTATAAAGGGGGCAAACGATGCACCCATAGCCACCCCCATCCGTTGTTGAAAATTTTTTTTATCAAAGATGAAATGATTCTGAGACATTGCCACGGCTGTGAGTTGTAACAACAAATCTGTGGGCACAAGATGGGGGCAGATTCTTTGATTTAAAACATCTTCCACCACTGACAACGCTTCTTCCTGCGGAATGCAAGTGTACAGTGAACGTACATCAAGGGAAACCACAAAGGTTACAGAGGATATGTTCTGTTGGTTCTCCAGACACTGCAAAAAATGTGTGGTGTCCTGAATGTAAGAGGGTATCTCCAAAACCATCGGAGCTAGGAACGTGTCAATGTATTTGCATACACGCTCCAACATAGACCCACGAGCTGATACTATAGGCGGGGGATGTAACAGATCCTTATGTATTTTTGGCAAAAAATACAAAACTGGTATCTTAAACATACGATGGGTTAAAAACTGATATTCAGATTTGGTCAAAAAACCAGACTTCCTACCCTCATTCAAAATGTCCAACAGCATGCGAAGAGATGATGTAGAGATTTTGCACTAAGATTACTGATTCCAAGTGTTCATGGGAATGGACTGTTAACAAGTTTGATGTTGTGTGGAGTTTTTTTTCTGACCAGTGATTAGTATGTGCCCTCTCAACTAAATTGGCTGTTGCTTTTCTGAGTGGTGTGCTGTGTGCACTGAGGTCTTTTTCTCCACATTATTGACATTGTATGAGCTCCACAATATTGAAATTGTATGAGCGTCGGGAGCAGCGCAGAGCATGCAGCACTCCAGCCTGTGCTAAAAACTGCTATTGTGGTTTTGTATAAAAGGGGTTAGTGCAATATATTCTAACTCTCCCATCTTGTTTCTTAGGCTTTTGGCATTTGAATACAGATATTTAATTCCTATTTGCAACTTGCTCAGCAGTTGACATGGATAATTTGCAATCTTTAAAATCAGTCTGCTCTGTATTTAAGGACACCCGGTCTATTATGGTCTCTATTGCAACCTTGCTATCAGGATGCTCTACCTGCCTTATTATGGTGATATGTTTTAAGGATACCTCATTCCGAACCATGCTGTTTTAAGTGATATTTGCCTTCCCTCAGTTTCTAGTTTAAAAACTGTAAATACTCGTATCTCAGGTTGGATAGATCAAGATATTAATGATATGTTTATGTTATAGATAATGTCATTGTCTGTGTTATAATTATACACTTCTCCCTCCGAATTCACGAGGGTTAGGGGCAGAGCCAACCCGCGAATATGGAAATTTGCAGATAACTTTTAGGGCCAACTCTGACCAACCCCTGCTTCCCTCCTGCATCTTACCTGGTTGTCTAGCAATGACGTGGGGGCAGGAGTGATCTTCCTATGCTCCTGCCCCGTGCAGAGCCATCATCAAAAATGGCTGCCATATGTTCCCGTGGTCTCACAGCAGCCATTTTTGATGATGGCTCTGCACAGGGCAGGAGTGTGGGAAGATCGCTCCTGCCCCATGTCACCACTAGATCACCAGGTAAGGTCTGGGGAGGTCTGGGCAGCCTTTAAAATTTAGTAGGGAAAAATCACGAATAATCAAATTCACAGGTATTAAACCCATGAATTTGGAGGGAGAAGTGTAAATGTTTTTTTTGTCTCTGCCAAGAATTTTTGAGATTGTGCAGATAATAAATTCTGCCTAAAGTCGGCAGCGGAAAAATGTCCATTCTCGAAAAATATGTCCATTCTCGAAAAGTATGTTTCGTCCATGAAGTCTCGTGAAACAATCGATTATCCCCGCAGGACGACCAAGTCTAGGTTGTCCCACATCCCTCCCTAACCACTCCTCCAGATACGCCACTTTCAGCTCTGAGTGTACAGTGACATTCAGAGGCCTAAAAGGTTCCTGGATACGTCCAGAAATTTGGTTTGATTATTGGTACTTGGACGACCTGTCTTTTAGGTCCACCTAAGAAGCATCTCATTCTAGCTTAGGTGGAATCACAATATGAGATTCACTAAAGCAAATTGTATTTTCACTGTTATCCAATAACGCCTGATAATATTGCAACAAATAAGGAACCAATAAATCTTGAAATGCCAAATAAAATTCCACAGATAATCCATCAGGGCCTGGAGCCTTTCCATAAGGGAGCTCTTTGATGGTACCCTCTATCTCTCCTACAGTCAGACAACAGTTTAATAGTTCTTGTTGTTGCTGAAAAAACACGAGAAGTGGAAAACTATTCAAGAAATCATTCAAAAGTTCACGGCAGATCCAAGATGGCCGACGGTCCCGGACGCTGAGTAGCACGCCGGAGAAGACTGATTTGAAAATTTTTCTTTTGGAGTGTTTACTTACTTGAGATGCCGAAGAGGAGAGGCCGCAGCGCCGCTGGAGCCTCGCGGCGTTCAGCGGTCCCCTCTTTCGGCAATATTGAAGAGCTCCTGCGTCGGATGCAGGATATCCCGGCAGCGTCGGCATCCCCCCCGCTGGAGACGCCTCAGAGAGGCGGAAATGAGGTGATTTCCTTGGGGCTAGAAACTACGCTCAGCCCCGACGCTAGGGCACCTCCCCCACCTCCTCAGGTTACCAGCTCCCCACGAGTGGAGGAGCTCCCGGAAGGAGGCAAGCACCTACCCTCGGAGGCCATGAAGAACAGAGAGGGGAGCGTGGAAATGGACTCCCTGAGTTTTCAGGTGAGTCCAAGAAATACCGAGGATTTGGAAACATCAGGGAACATTTCAGCCCAGCAGAAGGATTGCCAGAATCAGCTGATAACCGGTGAGACTATTCAAATTTTCAATCCTTCATATGTTATTGAAAAACCCAGAGAAGTAACACTGGACTCAATCTGGGATTTAGTTGCTGACCTAGCCAAGTCTGTTAAACCCCAGCTTTTGCAGCTGGAAAATAAAATTACTCTTCAAGAAAATGATATAAAAAATATAAAAGTTGAAATTGAGGAATCTAAGAACTCAATTGTGAATATACAACAGGAGTTAAAAGCATCAAAACAGCTTAATGAAGTAATGGTAAAAGATAACACAAGTTTGCGCAGAAAATTGGAAACTTTGGAGAACTTTTCTCGCAATAATAATCTCCGTTTGATTAATTTTCCTAAGATAGCCTCTGTGACACCTAGAGATATGTTGAAACGTTATTTGGTAGAGATTTTGGGTATTCCAGAGGATACATTACCACCATTTACTCAAGTATATTACTTACCAATGAAAACTACTAAATTACCACTTAAACAACAGGAGGATAGTCAACCACTTGATGTTTCAGCAATCTTGGAACTTTCGGACAGAGAGCTTGCATCTCCGGCAACATTGCTTCTTACGGTGGCTCTTGCACCAGATAAAAACTGGTTGCTTAGATTGTACTTTAGAAATAAAATGAAAGAATTTCTTGGACATAAAATATTAATGTTCCCAGATTTGGCAAGGGAAACTCAGAGAAGAAGGCGAGAATTTCTTTTGATGAAGCCAGGTGTTATATCTCTTGGAGGGACTTTTTTCCTACGACACCCTTGTAAATGTGTAATACAGTACCACATGAAGAAATATGTATTCTTTGAGCCATTCCAGTTGACAGCTTTTCTGGCAGGAACTCGACTGGATGAAGGGAAATCAAGCGAGGTGTAATTGAATAAATGATATCCTTCCTCAGCTAAGAGACTTTGTTTTCCTAATATTTGAATTGATATTTGTTAGTATCTGTTAATATGTCCGCCTCATCCTTCTTGGATCTAATATAGAGGACTTGAGCTGAATTTAAGCTAAACATTTATTTTTATTTAGTTGATTATTATGTATTTTACCTATGAGTATTATTTCTTGCTTTTCTTCAACTTTCTGTACAAGTGGATACTTGATTTATAAAATGTAAAATTTGATAAATATTAAAAAAAAAAAAAAAAAAAGTTCACCAAAAAAATTAATTTCCGACCTTTAGATGCCACTATAAAATTCTTTAAATTTATCCACTATATCCACATCATTCAATAAAGAAACTCCTGAGTTGCTCATAATCAGTGACACTCTAGTCTGACATTGTTTCTCCTGCAAATAATGTGCCCAGAGGTGACCTGATTTATTATTTTCTGAGTAATATAGAGATTTATGCATAAACATAAGTTGGCCAGCCTTTTTGCTCAATATAGCATTATAAGCGTAGCTCAATTTCTGTAGTCTACTTCAATTTCTGTAGTCTGATTCCCAAAAATTGCTCTGAGATTTTCTTTTCCTAATTCTAAAATTTATATTTCCATATTCTCCAGTTGCATCTACTTTCCCAGCCCCATAGTTAATTACCATATCCCTAATTGTAGCTTTATAAGCCTCCCACCATATATGAGAATAAGCAGGCAATAAGTTTTGTTGAAAGTATTGAATGATGGCAGTTCTATCCACATCTTTGATATACCATATCTTGAAGCAATGAAGTATTTAATCACCACTGAGGCTGATGTTTGACAATAAAATCACCTTCTATCCTAATAAGTACAGCTGTATGTCCCTGTTAAAAAAAAAAAAAGGCAAAAGTACTTTTGAGATCAAAAAGTAGTCTAAGAACATAAGAAGTGCCTCTGCTGGGTCAGACCAGAGGTCTATCATGCCCAGCAGTCCGCTCATGCGGCAGCCCAACAGGTCCAGGACCTGTGTAGTAATCCTCTATCTATACCCCTCTATCCCCTTTTCCTTCAGAAAATTGTCCAATCCCTTCTTAAACCCCAATACCGTAATCTGTCCTATCACGCCCTCTGGAAGTGCATTCCAGGTATCCACCATCAATTGGGTGAAGAAAACTTCTTAGCATTGGTTTTGAATCTGTCCCCTTTCAACTTTTCTTGTAGTTTTTGAAAGTTTGAAGAATCTGACCCTCTCCACTTTCTCTATCCCCTTCATGATCTTGTAAGTCCCTATCATGTCCCCTCTAATTCTCCTCTTCTCCAGGGAAAAGAGCCCCAGTTTCTCCAATCTCTCAGCGTATGAAAGGTTTTCCATACCTTTCATCAAACGTGTCCTTGGAACCCTTTCGAGTATTGCCATTTCCTTCTTAAGGTACGGTGATCAATATTGAACACAGTACTCTAGATGTGGACGCACCATCGCCCGATACAACAGCAGAATAACTTATTTCATTCTGGTTGTAATACCCCTCTTGATTATACCTAGCATTCTATTTGTTCTCTTAGCGGCCGCTGCGCACTGTAACATCGGCTTCATTGTTTTGTCCACCATTACTCCCAAGTCCCTTTCTTGGGTACTCTCACTCTATAACATCCCTCCCATCGTTTAGCTGTACCTCGGATTTCTGCTTCCTATATGCAATATTTCTCTTTACATTTACATTTCTCTACATTGAACTTCATCTGCCATCTATTCGCCTACTCCCCTAGTTTGTTCAGTTCCCTTTGTAATTCTTCACAGTCCTCTTTAGTCCGAGCACCACTAAATAGTTTGGTGTGGTCTGCAAATTTTATTATTTCGCACTTCGTCCCTGTTTCTAGATCATTTATAAATATATTGAATAGCAGCGGTCCGAGCACCGACCCCTGCGGAACACCACTCGTGACCCTCCTCCAGTCTGAGTAGTGGCCCTTCACTCCTACTCTCTGCTTCCTACCTGCCAACCAATTCCTGATCCATCTATATACGTCTCCTTCCACGCCATGGTTCTTCAGTTTCCGAAGTAGGCGTTCATGGGGTACCTTGTCAAAGGCTTTTTGGAAATCTAAATATATGATATCTATGGGGCCCCTTTGTCCATCCTTTTGTTAATTCCTTCGAAGAAGTGCAATAAGTTCGTTAGGCACGATCTCCCCTTGCAGAAGCCATGCTGGCTTGTTATCAATAGTTTATTTCTTTCAAAATGCTCATCGGTGCTATAAGGGAATAGGACATACGAACCGGTGAGAAAAAAACAATACTGATTCAAATATGGCTGCTGCACCCGCTATGGATCAAGTAAGCCCAAATGATTTTCAACAGAAGCAATAGCCTTGCTGGACCTATGACTCATTGACTGCTTATCCAAGGAAGCATCCCAAATTTGATTAAAATCCCTACCCAGAATTATGTAAGCCTCACTTAGTCCTCCTCCAAGGTAATTTGCCAGTTTGTGAAAAAATTCTGGACTGTCTGAATTAGGTGCATATACAGTGACAAATACAAAGGTAACACTTCCTAATCTGAAGTGCAAAAATGCCCATCTCCTTTCCTGGTCAGATGCACGAGCAAGTGTCTCATAATGTAGATTTTTCCATGCAAAAAGTAATACCCCGTTTCTTTTCCCCAATGCAGGTTAAAAGGCCACAGTCTCATGGAAGGAGTCTCCAAAACAAAGAAAAACCTGATGAGATAAATGGGTCACCTGGAGGAATGCAAAATCAGCATGCAAGTGTTGAATATATAATAGCATCTTCTGTTTATTAAGAGGATTATTCAACCCCTTAACACTCAAACTAACCAGCCTCATATTTTAATGTATGTTTCAGATCCTAGTTAGATAAATAAATATATAATTTGGGAGCTGCTGACAATAGCAAAAAATGGAAAGAAATTAAACCTAATACCCAGCCCTGTCCCAACTCAAACATTCCCCAATCTCCTCAGCCAGAACACCTCCCAACCATGCACCCAGCAAGGCTATTGCTTCTGGACCATGATTCTTAAACTTGATTCCTTCTTCAGTCTCATCTTGGTGGCATCAGTTTTACTCCCATTGGTTTGGATAATCAAATACCTTTTTTAATACCCAATGCATTATATTGTAACATTGCTTTATTTTAAGGGGTGATGACTCCAAGTTTGTTATTTAAAACTTCCTTTGATTTAATCTCTCATTCTTGGAAGAGCTGTGACTGCTCTGTTGATATCTTTCTATAGGTCTTATTCAATAAAGATGTTTTCATATAAATATATAATTGGATTATTCTCTTTTCCTTTATCATCATCTTCTTCTCAGGCTAAGTTACTCTATTTTCCAACATTTTCTGGGGTTAGGTACAAGCACACTCTGCAATTAGCTTTTTACTATCAAGAAGTCCATGTTTGATCTTTACCAATTGATCTGAGGACTGAATCTACTATTTATCTTTCCAGAAAAGATTGAAGACCTATAGGTCCTCTTTGTTTCAGGCATCATATTTATAATTTAGATCAGAATTAGTCTTAGACTGAACTGTTTTTGTTAATCAACTCTGAACCTAATGTAGTTATTGGGCTTTGGTGGACTATATTACACCATATTGTATCGTATCGTATCATATAGTGCCAAAGGGGAAAGCATATTTCTGGATAAAGCCCCATAAGTGACAAGTATTAAAATGCACTAAATTCTCACTGCTCCTATGTGCAGCATTTCAAAGCATAGTTTCCTTTTTGGATACACTTTGGAAATTTCTGCTGTGATAAAATACCTTGAGTGCCATATGCATCCTCAGTCCAAGTATACCCTGCATCTGGTGCAGTATTACTGCTGTCTGCAAATCAGAAGGAAAATTAGATTATTCTCTTATGGTTCCTCGCTCTGTGTAAGTAAATTTATCTTTAACGTACAGAACAGGAAGATTCATTTTGGCAATACTAAACCTGGTTGCTTTCTCTGAAGTGTCGGCAACTCTGCTCTTTTGTTTGCACTCTGCCAGTCACGTCTTGTATACGCTATTAATAAATGATAAAGGGTAGAATATTCATTAGATGTAAAGTATGTTTGCAATTAAGCTTTCTAAACATTTCTTGTAGTACTGCAAAGGGAAGATTAGGTTCTTTCCTCGATAATCTTTCCAGTATAAAGGAACATGGGTTATTCGCTTCTATCTACGAGTTTTGCAAAATGAATCATCTACAGTTCAATTTTTCAGCTCCTCCTCCATGTGTTAGTGGGCAGTCCCCATCTCCTCAGTTCGTACCAAAGCAGTTGATCACCCCCTAAAAGAGGAGAAATAACAAGAAGGGCATGGGGAACTCCTTGACCAAGTCAAGTCTTTTCTGCTCTTCAACAAAGACAATTAATTAAATCCCATGAAACTAAATACAATCAAGGTGGACCCAAACAAGTCACTTACATGAGTGTAACTAGCTCTTACATTTATACAGCTCTTACAGGCTTTCCCACGGACTTTGCCTTAGCAAGTTATCACATCACTTGCTGGACAGTTGAAAAACAGTCATCTACATACTCTCTTGGCTGCTCCAAGGCAAGCATTTAGAGATACACATACATGTCTGAGACAGAAAGTAGACTAAATTGATATCTGATAGGGTGGGCATCAAGACTCATGTTCCTTTATACTGGAAAGAAGATTATCAAGGCAAGAACCTAATCTTCTCTTACACTACAAAAGGAACACGAGTCTTGACCAATGGGATGTACCAATGCTGTCCTCAGAGTCTAGGGTGGGGCAGATGAGTCTTGAGGTGATAGGCCGCTGTCCAGGCCTACCTCGGTAATGAGACCTCGAACACTATATACTGGTTTCAATAAGTATATATTTATTTATCCAATCAATAACAGCTTACAGGAATAAACCATTTTGTATATAGTGTAACAGAAGGTGATACAGAAGGTGACCTCTAGGCCTAGAGGTCCTCTGAAGTCTGTTCTGACCTTTCCTTCCTAAAGGCCTGGTTTTTATACATTTCTTAGTGGCCAACACCACGTTGGTTTACATCACATGATACATCCTTATTGGTTATTTACTTATGCATTACTGCCTAACTACATTCATTTATTGGCTATTCTTATCTACGTCATGTTATATGTTTTACTCTGTTTTCCGTAAAACCTACCTTTTCCCCGAAATGCCTGTTTCCCCACCATATTAGTATTTCCGAGCACAAGCCCCCCTCCCAACTCTAAACATCTCCGATACTTTCTATTAGATGATATTTCTTGTGAATTCTCTCTTCTGAGAATTCTGTCTTCTGACCACGGTCTGTTTATCTCTTCATGGTATCTGGCTGGGTGGGCCTTGGTGTAAAACCACAGCTAGCCCACAGCCTCAGGACCTGTTGCTTTTTCTCTAGCTTTATTCCTACAGTAGCTAATTGAACTCATAAAACAGTGTATTTCTCCATCTTTGCATGCTCTTCAGTTAATGGTGAAATATCTTTCCATAGTTAATCTACTGTTTCTATCATCTGCAGAGATAGATAAGGTAGATGTCAGTTGCAGGGGGTGAGAGCAGATTTTTCTGTAAAGAGAAAAGTGATCTTTGTTTTCCTTTTATCCCTCTTCACCTGTCTAATGCCAGGACTTTCCGGGATATATCCCACTTCACCTGTCTTGCTAATGTCAGGACTTATAGGGACCAGAGCCTCCATGCTTTATTCTCTCTCATCCCCTCTTCAAAGCCCCTCCAGGTGGCTTTGACCCTTGCTCATTCGGTGAGGAGTTGTTTGTATCAGAAACTGTCCCCTATGGGCCGGGGCTATGTGCTAGGAATTACCCATGGAAAAGGAAAGAGACAAGTACCCACCCTTGCTATGCTATCGAGGACAGAGCAGTATAACATGTCGCAGTGTACTTATTGCTTATAATACTAGGCTAAGCAGTCAATGATTCAGATTTTTGTGTAAAGCAGAAATCATGGGCATTTAAGCTTCAAATAAATGACTTATACCTGCCGGGCTGTGATAGAAACATCAGCATAAATTACTGATGTTGTGGGGATAGGTGGTGACTCGTGGGAGGGGAAATCAGCTGCTGGTGTTTCATAGGGAGGTACATTAAAAATCAGCCAAGTCAAGATTATCAAAAATGTTGTGTATGGGTCTGTGTTGGGGTCTCTATTTCAACATTTGGGATAGTTCGGGCAACCAGGTATCTGCAGGGGTTCATAATTAACCTGATACATTTTAATATATTCTCTCTTTATGGCTTCATCCTGTTATGAGCATACTACATCCAAAAGAGATGGTGGGATAAATTAACAAGTTAGATTATTTCCATGCTCTTCCAAAACAGCTGGGATTGGTGCTGACTCGGCTGGGTCCAGACGCCAGGGGTGAAAGTCCAGGTAACCACATCAAATCTTACGTCATCATCCTTCAGCTGGGCTCATCACTTCTTCTTCACTGCAGTTCTCCTCAGCTTAGCAGCAAGAAAGGGAATGGAAAGAATCCAACTGTAGGGGAAAATAACTAGGGAGCTATTGTGGGAGTCAAAACAGGATGAAAATGCATAAAGTCACAATCAAGAAAAACACATGAACTTGCAATAGGGCTGTTAGAAATAATTATCAACACATGAAAATATATATATGTACTAATACTGCATGAGTCCATAAAAGAGTTAAAGTGCAAATTAATAAGTCCATAATTAAAGCTGTAGAAGTTCAAAGTCATAAAGGTCATCCCGTCTTTGGTAGCAACAGTCAGGAAGTCTTCGCTGGTAAGTCTAGGCATTTATCCAGTTTCTTCTCCGGTAGCAAGATCCTTCCGTTGGGGCTCATCCGTCATCGGGGTTTCATACGGCCGAACATCTTTCTTCCAGCGATGATATTTCAAATACATATAATTGTTTAATGAAAGCTTATGGTAACATTGAAACGCAGTTAAAATATATACTTCCTCTTTCAGTCTCATTCACTCTCATCCCCCTCTCACCCCCCAATTTTTTTTTTTTTTTTTTTTTTGGTTCGTGACCACAAAAGAACAGGAAACAAAAACTCACGAGAGCAATGCTTTCGCTGTCTCACAAAGCGCCATATGTTACACAGGTCAGTACACAAGCGACAGCTAGCATAAACGGAAGAATAAAGGAAGCCTGTAGACAGCATGACAAGCTGAAAATATTACAGTAAAACACAGACTCAGAGCTGTGCCAAGGCTAGAAGACCCCTCTTGTTGGTAGCAAAGAAATAAACCCATAAAAACAGAACTAATAAGCCAAAACCCATACAAAATAGTGGCCAGCCAGAGAAGTATAAGACAAGGGGATTCCTAAGGTCATATAGAGCAGGGGGAGAAATCAGACATAGTGGGCTCTGAGACAAAAACACTACTTAAGCACAGGTTCCTGGAAAGTGGGGGAAGGTGGGGAACGGGGTGCATTGCTGTTGAATAGTTTCACAGATATCATCTAATGCCTGAGAGATAGTGGCCCACGGGACAGGGGAGTAACGACCAGTATGTGTTGTAAGAGTGCGATCTGCCTGTCATTGCACTTGGTGTGCAAAGGGAGGTAGAGAGACAGGGTAAGGGTTAGGAGTATACGCTGGGGAGAGAAAAGGGGCAGTTGCCAGTGGCAGAGAGTGATACAAACGGGAGGATTGAGACGCTAGCAGGAGAAGAAGGGGGTGGGAGACTGCAGGAGCAGGCAACATGGAAGAAATAAACAATATATCCAACTACAAAGTGTACAAACTAATGAGTCTAAAAATAAAACTAATAAGAATACTTACAAAATGATGCAATGTGATCACAGAAGAGCAGGTACCTGTGTAGCAACAACTCAGGCGTGGCCAGAGACCACAGAAACAGCATAACCACCAGTCAAAGCTGGTTCAACAGTCACACCATAACAGTGATAGTTTGATATAGCAGAGGAAATGTCAGGCTTGGCTCAAGACCACAAGAAATAAAGAAAATAATTTAACCAGCAAACGAATCAGTGTCTGTACCAAAAAAGAAAATTAAGGAGTGTAAAAAGAAGGCATATAAAACGGAAGTGTTAGTAGGTGACAACACATATATACATCAACTACGCCCTGAACTAGAGGCTGACTACACAACCCGCCAACCATTCTGACTCCTATCCTATTCTGACTCCTATCCTAACCTATGGACTGACTACCACCCACCAGTCATAAACATATATACACATATCCTAATTCTTAAACAATTCCTAAACTATGGACTGACTACCACCCACCAGTCAAAAGCATATATACACATATCCTAATTCTTAAACAATTCCTAAACTATGGACTGACTACCACCCACCAGTCATAAACATATATACACATATCCTAATTCTTAAACAATTCCTAAACTATGGACTGACTACCACCCACCAGTCAAAAGCATATATACATATATGTGTATATTCGGACTCATAAACTATCAATTATAAACCATAAATTTTGGACCATAGACTGACTATCCAACCTGCCAGTCTATACAGGACCCGTAGGACAGCTAGGGATGGTAGCCCGGTCCCAGGCGAATAGACATGAAATCCTGCACCAGGGTCCGGGATAGTCCAAAGCTGACGCCACAGGGCCTGTGCAACGACAAACAAACAGGATTAGTAAGAAAAGAGAAAGCAATGTTTAAGGCAGACCACATTCCATTGCTGGCTTTAAACTAGAAAAAGAAAGAAAAAACCGCATAAAAGGGGAAGTAAAATAACACAGCAAATCTGCAAGAAAATAAGGAAGTTTAGGTAGAGACACTGCATAAGTACAAGCAGGCAACCCAGAAACACACTTTTGGCAATCTGACAAGCAGAGTATAGGCCTTCAATCCAGTGAGGTCTCTAAAAGGGGCATGTTCCCTTTATTTCAACGTCGGGGTCCACCACTGAGGTGATAGGCCGCTGTCCAGGCCTACCTCGGTAATGAGACCTCGAACACTATATACTGGTTTCAATAAGTATATATTTATTTATCCAATCAATAACAGCTTACAGGAATAAACCATTTTGTATATAGTGTAACAGAAGGTGATACAGAAGGTGACCTCTAGGCCTAGAGGTCCTCTGAAGTCTGTTCTGACCTTTCCTTCCTAAAGGCCTGGTTTTTATACATTTCTTAGTGGCCAACACCACGTTGGTTTACATCACATGATACATCCTTATTGGTTATTTACTTATGCATTACTGCCTAACTACATTCATTTATTGGCTATTCTTATCTACGTCATGTTATATGTTTTACTCTGTTTTCCGTAAAACCTACCTTTTCCCCGAAATGCCTGTTTCCCCACCATATTAGTATTTCCGAGCACAAGCCCCCCTCCCAACTCTAAACATCTCCGATACTTTCTATTAGATGATATTTCTTGTGAATTCTCTCTTCTGAGAATTCTGTCTTCTGACCACGGTCTGTTTATCTCTTCATGGTATCTGGCTGGGTGGGCCTTGTTGTAAAACCACAGCTAGCCCACAGCCTCAGGACCTGTTGCTTTTTCTCTAGCTTTATTCCTACAGTAGCTAATTGAACTCATAAAACAGTGTATTTCTCCATCTTTGCATGCTCTTCAGTTAATGGTGAAATATCTTTCCATAGTTAATCTACTGTTTCTATCATCTGCAGAGATAGATAAGGTAGATGTCAGTTGCAGGGGGTGAGAGCAGATTTTTCTGTAAAGAGAAAAGTGATCTTTGTTTTCCTTTTATCCCTCTTCACCTGTCTAATGCCAGGACTTTCCGGGATATATCCCACTTCACCTGTCTTGCTAATGTCAGGACTTATAGGGACCAGAGCCTCCATGCTTTATTCTCTCTCAGTCTGCTGCTAGCAACGAGGACCCAAAAGCAGTGTTCATTTGTGCCTTCATGTCTATTCTATAAGCTTTGTGAAAGTATGGAAAGTGGACTATGTAGCTGCCCTACAAATCTTGGGTGGAACTGCCCAGGATTCTGCCCTGAAGAAAAGCCACACTTCTGGTGGAATGTGTCTTCAAAGAGATTGGCAGCTGTTTACCACAGCCAATGTAGTCAGTTTAAATAGTTATGCAGATCCATCTAGAAACTGAAGCCTTAGAGGCCGACTTCCCTGGTCCGCCAGGACTGGTGATCCCAAAAAGATGATCTGATAGACAAAAATCATTCGTCACCTTGAGATAACGGAGAAGAACTCTCCTCATGTCCAGAACTTTGTCCTTTTTCTTTAACTCTGTTACATGGAACAGAGGCAGTTGGACTTCCTGATTGACATGGAATGCTGGCACCAACTTTGGCAGAAAGGGAGGCACAGTGCGTAGAGACACAGTTGCCTCTGTAAATCTGAAGAACAGCTGTCTGGGATGTTCCCATGTCAGAGCCCTGATTAACCAAACATCCAAGTATGGGTGTATATGAATCCTGGTACAGGTACACTGTTGCTACCACCATCACCTTGGTAAAGATGTAAGGTGCTGTTGTCAACTCAAACAGAAGTGCCAAGAATTGAAAATGCTTGAGTCCCTGAACCTCTGTCTAGAAATACAAAATGATCTCTCAGCAGAAGAGCCTGTCGATGGCTGTAAAGACTGTAGCCATGAAAGGAACTACAATTTAACCCCCCTGGGGCACATGGTCAACTGTCTGACAATGACTTAGGATGATGAACTGCCACACTGGCCATAAGGGCATCCGACTATTGCCAATGAGTATTTGTCCATTGAAAAGAAGACTGCTCAAAGTAGCTTTAGAGGCAGAATCTCCTGCCCATTGTCTAATCCAGAGCTTTCTGAGGGTGGAGATAGAATAATCAGGCACTTTGCTCAGGACCATGAACATATAATATAGAGCATCTACTACTTAATCAATACCTGAAAATACTACCAGGGGTATGCACTTTCCTCTAAAGCCGGAGCCTGGCTCAGCATCTTATGGCTAGTTCGCACCACAAAGGAAGCCTCCACTGTCGCTTTCAGACCCAAAGCTAAAGCCTCAAGCTGTTGTTTCAGGATTAATCCACCCTGCAATCCTATGCATCCTTTAGAATTACTCTACCTTCACTAGGAAGTGACATATACTTCGTGACTTGTGCTACCAGCGAATCCACCCTAGGTGGCACAAGTAATTGCTGGAACTCAGAAGCCTTCGGGCACATTTTTGTCATGGCTCTGACGAACCTCAAGTAGCATTCTGTTGGCTTCCACTGCTCTGTCAGCATCATGGTGATCTCTAGATGCAAAGAAAAAATGTGGACTGAGTCTTAGAACTTCTCATAAGAGAGATTTGATTCATGGAAGCCTAAAGTGATTCCAAACTTAACTTCCTCAGAGATATTGTAAGCCGGCTGGTTTAAAAAGTCTTCAGACCATTGGTTCCTCTGTCTGGTCCAAGGCTGCAACAGATTGTGACAGGGAAGCGCCTGTCAGCAGTTTAAACCCAGTTTTAAACCCTGCCTTGCAAAGGGCTGCCCCTATTCCTAAGCCCAGGAAGCTGCCCAGTAACCCTGTTCCTATCACCAAGAGCCAACAGGCAGGGCAAGGCAAAGAGAGAAGGGCAGAAACCACAACATCTGGCTTAGGGCACTATACTCCCTTTTATAACTCCTTGGGCAGTTCTCCAACAAAACCTCTAGTAAAGAAAACCAACACAGGCATGGTTAATGAGAGGGGTGGGGCTGACAGGCAGGACGAACCCAGAGGGAGAGTGGGAACAAGCCTGCAGCATAAAATCAGCACAGCTGGGAACACTGGAGAGAAGGCAGGAGAGAATACAGGAGAGAATTCAGGAAGGAATGCAGGAGGGAATTCAGGAACTACTAGAACAAGATGTGCCGTGCTGAGCAGGAAGGAGCCTGCTAGGAGTTCTCTGTCTCAGACCAGAGCTAAAGCACAGGCTGTCTTACAACCCTCCCGAGCTAACAGACTTCTGGCTCCTAAGCAGAAGTTCAAGGGAGGAGAAAGGCTTCCACAGCCGTTAGCTGCCCCTGAAGGGAGTTCTTACCCGGTCTCAGAAAGCGAGGAGTCCCTAATGGAATTAGAGGGAGAGCTATCTGGAAGCAGTGAAATGGAGTGCAATCTAGCAGCCTGGGATCTCCTGTAGAATCACAGTCAATAAGGTATGAATGGGGGAGGGGAATGAAAGTGAATGTATTTTGTATAGCGTTCTTTCTCCCTTAGGCAGAACTGTAAGCCTGTGTGAAGGAATCAATTAGAGCCTGAGAGAGAGGCCTTGTAGATAAAGGGAAGGAGGTGAGAACCATAATTAACTTTCCCGAGAAGCTTGAACGGAACTCAGAGACCTGACTTCACGTAACCCTGAAGCAGGGAACTTTTGGGAGGGGACTTACACCAATCATAAAAGGTTGGGTTATATAAAGTTCCCTAGCCCCTACCCAGGAGCATAAGGGTAGTGGGGGCATTGGACTTCAGGTGGGTCAGGTAGAAAAGCTTCCTGAAGTATCTGCAGACAAAAGCAGTACAACTAAAGAGAAAACGTTTTGGTTTATTTTTGGCTTTTTGCCTGAGCAGCAGGCTGGACTATATTATAAGGAAGAAGCCTTGTGAATGTATGATTTGTGTTAAGTCCACTCAACCAGAGGGACTACTGGAACCCCAGTGCTTTGAACTAGGGGTAATAAAGATAAAAGCTGAACTTTACCCAGAAAGCAGACTACTAATTATTCTACTGATTATCAAGTGGGAGTCCTCCTGGGAGCGCTCCGTCCTACGCCTGGGGCGGGAGCCGGGTTGCCAGCGCTAGGCTTATTCCTGGCCCCGCCACAAGATTCTTGGCTGGTAGCACCCACTTGAACCTCAGAATCCTCTAAATTTGAAGATTTATTTTGCGGGAGCA
Source organism: Geotrypetes seraphini (assembly GCF_902459505.1). Classification (NCBI taxonomy): domain Eukaryota; kingdom Metazoa; phylum Chordata; class Amphibia; order Gymnophiona; family Dermophiidae; genus Geotrypetes; species Geotrypetes seraphini. The sequence goes on from NC_047086.1 coordinate 292,479,341, forward strand.
AAGGAATCTAACCTGACCCCTAGTCATCCCAGTCCTTTTTCAATGGATCTCTGGATCCTGCGGAATACCTTGCCATGATAGACTAGTGCTTCATAAGGAAAAACCCACCTGGACAGTCGCTGTCATAATTCTAGGCTGTGCAGATGACCCTGAATATTTCATATAAGCTTCTAGCATTACACAAAATCAGAGTCAAATCCCTGAACTGGATCTCCTAAGGACCTCCACAGGGACACTCCTTGTCTCCTCTTGGATTAGAAGGCATCTGTGCATTTGTGTTTAGCTGATAACACTAATTCACAATTTTAGAGCTCTAGGAGGGATTTTAACCCAACATTCTAGCTTCCTGCAACTCCAAGTCCAGTGCTCCCACCCCTTCATATGCCACATGGCATGTGGCACATGGATGCTCCTCAGCTGGCCATCCAGCACAAAACTGGCATGTTACAGGAGTAGAAAGGCCTGCGGAGTCCATAAAAATCAATAATTACTTAAATCAAGGTGTTTTGAAGCAAATAGAGGCTTTTAAATTAAAATTGGGAAATCCAAGATGGCCACTGTGGCAGCATTTGGCACCAAAAATGACCCGGGAGAGTTGAATTAAAGTTAATAAAAATTCAGAAAAGCGTTTTTTGGAGGTAAGGAACCCTACAGGAAGCCCCAGAGACCTTAAAACAACTGTTTTTGAACTACTCTGAAGTCTCCATAGACAGTAATGGACTGTATTCACAGATTTACCTGGTGCCGTTCCTGCATCAGCTCACACTGCAGCAGGACAAAGGAGAAGATTTCAAGTTTCAAGTTTATTAGGTTTTTGAATACCGCCTATCAAGGTTATCTAAGCAGTTTAACAATCAGGTACTCAAGCATTTTCCCTATCTGTCCCGGTGGGCTCACAATCTATCTAACATACCTGGGGCTATGGAAGACTAAGTGACTTGCCCAGGGTCACAAGGAGCAGCGCGGGGTTTGAACCCACAACCCCAGAGTGCTGAGGCTGTAGATCCAACCATTGCGCCACACTTTCTACTTCTGGGGCACCATGAAACACTGCACTTTGGATTAAAACCCCAAAATAATAAATCAGTGGCAGAGCAGAAGAAAAGACACCTCAACTCACTTGCAGAAGAAAATACTGAGGAGATGAGGGACTGCCCATTGACACAAGGAGGTGGAGAAGAAAAGTTGTAGATGATTCCTTCTGTAAAACTTGCAGGTAGAGATGAATAACCCAGTGGTCAAGATTCATGTTCCTTTTGCACTGGAAATTCTTGTTATCATAGTACCATAGGGATGCTACAGTAATATCAAACAAACATTACTGGCAAATATGTGGTATGATTCAATATTCACACAAGATCTATATTATTACCCAGGGTGTCAGGCCATCTTGCCTGTTTTTCAGAAGAGCAATACGACATGGTGCTTCAAAAATGTTAAACATCTGGATCAAATAGTTTCTACAATGGCGGTTCCCAAAACCTGTCCTGGGAGATCCTCAGCCAGTTAGGTTTTTATTTATTTCTGATTTGCTATACCACCGTTAACTGACAGCAGAACAAGGTGGTGTATAGTCAAACAAGAAAATTCAAATGGATATTGACAATGAATGTGCATGCAAAGCTATCTCATGAAGATTAGTATCTGATATCCTGAAAACCTGATTAGGCGAGGATTTCCCATGACACTGTTGTAGGGCATCACCATAGATTAGATTAGTATAAGAGAACAGCTCTATTTTCAGCATGATGCATTTCTATGGACTTTCTCATGTGGCTTTATGATGTAGGGATATTCATTATCTTCCTTGTTGTTCAGTAAAAATCTATTTGTATTTAAAAAGGAATGGTGCTACCCTCCATAAATAATACACTAGCACTATCAGTCCACTAGTCACAACAGGATACTTAAGAAAAGCCATGCTGAGCCAGACCAAGTTTCCGTCTCTGACAGTGACCAATCTGGGTCACAAGTACTCAACAAATCCTAAAATGCTTGTATTTCTCATAGCAATAGATACTTACTTGGATTTAATTGTGCTTGTCCCTTTTTTGAGGCAGTTTGCTGAAGACGAGTATAGCCTGTGTTTGAGAACAATAATGTAATCTATGATTGGTTGAGAACAATAATGTAATCTATGATTGGTTGAGAAGAATGTACCAATTTTTCACATCCTTAATCTTTACTATCATGCCATTCTATTCTGCCCTGATACTGCAACTTTCCTAAGGTGTTTTGAGAAGAGACTATATGACTACATACGTATATCCAGAAGGATATTGGCAATTTATTCATTTCTTAATTTCAAATACCTATGAAAATCTATGCCCAGTTCCTGGGAGTTGTAGATAACAAACTCAACTTCCAATCACACATCTCAAATGTGATAAAACATTTTTTATGCATTAAGATTGATACAATTTAATTTTGGATTAGCAATTATTATCTTACTGCGTGCACTTATGATTAGCCCAGGAATGCCCAGGCTAATTTCTTGTTGTAAACCACCTAGAACTGAAAGGTATTGGCGGGAAAGAAGACATCAATGTAATGTAATGTAATTAGCAGACTTGAATACTACAAATCTCTCTTACAAGACGTTAAATGTCTACAATCAATTGAATCAGGGCCTGACTGTAAAATTGATACAACCATGCCTCTTCCTTTCTCATTAATGAGCATTAGTTATAGCCCATAGGACATTTTACTCCGGCTTACCAACTTAACTTAAAAAGATGTGCTCAGTAGAGAATGACCGGTGACAGAATTCATCACTGTTCCCATCCCCGCGGATAACTGCGGGAAACCATCCGGTGTCATTTTTTACTGTCTATCTCAACCTTAGCCCTTCTACACCAGCATTCTTCAATGCAAGGCTTGAGGGTCAGTGGCAGGGACCATTCATACTCTGATTCTTCCCTCTCGCCTTAAAGAATAACATGGAGATGGTTTCCTGCAGTTATCTGCGGGGACAGGAACAGTGATGAATTCTGTCACCGTGTCATTCTCTAGTGCTCAGTCATTGCACATCGTCTCATTCACTGTTATCTTTATAACACAACTTACTTGTGATATTCTCGCATACAAAAAACATGCTTAGAGACACCTAGACATACTTTATGCAGTAATAACTCCCAAGTTTTGGAATGAGCTACTCTTTGATTTGATTTCAGTCCTCTTGTAAGAAGTTCAAAGGTTGAAAACCATTATTTCAATCAGGCCTTTGAGCTGTGACTTTTGCTTATCTCCCCCTGTAAATTTGATGTGACGACCTTGATAAGTGGTGTTAGGGACTGTGATTGGATATGCAAACTGATCACAGCTGGGAAAGGGAGAAAAGTTCAGGCATCTGGTAATTTTTAGAAATGCTGGGTTTAACTAAACCGCAGAAGAGCTACTTACCATGGGCCAGGGAGATAAATGCTTTGACGCTCACAGGAATTGAATGAGCGTCGGAGCATTTACTTCGCCGGTTTATAGTAGGAAGCTCTTCTGTAGTTTAGTAAAAGGAGTCCAAAATGAACAGGTGTGGTAACCATGTTAGTCCACTTTTTTTTTAAGATAATAAATAGAAATAAAACAAAACAAGACTGGAGAAAGAGGCTGGCTTATACTTTGTGGAAGCAGCCTGGCTCTCAGGGAAAGCAAAGCCCTCTGGGAATTTAAGTCCACAGAGCACACATTACTTATACATTTATTACAAACACTTAACTAGTTCTTATACAAGAAACTGAGCAAATGCCCACATAACATGGGGGCAGAACACACACCCTAGTCTGGTAGTGTGGCTCTAGTACCCCTCCACTGTCCAGGTACTCTTCCCATCTGGCACTTCCCAAGATCTCACCCCCCACCACCACACACACACACACACACACACACACACACACACACTTAATCTGATTCCTCCATTTCAGCTACAAGCACAATTTCCCCTCCAAATAAACAAATACAGCACTCACTCAGCTAAAACATCCCTAAAATCTTCAACAATCCCAGATCCTTCTATGAATCCACAACCTAATCCCAGTTCTTACTCAAGGGTCAGCTTAGTAGTCAAGTTAATGGGGCAGGAATGATCAGCCTCCACTCCTACCCCATAGCTGCTTTGAGTTCAAAATGGTGGTTATGACCCCTAATGGTAGTCTCCTGGTACTACTGCTATCGATCAATCTACCATATAAGGAAGAAGCCCTTGTTTGACAGAATGACTCCCTAGCAGCTTTTATTTAAGCCATCACACCTGTGAAAAGATTTTAGCCTCATCTAGCTGCCTCTGAATCTAGGACTAGATTGATTTGCAGAAATATTCCCTGTAACAAATGTTTATTTAAAAAAGTTAATTACCTTCCATGCCATAATTGGTAGGCTTTTTGAAATATAAAATATTGGTCAAATTAGATAGTTACAACTTCTGTTCTGTAGAACATGATTAACTTACCATGACTAGTGGATGGACCTGTGGGTTTCCTTACAGAGGCTGCAGAATCCTGTCGTGGAGAACCTGTATGGTTTTAGAAGTAGAGATAGTTTAAGCACTTATAGGCCACTACAGTGAGGTTACCAGGATATCAAAAATGAATAAGAAAATGCATGAAGAAGAATGGCATGCCATGTACATGTCTTAGAGAATGCAGACATTTTGAAGTGAGAACAGGGTGCATTTTATTATTGAAGAAGTTCTCCTGCTGAGCTGCTTTGAACATTGATCAGCATTTCAAATTGAGGCATCTGAGTGCCTGCAGTTATTCCAATAAGTTCCTGGCTTCAACTTAACAGTAATATTTAAATATAATTTCATTTATAGGAGGACGTGGGAGCGTGATGATGGTCCACATGAAAACTATCTAGCGGCTCGTTTGCAGGAGTTCTGGGTACTGAACATTTCTCATTCGCAAAGTGATTGCTTGTGTTATTTTGATTTATGATTGTTGGAAAATCTAGTGGGAATACATCTTGCATCTAAAAATTAGTCACCAACAACAAGAGACATAGAAACATGATGGCAGATAAAGGCCAAATGGCCCATCAAGTCTGCCCGTCCGCAGTAACCATTATCTCTTCCTCTCTCCAAGAAATCCCACGTGCCTATCCCAGGCCTTCTTGAATTCAGACACAGTCTCTGTCTCCACCACCTCTTCCAGGAGACTGTTCCATGCATCTACTACCCTTTCTGTAAAAAAGTATTCCCTTAGATTACTCCAGAGCCTATCACCTCTTAACTTCATCCTATGCCCTCTCGTTCTAGAGCTTCCTTTCAAATGAAAGAGACTCGACTTGTGTGCATTTATGCCACATAGGTATTTAAATGTCTCTATTATATCTCCCTTCTCTCCAGCAGTGCTTTTATCTTTTTCTTTTGACTTTCCTTTAATGTTGGAGTTCCTTTTGGAGAGCTCATGTCCTGTCTCTTAGTAATTGTACTGTGCTTTGATGATTTTCTTCCTAAGCGGTTAATCACATGAAATAAAACTGAACCTGAACCTGAACAAGAGTATGCCTTGTCACTGGAGGTGGAAGTCACTTGATGTTAGTGTCTTGTAAAGGTTTTCATACCTTGTATTCAGTGGCGTAGTAAAGGGAGGCGGGGGGCAGTCCACCACGGGTGCCATGTTGGTGGGGTGCTAGCTTCCCTCCTCCTCCCCATCCCTCTGCCTCTTCCCACTCCTCTCCTCACCAAACAGGTGTCCCCCCCTTCCCTTCCACTATACTTCTAGTTGTTCATCGCTGCAAACAACAACTTTAACATGTTCCTTGCAACCACATTGTCTCTCTCACTGATGTCACTTCCGGGTGCCGCTCAAAGGAAATGACATCAGAGGGAGAGCCAACAGAGTTGCAAAGAGCACGTTGAAGTTCTTGCTGCTTGCAGCGGTGAACACCTAGAGCTACAGGGGAAGGGGTGGCGTGCGCGGCAGGGGGTGCTTGGTGATATCAATGTTCTTCCTTCTGAAAGAACAGAATAAGTCTAACTGCTACAGGTTTCTATACTAGAGAGTTGCACGGGGACAGAAATCCCATCCATCCCCGCCAGGATCCTCTCCGTCCCCACCCGTCCCCGCAAGGATCCTCTCCGTCCCACCCGTCCCCATCAGAATCCTTTCCATCCCCACCCATCCCCGCAAGGAATTACCTCCATCCCCGCCCGTCCCCATAAAAAGCAGCAATTACTTTTGACAGGATCATCAATTCCACAGTTTCTTTTGTGTTTGCGCTGCTGTTTTCCTTGTGGAATCTCTTTGGTGAAACCCTTGTTTTGTTTTCTGTTCAGGTAATTAACTTATAAACCCCCTCTTTTACTAAGGCTGACGTGTCCATTATATTATATGGACGAACCCTGCTTCCAAAGCCTTCCATCCCCTTGGGAGTCCCGTTGGCTAGAGGGGTGTTCCCGTGGGAGTACTGTGGGTTAGGGGGGATTCCTGCGGGACCCACGGGATTCCCATTCCCGTGCAGACCTCTATTCTATACAGAAACTAAACCTAGAAGCATACTCTCTTCTAGCAGCACTCATAAGAAAACAGAAAGGTGCTAAAATACAAATAAGCAACTACTAGGGGCGCATGCAGACTGAGTCTGGCATCTTAGGGTTTTGTTTGTGTATATTAGGACTAGAGCCTGCTTAGGTTAGTGTGACACAGCAATGGAAGATTAGATTAGACTTTTAGTTTGTGGTCCTGTATTTGCATAGGGTTTATCTGTGTTGTGCACGTGTGACCATGGCCAGGTGTTCTGGTAGGAATAAATGTTGTGACCCCAAGTAGGAAGATATTTGTCGGCAGTTTGTCCGGGTTTTGGAAGGCCCCAAGCTGCAGATGTTGACGTGATGACATCACATGCATGCGAGCATGAGCACTGGCGTCCATGCATGCACGGAAGCCCTCTAGACACAGCCCAGAGCTCAGGGAAGGAAACATGGAACAGGGCGGGACTGAGGCAGAACAGAGCGGGGCCAAGTGTCCTCTTTTTTATAAGAAGAAATCTGGTAACCCTAACCAGCTGTTTGTGTTAGAGGACTTAATATATATGCACTTGTTCCAACAGCTTCCAGTAAACTATGGAAGATCTAGGTCTCTCCTAGCTAGTTAATGTACCTACCGATTAAGGTAGTGACTCCCACCACAACTTTGACTACATAAGAACATAAGCAGTGCCTCCGCCGGGTCAGACCATAGGTCCATCCTGCCCAGCAGTCCACTCCCGCGGTGGCCCAAAAAGGTCACGACCTGTCTGAATCCCAGAAGGGGCCCCCTTGCCACCTTGGTTTCCCCATTGAGTCCTATCTTCCCATCGAAGTCCTAACCCTCCGGTCTTGCACATGCACAACCTGGTTGGGTATCTATACTTATTACCTGGTTAGCTTTCTATACCTGTGTTACATCCCAGCACCTCTCTCAGTATCCCACGATCCCTTTATCCCTCAGGAATCCGTCCAATCCCTGTTTGAATCCTTGTACCGTACTCTGCCTGATCACTTCCTCCGGTAGCGCATTCCAAGTGTCCATGACCCTTTGTGTGAAAAAAAACTTCCTTGCATTTGTTTTGAACCTATCTCCCTTCAGTTTCTCCGAATGCCCCCTCGTACCTGTTGTCCCCTTCAGCCTGAAGAATCTGTCCCTATCCACCCTCTCTATGCCCCTCATGATCTTGAAGGTCTCTATCATATCTCCCCTGAGCCTCCTTTTTTCCAGAGAGAAGAGCCCCAGCCTATTCAACCTCTCGGCGTATGGGCAGTGTTCCAGCCCTCTTACCAGTTTCGTTGCTCTCCTTTGGACTCTCTCAAGTACCGCCATGTCCTTCTTGAGGTACGGCGACCAATATTGAACGCAGTATTCCAGATGTGGACGCACCATCGCTCGATACAATGGCATGATGACTTCCCGTGTCCTGGTTGTTATGCCCCTCTTTATGATGCCCAGCATCCTGTTGGCTTTTTTTGAGGCTGCTGCGCACTGTGCAGATGGCTTCAGTGATGCATCCACCAGCACACCCAAGTCTCTCTCAAGACTGCTGTCTCCCAACAATGCCCCCCCCCAATTTGTAGTTGAACAACGGGTTCTTTTTCCCTAAATGCATGACCTTGCATTTTTTCACATTAAAGCGCATTTGCCATTTGTTTGCCCAGTCTTCCAGCTTGTCCAGGTCCCTTTGCAAGTCCTCACACTCCTCCCTGGACCTAACTCTGCCGCACAGTTTGGCATCGTCTGCAAATTTTATAACCTCGCACTTTGCCTCCTTTTCCAGGTCATTGATAAATATGTTGAAGAGTAACGGCCCCAGCACCGATCCCTGTGGCACACCGCTCGTGACTCCCCGCCAGTCAGAATATTGTCCCTTTACTCCGACCCTCTGCAGTCTACCCGACAACCAGTGCTCGATCCATCTGTGCACATCCCCTCCCATCCCGTGGTTCCACAGCTTCCTAAGCAGCCTTTCATGTGGCACCTTGTCGAAAGCCTTTTGAAAATCGAGGTAAATGATGTCTATAGGTTCCCCATTGTCCACCCGACTGTTTATTCCCTCAAAGAAGTACAGAAGGTTCGTTAAGCATGACCTTCCCTTACAGAATCCATGCTGGCTTGTTCTCAGTAGGCCATTTCTCTCGATGTGCTCGCAAATACCGTCCTTGATCATAGCTTCCACCATCTTCCCTATAATTGAAGTCAGGCTCACCGGCCTGTAGTTCCCGGGGTCACCCCTCGATCCCTTCTTGAAGATAGGTGTGACATTCGCCAATTTCCAGTCCTCTGGTACCTCTCCAGTTTTCAAGGATAGGTTGCAAACATGCTGGATTGTGCCCGCTATTTCTTGTCTTAGTTCTTTCAGAACCCTTGGGTGGATCCCATCTGGGCCCGGCGATTTGCCGCATTTTAACCTGTCTATCTGTTTGAGGACATCCAATTTTTCAGCCTGTTCCCCACTCATGAGCTCCTCTGAGTCTGGTATATTAGATGTGTCTTCTCTCGTGAAAACCGACGAGAAGAGCGTGTTCAACCTCTCAGCTACCTCTTTATCCTCCTTAATCACTCCCTTCCTATCCCCATCGTCCAACGGCCCCACCTCCTCTCTCACTGGTCGCTTCCCCTTTACGTAACTGAAGAATGCCTTGAAGTTTTTCGCCTCCCTGGCCAGCCCCTCTTCGTATTTCCCTTTTGCTTTTTTAACCTCTCGGTGGCATTCCTTTTGGCATTTCCTGTGCGCCTGGTGATTTTCCTCCGTTGGGTCCTTTTTCCATCTCCGGAAGGATACTTTTTTGTCATTTATTGCCCTCTTTACTTCTGTTGAGATCCAAACCGGGTCCTTTGACCGCTTGTTCTTGCCGCCTTTCCTGAAACTGGGGACGTACATTCTTTGTGCTTCCTGCAGGGTGTCCCTGAATAGGGTCCAGGCGCTTCATACAGTCTCCATCCTAAGGATGTTTCTGAGCTTCCTCCCCACCATTTCCCTCATAGCAACATAGTTCCCTTTCCTGAAGTTGAGCGCAGTTGTTGCTGTCCTCCTTACTGTGGGTGTCCCCCTTTCTAATGTGAATCTGATCGTGTTGTGGTCACTGTTGCCTGGTGGTCCTCCCACTTCTACCCCTCTTGCAGGCCCCCCTAATCCGTTTAGGATGAGGTCAAGAGTAGCACTCCCTCGCGTCAGTTTCCTGACTAGTTGCTCCATGAAGCAGTCCCTCACAGCTTCTACAAATCCTGTTTCCCTAGTGCAGTTGGAGTGACCCGTACTCCAGTCGATCCCCGGGTAGTTGAAGTCCCCCATCACTGTTACACTTCCAGTCCTGCATTCTTGTCTCAGTTCAGCTTCCAAGTCGTGTCCGACTCCTTCCGGCGTACCAGGTGGGCGATAGTACAGCCCCAGTTTTATGCCTGCACCCTTGTTTCCCGGCAATTTGACCCATAGCGATTCCAGCCCCTCTGCCTTCTTTGCCATATCCATCCCGACCGAGTAGATAGAGTCCTTTATATATAGTGCTATGCCTCCCCCCTTCTTGTGGGTCCTGTCCCTCCTGTAGAGCTTGTACCCCGACAGTGCCACATCCCATTGATTCTCCTCTGTCCACCATGTTTCTGTAATTCCAATTATATCCAGGTCCTCCCCCTTGGCCACGACCTCTAGTTTACCCATCTTGGCCATGAGGCTTCTTGCATTTGCGTATAAGCACCGCAGGTCCCGTCGTTTTTCCTCCACCTCTGTATTTACCTTGGCCGCCTCCCCTTGAATTTCGGGCAGTTCTCCTGCTTTGCCCTCGGCCTTTACCCTTGTAGCTTTCGGTTTCCTCACATTCCCGCCACCCCACTTCCCCGCTTTTCCTCTGGGTTTTCTAGCCCTACCGGCCCCCTCCTGGACTATCATCCCTTGAGCCTCCGTTTGATCCCCCTCGCCTTGTGGCACCCCTATATTGCCCTTAGCTTTCGCCCTCGTGCCACCCAGTCCCCCTGTGTCTCCATGCCCCTTAGTCTCCTCCCAGCAAGCTCCCTTTACCTGATGTTTCCCTCGCTGTCTGATCATAAGATCCACCGGTCTCTCTACTTCCTCCTTGCAGTCAGCCTGTTCAGCATCTGTTCTGGATACTGTTGTCCGAAGCGTCAACATCAAATCAGCTGTCGGCTTTCCTCCTCTCCTCAGTTTAAAGCCCTCTCGATCTCCTTCCTCACATTGGCTGCCAGTAGTCTAGTTCCCGCTGTGCTCAGGTGCAGGCCGTCCCGCCGGTAGAGCTTGCTCTTTCCCCAGAAGGACGTCCAGTTCCTCACAAAGTGGAAGCCCTCCTCCTGGCACCATCTCCTCAACCATGCATTCACAGCCTGGAGGTCTGCCTGCCTCTTTGCATCTGCTCTCGGTACAGGCTGGATCTCTGAGAATGCTATCCTCCGGGTACTCTGCTTCAGCTTTCGTCCCAGGACCCTGAACTGGTCAGTCAGTGTGGCCATGCTGAAGTTCCTCCGGCTCACATCATTCGTTCCGACGTGGATTATCACCACAGTCTCCTCTGTCTCTGCTCCGTCCGGGATCCTCTCGATCCTATCAGTGACGTCTCGTGTCTTGGCCCCTGGGAGACAAGTCACTAGCTGGTCCTCCCTTCCTCCAGCTACGTGACTATCTACCTCTCTAAAGATCGAGTCTCCCACCACAATAGCAGACTTCCCTTTCCTCATCAACCTCCTCTGTCTCAGGTCCGTGTCCTCGGTGTAGTGCGGTGTCTCTCCCTCGGGGTCCCGGTGAGTCACGGTCTCCTCCTCTTGCGTGATTCCTCCGCTAGGTCCTTCCCCGGTGTCGCCTTGTGGATCCTGGGTCTCGTCTGCCGACATCCGTCTGTGCAGCTGCTGGTCCTGTTCCTCCACCTTCCTCCTATAGGCCTCCTCGATGAATCTCTCGAGGTCCCTCACCTAGTCCACAATGGGGCCTGCTCCGTCTGTGTCCTTGGTTGACCAGCTCGTCTCCTCTGTGTTGCGCAGTCCCTCCAGTTCCTGGACCCAGACCCTCAATCTGCCGACCTCCATCCTCAGGCTTTCCAGTTCCTGACACCGACTGCATATGTACTCCCGCCTTCCCAAGGGGAGGTAGTCGTACATATTACACTCTGTGCAGTATACCGGAAAGTACCTCTGGGATCCTGGGTCCTCCATCGCTCTCGTGAAGTGCTGGTGTGCTCCTGCTGTGGGTAAGAGAGAGAGAAAAGAGAAAAGAAGGTGAATTACTTGGCGTTTCTGGCTCCCTCGCAAGGCTCCTTCGCAAAGGCGCTCTCGCTAAGGTGAGCGCCTTTGCCGCTCGCCGAACGGCTGGGCGCCTTTGGCTCCCTTCTTCTTAAAGGGGAGCCCGGGCGCCGATGCGACCTATGACGCGGTGAGGGGGCGGAGCTATCTCTCGCCGGTCCTCCTGTCTGTTCTGGCTTCCTCCCTCTCGCCTCTCCTGCCCTCTCCAGCCCTGCAATGGACAAGAAAAAAGCAAAAACAAAAACAAAAGGCAGAAACCGCCGAGGTCTGCCTCGTGCCCTGGCTTCCCTTCTTCTTAAAGGGGAGCCCGGGCGCCGATGCGACCTATGACGCGGTGAGGGGGCGGAGCTATCTCTCGCCGGTCCTCCTGCCTGCTCTGGCTTCCTCCCTCTCGCCTCTCCTGCCCTCTCCGGCCCTGCAATGGACAAGAAAAAAGCAAAAACAAAAACAAAAGGCAGAAACCGCCGAGGTCTGCCTCGTGCCCTGGCTTCCCTTCTTCTTAAAGGGGAGCCCGGGCGCCGATGCGACCTATGACGCGGTGAGGGGGCGGAGCTATCTCTCGCCAGTCCTCCTGCCTGCTCTGGCTTCCTCCCTCTCGCCTCTCCTGCCCTCTCCGGCCCTGCAATGGACAAGAAAAAAGCAAAAACAAAAACAAAAGGCAGAAACCGCCGAGGTCTGCCTCGTGCCCTGGCTTCCCTTCCCTTGACTGTCTGTTTGACAGACTATTATTAGCTACTGTACCCCAGTCCCTGGCCTCCTATAACTAGTCCGGTGGCTGGCTGTATGCACAGGACTGGTTATATGCACAGGAGGCTTTTACTATCAGGTAAAAGGAGAGTAAATAGGACAAATAGAAATTCCCCCTTCACCAATATATTCAGGGTTCTGAGATACTGATCCTCAGAGTTAATGTATAGAAGTAGCCAGCTGCTTAGACAAATTCTCTACCAGCTCCTACAAAACTATTAACCAGAGAGAGACAAGCTGCCTCTCTGCTCCAAAACTGCTTCCTTCCCCTTCTCCTACCAACTGCTTTCTGTGCTTTTCTATACATTGTTCTCAGGCTGAAAGAAAACCACTCTGACTCTTTCAAAGGAGCCAATAGTATCTCTCTGCTCTCGGCAGTGGGAGGAGTCCACACAGTGTGCATGATAGCTACACTGTTGCCATGACAACAGAGGCCTTTTTGCTGAATATCTGCACTTAGATAGATTCAGTGAATAGAGAGACATTAGGGAGCACAAGAATCCCCCCTCCTTATGGTTCCCAGATTTTTGATGCAAAAAAAAGAAGATGCATGGCCCTGCCCCGTTCTGCCTAGGGCTCTGTCTTGTTCTGCCCAGGGCTCTGCCCCATTCCGTTCACAGCCTTGTCCCATTCTACCCCCCAACCCCAGCCCCATACAAACCTCATCTCTTTATAATGTAAAAATTAAAATGGGACTATAGATTCCCTATGCAACAGTGTTACTAACTCAAAGGGGAAATGGCATAATCATTCATCAAATAAGAAACTGTCGCTGGGTTTTACTAAACCATGAAAGAGCTTCGTACTGTGGGCTGGCAAAGTAAATGCTTCAGTGCTCATAGGAATTGAATGGAGCTCATAGGAATTCTATGAGCGTTGGAGCTAAAACCGCCACTGCCGGTGATTAAAAAAAGCCTAATGCAGCTTTGTAAAAGGAGCCCCAAATGATTATATTACATATAATTTCTGGCAATTTTGATCAATCCTAGTGATTGAACATTCTTATAATACTTTTTATATCTATCACGGAATATATAAATGCACAGGTGATGGTAAGAGCTCATGTGCTAATGTGAAAATTAAGACATGGCCATTAATAAGGAAAATGGAAAAATTGGCTATATTACCCCAGTGGAAAAATGGCCTTAGCACATGGGAATTACCCATGTAGGGTCACGCCAAGACCATGTTTTACTGCTTGTGGTAAAAGGGCCCACAAATTACTATAAATACACCCCCCTCCCCCCACCTTTTTATGAAGCCACTTTAGCGTTTTTTTTTATCACCGGCCATGGTGGTAAAAGCTCTGATGTTCATAGAATTCCTATAAGCATCGGATCTTTTACTAGAACAAAAAACAGGAGAACCAAATCCACAAAACACAATGACATATAACAAGGAGTGGAGATGTCCATTGAAGACTGGTGAATTCAATCTTTCTTAAAAAGGCCTTTATTCATTCAAAAAAAACCAGTGACTCGGATCTTTTACTGCCACGACCAGCAATAAAAAATGCTAACACAGCTTCATAAAAGGGTGTGTGTGTAAATGTTCTAACTGAATATCATTGGTATCCAGATAAGTTCCAGCACCTGATGGATATTCAGTGCTGAATGCAGGATCCAGAGTCTGCCCACAGCAGTTAGTTTCCAATAACTCTCAACAGATTAACCCTCCCCCCCCCCTTCTTTTATTAATCTGTGCTAGAGTTTTTTTGCGCAGGCCAGCGAGGTAAGTGCTGCAATGCTCATAGGAATTCTATGAGCATTGGAGCATTTTCTGTGCCGGCCCTATAATTATGCCGAAGTGCCTGTTATTTTTGAATTGTAAGAAGCAAAAACAGGAAGATCCAATGTTCCACAGAAAAAGGAGCAATCCAACAACAAAACAAACTATGGATGAAACACAATGTTCTTGGCTTTCTTTTATTTCTTCAATCAATGTAAATAAAAATGTCCACATCAGCTGTATTACAAACTAACAGACTCGACACGGACCGTGTTTCGGCTAACAAAGCCTTTCTCAAGGGTCCGGTCGCTAATTAATATGTTAATAATGTGGAAAAGGTTCCCAAATCACAAATTCCGATGTAGTGGACAAACAGGGCTAACCGCTGGTGCACAGAAAACTCCTGTGTGCCATAGACTGACATGATAATTTCTATTCTTTACAATGACATCTATTTCTTGGAAAGCAGAAAAATCTGATGATGATTTTACCTGCATTGGTGTGAGGAAGGTTTCTGTTACTGTCAAAGGTTGATGTCCTGAATGCTTTAAAAACATGCTTTGGTCAGTGCAATAGAATTCAAGAATGACAGAAAAAAAACAACAACACAATTTTCTTGAAGCCGTAAAATCCAGCTATTCCGGAGGCTAGGAGTCTCTTGGCATACCTTGGCTCTGCCCTCTTCCTTGTGCGGCCTGAACCTGTCCTGAAGTATTGAAAAAGAAATGTTCAGCTGTAATTACTTTCATTGTATATTATTACAGTATTCTTAGCAATATAGCTTTGCTGTTCTGGTAGCTGTACTGGATCTGGAGAAAACTGAAATCGTTGTAGTTTGTGATATAATTTTAATGGACTAGTTGCTAAAGCTGTGTACATTTTATGTTATACATTGCTGCTTATATTTGTCTGTTTTCTTTTGGGATTTCAATAAAGATCTCTAAAAATAAAAAAAGGAAAGGGCCTCATTTACCAGGACTAGGTGTTTGCCTAGGGCGACGGCTTTATGGGGGTGGCAAAGGGCAGTTCCAGTTAAAGCAAAATGATAGGTTTGGACAGTCATGTTAATTCAAAAGCATCCCCAGCGTTTATTTTTATATGCAGGAAGGGTGAGCAGTTTTCAATTGACTCATTTGCCCAAGTGAATGGCTTTCAGAAATTACCCTCTTATTTTTATATCAGGACTCTACAATGTGCTATGTTATGCAGGAGCAGGAGGAACATTCTGGAACCCTGTTTTAGAGTAGTGCTAGTCAAATTAGTGAAGGGCAGTAGATCCTCAAAAAATGGAGGGAATTATAAAACCAGGGTCTAATAAGGAAGTTTGTCTTTATTCCCCAGAGAAGAAAAATGTAGCTTGAGTGTGGTGGGTTTCCTACCCTGGGGCTCATCAGGAATTTAGTTTTCTACCCTAGAGATTAAGAAGGAGCCAAGGGAAGGGAATGACCAGGAATGGGGCCTGTTCCCATAAGTAAAGAATGGAGAGGATTTGAAAACCTGAGAATCAGCTGAACCCTTGGGCACATGGTGCTTTAAGGAGGAGAAAGGAGGGATCATTGAGGAGATCTCATCCTGTCCTCAAGGAGAAGAGAGAGAAACTGCAACTGGTTCTTCATCCAAGCTGGAGAAAGGATTGGAGTCCAGAAGCAGTATGAGAACATACTAGAAGTGGGACACAAGTTCTGTGAGAAAGGAGAAGGAGCATTACATACTAGAGAGGAGAGAAGGGACTTTTCTGAACCCTGAAAAAGTGCAGAGTCTGTGAGGAGCTTGAAAGGAGGATGTGAAATTCTGGAGACAGGGTGTATCCTAAAAGCTGACCATACCTAAAGTATAGCTAGGTGGAGGCAACTGGAGCTGCTATTCATCCTGGGAGTTAAAAGGCATTTACAAAGGAGCAGAGAAGGTTCAAAACCTGTCCAGTAGTGAAGAACATAAGATACCGGAGAATAGAGGACAGAGCACACATCAGAGGAGATAAGAACGCTAATGTTCTATACATTTTGCCCAAAGCAAACAAAGAAGATATAAACTACCCAAGAAAAAGTCAACAAGAGGTCTCAAACAAGGAGGAGTAGAAAAAAGCACAATGGAGAGTAGCAAATATCAACTCAACGAAAGCTCTTTATTAAAAATTATTCATAAAGGACTCAACACAAGCTGTGTTTCGACTAACAAGCCTTCATCAGGAGTCCAAATCAGAAATAATCTCATTCTAATAGAGATGAATGCATAAAGAGCTCCTATAAAAAGTAACCCAATGATGTGACGGAGGCATGTTCACTCGTATGAACGTCTCTATACATTTTGCCATCATTTTACTTTGTTTTGTGGACTATATACCTTATTGTTTTTATATTCTGTCCTTGTATATTTGCACTTGGGATGGGACAAACAAATAGGAGCTGTATTCTAGTCCATACCAGCTTCCCTTAGCCATTTTGTGTGGTGCATGTTTAGTGTGTCTGCCCAGATTAATCACAGATTACAGCCAGCCATCAGGGGGCCTTTATACCTGTCACTATCAAAATACTTGCTGCACATAAAATATATTTATAGTAATGGAAGGAAAACCTCAGGTCAGTGTTTGCCGCTTGTTATTTTAACTTAGTTTGCAAACCATGGTAGGACTAACCTCATTGGTTATAATTAACGTGACCATTTATTTTTGTCATCAAAACGGGGACATCTATTAATTGTCAGTCCCGCCCCAAATCCTGCCCTAGCCCCGCCCCAATCCTGCCCTAGCCTCGCCCCTCAATCCCACCCCCAATTTCTTCCATTCATTTTTCATGTACACATACTATCTTATTAATTCATAATGGTAACCATAAAATTAAAAAAAACCACAAAGCACACTATACGCAGAGAAAATGTTAATTATTTATATTTGGGGGGTTTTCAAAGATGTCAAGGCAGATGGCTTTAAAATATGCAATGTCACCTCAGTAACTATAGAAAAATAGACAAATATAGTGCAAAATATAGACAGCAGATATAAATTCTCAAAACTGACGCATTTTGATCACTAAATTTAAAATAAAATCATTTTTCCTACCTTTGTTGTCCGGTGATTTCATGAGTCTCTGGTTGCACTTCCTTCTGACTGTGTGCATCCTTTCTTTCATTTCTTTCTTTCTCTCTCTGCCCCCCTTATTTCTTTCTCTCTCCCTGCTCCCCCTTTCTGTCTTTCTCTCTCCCTGCCCCCCTTTCTTTCTTTCACTCTCCCTGCCCCCTTTCTTTCATTCTCTCTCCTGCCCCCCCCCCCCTTTTGGTCTTTCTTTCTCTCCCTAACCCATGCCGCCACCGCCGCCTCTTTCTCCAAGCTACCGCTGCACTAACAGTCTAAAACAGCAAAGGCATTTAGAAGGTATCAGATTTATTGAAGCCTGTCTCCTTCCAGGGCTATGACCTTCAGTGCTCCCTATGGGATTTCTCAAAAGAAACTTTGGCTTTGTCCTTGTTTCACGGGGGATGTAGGGTGCCATTTGTGAAGGCTACATGTCTACTATTTCATGCCTTGACAAACACAACCGTTTCTGCTGGTGGGCAGAAAGGGAGCTGGTGGTCGCTGGGCAAGAAACAGGTCCTATCCTGGATTTGAAAATATAAGTCCCTTCTGCCTTCCTCCACTGAACAGTCCTCATCTTGTCAGGACCTGTGGCAAGTATTTCATATCCATTCTCTTCCCTGTATGATCTCTGTTAGCGTTATCAGGCATTGGGCTAAACTGAGGCAAAGAGAGAGAGAAAAAAAATGTCTCCCTGCCCTCCTCCCCCCAAAGCCGCCACCGCTGCAACACTCCCCTAACTTTTTCTTTCTTTTTCCCTGCCTCCCCCCCCACACCACCACCACCAACACCAACAATTTCTCCCTGCTTCCCCACCGCTGCTGCAGACACAGCAACAGGATCGGCCGAGGCGAGTGCAGCAACTGCACAACGGCCGGCCTAGAAGACTTCCCCCAATGTCAATTCTGATGTCGGAGAGGAAGTTCAGGGCCAGCCAGGCAGCGATTGGCTGGCCAAGAACTTCCACTCCAACATCAGAATTGACGTTGGGGGAAGGCTTCTAGGCCGACTGTTGTGCAGTCACTGCACTCGCCTCAGCTGGTCCTATTACTGCAGCGGTGGCGGCAGGGAAGCAGGGAGAGAGGCCTGGTTCCGCGATCGCCTGCCCCGTTGTACCCATGCACAGCTTCGGGACGCTTTCTGTGAAAACGGGACATTTTGGTGTCCCGAAGCTGTGCATGGGGACAATGGGACATGAGCTAAAAACGGGATGGTCCCATTCAAAATGGGACGTATGGTCACATTAGTTATAACCTCCCCCTACCAATTGCTCTATGATTTATATAACAACAATTCAATACTTGGCTTTTAGTTTCCATACTGGACTTTAGCCAATAGTAAAACACTTAGTGCTTTTTAGTCAGTTGTCTGTTGCTGACAAAGGCCGCCCACGTTTTGCTTTGCTGCGTCAGGGCTCCGGACAAGACAAGCTAATTGAAACATAAGTCTTTTAGGATAAAATATAGTAAGCACTGAGAAGCGGGTGTTAGGAAGTAATATTGCACATTTGTTAGAGTCAATAAAGTTTGGAGGTTTGTTCAGTTCAAAACGAGGTAACAGTAGCCAGTGGCCATCTTACATTGAGCAGAGAAGAATAACTGCCGGCTTAAAGTAAGTCGTTTTCTCATAGAAATAGCACTTTATTTGTAGCTTTCATACACCGGAGATGTAATGTTTTACTCTCTGTTATGTTTCAGTTAGCTTGTATTGAATTGTTATACAAATTTGAAGAACTTAAAAGTTATATAAGGAGAAAAATATAAATCATAGAGCAATTAGTAGGGGGAGGTTATAACCAATGATATTAGTCCTACCATGGTTTGCAAACTAAGTTAAAATAACAATCGGCAAACAGGGACCTGAGGTTTTTCTTCCATTAATATAATTATATTGCTATATCTATGTCTAAGCTACCACATGGTACAAACATAAAAATATAAGAATATTTTATGTGCAGTGAGTATTTTGATATTGATTTATTGGTTTCTTGCACCAAGTCTGTATTTTTGGAGTGTGGCCTTTTTACCTGCCCCATCTGCTAAGGGAGATGATTTTAGAGGACATTTTAATGTTATAGCCACAGACACCTACAGATGGCACTTAGTGACCTATCTCCTAGGTACCACTTAGTGTGGTTGTCAATCAACCACTAGGCACTGTTTACAGAATCGCACCTACCAGCACCTTACTAAAATTAGGTGCCAGTATATTAGGCCAGGGTTTTTCTGGCCTAATTTACTGATGCCTAACACAGGTGCCTACTGGCGTCTAAGTCCTACCATGCCTATTCTCCGCCCCTAAGTGTACCTACTTTTCAGATAGGTACCAGTAGGCCCTGTGCTGAATTCCACACACAAATTTGATTAAAGTTAAATGTTTTTTAAAATTGATTTTTATGGTGTTTTCAATTAAAACACCAATTGAAGCCAATTAAAAAATTTGGAGTTGTGTGTGGACTTCGGCTAGGTACACGCTCTTTACAGAATCATACTCAGTGCTGATCTTTTCTGGCACCCATTTTTGAGTGCCATTTATAGATTCTAACCCTAAAGATGGTCCAACTAGGTTTACCAGACATCCGGATTTCCCCAGACATGTCCTCATTTTAAGGATATGTCCAGCTTTTTAAAACCCATCACTTTGTCCGGATTTTGAAAAGCCTCCTCAAATCGCGTCAGGCAGGGAGGAAGCCCGACAAGAGCAGGCAGCGGGGACGGGGCTAGGGTGGGACTGGGGGTAGGATTATGGTAGGGATGGGTGGAACTGGGCAGGCCTGGGGGGCGGGTCTAGGGGGGTCTGGATTTTCCAATTGGAAAATCTGGCAATCGTAGGTCCAACATACTCAGTTACGGTAGTTATGCAGGCACTGGCATAGAAGATGACGGTGCTGATTAACTGCCGGGTCCTCTCTGACTCTACCCCGTATCAACCAAAACCAAACTGAGGACAAAGACCAAAAGGTTACAAAGAAAAAAATGGGAAAATAAAATCAAATGGTATGAGACCAGGAATCTGCATGAGAGCAAATTTATTCAGCAAACAATATGAATAGTCCCAAGTGAAGTACGGTGTAATCAAAGGGAGACCCAACACTTTCCATGTTTCAGCATGCTCTGCCATCTTCAGGGGTCCTTCTCAAAAACACACAAAGAATATTTTCATATGGGAAAAGAATAACTTGTAACAAGCCCAACAGTATTGCTAGTCTTGTTCCAGTTAAAAAGCAAAGAAACACAGCTCTTAAGCTGAGAAGAGTTGACCAGTGCAGCAGCTCTGGTCCTTATACTGATCAAGACTCAGATTCTCTGGGGAGGTTTCCCAAGAGCAGGAGCCCTGGGAGGATTCAGGACCCTATGGGGTAAAAACACTTTTAAACCAAAGTTAAACTCTGCTAGGACACAGCCCAGAAAGCAGGCACTGTCCCCTTTAAATCCACACCTGCTTAGGTTGATTGCTGAGCAGGAGAAAGCCCAGAGAGAACTGAAGCCTGTGCTTCTCCTGTGTAGGTTTGGGCGTGGCACTCTGATGGCAAGTCAGTTAGAGCAGTGCAAGCCAGGAGAGAGAGAGAGCTGAGCAAGCAGAGGAGACAGATCCATGGCTAGATGCTCCAGAGGCTAGGCAAAATAATGAGGTTGAAATGCAAGATTGGGAGGAATATTTGCCTGTAAACCAGCCAGACTGCCTGAGACCAGAGGAAGCAATGAACATTGCACTGCAACTGGTTTGTGAGCAGATGGATGTGAGTTAAGTTTTTTTCTTTTTACTTCTTTTGGCTGGAGAAGCTGACAAATGCTCTCTGCTTTTGTAAAAAGAACTGTGTGTTTGTTAGCTGCTTTGAACCCAGCAGCCAAAAGCTATTTTGGGGAGTTTAAAAGGCAATTGAAGGGGAAAGCTGCCCTGCCTAGAAAAGACTCATTTTGCTGTGTTTGTTTTGAAAGAAAAGACAGAGACTGCTACAACTGCTACATTAGAGCACTGCTGAGCACAGGGAGCACTTGTCCATGCTGTTTGTGGAACTTTATATTTTGTGTGTTGGGGGAGGGGAGGGGGGTTTACTTTGGGTTTTTCCCTGGTTTGGCTGTCACAAGCAGGGCAGGATTAATTCATCAAGGGCCCCTAGGCACCCAAGTACACTGGGCCCCCCTGCCCCACCCCACCCCACCATACTCCCAGGCAGAAACAGGAAGCTGCGTCAGAGGGAAGCTTTGGGCAAGCAGC
Source organism: Geotrypetes seraphini (assembly GCF_902459505.1). Lineage (NCBI taxonomy): Eukaryota > Metazoa > Chordata > Amphibia > Gymnophiona > Dermophiidae > Geotrypetes > Geotrypetes seraphini. Next base: position 292,500,815 of record NC_047086.1, read on the forward strand.
ACCGCTTGCACAATTACAGTTCCCGTTGCCTTTCTTACCCACGTTGCTTGCTTGTCTTACTTTCTGTTGATGGGGGAGGCTGCGTTGCTGATCGATGCTGGAGGGGCCCATCGCCGTTTGGAAAAATCAATGTTGATGCCCTCTTTCATCGGGCCCCCCTGACCATTTCGGGCCCTAGGCATGTACTTACTTGGCCTATTGGTTAATCCTGCCCTGGTCGCAAGCCACTCATTGCTGTGGTGGAGATTGTTGGGGCAGAATTCACAATAGCTCTAAGGGTTTGGGATTGCGGGGCCTAAAAGGCCATTACTTTAGTGGATTTGGCAATTCTCCCCTTCCCTAACTCACCTGAGTTGGCAGTAAGCCTGACTGTATTCAAACAGCAGGGCCACCATAAGGGCAGTACTACCAGTCCTGCATTCAGGGGCCCGGAGCTGACAGGGTGCCCGGGCTCCCCCAGGGTCGCAAGCATAGTCTCCTCTCCTTCTCCTTACCTGCCCTGCCGCAGCACACAGCCGACCGGAAGTCTTCCCGATGTCAGCGCTGACGTCGGAGGGAAGGCTTAAGCAAAGCCCTCCCTTCTACCGACGTCAGCGCTGACATCGGGAAGACTTCCGGTCGGCTGCTTGCGGCAGGGCAGGTAGGGAAAAGGCAGTCGTGTACCGAAGTGGGGGGGGGGGGGGCGGTCCACCCCGGGTGCAGCCATGGGGGGAGTGTGCACAGCCGGTCTGGTCCCTTAGCCTTGTGGCGCTTCCCCCAACCGACCGACAACAGGCCCGGCCGACAGACCTCCCTGCCCTGTAGCCGCGAATCTAAATTACCTTCTTACAGCAGCTTCAATACTCCAGCTGCTGTAAGAAGGTAATTTAGATTCGCGGCTACAGGGCAGGGAGGTTTGTCCGACCGGGCCTGTTCTGTTGTCGGTTGGGTGGGGAAGCGCCACAAAGGTAAGGGGCAGGGAGGGAGAAAGGGAGGAAAGGTGGAGTGGAGAAGAAAAGACGCTTAAGGGAAATGGGTAAAACTGTGGGGGGAGAAGGCCGCTGAAAGCACTGGGGAAGACAAAGGGATGGAGAAGGACGCTGAAAGGACATGGGGAAGACAAAGGGGTGGAGAAGGATGCTGAAAGGACATGGGGAAGATGGGAGGGGGGAGAAGGACGCTGAAAGGACATGGGGAAGACAAAGGGGTGGAGAAGGACGCTGAAAGGACATGGGGAAGACGGGAGGGGGGAGAAGGACGCTGAAAGCACATGGGGAAGACAGAGGGGGGAGAAGGACCCTGAAAGGACATGGGGAAGACAAAGGGGTGGAGAATGACGCTGAAAGGACATGGGAAGATGGGGGGAGAAGGACGCTGAAAGGGCATGGGGAAGACAGGGGGGGAGAAGGACGCTGAAAGCACATGGAGAAGACAGAGGGGGGAGAAGGACCCTGAAAGGATATGGGGAAGACAAAGGGGTGGAAAAGGACGCTGAAAGCACATGGGGAAGACAGAGGGGGAGAAGGATGCTGAAAGGACATGGGGAAGACAGGGAGAAGGACACTGAAAGCAAATGTGGAAAACAGAGGGGGGAGAAGGATTCTGACAGGACATGGGGAAGATGGGGTGGAGAAGGACGCTGAAAGGACATGGGAAGATGCGGGGAGAAGGACGCTGAAAGGGCATGGGGAAGATGGGGGGAGAAGGACGCTGAAAAGACATGGGGAAGACAGGGAGAAGGACACTGATAGCAAATGTGGAAGACAGAGGGGGGAGAAGGATTCTGACAGGACATGGGGAAGATGGGGTGGAGAATGACGCTGAAAGGACATGGGAAGGTGGGGGGAGAAGGACGCTGAAAGGGCATGGGGAAGACAGGGGGGGGAGAAGGACGCTGAAAGCACATGGAGAAGACAGAGGGGGGAGAAGGACCCTGAAAGGATATGGGGAAGACAAAGGGGTGGAGAAGGACGCTGAAAGCACATGGGGAAGACAGAGGGGGGAGAAGGACACTGAAAGGACATGGGGAAGACAGAGGGGGAGAAGGACGCTGAAAGGACATGGGGAAGACAGGGGGGAGAAGGACACTGAAAGCAAATGTGGAAGACAGAGGGGGGAGAAGGATGCTGACAGGACATGGGGAAGATCGGGGGGAGAAGGACGCTGAAAGGAAATGGGGAAGAGACAGTGGGGAGAAGACACTGGCAGGGAAGAAGACAGAGATGCCAGACTATGGGGGGAGTGGAGGGAAGAAGATGGGTGCCAGACCAATTTGGGAGGGGGGAGAAAGGGAGAGGCACAGTAACAGAGCAAATGGAAGACGCAGAAAGAAGAGAGACAGTGGATGGAAGGAATTAAATGAGAACATGAGGAAAGCAGAAACCAGGCAACAAAGGTAGGAAAAAAATTCTTTTTTTTTTTTTTTTTTTTTTTGCTTCAGTATAAAGTAGTATATTAGTTGTGTTGATAAAAATTTATAAACATTAGAGGCTCTGGTAGAAACCCGTTTACAAAGTATGTATTCTTCCCAATTAATATTTCCAAATTAATAAAGTCTTTTTGCTTATTTTTAAATGGGTTTCTACCAGAGCCTTTAATTCAGTAGCATAATTAAATGAAATAACTATTTCTGTAGTTTATAGGGATGGGCGGGGATGGAGGGGATTCCTCGCGGTGCGGGCGAGGACGGAGGAGATTCCTCGCGGGGACGGGTGGGGACGGAGGGATTCCTCGCGGGTCGGGTGGGAGTCCTCACGGGGACGGGTGGGGACGGGTGGGACTTTGGCGGGGACGGGTGGGATTTATGTCCCCGCGCAATTTAAATATGCACCTTTCTTCCTCCATCCCATGCACCTTTCTTCCTCCATCCCATAACACACACAGCCTGGTGGTGATGATTATCAGATTGATTCATGAATATATAATGATGTTATGTGTGTGCACCTCTTCCTTCCCATCCTCCTTAGCATGTCACATACAGCATGTTACATTACACAAAGTCTGTGTAATGTAACATGCTGTATGTGACATGCTGAGGAGGATGGGAAGGAAGAGGTGCACACTCATAACATCATTACATATTCATCCATAGCTGCATGTTAATGATGTGCTCATATGCACTTATTTATCATCATAACATATACATCATCATTAACATGCAGCTGTGGATGTGTAAGGACAGGCTGAGGAGGATGGATGGGAAGGAAGGAAGGTGCACATATCAACATATCATACATTTTTAACATGCATGATGCAGCTATAGGCAAGCTGAGGAGGATGGGATCATACAGATGTGTATGTTCAGATATGCACTCAGATGTGTAGTTTTTTCTGATATATTTATTAAGCTTACAGTATTTATAAAAACACATTTAATACTTGTTACAAAAAATATTGTGCAATTGTGATCTACTTCTGGCCTACAAAGGTCAAAAGAAATCCTTAACTGAGATTTTACATTCAAAAGTGAATTATAGCTACTAGCACTATTATTTATTAGTTATTTATTATGCAGATGTTTGTTAGTTTGTTATTAGTTCAGTATTAGACATATGTTAGTTTAGAATAGATAGGTATAGATTAGTTTAGTTTAGGTTAGGGCCCTGCTGAAAGAATCTACCTTGACATGGTTGCAGGCTTACAAATCTTTTGGTCAAAGAGTGCGGCGACAGAGAAAAGTATTTGTGTATTCGGCCCATGGAAGAAGGGGGGGTCGGGGGGGAAGGGGTGCATGGGGGGCCCAATAGGATTGCTCAGTAAGGGGCCCAGAAATTTCTGATGACGGCCCTGTCAAACAGGCACAGTGAGGTTTACAGAATAATGTTTTGGGGACTATATGAACTGCTATGAGCATACATGATTTGTGTTTTGACTTTTTGTTTAAGAAAAATCAGAAGTTTAATTCTATCACAGCTTTTGCAATTACAGTAAAACCTTGGATTGCAAGTAACTTGGTTTGCAAGTGTTTTGCAAGACAAGCAAAATATTTTATTAAATTTTAACTTTATATACAAGCAATGTCTTGCAATACAAGTACATACAGTATACACACATCACAACTGAGCTGATAGTTCTTCTCTCTCTGACACTGCAAGAGTGTAGTGACTGTTCTAAACAAGCAAAGTCTTGCAATATGAGTACATACAGTATACACGCACATCATCACAACTAAGCCGATGGTTCTTCTCTCTCTGACGCTGCGGGAGTGTAGTGACTGTTCTAAATGAGCAAGGTCTTGCAATACAAGTATGTATAGTATTTTGCATTAAAGTTTTTGGGTTGGGGAACAAGTCGCCTGAGTTTCCATTATTTCCTATGGGGAAATTTGCTTTGATATACAAGTGCTTTGGATAACAAGCATGCTTCTGGAACGAATTATGCTCGCAAACCAAGGTTTTACTATACTTGTATCCTATACTCTGGAGGGTTGCTTGTTGGGACTGTTCAATGTGAGCCAGTATACCTGGCAAACTAAACTGCTCCATTGGGGTTTGGCAGCAGCTAAATATTTGATTGCTAACCATTGGCGGCAGGCAGTTTTACCTACTCAACTGGAATGGTCTTTGAAACTACAGACCACATGCACTATGGAGCTTCCTATAGCAGAGTCATGGACATTATGATTCTCATGCCCGGAGTTGGTTATTGATTATGGATAAAGTGGACTCACTAACTTAAGTTTACCAGTAGGTGGGGTGGGGGTGAGGGGGGAGTTTTGGAGTTGCTTGGGTGGTCCCCTGAAGAAACCACTGGGGGCTATCTATTGGACATGTTTTGTACTCTGGGATGTGGGGTGGGTTATTGTTTGCAATTTGTGAATGGATAATCTTGGTACAGGATACGGTTTTAAGCGCTGTATATTGAGTTTTTCAGATTTGTTGCTTGTTTATTTATGGTATTTCGTGGTGTACTGTTATCCCCTTTTATGCTGTTTTGTACTTTTCTAAAACTTTCATAAAAATTTAAATATAAAAAAGAAGAAAAAAGGAGCCCTTAGTTATTTTGTGTATTTAGGCATTGTGTACCAGTCATTTTAAACTGGTATGTATGGCTACTGGGTGTTTTGAATTTTGGAGGTTAGGATACTCATTTACAACACCTTATTCCATATGAAAAGTATGTTTTCCAAGCAGATAAAGGCTTTTATAAAAATGTACAGCCACAAACTATACATATGTGAAATGTCTTAACAAATATGATTAAAGAAAAAAGACTTATAACACTAGGATTGTTCTCCCTTGAGAAAAGGAGACTGCGTGGGGATATGATCGAGACCTTCAAAATACTGAAAGGAATCGACAAAATAGAGCAGAGAAGATTATTTACATTGTCCAATTTGACACGGACTAGAGGACATGAAATGAAGCTAAGGGGGGACAGGTTCAGGACTAATGTCAGGAAGTTCTGCTTCACTCAGAGAGTGGTTGACACCTGGAATGCCCTCCCAGATGAGATTATTGCGGAATCGACCGTCCTAGGCTTCAAGAGCAAACTAGATGCATATCTCCTTAAGAGAGGCATGTAAGGATATGGTGGACTATAAATTACGACAGGTGTACACCTGCCAGGGCCTCCGCGTGTGCGGATCGCCGGACTTGATGGACCGAAGGTCTGATCCGGAGATGGCATTTCTTATGTTCTTATGTTCTTATGTAATTAACTCTCCTTCGCTGAATAGCAAAGAACTCTTCAGAATTGTCAATTCATTATTTGATATTAAGCTACATAAACGTTCTCTAACTGACCTCTCACCCTCTGCTTCTATCCTAGCTGCCTACTTCGCTTCAAAAATTCATAATCTGAAAACATCCCTTACAGCTACAAGCATAGACCTATCTATCAATCTACCTGCTCCAGGAAATGAAAGCTCAACTGCAGACATGACCTGGAATCATTTCGAAAACCCAAACTGGAACCAGTTCCTCAAGCTCTACTCCAAATATGCTAAATCCAACTGCCTACTGGACAACTGCCCACCAACTATCATGAAAATAGCCCCCCTCCCATTTAAATCTGAACTTTTCAACTGGGTTACACTCTGCTTGTCCACCGGTTACTTCCCATTGGAACTCGGTCACATTCTCATATCTCCTATTATCAAAAACTCCAAGGAGCCAGTCACATTGGTTGCCAACTACAGACCCATTGCCAACATACCTCTTTTCCTCAAACTAATGGAAGGCCTAGTTAACCTTGATCTCATGACATACCTAGAGAAGTTCAACATTCTACACGACTCTCAATCAGGATTTCGCACAAATTATAGCACAGAAACAGTCTTAGCCTCACTAACAGAATACCTCCTTCATCTATTCTCCCTGGGAAAAAGCACACTAGTACTTCAGTTTGACCTGAGCAGTGCTTTTGACCTTGTCGACCATGACATTCTGCTCAGATGCCTCAATTCTATTGGCATCTCTGGACAGGTCCTAACCTGGTTTACAGGCTTCTTAAAAAACCAGACTTACCAGGTCCACAGCGAAGGAGCCTTTTCCCATTCCTGGTGTAACCCCTGCAGAGTCCCACAGGGCTCGCCTCTCTCCCCCTCTCTATTCAATGTCTACATGGCACCACTGGGACATATGTTATCTGATTTAAAATTGAAATCGTACATATATGCGGATGACATTACAATCATCATTCCCATAACCTCACTGTCTCAAGAGACAGAACAATTCACTTCATCTATCCTCACTAGGGTAGAACAATGGACCACTCAATTCAAACTAAGACTGAACCCAGAAAAACCATGCTTTTCCTAGCAAGTCCCAACCACAAATTAACGAACACCTCCTTGAAATTAAACGGGTTAACCTACCCAATCAACCCTACCATCAAAATCCTTGGAGTCATCCTAGACCGATGCATGTCATTTGAAGATCATATTAACGCTCAAGTTAAAAAATGCTTTGGCACCCTGTGGAAACTTCGCACCATCAAACACTATTTTGACTTCCTCTCCTTTCATTTGCTGGTTCAGTCCCTAATCTTAAGCACCTTAGATTATTGCAATATCATATACTTGGGTTCCTTCAAGAAAATCACCAAACGACTGAGAATCATTCAGAATACAGCCTTCCGCCTCATCTATGGTCTCAAAAAATCCGATCATGTAAGCCCGTACTACAGAAAACTACACTGGCTGCCGATGGAGGCAAGGGTCATCTTCAAGTTTGCCTGCCTCTGCTTCAAAACCATAACCGGTCTTTCCCCAATCTACCTATTGCATCATTTTGACCTTCCAGGCACCACTTGCACACGTAATGCCTATTTGTTCGCCTTCCCCTCCCTGAAAGGCTGTATCTACAAGAGATTCCTTGACAGAACACTGTCATTTCAAGCAGGCAAATAGAATAAATATCTAACCACCCTCATTTCCAACTCACTGTCCTACCAATCCTTCAGGAAATCAATTAAAACCTATCTCTTTGACAAATTCCTCTGACTCCTTCCTGCCTTGCAACTTCTCTGAAACACTTCCGGATAGACCTAGCTACTCCTGGATTAATAATGTAATTAGAAAATTTTTCTTTGTAACTTTGCTGTCTGTGTTCTGTCTCTTCCTCTGTAAACCGCTCTGAACTGCTCATGATATTGTGGTATACAAAAATAAAGTTATTATTATTATTAAGCACAGAGAATTCTGTGCTGGCTACTTTGTAGGGTTTCCCGCCCTTGGAGGTCACGCCAGGATCCGTGCTGTCACTTGCCAGCTGTCCCCGGCAGGTGACAACATGCGCGGACATTGACATGATGATGTCGTGCATACGACGTCCGCGCATTTCTGGATACCGTCCAGCTGAAGCCCCGAGTTTAGTGTGCCACGGCTTTGGAGAGTTTGAAAGACACTGCCTTAGCGTGTCCTGTAATATGTCATTTCAAGCTGTGTTAGGCATGGGTTAGTGCTTATCGCTGCTTAATAAAAGGGACCCTTAAAGAAGGCAATTTTATAATAGGGCATCTGCTTTAGGAGGGTGCCCACTTAGGTACTATATATAGTTGTGCAAGGGGAAAAAACTGTACCTACCTTGTAGGCACGGGCATTACACTAGCTCTCAAGCAGGTGTAAATGTCCATGCTTAGATTGTATACACATCGATGGCTGTATTTTATATTCTTAGAAGTCTTAGGTAGGGGGACAGTGCTGTCAAAATTATTTGCTGCTGATAGGCATTGGACTTTTTTAAAGATTATATGAGTATTTTCTGTACTGTTTTTTATTTTAATTAAATTTTATCTCCTCCTCTGTTTGGAACAGAACTCGACTGATGATTATAGTAGGAGTGCCAACTCTCTGCCTGAACACACAGTGGCATAGTAAGGGGGGGGCAGACCACCTCAGACGCTGTCATGGTGAGGGTGTCGGCACCTCTCCGCCTCTCCCACACACCAAGCTCGTGCCATTCCTTCCCCCTACACTCATACCTCTTTAAATCTTTGCCATGAATAGAAGTTGCTTGCACTGGCAAAGATTTAATGAGGTACGGGGATGAAAGGAGGGCATGGAAGGAGGGGGAAGGCGGAGAGGAGGGTGCGGGGAGGTGCCACAGCCCTGGGCGCCTCTTACCTCTGCTGCACCACTGTGAACACACCTCCTAAAAAAAAAAAATGCCCCCCACATATTGACTTTGTGGCTAGCATGTGCACATGCAAAAACTACAAAAAACACTTTAATGCATCCTGCATTAGGCTATTTTTGCTTTATTTAGGACCCCTTAGTTAAAAAAAAAAAAAACAAAACCCTTTATATTTTTTTCATCCCATATAATATCAGAGAAGACACGAGAAAGTGCTTCCTTTCTACTGACCTGTATCTCGTGCCCGATGCACTGGGAGGCGATGCTTGGCAGTTGTTATAGTCATAGTGCTGGCTGTCATAGGAGCTGTTGTTGGTTTTGGTGTTGTAGTTGTTGGTTCTGGTGTTGTGGTGGTGGTGGTGGTGGTAGTGGTGGTAGTTGTAGTCTGTGGACTTGTTGGAGGCACTGTTGATGTGCCAATTTCTTTCTTGAGCACATCTGCTGATAGAAATGTTCATGCTTACTGCAAATCTTTTCAGTGTAATACAAAGTATTATTTTTTTAAATTCACAGCCTCAAGGTGAAATCCAGAAACTGTCATTATTGAATAAGAACATAAAACATTTTGTGGGGTTGTGGCACCAGTATAATTATTCAAGCCATCTGAATATAATGGGGAGGATAGAATTGCTCCTTAGAAACCTGAGAAGTGGTTTTCTGTCTTGAAATCTGGTGTGGCAAGTTAGCACAACTATCAATTCAGAAGCATCATTACAAAGGAAAAGGGGGGATTGCCCATTCTTCTATGGCTATCCATGTTTTGGCAGGGGGGAAAAAAAACACCCTGAGGTTACCTTTAAATTAGGATCTCTGGCACTGTTCAATCTGAGTATGTGAGTCCTCCACCTATGGTTCTGCTACTTGTGGGGAAGGAAGCTGTTTGACTATCAGAAACACACAGAGAAACACGCACACCACACACCACACCACACACACCAAACCCCCCCACCCCACCCCCACTCCCCACAACACACCCACCCCACCCACCCACACACCTCTCTCTGGCAAGGAAACAAGAAGAGTTAAAGCCAGTGGGCCACAGGCCAAGTTTATTCAAATTCTACTATCCTGACCAATGGGTAAAAACCTTCCAGGCAGTTTACAATCTAAAATTTTATTAACTAAAATAAGGATAAAGAGCTACAAATTTTTTTAAATAAAAGAAGTGGGCTACAGGTCTTCTTGTATCTGGCAGGAATCTCTCAAGTGCTAATTGTCATTATTTATTTTCATAGGGATCAGAAAAAAGAAATGTTTTAAACTCAGTTTTAAATTTATTGAGTGTTCCTATTAATTGAAGAGCTAATGGTATAGAATTCCAAAGTTGTGCCCTTTACGGGAAAGGTGGCAGCCCTAATATGCTCATAGACCATTTCTCAATAAGATGGAACTATAAGACATTTCTGATTTTCTAATTTAAGTGATCTTGATGGTATATATAGATTCAGATAACGTGCCAGATAAAGAAGTTCATTTTGAAAGTCAGTAGAAGTATTTTAAAAGTAATATGATGATTGATTGGCAGCCAATAGGCTGCTTAAAAATAAGGAATGATATGATCAAATTTACGGATGTTATATATTAGCCAAATGGCTGTATTTTGTATATTCTGTAGACTTTGAATGTCCTTTTGACTTATGCCTGCATAAAGGACTTTACAGTAATCCAATTGTTGGATCACTAACAAGTGTACCAATATATTCAAAGTAGAGAATGAAGTGAGGACAAATTTGCTCCCATTCCCGCAGGAATTCAATTTCCCTGTCCCATCCCTGTGAGTTTTGTCGCTGTCCCTATCCCTGACCCATTCCTGTAAGCTCTGCTTTAACTGCACAAGCCTCGAACACTTAAGATTTTAGTGTTTGAGGCTTGTGCAGATAAGGACAGAGCTTGCAGGAATGGGGCAGGGACAGGAAAAGAACTGGACAGGATGGGAAAATGAGTTCCCAATGGGGAAAAATTTGTCCTCATGTCATTCTTTAATTAAGGAGTGCCCAAAAGGTTGATCGTGATCGACCAGTAAATTGCGAAGGCAATGTGAGTCGATTGCGGAGTCCATCCTGGGCTCCGTGATAGACTCGGGTTGCCTTCATGTTCTACCTGCTTCCCGACCCTGTAAAAAGGATGCTGAAGCACCAGGATGACTAACCTTCCCCACCCGACATCAGTTCTGACGTTGGAGAGGAAGTTCTGAGCCAGCCAATCACTGCCTGGTTTCTCTCCAATGTTAGAATTGACGTCAAGTGGGGAAGGTTGGTTGGCCCGGCGCTTCAGCGTCCTCTTTATGGCATCGGAAAGCAGGGAGAGCTCAGAACTCGGCGGCGGCCTGTTCCCTGATGGTGGCGGCCTGCTTCCCGATGGCGGTGGCAGCCTATTCCCTGATGGCGGTAGCTTGGGGGAGGGCAGGAAGAAAGAAAGAAAGGGGGGAGCAGAGAGACAGAAAGAAAGAAGGAAGACAGACAGAAATGGGGCATGGAGAGAGAAAGACAGACAGAAAGAAAGAAAGGGGTATGGAGAGAGAAAGACAGATGGACAGAAAGAAGGGGCAGGGAGAAAGAAAGACAGACAGAAAGGGGGCATGGAGAGAGAAAGACAGACAGTAAGAAAGGGGGCATGGAGAGAGAAATAAAGACAGAAAGACAGACAGAAAGGGGGCATGGAGAGAGAAAGACAGACAGAAATAAAGGGGGCATGGAGAGAGAAAGAAAGAAGGACAGAAAGAAAGAAGGGGGCAGGAAGAGAGGAAGAAAAAGTTGAGGGAGGGATTGAAGTCTGGAGTCATACAGAGGAAGCATACAGGAGGCTGAAAGAAGGGAATAAATATTGGATGCACAGTCAGAAGAATAAAGTGCAACCAGAGACTCATGAAATCACCAGACTACAAAGATATTTTATTTTCAATTTAGTGATCAAAATGTGTCCATTTTGAGAATTTATATCTGCTGTCTATATTTTGCACTATGGCCCCCTTTTAATAAACTGCAATAGTGGTTTTTAGCACAGGGATCCTATGAGCATCAAGAGCAGTCCAGGGCATTCAGCACAGCTCCCTGCGCTAAAAAACACTATCATGGTTTAGTAAAGAGGGACAGGATATATTTGTCTATTTTTGTATAGTTGTTACTGAAGTGACATTGCATAAAGTCATCTGCTTTGACTTCTTTGAAAACTCGCGAAATATAAATGATAATTAACATTTTCTCTGCGTACAGTGTGCTTTGTGTTTTTTAAATTTTATTGTTGGTAGATCATTTTGACTTGGTTATTTTAAAAGTAGCTCGTAAGCCCAAAAAATGTGGGCACCCCTGCTCTAATTCAAAGCTTCTGGGAAAAGGAAATCATGAATGGATCTTATTAATCTTAATTTTAAAAAAAAGATTGCCTTACCACATTTAAAATCTGTAGTTGATAAGTAAGTTTCGAATCTAATATTACCCCAAGAATTTTAGTAGATGTAATCAATGGGGTTGATATGTTGTTTAGTTAGATTTGTATTGGTAAGAACATAAGATCAGAAGGAGTAAAAGCAATAGTTGTTGACTTATCTGGATTTAGCTTAAGTTGATGATGAATTAACCAGTTTAACAAACAAAAGATTGACCCTTTAGTCCCACAGGAAATGTAAATTCTAGCGAAAACGAAAAGATCTGTGGAGATGATGTTCAAGATACAGGCTTTATTTAAAAATGTACAATTGAATAATTCACATAAAATATATCTAGAATCTAAACCATAGAGAGGTATGGGCCCAACACGGTCTGAGTTTTGACAATGCTATCTTCCTCAGGGGTCTCTATAAGTCCTGATATTAAAGCACGTGGATTAAACATTGAAAACAATGTTAAGTGTAACTGTGCGAATATCAGGACTTTTAGGGATCCCTGAGGAAGACAGCATTGTCAAAACATGGACCGTGTTGGGTCCATACCTCTCTATGGTTTAGGTCCTAGATATATTTTATGTGAAATAACCAGTTTGAAATGTGAACAAAATTTTGATTTATAGCTGATATTTCAGAAATGAAACAAGAGTCAAATGTACATAGAATTTGAATGTCATCTGCATAGACATACATTATAAATCCTATTGACTGTGCCAGGGTCAAAAGTGGCACAAAATAAATAATAAGGGGGGATTATATTGATCGCTGAGAGAGACCAGATTCCAAGGAAAAAGGAGATGTATCCTGTGTAGTCACAGAATATGAATGATTTGACAAATAGGAAGTAAACCAAGTTAGCACAGTTTCCATAACAACTATTTCTTGAAGACATTTCAATAACAAAGAGTGATCTACAAGATCAAATGTTGAAGAGAAATCGAGAGAAATAAGAACATAAGAATTACCGCTGCTGAGTCAGACCAGTGGTCTATTATGCCCAGCAGTTCGCTCCTGCGTTGGCCATTAGGTCAAAGACTAGTGCCCTAATTGAGTCTAGTCTTACCTGCGTATGTTCTAATTCAGCAGGAACTTGTTTAACTTTGTCTTGAATCCCTGGAGGGTGTTTTCCCCCTATAACAGCCTCCAGAAGAGCTTTCCAGATTTCTACCATTCTCTGGGTGACGAAGAACTTCCTTACGTTTGTACGGAATCTATCCCCTTTCAACTTTAGAGAGTGCCCTCTCGTTCTCTCTGCTAAGTCTATTCCCTTCATTATCTTGAATGTTTCGATCATGTCCCCTCTGTCTCCTCTTTTCAAGGGAGAAGAGGTCCAGTTTCACTAATCTCTAACTATACGACAAATGATCAAATGCTTAATGAATGTAAGATGTAATACCTATCAAAGCAGTTTCAGTGCTATGATAATGGCTGAAAGCTGTCTGTTGTAGATGTAAAACATATTTTATCCACCAAATATTGTAATTGTAGATGTACAGTGGCTTCCACAATTTTTGACATCATGGAAAATATTCTTCTCAACAGAAGTGGAAAAAAATGGCAGATTGTCTATTTACCCTCATTGAAAACCAAGGCCTTGATTCTAAAAACGATGCCTAAAACAGGTGCTGAGGAATGTAGCATATGGTGCATGTCAATCATGAGTTAGATGCTGTTTATAGAATCGCATGTAATGGCGCCTACACCAGTAGGCAGGCACCAGTAGGCATCAAAACCTTAGGTTCCCCCCTATTTATGCCAGAGTTTTCTTGGCCTAAATACCAGCACCTGAGTCCAATTTAGGTGCCTACAAGCAAAACATGCTCAAGATCCACCCACAATCCGCCCCTTTCCATGCTTACTTTTTGGTAGGTGCATTAGACTAGATGTCTACTACCTGATTAATTTTAATTTTCTTTAGCAACTCTCTAGACCAGCATAGGCATCTTACAAGTGTGTTATATCTTATCATGACCAGCAGGTGGAACTGAGACAAAACTTTGAAATGGTACTTAATAGGTTACTCCCCCTAATTCCCTCAGTCTTCTCTCAGTCTCCAGCAGATGTGAGTGAGTTGTACCCATCTTCCTTCTGTAGGGCTGTTGGATTTTGTTCAGGACTCCTAGTCCCTGTTTTTGTGACAGACTAAGCTTGGGTTGGCCCTGTTTGGGGGTCATCCGACTTCAGGGGTGTCAAACCTGGTGGGCCTCGTGCTGGGTCCCTCCCCTCCTTTCCTCCATCTCCTCAACATTTTTTTAGAGGTGCTTCAGCAGTAAGCCTTGCCCTTAATTCAAGCAAAGCATACTGCTTTGAGAGCCAGTGGAGTCTGTTCTGTGTTAAAAAAAAAAATCCTAAGGCAGTGCTGATCTGAAGGGTTGTTTTCCCTTTAAATTTTACTATATTTTTACTATATTTTTCAACTAATCGGTACTTTTCTTTAGTTAGGTCATGTATGAAGCAATGAGCACTTCACAGGGGAAGAAGTGCTCATTTTGCTCTAGAGCTGAGGCACTTGCAGCCGGCCTATGTAAGCGTTGCATGGGCCGGAGCAGTAAAGGAGCCTCATCGGCAGTGGGTGCCAGCGGCCAGGGCTTCCCGCCAAAAGTGCCTTGCGAGGTGGCAGCTGAAAGCGGGGAGGCCCGGTCTTCCCTAGCCACCCATGGAGGGTTTCCTCAGTCACCAACGGTGAGGGTAAAAAGGATTCCCTAACCGCCGAAGTGGCTGGGGATTCCATCACAGCTGTTAATCTCATAGCTGATGCCAGCTTGCCTGCTTTAGCAGCTGGGACAGTTCAGGCTTCCCAGCCGCTACAGGCCCTGGAGGGGTTATTTTCAGCTGCAACTTCGACATTTTTGGTGGGAAGACCCTCCAGTTTCTCTGCAACCTCGGGTGACCTTCCCCTGTCTTTGAAAAACAGGGGCAGATTTTAGCTGGGTCCACTGCTGTGGCAGGGAGTCCCATGGGGCCGCCAGGAAGTTTTTCCCCAGATTTATTTTTTACTTTATATAGAGCTTATTTTGAGGCAGCCAGGGGTTCTGCGTTTGCCCTCGGGGAGGGGGGGGGGTTTCCTCCACACCCCCTGCAACTTTGCCCTCTACTTCTTTACCGCCCCTTCTGCCCTCGTCCAACCACCCATGGGTTGCTTGGGATGAAGACTTGTGGTTTGAGGAGCATGTTGACTTTGGTGAAGACCTGGACCCTTGGAGAGACCTCCCAGATCCTCTTGAGGGGACGGCCGCTGGTACTGGGGATTTGATTTTTCTATCTACCAGCGAGAAGGCGTGGTCGTGTGCCTTTTCAGAGAGACGAGCAGGTCTCCTCGGTGTTGCGCTTTGAGGATGCGCCACCTGAGACCTCACGAATGGAGGATCCTCTTAAGGGGATCCGCTCTGCATCCCACTCTTTTCCTATGCATCAGGATATTCGGAATGTTATCCAAGCACAGTGGAATACGGCGGAGGCGCCGTTTCAGTTTACGTGCTCCTTGACTCATTTATATCCCATCCCAGAAGGGGATAGGACTACCTTGAAGACTAGTGGTGGACGCCAGTGCTGGACGTGGTGGTCTCGGCTATTGCTAAGTGGAATACTGTGCCTGTAGAAAATGGTTCTGCTTTATGGGACTCTAAAGAGCGTAAGTTGGAGACCATTCTTAAGCAGAATTCTAATGTCTCTGCCTTGGAAGTCCAAGCAGCTATTTGGGGGGGCTCGTAGCTTGGGCCATTTTTCGGTGGGCCGAGCGTGTCCTTGACTGTGAGTCTGATGACTGGGCCTTGGTGGATCAGGAGGTGGCAAAGATTGAGATGGCAGCCACTTTCCTTTAAGATGCCCTCTATGACTTGGTGCGGATGTCCACCAAGTCTATAGCTTTTGGGGTGACCGTTCGTCATACCTTGTGGATTTGTGCTTGGTTGACAGATGCGGCGTCCAAGACTAAACTTACTAAATTTCCCTTAAGGTGGTCTTTTTTAACATAAGAACATAAGAATTGCCGCTGCTGGGTCAGACCAGTAGTCCATCATGCCCAGCAATCCGCCCCCCGCGGTGGCCTCTAGGTCAAAGACTAGCGCCCCAACTGAGTCCAGCCCCACCTGCGCACGCTCCGCCCTAGCAGGAACCCGTCCAACCCTGTCCCGAATCCCTGGAGGGTGTTTTACCCTATAACAGCCTCCGGAAGAGTGTTCCAGTTTTCCAGTTTTGTTTGGAGAGGATTTGGATAAGTTAGTTCAGACTGATGGACTCTAAAGTGCCCTGCCTGCCTGAAGACCGTGCTCACCCGGCTGTTAGGGGTGGCACTGCTCGGGGATGTTTGCTGGAGTTCTGCAGACATCGCCCTAGGTGTGGGGCTGCTCCCTTCTCTTCTGGGTTTTCCAGGGGTTGTTTCTTTCAGTCATGCAGTCCTTTTAGGGAGCCTGTTGAGGAGCTGGGAATCCCTCCACCACTGCCCCTGCGCCCTGTCCTGCCTAATGACTCCTTGCCGACGCCCCCTCTGATTCTGGTGGGTGCCCAGTTGTGCGATTTTTCTCCAAAATAGGCAGAAATCGCATCCGAACAATGGGTCTTGGAGGTGATTCGGGATGGTTATACCCTGGAGTTTGCTCACTTCCTGCCAGATCTTTTTCTAACTTCGCATTGTCAGGCACCATGGAAGAAGCAGGCTTTTTGCCAGACCCTTCAAAGATTGTTAGATCTCAAAGCAGTAGTTCCAGTCCCTCCTCAGGAGTGTTTCTCTGGCAGGTACTCTATTTACTTTGTGGTGCCCAAAAAAGAGGGGACTTATCGACCCATCTTAGATTTGAAAGGGGTCAACAGGGTTCTCAGGGATCCTTCTTTTTACATGGAGACACTGAGGTCGGTGATTCTGGCTGTTCAGCCGGGGAGTTTCTGACCTCTCTTGATTTGATGGAGGCTTACATGCATGTTCCAATCAAGGCATCCCATCAGCGTTTCCTTCGCTTTGCAATTTGGGTGAGCACTTTCAGTTCTGTGTGCTTCCTTTCGGTCTGGCCACGGCTCCGCAGACGTTCACCAAGGTTATGGTGATAGTTATGCTGGCATTGCGCAAAGAGAGCATTCTAGTTCATCCCTACCTGGATGACTGGTTAATTCGAACAAAATCGTTGGAGAGCACTCGGATCACGGCTCATGGAGTTCCTGCAGTCACTGGGCTGGGTTGTCAACCTTTCCAAAAGTCGGTTGACCCCCATCTCGATGCCTGGAGCACCTTGGAGTTCTGTTCGACACCTCCTTGGGCAAGGTCTTTCTCCCAGAGGCCCGGGTAAGCAAATTGCAATCTCAGATTCACCTGCTTATGGCATCCTGGTGTCCTCGGGCGCAGGATTTTCTCCAAGTTTTGGAGTCGATGGCAGCTTCCCTCGACGTGGTGAAGTGGGCTCAGGCCCACAAGTGTCAGCTTCAGTATGCTCTTCTTTGGAGGTAGTTGCCCCAGAGGTACAGTCTGGATCTTCCTGTTTCTTTGAGGGGCTTGGCTTGCTGCAGTTTTCATTGGTGGCTCCAGACCTCTCATTTAGTCCAAGGAGTGAGTCTCGATTAGCCACATGGATGGTGATGTTCACGGATACCAGTCTCCTCTGTTGTGGAGCTCAGTGTCTCAGTCACTCAGCTCAGGGCACCTGGTCCACGGAGGAGGCGACCTGGTTGATCAATGATCTTGAAACCAGAACCATCCGTCTAATAATAATAATAATTATAATAATAATTTTATTCTTATATACCGCCAAAGCCATGGAAGTTCGAGGCGGTTTACAGCAAAAAGCGCTGGACAATCAGCAAAAAGGTTACAATCAAAGTCAACAATACAATCTTACATAATGAAAGAATTGGAAAACTATATAGTTCTTAGGGTTACTGGTTGAATAAGCAGAGCAGTATAGAATCTTAGTTTACAAATCGATTGAACAAACTCGTTTTTACCAGTTTTCTAAAATTGAAGTAGGATGAGGAGAGCGTGATAACGTTACTAAGCCAATCGTTCCATTTGGATGGTGATGCTCACGGATACCAGTCTCTAGTGCTCTTAGCCTTCCGATCCTTCTTGATGGGCAAGTCAGTTCGGGTTCTTTCAGACAATGCCACAGCGGTAGCCTATGTCAATCATGAGGGGCACCAAAAGCCTTCTGGTGGCGCAAGAGGCAGCTCTGCTCATGGTCTGGGCAGAGTCTCATCTTTGGGATATCTCAGCCTCCCACATAGCTGAAGTGGAGAATGTTTAAGTGGACTTTCTAAGTTGTCGCATATTAGATCCTGGAGAGTGTTGTCTAAGTCACGTGGCTTTTCAGTTGATAGTGCAAGCTTGGAGTCAGCTCCTCGTGGACCTGATGGCCACGAGTGTCAATGCCAAAATATCCCGCTTCTTCAGTCATCGCAGAGATTGTCAGGCTGAAGGTCTGGATGCTCTGGTCCAACCATGGCCAACGGAGGGTTTGGTGTATATGTTCCCTTTGTGGCCCTTAGTGGGCAGAGTTCTTCTTCGCATTGTGTGTCATCCGGGCCTTGTGATTCTGGTGATGCCAGATTGGCCCAGACGTCCATGCCTCTCTCGCCCGACTTTCTGACTCAGGGTCCTATTCCCATGTTTGTCTTACGGCTTGGCTCTTGAAAGGGAACACCTAGGTAAGAAGGGGTATTCTGATAGTCATCTCAATCCTGTTGGGGTCCCGGAGACTTTCTACTTCTTGAGATTATCCACTTCTTGAGATTATCTACTTCTTGAGATTTGGCATATATTTGAGGAGTGGTGTGCTGTGCGTGAAGTGGTCTCTTTTCGCCCCTGCCTAACATCTTACAGTCCTTGCAGGATGGCCTGGACAGGGGCCTGGCTTGGTCTTCTCTTTGGGTTCAGCTTGCGGCCTTGTCAGCCTTTCGGGGGTTGTTACGGGGTCAGCGTCTGACTGCCATTCCTGATGTCATTCGCTTCTTGCAGTCAGCCAAGTTGCTCAAGCCTCCCGTTACACCATCTGTTCCTTCTTGGGATCTTAATCTGGTCTTGTCTGTGCTGGTGAGCCCACCCTTCGAGCCTTTGGGGGCCTGCACATTGAAGGACCTTACTCTTAAAGTGATCTTTTTGATGCCAATTACTTCTGCTAGACGTGTTTCTGAGTTGCAGGATTTCTCTTGTAGGTCTCTGTTCCTGGAGTTTTCTAGGGAGCGGGTTATTTTGTGGACTGTTTCTTCCTTTCAGCTTAAGGTAGTTTCTCCTTTTCATGTCAGTCAGTGGTTCTCCAGGTGTTGGGTTCTCAGGACGGATCTGCAGAGCAGAATCAGTTGCACAAGTTGCATGTTGCTCGAGTTCTTTGCTCTCATGGCCAAAGGACCCAGGAGATCAGAAAGTTTGATCATCTCTTTGTCCTTTTAGCGGGTCTTCGTAAGGGGGATGGCACTTCCAAGGCTACCATTGCATGCTGGATCAAGAGACTATTGCTTCCGCATACCTTCTTCAGAAGAAGCCTGTTCCGTATTTCTCAAGGCTCATTCCACTAGGGGTCAGGCGGCTTCTTGGGATGAATCTTCGCTAGTACCTCCAGTGGATATTTGTAAAGGCTGCTGTTTGGTCAGGTAAGATTTGCCTGTTTGCAGATCATACCAAAATCTGCAATAGAGTAGACACCCTTGATGATGTGAATAACATGAAGAAGGACCTAGTAAAACTTGAAGAATGGCCTGAAATTTGGTTACTAAGATTTAATGCTAAGAAATGCAAGGTCTTGCATTTGGGCTGCCAAAACCCAAAGGAACGGTACAATATAGGGAGTGAAGAAGTTTTGTGCATGAAAGAGGAGCAGGACTTGAGTGTAATAGTACAGTATGTGATTATCTTAAGGTGGCCAAGCAGGTTGAAAAGGCAACAGTGAAAACTAGTAGGATGTTAGTGTGCATAGGGAAAGATATGGCCAGTAAGAAAAAGGAGGTATTAATACCCCTGTATAAGATTTTGGCGTGACCTCATTTAGAATATTGTGTGCAATTCTGGAGATTGCGCCTTCTTTTTTTTTTAATCTTTATTGATTTTTAATCTAAAACAGTGTCATACAGATGAACAAACAGTAGGTATTACATATATTACACTAATATCTGTACAGGTAACATATATATCATTCAAGATTTTCAGTTTTCCTACATATAACAATAACATAATATAACATAATATATAGTATAAATGAAGAATAAAGTTACCCAAATGTCACCATCAATATTCCCCTCCCTCCAACCCCCTACCCCCATGGATGTGTAAAGGTGAATGAACAAAAGGAAAGATAAGATAAATATACATTATTATAATTTTACAGATTGCACCTTCAAAAAGATATAAAAAGGATGGAGTCGGTCCAGAGGAAGGCTACTAAAATGGTCGGTAGTCTTTTTCATAAGGCATAAAGGTGGGAGAGGGGAGACATGATAGAGACATTTAAATACCTATGTGGCATAAATGTGCATGAGGCAAGTCTCTTTCATTTGAAAGGAAGTTGTGGAATGAGAGGGCATAGGATGAAGTTAAAAGATGATAGGCTCAGGAGTAATTTAAGGAAATACTTTTTTTTTTTTATTGCAAGGTTGGTAGATATGTGGAACAATCTCCCAGAGGAAGTGGTGGAGAGAGACTGTGTCTGAATTCAGAAAGGTGTGGGATAGGCACATGGGATCTCTTAGAGAGAGGAAGAGAGAATGGTTATTGCAGATGGGCAGATTAGAAGGGCCATTTAGCCTTTATCTACCATCATATTTCTATATAATCTCTTAAGTGTGTTACTCAGGTGTCATTTATGGAATTTGCTAAAGTTGACAATCCAAAATAAAATGGGTTTTTAAAATATATCCTTGGAGCAGTTACCGGCTGGAGGAGAGTTGTGGGGTGACCCGTGGCTGGTCCTGGATTCCACAGCGGCGGCTTCTCTTCCTGCTGGGCGGCGCAGACAGGCATTCACAGAGACGGACCCCTGACGTCACTGGGTCCGTCTCCAACATCGCTAAAAGCAGCCGCTGCTGTGGTTGCGGCCGCAGCCGCGCGGCCGCAGGGCGTGGCCCCTTAGGGCACGCCCCTTAGGAGCCACGTGGAGCCCAGGAGCCCATAGTGTGCAACCTTCATTAGGGGTACATAGATCCAGCTTGGATCCTGCTTCCTATTATTGGATCCAAGAAGTTTATCCTATGTCTGCTGCAGTGAGGACGTCGTTGGAATTTTTCTTATTTTAACAATGCCGAAAAGACGGGGAAGGAATACCGGAGGAGCCTCCCGGCGATCCTTAACCCCAGCGGTTACTATTGATGATTTTCTCCGACGCCTACAATGGGAACAAGAAGGGTCGGGTTCTAGCTCGTTGGGGACACCGCCGGAGAGCGGTGCGGTGGGTGCCCCTGAGCATGATGTCACTCTTAGTCCCGATGTTAGGACGCCACCCCTTCAACCGACGCCACAAGCTGCAAGCTCTCCAAGGGACCAGAATCCACCTGAGGAGGTGGGTTTCTCTTTGTCCACAGAGGCTAGTATGGAGAGCTCGCTGAATATGACAACGCAGAGAGGAATGATCTCTCTGCAAGGACTTGTGACCGGGACAACAGAAGTTGGGGGAATACAAGACGTCACTGAGGTAAAGCTAATTTCAGAACATTTAGTTACTACACCATTACAACTTTTCTCACCTACAAAACCTCCTACAGTCACACTCGAAGCATTATGGGACTTGGTGGTGAATTTGGGAAATTCCTTAAATCCTCAAATAAAAAGTCTGGATAAAGAATTAAAAGAACAAAAGGAAGAAATAAAAGTTTTAAAGCAGGATCTGTTACAATTTAAATCAGAGTCACAAGATACAAATAAGGAGTTAATGTTATTAAAACAAAATCAAGATATGTTGGTAAAAGATAATATATTACTCAGGAAGAAGTTGGAAATGCAGGAGAATAATGGTCGAATAAATAATTTGAGATTTATAAATTTTCCAAAGATCCTGTCAACTTCTCCCAGAGAAATGGTGAAAAGATATTTTATGGAAATTTTGGAAATTCCTGAAAATTCCTTACCTCCTCTTACAAGAGTGTATTACTTACCTGCTAAGCCCCAATTCAAAGAAGAAAACATGGAGGAACCCCGGGAGAGGTCATTGGACATTTCAGCAATATTGGAACAATCAGATAGAGAGTTGGCGGTTCCAGCTACTCTCTTGTTGTCTGTGGCTTTGGCTCCAGACAAAGATTGGATATTAAAACTTTTCTTTAAAAATAGGTCTAAAGACTTCCTGGGGCAACATATTCAGATTTTCCCTGATGTCTCTAGAGAGACTCAAAAAAGAAGGAAAGAATTTTTAATTTTAAAACCTGGAGTGACTCAAATAGGGGGTAGTTTTTTCTTGAGATATCCATGTAAATGTGTAGTTAGATATTTATCATTGAAATATATATTTACAGAGCCATCTCAATTGATTAGTTTTCTCTCAATGAAACGTCTTGAAAAGGAATAACAACGTAATAACGCCTATGAGAAATTAGTTCCCCGCACTTTAGTTAGACAAGGATTTTTTTTTGCTTAATTAATTTGAAGTATATAAGTTCTGCTCTTAATAATGGATCCAATAATATTGAGGACTAGTGTGAGAACAGCTAGATTGGTATTTCCTTGTAGCAAATATTAATTTTGGAATTATAGTTTAATATGTAGTTTGATCTCACTTTTCTGTACAAGATGTATATGCTTGGTAATATTGTAAAATGATATAAATAAAATATTTTAAAAAAAAATATATCCTTGAAGTATTGTAGAATCAATATAGTATTAATTTTTAATGTTTATTATCGAGTCTGAAGAAGTAGATCAAGGCCGTTTACAAAATTATTAGTATGTGTAAGCTTGAAATCCTTTGGTGGCCCAAAGAGCTTTCTCATATTCACAATGCAACCCTTTAAATGAAAAAGGTTGGAGACCACTGCTATAAGACATAGCAACTAAACTGCAATAGATTTATAAGTTAAAGCTGGAGGGCAACAGAGCAACCTGTCATATGACAAGAGAAAAATAGCATTTGGACACTGCATATGACATCTTGATAGACGTTACAGTGGGAAACAGAATCAGACAACACAGATGAGAAGTCCCTTACCTGTTTTATCCAGTGCATCTTTTGACAAGACATATTCCAAAACGGCTGGGTAGGTGGCACCCTTTTTCGCTTTTCCTTCTGTGAAAGGAAACAAGACATGTCTAAAAAAAACAAAGCCAGGCTGTTAGTAGTAAAGAATTGTTCTATTTTTTGACCTTCTTCTTTATTAGGACTGTCATATGGTGCATACTTAAAATATTTGTCAAGTTTTTATACTGAACAAATTTCTGTGTATTATAATTTTAAAATATAAAAACAGCCATTAAGCCTATCTAGTTTTGGAGCATGAGAGAAGCAATTCAGAAGATTATTTCCAGCATAATGATACAATCCACATAAACAGGTATTACATAAAGAGCTCCTTTTATCAAGCTGCACTAGTGGGGTTAGTGCGTTGGACATTTCATCACGCGCTAGCCCCCGCGGCCGGCTAAAAAACTAACGCCTGCTCAATACAGGTGTTAGTGGCTAGCACGGCAGGCGGTTTAACACGCGTTAAACCCCTACCGCAGCTTGATAAAAGGACCCCAAAGTAAAGTTATCACTGCCATTGTATTTAATTTAACTCAATACTTATATCCTGTACCATCCCCTGTATAAATATAAAACACCAGTTATACAAATAATAACCATTTATTGACCAAGGAAGGAAAGGGTCAATCAAAGATGACAAACAAGTAGCCGATAAGTTAAATGCATTCTTTGCCTCTGTCTTCACAAATGAGGACACTACAACAATGCCAGACACAGGGAAGATATTCACCGGAGGCATAGAGGAAAGCCTTGAAACAGTAGATGTGGAGTTGGACATGATATACTTTCAGATTGACAAACTAAAAAGTGATAAATCCCCTGGACCGGATGGAATTCACCCGAGAGTATTAAAGGAACTTAAGGTTGAAATTGGCGAACTATTGCAATCCTTAGCTAACATGTCAATTAGAACCGGGCAAATACCAGAGGACTGGAGGATAGCAAATGTCATCCCAATTTTTAAAAAAGGATCAAGAGGTGAACCAGGAAACTACAGACCTGTGAGTCTCACATCAGTACCTGGGAAGATAATCAAAGCACTAATTAAAGTCAACATTGTACAACATTTGGAAGATTACAACTTAATAAGGGCTAGTCAACTCGGCTTTAGGAAATGGAAGTCATGTCTGACAAATTTACTTCAATTCTTTGAGAAGATGAACAAACAATTGGATAGTGGAAATCCAGTGGATATAGTTTACTTGGATTTCCAGAAAGCGTTTAACAAAGTTCCGCATGCAAGGCTTATGAGAAAACTACTGAGCCATGGAATAGGAGGAGAAGTGCACAGATGGATTGGCAAATGGCTCGAGAATAGAAGGCAGAGGGTTAGCATTAATGGGCAATTCTCGGACTGGGAGAGAGTGACCAGCGGCGTGCCCCAGGGTTCGGTTCTTGGGCCTATCTTGTTTAATATTTTTATAAACGACCTTGAAGAGGAAACAACATGCAATGTAACAAAGTTTGCAGATGTTACAAAAATATGTCGAGTAGTTGGCTCTCTAGGGGACTGCGAGGATCTCCAGAAGGATCTAAACCAGCTGGAAACTTGGGCGAAAAAGTGGCAGATGAATTTTAACATAGATAAATGCAAGGTTATGCATCTAGGAAAGAAAAACAAAGAGCATGAGTATAAGATGCTGGGGGTGGCATTAGCCAAATGCGAACAAGAAAGGGATTTTGGGGTACTGATAGACAGAACCCTAAAGCCTTCGGCTCAATGTGCGGCGGCGGCGAAGAAAGCAAACAGGATGTTGGGCATGATTAAGAAGGGGATCACGAGCAGATCGGAAGAGGTCATAATGCCACTTTACAGAGCAATGGTCAGACCTCACTTGGAATACTGTGTCCAACACTGGTCCCCATACCTAAAGAAGGATATAACTCTGCTAGAGAGGGTGCAGAGGCGAGCCACGAAACTAGTCAAAGGTATGGAAAATTTGAGCTACGAAGAACGCCTCAGAAAACTGGGACTATTCACCCTCGAGAAGAGAAGATTGCGAGGGGATTTGATAGAGACTTTTAAAATATTAAAGGGATTTGATAAAATAGACCAGGAAACAGCATTACTAACATTTTCGGAGGTGACACGGACAAGGGGTCATAGCCTGAAACTGAGTGGCAGCAGGTTTAGGACAAATGTTCAGAAGTTCTGTTTCACACAGCGAGTGGTTGGCGCTTGGAATGCTCTCCCGGAGGAGGTTGTGGCGGGGACTACTGTTCCGAGTTTCAAGCGCAAGTTGGATGCACACCTTCTTGCAAATCATATTGAGGGATACGGGAAATCCGGGTCTACAAAAAGGAGTACCTAAATGGGCTAATGCGTGTGCGGATCACCGGACTGGATGGACCACGGTCTGTTCCGGTGAAGACATTTCTTATGTTCTTATGTTCTTAAAATGCTAAGTTAAAATCTCAATAAACCCAATCGATATTATTAAGAACCTCTAACGCTCCCAATGCTCTTGGTAAAACAATGTAACATAGTAACATAGTAGATGACGGCAGATAAAGACCCGAATGGTCCATCCAGTCTGCCCAACCTGATTCAATTTAAATTTTTTAATTTTTTCTTCTTAGCTATTTCTGGGCAAGAATCCAAAGCTTTACCCTGTACTGTGCTTGGGTTCCAACTGCTGAAATCTCTGTTAAGACTTACTCCAGCCCATCTACACCCTCCCAGCCATTGAAGCCCTCTCCAGCCCATCCTCCACCAAACAGCCATATACAGACACAGACCGTGCAAGTCTGCCCAGTACAGGCCTTAGTTCAATATTTAATCTTATTTTCTGATTCTAGATCCTTTGTGTTCATCCCACGCTTCTTTGAACTCAGTCACAGTTTTACTCTCCACCACCTCTCTCAGGAGCGCATTCCAGGCATCCACCACCCTCTCCATAAAGTAGAATTTCCTAACATTGCCTTTGAATCTACCACCCCTCAACCTCAAATTATGTCCTCTGGTTTTACCATTTTCCTTTCTCTGAAAAAGATTTTGTTCTACGTTAATACCCTTCAAGTATTTGAACGTCTGAATCATATCTCCCCTGTCTCTCCTTTCCTCTAGGGTATACATATTCAGGGCTTCCAGTCTCTCCTCATACGTCTTCTGGCGCAAGCCTCCTATCATTTTCGTCGCCCTCCTCTTGACCGCCTCAAGTCTTCTTACGTCCTTTGCCAGAAACGGTCTCCAAAATTGAACACAATACTCCAAGTGGGGCCTTACCAATGACCTGTACAGGGGCATCAACACCTTCTTCCTTCTACTGACTACGCTTCTCTTTATATAGCCCAGCATCCTTCTGGCAGAAGCCACTGCCTTGTCACACTGTTTTTTCGCCTTTAGATCTTCGGACACTATCACCCCAAGGTCCCTCTCCCCGTCCGTGCATATCAGCTTCTCTCCTCCCAGCATATACGGTTCCTTCCTATTATTAATCCCCAAATGCATTACTCTGTATTTCTTTACATTGAATTTTAGTTGCCAGGCATTAGACCATTCCTCTAACTTTTGCAGATCCTTTTTCATATTTTCCACTCCCTCTTTGGTGTCTACTCTGTTACAAATCTTGGTATCATCTGCAAAAAGGCACACTTTTCCTTCTAACCCTTCAGCAATGTCACTCACAAACATATTAAACAGGATTGGCCCCAGCACTGATCCCTGAGGGACTCCACTACTCACCTTTCCTTCCTTCGAGCGACTTCCATTAACCACCACCCTCTGGAGTCTGTCCGACAGCCAGTTTCTGACCCAGTTCACCACTTTGGGTCCTAACTTCAGCCCTTCAAGTTTGTTCAACAGCCTCCTATGAGGAACTGTATCAAAGGCTTTGCTGAAATCCAAGTAAATTACATCTAGCATATGTCCTCGATCCAGCTCTCTGGTCACCCAATCAAAAAATTCAATCAGGTTCGTTTGGCACGATTTACCCTTTGTAAAGCATGTTGCCTTGGATCCTGTAACCCATTAGATTCAAGGAAGTATACTATCCTTTCTTTCAGCAAAACTTCCATTATTTTTCCAACAACTGAAGTGAGGCTCACTGGCCTGTAGTTTCCTGCTTTATCCCTGTGACCACTTTTATGAATAGGGACCACATCCGCTCTCCTCCAATGCCTAGGAATCACTCCCGTCTCCTGAGATTTGAACAAATCTTTAAATGGCGGCAGCAATTAGCTATTCTCAAACTAAAAGTCAAAAGTTACAGTAATCAAAAAGAGAACTATTATTGTCTTGTAACAAATCCTCAATCAAGTAGATTTTTAGTCCTTCTGGTAGCAGAATTCACTGTAAAGGCAATTCATAATCTAGGTGCCAGCACTGACGTGTCCCTCGTGCAAATATTGTAAATGTCTGTAATACTAGAGCAAGGAAGTAAACCCCACGGAAACTAACAGAAATATACAAGTATCTAATAGGACCTGTCCAGCCTCTAAAATACTTCCCATATTAACCTCATTGTTACCTCTGCCAATAATCCAACACCGGAGTTCTTCCAGAAGGCATCTTAGATAACTTCCCTGCTCTGGGGGCCACAACAAAAGCTCCCCCAATAGCTGACTTAACCAATCCACTTGGCGAGGAAACGGCAGCAGGAGTCCCTCTAGCAGAGACAGATAAATTAGAGGCAGACACTTCCAGTGCACCATGCTTTCTGATGCCATTACACTTCCAGGCCACAGGGATGGCAGTGCTTATGTCCATGGAGATGCCCAAAGTTCCAGCCGATGTGCCCAGATGTCCGAAACCACAATCTTCCAACATTGACTTCCTCAAGGGAGAGAGTGGAAGCCTATACTGGAGGGAATATTTGAGTATTTCCTTTTCTCTTCCCAATCATAGTTAGTGCTATTGGGGAGAACAGCTACCCCTGCTCTCCTCTTCAAGTCAGATCTTGACCCTCGCAAGTATGGGACACTCATCGTCTGGTTTCTCCTCAGAGACCTGTCTGATATGGGTGGCCCTTCAGCATAGCCCTCCAAGTCATGGAAACACACAAGCCCTCCACTACAAGGTGGTGTCCTTTTGGAGGGGAGATTCACTCTTTGTATGTATAGTATGGTTGCCTCAACTTATGCCAGATTTCCTTTCTTCTATCCATTTTATTGAAAATTGCCTCTTTTTTTTTTTTTTTTAATGATTTGCAGTATATCAAGAAATGAACTATAAACAGAAGAATTATCTCCTTTGCAACTATGAAACCTTTGATTTCCTTAGGAAACATTGCTTGTCCTGCCATCAAATCAACTTTGCTTCAGTTTCATACATTCAGTTATGGCACAGTAAAATAATTTTGGAAATTCAAGATTTTTCAGGGGTTGGTATCAGAAGTCAATACCGTTCTATTGTTGGATATCTGTTCCCCTATAGTGTCCTTTATTACCAGATAGCATCTTTAGGTCATTTGCACTTCTGATCTCCTAATGTCCCTCTTGAAGGGTCATACATGAATACAATGAAGGGGCAGAAGAAACTACTGGTCACTATACCTCTGTTGTGATCTGCTTTACAAAAAGTTTTCCCTCCCACTTTCACATGGACAGTGCAAGGTGAAGAAAAGACAGGCACAGGCCATAGATGATAAACTCAAGGGAGGAAACAAACTCTCCCACCCCACAATCGATAAGGAAATTTTTTACTTATCTCCAACAGATGATGGAGATAAGTCAAAAACTTCCTTACCTATCTCAATTGTTGCACAGCACAGAGCCTTTAGAATATTCCAGGAAGGTTTTTTTTTTAATGCCAATGAGGTTTTTGTCTGAACACCTTGAACCACTATTGTGGGGTGGGAGGGTTTGTTTCCCTTGAGTTTATCATCTTTGGCCTGTGCCTGTGTTTCTACTTTTCTTCATCCTTGCACTGTCCATGTGAAAGTGTTGTATAATATTATCATGATTTGATTTTCATTATATCTGTGTCATTTAGAGGAAAGTTATATGTTTGAACTTCAGTCATGTTTTATTTTTTACATAAAAGGATGGGGTTTGGGCTGTTGTATTATTTAATTATTTATTCAATTCGTTTTTCTATCTCATTCTCCCCAATGAGCTCAGAATAGGTTACAGGACAACATACATAAGATAGTTTGCTCTAATAGGATTCCTTAAAACCTTAAGTTTTGTTTCTAGAGACTTTTTACAGCGATTGTCACATATAGAAGAAATTTTATGGCACGTTATAAAGTGGATGAATTATGCTGATACAAGAAACCATACATTGATTTAATTTCATCTTTCTGTTTAACACGCTCAATTTTAATGCTTTAAAAATTTTTCAAGTTAATTCTCTGGGTTTTAAAAATTGGGGATTATACCTGCAACAATGAAAGATTCTCTCCAGCGAGGCAGGGACAAGGATCGAATCCCATTAGAGAAGCTCCCTCTATAGCCAGATTGACCAGCAACTTTTCGAACAAGAATTTTTCCTCCAGAATGGGGAATTGCACCACTGGGGGAGGAAGAAAAAAAAAAAAAATTTATTTATTTATTGTACCTTGCCGAATCATTTAGCTCGTGGTAGGTTTCAGTAAACATAAATAATCAAATTAATAAACAAAATCATCAAAAAAAAGAACAAAAACACATTACAATAAATATACAATAATATAAATACATCAAACAAAAATTTGGGTAAATTAATAAAAAGCAAATTAAGGTTTATGAAAAAACATGAAGTGCTGTAAAAGCCAACAATAAAATCCGATTTCCTTTGATGTAGACAAATCTGGTTATGGATTCCCTTTACTAAATGGCTCAAGCTTGGGCTGGTGAGGCAAATGCTCCAACTCTCATAGAATTCCTATGAGCTTTGGCGCATTTACCTCACCAGCCCGCACTATAAATCTCTAGTGCCATTTAGTAAAACCAAGCGTATATGATTTGGGCCCTCTTTTTACCTAAGCTAAGGTAGAGGTTTCCACCGTGACCTGGAGCGCTAAATGTTCTGGCGCCACTATGGGCATCGGAGCAGCGTCAGAACATTTAGTGCTCTGGGCCGAGGTAGAAACCTCTACTGCGGCTTAATAAAAAGGGGGGGGGGGGGTTGTAGGGAAGACTAAGGGTCCCTTTTACAAAGCTGCAGTAGGAATTGAATGAGCTGTGTCACATTTGCCAAGTGGGAATCACTACCATGGCTTTGTAAAAGGGGCCCTAAATTACCTATAAAAGTTTCTAATATCACAACATAGTTGTTATGTGATTATAATTTATAAATTCAAGAAAAGTAACAAAAATGTCATCAATATACTGGAGTTCAATAAGACAAATGGTAAAAAGTGAAACCTAGACTTACTCTCTCCTGCCTAACACCGACACCCCTACCCCCCACATCTGTGATCGGCCCCCTCCCTCCTGCCGCCGGGCCCCTTGTTTTAGGAGCACCACTTTCGTTTTAGATATACAAAACTCCTTTAGACATTTATATTCTATAAATGTATACATCTCAGTTTTTCAAAGCCAGACTGGATAAGTCTAAATTGAAAAATGTGTATGCGGCGAGAAGGCATTTTCTATTTCAGGAGAAGAATTCAATGAACATCTGTGCTTACAAAGATTGACGCCAGGATTTACATTTCCTACCTGGAACTTCTAGATTTCAAAAACCTGATTGCATTAAACAGCGCTCCATTGGAAGAATAGGGAAGTTATCCCCTTAATCAGCCAGTGATTGATGTTCTCCTCCCCCACCCCAACTGTGGAACTGGCAAGGGACTTAGGGAAAATAAATAACTAGCATGAAAACGTATGTTCTGTCACATAAACATGGACTGTACATTGGCATTTCAGAAAATAAATGTTCTGTTTTGGTCACATTGATATTTTAGTAGTACTGCAAGACTACTGCTGTGGGTCACTGGTGCTACTTTGTACCCAGTACCAGAAAGAGCAGGAGTTGGGTTCCCAGATTTTCTGTTTGGAAAATATGGACCCCCTAAACCCGCCCCCAGGCCCACGCCAATCCTGCCCCAGCCACGCCCCCCAATGCCTGTTCTCGTTAGGCATGCGCTGATGTCCTCCTGCCCAATGCGATGTGGAGGAAAGTTGGGTTTTCGAAAATCCGTCTGGATCCCCGGACTTGTCCTCAAAAGGAGGACTTGTCCAGAGAAATCTGGACATCTGATAACCCTAGGCAAGAGCAGTCAGGGATCATTCCTACCCTGATTGCAAGGCAGGTAGACCTGGGGATGGGAAGAGAAGGGGAAGAGGCAGCATTTGGGGGAGTGGATTAATGTTGGGGGTCCTTTGGAGGGAACCTCAGTTGGGAAGGCATTCAGGATAGATTTTTGAAGTTGGTCCCTTTAAGAAATGTCCAGATGCTCCTAGGATGGAAAAATAGCACTGCTTTGTGAGGTTGATCACAAGCAGCATTATTCTTGTACTGTGGGTGTGATTAACCTGGTAAATTAAAGTGGGGTACTCCCATACATCCTGATTTTAGAAAGCTAGGATATGTGCATGTTAAAAGCATGTTTTGCACAGGACTAGAGTAGGACTAAAATAAACACTTGCATTTGTTTCTGTCCCCTGAGAACAATGTCAGGATTTACATCTGATGTAGGTTATAGAAAGGTGCTCGTGTTTTTGCAGTGCTGTAGCTGGAAAGATAGGGGAGGCTGCCCCTAGTGTTTTGTCTCTTCCCCCTACCCTCCCTCCCACCCATCCCCCCAAAAAAAGTTTATAAACTGACATATATATGTGACAGCACACATGTATATAATGTTCTGAAAGACCATTTTAGATTCCAGTATATCTCAGAAGTCTCAAAGTGCAGCCCTGGTCATGGAATATCCTTGAAAAGGAGAAATCAAATCAGCTGTAAACTGTTTCTCTGTATACTAATTCTAGCTAGGCTAGCTCTGCCTTTAACCCTTTAATTGGCAGATGGTGAAACGGTTGCTTTATGTAACTTGATGTTGAACGAGAGCAACAGTGCCAAGTAAACGCATTTGGAAATGCAGATTTCCCATATGAGCCATAGAAGACATGTTGCTTCTGAGCAACAATGCCAAATAAAGGGTTAAATGGGTCAAATATATTTTCAATTTATCTTTCAACCTTGAACAGATGTGCTGCTTCTCTATAGAAAAAACAAAATAAAAACCCATGGTAACCTCGCAAGGGTCTCCAGTTTGGAATAGCGTGGAAAAGAACGAAGCTCTGATATTATAGGCTTTTTCCTAGAGCTGTCCGCTAGCTAGACACATCAGTCCCAAAAGATGGGTATATCTTTATCAAGTATTATTAATGAGGGATCAGGACATTTGTCATATACTGTTATATAGGCCTTCTAGAGCAGGGCTTCACAAACTGTGGGTCATGACCTCAAATGAGGTCACCAAACTCGTGTTTGGGGTTGCAACCTGGACAAACCAAAAACTGAAGCATCATTGGGCCTGCACGTTCTGTTGAATCTGCGCTATAATTAGGCCTGCATGGGCAACAGGGATGATAGCAGTATTGGCTATGCCACCACAGTAAGGCCAGGAAAGAGGAGCTGCACAGAGAACAAGATAGGAGTCTGGGAGTCGTGCGCTTTCTGTACCAACAATAATGGAGTTGCTGTTCTCAAGAAACACACATCATTCACTAATGAGGCTTTAGAGAATGACACGGGGACAAATTTTTCCCGTCTTTGCGGGAACTCATTTTCCATCCCAGAGAGTTCTTTTCTCTGTCCCTACTCCATTCCCGCAATTCTGTCCTCATCTGCACAAGCCTCAAACACTTAAAATCATAAGTGTTCGAGGCTTGTGTGGTTAAGGAAGAGCTTACAGGAATGGGACAGGGACAACAACAAAACTCACAGGGACGGGTCAGGGAAATTGAGTTCCTGCAGGGACGAGGAAAAATTTGCAGTATCATTGTGGATCAAGAACCTGTGGCAAAAAGCTCAAATTTATACAAACATATTAATGAGAAATTACCAGTTTCCCCTTAAACCCCTATTAAGTGGATAAAGTCTCCTGCTCAGCAGATGAGGAAACAACTAAAATATAATTGAGAAAGAAGTTGTACTTATACTAAGATTGAAGCTTCACTGTATCTAATTATAATGGTAGTACATGTTCCTGAAATACGCTACACAACATACAGAAAATTAGATTTATTAAAAGGCACTACCACGCATTAACATGCATTGTTTACAAGAGGCTCCATTTTATGGAATGGGAACTGTTTACAAAAAGCACAAGCCTCGAGGTTTGTGCAGTCAAGGCTGAACTTAAAGGAATGGGGCAAGGACATAACTCGCGGGGAACGGTGAAAAATGTGTCCCCGTGTCATTCTCTATTTCAGTGGATGGTTTCTTAATTACTGGCTCTTTTGTATGCGTGTTTGCATAATCATTCACATATATGTGTAAATGGTGTTATACAGATGCTTATGTCAAGGCCATTTGAAAATCGCGGCATGTGCGCGTGTGTTGCGCCACTCTTTTAGGTATGTGTTCCCACTGTGATGTTGCTCTTTCTATGTGCGTATGTTTATAAAACAGCCCCATGTCTTGTGTGTATCACTGCAAGTGCGGAGTCATTTATAAAATATGAATTGCAGAGTTTTTTTTTTAAATAAAACACTTTAGTTTTAAATGGATGGACTTAGATATCTCTTTAGCCAACCTACACATAGGGCCCCTTTTACAAAGCTGCAGTAGCTATACTGCCACGGTAAATGCACAGACGTCCATAGACATGGAATGGGCTTCAATGTATTTACTGTGTCAGCTTTGCTGCCATGACTTTGTAAAAGGAGCTCATAGTTACTTCCCTACACAACGATAGCCATGGATAGTCGCACTATTACAAATCCCATTTAAGCTATGTATGCAGCGGTATATTGCATGAAAAAGGTTATATTGCATGGGAAAAAATTGTGAAATGAACAATCGGGTGCATAAGACTAGACTTGTGTACTACCCAACTCATGGGTCCATTTGCAATGTGAACAAACAAACCTGTGAATAGCAGCACTGCATACACTAGAGAATGATGCATAAATGTCTGTGCCGTAGACCCGGTGTTTGCCTTCTTGACATCCAGCTGGACATTTAGCAATGAATTCTGGATTTAGGATCTTTCCAGCTTTAATATCGCAATCGATAAGAGGTACATCTGTGAAAATTAAAAACAACAACAACAGAGCATGTAGACTTTTATTACAAAATCCAGACCCTACTTAAGGCTGGCTACATATTATGCACCATGCTCTAATGAAGCTTTTGGTCTTTCTAAGGATCACAACCATGGAGAGTCTCTTTTGTGATCTTTTGGCTTTCATGCATATTAAATCGCTATAAAGTTTTCGGTTTACTGACACTACTTCTTCTTTTGTAACTCTGCAATCCTGCGACACACTGTCCTGTACATATGATCACATACACAAAGAAACCTCACTTAAGCACAACCCTAAAGGTTGTGTGTCGCACTAAGAAAGTTGCATCTGAATTCTACAAGTAGATCAGAATACGGCAGCCAAATTGGTTTTCGGAAAAAGGAAATTTTGATCATTTATTTCCATTACGGAGAAATCTTCACTGGCTCCCTGTTCATCTTAGAATTAGATTTAAATGCGCTTGTTATGATATTCAAAATTATCCATGGTCTATTTTTGCCCATAGTCCTTCTAACATGGAATTCTCTTCGGTCTTTTGTTTCAACGAATTCTCAGAAGTATAAACTTTCATTTTCTTCAGTGAAAGGGATAAAGCTTGTTGGTAATAGCTCTCGCTCCTTTTTGTGTAGGTTTACAACGATTTGGATTGAAACTCCTAGTTATATTAGAACTCTCTTCTCTCTCCAAATTTTTTGTAAATCAATTAAAACAAGTTCTGAAAGAAACTAAAGACTTATCTCTTCGACACCATATCCACTACATGAAACTGACCCTCGAGCCTACAAAACACCTTGCAACCTCTTCTTGGCTGAATTTAGGCGTGATTTTGTAACCGGTGCTGTCAAGTGATTGGCACACGATCAGCAGCCACCAACTTAGTGTACCCCCTCTTCTATTAAACTGCGCTAACAGTTTTTAGCGCAGAGAGCCACGCTGAATGGCCCGCGCTGCTCCTGATCCTCATAGGAACTCTGTGAGCAGGGGGGGTGGCTTGGAAGCCTGACATGGTGGAAGCTTAATCATTGAGCTCTGAACCTCTGAAAGCCTATGTGGTAATATTATATACATTTTCATGCTAAGAGATTGTTTTTACCTCGGGAAAATGTCTTTAGTGCGTCAGACAAACAATGAGGAGTCTTTCTCAGGAGGAAATGCAAAAAGAATTAAAGCTGATCCCCCGACTCCATCCAGAGTGCCTCTTCCCTCGGATGAACTGAATGACAATGCAGGCATAATAGTTGAGCTACGAAATTTGATGCTGGAGGTAAAGGAGGAAGTTTCTAACTTAGGAACTCTGTGAGCATTGGGAGCAGCGCGGGCCATTCAGCGCAGCTCCCTGCACTAGACACTGCTAGCGCAGTTTTGTAAAAGGAGGCCTTAGACTATAAGTGGCATATAAATGCTACAAATAAATAAATATTTTTCACCCAAATAAAAATCACATATATCAGTGATACATACATTATTAAACCTCAAATTAACAAAATAGAAATTATACATTACTCAAAACAACCCTAAATAGCATAAGTGTCTTAAAAAATAACTTTAAAGAAAAAATAATAAGATGGGAAGGCATTTTAATGAAAACAAAGACAATGAGGAACTTGAATTTAGCTATCACTGGAAGTTGGTGAAGCCTGACAAGAAGTGGCATGATGCTTTCTCTTACTGCAATATTCACACAAAACTAAGTTTATGCATGAACTTTAAAGGCATGTCCAGGTGTATAATTGTTTTAAATCTCTGTAAATCCAGAAATGAGCACAATTGCCTTATAAGTCTCAACTTTTTTATAGGTCTCTCCCACAATAGTGGAGGTAAGAGCCTCCAAGCTAAGATGGGGTACCAGCCTCACCCTTAAATATATTCCTCTGGATTCTATAATCTTATTTCATTATTTATTTATTCAGTTTTCTATATTCTCCCACGGACCTTAGAACGCTTTACATGAATTTATTGAGGTATTCAAGCATTTTTCCTGTCTGTCCCAGTGGGCTCACAATTTGGCTAATATACCTTGAGCACATAATGTCAAACTTTGCAAAACTGCAAGTATAGGTTATAGAACAGTGCTCGTTATGTGCCGAATGTAATTATTAAAGTAGGCATTGATAGGCATTAAGTACCACTAATTGGCAGTTATATATGTAACTGCACTTAGCAGAAGCACATAACTTCAAAGGGGGTGAACACATTGGCAGATCTGGGGGTGAGTCTTTCAGCTGTGTACATAAGAACATAAGAATAGCCTTATTGGATCAGACCAGTGGTACATCTAGCCCGATATCCCTTCTTCACGGAGGCCAATTCAAGTTATAAGTATCTGACAAAAACCAAATAGTAGCAGCATTCTATGCCACCGATCCAGAGCAAGCAGTGGCTTCCCCCATGTCTGTCTCAACAGCAGTTTTGGACTTTTCCTCCAGCAACTCGTCCAAACTTTTTTTTAAAACCAGCTACATTAACCGCTCTTACCACATCCTCTGGCAACGCGTTCCAGAGCTTAACTATTTCCTCCAATTGGTTCTAAAAGTATTACTCTGTAACTTCATCGAGTGTGCCCTAGTCTTTGTAAATCTTGATAACAGTAAAAAAAAAAAATCGACCCACTTGTACCCATTCTACACTGCTCAGGATTTTGTAGACTTCGATCATATCTCCCCTCAGCCATCTCTTTTCCAAGCTGAAGAGCCCTAACCTTTTTAGTCTTTCCTCAAACAAGAGGAGTTCTTTCCCCTTTATCATCTTAGTCGCTCTTCTTTGAACCTTTCCTAGGGCTGCTATATCTTTTTTTCAGATAAGGAAACCAGAAGTGAACTCAAGGTGAGGTCGCATCATTGAGCGATACAGAGGCATTATAACATTCTTAGTCTTGTTTACCATCCCTTTTCTAATGATTCCTA
This sequence comes from Geotrypetes seraphini, assembly GCF_902459505.1. NCBI lineage: Eukaryota > Metazoa > Chordata > Amphibia > Gymnophiona > Dermophiidae > Geotrypetes > Geotrypetes seraphini. The sequence continues at coordinate 292,537,911 of NC_047086.1, forward strand.
GGATCATGTTTGCTTTCTTGGCCGCTTGGTTTCAGCTTATTGTCCACAAAGACACCCAGATCTGTTTCTTGAGCGCTGACCCCCAAGGTGGACTCTAGCATCCAGTTATAGACCCTAGCATAGGTTATAGAATACCAACACTTAGGGCCATATTCTATGAACAACACCGTAAGTTAGGCAGGGGCAAGCATCCTAACATCATCTAACTTAATTGGTTTAATTGGCTTTAATAGGTGCCATAATTGGCCATGTCATTTAAAACTAATTAAAATGTTGTAAAAAAAAAAAAAAGAAGTAGGTGTCTGCAGGCACGTCCAAAAACGGTGCCACAATTGCATCTGCAGGTCCCACCTCTGCAAGAATAGGAAGTTGTTGCAGAGAGGCTGCTTCCGGGGCAAGCCGATGGCAGCAGGCTCATGTCACTGAACTGCTGATGGTCTGAAGAAAACAGAATTGTAGCGCCAAGGAGGTAAGAGAAGATCCACTGGATTCTTTGTAAGTCGGCCCTGCCAAACTAGCTTCTGGGGGACTGACCCAGGAGCGGGGTGAGGGCGGAGCTGGGGTGGGGTAGGGGCGAGGTTATGTGTCCTCTTTTTTTTTATTTATTTTTTTTTTTTAGGTCAAAAATAAGCTAACCCTATGTATATTAATTGTGGATATTCTGAAAACCTGACTGGTTAGGTGTGTGTTGAGAACCACTGGTATAAAGAAATCCCTCAATTCTACCTGCTGTATGGTCTGCAAGTAGCAGCAGTACGTACGTTGTTTTGATTTTTTACTCTTCTTGGTGGCTTCTTGACTTGCACGTGTAAAAGTCAGCAACAAAGCTATAACAAAGAAAACACAGTATTGGTTACTGAAATTGTAGACATCATCTGCTTTAGAACCCAATCTCCAGCTTCTAGAACCCGTGGACCAGACTTAATATTGGGGTTGATCTTCCAAAAGATTTATACTATTAATCAAGTGCTAACTAAAGAAGCCCATTTGTTTATACATTTTGTCCAAGCTAATGTATAAATTCTGGCCAGAAACGATATCCAGCCGAAAGTTACCCATATAAGAAAAGGAAGGACTGGGGTAGTCTGGAAATGGGGCCAAAGGTTATCTGGGTACTGGTGACATTCAACTGCTCTCTGTTTAGGTACATTTCATGGGCTTGTTTGTGATGTGTGAATTTTTTTTTATTGTTATTATTTTGTTATCCACATTATAATATTGTGATAACTGACATACCTAAAAATAGATGTGGTAGGACTGCATGAGCTAAGTTTGTTGGGCCACGAAATAGACAAAGAAATAAGTGAATAAGTCATCATTTTCCTTATGGAATGGCTAGGTGGGTGAATATCACTCCCATCTGAGAACAGTTCTATAAAGAGGCAAGTATATTTAGGACTCAAGAGGCACCTAATTGGGAGGATGTTCTACAAGGGTCATTTCATAAATAATGCACTTTTTTAAAAATTTACATGTTTATTTATTTATTTATTTTTCAAGTATTTCTTTATAATCTTTCAATATAGTCTCCCTGCTTTACATTGACTGAGTCCCAACATCCGGGAATCTTCATTATTCCATCCAAGACACTGTTTTTGTTCAGTTGCCGAATGGCTCAGGTACTGGCGGAAAAAAGCTCTTCCAGAGATGCAAAACGATGTCCATGCATAGGTTGTTTCAACTTTGGAAAAAGGTCGAAGTCTGGTTGACTAATGTCTAGACTGTAGGGAGCATGAGGTAATGCCTCCCAGCCATATTTGTGTAGTTTTTCAATGATGAGTGGAGAGCTCCATCTTCCCCACGACCAAAAAATTTTGACAAACTCAATCAAAAGTCAAACAAATGATGAGTTTTGCTTATGATCATGAAGGCATCATCATCACAGACAAAGTTCCATGTGGAAGAAGTGTCACAGCAGTGTATTATCGTGATTTTTTGCAAAAAATGCACAAAACCCGACCTCAGTTGCTCTAGGCTGGGTCACTCATTCTTCACGCAACGCTCGTCCGCACATAGGGAATGTCGTCATGAAAAACTACGCGAATACAGACTTCGACCTTTTTCCAAAGTTGAAACAGTCTATGCGTGGACATCATTTTGCATCTCTGGAAGAGCTTTCTTCCACCGGTACCCGAGCCATTCGGCAATTGAACGGAAACGGTGTTTTGGATGGATTAATGAAACTTCCCAGACGTTGGGACTTGGTCATTACAAAGCAGGGAGACTATATTGAAGAATTGTAAAGAAATACTTGAAAAAAAAAAAATAAAACATGTAAATTAAAAAAAATAGTGTGCATTATTTATGAAATGACCCTCGTATAAAGGAAAGTGGGCACCTGTTCCATTCCCTTCCCCATCTAATTGTCTAAATCCAGAGTAAATAGCTATGAGAGGTGCTCTCTGGATATTCAGTGCCGATACTTGGATAGATATTTTTACATGTTAGGACTGCTGTGTATACTTGGTACTACTGACTACTGGTGGTGAATGGATAATATCCAGCTCCACCTCTGCTTTGTCCTCACAGCACCCCCAGCTCTAAAGAGATAGGTCCTGATTCTATAAAACTACTACTACTACTAATCATTTCTATAACGCTACTAGACATATGCAGCATTGTACATCAAAACACAGAAGAGTCAGTCCCTGCTCATAAGAGATTACAATCTAGTCAAGACAGACAAACTGGACAAGAAGATGCATCAATACACTGTGCTCAGGTGGGGGGATTACAGAGGGAATGATAAGACCGATTTTGGTGCTTAGAAAGTGGAGTGGAGTTTGGAATTGAAAGCAGCTTCAAAGTAGTGGGCTTTGAGTCTGGATTTGAATATTATTATTATTATTATTATTCTTTATTCTTATATACCGCCATACCCAGTGAGTTCTAGGCGGTTTACATCAATTAGCAAATGATCTGCATTGAATAGCAGATTTACAACAAAATTAGAGGTAGGTTTACAAAATTAGAATCAGATTTACAGCATTGAATAGCAGATTTACAACAATATTAGAAGTAGGTTTACAAAATTAGAAGCAGATTTACAGCATAATTAGAAGAATTTTTGACAGAAAATTGCAGGCCGAATTACGATAAATTACAGTGATTTGCCGCAGTCAGCCATGAAGTTACAGCGATTCTTAACTGTCTGCACAGAGGGCAGGTTTACATCAATATTACAGAAATTGCAGGTTTGACCGAGCTAGGTAGGGGAGGTAGAGGGTGGGGGAGGGAGGGGGGGACTGGTGAAGGAGGAAGGGGGCAGCGGTGGGGTAAGTGTCCTGTGAGGTGAATGGGTTATTAAGGGTCGTGTTTGCTGAAAAGGTACGTTTTTAGTAGTTTTCTGAATGATAGGTAAGTGGGGGCCTCGAGTATCATCTGTGCTAGCCATGGATTCGACTTGGCTGCTTGGAAGGCAAAAGTTCTATCCAGGAATCTTTTGAGAGGGCAGTGTTTAGGCGAAGGGAAGGCGAACAGTTGAGTTCTCCGTGATGTCCTGTTGCTGCAGTAGAGGTTAAAGTGTGTGTTTATGTAACTTGGGGAGGAGCCGTTAACCGATTTGTAGCAGAAGCATGCAAATTTAAAGAGGATTCTAGATTCAAATGGTAGCCAGTGTAGTTGGTGATAGAAAGGGGTGACATGTTCCCATTTCTTTAGGCCAAAGATGAGGCGCACCGCGGTATTTTGGACTGTTTTTAGTCTCCTGGTAGTTTTCTTAGTGGCGTTAAGGTAGATGATATTGCAGTAGTCGAGGATGCTGAGGATGGAGGACTGTACAAGTAGGCGGAATGCATTGTCATAGAAGTGTTTTTTTATGGTGCGAAGTTTCCAAAGTACCGAGAAGCTTTTCCTAATTATGAGGTCTGTATGGTTATCTAGAGATAAGTTTTTGTCCAGCGTGACTCCCAGAATTTTTATGGTCGGATCAAGGGGGAAGGTCTTTCCTTTTAGTTGAATTGTGGTTTCCTTAATTTTATCTTTGGGGGAGGCTAGAAAAAATTTTGTTTTGTCTGGGTTTAATTTCAGTCTGAATGAAAGCATCCAGAGTTCTATCTGGTTGAGAGTGTTTGAGATGTGGTCGAGTAGTTCTTGTGAAAAGTTGGTTAATGGAATGGTTATTGTGATATCGTCTGCATAAATGAAGAATTTGAGATTTAGGTTGTGTAGGAGTTTACCTAGTGAGGCAAGGTAAATGTTGAATAGGATGGGGGATAAGGGGGAGCCCTGTGGGACCCCGCAGGTGTTGTCCCAGCAGTATGAGAAAGAGTTATTCTTGAGTACCTTGTATGATCTATTTTGTAGGAACCCCTGAAACCAATTGAGGACCTGGTCTGAGATGCCTATGTGCGCTAGGCATTCCAGGAGAATGGTGTGGTCGACCAGGTCGAAAGCACTGCTCAGATCGAGTTGAATGATCAGGGCACTTGAGCCTTGACTGAAGAGTGTGAGGAGGTGGTCGAGAAGGGAGGCTATGATGGTTTCAGTGCTGTGGTCCGCCCGAAATCCTGATTGGTTGTCACTTAGAATGTTGAATTTTTCAAGGTATGCGGAAAGTTCCGCTTTTACCAGCCCTTCCGCTATTTTGGTAAATAGGGGGATACTGGCGATCGGCCTATAATTAGAAGGGGAGTTTGGTGGTTCTTTCTCATTTTTTAAAATTGGGGTGATCATTATTTGACCCTGCTCCGATGGGAAGTTACCTTTGGATAATAGGTAATTAACCCATGTCATCATTTTTGCTTTAAAATGGGGAGGGGCCGTTCTCATGATTTTTGGTGGGCATGTGTCCAGATGGCAGTAGGAGTGAGTATACTTGTTGTAGTAAGTATTGAAGGTTTGCCAATCGGTTACTGCGAACTGTTTCCAAATAAGGTCGACTTTGGCTCCCGGGTCTGGGTTTGGTGGATTCATGTCTGTGAGGATGGGGAAGAGCTCGAGGGGGTTGGGGCTGGCTGGTAGAGTTGTTCTTATTTTTTGGATCTTGGTATTGAAGAAGTCAGCCAGGGTGTTGGCGGTTAAGGTGGCTTCTTCGTGTAGGTTTGTGTAGGTTTCTATGTTGTAAAGATCATTGACCAATCTGAAGAGGTTATTGCTATTGGTTTTAGGATTACCGATTTTGTTGGAGTAGAATTTTTTTCTTTTTTCACTAGTGAGGGTTTTGTACTGTTTTAATTTTTGTCTCCATGCCAGTCTGTGTTCTAGCGTTCCGGTTTTTTGCCATGATCTTTCGGCTTTTCTGAGGTCCTTCTTGCATTGCAGCAGTTCAGAATCAAACCAGCCTTCTTGGTTGGGGTTTCTTATTCTGCGGGTTTTTTTGGGGGCAATCTCGTTTAGTATATTGGTACTATCATGTATCCATGAGGTCATGATTTGTTCCGTATCTTCTATTGGATTGGTGTTGATTTCGAAGTGGGACCAGAATTCCATTGGGTCAATCTTTCCTCTGGTATTGTGGGTTTTGACTGTTCTTGTTTTTTCGCTTTTAGGGGGTTTAAGTTGGCATCCAATGGTGAAGCTACATAGGCGGTGATCTGACCAAAGGGAGTCTGACCAGTTGCCTTGTTTCCAATAAAAAGTGGGATTGGTCTGTTCCTTGGAGGATAGAGTTACCAGGTCTAACTGATGTCCTCTTTGGTGGGTTTTGATCGGGGGGTGTTTGTCAAAGCCTAGTTGTGAGAGCAGTGACCAGAAGTCCGCGGTTTCAGGTTGGTCAGTTTGCTCGAGGTGTATGTTGATGTCCCCACACAGTAGGTTGTATGGGCTTGTTAGCGAATTGGTAAGAAGGACACTACAACAGCACTCGCCATTTTCCTAGCGCCACCGGGCCGGCGTGGGAGCCCTGCTCCGCCCCCCGAACCCGCAGGAGGACTACATACTTAAAAGGACACAGCGCCAACGGCGCGCCGCCGTTCGGCGTGCCGACGAAGGCGCTTCGTGGAGCACCTGAGAGGAGCACCAGCGAGGAGCACCTGAGAGCAGCACCGGAGAGGAGCACCTGAGAGCAGCACCGGAGAGGAGCACCTGAGAGCAGCACCGGAGAGGAGCACCTGAGAGCAGCACCGGAGAGGAGCACCAGCGAACCTTAGAATTGCGAACACATACGCCCCGGAGACCACTCCACCGGACCTACTGCCTACCTCCACTATAAGGTAAGGAGCGAAAGAGCCCCCGCTCCTCCCCCTCCAACCAGGACTCTAAGAGAGAAACACTCCCTCTATCTAACAACACAAACACTCCAAACCAGACATCAAACATGAAGCCCTCCCGAAACACATACAAAACAGCCACCATCCTGATAATCCTCCTCATTTCTAGCTGGAAAACAACAGCAAACAACCAACCCACCACAACCTCAACCGCAAGTACAACCAACTTCCAAATCCCCAACAGAAGAATACTCACACCAAGAATCCCAAACCACCACTCCAACACTCAACACCCCATCACTGTTTTCTGGAGAAGAAGATCAACACCCCCGAAAACAAAATCTCACACAACCCCCACAACACTCATTTACCCGGAAACAACCTACAGTCCACAGACCAACACGACCTCCCTTACATGTGCCTATGTCAACATCAGATCTCTAGGACCCAAAACAGAAAACATAAAAAACTGGATAATAACAGAAAAACTTGACTGCCTATTCCTCACTGAAACCTGGCTAACCTCAGACACAGACCCTAGAATAAAAGAAGTATGCCCACCGGGATACAAAATAACAGTAACCTGCAGAGAGAAAAAAAGAGGAGGTGGACTAGCAATAATATTCAAGAACTCCCTAACTCTAAACACACTTGAGAAAGTATCCACTCCACAATTGGATTTCCTAGCATGCCAACTCACAAACACAACACAAAAAAACTCTCTAAACTGCCTGCTCTGCTACATAACACCAGGAAACTGGACCACAGTGAGACCCGAATTTGAAAACTTCATCTACCAAAACTCATTAACAGCCGATTTTAACCTCATCCTAGGAGACCTAAACCTACACCTAGAAGACCCAACCTCCACACCAGCAAACAATTGTCTATCATTCCTCAATGCATTATCCTTCCAGATCCTAAACCCACAAACCACTCATGAAAAAGGTCATCAACTAGACATTGCAGCATTCATGTCTCACAATCCATCCAATCAAGAAATCCAAACCCCTAACGGAACATGGTCCCCATCCCTATGGTCAGACCACTACATCTATAACTTCAACATCAAATGGACCAAAACCAAACACACACCTCAATCAAAAAAAACCACATATACCTCACGCAAACACATCGACCCAACCATCTTCTGGGCACATGTAGATGAAAACATCCAAGAAGGCGACCCAAAAAACTTCATCTCCCACTGGAAAAATGAATCCACCAACGCCCTTGACAATCTGGCACCCCTACAAACCAAAACCAGAACCAGCAGGAAATCAGACCAATGGTTTGACAGTGAATTACTCCAACTCAAAAGACAGTGTAGAAGATTAGAAAGAAAATGGAGAAAAAAGAACCAAGAACAAACAAAAACCGACTGGAAAAAAATCAACAAACAATACAAAAATCTACTAAAAGACAAGAGGAAAAGCTACTACACCAATCTCATAGGCACAGAAACACAAGATTCCAAAAAAATATTCCAAATCCTGAAAGAATTAACAGACACCAAACCATACACTAACTCCACGGACACACCTCCACCATCACCCACCATCTTAGCAGAACACTTCAAGAATAAAATCACCAATACCAGAGCCACTCTCATCCTCAACCCATCCAATCTAAATCCTATCACAATCCACCCTACAGGAAAAGAGGCAATCGCAGCAGACAGAATCTGGACTAAATTCCCAAACATACAATGGGCAGAATTCAACAAACTCTACAAAAAATACAGCCATGCCTCCTGTGACCTCAACCATTGCCCCTCATATCTCCTTACCACCTCTAGTGTAAAGTTCCGCACCATAACTCTACAATGGATCCAATACACGCTCACAGAGGGCACATTCCCTAACAACCTCAGCGAAATTGTCATCACCCCAATACAAAAAGATCCAAAGGCACCACAAAACCTCCCATCCAACTATAGACCTATAGCCTCAATCCCGCTATATGTCAAAATTATAGAAGGCCTAGTAGCCAAACTCCTCACCAACTACATAGAGGACCATAACCTACTCCACCCCATGCAATCAGGATTCAGAACAAACTTCAGCACAGAGACATTACTAGGCTCCCTCATGGATACCGTCAGACAACAACTTAGTACAGGGAAAAAGATGCTACTCATACAACTGGACCTATCGGCGGCATTCGATCTAGTAGACCACAACATCCTTCTTCAGATCTTAGATGCAATAGGCATCTCAGATAAAGTATACTCATGGTTCGAAGGATTCCTAAAACTCAGAACCTACAGAGTAAAATCAAATAACGAAAAATCAGAATCCTGGTCAAACCCCTGCGGCGTACCACAAGGATCTCCACTATCCCCCATCCTCTTCAATCTATACACTGCCTCTCTAGGAACTCATCTGGATAATCTAAGTATAACATCCTATAGCTATGCGGATGACATCACCATCCTCATCCCATACGATCACTCCAAACCTACCATGACAGACGAACTTCACCAAACACTGGAAGCAATCACAACCTGGATGGAAAATCACAAACTTAAACTCAACCAAGACAAAACCAAATTCATCCTCCTAGAAAATGACAAGATCCAAACCACAACCACCCTAGACATAAACGCAACCAAATATCCAATCCAAACAACCATAAAACTACTAGGCATGACCATAGACAGACGCTGCACAATGCAACCCCAAATAAACAAAACAACCCAAAAATCATTCGCAATCATGAGAAACCTGAGACAAGTCCGAAAATTCTTTGAAAGTACACAATTCCTACTTATAGTACAATCCCTAATTCTAAGTATATTGGACTACTGTAACATACTCTTCCTCCCATGTCCGGCAACCACGATAAGACAACTCCAAACAATCCAAAATACAGCCTTAAGACTCGTCTATTCATTGAAAAAACACGACCACATCACTGAGGCCTTCATCAACTCACACTGGCTCCCAATCCAAGAAAGAATCCAATTCAAATTCTACTGCATTTTATTTAAAACCCTACACGGAGACAGTCCATCATACCTGAACAATCGCCTCATACAAGCAACCAATATCAGACACAGAAAAACGCACTCCCCATTCATACCCCCCCCATCCAAAGAAGTAAAAAGAACTAAACTACATGACGGCCTCCTAGCCACACAAGCTGCAAGACTGGACAACCAGATCACCAACCTTCTGATGACCACTCCAGACTACAAGACTTTCAGAAAAGAAATAAAAACCACCCTTTTCAAGAAATTCCTAAAACAACAATAACAACACGACCTCTAAAAACCCTTAAGATCTACATCTTACCCCTCAAGCTATTCATTATAACTCATATAACTCTACAATCCTGCAATTCTGTAATTCGGTAATTCTGTAATTCATTGCAATTCTGTAATTCATTGCAACTCCGCTATCCTGTAAATCTATAATTCATTATAATTCTGTTCTTTAATTTAACCTTTTGTAATCCGCCTTGAACCGCAAGGTAATGGCGGAATAGAAATCCCTAATGTAATGTAATGTAATGTAATGTAATTCAGCAAAGTCGTCTTTGGTCGTGGTCCATTTTTTGGGGGGTATGTAAAATAGAGTGATGGTTAGTGAGGAGGGCAGAGATGTTGATGCTAGGGCGATGGTTAGCATTTCGGAATTAGGTGAAGAGGTTGTGTTAAGAACGGAAGCGTTGAGATGGTCTCGGAAGATTATTGCTAGTCCTCCTCCTCTTCCCCATGTTCTGGCTAGGGAGAGTATCTTGAATTTTGGTGGTAGACAATCTTTAATAATGATGTCTTTGTCTGAAAGCAACCAGGTTTCTGTGAGAAGGACGAAGTCAGGGTTGTTTTCAGTTAGCCAGTCTTTGATTAGTGTGGATTTATTCCTCATAGATCTGATATTCAGGTAAAAGCCCTGCAGGGACTGGTGGTTGGTGTGATTGGGTGGGGAGTAGTGGGAGTACGCCAGTTTTTTTAGGGTTCTTAGTTTTTTTGGGTGGGACTTGGTCGGTTTGTAGTGGTGGGGGGGGTTGTTGGGCAAGTGGGCGTGTGGGTGGTCTTGTGTGGTGTGGAGAGTGTATGTAATGGTTCTGGGTTTTACCGATCGGTGTAGCGTGATGTGGATGGGAATGGGGGATGCATTGGAGTTGTCTGCGTTGCAGAGCCTGGAAGAGAGCAAGAGGAGTGTAAGTAGAGCTACGCATTGTTGTGTATTTGGCTTGGCCATTGTGAGGGGCTCGTCCCAGCTGTGGTTGGAGACGTTGGGGTGTTTCCTGTGATTGAGGACAGGATTAGTGCAAGGGGGGAAAGAAAAACGGAAGTTGGGGTTTCTAGATTGGTGGGTCAGAGGGCGGTTTGGTATATTCCTGTAAGCTGTCCTGAAGGTTAAGCAGTGTAACAAGGATAAACAATGTGGTTTCAATACAGTGGTGCTATGATCTGTATAGGTCCGGCAGGGTTATACATTAGAGTTTTTTGTAACAGGAACGTATCCGGATTGGGGGTTTCAGGGTTCTGTCCACGAGACCCGGAGTCGGTGCTGTTGGATCTGTCTGGGAAGGAGTTCCTTTTTGGGTTGAGACGGTTGAGTCTTTGTTGGAGTGCTGGGGCTGTGACTGTAGTGGTCTGGGCAGGTTCTGTGGTCGGTGGGCTGGTATCGGAGGCTGCCTGTGCTGGTGTCTTCCCGCAAGTGCTTCGCGGTTGGGTTCCTGCTGGTTAGGGAGGGGTGTCCGGCTGAGTAGGCTGGGTGTTGTTGGGATCCGGGTGAGAGGATCGGGCTCGCCGGTTCAGGAGTCGTTTGAAGTCGCTTTGCAAAGGCGCGTGCTAAGGCGCACGCGCCTTAGACGTGCGCCTTCGACGGCACGCCGAACGGCTGCACGCCGTTGGCGCGGCGGCTTTGAGGCGTCGGGTTCGTTCGGGGGAGGGGCGGAGCAGGGCTCGCACGCTCCTCTCCTGCTAGTGCCCGGCTTTGAGGCCGCTCTCCGGGGGGCGCGGCGGCTTTGAGGCGTCGGGTTCGTTCGGGGGAGGGGCGGAGCAGGGCTCGCACGCTCCTCTCCTGCTAGTGCCCGGCCTTGAGGCCGCTCTCCGGGGGGCGCGGCGGCTTTGAGGCGTCGGGTTCGTTCGGGGGAGGGGCGGAGCAGGGCTCGCACGCTCCTCTCCTGCTAGTGCCCGGCTTTGAGGCCGCTCTCCGGGGGGCGCGGCGGCTTTGAGGCGTCGGGTTCGTTCGGGGGAGGGGCGGAGCAGGGCTCGCACGCTCCTCTCCTGCTAGTGCCCGGCTTTGAGGCCGCTCTCCGGGGGGCGCGGCGGCTTTGAGGCGTCGGGTTCGTTCGGGGGAGGGGCGGAGCAGGGCTCGCACGCTCCTCTCCTGCTAGTGCCCGGCTTTGAGGCCGCTCTCCGGGGGGCGCGGCGGCTTTGAGGCGTCGGGTTCGTTCGGGGGAGGGGCGGAGCAGGGCTCGCACGCTCCTCTCCTGCTAGTGCCCGGCTTTGAGGCCGCTCTCCGGGGGGCGCGGCGGCTTTGAGGCGTCGGGTTCGTTCGGGGGAGGGGCGGAGCAGGGCTCGCACGCTCCTCTCCTGCTAGTGCCCGGCTTTGAGGCCGCTCTCCGGGGGGCGCGGCGGCTTTGAGGCGTCGGGTTCGTTCGGGGGAGGGGCGGAGCAGGGCTCGCACGCTCCTCTCCTGCTAGTGCCCGGCCTTGAGGCCGCTCTCCGGGGGGCGCGGCGGCTTTGAGGCGTCGGGTTCGTTCGGGGGAGGGGCGGAGCAGGGCTCGCACGCTCCTCTCCTGCTAGTGCCCGGCTTTGAGGCCGCTCTCCGGGGGGCGCGGCGGCTTTGAGGCGTCGGGTTCGTTCGGGGGGGGGGCGGAGCAGGGCTCGCACGCTCCTCTCCTGCTAGTGCCCGGCTTTGAGGCCGCTCTCCGGGGGGCGCGGCGGCTTTGAGGCGTCGGGTTCGTTCGGGGGAGGGGCGGAGCAGGGCTCGCACGCTCCTCTCCTGCTAGTGCCCGGCTTTGAGGCCGCTCTCCGGGGGGCGCGGCGGCTTTGAGGCGTCGGGTTCGTTCGGGGGAGGGGCGGAGCAGGGCTCGCACGCTCCTCTCCTGCTAGTGCCCGGCTTTGAGGCCGCTCTCCGGGGGGCGCGGCGGCTTTGAGGCGTCGGGTTCGTTCGGGGGAGGGGCGGAGCAGGGCTCGCACGCTCCTCTCCTGCTAGTGCCCGGCCTTGAGGCCGCTCTCCGGGGGGCGCGGCGGCTTTGAGGCGTCGGGTTCGTTCGGGGGAGGGGCGGAGCAGGGCTCGCACGCTCCTCTCCTGCTAGTGCTACTGCCAGAGACGGAGCCTGACATATCAAGTCAGGCAGTTTGTTCCAGGCATATGGTGCAGCAAGGTGGAATGGGCGGAGCCTGGAGTTGGCTGTAGAGGAGAAGGGTACAGACAAGAGAGACTTATCCAATGAGCGAGTACCAAGGGGAAGCGTGTATGATGAAGACCACTGACCATTTTAGTAGTTTCCCTTTGGACAGATCTACTCTTTATATCTTTTTAAAGGTCTCCAGAATTGTTCAAAGCATTATGAATGAGGTCTCACCACAGTCATATACAAAGGCATCATCACCTCCTTTTTCCAACTGGCCTTTCCTCTTGCTTTGTACCCAAGCATACTGTACTTCTAGCTTTTGCAATTGTTTTTGCTACCTGCTTGGCCACCTTAAGATTATCACATGTGATCACACCCAATTCCTGCTCTTCTTTCATTTACAAAATTTCTTCATCCCCTACACTGTACTTACTGTTTCCTTAGGTTTCTGCAATTCAGATGCTTGACCCTGTATTTGTTAGCATTAAATCTTAGCTGCCAGTTTCTGGACCATTCGTCCTCATGTTATCCACACCATTAAATCCTATTGCAGATTTTGATATATCTGCAAAGAGGCAAACTTTACCATACAACCCTTCAGCAATATTGCTTACAAAAATTTTAAAAAGAACTGGCCCAAGAACCGAGCCATACAGAACACCACTTGTAACATCCTTTTCATCAGAGTGAGCTCCATTTAATATTACCCTCTGTTGCCTTCAACTCGACCAGTTCCTAACACAATTGGTCAGTTTAGGGCCATACCGAGGGGACACTCGGTTTATTTATTAATTGTTATACAAAACCATGTCAATCCATGGGAACTGAACTGCAGGTAGGAACTGTCATCTCTTTAGATCACAGTTTCATTCTTAAAAGCAAGGTACACATAACAATATGTAGTACTTCTGCAGTTTAAAAAAACCATTTTCTTTATTTTTCCTCAAAATTGGATGGCAAACAGGGCCATATTCAGTCTTCAGTTTTAAGATATTCTTTAGCAAATTGGTTCACATATGGTCTTTAGATTTAAGCAGTTTCTTGTGGAATATAGCATTTTATGACTGTGTTTTTTGTAACAATGGTTTCAGCAACAACAGCATTTTCGATTATTTGCGGTTTTTAGCTTGCTGGCTCCTCCCCCCAAATGATGTCAGCTTGCATAGAGAAATCACTGATTCCCAGCACTTTCTTCACCATGTTTTGCCTCTCCTTCAGGAACAGGCCAGGTCTCCCACCATGTTATTCGCGGTTTCACCATATTCACTATGTCTTTTTTTTATAATAGAAAACAGCGAATAACATATGAAAAAGTTATTTGCGGTTTTCCTGTATTCGCGGGTCTGTTAATCCCCTATCACAGCGAATACGGAGGGAGAAGTGTAATCTGTTGTGAAATGATAATAAGACCACATACCACCTTCCTCCTCTTAATATCATCTAACCTTTTAAGAACTGGTATTTCATACTATGAGTATTCACATAAACAACTGAATAGGCATGAATTACACGTACCAAAAAGGGCTGCAATGGTCAGTCCTTTCATGATGAGAGAAGGGTGGTTTCAGTCAGGACACACTGGAAAAGAAACACACATTTCTTCACATTACTTCTTCTGGTGAGGATACTCTACCACATGCGACATGCTGTCTATTCATAGGACTAAGAATGCAATTAGGATCTTGAAGTTAGAGTATTGTACTGGGGCCAAAGAAGTTTGACTGCACATTTAAATTATAACCTGTAAACTGTATGTTAACCTGTAACACGTCCTGGGCTCTTTGGGGAGAATGGGATAGAAAGCAAAATAAATAATTAATTAATTGTAACGTGGGTCTTCTTAGAGTGACAGGGACTGTAGGAGGCTATAGTATGTGTCTTTGTGACTGTGTGTCTTGTGTGTATGCACATGTGTGTGTGCTCATAAGTGTGTATCTTTGTTTCCTTATGGGTGTTTGTGTGAATGTTTTTATATGCGTCTGTATGTGTGTGTGATTGTGTGTATATTTGTCTGTACGTTTCTATGGAGTTGTTTGCATTAGAGGTCTGCATGGGAACGGGAATCCCGCAGGTCCCGCGGGGGTCCCGTGGGAATCCCCCATAACCCACGGGACTCCCACGGGGACCCCTCTCTGGCCCACGGGACTCCCACGGGGACCCCCCTCTAGTCAACGGGACTCCCATGGGGATGGAAGGCTTTGGAAGCAGGGTTCGTCCATATAATATAATGGACACGTCAGCCTTAGTAAAAGAGGGGGTTTATAAGTTAATTACCTGAACAGAAAACAAAAAAGGGTTCCACCAAAGAGATTCCACATGGAAAACAGCAGCGCAAACACAAAAGAAACTGTGGAATTGATGACCCTGTCAGAAGTAATTGCTGCTTTTTATGGGGATGGGCGGGGATGGAGGTAATTCCTTGCGGGGATGGGTGGGGACGGAGAAGATCCTGGTGGGGATGGTGGGGACGGAGAGGATCCTAGCAGGGACGGGTGGGGACAGAAAGGATTCTGGTGGGGACGGGCAGGGATGGGTAGGATTTCTGTCCCTGCACAACTCTCTAGTTTGCATGTGTCTGTTTGTTTCTGTGCATGCATGCGTGCTTGTGTGTGCCTTTGTGTCTATGTGTACAGACAAACAGACGGGTGGAGCATCCTCAATAGGAGCTATCACATAGGTGAAACCCATCTAAAAATGCAATAACAAGAAAGTTGCATGTTCAAACGAACTGATTACAGATCCGGTGAGGAATATAAAACTGATGAATATTTCAGATCTTACATAAAACACATAAAAAGAAAAAAAGAAAGCATTACATATAATAAGTGCTTCAAGAAATATAGAAACAGATTTTAGACCTATAAGAGGATTCTATAAGAGGCACCTATGTTAGGCGCTGCTAGACTAGTGTGTTTCAACCTTTTTGCACCTATGGACCGGCAGAAATGGAGGAATTGTTTTGTGGACCGGCAGTTGAGGAGTGCTGGTGTGGACTTGAGTACTGCTACTGGACTGCCAAGGGAGACCGGGGAGAGGGGGGGGGAAGTGACTTTTCCTATTAGGAGGCTTCTACTCAGCCTCCTGGGGGCTCAGGAGGTCGCATCCCACATTGTGTCTTGCTGCTCCGGTTCTGTGCCGCGTGTTGCAGCAGTGGGATTGTCATTCCTTTTAGCCTGGTCTGGGAGCAGGGGGACCTTCCCCTCCTTCCGGGGAGGACCGAAAGGAGAGCACAGATCAGGGAGGCAGTGGCTTTCTGTGCATGCACAGCGGATGCCTTCGGGCAGCACAGTCAGCAGATTCGCCGTGTGGCGCCCGCTTCCAGCTCTCCAGTGGCCTTTGACCCAAAGTTGCCTACTGGTCACTGCACCAGGTTCATGCGATCTCCCTGTTAGCGGCCCCGGCGCTGCCTGGAGGTGTTGGAGGATGGCTGCACTGGTGTTTTTGCCTGGTGGTTCACGAGGTGTTTGCAGTGAGCCACCTTTTTAACTCTGTGCTTGTGGGGGACACTGGTCCTTTGCGGACTGGCAGGAGATTTTTGCAGACCGGCACCAGTCCACGGACTGGCGGTTGAAGAACACTGCGCTAGACACCTATACTAAGGATGCCTAGCGATGCCTAACATTTCCGCACAGAACTAAATTGTTTTTAATTGGTTTTAGAGGCATGATAATTAAAAACTTTTAAAACCACAAAGGTTAAGCACACCTGCTCTAATAAACTAGTTTGATATCATATTTTTTTCTCTGCCTATTTGAAGGTGCTGTTAAATCATAGTGTAAATCAGTGGTTCCCAAACCTGTCCTGGGAGACCCCCAGTCAGGTTTTCAAGATATCCCTAATGAATATGCATGAGAGAGATTTGCATATAATGGAAGTGACAGGTATGCAAATCTCTCTCATGCATATTCATTAGGGATATCTTGAAAACCTGACTGGCTGGGGGTCCCCCAGGACAGGTTTGGGAACCACTGGTGTAAATTCTATAAATGGGTGCCAAGTTAGTATCCCATTATGGCAGGGGTAGGGAACTCCGGTCCTCGAAAGCTGTATTCCAATCGGGTTTTCATGATTTCCCCAATGAATATGCATGAGATATATTTGCATGCACTGCTTTCAATGCATATACATTAGGGAAATCCTGAAAACCCGACTGGAATACGGCTCTCAAGGACCGGGGTTCCCTACCCCTGCATTATGGTGTTGGGAGCAGCTATTCTATAACAGCATCTGGACACCCAGATTCTTTTATTAGAATACTAGTGTAAACCTGTATCACCATGCCGGTGTCAGGTCAAAAGCGTGCCGGGACAAAGGCGCGAGCAGACAACTGAGCGCAGCGTGGAGGCGCGCGCCGAAGAAAAAGACTGTTTTTAGGGGCTACGACGGGGGATGTGGGGGGAACCCCCCACTTTACTTTATACAGATCGCGCCGCATTGTGGGGACGTTGTGGGGGGTTTGGGGGGTTGTAACCCCCCACATTTTACTGAAAACAACTTTTTCCCTTAGGGAAAAAGTTACGTTTTCACTAAAATGTGGGGGGTTACAACCCCCCAAACCCCCCACAATGCCGCCGCGATCTGTATTAAGTAAAGTGGGGGGGGGCTCCCCAACAAACCCCCCCGTCGCAGCCCCTAAAAACAGTCTTTTTCTTCGGCGCGCGCATCCGTCTTGCGCTCAGTTGTCGGCGCGCACCTTTGTCTTCCGCGTTTACTGTCTATGAACCCACCATGCCTAATGAAGGCAAGCCTATGTACACTAGGTCAAAGGCTAGGCCACGATATCACTAATTATAGACTGAAATGCATTTGGATTTTTGTTATTTTCAAGTAACAAGGCTACACTATTATTAGCAAATATGACTGCATAGCAGCTGCCAGTGCCCAAATATAAGGTCTTTTTAAGTAAACTTTTATGCCAGTACAGTAAACCCTTAAATATATCTTCAAAATAAGAGTGAAGGCCTTTTTTAACTGTTTATTCCTGCAGCATGTAATTTCTGCTAGGGTTAGGAAACCCAACCCTTGTTAAACTGAACTAGAGTTTACGGTAAAGCATTAGCATCAGTTTAAGACAAGCTCGTGGTGCCAGAGTAAAATAAACCTTGAATGGTTAGTGATGTGGCAGTTTAAAATTGAAACCCCCACCCCCAAACCCCCACCCCAACAACTCCCCCCCCCCAAAAAAAAAAAAATCCAAATAGCACCAACAGGTTCCACAAAGGAAATGAAGCAGCAAAACAACAAAAAGATTGTGGAACAGAAGATCGGATGTATCAGTTTGTAGTTTAATAAGCTTCCAAATAACTTAAAAACAATAATCATAAAACCAATCTATAAAGGTTGTATACAGTCCCAAGTAATCCACAAGATAGAAACCAAATAATGTATACAATAAAAATGACCTAACACAAGCAGTGTTTTGGCAAAATAAAAATGCCTTCCTCAGGGATCTTATAGAGCAGTGTTCTTCAACCTTTTTACACGTATGGACCGGCAGAAATAAAATAATTATTTTGTGAACCGGCAAACTACTAGAACTGAAATTAAAACCCCCCGTTTCCGCCCCGTCTCCGCAAGCTCGGTTCCCGCAAACAATCTGATCCCATCCGCACAAGCCTCAGTTATGATTTTATATTGAATGCATTTTATTAAAGTATAAAAAGAAACAATATTCTGTACAATTGTCATTTTATAAATACATATAATACAGAGCAAGGATCAAAAAAACCTCTGTCTCCAAGTTCACATATATCTCCTCTACTATCAAGAAAACTGAATAAGCCAAATTATTACAGAATGCTACACAGAAATATCATGCTAACAGAATACCACAGTCACACATGACAGGAATAGTGTTAGGGGAGTGTAGCTAGGGCAACTGCTCCCTGGTCAGAGAGAACTCTAAGCCAGCTGGAAGCTAAAGAAGCACTGCCTAGGCTTTGCAGTCCCCAGTTATGTCTAACGCCAGCTCTAGCAGGATATATATATTTGTGATGGGGTGTATGTCCCATCACGTGAGAGAGTCCCATCACAATATTTCAAATCTGATATATTCTAATCACAAAATAGAAATAAAATTATTGTTTTCTACCTTTTGTTGTCTCTGGTTTCTGCTTTCATCTTCTTTTCACTCTCTTCCTTCCAGCATCTGCCCTCTCTGTCTCTTCAATCCAGCATTTGCCCCTTACATACACTGTCTGCCCTCTCTCCCTTCCATATGGTATCTGTCTTCTTTCTATACCCCTCTCCCCTTTCCATCCAGCCTGCGCCCCCCCTTTTCTCCTTTTTACATGATTCATTCCAGCTTTACTGCTCTCTTCATTTTTATCTCTCCTACACCAGATCTAGCATCGTTGTCCCTCTCTGCTTATTTCTCTGCTGATCCCTTCCCATCATCAATCTCTCTACTTTCTCATTCCTGTCTCTCCCCTTCCCCTCCTCTAATCTCCCTGCCAGCTGTTTCCTTCCTTTTTTCCAACTCTCTTCCCTTCCCTTTCCCTCCTCCCCTCCCAGCAGCATCTCTCCTTCTCCTTCCCTCCAGGTCCAATAGCAGCTGTCCCTTTATTTTCCCTTGCCTAGCAGCTTCCCAGACTTTTTTCCCTCCTCCTCTCCCAGCAGCATCTCTCCTTTTCCCTCCCTCCAGGTCCAGTAGCAGCTGTCCCTTTATTTTCCCTTGTCCAGCAGCTTCCCAGACTCCTTTCCCTCCTCCCCTCCCAGCAGCATCTCTCCTTCTCCTTCCCTCCAGGTTCAGTAGCAGCTGTCCTGTTTTTTTTCCCTTGTCCAACAGCTCCCAGCCTCCAACAGTGGCTTTCTCCCCTCCCAGCAGCTCTCCGTACTTGCCAGCGCAGCGATTCACTAAGGCAGCCTTGGGTCCTTTGATGGATCATGCCACCTCTGAGGAAAGAGGAAGTTGCATCATCAGAGGCGGCTGTGACTCAGCAAAAGCCCCAAGGCTGCCGAAGTGAATTGCTGCGTTGGCAAGTACCGAGAGCTGCTGGGAGGGGAGAAAGCCACTGTCGGAGGCTCCCCATGATCTCGCCAGCCCTGCGCGGACCAGCAGGAAATTGCAGCTCATCGATCTTGCCGGCCCTGCGCATACCGGCAAGAATTTTCTGTGGACCGGCACTGGTCCACGGACCGGCGGTTGAAGAACACTTTTATAGAATCCTTTGCTGTCTTAAATATAAAAACATAAAAGTCACAAAAAATACAAGTAGTTAACAAGCAGCACAGCTCAGTTTAAAGTTGCCAAGATCTTAAGATATGTCTTAAGTCGAAGGCCCTTTTTTCCCTCAACCCTCTATCATTGTGCATACTAATGTCTGAAAGCTCATAACACCAGAGATGCCAAGTTACCCAGTTCCAGGAAGAAGATGGGTTGGCCAATCTCAGTTTAGAATTTACACATCTAGAATAGCATTTGATTTATAGTCGCTGATTCTACTCATTGAAATTCATGCTGCAGGCCCCATAATGCACTATGATAGAGTTGTCAGAAAACCAAAACTGGCCTAAAATCTCCCAACTTTACAGCTCTGTAACTCAGAGATACAGAAATAGGTGGGGAAATTTAAGTTTCCCAGAAGTCAATGTGGTGTCTACACAGGTCAGGAAAAATTCAAACTTTATGTCCAGTATATATAGCACTCTGATTTCATAAAAACAGGCACAGAATGGTATCTGCCTTGAGAAAAAAATAAAGATTGCTTGCAAGGACAGTAGCACTATATCAGAGGTGGGCAGCCTTGGTCCTCAAGGGCCGCAACCCAGTTGTATTTTCAGGATTTCCCTAATGAATATGCATGAGATCTCTTTGTATACAATGGAAGCAGTTCATGAAAATAGATCTTATACACATTTATTGGGGACATCCAAAACCCTGACTCTGTTGCAGCCCTCAGACACTGAGGTTGCCCACCCCACAGTATTCTTTTCTCCAACCATGAATATCTTCAGAAAACCTATAAGGTCCAGACTGCCAACAATGAGTTTGCCCCCACTATCACCTGCCCCAATCTTACTGGGTTTTTTTCTGATGGTAAAAAATAGGCCTTACTAAAAGGAGGGAGATTTTTCTCTGTGCTCCTCAAATTCTCCAAAGAAGATACTTAGCAGAGGAGAAATATAGGATGCAATATTTAGCCAGTGGCTCTCTTTAAAATCTAGAGAAATGAGGGCAGATAAAGACCATATGGCCTATCCAGTCTACTCATTCATGCTATCTAATATCACTTCCTCTCCCTTAGAAATCCTATGTACTTGTCTTAAGCTTGTTTGAATTCAGATACAGTCTTCATCACCACCTCCATCAGGAGGCTATTCCATGAATTCACAACCCTGAGTTACTCCTGTCCCCTTTCACCTTCATCCTAGGCCCCCTCATTCCAGAGCTTCCTTTTAATTCAAAGAGACTCATCTCCTGTACGTTTTATGCAACTGTAACCTCCTGTTTCTCCCAGATGCCGGCAGAGAGCACATAAAGTTATTTTATTTGTTGAGGACCAATGCATAGCATAATTCTTCAAGATGCACACACCTTTTACAGAATCACGCTAAATGCCTGTGTGTCACATAGATTGTAGGTGCATCCATTTAGGCCAGCTAAAGCCAGGCTTCAAAGCCTGTACCTAAGATGTGCACAGATCAAGTGTATTTTATAACAATGCACATAACATTCAGGAATTTCCAGGACACAACCATGCTCCCTTTTCAAATTTACACACTATTACTGGTGCATATTTTTTATAGAATCACGCTTTAGAAATTGTATAAGTAACTTTTAATTTGTGCCAATTAGCATCAATTACAAGGTATTAATTGCCAATTATTGGAACTGAATAGGCCAATTAATTAAGTTGCGCGCTCAAATTTACTGTGCATGCCAATTTCCACACACAACTTAAGGTATCACAATCAGAATTTGAAGGCTAATCCATTATAGAATACTAGCCTGTTAGCAATTAGGTGCCTAAATATAGGCAAAACAAAAATGCCGAATGAACAGCAAAGTGGACTAGAGGAGCTGTACACTAACTGGTTTATTGAATGATGTAACGCTATGCCAAACTGTTAAGCATAATGCTTAGCATTAGTCGTTCAAGATTGTTTTCACATTGTGTCTCTTGTATTTGTTTTGAATCAGCTGGATGATCTCAGTGTTGGACCCTGACGAAGGCATCATTATATGCCAAAACACAGACCGTATAGGGTCCAGTTCATCTATATCAGTGTTTTTCAACCGCTGTTCCGCGGCACACTAGTGTGCCGCGAGATGTTGCCTGGTGTGCCGCAGGGCCGCCATCAGGGCAGTACAACCAGTCCTGCATTCAGGGGCCCGGAGCTGACAGGGGGCCCGAGGCAGGGGCGCCAGTAGCTCGCCAAGGCAAAGTGAGTCGATCACCCAGGACTCACTTTGTCTTGGCGATCTAATCTATCGAGCCGATAAGTCTTCTTCTCCCCGACGTCAATTCTGTAGTCGGAGAGGAAGTTCGGGCCAGCCAATCGCTGCCTGGCTGGGCGGAACTTCCTCTCCGATTGCAGAATTGACGTCAGGGAGAGCATGCATCGGCGTCGGCTTTGGGGCCTGTTATCCATTGGTGGGTCCTGTTCCCCGATGGCAGCGGCAGTGGCAGTGGCTTGGGGAACGGCAGGGAGAAAGAAAGAAAGGGGGCAGGCAGGGAAACAGAAGGAAAGAAGAGAAACAGAAAAAAAGAAAGAAAGGTCAGGGAGAGAGGAAGAAAAAGTTGGGGGGAGGGAATGAGGTGTGGAGGAGAGAAAGCATACAGGCTGATAGAAGGGAAGAAAGATTGGATGCACAGTCAGAAGAAAAAAGTGCAACCAGAAATCACCAGACAAGGTAGGAAAAATGATTTTATTTTAAATTTAGCAAAGTGGAGGCAGTATTACCACAGTTTTCAAAGGAATTTGCCCAAATAACTTAATAGTTAACTGGGTAAATTCCCAGAGATGAAAACTTCCCTTCACTTACTATGCACAGTTCTGAATTTATATCTGCTGTCTATATTTTACAATATGGTCACCTTTTACTAAACCGCAATAGTGGTTTTTAGCGCAGGGAGCCTATGAGCGTCAAGAGCAGCGCTGGGCATTCAGCGCAGCTCCCTGCGCTAAAAACTGCTATTGTGGTTTAATAAAAAGGATGGAGGGTATATTTGTCTATTTTTGTATGCTATAAAAACCAAATACAGAGAGAGACTGAGAGCTGTTGACGAAGAGCTACGTGTGTGTCTTTCTTCGATTCCAGCCAGAATATCAGCTTTGTGTTCAGCCAAACAGGCCCAGGTTTCGCACTGAATAAAGTATTTTATAATTTTTATAATTTTTATTTCGTAATAAAGTAATTATAAAATACTTTCTTTGTGTTTATTTGATTCCTATTCAAGAGAATTACTTTATATATAGTCAATATAGGCAGAGAGTTAAATTTTTTAACATTTTCTAATGGTGGTGTGCCTCGTGATTTTTTTCATGAAACAAGTGTGCCTTTGCCCAAAAAAGGTTGAAAAACACTGATCTATATAACCATCTTGATGCTACACCACTGGTTAGCTGAGTCAACACGTTGAGTTTGGGTCATCTTCCACTACTACCATATATCTAGGTGAAGTCCCTACCAACTGACTTTTATATTGACTGTTATAATTCAGACATTGGCTAAATCTTCAGCAACTGCTGTTTTTATTGATTTATATTTATGCTTTTTATATTATCAATAAACTACTTTGCCTTTCTTTTGGCATTTTGGTTTTGTTTTTTCTTTGGATAGTGGAGTATTGAGGTATTTTGTTTGTTGTGTCACCTAAATTTATGCCACAGCACATATGGGCATGCCTAAATGTAGCAATTAGGTGCCTAACTGATAGAACACTTATAACCCACTTGCGCCCCTCCCATGTGAATAACCCCTTTGCAATTAAGCTTTAGAACAGTGGAAGAGCTTTTTTCCACCGTTACCCGAGCCATTCGGCAACTGAACAAAAACAGTGTTTTGGATGGAATAATGAAGCTTCTCGGACATTGGGATTTGGTCATTGCAAAGCAGGGAGATTATATTGAAGGATTGTAAAGAAATACTTGGAAAAAAACAACATATATTAAAAAAAAAAAAAAATAGTGTGCATTATTTATGAAATGACCCTTGTACTATAATGTATACATGTTCTTGCTACCATCTAGGCATGGACATTAAATTTAACAGAATCTAAGATCTGAGTTTCCTGAAATGTTAAGATGGCTATCAACCAATGAGTTTTCATACATAATTCAGAAACTAAATCAGCAGGGAGTAAGCCACTGTCACCTTATCTCTTCCTTACTTTATTACAATCATTCCAACAAGTGAAGCCCATAGGACAGAGGGAAGCATGGGGGTCATCTTTTCTTCTTCAAACCATCCTGGAAAGAATTATATAAACCATTTTCCATCTGTAAGACACGTATTTCACATGCTTTAAATTGTGCATTAGTCATGTTAGTATTTATGCCAAAATTATGACATAGAGGGACCATTTTCAAAAAAGATGTCCAAGTCCGATTTGGACATTTTCCGCTAAACATCCATAGTTGGAAGCACAGAAACATCCATTTTTGAAAACCAAACAGCTAGACTTCCAAAATTTTTTTTTCAAAAATTGTCTACTTGGACGCCTAGGCCACCAGGATGTTTAGGTCACTATAACATCCAACTTTATACCCCATTTTTGACCACAGAAAAGTCCAACTTAGAAATGTCCAAATACAGACCATTCGAATGTGGGAATGGCCAGCATTCTAGTGAACTGGCCACAAAGACATACCAACAGAGCAGAGGGACACCTTAGAGGGCACTGCTGTGAACTTTGCCTGAAGTGTGCCAGATACACATCTCACCATATACCCCTTATAATTTATGCTGAGCCCTTCAAAACTTCTCCAAAATATACCATAGTCATCAGTCTACCACCCCAATAGCTGGTATGGCTGCAAGTGGCACTATATGGCAGTATAGTAGGGTTTTGGTGGGCTTTCTACCATAAATGTTGTGGTTAGAGTAGCTTATGGGCTTGGCTCCTCCTCTTTATGCATCACTAGCTCACCCACCAGGATACTTAGCACACGTGTGGAATTCTATTTTGCTTTCTCATAGCAGATGCTGCTGTTCTAGAGACAGATATACTCTTTCATTCAGATCTAGGGGGGGGCGGGAGATGGGGGGTAGGTGAGGAAGTCAGGGAGCATGGGGGGCTCATGACTTAATCTCTCCAGAGGTCATTTGGCCATTTTGGCAGTGGCGTACCTAGGGTATGTGGCACCCGGGGCCCATCATTTTTTGACCCCCCCCCCCCCCCCCTCATGTAAAATTTTTTTTTTTTTTTTTTTTGCAATAACCATGAAATGGAATAAATGGTCAGAATAGAAACAGGCAGTGAAAATTTTCTTTTATTGAACCTCATTTATGTAACCATTATTCCAAACATAACATAACATCAATTATGTCTGAATTGTCATGACATCAGAAGTACATATGGAGTAGTTGCAGGTGATGCTTGGGACAGTTCTGATTATGTTAGTTTGGTTTTATGTGTTTTTTGAATAGAAGGGTTTTTATTTCTTTTTTTAAGGTTTTGTAGTTTGTGGTCGAGGTCAATAGGTTGTAGAGTTGGGGGTCAAGTGTTGCAGCTCGAATGGCTAGGAGGTTGTCGAATAGTTTTTTTCTTTTGACGTTTTTGGTTGGAGGGTGTGTGAATGGTGCGTGAGTTCTCCTATGTCTGTTTGAAGTGGATTGAATTATTTAGCTGAAGAAATTAGTTACCCTCCCATTCCACACACATTAATTCTCTTCCATTTTTGTTCCCATTATAAAAAAACACTGATAAGTTCCCAGGAAAAAAATACATTAAAATAAGAAGTGAAAACAAAGGCCCCTACAGATGAGAACATAACATAAGAATAGCCTAACTGGGTCACACCAATGGTCCATCATGCCCAGTAGCCCATTCTCATGGTAGCCAATAGTGCTGCCCGATTCAGAGAAAAATATTTCATTCGATTCGATTCACCCTGTTGAATCGATTTTTCGATTAGATTCACTGTTAATGACACCGCTTTTTAAGTTTAAACAAAGTATAACAATAAATTTCACAACAACAATAAATTTCACAAAGTACTTAAAAAAAAAAAATCACATTTTTCCATTAAAACAGTTCTGGAGACATTTGCTTGAACAGTCTTTTTTCCCAGTCCATAAGCAAGCAATATGAAAAAGATTTCCTTAATTATCTACTCAAACATTTTTGCTATTTACTTTCATTGTACCTAGACTATTATTCAGTAGAAAAAATTTAGTTTGTTCAATCAAGCAGAACATTCACTCATAGAAGTCCAATGTCCACACAGGATTTGATTGAACAAACCAAATTTTTTCTACTGAATAATAGTTTAGGTATACTGAATAGCAAAAATGTTAAAGCCACACAGAAAAGCAGTAAAAGTCAATAGGTTCTCCAAGTGGGAACAACCTGATGTCTCAGCACTTGAGGAAAAGACCACGTAATAATGTTTATAAGATAAATCATATAAATGATTATACTGAAGCAGGGTGTCCTCAGCGTGAGAGGTAAGCGAGAGGAGAGAATTCTCCAGTGCTTTACACAATAAGGCTCCTCTGCCTGCAGTGCACACCATCATAGGACACCTCAGGTGTGCTCAAATTAATCAATGTGATAAATTAAACAGTGATAAACAATTGGTCAATCACAAGAGTGCAAGATCAAACAGGTTGTTCCCACTCAGAGAACCTATTGACTTTACTGCTTTTCTGTGTGAGTAGATAATTAAGCAAATTTCTGATAGCCTACAGAACTGATTCTCACCTTCCATCCCCAGCCCCCAAGACTTACCAGACCCCCCCTGCCGATGCATTTACTTACTGCCTGAACTGGATATTAAATCGTGGGGAAGAGAGGAGAAATGCGGGGAAAGAGCCAGCCAAAACTAGTATTTGTTGCTGCTGAGTGCACCAATCCAGGGCAAGCAGACGCTTCCCCCATGTCTTAATAACAGACAATGGACTTTTCCTCCAGGAATTTGTCCAAACCTTTCTTAAAACCAGCTACGCTATCTACTTTTAACATAACTTCTGGCCACTTCATTTTTAAGCTTAGATCTTTCCTTCCAAACAGAGACCTTGCTAGATGTCAAATACAGCACAAGGTAACTTCACATGGACTTAACTGTGCAGGAAATGAATCTCCTCATACACCCACCATATAGTGCAAAAATGTGCAAAGGTCTGTTTTTTTCTTTCGATCACTACATAGCCTAATGCCACACAAGCAGCGCTGTTACAAACATATTCTGAAGGTCAATGCTAAGGTTGACAAAGTTTCCTTCCTTGGACCAGAAGGAGATACTGACAAACCACTGGAAGAGATTCTAAAACAACTACCCAGAAATAACACCCAAAGACCCACTCAGTGTGTGAACCAGTTGAGTGGAGTGGACTAACTGGGGGTGGAAATGGGCCCAGAGTTTGCTCAGCAGAATTTCCCAGACTACCTCTTCCTCTCAACACATTGACATGCTACCACCACCACCAACACTAGGAACACCTCACCGAGTATGCCAGCAATGCTTATAAACTTTATAAAACACATTATTATATTTTCTTATAAAGCATATATTTTAACTGAACTCAGCCTTGCCATTCACAAAAATAGAAAAGTTGCCATTTCAAGCTGTCTCATGTACACTTTTCAAATCTAACATATTGTAATCACAAAACAGAAAATAAAATTATTTTTTCTACCTTTTGTTCTCTGATCAATATTCAAATCTTGTTGGTCCCAGGCTCTTGTTGTCTTGCTTGCCAGGGTCTCCTTTCTCCGTGCTAACCATCCGTCTGCCATCTCTGTTCTCCCCTTCCGTTTCCCTTCCCTCTCCCGGAGATCTGGCATCTTTCCTTTTTTTTGTCTCCATCCACAGATTCACCTTTTCTCAACTCCCCACCACCCCAGGATCCACCATCTCTCCCTTTCTGTTCCCAACTATCCTCCTATCCAGTATCTCTATCCCCCCTCCACACCATCCCCTGTTTCCAAGTTCTCTCCCTTTCTGTTCCTTCCCTCCCTAAATTCCATTATGCACCATCTCTCTCCCACTCCTCTGTTTTTAGACCCATTATTTCTAACCCCCAAAGTCTGGCATATGCACGTATCTTTGAACCCCCCCTTCCCTCTCTCCCTCTGTGTACTTTTACACCAGGACCCCCCTCCCCCGAAGGTCTGTCCCCCCTCCGAAGGGCTACACCCCACCCCTGAAGACCTGCACCCCCCCGAAGGACTTTACCTCCCACCCGAAGGTCTGTCCCCCTCTGAAGGCCTAAACCCCACCCCTGAAGGCCTGCACCCTCCCCGAAGGATTGTACCCCCCACCCGAAGGTCTGTCCCCCCCTGAAGGCCTGCACCCATCCCGAAGGCCTGCACCCACCCCGAAGGCCTGCACCCACCCCGAAGGCCTGCACCCACCCCGAAGGCCTGCACCCCCGAAGGCCTGTCCCCCCCCTTGAAGGCCTGACCCCCCCTTGAAGGCCTGCCTGCTTGTCCCCCCTTGAAGGCCTATCCCCCCTTAAAGGTCTGCCTGTCCCACCCCCTTGTAGGCCTGTCCCCCCTTAAAGGTCTGCCTGTCCCACCCCCTTGTAGGCCCGTCCCCCCCTTGAAGGCCTGACCCCCCCTTGAAGGCCTGCCTGCTTGTCCCCCCTTGAAGGCCTGTCCCCCCCCTTGAAGGTTGGCACCCCCCCAAAGGCCTGCACCCCCTTGAAGGCCTGTCCCACCCCCTTGTAGGCCTGTCCCCCCCTTGAAGGCCTGCCTGCTTGTCCCCCCTTGAAGGCCTGTCCCCCCCCTTGAAGGCCTGCACCCCCCCTTGAAGGTTGGCACCCCCCCAAAGGCCTGCACCCCCTTGAAGGCCTGTCCCACCCCCTTGTAGGCCTGTCCCCCCCTTGAAGGCCTGCCTGCCTGTCCCCCCCTTGAAGGCCTGTCCCCTCCCTTGAAGGCCTGCACCCCCTTGAAGGTCTGCACCCCCCCCCGAAGACCTGCACCCCCCCTTGAAGGCCTGCCTGCCTGCCTGTCACCCCCCTCCCCCTTGAAAGTCTGCTTGCCCGCCCGCCCGCCCCACCCTGAAGGCCTGATGCCCCGACCCACCCCGAAGGACCATTCGCCCCCCTGGCCTCCCCGCACTACCTATGAAGCAGCCGCAGCAGGATCGCGACGTCAGCTATCTTTGCGCTGCTTAGGAGCTGCTTCCTGCGCCGCGGTCCCGCCCCCTCCTCTGACGTCAGAGGAGGGACGGGACCGCGGCGCAGGAAGCAGCGCCCAAGCAGCTGAGGGATTGCTGACGTCGCGATCCTGCTGCGGGCTGCTTCATAGGTGTGCTGGAAGGTCAGTGGGGCGAGCGGTCCTTCGGGCGTGGGGGGGGACTGAGCGGCAAGGCCGGGAACACCCCCTCAGGGCTGGTACCCGGGGCGGCCCGCCCCCCCCCCGCCCCCCCCCCTAGGTACGCCACTGCATTTTGGTTAACATTTTATTACTTAGAAGTTTCTAAAACAGGTCTAGCCCAAAATGTCTAAGTTCCATCTAGTAAACTACTACTCCAAAAATAATGGAACAGAACCTCTTCAAAATCAAAATAATAAATACAGGTTCCACATACAATTGGCTTGTACTTAATCAAGAGGGAAAGACCTCAGTAACCTGCTCCATGCACCGAATAAGCAATTCAAGCAATGGTTTCTTCAGCAGGACAAAATCACCATCATTGGTCATAAAACCCTCACAACCACCCGAAAAAACTTTTTATAATAGTGTCTGTAGCACCAAACTCTTTAGATCGGTAAGTGGTTGACAAAAGTATATATATAATGCACTTATCTGTTCTCAAATAAGAGCCCGACGGGACCCGTTTCGCCCTCCTATTGGCTTCTTCGGGGGACTTTCTGACAGATGAACAGAAATGAGAAAAACAAGTGCTTCAAACTCCTATACAACATTGGCACAAGTGAACAATTGTCTCTAACACTTTTTTAACGAAATAGTACTCACTGCATTCAGTTTAGACTCACACTCATCAAAAAAATGGCGCCGGTGGCGAAAAGACGCCACGCATGCGTATTTAAAGGCACCCACCGTGACGTCACTGTTCGTTTCAGAAAAAAGAGTGCCAGCCAATGTTCCCATTCAAGCCAGTTGGTTTTAAAGCCCTCAGCTGAAAAGTCCATCTGGCCTCTCTTTGCAAACTTTACAAGACTTTTGCAAAGAGAGGCCAGATGGACTTTTCAGCTGAGGGCTTTAAAACCAACTGGCTTGAATGGGAACATTGGCTGGCACTCTTTTTTCTGAAACGAACAGTGACGTCACGGTGGGTGCCTTTAAATACGCATGCGTGGCGTCTTTTCGCCACCGGCGCCATTTTTTTGATGAGTGTGAGTCTAAACTGAATGCAGTGAGTACTATTTCATTAAAAAAGTGTTAGAGACAATTGTTCACTTGTGCCAATGTTGTATAGGAGTTTGAAGCACTTGTTTTTCTCATTTCTGTTCAGCTGTCAGAAAGTCCCCCGAAGAAGCCAATAGGAGGGCGAAACGGGTCCCGTCGGGCTCTTATTTGTGAACAGATAAGTGCATTATATATATACTTTTGTCAACCACTTACCGATTTAAAGAGTTTGGTGCTACAGACACTATTATAAAAAGTTTTTTCGGGTGGTTGTGAGGGTTTTATGACCAATGATGGTGATTTTGTCCTGCTGAAGAAACCATTGCTTGAATTGCTTATTCGGTGCATGGAGCAGGTTACTGAGGTCTTTCCCTCTTGATTAAGTACAAGCCAATTGTATGTGGAACCTGTATTTATTATTTTAAGTTCCATCTAGGACATCCTGCAAAATGTCCAAGTCTAAACCTGCCCAAAGCCCGCCCATAACAAGCCTTCCAAAACGCCCATTGGAATTCATAATGTATAGCATCTTAGAAGTCCTGCTAGACATCCAGAAAATCAGTTTCAAAAATCGGCACTTGGACATTTTGAGTGGTCAAAATGTCCAAGTCCTGATTTATGCTGGGTTTTGGACATCCAAGAGTTTTGATTATGCTCCTGATAGGCAGACACATAGGGGCTGATTCTACAAACGACATCCTGATTGTAGTTCAGTAGTATTTGTAATTAGTTTGTGTTTGTCCCTCTCCCTTTTATATTTTTATTGTAAACCGCTTAGATTTTAACTTTGGTTTTATATATGCGGTATATCAAATAAATTGAACTTGAACTTAGACGTCCTACAGCTGTCTCACCAGCCAATTGGGATGCACTTTGGTTTTTTTAATGGATGTGGCGAATGATGCCTACATTGTGTGTTTGTCTCACGCCTAGGAAGATGCATAGGGAGACTTATGAACACCCTAGGCCCGCATGGGCGTGGTTTCTACCAGAAGTTTCCCTTATCGTCTCCATATGCATGAGTCAGACATCTTAAATGCAAGCCTGTAAAATGCTGGCCTACATTTAAAGTGTCAGTTAGAAAAAAAGATGTGATTCTCTAAAGGACGCCGATGCATAATTGACATGTAATCAGTGGCCGCCAAAATCGGCATCCTTTGGAGAATCAGGTAGATTTATGATATACATACTAATAAAATGTCATTAATGTACTTGCATTTCCATTTTCTTTAAAGCAGGTGTAAATATATGTGAAATAATTTGAGACTACTGGGATGTTTGTGCAAGTCTGTTGTATGAAGAAACCTAAGTAACTTGCATAAAATATACCTATAAGGAACTCTACCCTAGGTGGCCTTTTACAAAATTACCCCTTAGCGCTGACGTACTCGATAGGTAATGGAACAGGGTGGGCTACTAGGGACCTAGCCTGACCAACTTTATTCCCCCAACAGCCACATCAAATGGACAGCTTGGAGGTCAGGGGCAAAATGGATTTATTTAGGGGTAATTTTCGATAACAAACTTAATTTTCACGATCATATAAGTAACATCATGAAAACTACCTTTTACAGGTTATGTAAAATTTGATCTATTTCTAAATTTCTATGTCCCAAATCACTTAATATCCTGATTCACTCCTTGGTGATGTCTAAAATCGACTATTGCAATTCTCTTTTCAAAGGAATTGCTTTACATGAAATAAAATGTCTTCAAATTATACAAAATGCATCAATTAAGCTAATAACCAAATCTAGAAAGTTTTATCATGTAACACCTCTTCTTAAAAATGCACACTGGCTTCCAGTTATTCACAGAATAACGTATAAACTTTGTATAATTACCTTCAAAACCCTTTATAATATGACCCCCGTTTTCTTATTTAAGTTATTAATTCCATATTCTGCAAAGAGAATTTTAAGATCTAATGAACAAAACTTATTGTCTATTCCTTCGTTGAAAATTATAAATACTAGAAGACAATTTATTTTTTCATGTACTGCACCGCAGACTTGGAATGCCCTTCCTATATCTTTAAGGGAAGAGAAGGAATTTGGAAAATTTAAAAGTAACTTAAAAACATTTCTCTTCAAAGATGCCTTTGCAAACTAATTTTATTATCTTACTACCCTACTTTATTTTATTATATTTTTTATTTGTTATCCTCTTGTATTTTCCCTTAATGTCCTCTCTTTACTTTAAAGAATTGTATTTCATTCCTCCTCACCTAATGTTATGAATATGTTAAATTGAGTGTAATTTTGTCCTTTTTAAAGTATTTTTATTTATTGTATTGTCACCTAACAAATGTAAATTTTAAAATGTACATCGCTTAGAAGTTTGATTAAGCGATTAATCAAGAAACCTAATAAACTTGAAACTTAAACTTGAAACTTGACCCCCAAAACAAAATGCTGACTGAGTTTAGTCAGGTGATATAATTTGGATGGAAATAGCAGTTCAAAATCTAGAGGGTCAATATGAAGGGCTAAATTTGGGTGAATTTTCAGCTGAAAATCTAAACAATTGGCTTTAACTGAAAAAATTCCTTCAGGTAATCATTAAAATTAGCCAGGTAGATATTCACTCAGCAGCTCCTTAAAAATTGACTCCTATATGGCTCAGTAAGCTGTTTTTCAGCAAAATGTCTTACAGTGAACCTTTAATTTGGATTGTCAGTCCATTGGTCAACCCACATGCTTTACTACAATTAGTAACTGAAATTTTTTGAGTGAAAGGTGGCTCTGCTTCATGTAGCAGTTCTCTCCCTTGGGAGCTATATATACTTTTTGTTTCTATCATAACTTTGTCCAAAAGGACTTGGAATTTGCTTACTTTAAGGTGTTGTAGTTCCTTTAATGCTCTGAAAGTGGAGCAGTTGCCATGCAGCTCTGGAAGCAAAACACCAGGGCTCACACTTCCTTTAGCTTGCTTCGGAAAATTTTTGGCTTGGGGGTTCGGTTTGGGTTCATGTTTGCACTGGTTTGACACTACTCACATTTTTTTAAATGTCGCATAAATCTCATCCTGCAGTGGAGTGCTGGGCTCTTACGTCAGGCACAGGAATTTCACTTTCTGCCTGTGTCTTTTACAATTTTACCACTAAATCAAATATTGTAAAAGCAAGTGCATATATGAAGTAGACAGGTAAGTGTGTATACACTATTTTAACAAAAGTCCTTTTTAAAAATATTTTTGTCTCTGTGCTGTCTCAACATGTGCCTTGCTATGAAAGTTATTAATTTCAGTTAAATACACATTTTTGCATAGAATTTGAATCCTTTTAACATATACTGCTACAGTGAATAACAAACAATTCAGCTTTTTAAGAAATTTCTCAAATAGATAGGTTTTTATCGATTTCCTGAAAATTATATGTCAGCTCTTTGAATCAGAATGCCAGAATTCTATTACAGAATCTTTTATATAGGCAGCTTTTTATTGAAGGAAATGCAAATAATCTAGAATCCCGTGCAAAGCGCATTCTATCAGCAAACTCAAAGTG
Source organism: Geotrypetes seraphini (assembly GCF_902459505.1). NCBI lineage: Eukaryota > Metazoa > Chordata > Amphibia > Gymnophiona > Dermophiidae > Geotrypetes > Geotrypetes seraphini. The sequence goes on from NC_047086.1 coordinate 292,571,369, forward strand.
AACAATGATGTAAGTAGGAGCCAAGCCATACAAATAATATTCTTGCTTCAATCTGCAACCAATGTAAACACCGATAATAATCCGATATATGATTGAATTTCTTGAGATTAAGGGCTCCTTTTACTAAGCTGCGCTAGCGGTTTTTAGTGCACGCTTAGCACGCACTACAATGCCCCCCGCGCTAGATGCTAACGCCTCCATAGAGCTGGCGTTAGTTTTTCCGCATAGCGCGGGGGTTAGCGCGCACTAATCTTCAGCGCGCGCTAAAAACGCTACCTCACCTTAGTAAAAGGAGCCCTAAATATCAGTCTTAACGGCTGTATTTTGGATAATTGCATCCTATTGATCTTTTTGTATGAAGCTAAATAAATCAAATTACAGTAGTCTAAGGTGCTTAGGACTAAAGATTGAACCAAAAGCCTGAATGCATTAAAATTGAAGCAGGATCCATAACAGGAAATAACAATTTTTGACTACAGAGTTAATTTGAACTAGAAAATGACACGGGTCACCGCAGTAAATCCTCAGGATTGGAGACATTTGCAACTGGTTAACGCAGGAATGGGGACAAGACCTTTCACCACCCTGTGGGAATGGGGACAAGACCTTTTACCGCCCCGCAGGATCGGTGAAAAGTCTTGCTCCTGTGGTAAAAAAAATTTTGCCCGTGTCAGACTCGGCATCTCCTCCCCAGCCTCTCTTGTGCCTATTTTACCTTCAGGAGCCAGCCATGCCACGATGAAGACAGAAGGAGAACCAAAACCAAAGTCTGAGACCAATATGATTTGAAGAATAAAATTACCAGACAACAAACGGTAGAAAAAATAAATTAATTTTATATTTTATGATTAGAATATGTCAGATTTGAAATATGTATCCTGCTAAAGCTGGTATTAGACATAACTGGGGACTGCAAAGTCCAGGCTGTGCTTCTTTAGCTTCCAGCTGGCTTAGGACTCTCTCTCTGACCAGGGAGCAGTTGCCCTAGTTGCTTTCCCCTAACACTATTCCTGCTATGTGTGACTAAAGTATTCTGTTAGCTTGATTTTTCTATGTAGCATTCTGTAGTAATTTGGTTTGTTCAGTTTTCACAATAGTGGAGGGGATATTTGTGAAAGGGAGGGGAGACAGGGGTTTTGTTGATCCTTGCTCTGTATTATTTGTGTTTATAAAATGACAATTATACAGAATATTGTCTCTTTTTATACTTTAATAAAATAAGTTCAGTATAAAATCATAACTATTCGAATCTTGTGCAGATGGGATCTGACAGTTTGCAAGGCGAGGATGGAGACTGAGCTTGCAGGGACGGGGCAGGGATGGGGACCAAGCTCACGGGGACAGGGCAGGGACGGGGACTGAGCTCTTGGAGACGGGGCTGGGATGGGGACGATTTCATGGGGACGGAGCGGGAATGGTGATAAATTTTTTCCCTGTGTCATTCTCTAATGATAGATCTTGGTCCAAATACTGTAGATTCCTAAAATTTTGATGGTTGGAAGAATAGGATACAATATCCTATTCAGTTTCAATGAATCTTCTTTAAGCTTGCTGGATGGTGAGGCAAGAATGAATTTTGTTTTATCAGGATTAAGTTTTAACTTAAAATCTTTCATCCATGATTCCACAGAATAGATAATAGAGGATAAGAATTGTAGAGTGTCTACTGAAAAGTTGGAAATCGGCACAGCAATTGTTATGTCATCTGCATAACTGTAAAGTTTAACTCCAATAGAAGATAATCTGGTTCCCAAAGAATGGCGGCGGCGAAAAGGGCGAACAGAATGCTAGGAATGATTAAGAAGGGGATCATGAACAGATTGGAGAAGGTTATCATGCCGCTATACCAGGCAATGGTATGCCCTCTCCTGGAATACTGCGTCAAGCACTGGTCACTGTACATGAAGAAGGACACAGTACTACTCGAAAGGGTCCAGAGAAGAGCGACTAAAATGATTAGGGGGCTGGAGGAGTTGCCGTACAGTGAGAGATTAGAGAAACTGGGCCTCTTCTTCCTTGAAAAGAGGAGACTGAGAGGGGACATGATCGAAACATTCAAGATAATGAAGGGAATAGACTTACTAGATAAAGACAGGTTGTTCACCCTCTCCAAGGTAGAGAGAACGAGAGGGCACTCTCTAAAGTTAAAAGGGGGATAAACTCCGTACAAATGTAAGGAAGTTCTTCTTCACCCAGAGAGTGGTAGAAAACTGGAACGCTTTTCTGGAGGCTGTTATAGGGGGAAAACCCTCCTGGGATTTAAGACAAAGTTAGACAAGTTCCTGCTGAACTAGAACGTATGCAGGTAGGGCTGGTCCCGGTTAGGGCACTGGTCTTTGACCTAGGGGCCGCCGCATGAGCGGACTGCTGGGCACGATGGACCACTGGTCTGACCCAGCAGCAGCAATTCTTATGTTCTTATGTAAGTTATATAGAGATTAAACAATGGGGGAGAAAGTAGGGAACCTTGTGGTACCCCACTAGAATTTTTCCATTTGGCAGAATACTGTTCTTTGACATGAACTTGATACGTACGACATTCCAAAAATTCTCTAAGCCAGTTCAAAACATTTCCCAATATTCCTATTGCATCAAGGCATCTTAACAAAATTTCATGATCAACAAGATTGAATGCACTACTTAGATCAAACTGTAGGATCAGGGCAATCAGGCCTGCACTGAACAATTGATGGAAGTCCAGTAAGGATGCCAGTTCTGTCTCTGTACTATAGAGTGAAGGGAACCCTGATTGAGTGGGATGCAAGATGGAAAATTGATCTAAGTAATTATTTAGTTTGATGCACACCAGTCCTTCCATCAGTTTAATCAAGAAAGGACTATCCACAATTGATCTGTAGTTATTAACCTGTGTAATTGATTCTTTTGGATTCTTGATTATCGGTGTAATCAAAATATGGCCTAAATCTTGAGGGAATACGCCTTTCTGTAATAACAATGTTATCCAAATAAACACATTGTTTCTGAATTGTAATGGGGCTGCAATCAGTATCGCTGATGGATGGACAATGCGATTTTACATACTTATTAAACAGCTTATTAAAATTTTCCATTTCAGGAGTGTTGAAATCATTCCAGTTTAAGTCAGCTCTGCAATCCTGTTTTAAAGAATATAACATTTGAAAATCAAAATAATCCGATCATTTGCAGGAATGTCTTAACTTTTGCTCTTTTGAATAAAAATAATGTGCTAGTTCATTTGAAGTGGGTACTAGATCTTGTGCTGCATGTTTTAAATGGTTAATATCACCTAGTCTCAAATACCTTCTTGTATCAAGAACAGAAACATTCGATATGACGAGATAGATAATGAGAAGAGACAGAGCAGATATACTGGATTGTAAGAAGGGAAAACATACCCCCTCCCCCCTTTTACTAAGCCGCGAAAGAGGTTTCTACTGTGGCCCAGAACGCTACATGCTCCGACACTCATATAATTCCTATGAGCATCAGAGCAGCATTGGAGCATTTAGTGCTCTGGTCCACGGTAGAAACTTCTATCACAGCTTAGTAAAAGTTTGTGAGGGGAGGGGGAAGGGGAGGATAGATAACAATGTTCCCAGGAGCTCTTTTGTTCTCATGAGATGTTGATTGCTCAGGAAATTAAATGCCATGAAATCAATACTCAAATTGATGAGTTTGGGTCACAGTACAGCCCTTTCAGTTTCATCCTCCTCTTCAAGATTTGTCTCATTGAACATGAGAAAGATACCTTGAGAACATACTAAGGAGGTAATTATTTTAGTAAGTTAGGAGCTGAAATGCTGTGCACAAGGCATGAAGTCTATATTAACAATGACATGTGTAATTGCCCATCTAGAATACTAGCGTAAGCTGGCATTTACGGTCCAACATTTAGGTGTGGCTGTGTATACCATGTCAATGGCTGCTGTAAATGTTCTTGAATGAATGTTCCAGTTCTGCTTGTAACTGTCAGTATTCTAGAACCTTAGCATATGTACATTCTGGCCACACCCCTGACCCATCTATGCCCCTCCCATGTCCCCACCCCCTTGCAGTTGTGTAGATTAGAAATTGCACGCAAAGAATATAGCTACTGCAAATCAATGCCAATTAGCACCAATGAACACCGCTGATCACTAATAATTGGTTGTTAGTGTCAGCAGCTAATTTGTCCTTTAAGTTGTATGCAGTTTTGTATGCTAAACATAACATTATAATAAAGATTAGACCGACTCCACTCCTTCTGACTGAGGACACTATCACCACGGAAGAAAAAGGCTCAGGTATTATTACAGGCAGAGCATGAATGCTCAAATCTCCACCTCCCACATCATCGGCAAAAAAATATCCGTAGGGGATGTGCAGTGCCGCAAACTATGTTAGTGCAAGACTAAAACAACCATAACCTAACTATCATATGGAATTAAGTGTCAATGAAATGTAGCCGACGTTTCACGGTAAAGACCGTTTCTTCAGGGCTCGTGGATTTTCACTTTCCAATACATTTATTGAGTTGCTTGCGCTTGCTCACCCGCGTCCTGTGCATTCATGCTCTGCCTGTAATAATACCTGAGCCTTTTTCTTCCGTGGGGATAGTGCTCTCAGTCAGAAGGAGTGGAGTCGGTCTAATCTTTAATATTTATTACCCACTTTCACTTGTATTGATATAATAGTTTTCACTAAACATAACATTATGCAACATGCACTCAAGATTATAGAATGAGGGGGTAAATGGATAGTGAAAGCATCATTCTTCAAGACAGAAGGCAAACTACAGCATGTTTATCAGAATGTGTGCTAACCACTTTATCAGTTACTTTTATACATCAATAACTAGAAACTAACGGAATTTGCCAACCCGATGTTGAAAACGGCTCACCATGTGGTTATCCGTGCAGTCGTACATTCTCTGATTCTGGCATGCAAATGACCTCATTACTATTAAAATGAGGCCGTTAACATTAAAATGACGTGTGTGTGTGTAACACACACAATATCTGCCCCATAAAAAAAGTTGAGCCCACCCTCCGACAATCCCCGGAAGAAAAGTAGAGCCAGGATAGATGCCCACTCCCTCCTACTTCCATGAACCCCCTCTGCCAAGCCAAACTGCCCTCCCCCCAGGAACTTCCCCTCTGAAGAAAAATAAAAATTAGCAGGAGGGATGCTCACTCCCTCCTGCCTCTGCTAACCCCCCCCCCCAGCCAAACTGACTGACCCTCCTCCCCTCGCAGGACCCCCCCCCTTACTTTAGACAGAATCAGCAGGAGGGATGTCCACTCCTTCCTGCAACCGGATATGCCCGGCCTTAGGCATCTGAGCCAATCTGGGCCTTAGGCTCGTCCCTGTGGATCCTGGGATGCACTGGGAAGAGGAAGGCCCACCATTTTGGAGTGGCAGGACTGTGAGCATGAAGGACTGGGCATCCCTCTTGCTGTCATCTTTCTGTACAGGTATAGAGGGTGGTTTGGGGGGGGCATCCGGTGGCAAGAAGAAGCAGGCATCCCTCCTGCCAATTCTTTCTAAAGTAGGGGGAGGGGAGGGGGTTGGTCAGTTCAGCGGAGGAGGGGGTGGTGGCAGCAGGAGGGAGTGGGCAACCCTCCTGCTGATTTTTATTGAAGTATGGGGAAGGGGGGTCCTGCAAGGTGGAGCAGTTCAGCTTAGCGTGGGGGTGGGAGATATTTGCAGCAGCCAGAGGCAGCGTGCATCTATTGTGGTTCCGGAGGTCATGGAGGGATCATCTGGGGGGGACCGTCGTGAGGGGTGGGACAGCTCAAATTTTTTTTATAATGGGGGACAGATATTGTGCATGTGTAACATACACATAACATCTGTGCCATTAAAAAAAAGAGAGAAAAAAGCCCCAAACAGCTGACTGGCAGGAAGCTGCTTTGGGGCTTCCCCTACTGCTCAGTGTTCGGGCTTCCCCAAACTTGCTCTGTGCATGTGTGAGAGCAGATTTCTAAGTGAGCAATCGGATGGGTTTACCACTACCCTCTGCAAAACTCATTTGCATGGGCAGCCGTTTGAACATCAACCGCTGTTTAGAAATCGGCCCCGAAAATCGGTCCACAGTGACCCACACAGTCTTAATGACCATTTATAGTACATCTAGCCCTGAATTAGTTATCAGAGAAACAAAAGGTAGGTGGGAGAGAAACCTTTAAAAAGCTACGGAATGTGCAAAAATTCAAGCCTTAAAAACAATTGCCTGCTCTTCCATTTTAATATATATCTCTTGTCATCTTATTACTGCTTAAAATCTTATTACTGTTTTTCTGCAGCCCCCTACCGAAACACTTTTGTTTTCAGTTTGTTATTAGAAAGGACACCTTAAATCGTACTAAAGTAATTGCCACTTGATCCCAACCACACTGTAGCATTTACTGCTTCTGAAAGTACAGAGAAAGCCAACATAATTACAGCCACAATGTAAAGTGCTGCTGAAAATACACTTTTTAAAAAATATATATAATTTACTGTAATGACAATAGATGGTAACTAGCTTGGATAGACAATGGAATTTCTATGCTTTATAATATTCAAAACAGCCAATTCTAACTTCAGTATCCCTGTAATGTTTATTCGCTTTTGGCAGCTCTTGTTTAACTTAGCAAATATTACTTAGCTACTGAGAAATCTAGGCTTACCTTTCTTGCAGCTTGCAGTGCAATAATGTTGTATTGTTTCCCTTCTACACAGCCTGGTGCAGACTCAAATTTTTTTACGGATCTCTTCTTCCCACACACACACTCCAGTTAAAGCAGCATTAGATTCCAAACCCCCAAAAGAGGCAGGGAGCGAAGGCCTGGGCACCTTTTCCTCCCCTCAGAAAAGCTAATCAAACATTTTCACCCATCTCTCATCACAGAAAGCACTTTGCACTCCATACGCACGCTGAGCTCCTCACGTTGATTCTGCCGCTGAACTGGGTGAGCCTCTTTGAAATTTCCACTCCCTCCCACTTTTTTCCTTGAAGGGATTTCTCTTCAAGCTCCTGAAGTTAGAGATCCGCTTTCAGGAGCATCTTCCGACTGCAAGGGTGAATCAAGGGAAAGATAAGTACTGTAATTGGGTAGGAGTGGGGGGAAGAGGTAGGTTTGCTTTTCGAGCATTTCCTCAGTTTTGGGGCGTTGGTGTTTTGCCATCAATCCCATCTCTCAGTGTGGGGAAAAAAAAAATTGTTTTCCTAGCAGACTCCAATCTACAGGGCTAAGGTCGATACTATTCAGCACCTTCCCCGATATATATAGGGCTCCTTTAACGAAGCCGCGTTGGCAGTTTTAGCGCTCGCAGCTTTTTTAGCGTGCGCTAAACCCGCGCTACATGGCTAGAACTAACGCCAGCTCAGTCAGCAGTTTAGCGCACGCTATTGCGTGCGTTATTACGCGGCTTCGTAAAAGGAGCCCATAATCTTCTATGGAGATGGCAACTTCAGGAATTACTCATCTTACCTTTGAATTTCCCACACCAAAGACTGGTTACAATTTCACTGGACAACTTGTCTAGCCAAAATTAAACTGGTTATTTTGGAGTGAGAACACATGTGTGCTGGAACCGTGATTACATTTTAAGAGATTTATGTTTAGCCAGCAGTGCTCAGTGTTGTGCTGGCCACTGCCCTTGCTGTATCCAGCAATGCAATTCTGGGCCATGTCTGGTTCTAACATTGAATTTCCGGGTTTATGGAGCTACCAGAATTGTAGCTGGTTAAGTTCAATATTCAGCACTTAAGTGGCTGTGGCAAACCACAAAAAGATAGGACTGGCTTTTATGTAGCCCCTCTTTATATAAGAGAATGTAATGTAATGTAATGTAATTTATTTCTTATATACCGCTACATCCGTTAGGTTCTAAGCGGTTTACAGAAAATATACATTAAGATTAGAAATAAGAAAGGTACTTGAAAAATTCCCTTACTGTCCCGAAGGCTCACAATCTAACTAAAGTACCTGGAGGGTAATAGAGAAGTGAAAAGTAGAGTTAGAGGAAAAATAAAAATAAAATAAACATTTTAACAAGACAGCATTGATCTAAATACTTTGGAAGGTAGAAGAGAGGAGAGAAAGGAATAGAAGCAGAAGGGGGAGCCGTTGAACAGTAGAATTCTGGAGAAATTTAAATGATAGAAATAGAACAAAACAATAGATAAGATTAAAAAGATAAATCATAAGCTGGAAAGAAAAATAAAATAAAACTTTGTCTTCAATCCACGGTTTCAGCGTCAGTGATGAAGTGGAGCAAGTAAGTTTAGGAGGAGCGATTGACGTTTCCAGAAAGGGCTTCTTCAGGGAAGAGACTTGGCCGACAGTCCCAGGATGCCTATGTCTCCTCCCCTGTGATGTTCTCCCATCCATGCATTCCCTCCCAGACACCAGAATGTGGTTAAAGCTGTGGGTTCAAACCCATGCTACTCCTTATGAGCCTGGGCAAGTCGCTTAATCCTCCCATTGCCCCATCTACATTAGATTATGAGCCGACAAGGACAAGGAAAAGTGCTTGAGGGCCTGAATAAATTCATGTAAACTTTTCTGAGCTCCCCTGTAAGAACAGTCTAGAAAATTGAATACATAAATAAGGTCATCTTAGCCTGCTAAGTGCTGAATATTGCCACTTAACTGGCCAAGCGATGACTCCACCCCTAAAATAGCCAGTTTTGAGTCAGGTGCCAAGCAAACATTTTCAGTGGTGCTGAGCAGTTAGCCCGAACAAGTGACTTAACTAGCTAGGAACCTTTTCTCTCTGATTAAATTACTTTGGATATTGACCCCCGAGCGAATGACGTTAACGTTTCAGTGCTGTCTGCTTCTCATTACGAGAGGTTGCAGAAAAGTACTCAGCCCATCCAACCAACTTCCTAAATTCTGAGCATATTTTGCCACTGTAGCTGAAAAGAGTGTTCTTATTTCGTTAAGTGCTAATTTGCAGAAATGAAATTCTTTGTTTTTGACATTGTTTCAGATCATTGAACATAAGAATGGCCTCACTGGGTCAGACCAATGGTCCATCAAGCCCAGTAACCAGTTCTTTAGTACCTGGCCAAAATCCAAGGAGTAGCAATCCAAAATCCAAGGAGTAGCAATATTCCATGCTACCAATCTAGGGCAAGCAGAGGCTTCCCCCATGTCTGTCTCAATAACAGACTATGGATTTTTCCTCCAGGAACTTGTCCAAACCTCTTTTTAAAACCAGCTACACTATCTGCTCATACCACAATCTCTGGCAATGCGTTCCAGAACTTAACTATTCTCTGAGTGAAAAAATATTTCCTTTTATTGGTTTTAAAAGAATTTCCCTGTAACTTCATTGAGTGTCTTTGTCATTTTTGACGGAGTGAAAAATCAATCCACTTGATTAATTGAACCATATCCACATCATCCTCTTCTTGGTTGGGCTGAGAACTTTTCAGTATCCCATCGTATTTGATCGAGAAAATTACTGTGGTAAAGTCTATCTAACTTTAGTCCAAAATATTCAGTTTACCACAGTAGACTGAATATCCTGGTTTAATATTACCTAGATGTGTCCTGCTCAAACCACAATACTAATCCAAAACACATTCTCTCCACTTAAACAAGATAAGACATTTCCATCAATCTAATACCAAAGATGAAAGAAAAAGCCTCAGGTTTTAAGTAAGCATAAATAATCAGCTTTACTAACCTTCATATCAACGGCATAAAAAACTTTTGTCTTCTTGGCAAGCACCAGGCAAAGACAAAAAAATAAAAAGGTACAAAAATAACACAGAAACCATATCAAACATACAAAGCTGATCTTTAGCCCTTATAAATTAAAGTCAATGTTTTGCAGTAAACAACCACTTCTTCAGGGTAGCAGGACTCCCATCTTTGTTGAATAGATTGTTCCATGGTTCTTCCTTTTGAAGGGGAGGAGAGATGACTCAAGGAAGGGAGAGATGCCAGATTCGGAGAAGGGTGATAGAAGGAGGGAGAAAGAGATGTCAGACCAATGGAAGGGGGAGGAAGGAGAGAGAGATGCCAAACTGTGGGAAGGAGAGGAGAGAGATGCCAGACTGTGGGAAGGGGGGAAAGGAAGGAGAGAAATGTCGGACCACAGGAGAGAGGGAAGGAAAAAGAGAGATGGCAGATCACAGAAAGGGGGAGGGAAGGAGAGAGAGAGGCCAGACCATTGCTAGTTAATTTGGTGTATTTGGTTTTCACTGCTTTATCTGAACACCAGTTTTGGTTCTTACTGGTTGCACCAAATAAATAGAGACCCCATCATTTCAAGCTTGGAGACAGCATTTGGAATTCAATGTACAGACAGAAAATTGACTGCTTTGAAACATAAAGGTTTTGTAAAGAAGCGGAGGAATGGGCCTGTTTTGTGTAATGGGATTAGGAGCATATTTGATTGTGGTTCCGGAGCTTGTTTGGTAATCAGATGTTCTTGTTATATTATAAATCTGTTCAAAAAATTTAAATAAAGAATTTATTTTAGAAAAGATAGTGGTTTGCTACTAATCTTTTCTGGTACACTTTCTGTTACTGAGCTTCCCACAGGCTTTTTTCAGTATCCCAAGGTCCTAGCAATTCAGATTTCTGCTCTTCGTTTGTTTGTTATTTTTTATTGTCCCCCTAATCTGACTTATGCTGAGTGAGAGAATTGTTATTAGATCCTAGCTAATATAGCTGTTAGGTTTCCTTCTTCACTTATACGGGATGATTTTATGAAGAACATAAGATTTGCTGCTGTTGGATAAGATCAGTGGTCCATCATGCCCAGCAGTCCACTCATGCGGCGGCCCTTAGGTCAAAGACCGGTGCCCTATTTTAGTCTAGCCTTACCTGCGTATGTTCTGTTCCAGCAGGAACTTATCCAACCTTTTCTTGAGTCCATGAAAGGTGTTTTCCCCTATAACATCCTCATGAAGAGCGTTCCAGATTTCTACCACTCTCTGGGTAAATTAGAACTTCCTTACGTTTGTACGGAATCTATTCCCTTTTAACTTAAGCGAATGCCCTCTGGTTCTCTTCACCTTGGAGAGGGTGAACAATCTCTATTTCAATTCCCTTCAATATCTTGAATATCCCCTCTCAGTCTCCTCTTTTCAAGGGAGAAGAGGCCCAGTTTCTCTAGCCTCTCATTGTATGGAAATTCCTCCAGTCCTTTAACCATTTTTGTTGCTCTCCTCTGTACCCTTTTGAGTAGTACTATGTCCTTTTTCATGTACGGCGACCAGTGTTGGACGCAGTATTCCAGGTGGGGGCGTACCATGGCCTGGTACAGCGGCATGATAACCTTCTCCAATCTGTTTGTGATCCCCTTCTTAATCAATCGCCCTTTTCGCTGCCACTGCGCAATGCGCAGACGGTTTGATTGACTTGTCTACAAATACTCCCAAGTCTCTTTCCTGGGGGCTCTCTCTGAGTATAGCCAGACATCCTGTATTCATGCATATGATTTTTGTTACCGATATACATCACCTTGCACTTATCCACGTTGAATCTCATTTGGCATTTCGCGGCCCATTTCCATATTCATGCAGATGATTCTCAACACATTTAAATCTAGCCATTTTCTTTTTTTTTTTGGCTGATGTTGGTCTTATTCAACATGTTTCAGTTGCAACTCTCAATGCTGGTCATATGTTGGACTGTTATTTCTTTCTCTTGTCTTTCTTTAGCTGCTTTTTCCATATTTCCTATTTCCTGATCAGGTCCAAAAGATTATTGGACCAGAGACCTTCATCATGTAGATACTATCACGGTTCCTTCTCTCTTTACTTGTTTCTTGAGGATTTCTATTCCGTCTTTACTGATCTACCTGTATTAGCAATTCTATTGAATATCCATGTCAAACTGTCTATTGTAATTTCCTGGGTAACTGACCCAACCTCTTGTAATGAAATCCGACCTTGAACTGAATAGGTATAGGCGGAATAGAAAACCTGATTAACATAAAATAACATAACATTTAGAATAGATTCTCAAGTTCTAACAACATGTGGAGGGGTAGAATAGGAGTAGAGGAGTAACCTAGGGGTTATTGTAGTGGCCTGGGGAACTGGGTTCAATCCCTGCTGCAGCTCTTTTGTGACCCTGGGCAAGTCACTTAACCCTCCATTGCTCCAAGTACAAACTAAGTACCAGTATATGATTTGTAGACCGCTTTGATTGTAGCCACAGAATGGCAATATATCAAGTCCCATCCCTTTTCCCTATTGACATTCTGCTGACTTCACTGTACTTCTCCAAATGATATTGATCTCTGTCCTTTACATGACTGTCCTTCTGCAGTGGACCAATGGTTATATTCTCATCATTTAAATCTAGACAAATCTACTGCTTGCTGTCTTACAGGTCACTGCCCTCATCCTCACACACTGTAGTTCCTTTGCTTTCCAGTGTTCCAGTTTGCCTTGTGGACTTCTGATATTTCAGGGTTGTAATTGATTCCCAGCTTCAGCTTTCTTTCTCCCCTCAGATTTCCATGAGTGTTGAAACAGGTTTGTTTGTTTTTTAAATTCAAGTTATGGTCTATCCAGCATTTCTTGGATGATTCTACTTTAGGTGTTCTTTTTCATGCACTTTTAATTTCTCACTTAGACTATTACAATATTGCAAGAAGACCTTGTGAGACTGGGCATCAAAAAGGCAGATGACGTGTAATGTGAGCAAGTGCAAAGTGATGTATGTGGGAAAGATGAACCCAAACTATAGCTTTGTGATGCAGGGTTCCACGTTAGGAACCACTGCCAAGGATCTAGGTATCATCATTAAGGATACATTGAAACCTTCAGCTCAATGTGCGGTGGCACTTAAATAAGCAAATAGAATGTTAGGAATTATCAGGAAAGGAATGGAAAACAAAGATTAAAATGTTATAATGCCCTTGTATTGCTCTATGGTATGGCCACACCTCGAATACTATGTGAAATTCTGGTCGCCGTATCTCAAAAAAGATGTAGGGGAATTAGAAAAGGTGCAGAGAAGGATGACAAAAATGATAAAAGGGATGGGATTACTTCCCGATGAGGAAGGGCTAAAGCAGCTAGTGCTCTTAATCCTGAAGAAGAGATGGCTCAGGGGTGATATGATAGAGGTCTTGTAAATAGTGAGTGGAGTGGGAAGGGTAGATATGAATAACTTGTTTACTCTTTCCAAAAATACTAGGACTAGGGGACGTGCGATGAAGCTACTAAGTAGTTACTAAGTAACTGGAGAAAATATTTCTTCACACAATGTGTAATTAAACTCTGGAATTCTTTGCCGGACAGTGTGGTGAAATCAGTTAGCATAGCGGGGTTTTAAAAAGTTTTGGATAATTTCCTAAAACAGAAAGATTCCCTTTATGTCTTCACTCAGAATCATCCTTTTAAAAATGTATAAGATTTTGCTTTAAAACACATTTTTTCTCTCAAGTCTTTGGTGGACTAGTACAGTTAGAAGATTTACCTGAGGTTTTTTGTTTATTTTTATTAGATTCTTCATATACTGCCTATCTGTTGATACAACCAAGCGGGTTACCTATTTTACACAGATACTTGGGTGGTTACCTATTACCTTGTTTTGTTTGATTGATACTTTGCTGATTGTGTTGTCTCTTTTCTATCTGAAATGGTGTTCCTTTCTTTCTCTTATCTTAATATGTACATCACTTTGCTCTGTCTACCAGTAAAGAGGGTTTAATAAGTTCAAATAAAAGATAAATGAGTTATCTGGGTGAGAGCCACTCCTACCTAGATAACTCCCTTGTGTTTGCCTTTCATTTTAAGTGTTAGATGGATATTGACATGTATAAATGCTTATACATGGGTTGCGCCCACCCTTTGGAATTCTCTCTCTAAAGTTATTGAAGCAAAAATGGGTCTGAACAAATTTAAAATATTATTAAAAACTCACTTTTTCCAACCTGCATTCAGTTCACAGACTGAGGAGGAGTGAAAAATATACTAGTGTACTGAAGAATATACAATAATAAGATCTATCTAATCTAATCTAGTTTTCAGTTTATATATCGGGTCATCTCTCATCAGAGCTCAACTCGGTTTACAAGTGGTCAAAGACCAGAATACACATAAAAAAAAATAATAAGAGAAAAGGGGTTAGTTAATCTATGGCTTTTTTTTTCTCCTTCTTTTTATGGATGTATGTAGTAGGTCTATTCTATCTAAAGAATATGATGTTCTATTTATTTTATTATATTTTAATATAAACTGCCTAAATCTGCTTGATGGTATATCAAATTTTGATAAACTTTATCCAAGTTTATTAAAAATTTTTGATAAAACGCCAATCATACATTCTAAGTGTTTAACAGTTAAAAAATTAAAATGGGGATAATTAACAGATTTATTAATGACACGGCAGTACTTACATGGAAACAACGGGATGGTAGGGAGAAATACAATTTTTAAAGAAAAGAGAACAACTAAGGTTAAAAACAAGAGGAAAAGGGAGGGATCATGTCAGAGTTAAATATAAATAGGCTGCATTTGGCATGGAAGGACCCTAAGATCATTTAACATTCATAAGCGTCTTTAAATAAGAAGCTTTAAGACCACCTTTAAATTTATCAAGATTTTCCTCTGACCTTAAATGTGGTGGTAATGAATTCCATATTGTAGGTAGGGACTATTGTGGTGAATGAGGTTGCCCTACGTGTACTGACGATTTTTAAGAATGGGACATAAAGAAAGTGCTGAGAGGAAGATCTTAAAGTTCTTGGAGGATCATGAGGAATGAGGAGCTTATGAATAAAAGAAGGTTCCTTGGAATCCATAGTTTTAAAAGAGATTAAGGCGATTTTATAAGTAATGTGATGATGGATTGGCAACCAGTGTGCACCTTTCAGCAAAGAAGTGGTCAAATTTTTTCTTGTTGGTTATAATTTTTATGGCCATGTTTTGTATTAGTAGTAAGCGTCTGATGTCTTTTTGACAGACACCTTTGAGTAGAAAATTACAATAGTCAAGTTTGGAAATTATGAGTGAATGAATTAAAATGTTAAAAGATTGTGGATCAAGAATGTTAGCTAAAGATCTGACCATTCTGAGTTGCTAAAAACAATTTTTGACAACTGTGCGAATCTGAAGGTGATAAGAGAGTTTGTTGTCAATTATTACTCTGAGAATTTTGATTGAATTAACGCAGTTTATTAATGTGCCTTTGATGTTGATCAGGGATGCTAAGTGAACATTGTCTTTCCAAGGGAAGAGTAAACAATTCGTTTTGGAGATATTTAGTGAAAACATGTTATTGCAAAGCCATTGGCTGATATTATCAAGTTTTAAATTGACGAGGCTGATGTCATTGGGATTGATTGCGTCAATGGGATGGATAATCTGAATATCATCTGCATAAGCGTATGTGGTAAGACCAATGGATTGACATAAAGCGAGCAGGGGGGCCAAATAGATATTGAAAAGAAGAAGGGAATGTATAGATCCCTGAGGGATGCCAAATTTATTTTTGAATACAGTTGAAGATGTGTTATTGAAAGATACTAGAGAGGTACGGTTTGAAAAATAAGAAGAGAACCAATCAAAGTTTTGTTCCGAAATTCCAACAGTAGCAAGTCTTTGAAGAAGTAGTGAAAGGTCTATGGTATCAAAAGCTGCTGAGAGATCTAATGAAACAAGAATCACAGATTTGTGTTGATCCAGATGATATTGTATAGAAGTGGTGAGACTTAGCAAAGCATGTTCAGTTGACTCCTATAATGAGAGCCCTAAGATGTCAGACTTGTATCAATATTCAAAGCCATGTACCTGCATAATGGTCGCCATTATCCAAATGCAAAGCCACTGAATATTCATAGTTTGCCTTGGTACTCTCTAGATACAGCTGGATCAGAGCGAGGGCAGAAATGGCCATTATCCAAAGAATGCCTTTCAGACTTCTGTCTGGGTAACTATCCGGATAAATGGAGGACGGAAATATCTGTATATCAGTTAGATACCTAGATAAGGGTTTGAATATCACTGTGGCACTCACTGTTCTATTCATATATTCAATGCTGCTTGGTGTCTGTATAGCTCTCCTAAATGTCTGTGTTTTATTTAACCAGTGCAAATGCCATGTGAACGCTATGATGACTGCAGTGGCAAAATGCTGACTCGACTGTGATCAGTAGAAGGCTGAAGAAAGAGAACGAGAAATTCATTTGTTCCTCAACTAATCCAAATATAAAGCTGTAAAAAATGCACATTCTTCCTCTCACTAACATACCTAAAAATACTCCAGCCACTAAAAATGCCTAATAAATTACCTATATTTGTGGTGTCTGGTCATATTATTTGTCTAATTGAACTGTGCTTAGGAATGTGTGAAGTCTTTTCATGTTATTTTTAACCTGAAACAGCAGAAAACAACATGAAATTTCCTATTTTCCAGTGTAAAGTACAATAAACCCCACTCCAGTATAACTAGTATGTATGCTCTAATAAGAGCAACCCTCAGAAAAAACCTAGGTGAAGGAAGAAGCCTCCGAAGGCACCCAGAACCGTTTCTAATGTACCTGATGAAGTGAGCTGAAATTCTCTAGCTCTATTTCATACCATTAATCATAGACAAAAAAAGCCTTCATCATGCTTATTTAAACCAGCAGACAAAAATAACAGTCATAAACAGTACTTACTGTATATACTTGAATATAAACCGGGATGGGGGTCCCGGCTTATATTTGGGTCAATGCTCCCTCCCAGAATTTTTTAAGGCCACCACAACCAGGCTCTGCCCCCCTCCTCCTCCCTCAGCACCGAGAAGCAGCACCAAATCGCGCTGCTGATCGTGCCGCTGAGATGGACTAAGTGGTCTGCGCAGCTGGTTAGCATCAGGTCAGGAGTTCAGAAAGCTTGCTCCAGCCCGCTGCACCTCCACCGACGATCGGTAGAGGACCCGCTGCACCTCCACCAGATTGGCAGAGGTAGGAAGATAGGTCAAGGGGGGGACAGAGGGCAGAGCCTGGGAGGGAGAATACAGAGCCTGACAGGTGAGGGGAAGATGGAAGGGTGCTGGGTGCAGAGCCTGACATAGGAGGAAAGGATAGAAGGATGCTGGGTACAGAGCCTGACAGGAGAGGGGAGGATGGAAGGGTACTGGGTACAGAGCCTGACAGGGGAGGAAGGATGGAAAGATGCTGGGTGCAGAGCCTGACAGGGGAGGGGAGGAAGGAAGGGGGCTGGGCGCAGAGCCTGACAGGGGAGGGGAGGATGGAAGGGTGCTGGGTGCAAAGCCTGACAGGGGAGGAGAGGATGGAAGGGTGCTGGGTGCAGAGCCTGACAGGGGCAGGACACTTAAATATTAAGCTGCCCGACTTATATTCGAGTCAACCATTTTTCCTCCTTTTTTGGGGGAAAGGGGGGTCTCGACTTATATTTGGATTGACTTATATTCGAGTATAAACGATATATGCCCTAATTTGTAATTTTTCTTAAAAAACCAGCATAGTACCAAAAGACTAGAGGGTGGCTAACGTGAAGCTGATTTTTAAAAAGGGTTCCAGAGGTGATCCAGGAAATTATAGACTGATGAGTCTGACATTGCATCTGGGCAAAATGATAGAGACTATTATAAAGAACAAAATGACAGAACACATACATAAGCATGGATTAATGAGATAAAGCCAACATGGGTTTAGTCAAGGTAAATCTTACCTCACCAATCTACTGCATTTCTTTGAAGGGGTGAATGAACATGTGGATAAAGATGAAGACAAAGTACCTCGTAAAAGACTTCTGAGGAAATTAGAAACTCATGGTATAGGAGGTAATGTCCTTTTATGGACTGAGAACTGGTTGAAAGATAGAAAACAGAGAGTGGGTTTAAATGGTCAATATTTGGCTGGTAAAGGGTTCTTTGGACTGATTATAAATAGTGGGGTTCCCAGAGGTCTGTGCTGGGACTACTACTTTTCAACATTTTTATCAATGGGAATAACTAGTGAGACAATTAAATTTGCTGATGACACAAAGTTGTTAAAATGCAATAGGATTGTGAAAAATTGCAAGAGGACTTTGTGAGACTGGGCGTTAAAATGGCAGATGACATTTAATGTGAACAAGTACAAAGTGATGCATGTGGTAAAGAGGAATCCGGACTATAGCTATATGATGCTGGGTTCTGTGTTAGGAGTCACTGCCCAGGAAAAGGATCTAGGTGTCATTGTTGAGGATACGTTGAAACCCTCAGCTCAATGTGTGGTGGCTGCTAAGAAAGCAAATAAAATGTTAGGAATTATCAAGAAAGTAATGGAAAACAAAGATGAAAATGTTATAATGCCCTTGCATTGCTCTACGGTACAGCTGCATCTCAAATACAGTGTGCAGTTCTGGTCACCATATCTCAAAAAAGATATAGCAAATTTAGAAAAGGTACAGAGAAGGGCAACAAAAATTATAAAAGGGATGGGACAACTTCCCTATGAGGAAAGGCTAAAGCGACTAGGGCTCTTCAGCTTGGAGAAGAGACGGCTCAGGGGTGATATGATAGAGGTCTATAAAATAATGAGTGGATTGGAAAGGGTAAATGTGAATCGCTTGTTTACTCTTTCCAAAAATACTAGGACTAAGGGACATGTGATGAAGCTACTAAGTAGTAGATTTAAAGCAAATTGGAGAAAATATTTCTTCACACAACATGTAATTAAACTCTGGAATTCGTTGCCAGAGAATGTGGTGAAATGAGTTAGCTTAGCAGGGTTTTAAAAAGGTTTGGATAATTTATTAAAAGAGAAGTCCATAAGCCACTATTGAGATGGTACTAGTGACCTGGATTGGCCACCGTGAGAATGGGCTACTGGGCTTGATGGACCATTGGTCTGACCCAGTGAGGCTGTTCTTATGTTCTTATGGCTTAGGGAAATCCACTGCTTATTCCTAGGATAAGCAGCATAAAATCTGTTTTTCTACTTGGGATCTAGCTAAGTACTTGGGACCTGTGTTAGCCACTGTTAGAAACAGGATACTGGGCTTGATAGACTTTCGGTTTGTCCCAGTATTGTAATTCTTATGTTAAACTGTTAGAATTGCAAAAAGCTACTGGTGCTGCACTCCAACAGTGAAAAGAGCAGTCATATGTACTCATATGCCTTAAGCTGTTATGCTACAGAAAACTGCTGGAATAATGGTTTATATTTTCCATCGTAGTCAGTAGTGCATTTTATTGCTCAAGTGCAGAAAGGAAAGGTCGAATTTTGATGATATCAAAAAACAACAGACTTTAGTGATCTGTTGGATTTGTGCAGGAAAAGAAAGGAGTCAAAGATAACTCCAAGGTAGTGACACAGGGAGAACGAGAGTGTTATTCACAATAACAGAGAATGGGGAAAGAAGAGAGATGGGTTTAGGTGGAAAGATAAGAAGCTCAGTCTTGTCCATGTTCCGCTTCATATGGCAGTGAGACATCCAGGCAGCAATGTCGGACAGGCAAGCTGAGACTTGAGCCTGGATTCTTACACAAATTTCCTGTGTAGAGAGGTAGATCTGAGAGTCGTCAGCATAAATGTGATACTGAAAACTGTGGGAAGAGATTAGAGCATTGAGGGAATGAGTATAGATGGAAAAAAGAAGAGGTCCCTAGACAGAGCCTTGAGGTACACTGACTGATAGTGGAATAACAGTGGAGGAGGATCTAACAGTGCAGACACTAAAAGTGCAATGGGAGAGATAAGAAGAAACCCAAGAAAAAACAGAGCCCTGAAATCCAAGTGAGGACAGCATATTGAAGATCAGGTGGTAGTCGACAGTCAGTGGCATACCAAGAGGGGGGGGGGGCAGGCGGGAGGGTGTGGACTGCCCCGGGTGCATGCACTAGGAGGGTGCACAACACAGCCGGGTCCGGGTCCGGTACCTCCCGCCCTACTGTGCAACAGGACCTTCACCTCAATGCAGCTGAAGGTCCACCCCCTCCAACGTACTTGCTCTGCAGCAGAGTCGGCAGCTGCGCTGAAGTGCAGGAAGGTCCCATGATGACTACGTCTACTGGCGCTGCTCCGGAAGAAGTAAATTACGTTGGAGGGGGTTGGCCTTGCTGCAACTCCCTGCGTCTGCCAGTCCACCCCCTCCGACGTAATTTACTTCTTCCAGAGCAGAGCCAGCATACATAGTCATCGCGGGACCTTCCTGCACCTCAGCACAGCTGCCAACCCTGCTCCAGAAGAAGTATGTCGGATGGGGTGGACCGGCAGCCGGCAGCTGCAATCATCGCGGGACCTTGCTGCATGAAGGGAGAGAAAGGAGCAGGACTGCTGGTATGGAAGAGTGGTAGAGGGATAGAAAGGGGGCAGAGTTGTATGGAAGGGTGGTGCTTATGGAACTGGTGTGCAGGGATAAAGGGAGAGAGACATAAGGGGGAAGGATACTGGATGGAATTGGATTGGAGGGAAAGAAAGGGGACAGATGCAGATGGAAGTGGGAGGAAGGGTGAGACAAGTGGTAAATGCTTATTGAAGAGGGGTGCATGGAGAGAGAAAGGGCAGACATTGGATGTTAGTGGGGAGGGTAGAGGGGGAGCCTATGCTGGATGGAAGTGCGGATGGGAGAGATACCGATGCAAGAAGGAAATGGGGAGGAGAGAAAGAGGGGAGCAGACACTGGATGGAAGTGGACAAAGGGGGGTGAAGGTACTGGATGGAAAGGGTAGAGAAAGAGGGCTCATGATGGAAGGAGGGGATAAATGGATGGAGGGCACAGGGTCTGTGGCGGGAGAAACAGGATAACCAGAAATCAGGAATCTGCTCTCTCCTTCCCTTATATCACACACCCTCCCACCCTGGAAAGGGGCCTCTAACTCCACCCACATCTTTTAACTGTCCACACACACACATACAACTCAGTGACTGACTGAAAATTTCCACACTCTCTACTCCACAGCAGGGGAGGGGGGTCATATAAGGTTTTATCTAACAAGGCAATGATCCATAATAATTCCATTATCAAATGTCAGAAAAACCCTTCTCATTAGGTATAGCCCTAAGAAGATCTGGTATACATTACAAAGAATTTTAAACATTAAGGAGAATTACATGAACCCACTTATAGCTTGCTTACTAATTTTTGTTTTTTTAAATATATATGCAAGGATTTCATTTGAAAAAGACTTGCAAATCTCCTTAGTCATTTTTTCACAACTAAAAGTCATCTCTAAGGATTTTGTATGGTATTAAATTTAATTTGTAAGAATAACACTGTAATGCCATATTGATGTGAGTAACATTGTAGGCATGGATCCAATGATAAAGGAAATCTCAAGAGACAAGTGTCTCCTGTGCAATTACCTGGGAGCTGAAAATGAGACAGGAAATCCTGCCCTGCAAAGCATTAATTGTACTTAGAATAAAACATAGGAGAATGACGTTCAATTACTTTACAGACAAGAGAAACCACATCCACTCCTTCTTCGGGCTTCTCTAAATAAAGGGAGCTATTTTTAATGTTGACATTTCTGTTCTATGTATAATATATATATAGCATGACAATGGGTTACAGTTACAAACATCTATCAAGGGAATAAGGAACATTTTTAGCCACATACCCTCACTGTGACAATATGGGCTCCTTTTACTAAGCTGCGATAGTGGTTTTAGCGCCTGCTGAATTGCCACGTACACTAGACCTTAATGCCAGCATAGAGCTGGCATTAGTTATAGCCACGTAGCACGGGTTTAGTGTGCACTAAAATCCTGCGTGCACTAAAAACGCTATCACAGCTTAGTAAAAGGAGCCCTATGAGTTTTGTGTGCAAATATAGGCGCGTGCCCAATTTCCATGCATAATTTGATTGGATAACAATCCAATTGGTGTCAACTGGGATCGTAACAAGCAATTATTGATGCTAATTGGAATTAATTGAAATTTGCACGTGTATATTTAGGCATAGGATCTGTGTGTAAATTTATGTGCAGCTCCAAATGGGGGCACAGCCATGGGACGGTCATAGGATTAGGGTCGTTCCTACAATTTATGCATGCTGGTATAAAATAAAGAGGATCTGTGCCTAATTTAGGCATAGGATTTCTAGTTGGAAGATGGTTGCCATGGGCGCCGCAAGTGACATCGTGTGGGAGGCGATCAATTTTCCCATGCCAGCCCCGCCTCCGTTCCTCCATTGCTTTTTGTGCCACTGCAATCATTTAGAGAATTAAATGGACAGCTCATATCGGATGAGGGCTGCCCCAATGTCCTGCCTGCTTCCTGGTGCCCTAGAAGATGGTTGTCGCAGGAGCCATGAGTGACATCAGCATAATAGGTAAAGCAATTCTCCCAGGCTGGTCCCTCCGCTCCTCTGATGCTCTTGGGCCACTTTTGTTTGGGGGCTTCAGCAGGTAGCTTCTGGTGGGTGAGGGGCTGCTCTAATGTGTTGCCTGCTTCCTGGTGGGAGGTGGAAGGGGCAATTCCACTGACTCTCTCCAGATGTGCTTGGAAGAAAGTTAAAAATACTTTTAACTTCTCAGATTGCACAAAGCCCCTCTTCGGATTACAAAAAGCCCCTCCTCCCGCTCAAAAGGAATAAATCCCTTGCTGCAGTTGCTTTATGATAAAACAAAAGGATTAAAGATGTACAAGGAATGAAAACCTGAAGCGGCTTCAGCTCCTGAGGACGTCTTTGTGGCGAAACGCAAGATTGTGTTGGGCTGGCTTAATTTTATTGTGTCTGAAGTCATCAGAAATAAACCAAGATTATCAAGAAGCCATAAACTAGAGAGTTGCGCGGGGACAGAAATCCCACCCGTCCCCACCCGTCCCCGCCAAAGTCCCACCTGTCCCCACCCGTCCCCGTGAGGACTCCCACCCGTCCCCACCCGTCCCCGCGAGGAATCCCTCCGTCCCCACCCGTCCCCGCGAGGAATCCCCTCCGTCCCCACCCGTCCCCGCGAGGAATCCCCTTCGTCCCCGCCTGTCCCTATAAACTACAGAAATAGTTATTTCATTTAATTATGCTACTGAATTAAAGGCTCTGGTAGAAACCCATTTAAAAATAAGCAAAAAGACTTTATTAATTTGGAAATATTAATTGGGAAGAATACATACTTTGTAAACGGGTTTCTACCAGAGCCTCTAATGTTTATAAATTTTTATCAACACAACTAATATACTACTTTATCCTTAAGCAAAAAAAAAAAAAAATAATAATTTTTTTCCTACCTTTATTGCCTGGTTTCTGCTTTCTTCATGTTCTCATTCAATTCCTTCCATCCACTGCCTCTCTTCTCTCTGTGTCTTCCATTTGCTCTGTTACTGTGCCTCTCCCTTTCTCCCCCCTCCCAAATTGGTCTGGCACCCATCTTTTTCCCTCCGCTCCCCCCATAGTCTGGCACCTCTGTCTTCTTCCCTGCCAGCGTCTTCTTCCCATTCCCTCTTCCCCATTTCCTTTCAGTGTCCTTCTCCCCCACCATCTTTCCCATGTCCTGTCAGGCAGCATCCTTCTCCCCTCTCTGCCTTCCCCATGTCCTTTCAGCGGCCTTCTCCCCCCTCTGTCTTCCCCATGTCCTTTCAGTGGCATTCTCCACCCCTTTGTCTTCCCCAGTGCTTTCAGGGTCCTTCCCCCCCCCTTTCTCCCGTTTACCCCATGTCCTTTCAGCGTTCTTTTCCACCCCTTTGTCTTCCCCAGTACTTTCAGCGGCCTTCTCCCCCCTTAAGCGTCTTTTCTTCTCCACTCCACCTTTCCTCCCTCCCTGCCTCCACCTTTGTGGCGCTTTTGCACCCGACCGACAACAGAACAGGCCCGGTCGGACAAATCTCCCTGTCCTGTAGCCGCGAATCTAAATTACCTTCTTACAGCAGCTGGAGTAGTGAAGCTGCTGTAAGAGGTAATTTAGATTCGCGGCTACAGGGCAGGGAGATTTGTCGGCCGGGCCTGTTGTCGGTCGATCGGGGGATCTGACCGGCTGTGCACATTCTCCGGGGCGGTCCGCCCCCTCCCCCCTCTTTCGTACGCCATTGCCTTCTTCCTACCTGCCCTGCCGCACACAGCCGACCGGAAGTCTTCCTGATGTCAGCGCTGACGTCGGAGGAAGGGAGGGCTTTGCTTAAGCCCTCCCTCCGACGTCAGCGCTGACATCGGGAAGATTTCCTTTCGGATGTGTGCTGCGACAGGGCAGGTAAGGAGAAGGAGACTACCCTCGCGGCTCGACCAACCCCGCTGCGATCCAACCCCGCAGGAACCCCGCGACCCTCGGAGGCGTCCCCACGGGATCCCCGCGACCCTAGGGGGCGTCCCCACGGGATCCCCGTGACCCAAAGGGGGAACCCGCGGGATCCCCGCGGGTCCCGCGGGATTCCCGTCATCCCCGCTCCCGTGCAGCTCTCTACCATAAACACTATAGGAGTAACATCTACAGGAATCGGTGGTGATTTGGATTTTAAAGTGTGGACATTAAGGGACTAATGTTCCAGGTTTTCTCTATACTATGGGGGGCTGAGCTGAGGCAGGTATGCAAAAGCGGAAGTGTGATGGTGATGGGGGATTTCAACTACCCTGGGATAGACTGGAGTATTGGACACTCAAACTGCATGAGGGAGACCAAATTCCTGGAAACCACGAGGGACTGTTTCATGGAACAGCTGGTCACAGAACCAACACGGGGAGATGCCACTCTTGACCTAATCCTCAACGGGCTAGGGGGACCTGCAAAGGAGGTGGCGGTGCTAGGACCCCTAGGAAACAGCGATCACAACATGATCCAGTGCAAGCTGGAAATTGGATCATCAAAGGTGAAAAGAACCACAGTGACAGCACTCAAGTTCAAAAAAGGGAATTATGATGGCATGAGAAAAAATGGTGGGAAAGAAACTCAACGGCAACGCAAGGAAGATGGAGTCTGTAGAAAAAGCCTGGTCTCTACTCAAGGGCACGGTGCAAGAGGCACAGAACCTGTACATCCCCAGATTCAGGAAGGAGTGCAAAAAAAATCGAACAAAAAACCCAGCGTGGATAACAACTGCAGTGAAAAAGGCGATAAGTGACAAGAAAGCATCGTTCAAAAAATGGAAAAAGGACCAAACAAAGGACAACCAAAAGGAGCACAAAGAACACCAAAGGGAGTGTCACTGTGTGGTTAGGAAAGCTAAAAGAGAATATGAGGAGAGACTGGCGGGGGAAGCAACAAACTTCAAATCGTTCTTCAGATTTGTGAAGGGGAAGCAACCGGCAAGGGAGGAAGTGGGGCCATTGGATGATGGAGACAAAAAGGGAGTGGTAAAGGAGGAAAAAGAGATAGCTGACAGGTTAAATAAGTTCTTCACGTCAGTCTTCACGAGGGAGGACACATCCAATATTCCAGAACCAGAGGACATCGTAAATGGGGATCGGGATGAAAAGCTGGTCCAACTAGAGGTAAGCCAAGAGGATGTCCTCAGGCAGATAGACAGACTAAAGAGCGACAAATCGTCAGGTCCGGACGGCATTCACCCAAGGATACTCAAGGAACTAAGGAACGAAATAGCAGAGCCACTTCGCCAAATATGTAACCTATCCTTAAAAACTGGAGAGATCCCGGAGGACTGGAAAATTGCAAATGTCATGCCCATCTTCAAGAAGGGTTCAAGGGGGGAACCGAGAAACTACAGGCCGGTGAGCTTGACCTCGGTCCCGGGAAAGATGATGGAAGCACTGATTAAGGACAGCATCTGTGAACACATAGAAAACAATAGACAGCTAAAGTCGAGTGAGCACGGCTTCTGCAAGGGTAGGTCATGCCTCATAAACTTATTGTACTTCTTTGAGGGGGTAAACAGCCAGGTGGATAAAGGGGAATCCATTGACATCATTTACCTTGACTTTCAAAAAGCCTTCGACAAGGTACCGCACGAAAGACTGCTTAATAAGCTGTGGAAACACGGGGTGCAAGGAGAGGTCCACCGATGGATCAAAAACTGGCTGGCGGACAGGAAACAGAGGGTTGGAGTAAAGGGCCATTACTCAGACTGGCAATGGGTCACGAGCGGAGTTTCTCAGGGATCGGTGCTGGGACTGCTCCTGTTCAATATATTTATTAATGACCTGGAGGCAGGAACAAATTGCGAAGTTATTAAATTTGCGGATGACACCAAACTCTACCGCAGGGTTGAAACCATGGAAGACTGCGAAGATCTGCAAAGGGACCTAACGACACTAGAAGAATGGGCCAAAAAGTGGCAAATAAGCTTTAATGTAGGGAAATGCAAGGTCATGCATGTAGGGAAAAAGAACCTGATGTTCAGCTACAAAATGGGGGAATCACTGCTAGGGGTAAGTAACCTTGAAAGAGACCTGGGAGTGATGGTAGACACAACTTTGAAGGCATCGGCACAGTGCGCCACAGCTTCAAGAAAAGCAAACAAAATGTTGGGTATCATTAAGAAGGGTATCTCGACCAGGACGAAGGAGGTCATCCTGCCACTGTATCGTGCAATGGTGCGACCGCATCTGGAGTACTGTGTCCAGTACTGGTCGCCGTACCTCAAGAAGGACATGGCAGTACTTGAGGGAGTCCAGAGAAGAGCAACTAAACTGATAAGGGGTATGGAAAACCTCTCATATACTGACAGACTGAAAAAGTTGGGGCTGTTCTCCCTGGAAAAGCGGAGACTTAGGGGAGACATGATAGAAACCTTCAAGATCCTGAAGGGTATAGAAAAGGTAGACAGGGACAGATTTTTCAGATTATGGGGAACCACAAGTACAAGGGGGCACTCGGAAAAATTAAAAGGGGACAGGTTTAGAACAAATGCCAGAAAGTTCTTTTTCACCCAGAGGGTGGTGGCTACATGGAATGCGCTTCCGGAGGCTGTGATAGGCCGGAGCACGTTACAAGGCTTCAAAGAAGGTTTGGATAGGTTCCTAGAGGATAAAGGAATTGAGGGGTACAGATAGGAGTAGAGGTAGGTTATAGGGATAGTCTGGGACCATTGCTCAGGCAATGGGCCTGATGGGCCGCCGCAGGAGCGGACCGCTGGTGCGAGATGGACCTCTGGTCTGCCTCAGAGGAGGCAACTTCTTATGTTCTTATGAGTGGTTTGTGTATTAGTTGGAAGTAAAAATATATGTATTGTGAAATAAGGAAAGAATAAAGTATTTATAGTGAGTTAGCTTCTTCTCTCTTTTAGTATATAATGAATATGCATGAGGCAGATTTGCATATAATAGAGATGACAGACATGCAAATCTGCCTTATGCATATTCATTAGGGATAACTTGAAAACTTGACTGGCTGGGGATTCCCCAGGACAGGTTTAAGAACCACTGTGCTATTTTATAAAGAGTTAATACCCTTTATAAAATAGCATTTAGCTCCATTTTTTGGACAACCTGACTTTTAGGTCATTAAAGTACCAATTTGGGTGGGTTTTTAGACATACAGTCAAACCTCGGTTTGCAAGTAACCTGGTTTGCGAGTGTTTTGCAAGACGAGCAAAACATTCTCGCAAAACGTGTCTCGCAAACCGAGTGTTGACTCGATTTGTGAGCACCCCCGATAACCGGCATCGCTCCCCCCCGCTCGCAAAGGGCCCCCTCCCACTCAAATTGGCACCCACCCCCTGCGAGAACAGGAACCCCCCGCCCGACCAACTTTAACTCACCCCACCTTTGGCACCAGCACGCAGCCCACAAGTGCCGGTGCCGGTTGAACATCTTCTTCCCAGTCTCTGCGCTTTGAGCATGCATCTGCGCATGCTCAAGCCCGTCTAATTCTCCCTCTCGCCGAGAATCTCAGCAAGAGGGAGAATTAGAAGGGCTTGAGCATGCGCAGATGCATGCTCAAAGCCGGCAGAGACTGGGAAGAAGATCTTCAACCGGCACTTGTGGGCTGCGTGCCGGTGCCAAAGGGGGGGTGAGTTAAAGTTGGTCAGGCGGGGGGTTCCTGTTCTCACGGGGGAGTGCCGATTCGAGCCGGGGGGGGGCCTTTGCGAGCGGGGGTGGAGTGGTTCTCGTGCCAGTGCCAGACGGGGGGGTGAATTAAAGTTGGTCGGGCGGGGGGTGCCTGTTCTCACGGGGCGTGCCGGATCACGCGGGGGGGGACTTTGCGAGCGGGGGGGGGGGAGCAGCGCCCTGGCCTCGGGGGGAGGTGGGGGGGTGGGAACATATCAAAGCGAGTTTCCATTATTTCCTATGGGGAAACTCGCTTTGATAAACGAGCTTCTTTGACTGGGTAACAAGAAGACTGGACTCAGGAGAGTCCTTGGACGTTGTGTACCTGGACATCAGCAAAGCGTTTGACAGCGTCCCACACCGCAGGCTGCTGAACAAGATGAAATCGATGAGATTAGGAGAGACTCTAACTGCATGGGTTAAAGATTGGCTTAGTGGCAGACTTCAGAGGGTGGTGGTTAACGGTACCCTCTCTAAAATGTCGGAGGTGACTAGCGGAGTGCCACAGGGTTCAGTCCTGGGCCCACTCCTCTTCAACATATTCATTGGGGATCTGACTCAAGGGCTTCAAGGCAAGGTAACCTTATTCGCTGATGACGCCAAACTATGCAATATAGTAAACGGCTATAATCTACAGGATGCTGTGGAGCAAGACCTGCATACTTTAGAAAGTTGGTCATCGATCTGGCAGCTGGGCTTCAACGCCAAGAAATGTAAGGTCATGCATCTCGGTAACGGAAATCCTTGCAGAACTTACACCCTGAATGGAGAAACTTTAACCAGGACTACAGCAGAATGAGACTTAGGAGTAATCATCAGTGCAGACATGAAAGCAGCCACAAGTGGAGAAGGCTTCATCTAAAGCACGGCAGATGATAGGTTGTATCAAGAGAAGCTTCGTCAACAGGAAGTCTAAAGTCATGATGCCATTGTACAGAGCCATGGTGAGACCTCATCTGGAATACTGTGTGCAATTCTGGAGGCCACATTACCGTAAGGATATGCTCAGAATGGAATCGGTTCAGCGGATGGCCACCAGGATGGTCTCAGGGCTAAAGGGTCTTCCGTATGAAGAAAGACTGAGCAAATTGCAGCTCTACACTCTCGAAGAGCGTAGGGAGAGGGGAGACATGATTGAGACATTTAAGTACATCACATGACGGGTCAAGGTGGAAGATGATATCTTTCTTCTCAAGGGACCCTCGACCACAAGAGGACATCCGCTCAAACTCAGGGGAGGGAAGTTTCGTGGAGACGCCAGGAAGTACTTCTTCACGGAGAGAGTGATTGAGCATTGGAACAAGCTTCCAGTACAGGTGGTCGAGGCACGCAGCATCCCAGACTTCAAGAACAAATGGGATACCTATGTGGGATCCCTACGAGGGTCATGCCAAGGGATAGGGTCACTAGGGTATGGACTTGAATAAGCGGGTCAGTAGAGTGACAGTATAATTACAATTATACTTAGGGGGTCAGTAGACTTAAGAGGGTGGGTAATAGTGTTGGCAGACTTGATGGGCTGTAGCCCTTATCTGCCGTCATGTTTCTATGTTTCTATTTTGGATTACGAGCATGCTCCTGGAACGGATTATGCTCGTAATCCAAGGTACCACTGTATTTTCATTTTGTTTTGTGACAAACCTACTGCAATCCCAAGGTTTATCACAGGGAAATATAAGAAATCATACAAACCCCGGTGCAGAAGGGCAGACCAGGTCAGAGCCCATGACAGTAATTTAGCTGACTACCCTATGAGCAGTGAAGAGGAGACTGAGATAGAACAAGAAAGATTTGTCTTACCTAAGGCAGGGCCAAAGGAAAGCAGAAAATCTCTGCCCTACTATTATCCAGTTCCTGTAAGGCAGAAAACAGACAGTTTTCCCTCAGAGAAACATCCCAGGCTGAGGAAAGAAAGCCCTTCCCCCCTCTGAAGCCAAGAGGGTGTGGGTTTTTTCCTCAGCTTAAAGCGAGGCTCAGTAGAAAGCAGAGGAGGAGGATGGGAGGAGAGACAGGAAGCTCAGAACGGGACTGAGCTAACCCTAGACCAGGCAGGCAGCCCTGACTGGGAAATGAGAGAGGAGCAGGCTGAAAAAAACCGGTGACAGGATAATCGCGCGCCAGACACCAGCACGCTGACAATCGAGCGCTAATTTGGCGCAAGAAAGAAGCACCTGCAGGAAATCTTAGTTTTAAAGAGCTCCGACAGGGGGTTTTGGGGGAAACACCCCACTTCGGAGCTCTTTAAAACTAAGTTTTCTCACGGCGCGCTTCTTTCTTGCGCCGAATTGTCAGCAGCGTTCGATTGTCGGAGCACTGGTGTCTTGCGCACAACTGATTATGAACCAGAAAACCTGTCTTCAGAGCCAGGAGAAGCAATGATAGTGGATGACAACAGTGTTGCAATTGAAGTTTGGCCAGAGCAAATGAAAGTGGTTTGAAACAAATGTGAGTTTATTGGATGTTTTCCTTGGCTGGTTTTTTTTTCTGATATGCAGACTGTGTGTGCTGCAAGAGAAGGATAATTTTGGACTGTAAAGTTTTCTACATTTTTCTTCTGTGCTTTAAGCAAAGGGACAGTATCCTTCACTGTACAAAACAGTGACTAAATTAAGCCAAACGCTGAGCAGGAAACTCAGCCTGTTTGTTTCTCTGATTCACTGTGCACAGATCTCCATGGGAGAAGACCAGCTGTTAGTGGTTACTATAGCAGCTTGTTAATTGCATTTAGCCTGCATGCTTCTCAGAAACATATTGAACATCTCTGAGTGTAAAACTGCTATGTTTTCTCTGTTAAATACCATCTCCGTTTTGGATTGAGTTCATCTTTGAGAACCAGTATTTGCTGTCTTCTGCCTAAATGCTACACAGCTGTTTGTGTGCCTTGCTAAAGAACTTGTTGCACAGAAGTGTAAATTGTTCTGTCTCATCCTCATGGTTACCTGTCCCAGCAGCCCAGTAGTGCTGGTCTTTAATCACTGCCATAAACTCCCATCCTGCAGCTCAGGAATAGGGAGCTGCTTATTTCAGCTGCTGTAAAACAGTGAAGCAGTTAAACTTTAGGATTGTATTATTTTCCTGCATAAAGTACACCTAGCCTTAGACTCTGGTGAAGAGGACTGTATATAATGTGCCTAATAAAGTCCAGAGCTGGCAATTGAGTTAAAGTTTGTTTTGAGGAACCTTTTCTTTTGGTTATATTTTCATGCTCACATTAAAACCTGTGATGGACTAAGATTTTGAGGCCAGTGCCCAAATAAAGTTTATATTTTTCATTAAGGCCATTCTGGCTAAATGGTATTCTTTGCAAGATATTTGAAAGAGCAATTCTAGGCTGTTGCCTAGGTGTAAAAATCCCGAAAGGCTCCCCTAGTTCCAGGGAGACCACGCCAGATTGGAGCAACGTGTCACTACCTGATTGCCCGCTACGTTCTTTGAGGGCACAGGTGTGACAATTTATGAGCCCCTCAATATTCCAACATCGAGTGTTGATAGCATATCGGCAAGGTATGTGGAAAAATTATTAGGACCTAAGAGAAAGATTAAAATTGAGGAACCCACTAATGTGGATCATCAAGCATGTGGCAGTTGCATATAGTGTTAATCCACAATTAATGGGTTGGACTGGGATCCTCCAAATCATAATAGAACCATACATTGAAGATTTCAAACAGATTGTAAAGCTAGCTTTGTAATTTATTAGATAGATAGATAGATACGAGTGTGAGCCCATGGGACAGATAGAGAAAAATACCTGAGTACCTGAATGTAAACCACTTAGGCTATAAGTGGTATATAAATACTAAAAATATTAAATAAATAATAAATTTATCTATGCTCATTGGTATGGATGCACAAGTAGAATTATGAAATTACAACTATCTGAATACAAGAGTAGAATTTCCACAAGATAAATGACACTCCTTTATTGTTGTGGACACATGTTACAGGACTTAAAGTGGACTATCATTGATCATATACCTGATCATCAATCTAAAACAGATCATAGTTTCTAACATATAGAGCAGTGTTCTTCAACCACCGGTCCATGGACCAGTGCCGATCCACAGAAATTTCCTGCCGGTCCACAGGACCAGCATGTGCATCAGGCCCAAAACAATGTTCTTCAACCGTCGGTCCACGGTGCGATCGATGCAGCGTTATCTTCGAGCCAGCTCCCTCTTCCTAACTGATTCAGTGCACAAAGCCATGGGCAGTGGCTCCTACGGGCATCCTGCGCCTGAACCGGAAGCCTTCTTTCTGATGTTGCAACATCAGAGGGAAGGCTTCTAGATGAGGCATGGGACGTGCAAGGTGCAATTAGTACTATTATGGGGGCGGGGTCTGGGGTGGAGATTGGGTAGAGATGGGGGGGTCTGGCCCATGACTTAGCCCCGTGTTCTTCAACCGCCGGTCCACAGAATAATTCTTTTATTTCTGCCGGTCCATAGGTGTAAAAAGGTTGAAAAACAGTGATATAGAGAACAATGGTGGATATACACTCTGAATATGATAGCTCCTTGTGGTTTAAACACCATGATTGAATGGCAATCTTTATAATTAATTGGTTGAATTAAAGTGATGTCATAGTCACATGGCATGGCTTTAAAATACTGCTGGCGCCATTATCTTGTAGAGAAGATCTGAAATTGTTTGAGTTGTAGGGGTTTCTCCATGTCTTGAAGCAGAAGAATCAAAGCATGAACATGTTGACAGACAATGGGAGGATCTCGTGGATGTTTGAGTAGAATTTTTGAAAGTCCATAGTCTGTTATTAAGACATGGGGGAAGTCTCTGCTTGCCCTGGATTGGTAGCATGGAATGTTGCTACTCTTTGGCCAGGTACTAATGACCTGGATTGGCAACCCTGAGAACGGGCTCCTGGGCTTGATGGACCATTGGTCTGACCCAGTAAGGTTATTCCTATGTTCTTATGTTCATATGAAGTGTAGGAGGCAGAACCAGAGATAGGTCAAGGAGGCCCAGGGGAAGAAGGAGGAAAAAGTGGCTCCATCACTAGAAATTTTGCTTAGCTGAGGTAAGCCAGTTATTTTCTTGTTTAGTACGTGGGAGCCTGGCTCTTAGATCAGGCTAGGACCAGACCTTGTACCTGGCTGAAGGAAGACTGTTACAAGGCCATTTGGCCTTTATCTGCCAACATGTTTCTATGTTTCTATGACCCCCTCCTTTACTAACATGTAGTGTGGGTTTTAGCGCCGGCAGCGGCGGTAACTGCTCCGACTCTCATAGAATTTCTATGAGTGTCAGAGGTTACCGCCACTGCCGGATACTGTTTCTATCTAATGCATGGTGTGGTGTTGAGAGAAGCAATCACAGGATATTCATTCTGCTAAAGGGAGAAGCTTCTAGTTTCCCTAAACCCCTATCTGCCAATCAAGGGAAGTAGGGACCCCAAAGGGAGGGATTTGAGAATTCATGTAGTAGAAAGGGGGAAAGCTAAGGGGCTGGAAGAGAGCAAGAAGGAACCAGAGAGAGAAGAGTCCAAGCCTAGAGAGAGCAGCTCCCTCACAGGTGGCCAGCATAGGAGCCCAGAACTGGTGTACTTTTCAGACCAAAACATCGGGACAAGTCCGGTTATGTAAATGCTGTGGCTTCACACTTCGATCATTGCACAGGTTTTTGATACTGGCAAAAGCTCAAATAATACTAAAGAACTTTTCTTTTTTAAAATTTTAAAATTTATTGGTTTGTTACAACATATAACAACTTCAGGCAACAAAATAACTTTTCTTATGCTTGAAAAAAACTTGTACCCACTATAAAAGCACTTTGCCCTTATCTCCTCCATGCTGGAATATTTTTATCTGATTTATTAAAAGACATTTTAATGATTTCAGGCAGTGATATTTTTTTTTTCCCAAGAAATGGGAGCTTCACAAGTGAATGATATCGTAGATTTGCCGGCCCCCAAAGCAGTTATTATGAAACTTGGCATGGAGTCAGGCTTTAGGGACCACGTTGCAACAGGTATTCCAGACAGTGTGATTATGATTGATTCTGGGACACTGATAAATATTTTTTTCAAGAGTTGTTTGTTCTGTACATATTTGCATGGACATGTTTGAGCACAGTTATATCAGTGACTTCATGACTGTAATGAGTATCTATTCTAGGCTATATTAGCAGGTGTGTTGATAGCTTGGGTTTTTGATATGAGAGTTCCCACCCATTCTTACACATTATAATATTTTGACCATTGCACTATGTGAGTAAACAGGATTATTTGTTATTGGTGGCTATTTAATAGAGACAACATGGGCACATAAAGTATGTGCCTTTATAAAATAAGAGTCCAGTATTCAGAAAATGATGAGCTCCTAAATTTTTTGTTCATAAATCTGTGCCTTATTTTCAGCCAGGCTTAGGTGCATAACATTTTGGCTGAAAATTCATCTTGATTTAGGAGCATAACAATTATTCGTATAAATTTAGGCCTGCCACCATACATTTGCCTAGATTTATAAGCCAAGTGATGAAAATCAGTGCTAAGCTCCTAATGCCATTAACCTGCCCTAAATCCACCACTGTTGCCACCCACTTTTTATGCTCCAAAATGTAAGTGTTTAAGGGCAAATTCTATAAAGTCTGCCTAAAGTTAAGCGTCTTGTCCAAAGTACCTACCTAAAAGTAGGCATGGTTAAAGGCAGATCATGGGTGTGTTTTGGAGTTAGGCCCCTGTTTTTGATTGAGGAACACATATTTAGGCCAAGAAAACCCCAGCATATATACAGTATATCTAAAAGTTAGAATGCTTAGTGAGGCGTAACCAAGTGTGATTCTATACAGAGTGCACTTAGCAGTAGGTGCTAATTTTTTAAGCGATATATATAGAATCGGGACCTCTGTGAAATTTCAAGCAAAAATGTATGGATTCAGCCATGGTAAATTTTCATAGAGACCAATTTATGAGCATAATGCTCAAATATTGTCTTTTACAAAGACATGCCACTTTGTAAAAAGGAGTCCAAAGTTAGGAGCATAAGCCCTTTGTATATTGGACCCTAGGCTCCTATAGTGACCTGAAGAAGTAAGCAAATTCTCTTGCACAAATTTATATATGATCCATAAAGGTGTAAATATGGCCATGCACTCTATACATATATAGACATATTCAATACAATAAGGCCCATATTCTATAAACAGCGCCTTTACTTAGGCGCCAGTAGGCACCCTACTGGCGCCCAAGTTTAGAGGGAAATGCCATTTAAAACACTACTTTAAAAAATTTTCAAAGAAATCAAGATGGCATCGAGAACGGATGTCTGAGTGGGTCACAGCGAGCTTTGAGAGATTTTTTCTCCTATTTTCATTTACCGCTTAAGTGCAACTCCAACCCAAATGGGGAAGAGAAAGGGAGCCATCCACCCCAACCCTCCGGTGCTCGGGACCCCGCAGCGTATGATTCAGCCAACAATTCTGAACACCTTTTCCCACACAGCCATGTTAGAACCCCTCTACCTCAGGGGTGATTTAGGAGCTTTCCGGCAAACTCAATGCAGGAGCTTCCCGGGCGATCCTGAGCCTGGAGCAGAGGTCTATACCTCCCCAACCCGGAAATGTTTTTGTGCAGGGAGCTGCAGGAGCCCGATGTGGGAGGAATGGACTCCAGCAGAGGAGGGAAGTCAGCATCGGAGCTTTGGCAGGACGATGTTGGAGATGTTGGCCAGCTAACCCCTGACACTGTTGGAGGAGAGGTGAGAGGAGCTTCTGGAGGGAATAACATCAGTTTTGGGGAGTTGAAAAGACCTGAGAAAATTGATATGGAAGCACTTTGGCAGGCCATATCTATCATGGATGCCAACCTAAAATTGAGTCAACTATCAAAACTGACTATGGGACTATCTATTCCAAGGTTGAGCAACAAGGAGTGCGACTAATTAACTTGGATGAGAAATTGGAGAAACATGAAGAAAGTTTGAAGGAATTGAAGACTGTTCAATTGGAAATGGTTAAGGAAAGATCATTTATTTCTCACAAGTTGGAAAATTCACTCAGGAGAAATAACTTAAGATTTTTGAACTTTCCTAAATGTTCCGTCATCTCTCCAGTGGAGATGGTGAGAAAATATTTTCGAGAAGTCCTAACCATCCCATTGGAAATTTACGTCCAATTGTTAGGGCTTATTACTTGGCTATTAAGAGACCTCAAGGGGAATCTATTCCTAAGGGAAAATCTAAAGATAATGTTGATCTATGTCTATTTCTGGAAAGTTCTCTTGAGGTGGTTACAAATAGAACCACTCTCTTATTGACTCTAACCTTGGAAAGTGAAAGAGAATATGTTTTACACCTA
The DNA here is from genome assembly GCF_902459505.1 of Geotrypetes seraphini. Lineage (NCBI taxonomy): Eukaryota > Metazoa > Chordata > Amphibia > Gymnophiona > Dermophiidae > Geotrypetes > Geotrypetes seraphini. The sequence continues at coordinate 292,607,476 of NC_047086.1, forward strand.
TATTTCCGTCATTTAAATGATAAATTTTTGGGCTCAAATGTTAGAAATTTCCCAGACTTAGCTCTGAAAACCCAGAGGCGTAGAAAGGAGTTTTTGGCTCTGCAGCCAAGAGCCCTGGCCCTTGGGGCTACTTTTTTGCTTAAATTTCCAGCAAAATGTTTTATTTCTTATCAAAATAAAAATTTCCTTTTCTTTGACCCCAAACAGTTATTAGATTTTTTAGGGCCAAAAGAAGGGTTGGTTTCTTAGTCCATGGATGAATGACCTGTCTACCAGCTGTAGAGAGGGTATCCATTACCATTACTCTATGGGCTCCTTTTACAAAGCCGCACTAGGGCCTTAATGCGCAAAATAGAGCGCACTAAATTACCGCATGTGCTAGCTACTACCGCCTCCTTTTGAGCAGGCGGTAGATTTTCAGCTAGTGCGTACTATAGCACGCGCTAATCCGGTGCGCGCATTAAAAACTCTAGCACACCTTTGTAAAAGGAGTCCAATATCTGTATAATCTTGTTCAAATTAATTGCAATTTATTTTCTTTCTTGAGACCAAATTTTATGGACTGAATAGTTGATTGAATTTCCTAGTATATATGTTAAAATTTTCTCATTTTTGGTTATTTTGATCTCTTTTCAAGATTGTAATGCTTGATGTTGAATTGTAAAAGGATATATTAAAAAAATAGATAATAATAATAATTTTCAAGGTGCCTAAAAATAAAACAATAGAATTGCACCTGTGGAGGCACCTACTGGCACTTGAAGGCGTGGCTCACACCAGAAATGGCGTTAGGCACCATAAAGTGCCTACATAGATGTAATTCACTTTAAAGGTAGGTGCCAGAAATGTAGACCTTGAAAATCTAGTCTACAGCGCTTACCTTTGCTGGAGGCGCGATTCTTTAAGCGGCGCAATTGGGTGATTGACAGGCGATTGGTGGCTACTTTAAAGGCGGCTGCTGACAATGGCGCCGTTTAGAGAATTCAGACCTAAGAGGGCAACTTAATACAGGGTGCTAAAAGTTAGGCACCCAAAATCTAAGCGCCACGCTAATAATTCTATATCAGTAAATTTGTGTGCCCAATGCATTTTAGAATACTAGCGTAAGTCAACAATTAGGCATCAAAATTTAAGCGGGTGTAAATGTGAGGTCATAAATGCAGCAGTTAGGCACCCAGCTGACAGCATTCAATAAATTGCTCACTGAATTAATCAGAAAGCCCTTGCCCTGCCCATGCCCCTCCCTTATGAATGTTCCCCTTTGTAGTTATATGCTATAACACTTAGGCACTCAGTTATAGAATAGCCATTTTCTTTATTTATTTAAACAATTTATATACTGTTTTATTCCAAAACGGTTTACAATAAAGTTACATACATAAAATATTGAAACAGGTCAGATAAAAACAGAAGCAGGAAGATTCAATCCTTGCAATAGGTCAAATGCGCAAAGAAATGCATCAACAAATAATTGCGTTTTCAGCAATTTCCTGAATGAATTCCTATCCCCACATTTCCGAATTTGACCAACAAGGCCATTCCACAATTTTACTCATGCACATGAAAAGGTCATGGCATTCATTTCCACATACTTGGGACTGGCCTTTGTCTTCAACAGTGCTTAATTTTCAGAACGCAATGATTGTGATGGTTGATAACCAGACATCAAACTCTTAAAAAATTTGGGAATCATGCCATATAAAAATTGATGACATAGCTTAATTACTATTAACTTCATTTGAGCGCCTAAAGTTAGGCGCCTAACTTTTGGCTCACTGGGGTCTATATTCAGATGGTGGGAGGCAGCCCTCACTGGGGCCTATATTCAGACGGTGGGAGGCAGCCCGCCTAATCCCAAGGTCAGTGCTGAATCTCGATATTCAGTGCCAGGCCATTTCTGGTGACTGGAATTGAATATCCGGTTCCATTTATGGCCGCAGCAACTTAACCAGTTAAGCTGTTATTAAGCACTAACCAGCTAAGTGCTTAGCGGTCAAAGATAGGTCTGCTATTTAGGCAGCCTATTTTGACTACTAGACTTAGTCAGTTAGCACAGAATATTTACACTTAACTGGCTAAGTTGCATGACATAGTCAGGTAGAGGGGCATAATCGAAAGGGACGTCTAAGTCCATTTACCTCCAGAATCCCCTAGACCCACTTATCTACCACCCCAAAAGCCTTTATGGCTGCAGGAGCCACTTATACGCCAGTAAAAAAGGGTTTTAGTGGTGTATAGGGGAGTGCACATGTTTAAGTATCAATGCAGTGATTGCAGGGGCTTATGGGCATGGGTCCTCCTCTCCATAGGTCCCTAACCCACACCCAAGATGACTTAAGCCACCTCTGTGCTGAACGACTAGGCTTTCCTATGCCAGGTGGCCAGGTGATGATGGTATGGAGGCTGAATTTTAAAGATGTGATTAATATTTTTATGGGGGTGGGGAGGGGTCGGTGATCACTGGGGTAGTGTGTGGGGGTCTGTTTTATGTGTTTGCAGTGCTTATCTGGTGATTTTAGGTGGGTTATTGTGACTTAGACCATGTTTTACATGGTCTAAGTCACAACGTCCAAGTTCCGTCTAGGCTCTGTTGTTAAACTTTTGGTTATACATGCTGTACGACTAAGTCTAAGCCAGCCCACCTCCCGCCCTCAACATGCCTCCCGAAATGCCCCGTTTAACTTTGGATGTTGAGCGGCACTATGAAGACCTATTCTGTTTAGAAATATGTCCAAAACCCGGTTTTATTATCGGCGCTTGGACGTTTTTGAGAAATGTTCGTCCAAATGCTGACTTAGGCCGGTTTATGGACATTTTTCTCTTTCGATTATGAACCCCTTAGTGACTAGGCACTAAGGGGCTGATTCTACAAATGCAGCTTCAAGTTAGGTGGTAAAAGGGCACCGCACCACCACCTAACTTAAGGGACCAAACCTACCTTAAAAATCTCAGAAACAAAAAAGTTTTACTATCTGCCGGCGCCTCTTGAACCAGTGCCCTAATGGTGGCTATGGAGGTGACTAAGGATGAAGAAGGCATAGCTAATTCCGGAAATGACCTTAAGCATCTTTAGGCGCCTTCATAACCGCAATTCACAGCAAACATAGGTGCCAGAAACACAGGCCTTCAAAATCCTGGCCTATATTTCTGGTGCCTATATATGACGTGCCACAATTCTGCAACCAGTGCCGGTGTGTGATTAACACGTAATCGGTGTCGGTTTTGGAGCCGCACACTGATACCAGCACTGTTTACAGAATCCGGCCCTTAATGCTAATATTGATCAGAGATTACTGGGCTATCTCACACTGACCTAGCTAAAAACTATTTAACTGGCCAGGAGCCATTCCTGGTCAGTTAAATAAAGCTGAATTTCGGAGTAGGGGGACTATATATACAATTACAATGGTTAAGGGCAGGGCAGGATTAATTTGTCGAGGGCTTCTAGGCACAAAAGTACACTTACTATTCAGCCCTCAGTTTCACTCTTTTCACTGTGTCTACTCACAGCTTGCCACCCCTTTCCTTCACCCCTCCACTATCTCACTCACTCTATCTTCTTCCCCCCATCCAACATGTGGGAAAGCAGTAGCAGTGGTGAGGATGTGAGGGCACAAGTTCTCTCTACTTCCATCATCTGCCCTGCTCCCTTCTGTCTCCCTTCTCCCCACTTCCATCATCTGCCCTGTCCCTTTCTTACCACATCCATCATCTGCCCTGCTCCCTTCTGTCTCCCTTCTCCTCACTTCCATCATCTGCCCTGCTCTGCCTTGCCCCCTTCTCTCTCTCCCTCCACCCCAAGCCCATCTCACCACTCACCTTTCACTCCTATTTTTTTATTTTAGAACGACGATGCCCTCCCAAGCATCGATCGGCAATGCAGGCCCCCTGATCGGCAACGCAGGCCCCCCCATCGACGGAAAGTAATACAAACGAGCAACGCGGGTAAGAAAGGCAAGGGGAACTGTAATTTTGCAAGAGGTGCTGCTTGCCCAAAGCTTCCCTTTGACGCGCCCAGGTGGAAACAGGAAGCTGCGTCAGAGGGAAGCTTTGGGCAATCAGCACCGCTTGCAAAATTACAGTTCCCCTTGTCTTTCTTACCTGCGTTGCTCGTTTGTATTACTTTCTGTCGATGGGGGGGCCCACATTGCCGATCGGGGGGGCATGTTGCTGATCGGGGGGCTCCTTCATCAGGCCCCCTGACCATTTCAGGCCCTAGGCACGTACCTACTGGGCCTATTGGTTAATCCGACCCTGGTTAAGGGACTGGGGGAGTTGCTGTACAATGAGAGGCTAGACAAACTGGGCCTCTTCTCCCTTGAAAAGAGAAGACTGAGAGGGGACATGATCGAAACATTCAAGATATTGAAGAGAATTGACTTAGTAGAGAAAGAGAGATTGTTCACCATCTCCAAGGTGAAGAGAATGAGAGAGCACTCGCTAAAGTTAGAAGGGAAAAGATTCCGTACAAACGTAAGGAAGTTCTTCTTCATTCAGAGAGTGGTAGAGGTCTGGAATGCTCTCCCGGAGGCTGTTATAGGGGAAAGGACCCTGCAGGGAATCAAGACAAGGTTGGATAATTCCTATTGGAACAGAACATAGCAAGTAAGGCTAGACTCAAATAGGGCACTGGTCTTTGACCTAAGGGCTGCCGCGTGAGCGGACTGCTGGGCACGATGGACCACTGGTCTGACACAGCAGCGGCAAATCTTATGTTCTTATGTACCCTGTAACTACCTACATCATTGTACTCCCCTCCCTTCACCCAAACTATGCTTCCAGGAATGTCAATTTACAGACTGCATTAAAGTAGGTGAATCTCACAGGCAATGCTCAGTTTTATAACAGCCATTTCCCAGATGTAAAACAGGCTTTACACATGAACAATGCTTAGAGTTACCAGAAGTCCAGATTTATCCAGACATGTCCTCTTTTTAGAGGCCATATCCGGATGGCTTTTCAAAACCCGGCACTTTGTCCCGGTTTTGAAAAGCTTTCAGCTCGGGACCATGTCAGGCAGGCATCTGCGCATGCACAGATGCAACACAGTGACATCATCGCATGATACCTGCACATACGCAGATGCCCTCTTGATGGGGCTCTGAGGATAAGAACAGGTTAAGGAGGGGGCAGGGCTGGAGTGGAACAGGGCGTGACTTGGGTGGAAAGGGGCTGGGCCATGTGGAATTGGGTGGGCCTGGGGGCGGGGCCATGGGTCCAGATTTCACAGGAGTAAAATCTTGTAACCCTAACAATGCTTTACATAATTACTGTATCCTCAATAAAGGTAGTTCTCAAAGTGCTCTTGCTGCCCAAAGAAAGATTTAGAAAACAGACCCCCCTCCCTTCTACAAAGCCATGCTAGCGACTGCCGCTGTGGTAAGTGCCCCAAAGCCCATAGAGATTTAAAGGTCTTTGGGGCTTTTGCCGTGCGGCTTTGTAAAAAGGGGGTAAGTTACCTGTTTGAAAGTTGCCCCAGTGAATTTGAAAAGGGGTTAGAGAACCCGGTTGCAAAGGGGTGTATTTCTTGGCTATATAAAATTATACATGACGATAAGGAAATGAAAACCTCATATATGAAAGCATGGGAAAAAGATCTGGGGAAGGAAAGGTCAATAGATAAGTGGGGGGAAATTGTAGTACATATTTTCTATACATTGGTGGAAAATGCTATTAAACTTTCAGTACGATGGTATATTACTCCAGTTCTAATTAGCAAATGTAATATGGAGGATAATGCTGTCTGTTGGAAAAGATGTGGTGAAAGAAGCACATTCTATCATATGTGGTGGAATTGCCAAAAGGTCCAGAAATATTGGGAGCAAGTATTTCATTATGTGAGTAAATTAATCCCGACTCCAGTTAAAGTGAATGCTGAAAGGGCACTGTTGGGAGTAGGAATAGAGGGTTTAACATCTTCTCAATCTAAACTTAAGGATTTGGTATTTATAGCTGCCCGACTGACATTGGCTCAGCAATGGCGTACCCCAAATATACCCACCATTAGAGATATGAGAGACCGTTTATGAATAGATTGTGAAAAATATAGATTATCGGCCCTTTTAACAAATCAATGGGCTAAGTTTAAAGATATTTGGGAGAGGTATATTGAAATGGAAAAAGAGGCTTTTTGAAAGAACTGAATTGTATATTATTCTATCCGGAGGGGGGGGGGAATTAGGTAGTGGGATTATTTTAATTGCTGGGATGATAAGATATGTTATTCTAATTTATTAGCTTATTAAGGCTTAGGACTATGATAAATGTATTTCATGTCTTGTATTGAGACTATGGTATTAATATTTTTTCTTCTGTTAAATTATTAAAATTACTAAAAGAAAGAATAAAAAAAAAAAAGAAAGTTGCCCCACTGCTCAGCTTCTAAATATTTTCACTATATAAAACCACAAGTGATGGGAAAACACAAAAGCATGAATATTTTTTTAAAAAAACCTTCATTAACCCCCACCTTTTACAAAACCGCGCTTGCGTTTATAGCGCTAGTCATGGCAGTAACAGCTCCGACACTGAGTTACTGAGGAAGGATGATAGCTTCCAAAACGAAGCTCTGTCAGACCCAAATGAACAACAGAAGGAGTAATTCAGATAAGTGTTTTGAGAGAACTTATTCTAGTACATTTGAATTTTGAATTGTGTGGTGATATTGTGCCAGATTTTACTGCATTAGAAAGCAGGATCGTGGCATTATTCAACTGATTTAGTGCAGTATTTTGGAACATTTTTTATATATTTTTCACAAAGTGGATATTTATTTCACAGACTAATTTGTTTCACTTTGGAGATTCAAGAGGCCACTTGATGTTCTCAGTGGCCATATTCCTTTGTGGAAGCTCTAAAGAAAAGTTCCCATGTGAGAGCAACTGTTTATTTTAAAGACAAGACACAGTAAACTGAGGGCCCTCGTTCATTCATAATATATTTATTTTTAACACTTTATGACATATTGTTCCTTCTATACTGAGACAAGTCTTACATTTGAGTGAAATGTTATTCATATAGGCCCCCATTTATCAAGCCATGTTAGGGTTTTTTATCGCTGGCCACTGCGGTAAAAGCTCAGATGCTAGGAATTCTATGAACTTTGGAGCTTTTACTGTAGCGGTAAAAAACCCTACCGCAGTTTGATAATTTAGTGAGGATTTTTTGATATTTGAGCTTCTAAGTAGAGCAGAAAGAATATTCAGTGCTGCTTCTTCAATCAGCATCAAATACTGATTACATAATTGTTTTCTAAATTTCCCAGCATTTTCCAGCAATGTGTATCCATGTTAGCCGCTATCTGGCCAGAAGCCGTGCTTTTAAAATGGGGTGCTATTCAGTTGTTCTCCATATAACTTATGTGTTTGAATCTGAATGCAGAAATAGAACTGAAATAACTTTAAACGGATAACTTCATTGTATGTGGGAATTATAAGACAGACTTGGGAAAATCCACTACTTATTCATAATATAAGCAACTTAAAATCTGTTTTACTGCTTGGGATCTAGCGAGGTACTTGGGGCCTGGGTTGGCACTGTTGGAAACAGGATACTGGGCTTGATGGACCTTCAATCTGTCCCAGTAGGGCAACTATTATGTTTTTATGTGAGCCAGGAATAGGACAGTCAAGCCATTGTGACATCACTGATGAGGCTGGCTCTTAGGCATTGGTGGAATGAGGCATTATGACATCACAATCTCAGCTCTGACTTGTTGCTACTATTAGGGTTTCTGACAGATACTTGGGACCTGGGTTGGCCAGTGTTGGAAACAGGATTCTGGGCTTGATGGACTTTCGGTCTGTCTCAGTATGCCAACTCTTATGTTAAGTTCTAATTTTATAAATGTGTTTTTTTCCTACATGTAAAGCTTGTTTCCCATGTGGAAAAAACCTTTTTAAAAAACAGCCCTTTAAATACATGTACAGTCATGTGAAAAAATTAGGACACCCCATGAAATATTCAGTTCTTTCTTAAGAAATGTTCACATATCGATGTCAAATCTTTTTAAAATTTATCTCTGGAAAAGAAAGTGATGCAATTGCAGGTGTGCTCATGACTGCTGCGGTGAGAGTGAATACCATGGTGAGATCAAAAGAGCTGTCTGAGGCCTTCAAAAGAAGATTGTAGCAGCTTATAAGTCTGGTAAGGGATTTAATAGACCCTGAGGTTATGAGGAGCTAGCTAAAATAAAGGTTGATAAAGCGATGGGGCCGGATGGTGTACATCCGAGGGTGCTGAAGGAACTTAGAGAAGTTCTGGTAGCTCAGCTGACTGACCTTTTCAACAAGTCTCTAGAGTCAGGAGTGGTAAGGAATTACAGGCTGGTAAGTCTGACTTCTGTGGTAAGCAAATTAATGGAAACGCTTTTAAAACAGATAATGGTCAAGTTTCTGGAATCCTATGGATTACAGGACCAAAGGCAACATGGATTCACTAGAGGTAGGTCTTGCCAGACAAATCTGATCAATTTATTTGATTGGGTGACCAGAGAATTGGATAGAGGATGTGTGCTAGATGTGGTGTATTTAGATTTTAGCAAAGCCACACAAATAAATAAACTGAATGCCTTCGGGCTGGGTCAAGAACTGGTTAAGGAGAAGGCAACAGAGGGTAGTGATCAATGGAGACCACTCTGAGGAAAGGGATTTTTACCAGTGGTGTGCCTCAAGATTCTGTTCATGGGCCTGCTCTTTAGGTACTTTATGGGTAGTTAGACGCTTTGAAAACAGGTCTAGTTCAGAATGTTCATGTTTTGTGTAGGATGTCTTGGGAAACATTTGATTATCACTGCAAGATGTCCAAGTCTAAGCTCACCCAAAACACGCCCCACTTTAGTTCTGGATGCATAGTGGCTAGGACACCTCACTAGATGTCCAGAAAGACAGTTATGAAAAGTGGCACTTTGACGTTTTGGTGAGAAAAATGTCCACGAACTGATTTATGCCATATTTTGGACGTCTTGGTTTTTTTGAAGATGGCCATATTAGTGTGCAAGTTCATTTACATGTAGTCACTAAGGGCCAAATTCTGTATAGGACGTCTAAATATTAGGTGTCATTTAGACGTCCAGGAACAGAATGCTGAGCGTAATTCTATAATGCATAGATGCACTATAGAGAATTCAAATCTAAGCACGTCTATATTGTTAGATGTCCTTTACAGAATCACCTTTTAGGTGTTGCATAGATGTCCTAATAACATCTATAACGTTATCGTGTTTTAGTGTTATGACGTCATTAGAACATTGTATGCAGTAAAATACTGGCACAACTATTATATTTTATTTATATTTTAATTATTTATATACCATTTATATCCTATGTGGTGTAAGTTTGGCTCCTTTATCATATGTCTCTTCTGTTCCAGTTATCCAGGGTCACAGTGGGGGGATTTAAACCAACAATGTCAGGGTACTAAGGTTGTAGCTCTAACCACTGCACCACATACACTCAGATAGTAAACCACATATCAGTTCCAAAGCCAAGCTTATATCCTCTTGATTCACAAGCAGTCATTTCTCTAGGATAAATATCAAACATGTACCTTCAATACTTGTCTAGTTCCTCTTTTGGCTTCTTATGTTCCTCAATCAAAGCACATGGAAAATTTATATATATTGCATACTAAATCTTCTATTTTTGGGTGGAAAGAAGACTCCTTGCAAAAGCAGGCCTACTTTTGAGTGTGAGTTGTGCGCTAGATAGGCTTGAGTTAGGTGGACGTGACTTAGGCGTGCTTGAGACGTCCACAAATAGGTGAACGGGGCTTCTCTTTTTTAGGGTATAGAGGACTCCAGTATGATATTAAGGTCAAAAGGTATTTAATAATGCATTACTTAAGCAAAGCACATGAAAAACTATATATATTGCATACTAAATCTTCTATTTTGGGGGGTAAAGAGGACTCCTCTTTGATAATAATAGAAAAATATGTTTAATAATGCATTACTCAGTGTGGATGTCCATCGACTTAGGCGTCCAAATAAAGGGGTCCTTTTACTAAGGCGCCTTAGCCATTTTAGCATGCGCTAAGCACTAACATGTCCATTATAGTCTATGGATGCGTTAACATTTAGCGTGTGCTAATATTTAGCATGCGCTAAAATGGCTAGTGCGCCTTAGTAAAAGGACCCCAAAGTGAATAATAAACCCAATTAACGACTTTAACAAGCAATAATTGGAAGTTAGACATTCAAAGGCTGGACATGATTCACAAAATAGGCACTGTATCAAATCACAGCTCTGATAACTATTAAATAAATAAATAATTAAATTATAATAAAGTGCTCAGACCAAGAGCCCATAATTTAGTGATAACACCAAACTGTGGCTAAAACAGGGACCATCATTGCCTTTACTGTCCCTGACCCAACCACAAAAGAAACATAATAATGAATAAAATTTACTTATCTGCAATTGCTGAACGATTGGGTCTCTATAGCCACAGCTGTGATAAAGTGATGAACAGCCTCTGATAAAGTGCCAGTGCTCAATGTTCTTAAACAGATTTTGTATGAACTAAATCTCCATACTTGAGTCCCCGGCCACAGTTTGGTCCACGAACACAGTTTGGTGTTATCACTAAATTATGGGCTATTGGTCTGAGCACTTTATTATAATTTAATTATTTATTTAATAGTTATCAGAGCTGTGATTTGATACAGAGTCTTTGAACAATCATCACAGGATTAAACTGATTATCTCCCTAACACAGTGATATACTTGTCACAAAATAGGCATCCACAATTTTGTGGACGCCCATCGGAAAAAGCTGTGCCTAACGGGATAGGCGTGGGCATGGTGTGGGCATGGCGTGGGCATGGCTTTGAAATAGATGTCCATTTATAGAATCGCATGCTGCTCAGCATTCTAACACGTCTACCTAATGCCTAAAATGTAGGCGTTAAAAAAAAAAGGTCTACTTTTGAATATGAGCTGGGTGCTATGTAGGTACAAGTTAGGCAAACGCAACTTAGGCATCACATAGATGTGCCAGAGGCATTCGCATATAAGTGAATGGGGCTTTATTTGGGGGGGTATAGAGGACTCCAGAGGAAAGGAGAGACAGGGGAGATATGATTCAGACGTTCAAATACTTAAAGGGTATTAACGTAGAACAAAATCTTTTCCAGAGAAAGGAAAATGGTAAAACCAGAGGACATAATTTGAGGTTGAGGGGTGGTAGATTCAGGGGCAATGTTAGGAAATTCTACTTTACGGAGAGGGTGGTGGATGCCTGGAATGCGCTCCCGGGAGAGGTGGTGGAGAGTAAAACTGTGACTGAGTTCAAAGAAGCGTGGGATGAACACAGAAGATTTAGAATCAGAAAATAATATTAAAGATTGAACTAGGCCAGTTACTGGGCAGACTTGTACGGTCTGTGTCTGTGTATGGCCGTTTGGAGGAGGATGGGCAGGGGAGGGCTTCAATGGCTGGGAGGGTGTAGATGGGCTGGAGTAAGTCTTAACAGAGATTTCGGCAGTTGGAACCCAAGCACAGTACCGGGTAAAGCTTTGGATTCTCGCCCAGAAATAGCTAAGAAGAAAAAAAAAAAAAAAAAAAAATTTTTAAATTGAATCAGGTTGGGCAGACTGGATGGACCATTCGGGTCTTTATCTGCCGTCATCTACTATGTTACTATGTTACTATGTATTAAGGTCTAAAGATGTTTAATAATACATTACTTCAGCAAACCACATGAAAAAATATATATTGCATGCTAAACCTTCTATTTTAATAATGCATTATTCAAGCAAAGCACATGAAAAATATATAGCAAACTAAGCCTCATTCCCAAAAGGCTAAGAAAATAGAAAGAAAATGCTTACTCACAATGGCTGTGGTTCAGAGCAAGTGGACATGTCTGATGCACAATCTTGACATCATTGTGACATCATCAATATGCACCAAGCAAAGGAAAATGTGCTGGTACTCAGTACCCCTGAGAACCCCCATCATAAAAAGCCCTTTGTGATACACATATATAAATGCCGCTATTTATATATGGTTATTTTTCTCAAATAATGGCCTCTCTGACTCTGCATGTAGCTTCCAATTCAGTAAATGCCACTGGAACACTTTTTCTGTTAACGGTAGGATATCTCCAAGAGAAGTATACTTGCAATCTGTTATAGATTGTGCCGGAATATCACTGGTACAGTCATCAATTGCAAAAATTAACCCTTATTGAACTTAGAAATATCTGTTATTTGGTCATTTGAACCTACAGTTGAATATGTGCTATTAGCAAGATGTATAATGTAATATTTCTGAAACAGAGTCTGGAAGAAATGATGCATTTAATACTGCTTTCCTTTGTTCAATTTCTTAAACATGCATTGGGTCAGATATGTAGTAGTGCGTTATACAATTGACAACTCTGGCTACATTTTTTGTGTCATGTGAAGTAATGCACAGTGGTTGGTATTTGCCTTGTGGATTTCTCCAACATGCAGCTCTCTGTTCCTCCCTTACTTCTTGAATGTCAGTGAAATATCACAGCTGTGACTAATGTTGACTTCAGACACCAGTCACATTGCTGTCCCTGTTGAATTAACAAGGATCCCCATTGATTCACTGAGGGGGGTGAAAGAGGAGCTTTCCACTAAGGAGGTGATTTCCAAACATTTCCAGACATTCTTCACTCAGTTTCTTTCATCAGTTCAGTTATTTGTTTTTCGGCTTGTTTCTTTGTTAGTGTCCTAATGTCTCATTAACAAAGCCTGAAATATTTGTCAGTGGTTCAAATTGATTTGTATATGGATGACCAAAAACCTGGTTTGTATAACTTGCCGTGAAATTCAGAGAGTAAAGGTATCACATCACATTGATAGGACTGGCTACACTTTCTCAACTGGTTAATACTGAACAGGATATATCACATATTTCATTTATTGCATTTATTTGGATTTAACTCATTTCTTTTTGAGTAGTAAAGTGAGTTACATTCAGATACACTAAGCATGTATCTGTCTCTGAAAGGCTTACCACCAAAAGGTTGAGTGATATGGTGTGGTGGCCATGTTAGTCCACTCTTCAAGATAATATGTAGAAATAAAATAAAGGCTGTCCATGGCGGTAAAAATTCCGATGCTCATAGGAATTCTATGAGCACTGGAGCTTTTACCACCGCAGCCAGCAATAAACACCAATAATGTAGCTTCATAAAAGGGGGATGGGGTTGTAGTGCAGTCAGAAAATTATGGGCTCCTTATACTAAGCTGTGTTAGTGTTTTTAGCGCATGCAGCATTTTAGCGCGTGCTAAACCCGCGCTATGTGGCTAGAACTAACACCAGCTCAATGCTGGCGTTAAGGTCTAGCGCAGGCGGAAATTTAGCGAGCGCTGTTCTGCGTGTTAAAGCCCTAACGCGGCTTAGTAATAGGAGCCCTATATCATAGAAGAAGAAATACTAGAATACTTCACATATAGCTGTCAGTGAACATATGAATAAATAGGGAAGTATTGAGGAAAGACATTACAATATTTTTATTTATTTATTTTAAAAATTTCTTCCCCGCTTACCATGTAAGCGGGTTACAGTAGAAAACATACATATTCATGGCATTTTCGAACATCTTACAACTTATACATCTTATCCTATATATCCATATGATATACAGTATGTATCCTATCCTATTCTTCCATAGATAATAGCTAAAACTAGCATAATACTTCCACATATACTCGCTACAACTAGCAAATGCTAATAAAACTGTTCACCCTTAATGAACCATAAAGTATCATGTTATACAGAACTAACAAAAAGCTTTCACAAACAAAAGTGTTTCCAATTGCTTCTTAAATGACATTTTCTCTCTACATAATCTTAAGCACCTTGGCAAAATGTTCCACAAATGTGGATCAACCACCGACATGGCTGCTGCTTGCATCTTTCTATAACGTGTTTCACCTAAATACATCAATTGATAACTTCATTGCAGATTGTGATCTCAGTTGTCTTAGATACAAAGGAGTCTCCCCATAAATTACCTGTAGTGCATACAAATATAAGAAATACCATACTGGGTCAGACCAAAGGTCCATCTAGACCAGCATCCTATTTCCATCAGTGGCCAATCCAGGTCACAAGCAGCTGATGCTTAGCTATCAATGAATACTTCAGTGCAACGTGTAATCCAGGCTTACCTGACTGGTCCAGATGTGCATGCGCAGGAATCCATCATCTCTAAAAACGACGATAACAACGATACCTTGGGAATACTCAAACACACAGATCGTAGCATCAGAAACCACCAAGTTGATAATCTAGTTTGCAAGGTGGTTCTCTGTTTATACTGCACAATGCTGTTCCTAAATCAAGAGAGCCAGCCCGAAAGGGGGGAAAATCTTCTACTGAACAAATGGTATTCAAATGGTTTATATCTGTACATTTATTGATGAACCTCTTGAGAAGGAGAACATTTTTGCCTACAGCTAACCAGGTGTGGAGTGTAAAGAACGGCAAACACATGACAGCAATATATCAAGAGTATTTTTGCCAGAGGAACTATGCTGGACAAATACAGATTTTCTTTTGTGTTCTCACTGAAGTGTATCTTCAATTGACCTGGCAGTATCCCCCTGCTTTTTAGAGCTTCCAGTCAAATCAGAACCAAGCCAAGAGTGGAGGGAGGGAAGAAGCTGGGAATGGTGGAAGAGGCTGGGGGGGGGGAGATTATTGAGAGGAGGAGATTGTATGAGATTGTATGGAAGGCTAGAGAAGGAGTGAGATGGGGAATGGGAAAGTTAGTGGGTGAGAGAAGGAGGTGGAAATTTAATAGGTAGCTGAAAAGTAAAAAGAAGTGTGATAAAGAGGGTGAAATTGGAGTGGACAGAGAGGCAGAAAAGAATAAAAGAGAGGAAAGAACCAAAAAGGAAAGATCAATATGATAGGGACAAGTGTATTGAGGGAATGGAACAAGGCAGGAGAGAGGAGAAAGGGCAAATGGGCAGCAGCCACTTGAACAAGAGTTTAGCAGAGGACAGACAGGAAAACAGAAAAGAGAAGATGGAACAAAGATGATGGAAAAATAAAATGTCCAGACAACAAAGACAGAAAAAAAACATTTTATTTTAAATTTATTAAATGGAAATATTAGGAGTGGAGGAGTAGCCTGATGGCTAATGCAACAGACTGTTGCCCTGGAGAATCGGGTTCAATTCCCACTACAGCTCTTTGTGACCCTGGACAAGTCACTTAATCCCCCATTGTCCCAGGTTTAGAAACTTAGATTGTGAGCCCACTCAGGATAGAAAAAATACCTGCATATACTAGGGGCCACTGAAAAGTTCTCAGCCCAACCAAGAAGAGAATGATGTGGAGCCATGAAACTTACAAGTTATTCCACACTTTTCTTGACACTTTTTGTTTCATTTCATATCGTTGAAATGAAAAGTGTCAAGGAAAGTGTGGAATAACTTGTAAGTTTCATGGCTCCACATCATTCTCTTCTTGGTTGGGCTGAGAACCTTTTAGCGGCCCTCTCGTATTGTGATATCATAATGCCTCATTCCACCAATGCCTAAGAGCCAACCTCATCGGTGATGTCACAATGGCTTGGTTCCCTATACTTGTGCCCATTTACTAGATGCATTTGTCAAGAAAAGTGTGGAATAACTTGTAAGTTTCATGGCTCCACATCATTCTCTTAGTTGGGTTGAGAACTTTTCAGCGGCCCCTCGTAATGTATATAGTGCTGTGTATGTCTAGTAGTGCTAAAAAAATGATTAGTAGTAGTAAAAATGTACCCGATCCTCTCTCCTTCCTTATTTTCTGACCTGGGCTACAGCATGTCTAACACCAGCCCTAATCCTTGCTGTAGCTAGTGAGGACCCTCAAGCACTGCCAGTTGAGGACCTAAGAACACAGAATAGCCATACTGAGTCAGACCAGTGGTTCATCTAGCGCAGTATCCTGTTTAGTGTCATCTACAAATTTAATCACCTCACTTGTCGTTCCAATTTCCAGATGTTTTATAAACCACTGGTCCCAATACAAATCCCTATGGCACTCCACTATTTACCCTCCTCTATTAAGAAAAATTGACATTTAACCCTACCTTCTGTTTTCTGTCCAATAGTTATTCCTTAATCCACAACAAAACATTGCCTCCTATCCAATGAGGAACTTTGTCAAAAGCTTTCTGAAAATCTAGAAACACTATTAAGGGCATTTTCAAAACACAAAAACGTCCAAAAATCGGCACTTGGATGTTTTTCTCTGCAAAACGTCCAAGTGCCGATAATGGACACAAAGAACTTAGATGTTTTGTGGGATATTTGCCCTCCAAAATGACAAACTCAGAAAGGGGCATGTTAGACGCATGTTTTGGGTAGGCTGTGGGTTGGGTTAGACTTAGACATTTTGTGGCGATAATTGAACCTTTTGCAGGATGTCCCAAATAGAACTTAGATGTTCAGAGCTAGACCTATTTTAGAAGCGTCTAAGTGCCAAAAAGGTACCCAAACTGACCAGATGACCACTGGAGGGATTAGGTAATGACCCCTACATTCTCCCAGTGTTCACTAACCCACCCCCCAGCCTGATGGGTGGGCTAATAAATCATAGAAAAGAGGACCCATGCCCATAAGTCACTCTAATCACTACATTTATGGTGGAAAGTGTGAAGCCACAGAAACATTTAAATTGAAAAAGTCCAAATCTAGACCATTTGGATGTGGAAGGGGCCAGCATTGTAATAGACTGGCCACAGAGACATCGCAGCTGAGCAGTGGGGCACCTGCTGTGAACTTCATGTAGAGTGCCAGATATACATTTCACCATAACCCCCTTATAATAAAGTATATGGTAAGCCCTCCAAAACTCCCCTAAACCTACTATACCCACCTGTCTACCATGCCAGTAGCCCTTATGGCTGCAGGTGGCACCTATATGAAAGCAGAGTAGGATTTTGGTGGATTTTGGTGAAGTCACACTGTCCACCATAAATTTAGTGGTTAGAGTGCCTTATGGGCCTGGGTCCTCCTCTCTATAGTTCATTAGCCCATCCACCAGGCTACTTAAGACACGTGTGTGATGCTCTATTAACCTTTCCCATACCAGATGCTGCTGTTTTACAGACAGGTATGTACCGTTGTGTTCATATTTTGGAGAGGAAACATCCAAAGTCAGACTTAGACATTCTATCAACACTGGCCATGTCAACCGGCTATCCTTTATCTACATGTTTATTCACACCTTCAAAGAAATGCAGTAAATTGATGAGGCAAGACCTCCCTTGGCTGAACCCGCACTGACTGTCCCATTAAACTATGTTTGTCTACTTGTTCTGTAATTTTATTAAATTTTTATGGATTTAACTATTTTTCCTGGCACTGGAGTCAGGCTCATTGATCTGTAATTTTCCGGATCACCCCTGTTTAAAAATTGGCGGTCAGAACTTTATCCTACCAAGCTTTGCAGTTGGTGGCAACATCCTTTAGCCAGGTGCTGCATCTATAGCTCAGGGATGTTGCTACATTCAAAGAGGCCGTAAAATCTACGGAAAATACAAAAGCAATCAATAATTAAAATATCATCATAACATAAATATTACGACAAGTCATATAACAAAGTTTTCAAATTTTTATGTAACCATAAGTAATTGATATTATAAAATGACCTGCTGCTTTAATTGTGGTAGTCACTTTAATTCATTTTGCTTCAAACATTTTTGATAAAGTGAGTAATCAAATGTAAAAAAAAAAAAAAAATCATCAAATTAATGCTCCCTCCTCCTGGATCAAACTCTGGCTTCCTCTGTTACACTGGATATCGAAAGGCATTTGGCAAACATGAGATGTATGCATTGCCAGTCTATGGTTATATATAACTTCCTCATAATATCCATTCTGTTGGCTGGTTGTATAAAGAAATAAAATGAAAAACAAAGGAAAAGGTGATACCTTTTTTATTGGACTAACTCAATGCATTTTACGATGAGCTTTTTTATTAGGAGTGTGCATTTATTCCCCCCCCCCCCCCCCCCACTCCCTTTTACAAAACCATAGCACGTTTTTAGTACCGGCCACTGCGGTAACAGCTCCAATACTCAAAGGAATTCTGTGAGCGTTGGAGCTGTTACCACCGTGACCAGTGCTAAAAATGCACAGTTTTGTAACTTGATTAATTTGTTACAATTTTAACTACGACAATGTTTTTTTAAACTCTGTTCATAATTTTTTTTAACTCTCCTCTGTTGTTCAGCGTTACTTTCTCTCCCCTTGCCTATTCTGTGGTCTGGCATCTCTTCACCCACCTACCCCCAGAGGCAGCGATTCCCACATGCTGCCTGCGGATGACTCAAAAGCCTTTCTCCTGCTGTGTGCTGCTCCTCCCCAACTTCCTATTTCCCCAACTTCCTGTTTTAACTTTGCATGCAGTGATGAAGCGTGATTAATTGTAATTACAATTTTTTATCATTGCCTACCCCTTCTTTTCATGCATTCAGGGGTCGATACTTAAAAGTGTTTAACTGGGAAGGAGTTAAGCCCCACCAAGAGAGCCAGCAGTAACTCTGCTGTGTGATGGTGCTACTCATTGCACTATCACACTGTCACCCCTCCCCCTTCCTTGCGCTCCTATCCCACTCCCACTTAAAGCCTAGAATGGGTGGACATATTTCCATGTGCAGGTTCCCCCATCCCCCCAAACAGATACAGGTATAATATGGACACCGTAGAATAGATGGCACAGATGAATAGATGCATCTGCAGTAAGTTTTGGATGCTGATATGTAATCACTAGCAGTGGCTGCTCTGAGGTGTCCAGTAGAGAATGACAAGGGGACAAATTTGTCCCCATCCCCGCCGGAACTCAATTTGCTTGCCCCATCCCCAGGGCAGGATTAATTCGTCGAGGGCCCCCAGGCACACAAGTACACTGGGCCCCCTGCCCCGCCCCACCATGCGCCCAGGCGGAAACAGGAAGTTGCATTAGAGGGAAGCTTTGGGCAAGCAGCACCGCTTGCACAATTACAGTTCCCATTGCCTTTCTTACCTGCGTTGCTTGCTTGTCTTACTTTCCATCGATGGGGGAGGGCTGTGTTGCCGATTGGGGTGGGGCCCTCGTTGCCGATCGATGCTGGAAGGGCCCATTGCCGTTTGGAAAAAACAATGTTGATGCTCTCCTTCATCAGGCCTCCCCTGACCATTTCGGGCCCTAGGCACGTGCCTACTTGGCCTATTGGTTTATCCTGCCCTGCCCATCCCCCTGAATTTTGTCGCTGTCCCTGCCCCTGCCCCATTCCTGTAAGCTCTGCCTTAACCGCACAAGCCTCCAATGCTTATGATTTTAAAGTGTGTGAGGCTTGTGCAGATGAGGACAGAGCTTAGGCACTGGTGGAATGAGGTATTATGACATCACAATCTGAGCTCTAGAATGTTGCTACTTATGATTTTAAAGCGTTTGAGGCTTGTGCAGATGAGTACAGAGCTTAGGCATTGGTGGAATGGAGGTATTATGACATCACAATCTGAGCTCTAGAATGTTGCTACTTATGATTTAAAAGTGTTTGAGGCTTGTGCAGATGAGGACAGAGCTTAGGCACTGGTGGAATGAGGTATTATGACATCACAATCTGAGCTCTAGAATGTTGCTACTTATGATTTTAAAGCGTTTGAGGCTTGTGCAGATGAGGACAGAGCTTAGGCATTGGTGGAATGGAGGTATTATGACATCACAATCTGAGCTCTAGAATGTTGCTACTTATGATTTAAAAGTGTTTGAGGCTTGTGCAGATGAGGACAAAGCTTAGGCATTGGTGGAATGAGGTGTTATGACATCACAATCTGAGCTCTAGAATGTTGCTACTTATGATTTTAAAGTGTTTGAGGCTTGTACAGATGAGAACAGAGCTTAGGCATTGGTGGAATGGAGGTATTATGACATCACAATCTGAGCTCTAGAATGTTGCTACTTATGATTTTAAAGCGTTTGAGGCTTGTGCAGATGAGGACAGAGCTTAGGCATTGGTGGAATGGAGGTATTATGACATCACAATCTGAGCTCTAGAATGTTGCTACTTATGATTTAAAAGTGTTTGAGGCTTGTGCAGATGAGGACAAAGCTTAGGCATTGGTGGAATGAGGTGTTATGACATCACAATCTGAGCTCTAGAATGTTGCTACTTATGATTTTAAAGTGTTTGAGGCTTGTACAGATGAGAACAGAGCTTACAGGAATGGGACAGGAAAAGAACTCGCGAGGACTGGATGAGAAAATGAGTTTCCGCAGGGATGGGGAAAAATTTGTCCCCATGTCATTCTCTTGTGTCCAGGTCCCCAACGCCCTGCACAGCCTCCCCGTCCAACATTTGGAGGATCTGCTCCATGAAGGGAGTGCTGTACTGCCAGGTCCAGGATCCACCAGCATCCTTCACCTATGCATTTATGCACAGTTTTACGTCATGTGCGCTTGAGATAATCTGTGTCCCTATTGTGGAACACGGCATTCAAGCATTGTCAGATCCCAACCCACACCTTTTTGTTTGTGTGTGTGTGTGTGTGTGTGTAGGCACTAAGCATTTGCCTTCCTTCACCAAAAAGATTTATTCTCTGTCTTATGACCTCTCGCCCCAACATGTCCATCTCCTCTGAGGTGAAGTTTTTACAGGACAAGAGTCATTAAAAATCGCACCATGCAGCTTCTAGCAGAGATTATAAAATGACAAGCTGGATGTTTAAATAGCCCTTACAAAATCTAGGTGAAAGGGCTGTAAACATTGGTAATTGGTATGTCAAGGTTTCTGAAATTGTCAGCAGCTGAAAACATTTAAGGCTGTAAAACATCTAGGCCTATTATTTGTCAAAGCCAGTTAGGGAAATAACTGGCAGCTGTATACATTTTAAATGTCCTAAATGTTGAATCCTGCCATTTTGCAATTGGCAGCAAACCTGCAGTAATGAACACACTTATTAGCTTTCTAATACAATATGACCTGTATGAAAGCAGCTGTGAAGCATAGACCAAGTAGTTGCTCACAATACATGCTGACCCCCAATTGCTTGCCCAATGACACATTTTGAACATTGTACACAGCTTGAAAGCTATATACTGTAAGTGAGCACCATTGTGGGGGATGAACCTCTAAGTGTATGTGCTCCCCTGGAGCTACAAAGCAAAAAAAGGAGTGGGAAAGGGACACAGTCACTCAACTTAGGGCTAGATTCACTAACCTTCGATCCGTGTCTGATCCGTGTCCGTTTGCATGCAGGCCAACAAATTCACTAAAGGCCTGCATGCAAATGGGGGTTATTGTTGGCACGCCCCCCCCCCCCACCCCCCGACTGCACGGATCGGTAGAGAGAGATCCTTGAGCATGTAAATCAGGGGTGTCAAAGTCCTCGAGGGCCGCAATCCAGTCAGGTTTTCAGGATTTCCCCAATGGATATACATGAGATCTATTAGCACAGTGGTTCCCAACCCTGTCCTGGAGGACCACCAGGCCAGTCGGGTTTTCAGGGTAGCCCTAATGAATATGCATAGAGCAGATTTACATGCCTGGCATCTCCATTATATGCTGATCTCTCTCATGCATATTCATTAGGGCTATCCTGAAAACCTGACTGGGCTGGTGGTCCTCTAGGACAGGGTTGGGAACCACTGTATTAGCATACAATGAAAGCAGTGCATACAAATAGATCTCATGCATATTCATTGGGGAAATCCTGAAAACCCAACTGGATTGCGGCCCTCGAGGAGGGACTTTGACACCCCTGCTGTAGATGGTCTGTGCATGCTCTCAGCAGAAACTTTTATTTTTGCTTTTTTTTTTTTTGCAAGCCCATGGTTTTAACCCACTTTAAGCCTGAGGGTTAAAATCACGGGCTTGCACTGTGGGGAAGAGCAGGAGAGTCGGGGCGAGAGCAGGAGATCAGGGCAGGCAGCAGATCAGGGCTGAGATAAGCAGGGCAGCAGAAGGCAGGGCAGTCGGAAAGATGCTCAGCGACTGGTCCTCAGCAGTCACTTATTTTGGATCGGTCAGCCCAGTTGGTGTCCCTCTTTTTCTTTTTTTTTTTTTTAGTGAATCGCATCCTGCCTGCTTTGCATGCCGTTTCCACTCATTTGCATGGACGGATCGGAATTGGATCAGTACACAGGTTAGTGAATCGGGTCGGAGGGAAATTGGTTTGCAAAGGGATTGCAAATTGATCGGTACACGATCGGTTTGCTTAGTTAATCTAGCCCTTAAAGGACAATCAATTTATTGGTAATATATAAATAGCTAACACATAAACAAAAGATGATCTAATCCAGTGATTCCCAAACCTGTCCTGGGGGACCCCCAGCCAGTCAGCTTTTCAAGATATCCCTAATGAATATGCATGAGAGAGATTTGCATATAATGGAAGTGACAGGTATGCAAATCTCTCTCATGCATATTCATCAGGGATATCTTGAAAATCTGACTGGCTGGGGGTCCCCCAGGACAGGTTTGGGAACCACTGGATTAGATCATCTTTTGTATATGTGTTAGCTATTTATATATTACCAATAAATTGATTGTCCTTTAAGGGCTAGATTAACTAAGCAAACCGATCGTGTACCGATCAATTTGCAATCCCTTTGCAAACCAATTTCTTGCAAACCAATGCTTGGCTTTATATACCAAGACATCAGTCCAAGAAAGCTCAACTCAGTTTACAATAATTAACTTAAGAAATAAAAACCATTAGGAATAAGACTAAGGGGTCCTTTTACGAAGGTGCACTAAGCGAAAGGTTGGAGAGGCTGGGGCTCTTTACCCTGGAGAAGTGGAGACTTAGAGGGGACATGATAGAGGCTTATAAAATCATGAAAGCCATAGAGAAGGTGGAGAAGAACAGATTCTTCAGGCTAACCGGGCCAACAAAAACAAGAGGGCATTCAGAAAAATTAAAAGGAGACAGATTCAAAACGAACGCTAGGAAGTTCTTCTTCACTCAGAGGGTGGTGGACACCTGAAATGCGCTCCCAGAGGAGGTGATAGGGCAGAGTACAATATTGGGCTTCAAAAAAGGATTGGATGACTTCCTGAAGGAGAAGGGGATTGAAGGGTATAGGTACAGGTACTAAATGAATAGGGGACGAATAATTTAGGTAAAGACCAATTACAGATCACGGACCTGGGGGGCCGCCGTGGGAGCAGATTGCTGGGTGCGATGGACCCCTGGTCTGACCCGGCAGAGGCAATGTCCTGGATATGTTCCATAGTAAAGAACAAATTAATTCACAGTCAATAAACAATTACAATGAGGTAACATAAGATGCCAATGGGCCCCATATTAATTTAAATATATTACCATGTCCTAAATTTTCCGCATTTATTCTTTCAAATCTATAGCTAGAGCATAGACTTGCCCACCAGAACGAAAAATTTAAACGATCCCAGTTCTTCCAATTTCGGGTGATCATCTGGATGGCTATCCCAGTCATTATAAGGAAAAGACGACTTTTATATTGATCTATAAGGGGTTTAACATGTAATATTATACCACAAATAACTGCCTCATACGTTAGAGGAATTCAAAATGAAAAAAGTGGAAAATTGCTGGACTAAGAAGAGCATTTTTGATAGGACATATAAGTTTAAGGCTGGATGTTATGGGCAGGACGTCCACAAACCCAGGAGAAAAAAATATCCATTTTCAAAGCTGCCAGACCTGTTCTGAGCTCTTTGGGGAGGATGGTATATAAAACCAAATAAATATTCAAGTGGATGCTACTTCTGTAATTAGGTGTATGATCTTTCTGTGTGTCCATTTAGGAGAGAGGTTCCCAGAGAATGAGGTTGAGAAGTGGCCTGCATTTGACTAGGCTGCAATTGCGCAATGCGACTCCGTAAGCAGCAGGTCTCCAGTTTTCCAAATAAGGTAACAGTTGCACTTAAGAATGAACAGACCCAGGATCTAGCAAAGTTTATGGATGCTGGAGGAACATTTCTAGCACCAAATGCTGAATATGAGCATGGCTATGAAATTTAGACAATAAATTGCTCCACATAGAAGATAGTAAATAATCCACATACAAATCGTGAGGTTTCAAGCAGTGTTTGTTTCTCCACACACCAGTTTTTCCACGTATTTATCAACATAGGACTCTCAGGGACCCCTTAAGAAGACATCTTGTCGAAACATGGACCGTGTTGGGTCCTGCGCTCCTAGCAGACTAGGTCCTCACGATTTGTATGTGGATTATTTAATATCTTCTATGTGGAGCAATTTATTGTCTAAATTGGAACTTTGACTCTATATTCAAAGAAGCGTGGGATGAACACAGAAGATTTAGAATCAGAAAATAATATTAAAGATTGAACTAGGCCAGTTACTGGGCAGACTTGTACGGTCTGTGTCTGTGCATGGCCGTTTGGAGGAGGATGGGCAGGGGAGGGCTTCAATGGCTGGGAGGGTGTAGATGGGCTGGAGTAAGTCTTAACAGAGATTTCGGCAGTTGGAACCCAAGCACAGTACCTGGTAAAGCTTTGGATTCTCGCCCAGAAATAGCTAAGAAGAAGAAAAAAAAAATTTAAATTGAATCAGATTGGGCAGACTGGATGGACCATTTGGGTCTTTATCTGCCGTCATCTACTATGTTACTATGTTACTATATTAAAGTCCATTTCAGGAGCATCGTTATTTCACAGTGGTTTTTTGCTTTGGTTTGGACTCTTCTCCTCTCTGTGGACTTTTTGGGATCAACTCTCTTTGTTTTTCAATATGAGCATGGCTTCAGTCTATCTCATGAATAACTTGTAAACAAAATCATTGGAATCATTTTGCAAATTGATCATTTGAATATGCTGTTGTGTGTGAAGGAGTTACCAACTTGATGGGGGCAAGATAGTGTCCTGTTAAAGACTGCAAGGAATAATTAATTGTGTTTATACATTGGACTGCAGCCTGCCTTGCAATCTCTGAGACTGACTGTTTGATACTGGACCTTTTACTAAGGTGTGCTGGCATTTTTAGGGCACGCACAAAATTACCGCATGCTAAACCACGCGGTACGCTTCTAGAATAGCACCAGCTCAATGCTGGCATTAAGGTCTAGCGCGCATGACAATTTAGCGTGCGCTATTCCGTTAAGGCCCTAACGCACCTTAGTAAAAGGAGCCCTAAATTCAGAGTCCAGTTAAATGGACTTTACCTCTGAAAAAAAAATCTTTACATTAAAAAAAGTATACTATACCTATAAAATTGCTGTTTGTGTTTTCTTTTCATTTGGATAATGACTACTGACTAATGAACAATACTATGCAATAGAACTGATGTGCTTTAAAAAAATATATACTTTGTATGAATTTTATCATTTTATGAAGAGCTCAGGACAATTAAAAATTTGAAAACATCTAGTAGATTCATGTCATACCATTTAATGTTGCACAATGAACAGCCACGCACACGAGGGGATGCTGTAAAGTTCTCAGCCCAACCATGAAAGCCATGAAACTTACAAGTTATTTCACACATTCACACCTAAGTTCAACACACTTGGCACATCATATCTGAAGTTTCTGTAACCCTTATCAAAAAATACTCTGATGTCTGGTCACTGAAATGCTGCTCCGCTGCTGCAATCACCTCCAAGTCACTTGAAAATTATTGGCACCCTTTCAAACTCTTTAAGGTTTGGAAACAAAAAATAGTCAGCTGGAGCAAGATCTGATGAGTAGGGTGGATGGTCTATGCACTGAAACCCCAACTGCATCAAAACATAGCCATCCTCTTAATATTCGGACTAAAGAAAAGTGATCACATTAGTCCCTACTACAAACTGCTACATTGGTTGCCAATAGAGGCACAAATTTTATTCAAATTCTCTTGCTTTTGCTATAAACTGGTGTGGGGAATGGCCCCCCACCTATCTCTTACCTCACTTCGAACTATACATCCCCACAAGGACAACCAGAAATTGCAACCTCTTTGCCTATCCGAAGATCACTGATTGCAAATATAGGTCCTTTCTGGACAGAACTTTTAAGTTTCAAGTTGGTGAACAGCAAACCTCATCGATAGAGCCAGGTCGACCTACGGCGCTTTTCGGAAAGAAATTAAGACCGCTCTGTTCAGGCGGGGTTCCCTGATTGGAAAAACCTTAATAATCAATATAGTATGGAGTTCCTATGTTTTCAGGCAGACTTCTTGGGTCACCAGGCCGCCCAGTGGTATAAATTATTAAATGGACTTATTAAAAAGAAATTAAACACTGGTCTAAGAGACATTTGGAGCATTGAGATTGGAGGATGAGATGTACAGTGTCGGCATTAATGAGACAAACTTGTTTTTTTCTGTTACATAGAGCATTATGGACCCCTGTTCGGTTACAAAAATTGGATAGCTCTATGTCTAATAAATGTTGGCACTGTCATCTAGAAGCAGGGACTTTAGATCATTTATTATTCTATTGCCCATTAATTATGAATTTCTAGAAATCAATTTGGGACCAAATTAATTGTTTATTAGATAACCCAGTGGCATTATCATATGATACTGTGCTATTTGGTATGGCAATGAGAGCAAAAAGTCAGATTTCTACAAACAATAATAAATTATTACTCATAATAACTGGTGTTGCCATTCAACAAATTACGTATAATTGGAAAGATTGGAGTAGATTAAATTATAATTTCTGATGGAATTCTTTATGTCATGTTTATAAAATGGAGAGATTTATTGTAATACAGCGGGGATGGTTCAGGAAATTTCAAGATGTGTGGGAGCCATTAACAAAATATTGTACTGTTTAGATGAAATTGTTTCCCTTAAATTTACAAGTTCAATAGTGAATGGGGGGGGGGGGGGTTATTTTACTATTACATATTCTATAAGATATTTGATTATATGGTAGGAAAGGGTGGGAAGGGGGGGTGATAAGAGTTTATATTTTGTACCAATGATGATTATTAAGTGATGTATTTATTGTTAATTTGTTTGAACATATGTCACACTTATTGTAAGTTTGAAAATGAATAAAGATTTAAAAAAAAAAAAAAGGACCGCTCTGTTCAATAGATTTATTTCCTAGTCAGACAACCCCCCCCCCCTTTTAAAAACTATTACTCAACATGTTGGTACTGCGTATTCTCACTAATTGTATTCTGTATTCACTGACTGTTCAGTGACTTCTCCACCATTTGTATTCTGAATTTCGCTGGCTATCCAGCCCCCTTCACTGTAACATATTCATATTATATTTCGTACTAATTTGTACTCTGTAATCACTGACTGCTCAGTGACATCTTCCCTATTTGTATGCTGTAATTCGCTGATTCCACTGCTCCCTTCACTGTGAACCGCATAGAAGTCACAAGATTATGGCGGCATAGAAAAAATAAAGTTATTATTATTATTATCGTTTGGCCAGCCTTGTGAACAGGTGCATTGCCTTGCTTAGGAGACACTATAATCGATGCCTAAACTTTATAGAATCGGTGCCTATATCGGCACCTAATTTTTGACGGACTTTATAGAATCAAGGCCTTAATGTTAATTTTTATCAGTGCTGTGGTTTGGTTTTGGTTTTTTTTGCACCGTATATACAATTTAGTCCATAACATAGCCACAGCCATTACTCTTGCACAGAAATAGGATTATTGCACGACCAACCTGCCAATAATTAGAGAGAACATCGGCTACTATCGCAGAATCGGCTAGCTACGTTTCTGTTCCACATAGCTTCCATATTTTCAGTGAACTGCATTAATGATGATTGCACATCTCATTCCTTCCCTGCCCCCAGATATAAATGTTGATGTTAGATGTTTAATACAGCATCTGATGCATGCTATTTTCAAGGTAGTTTACTGTTTTTTGAACTACACATGAATAATTAAGGTATGTTCATTCCGGTCATTGTGTAGTAAAAAGATCTAAAGGCGAAAAAACAGTGTGACAAAGCAGTGGCTGCTGCCAGAAGGATTCTGGGCTGTATAAAGAGAGGCGTAGTCAGTAGAAGGAAGAAGGTGTTGATGCCCCTGTACAGGTCATTGGTGAGGCCCCACTTGGAGTATTGTGTTCAGTTTTGGAGACCGTATCTGGCGAAAGACGTAAGAAGACTTGAGGCGGTCCAGAGGAGGGCGACGAAAATGATAGGAGGCTTGCACCAGAAGACATATGAGGAGAGACTGGAAGCCCTGAATATGTATACCCTAGAGGAAAGGAGAGACAGGGGAGATATGATTCAGACGTTCAAATACTTAAAGGGTATTAACGTAGAACAAAATCTTCTCCAGAGAAAGGAAAATGGTAAAACCAGAGGACATAATTTGAGGTTGAGGGGTGGTAGATTCAGGGGCAATGTTAGGAAATTCTACTTTACGGAGAGGGTGGTGGATGCCTGGAATGCGCTCCCGAGAGAGGTGGTGGAGAGTAAAACTGTGACTGAGTTCAAAGAAGCGTGGGATGAACACAGAAGATTTAGAATCAGAAAATAACATTAAAGATTGAACTAGGCCAGTTACTGGGCAGACTTGTACGGTCTGTGTCTGTGTATGGCCGTTTGGAGGAGGATGGGCAGGGGAGGGCTTCAATGGCTGGGAGGGTGTAGATGGGCTGGAGTAAGTCTTAACAGAGATTTCGGCAGTTGGAACCCAAGCACAGTACCGGGTAAAGCTTTGGATTCTCGCCCAGAAATAGCTAAGAAGAAAAAAAAAAAAAAAAAAAAAAAATTTTTAAATTGAATCAGGTTGGGCAGACTGGATGGACCATTCGGGTCTTTATCTGCCGTCATCTACTATGTTACTATGTTACTATATTAGGAGACCCGGGTATTGTTTAAACTAGGCTGTTTCTGTTACAAGGCTGTTTATGGTACAGCTCCTTCTTACTTAGTCAATAGATTTTCTTTAGCATCATACAGACATAGTAGAAGAACTTATCCTTTGTTTAATTTTCCATCTGTCCAGAGTAAGAAATTTCTAAATCATACTTTGGCATCTCAGGCAGCTCTTCATGACAACGAATTCTGAATATTGTTGCTTACCACCCATTCCTATGGCCATTTTAGAAAACAATTGAAGACCTATCTTTTTTCTAAATTTTTGACTGTTTAACGAATCATCTTATTTCATGTAACATGTTTACTTTTATAACTTTTTGTAAACTGCGTTGAACTTCTGGTTACGCGGTCAATAAGCACAATGTTATGTTAATTTATGTTATTAAAAACCATTCCTAAAAATCTAATTAGCTCCTATTCTGCTTCCTTTCATCCTCTTTGTAGTTTCACTGTCTAACTTATTTCAGACATAATTCTGTTTTTTTCTTTTTCTTCCCTATAAATTATCCGCTCATTCATTTACTTACGGGGCAATTTTCAGAGTCTTGAAGGACTTTTCCAAGTTTTGAATCTAGGTAAAAATGTTTTTAGAACAACTGGCCCAAAATGTTATGCATCCTTTCTTCTCAATGTTTCTTTTAATGAATCAATGAACTTAAAGATCATAATCCTTCTTGGAATGTAACTTGCCTGGCCTGGAGCTATCAAACAGCTGCCTTCTCCTTTGCCTTTTTGCCTGTGGGTCTTGCAGTATTTCCAGTTTCTTCAAGTAAAAGAAAATCACTGCAGCTCATCTTTAGACTTTTAAAAAAAGAATGCCATAGTAACACATTCTGTGGCTGAAGTATGTTCTTAAGTACAGAAACGATAAACTTTACATTAAAAAAATTTCTAGCTTTGATTGTTCTCTCAGGTTCAAGTTTCTTTATTTTTGATATACCGTCTATCAAAACAAGTGTCTAAATGGTGTACAATATAAAAAGATTGTAAAAAAACAATTAAAATGAGTAAATAAAAGCAATATTTTATCAAATATTAAAAATACTAGATGAATTTAGGTTAACATATATTAAACAGAAGGAAAGTAGGGGAGGGAAAGGTTGTTTAAAATACATCGAACTAAAATTAATAATAATAAAATAAAAGGACGGTAAATGGGGAGTGGCAAAAACATTAGGATGGGAATCATTTCAAAAGAAGCATTAGATGTTTCAAAGCTTCACAAGAGTCAAGGGATTAAGAGACAGAAGCTGATACTAAAAAGTAAAGGCATCTCTAAAGCTAGAACGCAAGTAAGAATGAAATAAACACGTGGACTAATATTCAGCAGCATGGTCACAGCATTTAACTTAAACCGTATAATCGTTGCTGGTATGCACAGTGGACCGGCCTGTGCACCCTCTTCCCAAGGGCGCCAGTGCCTCTCCTCTCTGCCCCCTCCCTCGTACCTCTAGAAATGTTTGCTGGTGTGAGCAGCGTCTTCCAGCAGCTGCTTGCACAGGCCTTGGCTGCCTTCTGAAGTCACTTCCTGGTCGCGGATATAGGTACTGGTAATGTGGGCCTTCAAAACCCTGGCCTACATTACCGGTGCCTCTGTTTGACGGTAACCGCGATTCTGGTAATAACACCGTTTCTAAATGCAGGCCATGGGCACACACCCTTCTTTATAGAATGCTGGCACAAGTAACCAACACCATGCTCACTTTTTTTTTTAATTGAAATTTTATTGAAATTGTACAAATATAAAAGTATAAGAATAAAACAAAACAATAACTTACAGATACCAAAATATACATAATAATATGCAAAATATAGTATAGTTAATATACAAAGTAAAGTTAATTTGGATTTACATGAATCCTTACATATTCATCAAGAGGGGTCCAAATTTTTGTGAATCTGGCTATGCTATTTTGTTTGAATGTTATTATTTCCTCATACTTTCTGATGACACAAAGGTGATTCCACCATTTGTAAAAATTAAGCCTAGAAATGTCTTTCCAATTGGAAACAATATGGTGGATAGCTAAGGCAATCATGAAATCAAATATTTTTTTTATATAACATGGTATTGATATATCTGGATTAGAGGAATGCAATATGATTGATTTATATGACTTGGGCAACTCATTAATATTCATGTTAAAAATTGAGCAGATTTTGGACCAAATATCTGACCAGTAAACTTGTAAGTTAGGGCATTCATATAAGAGATGTATTAGAGTCCCAGGTTTCTGTTGGCATGACCAACAGAGCTCTGAAGTCGCATGTAACACTTTAGCCATGTTAACAGGGGTCCAGTAAGCTTTAAGCATAATGAAAAATGTAGACTGGCATATGGATGCCGACATAGTAGGTCTAGCTGAGAATGCCCAGAAGGCATGCTTATTTTAAATACACAAGTATTTACACCAGTAGTTGTGAGCTGGAGCACATGTAAATTATAGTATTCTATAATTTGTACACATACATATGCACTATGCTCACGCTGGGAATGAGAGAACAAGTGGGAAGTGGGATAGAACGCGTCAACCTTGGGACAAACAATCTTTAATTTTGGCGGGAGACCTCTGTGTACCCTGTTGATTTCGCCCTTTGGATTTTCTATGAGACTTGTACATATTCTTAGTCTTTTTAAAGATTTTTTAAAAGTTTGTATTCCCAGCACTGGAGTGACACCTAGTGGACCAACAGAAACACCCCTGAGCCAGGCTTCCATGTGGGGCCGAAACATGGACTGTATCGGGTCATTGGCTGGATCCTATCAATATAAGGACATTGCATCCATAGGACCTTTATACATGTATTTTTATTCATGTGCTTCTGTATTTATTTTGAATTTATAGAAATAAAAGATTGTTTGTCCCAAGATTGACGTGGTCGATCCCACTCCCCACTTGTTCTCTCTTTGTTGAATTTTACGTGGGGTTTCTTTTCCTTTTATTTTGTTCTATCTATGCTCACGCTGGACCAGATTCAGTAAATGGCGTGCATACATGGGTATCAAAAAAATCATCACTAAGCGTTATTCCATATAGCGTGTAGCGTCGATTTCCGCACTGCATTGTAGGTGCCAGGCTGAAACCTGGTGTAACTGCGGTGTCCAGGCTAGGTGCATTGAGGCAATATTCTATAACTATGCGTGCAACTTTTCAGGATTCTCCCTGACATGATCATGGTGACATCCCCTTTTGAGTTACAAACTATTAAGGTTAGGCGCTATACCCTATAGAATAGTGTGCAGCCAGGTATACACGCAAATGTAATGAGTGCCAATATCAGTAATTGGTTGTTGGCACCCAATTACTGATAGTTAAAAGCTTGTTAACCAATTAATTTGCATGCACATCTCAGCAGCGCACCCAAATTTGGTGACCATATATAGAGAATCCTGGGAGCTGTGGCTTGTATTTTTCTGCTAGTCAGTATTCTATATGAGATCACTTATATGTGACCTCATATAGAATACTAGGAGTGGCCTAGTGGTTAGAGCTACAGCTGAAGCACCCTGAGGTTGTGGGTTCAAATTTCACACTTCTACTTGTGATCCTGGGCAAGTCACTCAATCCTCCATTGCCCCAGGTATGTTACTAAACTACCGTATTTTCACGCATATAACGCGCGCGTTATACGTGGTTTTACAAACCGCGCATACCCTTGCGCGTTATACGCATGAGCGTGTTGTACCAAATTTTTTTTACATAGTTCCCCCCCCGACGCCCGATTCATCACCCGGAAGGAGCGCTCGCACTCCCACCCCGAAGGACCGCTCGCACCCCCACAGCCTCCCCCCTCCCCCATGGAGAAGCTGTCTACCTTGTATGGAATCTAGTATAACAAAACACTAAGCCGCGCATGCGCATTCCCACCTGCGTGCTCCCGTTTTCTGTGAGCTGTAGGGCACCACAGGTAGGAGTGCGCATGCGCGCGAATCTCTCTCTCTCTTTCTCTCTTCCCCCCGAGGCGGATGTCAGCCAAGGCGGCTGGCAGCAGCTGCAGACCGCGGTGGCTGTCGGCAGCTGTAGGCTGCGGTGGCTGGCGGCGGCTGCAGGCCATGGCGGCTGCCGGCTGCCGGCAACTTCAGGCCATGGCGGCTGGCGGCGGCTGCAGGCCGCAGCGGCCGAGCACGGAGCACGGAGCCACCAGCAGCGGGTGACAGTACTGAGTGTAGGAGGGGCAGGAGAAGCTAAACCGAGGGAAAAAATGATGATGCACAGGGAAATGGAGGGAGAGGGAATGCTGCAGCTGCTGCACAGGGAAGTAGGGAAGGAGATAGGAAGAAAGACACAGGGACAGAGGCAGGGAGAGAGACAGAAAGACAGACAGACAAAGGGGGCCAGGGAGGGAGAGAGACAGAAAGAAAGACAGCGGGAGGAAGAGAGACAGAAAGAAAAAGACAGGGATAGGGAGAGAAACAGAAAGACAGACAGACATATATTCTAGCACCAGCGGGAGGAAGGGAGACAGAAAGAAAAGAAGAAAGACACAGGGACAGGGAGAGACACAGAAAGACAGACAGACAAAGGGGGCCAGGGAGAGACACAGACAGAAAGAAAGACAGCAGGACAGAGAGAGAGACAGAAATAAAGACAGATAGACATATATTCTAGCACTCATTAATATAACGAGCTAAAATACTAGTAGTGGAATAAAATCAGTAATGGAATTTGAGAAAGAGTGAAACAAGCACAGAGGCTCAGGGTAGTGGGAAAATGACAGTAACGTTCGTGATTAAATAGGGTCTGTAGTATTACAGTGTAAAGGAAGATAAACTACCAGCCCTGAAAATATTATTTCTCTGTTTCTACCCCCTCTTCTACGAAACTGTGCTAGCAGTTTCTAGCACGGGGAGCCATGCTGAATGGCCGCGCTGCTTCCGACGCTCATAGGAACTCAATGAGCGTCAGGAGCAGCACAGACCATTCAGCGCGGCTCTCTGTGCTAAAAAACGCTAGCGCGGTTTCATAGAAGAGGGGGTAAGTTTCTGACAGGTTGTACTTTTGTATGAATAAATGTTTAGTGGGTTGTTTTCAGGTTTTGTGCCTTTAATTACTTGACAAGGAGAAATATTCTTCAAAAAGAGAAGGCTCCTGAAGTCCCGATTCTATGTTTTAGGTGACAATACAAAATGAGTTTATGGAGAGAGAAAAAAACATAGACGCACTGCTATTGGGTTTGTTTTAACATATTTGTGCTCAAATGTTTGATTCAAATATACTTACAGTAGGTTAATTTGCTGGGCTCAGGTCCAAGTTTTGGGAGAAGTGTAATAGGCACAAAAAGCTTGAGATGGGCAGCTATAGGACTCTGAATTTAGGCCTGCTAAGCAATTACAGTATAAAAACCTTCTCATTTCAGTATTTTATGATCAATTTATAAGATAATGCAGAAAAACTAGAAAATGCTTTTCATTTGACAAGCCTGCAATTAAAATCTCTTGGTACAATGAAAAGCCAGATACAGAAGCACATGTATGCTGGTTTGTTTACGTTGGAGGAATGCTAGATCCCCAGAGGAAAATTCTGAACATCTGTCTTCAGTTATTAATTGCACTTCTGTTGGTGATGCCTTATGGGGAACTGAATGATTAAATGGATTGCTATGAGCTTAGGCCCTATAACTTTTAGGTCACTAGTTCAAAACCAGCATGGGCTGGCAGTGACTGGAAATGGTTACAATGCCACCAGTCAAACACTGGTAGCCCTAGCATGCTTTATTTTTACAAGTTTAGAGCATAAAACACAAAAGACGTTTTCATTCCACATCGTAGTGTTGTCCACGCCACAAAGAAGAACTTTGTTATTTCACACATAGTGGGGGAGAGAGTGGTGCAGAGGTTAACATTATAGCCTCAGCACTCTGAGGTTATGGGTTCAAATCCACACTGTTCCTTGGGATCCTGGGCAAGTCACTTACGGCCTCTTTTGTAAAGCCGCACTAATAGCCCCGAAGCCCATAGAGATTTAAAGGGCTTCAGGGCTGTTGCTGCGCGGCAGCCGCTAGTGCGGCTTTGTAAAAGAGGCCATTAATTTCTCTATTACCCCAGGTAAATTAGATAGTTGTGAGCATGCCAGGACAGACAGGGAAAAATGCTTGAGTACCTGAATAAATTAATATAAACTCTTCTGAGCATCTCTGGGAGAACAGTATAGAAAATTGAATGAATACTAGAGGAAGTCTTTAAAAACCACACCTTTTTCTCCTCTTATAATACTGTATACAGTGTTCCCCCGGTCGTTCGCGGTCGGAGGTTCGCAGTCCCGGTCATTCATGGTATTTTCCGACCGTGAACCGCCAACAAGGAGAGGGCAGCGGGAGAGGCAGGAGAGAGGAGCCGGAGTGCTGCGAGTGCAGGAAATCACTCGCGGTATGCTCCGACCGCCTCTTCCTGCACTAAATCGGGCCTTATCCAATCAGGAGCTGCTTTGACATGCAGCTCCTGATTGGATAAGGCCCGACTTAGTGCAGGAAGAGGCGGTCGGAGCATACCGCGAGTGATTTCCTGCACTCACGGGCGCTCTGGCTGCTCTCCCGCTGCCCTCTTCAGGCTCCCTCATGAAAAACCGTATTCGCTGTTTTTTGAAATTCGCAGGGGTTCCTGGAACAGAGCCCCCGTGAATATCGGGGGAGTACTGTATTGCTATCTGTTATATTCTTTCTTTGTTTATGTTTTGTATTATTCAAATTTTTTTAAATAAAATTTAATGGACAGCCCCTCCCCCCAAAAAAAAAAATAAATAAAACAAAAACAAACCAATAACCAATGTTGTTTGTCTGTAACAGAT
This sequence comes from Geotrypetes seraphini, assembly GCF_902459505.1. Classification (NCBI taxonomy): domain Eukaryota; kingdom Metazoa; phylum Chordata; class Amphibia; order Gymnophiona; family Dermophiidae; genus Geotrypetes; species Geotrypetes seraphini. The sequence goes on from NC_047086.1 coordinate 292,643,018, forward strand.
GTTTTCTGTAGACAGCAGGCTTGAAGAGGTATACAAGTGGGCAACATCAGCTGATGATACTGGGACGGAATGCTCTCCTAGAGCTCAGGACTTAGTGATAAGTTCTGAGCATGCATGGTCCTTCCCAGGCTTAGCGGAATCTTCATCAGTTCTAAATTTGTACGAGGGTAAATAAAAAAGTAAAGGCAAAATACATTTAACAGCTTTAATAGAAGTAACTGTGAGCAATTGAACATATCACTTTTCCACATAGTCCCCAACTAACTTCTACATCCCTGCAGAGAAGTTTTTTGGCTGTTCTCGAAGCCAGGTGAGCACCGCTTCCTTTACTTCATCATGCTTTATCTTTTGCTCTCTGGGTCGCAGTGATGCACCCATGTCTCATTGCCGGTGACAATTCTATCTAGGGTACTCGGATCTTCTTCATACTGTCTCAGGAACTGGGTCACAACCTCCACACGCTGTTGCTTGTGCAGATCAGTAAACCCATCATGGGCAGACTTTCTTGTATCCCAAGTCATCATGCATTATGGCAAATGATATCCAAATTTGCAGCCAACTGAGACACCGTCATCCATCGGTCTTCTCTAATCAAGGCATCTACTCTGTCAATGTGCTCTTGTATGCGCGATGTTGTTGGGTGACCAGAACGACCTTTGTCGGTTACACCTGTTCTTCCCGCTTTAAACCTTTGTACCCACTCATAAACCTTTTGTTGGCTCATGGTGCTATGTCCATACATGTTTCACTCTCTCTGCCCAAACAAAATGCACTATTGCACATTGCTCTTCGATGGTGCAATCTTGCAATCTTGTTCCTGACCTCCTGGCTGCCATACGACTAAAGGCCAAGCGTTGCACTGTGCTTGGACAAACTATCCAACAGGCAATGTATGAGTACATATGCACTCACATTTCCCTAGCTCTGTTGCCTTTAATTTTCAATTCGCCCTCGTATATGCTTTATTAATCCTGCTGTCTATGGAAAACACCTGTTAGAGTAAGCAACATTGTTTTTTCTATTGACACGTAGAATTGAGTTAGTCTCACAAGTCAGTGATTCCCAAGCTTAGGCTGCTGGCCCTCTTTATAGTGATATAAGAAGCAATTCTATAAGCTGGTGCATGAATGTAGACATCAATAACATGTGGCTGGGACCAATAATTGACATTTTTACATATGTGTTAGGTGCTATTCTGTAACTGGTATGCGCAAGTCACGTAGGCCGCAACTAGAAGGGTGCAAACACAAGAAATTTACACAATAAGTTTCAAGTTTTTATTAAAATTTTATTAAATCGCTTATCTATTTCCTAAGCGATATACGAACGATAAAAAATGGTAAAAGTAAATTTCAAACAATTAGACAGAAAAGTACAAAAATGACAAAAAATAGACACACATCAGGAACAAAAGGAAAGGAAGGAGAAATGCATTTCGTAATAGGATAGGAGAACAATTAAGGTAAAAACAAAGAGGCTAGGGGGATAAAAGGAACAGTTTTTGAGGAATAGAAAGGGAGCATCACGATTCATTATTCTAAATTAAAGGCATCCTTAAATAAATAGCATTTCAACTTGCATTTAAACCAGTCCAGCATTTTTCTTCTCTTATATGCATCGGTAGGGTGTTCCACAGCTGGGGTGCAGTGACAGAAAAGCTATCGGGGTGCTTTGTACCGATTATCTTAAGCGAGGGGATAGATATAATATATGCTGGTCAGTGGATCGCAATGAACGTAAAGGCGTAAATGGAATTAAGAGTTTGTTGATTAATAACAGTGCTTTTGATGTTAATGTAAAAGACAGCAAGATAATTTTATAGGTTATCCTGTACGCAAACGGGAGCCAATGTGCTTTTACCAGAAGTGGAGTTACGTGGTCAAATTTATTAGCATTTGAAGTGAGTTTTAGGGCTGTGTTCTGTATAGTTTGTAGACGTCTAATTTCTTTTTGGGTGATACCCTTGAATAATGAATTGCAATAATCAAGTTTGGCGATCACTAAAGAGTGGAATGCTATCAGTTGTGCACATTGCATTGCATGTTTTGGCATACTAACTGACACCAGCCATTGGAGCGGCAAAAGTTGGTGGCCTAACTTTCAGCAAACCAAAGCAGCTTTGCACTGGCGTTCTATAATAGAATAGACATGCCTAAAGTCTAATATGAAGTTGGCTTTAAGAAGGCCACCAATGTGTAGATACACAAGAAAAACAGTGGATAAAAATTATATGGTACCTGGATGGATACAGTAAAACAAAAGGGGCCAACACACACAAGAAAAAAAATGTCTTTAATAAAAATAACTATCAGACTTCTATTGAGAATTTTCTCTTTCTCTTCCTGGAATGGGATGATCGTGGTTTGAACTGAGAGTCAGATAAATAACTGCTGGTTTTTGAAAGATGTTGGTTTGAATTGTTACTGATCCAGTTCTGTTAGTAAATTGCAGGGTAAAATAGAACTACAAGTACACAAGGTACATGAAACAAATTAATATCTGCTATTTTAAGTTCTTGTAAACCGTGTCGAGCTCCATTCTCATGGAGATGATGCGGTATATAAACTTAAGGTTTAGATTAGATTAGATTAGATTAGATTAGTAAACTACAGGATAAATAGCACTATAACTACCCAAGGTGCGTGAAATAAAGAAATATTAATACAAGGAAGGTTTATCTGATCAATGAGTACGTGCTGGATGGCATGGAGGTTTAATTGATAACCGGTGCTAAAGCATTACTGAGATCTTTTCCTTCCCTCAAAATATTCCTCTGTAATACATGAGAGGTATATACTTACCATTGTAGGGCTGTCTTATTGGAATCTTGTAAGTTTTTATAGGCCAAGTCAGTAGGAAGTAATTTAATAAAAATAAACAATGAAAAAACTGTATCAATTTCCAATACGTGGCACAAAAACAGTTTTTGTGCCACATATTGGAAATTGAAGCAGTTTTTTTCATTGTTTATTTTTATTAAAGACATGGGTTTTTTTCATATGCGTGTTGGCCCCCTTTGTTTTTCCTGTAGCCGTATATTTTTTATCCACTTTCTTATGCCTCTGATTTTGTGCAGTTCCCCCCTCCCCCCCTTTATTTTTTATTTTTGTCAATTGACCAATGTATAGATAACCACAGTGTCAAAAAACAAGAGTTGTGTCTTAATATGAAGCGATTGGCCCTTGGAGGTAGAGCTGAAGGCACACAGTATACTGACACATACAAGAAAAATGAGTTGTCTCATATTTGCCTGATAATGATGATTGTTGAGATGAGCTTACTACCCTTGGTTCAAGGTATCTGTCATCAGAAGTAACTGATGCTGCCGCAATGCAAGAGTATGACAATTGTTAAAAGCTGGGAGTCCTTCTTTCTATTAACTACCACTGTAATATGAGATGCAGCTGAGAGAATGGGCAAGATGTTGGGAAAAAAAAAAAAAGATGAGAAGCTTTGGTTGTGCTGGAATCTCAAATAGAAGCAAGGATGCCTCATTCCTAAGCTGGTAAGGGACAGCATGCGAAGCTGCTGCTTGTACCCCAGCATATGAGGAATGATAAAAAAATACGGTGAATGTTTAAATTTTTAAAAAAGTTTTTACAGTAAAAAACACATAACCATTAATTCCCCTCAAAATACTCCCCCTCGCTTCCAACACACTTATCCTATCGTTCTTGCCACTTTCTGAAGCAGTTCTGGAAGTCCTCTTTCGTGAGTGTCATTAGTTGCGCTGTCGTGGCTGCCTCAATGTCCTGAATTGATTCAAAACCTTTACCTTTCATGGTCATTTTAACTTTAGGGATGAGTCAGAAGTCGCACGATGCCAGATCCAGTGAATAACGTGGATGAGGACACACGGTAATGTTTTTATTTGACAGAAATTGCTATACCAAAAGTGTTGTGTGACATGGAGCATTGCTATGATGGAGGATGAAACTGCCCATTTCTCAGGTCGTTTTCATGTTCAAATCTGTTGTTAAAATATTTTGAATGGAACCATAAGAGAAGTTCAGAACCTCAGAAATTTCCCTAATAGTCAATCACCTGTTTGATCGAATCATTCCGCATAATCTTTCAACATTCTCTGGGATGTCCTTCAACATCAAAAACCCAAATCTCTCCTCGTCTTCAGCAGTTTCATAACCATTATGAAATCACTTGAACCACTTGTAAACTGACTTCATGGTTATTGCAGCATCATCATAAACTAATTTTAATATTTTGTGTGTTTCTTTAGTTCTTGTTTGCAGTTTGAAACAAAATTTCATGTTAATGTGTTTTTTGTGATCCATGATTTAAGGCACACTTTAAAACACACACCTTCTCTCAACCATAGCTCACAACCGACTGCACAAACAAGCTGAAACTTGTCACACACTGTTGCTAAGGTTAGATGCCTCATATCTAAGGAAGGACTAACTGTGATACTGAGTGGTGCGTGAATGGAACAAACTAGGACCATTATATGGGGCCGATATTCAGACCATGGGATTTCTGGGATTTGCAGTCAACCCAGATATTCAAGGCCGGGCCATTGCCAGCGACCAGCATATATATCAGAGTGTTTTTGTAGCTGGTTTAAATTTAACTGGTCAAGTCGATATTCATCACTGCCCAATTAGATTTACAAAGGCCAAAGATATTCTACCTATTTTGGTGGCCTAATTTGAATGCCAAACCTAGCCAGCAATGTTCTGAATATTGCCCGATAAGTGCTATTTAACTGGGCAGGAGCCATTCCTAGCTGATTTAATGTCTTTAAATATGGGCTACTTCCCAAAACAAAATGAAATTGGTTGCATTTAGGGTGGAGTTATGAAAGTTGATAAGAAATTGTAGAGACTGAAGAAGAGCAACAGTTTTCTCCAACAAACAGGATGCTAGGAATTATTAAAAAGGGGATGGCTAACAAGACTAAAAATGTTATAATGCCCCTGTATCGCTCCATGGTGTGACCTCATCTGGAGGATTGCGTTCAATTCTGGTCTCCTTATCTCAAGAAAGATATAGCGGCGCTAGAAAAGTTTCAAAGAGCAAACAAGATGATAAAGGGGGTGGAACTCCTCTCGTTTGAGGAAAGACTAAAAAGGTTAAGGCTCTTGAAGAAAAGCCTGGCAAAGCTTGAAGAATGGTCTGAAATTTGGCAACTAAAATTTAATGCTAAGAAATGCAAGGTTATGCATTTGAGCTGCAAAAACCCGAGGGAACGGTACAAATCAGGGAATGAAGAGCTTATGGGCACGACAGAAGAGCGGGACTTGGGTGTGATTGTATCTGATGTATCAAGGTGACGGCGAAAGCTAGAAGGATGCTAGGTTGCATAGGGATAGGTATGGCTAGTAGGAAAAAGGAGGTATTGATGCCCCTGTATAAGACTTTGGCAAGACCTCATTTAGAAAATTGTGTACAATTCTGGAAGCCACACCTTCAAAAAGATATAAAAAGGATGGAGTCAGTCCAGAGGAAGGCTACTAAACTGGTGCGTGGTCTTCATGATAAGGCAGATAGGGACAGGCTTAAAGATCTCAATCTGTATACTTTGGAGGAAAGGCGGGAGAGGGGAGATATGATAGAGACGTTTAAATACCTATGTAATGTAAATGTGCATGAGTCGAGTCTCTTTAATTTGAAAGGAAACTCTGCAATGAGAGGGCATAGGATGAAGTTAAGAGGTGTAATCTAAGGAAATACTTTTTTTACAGAAAGGGTGGTAGATGCATGGAACTGTCTCCCAGAAGAGATGGTAGAGACAGAGACTCTGTCTGAATTCAAGATGGCCTGGGATAGGCACATGGGATCTCTCGGAGAGAGAAAGAGATAATGGTTACTGCGGATGGGCAGACTAGATGGGGCATTTGGCCTTTATCTGTCATCATGTTTCTATGGAAAAGAGATGGCTGAGAGGAGATATGTTTGAAGTCTACAAAATCCTGAGTGGACTAGAACGGGTGGGTACAAGTGGATCGATTTTTCACTCTGTCAAAAATTACAAAGACCGTTGATGGGGTGGGGGTGGGGTCCAGGTGGGGTTATTGCTAGTTAACATCAGTTATCAGCTAATTATTAAACTGAGTTATATGCTGAACTGTTCTTATTCTATAACCTGCTCACGCAGCTTTCACGCTAAGTGTAAAGTTGGGCACCCAACTTCAGAATTAGAGGGAATAAGTGCAGCTGCTTACAAAACAGAAACAGCATCAGTTAAACTATTTTTAAGAGCTGGCAATCTTATTCTGAAGGTGGCCCTGTATGAGGCCTGAAGTTATGAATAATTACAATTTTCTGTTATTGCTCACAGTAATTTGGTGTGTCTAGTCTTTCTTTTTATACTGTACTATGTAACAAATCTGCAGTGACAGACAAGAAGACCTACCCTCAAGCTAAACTCAAGTCAAAACAGCCAAACCAAATGTGATAAATGGTTTTAGAGACGCTCCTGCTTAATCCAAGCACTCATCAATCCTTCACTGCAGTTCCTGCAAGGAACATCACCATGGATACCTCAACAGTATTCAGATGTTTCTGCTCAAAAGCTTATCAAAGCTATGAAGTTATCTAGTGATCAATTATCTTCTTCTCTATCTAGCATGATAATCCCTCTTATTCTAAAGTATTCTCTACAGAGTGGAATCTTACTACACTTGTGTTTTCTGTTTATTGTATGTTGGAAAATATTAAGGCAGCACTGTATTAGCCAGCCAAAAATAAACTTGATTCAAATAGAACTAATGAACTAAATGAGGCTAACGGATGTTTAAAGATACACCCCCTAATATTCAGCTAGCGGCAGTCAGCTCATTGCTAGCTAAATTATCCTCTGATATTCAGTGCCGGGCCATGTCCAAGCACCAGCACTGAATATTGAGGGTTAATTTTGGGTGACCTGGATGTCCATAGGTTATGTAGGCATGGCTGATATTCAGACGGGCCTACATAGTAGTTATGTGGGCCCTGCCTGAATATCGAGCTGGGACCTGCATAAGCAATTCAGTTACAAAATGTGAAACACCCCCCCCCCCCCTCCCTGAGCCCCCGATGCATCCGCCTCTTTCCCTCTTCCCTCCACCCAGCCTGCAGCCACAAGCCACTCCCTAATCGCCTTCGCTGTCCCAAAACAACCCTGACTCTCAGCAGGTCATGTAGGCCCCGCCCCCGGCCTACCTTGATCACTGGTAGTAATTGGGGGCAGGAGCAGAGTTCCCTCACTAACTGGATAACACATATTTAACATGGGAGCACTTAGAGGTGGATTCAGTTAATGGTGCTGCTCGCTGTATACATTAATAAATTTGGTTTTCAAAACTGACTGGATTTTTTTAGAACTATACGAAGCATCTGACTAATTTCTTATTTGAAAATCAGGGAAAGAGGAAAGCTAATTTCCTTTGGGAAAGAGAAAGAGGAAACAAAACAGATGTTTATTTTGATATGCATACGATATACTGTATTTATTTATTTACCACTTATAGCCTCAGGTACTCAAACATTTTTCCCTGTCTGTCCTGGTGGGCTCACAGCCTGTTTAATGTACCTGGGGCAATGGGGGATTAAGTGACTTACTAGGGTCACAGGGAGCAGCATGGGATTTGAACCCCCAACCTCAGGGTGCTGAGGCTGTAGTTCTAACCATTGTGCCACACACTTCTTGTACTCCAGAAACTCCCAAGAGTTAGGCTCAAAATGGATTAACAAAAGAAAAGGTAACAATACATTTAACGCATTTCTTCAGAAAAATAAGGAAACAAACAATCATAATTTTGATAAACAGAAAATAGTGATTAAGAATATGATTTCTGAAACAAATACATCTTCAGATTTTTTCAGACAGATAAATAAGTGGACATAGTCCTAAATCCAATAGGTAGAGAATACCAGAGATGAACTGCCTGATAATGAAAACAACCTGTAAAGATTTTGTTATATTAACTCCAGAAAATGATAAAAAAAAATAAAGCTCAGTTCTTGCGGGACTTGCAGGACTCGCAAGAACTGACGGCAGCCATTCAGGGTGCGACGCGAGACCAGGCAGGAGCGCGAAAAGCTCACGTCTGCCTTGTGCGCCGCTCTGCCGCAAGAGATGAGGACTCGGAGGCGGCCGTCCAGCGAGGGAGGGGCAGGAGTACGGAAAGCTCCTGCTGATACAGTGCTGGACCGCCGGAATTAAAAAACAGTGCCGGGAGGGGTGTGTGTGTGTTATATTCACTCCACAAGGGGTGAAAAAAGTGTGACTTATGGAGCGTAAAAGACGGTACTTATCTTTATGCATTCCAATGTGCAAAAAGTCATTCTGAAAAGAAGTAATACAATCTACTATTTAATCCAAAGGGTCAGCCATTAAACAAGAAGATTTAGACAAAGTTTATTTTAATAAAGATTTAACCTTAAAAGCTGAAATACAGTAGTTGGAAATATAGGCCCTGATTCTATAAAAGATGACTAAAGTTAGGCGCCTAGACTGGTGCACCTAGCCGATCTAAGCGCCTAACTAACCCCTCCCACTTTTATCAAGCTGTGCTGCTGAGCCGCCCATAGAATTGGCAGCATGGTTTGATAAAGGGGGAGGGGGTTAATTTTTTTAACTGGCATTGATAATTGAAAGCTAACAAAAAGGTGACGGGATAATCGCACGCCAGACACCAGCACGCCGACAATTCAGCGCAAGAAAGAAGTGCGCCGCCGAAAAACATTATTTATAAAGAGCTCTGACAGGGGGTGTGGGGGGGACCCCCCACTTTAATGCATAGTGTTCACGCTGCCGTTAGGGGGGTGGGGGGTGCAACCCCCCATTGTAGAGAAAACAGAACTTTTCCTGAAAAAAATCAGAAAAAAATTCCATTTTCTCTACAATGTGGGGGGTTGCACCCCCCACCCCCCCTAACAGCAGCATGAACACTATGCATTAAAGTGGGGGGGTTTCCCCCACCCACCCCCGTCGGAGCTCTTTATAAATAATGATTTTTGGCGGCTTTCGGCGGCGCACTTTTTTCTTGCACTGAATTATCTTGGCCTTCTACACGCTCCATGTGAATGCGTTTTTCTTGGTTCATAATCAGTGGCGCGCAAGACATCTTTTTTTGTGTAAGGAGACACGTTTCAGCATGCCCCACTTTGAAAGCTCACAATCGGAGGTCACACCCTGAGGCAGCACTATGTGAAACGCTGGCCATCGTTGGTGTTCCGACCAAGCTTTTCAACTGATTACACTGACAAAGATAAGTTTTTTGTCATTTTATACTTAAAATTGTGACCACTTGCTGTTTATTTGCACAACATAGAGCCTTATTAGGCTCCACAGGAAGTTTTTCTGCCTATGAGATTCTCCGCCTGAACACCTTATGCCACTACTGTGGTGGTGGGAGGGCTTTGTCTGAGGCTTTTCCTCCCGGTGGGGTCCTACTGGACTCATGTTATAGCTTTCTCTACCTTCTCCATGCTCCATGTGAATGCATTTTTCTTAGTTTGTTATTGGATTTTTCACTGTTTCTGAGCTATTGGTACTGATAATTGGAAGCACCATTAAAAAACAATAAAATAATTCATTTGATGGTTGGCGCCTAACTTGGAAGGTAGGCACCTACCCCTTCAAAGCTCGATACTTACCGCAGACCTGTTGGATCTCTTTTTTTCTTTCTGAGCCTCTATACTAGCTTTATCTAATGCTACTGATGTTACATTTCTCCCTCCGTATTCACGGTTTCAGCATTCGTGGTTTTGATTATTCACAGTTTTTAGCTTGCTGGCTCCTCCCCCCAAATTACATCAGCTTGTATAGAGAAATCGCTGATACCAAGCGTTTACAGAGAAAATCACTGATTCCCAGCACTTTCTTCACCGTGTTTTGCCTCTCCTTCAGGATCAGACTAGGTCTCCCACCATGTTATTTGTGGTTTCACTATATTCACGATGGTTTTTAATAGAAAACAGCGAATAACATATGAAAAAGTTATTTGCGGTTTTTTTGTATTTGCGGTTCTGTTAATCTCCTATCACAGCGAATACGAAGAGAGAAGTGTAATTTGCAGAAAAATCTAAAAAGATTTTCCTCAGGTCTAAAAGATTATCTTCTATTTGAGAAGAATAACGTATTGTCTTATATTGTTAATTCTTTTCCCTTCCTGTTTCTTGGTGGAATCTTCAGTTTGTCTCCATGCATCTGTTAATTTCTCTTCTGAGCTGATTAGCATGGTAGGTTCATGCGGTGCAACTCCTATGTTCATGCAGCCTCAGTGGAAAACACATGAAGGGACTGTTTGTGTATGTGTGGGTATTATGCATAAAGAAAGACCTCATATTCATCGAAGCTGGCACAGGTTCAGGATTCCTCAAAGAGCTGTGGTTCACTGCAACTATTTTGAGTACAGCCAACTGAACTGTTACTAAAAGAACAAAAACAAACCTACAATCTGCTTTGCCAAATTATATATATATATTTTAAGTTATCTGTCACTTCTTTTTTTAGTTGTTCTTTCATAGCCAGGAACTATTTGCTTTCTTGAACTGAGGCGATCACGATGGATTTTTCCTTTTCATTCAGTGAAGATAATAGCTTCAACTTTTGAATGGTTTCTAATATCTGCAGGTAAAACATTATATGGAGAATTACTGGCCATGGAAATGTTGTTTCATTAATTCTGTGAGAGGGCGTACTGTAAGATTGCTCTATGTCAGGGGTAGGCAATTCCAGTCCTCGAGAGCCGGAGCCAGGTCAGGTTTTTAGGATATCCACAGTGAATATGTATGAGATGGATTTGCATGCACTGCCTCCTTGAGGTACAAATCTATCTCATGCATATTTATTGTGGATATCCTGAAAACCTGACCTGGCTCCTGCTCTCGAGGACTGGAATTGCCTACCCCTGCTCTATGTCAAAAGGATGTTTGAATTTTAATTTTAGTAACATTGGCAGAAACTGTTCTGTTATTTTTTCTACTGAGTCTACTCTGTCTCTTGCTCCTTCAGCGACACCAAGAACAAGTACTAATCCTGTTCTTCAAGTCCTTTGGGTTTTGCTCTAAAGCCATTATGAATTTCAACCATTGCTGTAGAGAAAGAAGAAAAGCAGAATTAACTTCTACCTTTTTTCTGCTATCAGGACACCTATGACTCGAAACAGTTCTTGGACCAAACTGCAGTTATTTCTGTTTCTTTAGGCTTTTTGTGGAGGATTTAATTTTGTTCTTTCAACTGCTGGGGAGAGGGAAATAATGGAGTCTAGTTTATCATGCTTTGCGGAATGAAATTTCAGTAATCCATGTTTATCAACTATACCAGAAAAAAAGCAGAATTGTGGCAAAAATTTAATTCAATTTTGAATCACAATACGAGTGCTACTTTTAGTTAGTTATCTTGGAGTGAGCTCATTAGCAGCCTCCCTCCCCTCCAACCTTCCTATTTTCAGATGATATCTTCTCTTGACAGAATTACTCCAGGCAAGAATTCTAGATGTTTGTTTATTTCTCATCTGCCCTTATCCAGGGCGAGTTACATATTAACATACAAAGTAAAAGATTCACTTCAGAGACACGCTATAACAAATTACATACTTACATATCAAATCAAATTACACATAACATACACGTCGCATCAACGACAAATTTCATTTAAGGCCAAAACTTGCCAAACCCATACATACATCAAAATATAAAATTCCATAAGTCATACAAGATGCCTCAATAACAGACATCAATAAACCAAATAAAACAAACCAGACCATCGAACTCCTCTGTGACCATCACTCAAGAGTCATCTCTCCTTCTCCCTCAGCCAAACTCAGACCCTATATTTCATTTTACAGAACAGATGTCTTTTCAGTAGTTTCCTAAAATTCTGAACATTTTGCTACTGGCGAACGTATCCTGGAAGATTGTTCCACTCCCAGGGGTCGATGCAGTGAAAGACACTGTTTCTGGAAGAGGAAAGCCTTAACTCCCGCACAGATGGTACACACAGATCACAATGCTCGATTGAGCGGAGCAGTCGAGCCGGCTCTTGCGGCAAGATGCTCTGGACCAGGTGTTTAGGGGCCAAGTTCTGTAAGTACATAAAGATATTCACCAGTAGCTTGTATCGGATCTTATCCTTTATGTTCAGCCAATACAACCTTATAAAATATTCTTGCATAAAATATACATGCTCACATCTGTCCAATTTAAATAGAAAGCACACCACTGAATTTTGGGCCACCTGAGGCACCTCCAAGACTGATTCTGGTACTCCCAAGAACATCAGACTGCAATAGTCGAAAACAGACAAAACCATTGACTGTGATATGCTGCTGAGCGGACGTACTTTGAAACATAGAAACATGACGGCAGATAAAGGCCAAATGGCCCATCTAGTCTGCCCCATCCACAATAACCATTATCTTATTCTCTCTCCGAGAGATCCCAAGTGCCTATCCCAGGCCCTGTTGAATTCAGACACAGTCTCTGTCTCTACCTCCTCTTCTAGGAGACTGTTCCATGCATCTACCACCCTTTCTGTAAAAAAGTATTTCCTTAGATTACCTTCTAGACAGGCATATGGGATTTTATGTCCCCCAGCGGCTGTATTCCCCAGCAACCCGCTCTACTCTGTAACACCTCTGGACATGTCCAGAAATCTTCTTCTGTAATCCACCTTGAACTGCAAGGTAATGGCGGAATAAAAATCATACTGGGCCATGTCGGGGCTTTGGAATTGACTACTCGGTTATATGTTGCCCACTAAACTGTGTGTGGTTAACTGCAATATTCAGCCTTTAAGTGCACAAGATGAACCACATATGATAGGACTATTTCTTATGTAGCTCAGTTTATGTAGTTATCTTATGTGGTTAAGGTTTCAGCTCTACTCCTGGAATGCCTGAAAGTAGTGGCGTAGTGAGGGGTGGGGTCGGTCCGCCCCAGGCGCTATCTTTGTAAGGCCACAGGCACTGGTCCTCCTCGCCATCCCCCCCTTCCTTCCCCACCCATCCCTACTACCACATGTGTGCATTGCTTCCCTTCCCCCATACCTCTGTAACATTCCTGACGCAAACAGCAACTCCCAAACTGCTATCATGCCAGTATCAGTTCTTCCTCTGACATCACTTCCTGGACCCGCACCTAGGAGGTGGCATCAGAGGAAGAGCTGATGCTGTAGCCAATGCTGTAGCCAATGGCAGCTTAGGATTTGCTGCTCACACCAAGAATGCTACAGAGGTTTGGAGGAAGGGAAGTGGCACATGCATGTGTGGCAGGAGGGAGGGGGGAAGGAGGGTGTGGAGGTGGAGGGTGGTGAAGAGGGCAGGGAGGGGCACCACCATCTGGGTGCCTCTCACCCTCGCTACTGCCTGCAAGTTAGCCATTTCAGCTCAAGCACTAGCTGCAAATATTCAGCAGTACTAACCAGGCCTCTCCAGCCAATGTAAACCAGTTTGGATATCAAGCAGATGATTTGTAGGGATAGGGTGTTTTTTGCAATGACATAGGAAATATCGGTTCATAGACAACGGCGCGAAAGACAAAGGCGCACGCTACACAAAATTACATTTTTTAGGGGCTCCGACGGGGGGTTTTGTTGGGGAACCCCCCCCAGTTTACTTAATAGACATCGCGCCGGCATTATGGGGGGTTTGGGGGGTTGTAACCCTCCACATTTTACTGTAAACTTAACTTTTCCCCCCACGCCCCCACAACGCCCCCACAATGCGGCGCGATATCTATACACCCCCCCGTCAGAGCCCTAAAAACAGTAATTTAGAGCGGCACGTGCCTCCGCACTGCGCTCAACTGTCTAGGCGTGCCTTTGTCCCGGCGCGCTTTTGACCTGACACCGGAAATATCAACCTATCCCATAAGAACAAGAACATCCTTACATCCAGGCATATGGGATTTTATGTCCCCCAAGCGGCTGTATTCCCCAGCAACCCGCTCTACTCTGTAACACCTCTGGACATGTCCAGAAATCTTCTTCTGTAATCCACCTTGAACTGCAAGGTAATGGCGGAATAAAAATCATACTGGGCCATGTCGGGGCTTTGGAATTGACTACTCGGTTATATGTTGACCACTAAACTGTGTGTGGTTAACTGCAATATTCAGCCTTTAAGTGCACAAGATTACTGGGTCAGACCAATGGTCTATCAAGCCCAGTAGCCCGTTCTCACGGTGGCCAATCCAGGTCACTAATACCTGGCCAAAACCCAAGGAGTTGCAATATTCGATGCTACAGATACAGGGCAAGCAGTGGCTTCCCCCATGTCTTTCTCAATAACAGACTATGGACTTTTCCTTCAGGAACTTTTCCAAGCCTTTCTTAAAACCAGCCACACTATCTGCTCTTACCACATCCTTTGGCAACGCGTTCCAGAGCTTAACTATTCTCTGAAAGAAAAAAAACTTCCTCCTATTGGTTTTAAAAGTATTTCCCTCGCTGTTTCATGTCATTAACAGATGAAAGCAGCAGATGTGTTTTTCCATTTGCCGATAATAGGGTGCACTCTTTACAAATAGTACACACTATGTGCAAAGAGGGTGCACTCTTTCAGAAAAATGTGCACATACACGAACCATCGTACCTGCATGAATTAGTGTACATTATCAGAAAAGAGTGCATGCTATTTGTAAAGAGGATGTGTTCTTAATTACATGGTCCTTGAAACGAACATGATGACTAACCAAATGAACAATGCTGCAAAACACAGGAAGCAAACCAAACAAAAATTTTTAGGTTGCCCATCCTCAACATCTATTCTCTTCTAACTTCTAGAAAATTGCAGAGTACTTCACATAAAAGGATCCAGGTAGAAATCCCTAACTTACCACCCTTATTTTGTATCGTGAAGCCTCCAGAAACACCTAAAAAACTATTGTACCTAACTGTATACCACTACAAAAGCCCTTAGGTATGCAGATGTCTCCAATCTATAGGTACAGTTGCTTTTGGAAGGCTCACAATTTCTATCACAAGTATACTAGTTAGAGTGGGGTATGGATCTGGGCCATAGGAGGGGCCTTAAATAACCTGGGCCAATCAAATGTACTGGGGAAGGGAAGGCCTGCCATTTTGAAGAGGTAGGCCTGCTGGCTGGAGGGAATAATAATAATAACTACAGTAGCAATACTCCATGTTAAATTGAAGTTTCGGATTTCAAAAAAATCTCATAACGTTAATACTGTGTAATTCATATGCTCAAAGACATAAAGCTCCTGGGCCAGCTGGCCAGCCATCATAAACAAGGTAAGGGGGAAGGGCAGTGGGTCATCAGAGGCACAGGGAAGTGGCAGGGGGGAGGGTTACATGCTGGCGAAAGGGTATGGACATCTGTCCTGCTGTCAATGGGTGTTGCTTGGCGGTGGGAAGAAGTGGGCATCTCTCCCACTGCCGGGGGGCAGGGTATTGGGGGTTGCTTGACGGCGGCAAAATATTCTTACAGGTCTGAGCTGTCAAGTTTTACTTTCAAGTCAACGCCTGAGCCAATCAGCGCTCAGCACTGATAAGAAAGTAAGGCAATGACAGCTCAGACCTGTCTGCAAATTTTGGCCGCAAATATGGCACAAAATGGTTGGGGAATCACTCAGCGATTATAGAGAATCGCTCAGAGTGCTCATTTTAATATTAATAACCTCATTGTACTACATTTGCATGGCAGTATTGAAGACTGCTAGAAACTTGGAAAAGATCCCAGTAAGCCGTTTTAATAATCCGCTGCAAAATATATGCATGCTAATCTCGGAGCCGGTTCAGTGAGCACGTTAAAGGCAGATTTTAATTTTGAGAATCTGCCCCTGTTCTTTTTCAGCGTTGTCTGCTTTCCATGTTGATCTCTTCTGAATGTCAATGAAAAGAATTACTATGGGCTTTGTGTTCTGTTCACACTCTCACCAGATGCTACTTTAATCATTCTCTTCAGAAAATCTCTTTAAGAACGTCTGTCTCATTCTTGTTCCTTATAAGTTTAACATTTTATTCTAGTTAGCTGTTTGATCTCTTAAATGCTCTGAACTATTTGTTTGATTAGATCCCTTGCTTCCAATTCAAATAAATTCCTCCCCTTCCACCACACACAGTCTGCAGTATTATTTACATTGGAATACTTTTGAAGAAAAGATTTGGCACAGAATCCAATAATTCTGCTCTTGAGATTATAACAATTTTATGGATGCACCTGCAAGAAAATCTCATTTTAGACACAATAACTTTCAAGGAAGGAACATCAGTATAGAAGAATTTAAACAAAAGAAAATAATCACTTAAAGTAGGAATGTGTTATTCTATACTATGCCAGAGATACTTACATTGATATGCATCATATGAATACACGATGAATTGTGCATAATTTAATTCAGTTCAGTTTCAGATACAGCCAGGGAATGCAATATCAGACAGCCACACTGAAATCCTAGTATAAGGGTAGAGTCCAATAGGAAATGCATTACATAAGAGTAGCCATACTGGGGCAGAATGATGACCCATCTAGCCCAGTATCCTGCATCCAACAGTGGTCTTTCCAGGTCACAAGTTTCCAAGTTTTTTACGTTCTATTTAAAATTTGATATAGCTACAGTGTTCCCCCGCAAATTCGCAGTTCACGAATCATAGACTCACTCATTCGTGGTCTGCTCCGACTGCCTCTTCCAGTCAGGCTACACCAATCAGGAGCTGCGTGTCTAAGCAGCTCCTGATTGGTGTAGCCCGACTTTACTACAGGAAGAGGTGGTCGGAGCAGACCGCGAATGAGTGAGTCTATGATTCGTGAACTGCGAAGCTGGCACTCCAGCTGCCCTCTCCTGCCTCTCCAGCTGCCCTCTTCTGCCTCCCCTGCCTTTTGACAGGCGAAAAACCACATTTGCGGTTTTTCAAAATTTACGGGCGTTCCTGGAACAGAACCCCTGCAAATTTTGGGGGAGTACTGTACCGCTTAAAAAAAATTGTCTAAGCGGTGTACAAAGTCATAGCTATTAAAATCAAAGGGAAAGACATTGGACGATAGGACTTAGATGTCATATAGAAAACAAGAGGATTAGGGGAGAAATACAGTTTCTAATAGGAGAGCGAGACATAAAGGCCCTGATTCTCCAAAGTGCCGTCCCGATTTTAGGCAGCTGTAGGTGTCCTACAGCTGTCTAATCAGCCAATCGGGATGCACGTTTTTTTAAAAAATGCTCCCCAGGCAGGCCTGAAGGCGCCTCCGGGAGCCTAGGGAGACCCGCAAGATGCCTAAGCTTGCCTAAGGGCCTTAGGCGGGCCTTAGGCGAACCTACGCGTCTCCCTAGTAGAGGAGAAGCTTAAAATGTAGGCCAGCAAAATGCTGGTCTACATTGTAAGTAGACGTGGCCGCTATACTTATCGCGGCAAGGGATCTCTCTGCCGCGATAAGTATAGCGGGCCGCGGCCTGTCCAATCGCTGTCAGGAAGGGTACCCAATCCCTCCTGCCCGAAGACGCACCCTCCCCCTCCCCCGGCGCTAACAACCCCCAAACCTCCACCCCACCAAACTAACCTGTTCTTACAGCCAGATGGGTTTTGCCCGTCCAGCCAGCAGGCACGCCTGGTCGAAATGAGGCCGGCCCGCCCCTTCCCGGCCCATCCCGCCAAAGTCTAAGGCTTGATTGGCCCAGGCTCTAGAAGCCTGGACCAAACAGGCCTTAGGCATAGCGGGTCCGCCCATCCCCACTTAATCTAAGGCCTGATTGGCCAATCAGACCTTAGACTTAGTGGGGATGGGCAGACCCGCTATGCCTAAGGCCTGATTGGTCCAGGCTTCTAGAGCCTGGGCCAATCAAGCCTTAGACTTTGGCGGGATGGGCCGGGAAGGGGCGGGCCGGCCTCATTTCGACCAGGCGTGCCTGCTGGCTGGACGGGCAAAACCCATCTGGCTGTAAGAACAGGTTAGTTTGGTGGGGTGGAGGTTTGGGGGTTGTTAGCGCCGGGGGAGGGGGAGGGTGCGTCTTCGGGCAGGAATTTTTTGCCTTATATATTAGTTTCACTGCTGTGTTTTGAATAATTTGTAGTCTTCTTATTTCTTTTTGGGTGATACCTTGGTACAGGGAGTTACAGTAATTAAGTTGTGATATTACCAGGGAATGTCATAGTATATTAAGAGAAGTGGGTTCAAAGTAAGCTTGCAACTGATCTGATCATTCTTAGTTCTCAAATAGTAAAAGGGATGGAAAACCTTTCATATGCGGAGAGATTGGAGAAACTGGGTCTCTATTCCCTGGAGAAGAGGAGACTTAGAGGGGATATGATAGAGACTTACAAGATCATGAAGGGCATAGAGAGAGTAGAGAGGGACAGATTCTTCAAACTTTCAAAAAATAAAAGAACAAGAGGGCATTCGGAAAAGTTGAAAGGGGACATATTCAAAACAAATGCTAGGAAGTGGTGGACATCTGGAATGCGCTTCCAGAGGACGTAATAGGGCAGTGTACGGTTCTGGGGTTTAAGAAAGGATTGGCCGATATCCTGCTGGAAAAGGGGATAGAAGGATATAGATAGAGAATTACAGCACAGGGCCTGGACCTGTTGGGCCGCCATGTGAGCGGACTGCTGGGCACGATGGGACCTCAGGTCTGACCCAGCGGAGGCATTTCTTATGTTCTTATGTTCTTAGTAGCAACCGATCTCAGTGACTTCTTCCACATCTATCTCAATAGCAGACTATGGACTAGAGCAATATATCTCAAACTGTGTGCCGGAGCACACTAGTATGCCTCTTGTGATTCCTAGTGTGCCACGGCACACTGAGGAGGAAGAAAGGTGCCTGCCAGCTGACTTCCCTACGCGGTACGGCGCCAGCGCTGCCCGATTCGCTAAAGGCCTCATGTTTCCCCCTTCTCACTAGCGTCCTCCAGCTTCCCCCCTGGCCTCCTGGTCTCACCTTTACAGCTAATTACAGCAGCCTGCAGAGGATCGCTGGTAGGTAAAATGATTTTATTTTTAATATAGTGATTGAAATGTGTCAGTTTTGAGAATTTATATCTGCTGTGTATATTGTGTGTATATGAAAAATGAATGGAAAAAATTGCATTATAATTAGTAAAGGGGATGGGATCTAGGACAGGGCTTGGGTGGGCCTAGGAAGGTCTTTGATTGGGGTACTTAGTTGATATTTGTTAGACTTAGGGGGTACTTAGCTTGAAGTAGTTGAGAAACACTACTGTAGGCAATCAGCTGGTGCCAGTGCCAGAGCAGGATTAACCAATATGCCAAGTAGGCACATGCCTAGGGCCCGAAATGGTCAGGGGGGGCCCGATGAAGGAGGGCATCAACATTGTTTTTTCCAAACGGCGATGGGCCCCTCCAGTATCGATCGGCAACGCGGGCCCCCCCCCCCCCACAGAAAGTAAGACAAGCAAGCAACGCGGGTAAGAAAGGCAATGGGAACTGTAATTGTGCAAGCGGTGCTGCTTGCCCAAAGCTTCCTTCTGACGCAGCTTCCTGTTTCCGCCTGGGCGCATGGTGGGGTGGGGCGGGGCAGGGGGCCCAGTGTACTTGGGTGTCTAGGGACCCTTGACGAATTAATCCTGCCCTGGCCAGTGCCTCTCCTCTTCGGCCCTCTTCCCTGCTGGCACCCCCTACTAGCATCTCAGGGCCCATCTGGAGGACTTCTGCACAAGCACGGACGTCGATGTGATGATGTCACGCATATGTGTGATGTCATCACGACAACATCCGCGCACTTCTGGGTGCCTCAAGCTGTGGCCACTACCTTTAGTGTGCCCCAGCACGAGAAAGTGTGAGAGACACTGGACTAGAGAGTTACAGGGGGACAGAAATTTTGCCTGTCCCCACAAGTAATCTCCTCCATCCCTGCCCATTTGCACAAATGAACTCTCCCATCCCCAACTCCATATAAAAATAAGTAATTGCCAGTCACCAATCACCAGTCACTACACACACACACCTGATGATTAGCGAGTGTGATTTCCCAGTCCCTACCCTTGGTCAGCGAGGATATGCCGGCTGCAACACAAGGAAAGGCTATGTAAGCTGGCCTGGCACTACACTTCCGCGAGGACTTCTGTCCATCCCCCACCATGGACCTGGAGAGGATCCTTACTAGATTCCTGCTCTGTACTATGGATTTTTACTCCAGGAACTTGTCCAAACCTTTTTAAAACCCATATATTTTCATTGCTGTTACCACGTCCTCTGGTAATAAGTTCCATAGCTTAACTACTTGTTGAGTGAAAAATATTTTTTCCTATTTGTTTTAAGAGCATTATCATGTATTGCCCTGCATACTGTAAAACAACCTGTCTCCAAACATCATTCTTAATTCAGTGTCCTGCACCTCTCTGATAGTGAAGCTTGCTCAAAGCAGGAGTGGTTTTATGTTAGAAATTCCAATAAGCTTAGATTTTATTCCTCAGACCTTTCAACAAAACAAAAGTGGGAAGGTCAAGATGTTCCAGTAAGCGTCTTTATTGTCAGTAACATAAAAACATTCAGTGACTCAACACTGCATTTCGGTATTCAGGGTCTCAGGAGTTTTGAAATTTGTTGTTTAAAAACCAAACGGTTATGTTTTAAAGGTGCATTTTGAAAAAAAATGTTGCACTTTCACTTCTAGCTTTGTCTGAGCAAGTTCCTAGATTCAAAGCCCTTTTGCATTTTTAATGAGCACTTGGCTGAGAATCACTGGTTTACGTCTTTAAATTTTAGTAGCTGCGTTTTAGAAGATGTGTGTATCTTTGTACACTATACGGGTTTCCAACACACCCGTTGAAGACTCATAAGACTTCTGAGGCAGGCCGGTTAGGCCTTTTTCTCTTCTCTTCTAAGTCCAGCAGCACCTCTTCAGCCTCCCCTGCTCCCCAATCCAGCAACACCTCTACCTCTCACTGCCCCCCACCACCACCCAGGTTCAACATCACCTCTCACCTCACCTGCCCCCAGTCAAGCATCACCTCTCCTCCCTACCCACCAACCACCTACCCAAGTCCAGCATCACCACTCCTTCCCACCTCCACTCCAACCCACCACTCATATCCAGCAGCACCTCTCTCTCAATTCCCCCCAACTGCCTAGCATCCAGGTCCAGGTCAGTTGAAACTCCATGTGCAAACATTGACATTCAGCAGTGATACGACCATTAATCACAGAGATTTACAAACTTGTTAAAGCTTCATTCAGAATTGAGAACTTTGTAAGCTTCCACTGGGTCTCCTGAAGCAGATCTCGAAACGAGGCCACGTTGGGACCCCCTAGATCATTTTTCAAAAAAGCTAAGTGAAGTGTTCATTAACTAATCCAGTGATTGTATCGCTTATTTGCAATTTAAGACATTTAAAATCATCTTAGAAAATGAAGAGCTGATATAATTTAAAAAGTGTAAAAACATATATAAAATTCATCCAAGTCTCAGAGAGTGATCATATATATATGAAGTTCGCAATGATTGGACGATGAACTTTTACCGCGAGGGGTTCTGGAGTTTCATATCTCTGAGCATATTATATAAATTTTGATCAGTAATCTCATTGAAGTCGGTCTTTTTCACATTCATCCTAAATATTTTTCTGTCTTCCTGTATTGAATCCACGTTCCCTGACTTTTCTAAGGAAATAGCATCCATGTCCAGCAGCACTTCTCCCTCTGACTACCCAGGTCCAACAGCACCTCTCCCCCTCAACTGCCCCAACCCACCACCCAGATCCAGCAGCGCCTCCCCCACCCACCTACCCAGGTCCCAGCAGTAGTGCTGCCTGATTCAGGGAAAAATTTTCAATTCAATTCGATTCAGCCTATTTAATAAATTTTTCAATTCGATTTGATTTGATTCACTTTTTCTGCCCAATTGGGTGATTTGTTTTTTTTCAAATGTCCAGCTGGGTTTATTTTGTAGCCTCTTCACCCACCCCACCCCTTTTGCCCTCTCCAACCCACGCTGGCGCTGTAGTGTAAACAAGAAAGACACTTCCTCTCTCTGTTAGGTCCTAGCTCACGCTTGTTGTCTAATACCAGTTCTGGCAGGATACACATTTCAAATCTGACATGTTGTAATCACAAAATAGAAAATTAAATTATTTTTTTCTACCTTTTGGATGGTCATTATTCAAATCATGTTGGTCCCAGGCTCTGGTTTCTGTTTGTCTTCTGTTAACTCACTTGCCAGGATCTCCTGCCCGATGCTTTTTTCTTTCTCTGTGCTCACCATCCATCTTCCATCTCTGTCCTCCCTTTCCTTTCCCTTCCCTCCCCCAGAGGACTGGCATCTTTCCTTTTCATCTCCATCCCTGCAATCCAGCATTTCTCTAATGACCACCATCCCTCCACATTCTCTCCTCCATGGGATCCGATAAGGCAGTATTCTTGCATTCTTCAGGCCACTGGCAGCATGAGTGAAGCTTTCCCTCTGCTACTGCTTCACGTTGGATGGGGCCAAGGGGGCCAGGAAGCAGTAGCAGAGAAAAAGCTTCCAGATGCAGAAGGCAGCGTGTTTACTTCACTCATTCTGCCAGCAACCTGAAGAATGACAGAGCCGCTGCAGCGATGGATTCCCCAGATCCACCATCTCTCCTTTTCTCAACTACCCTTTCATCCAGCATCTCTCCCTCCTTCCTCACCATCCCAGGGTCTATCATCTCTCCCTTTCTCTGCCCAACTGCTCTCCTATCCGGTATCTCTAACCCCCTCCCTGCACACCACCCCTTGGGTCCAACTTCTCTCCCTTTCTTTTCCCTTCCTCCATCCTATTGTCCACCATCTCTCTCCCTCTTCTCTGTTTTCAGACCTATTATTTCTTCCCCTTCATCTCCGCCCTCAGTCCAGCATATGCCCCTCTCTTTGGACCCTCCCTCCCTCTGTGTACTTCTAATAGCTACACCAGGGGCCCCCCTGAATGCCAGAATGTTTCCCCCTTCTCTTCACCATTGTCTGGCATTCCCCTGGCCTCCCAGTCTCACTTTAAAAACTAATTACAGACTGCAGAGGATCACCAGTGTTGTAGCATCTAGCAGGCTGCCGGTGGCCTCCGCTGTATGTTCCCTCTGCCGTGGTCCATCCCAGATCAAAACAGGACGTCACGTCAAAGGAGGGGGGTGGGACCGTGGCATAGAGAATGTGCAGCAGAAGCCACCGGCAGCCTTCTAGATGCTACAACACTGGTAATCCTCTGCAGTCTGTAATTAGTTTTTAAAGTGAGACCAGGAGGTCAGGGGGACTTCGGATGATGGTGGAGAGAAGGGAGAAACATGCCGGCCTTCGGGGGACCCCCTAAAGCTGCATGGTCAAGGGTAACATGTCACATGAGGTCTCCAAAATAATTGGGGTGCTTGGGCACCCATAGCACTGGCAACTATGCCCCTATGCAGTACTTTCTGACCAACACCCTCCCTACCTCCACCGTGAGCTCTGATAAACCATCGGGGCCTCCTAAAGCAGCGGCAGTGGATGGCCAGCAAGTAACAGTGCTCAGGAAAGGCTTTTCATGGTTAGAGCGCTGCCACTCCTGCTATAGGGAGGCCCAAAGGTATGTCAGGTCTCAAGGAGGGGAGGGTTGGTCACTGAATCGGTGAGCCCAATTTTTTAAGAAAATGAATCAATTCGAATTGGGCTGATCTACCCAGCAGCACCTCTCTCACCTAACCAGGTCCTAGCAGCAACTCTCCCTCTTACCTCCCCCACTCAGGTCCAGCTTGCCTGCACAGCTGCTATAGTGTTAAATCAGTGATTCTGTCAGGCAGTCTTGGGGCTTTGCTAGGCTGAGCCACCTCCGATAATGCAAATTCCTCTTTCCTCAGAGGCAGACTCAGCCTCACAAAGGCCCCGAGGCTGCCTCACGGAATCACCTGCTGCTAGTCCAGGAGTGTACGGGAGTCAAAATGATGGCAGGGGCGGGAGGAGGCAGCGGCACTGGTATCGGCAGCAGCAGGAGGGTGGGAGATGATGGTGTCACATGCCCCCTGGGGTATGCATATCATGTGTGGGAACCTCTGGTATAGATAGGCTATGGGTGAAAGGGAGGAGGGAGGAAAAGAAAAAAGTGGGATAAATCGGTAGGGATAAGATGAGTTTTGGGGAGGAAGAAAAACTGGTGGAGCATTCAATGCTTCCCTAGCTCTTCTAAGCCACTAGTCCTTCCATTGTGTGTACTATCTGCTGTGCAACCCTCAGTTGTGCTGATGACCCTGCCATGCTTTCTTTTCCTTCATGGTAATATGTGCTGAGTTGAGCATCACAAATCATTTCAACAGTTGGCTTCTATGCCTCCTGTCTTAAAAGGGGCATAGATCCATACCCCTGATTGTCTCTATTGTTCTTCTTTATACTGGTTTCCAGTTGTGTGATGTCTTTTTTGTTGTTGTTTCTGTTGCTTTTTGATTGGGATTTTTAAAAAATTATTATATAGCAGGGAGGACCAGAATTACTGTCGCTATTTAAGATGCAATTTTCGGTGAGCTCTGTGATACTTATTGCTATGGCAGGCCTCAATGATCTCTTCCTTTTCTCCTTTACCTGTCTACAGCAGAGACATATTTCATTTTAAAAATCCCTATTTATACAGTACATGGGATTACCATGCTCCTATAACTGGTAAAGGGCTTAATTATGCAGACATGGACTAAAAAGCAGAGGCTGAACATAAAGGAATTTTGTTTGCGTGTCATGTTTGACCAGAAGCAAAAATCTTTTGGGCATAAATTTTTCTAACTCCTGAGCAGCAGGAAATCATACCTTAAGGCCCCCTTTTATCAAGCCGTGTTAGAGTTTTTTATTGCCAGCCACTGTGGTAAAAGTTCCAACGCTCATTGAATTCCTGTGAGCGTCAGAGCTTTTACCATAGTGGCCGGCGATAAAAATCCCTAACACGGCTGGATAAAAGGAGGCCTAAATGAGCAAACTGTTGCTTCTTGGAAACAACTCCACCCTAGCAGTGAACCTGAGATGGAATAATAAGCCAATAGTAAGCTTACACTTGGACAGAATGATGGCTATCCTTCTGTTCTAAGTGATGAGCGTTGCGTCTCTAGTAATCAGCTGAGCCGATGCATCTTTATCTTCTGTACAGGCCACCTTCGCTGATATTTTCTTTCTGTACTTAAGTGGTTGATTCTTCTGTTTTCCTCCATGGACAGTTTGCTCTGTTATAGCCTATTTTGTAAGATGTTAACTTATAAGAATATATTAATAGTAAGGAGAAGAGTGAAAAATAGAAAATAAGAAATGCATAAAAGTAAAATTTTGTTTTTTTAAAAAAAGTAATAATGAGAGAAATGCTTAAAATCAATATCAAAAATAGTGATAAGAAACACGACACATAAACACCCTTTTACTAAACCGCGATAGCGCTTATTAGAGCAGGAAGCCACGCTGAAGTTCCGTACTGCTCCCGATGTTCATAAGAACTCTATGAGCGTCAGGAGCAGTGAGGAGCATTCAGCGTGGCTCCCTGCACTAATAACCACTATCGCGGTTTAGTAAAAGGGGAGGATAATTTATTTGATTTAAGTATTGCACTTTTGCACAATAAGTTGGTGTTTCTGTATTTATGAGAGGTTTTTTTAGGGTCATAAGAACATAAGAAACGCCTTCACCGGATCAGACCGAGGTCCATCTAGTCCGGTGCTCCGCACACGCGGCGGCCCATTTAGGTACTCCTTTTTGGAGACCCGACTATACCGTATCCTTCAATATGATATGCAAGAAGGTGTGCGTCCAACTTGCGTTTGAATCCCAGTACAGTAGTCTCCGCCACAACCTCCTCTGGGAGTGCATTCCAAGCACCCACCACCCGCTGTGTGAAACAGAATTTCCTGACATTTGTCCTGAACCTGCTGCCACTCAGTTTCAGGCTATGACCTCTTGTCCGTGTCACATCCGAAAATGTTAGCAATGCTGCTTCTTGGTCTATTTTATCAAATCCTTTTAATATTTTAAAAGTCTCTATCAAATCCCCTCTCAGTCTTCTCTTCTCGAGGGTAAACAGTCCCAGTTTCCTCAGTCGTTCTTTGTAGCTCAAATGCTCCATTCCTTTGACAAGTTTTGTGGCTCGCCTCTGCACTTTCTCCAACAGAGTTATATCTCTCTTGAGGTATGGAGACCAATGTTGGACACAATATTCTAAGTGCGGTCTAACCATTGTTCTATAAAGTGGCATTATGACTTCTTCCGATCGATTCGTGATTCCCTTCTTAATTATGCCTAGCATCCTGTTTGCTTTTTTCGCCGCTGCCGCACATTGTGCCGATGGCTTTAGGGTACTATCAATCAGTACCCCTAAATCCCTTTCTTGTTCGCATTTTGCTAATGTCACCCCCAACATCTTATACTCATGTTTTGTGTTTTTCTTTCCTATATGCATCACCTTGCATTTGTTTATGTTAAAGTTCATCTGCCACTTTGTCGCCCACGTTTCCAGCTGGATCAGATCTTTCTGGAGGTCCTCGCAGTCCCTTTGAGAGGCAACCGCCCGACATAGTTTTGTGTCATCTGCAAACTTTATTATATTGCATGTTGTTTCCTCTTCTAGGTCATTTATAAAAATATTGAACAAGATAGGCCCAAGAACCGAGCCCTGGGGCATGCCGCTAGTCACTTCCTCCCAGTCCGAGAATTTCCCATTTATGCTAACCCTCTGCCTTCTGTTTTCTAGCCATTTGCCGATCCATCTGTGCACTTCTCCTCCTATTCAATGGCTTAGTAGTTTCTTCATAAGCCTTGCATGTGGGACCTTGTCAAACGCTTTCTGGAAGTCCAAGTAAATTATATCCACTGGATCTCCACTGTCCATTTGTTTGTTTACTTTCTCAAAGAATTGTAGTAAATTTGTCAAACATGACTTCCCTTTTCTGAAGCCGTGTTGGCTAGCCCTTATTAAATTGTGATCCTCCAAGTGTTGAACAATGTTATCTTTTATCAGTGTTTCAATTATCTTCCCTGGAACCGATGTGAGGCTCACAGGTCGGTAGTTTCCTGGATCGCCTCTTGATCCTTTTTTGAAAATTGGGATGACATTTGCTATCCTCCAGTCTTCTGGTATTTGCCCAGTTCTAATAGACATGTTAGCTACGGATTGTAATAATTCGCCAATTTCCACCTTAAGTTCCTTTAATACTCTTGGGTGAATTCCATCCGGCCCAGGGGATTTATCGCTTTTTAGTTTGTCAATCTGAAAGTATATCATGTCCAACGTCACATTTACTGTTGTGAGGCTTTCCTCTATGCCCCCGGTGAATATCTTCCCTGTGGTTGGCACTGATGAAATGTCCTCGTTTGTGAAGACTGAGGCAAAGAATGAATTTAACCTATCGGCAACCTGTTTGTCCTCTTTAATTGACCCTTTCCTTCCCTGGTCGTCGAGAGGGCCCACTGCCTCTCTTGCTGGTTTCTTTCCTTTTATATATCTAAAAAAAGTTTTTGGCTTCTTGCGCTATTTTTTCCTCATAGACTTTTTTGGCTTCTCTTACCACTTTATGACACTTTTTTTGGTCGATTTTGTGACAGTTCCAGGCTTCCGTCGTTTTTTCTCATTTCCATTTTTTAAACGAGTTCCTCTTCTCCCTCACTGCATCTTTCACCTCTTTGGATAACCAAGCTGGTTCTCCTTTGTTCTTTTTTCGCCTTCCTTTGGATATCTTCAGTATGTGAAGATTCTGTGCTTCTGTGATGGTGTTTTTCAGTAGAGACCATGCTTAATCAACTGTTTGGATGTCCGCTTTGCCCTTCTTAAGCCGTTTTCTAACCATCGTTCTCATGCTGTCGTAATTTCCTCTTTTGAAGTTAAAGGTCATGGTTCCAGTCTTAATTGGCTTCCCCTTTCCGATGCCAATGGTAAAATTGATCACATTGTGATCACTTGTCCCTAGCGGGGCTGTAACTTCTACATCTGCTGCCCTTCCAGCCATGCCATTTATGACCAAGTCCAGGATTGCATTTCCTCTTGTCGGTTCTCCTACCATTTGTTCAAGGAAACAATCTCCTATCATTTCAAGGAATTTTAACTCCCTGCCGCAGTTTGACATTGCCAATTTCCAGTTGATCCCCGGAAAGTTGAAGTCTCCCATGATTGTCGTATTTCCCGATTTACATCTACGATTAATTTCCTCCATCATTTCTTGGTCTGTTTCCTCAGAACTGGAACTGATAAGTCTTGGACTTAAATCTTTTGATTTCTGTCAGTCTCTGAGCAGGTTTCTGAGACCCTTTACCCTCTCATACAGTTAACATCTATTACCTGTTTCTAATAAGCCATCATTCAGTCCAAGTCTAAACAACCCCACCCCCCTTTTTACAAAGTCGCGGTAGTGGCTGCTGCCTGGCCAACACTCCAACGCCCATTAAATCCCTATGGAATCAACAATTCCTTTGACATATGAGGTAGTTATATGTGGTACCATTATTACATATTAAACCCCCCCTTGGACCGATATAAATGCTGTCTTTTCTTAATTATGACTGGGATAGCTATGCAGATGGTTACTCGAAACTGGAAAAATCATAAGCTTCTAAATTTTCCTTTTTGGTGGGCCAATCTCTGCTCCAGCTATAGATGTGAAAAAATGAATGCTGACATATTGGGACATAGTAGTTTGTTTAAACTGGTTTGGGGTCTGTTGACGTCTTTTGTTATTTCGCTGTAGTTTTCTTTGGTTTTTGTTAGTTTCCACACACATCCAGGAGGGAAGAGGATACTTCTATCTTAGTTGGGTCCTTTGGGTATATACATCTAGAATGGGTGGGATTAAATTATAATTACATATTTGAATCATTGAGAGGATGGGGGGAATGGTTGTTTTATGTATATTTCTAAGATGAATCTGCTTTTCTTGATATATTATATGTTGTTATATTTGTATTTTGCACTGTTAATATGTGGAAAATCAATAAAGAATTTATTTTAAAAAATCAGAGCGATTACCACAGCAGCAGCCACTATCAGCTTTGTAAAAGGAGCCCACTGTGTTCATTTTTTTTTTTTTTAGTAACGATTCAGTCTTCTCGTGCTGTAGACTCATTTATCTTGGAGCAAATGCTTTGTTTTGGCTTATCTTTGCAGCCGCATTCATGTTGTGGCTACATTAGAACTAAAGAGTAGCATCACCGATTCACAGACAAAGATAGCTAGGCACACCAGAACAGCAACAAACAAAAAAAACCTCCCAAAGACAAAGATACAGAACAAGGAAGATGGTCACCCTGTGAGCACGGCAGCATTCGCTTTGCCGTGGTTTACCACTTCCAAGGAATATTTTCAGGTCATGCAAAAGATGAAACCATTGATTCATCTGAATTTGAATTGTAATATGATTGATATTGTCTGGTTTTGTTGCAATGTCATTTATGTCACAATTGCCAGTATTTATTTTGTATACCACTAAGAATGATGAGATTACCGTATTTTCACGCAAATAACGCGCACCCGTATAAAACGCGCACACGGGTATAGCGCGCAGAAACCACGATGATATGCACAAAAACTTTGGTATACCGCGCTCACGGGTATACCGCGCATGCTGCCCGACGCTCCTTTCGCCCGCCCTGACTTTCCGACTCTCCGTTCACCCCCCCTGACTTCCGTGCACTGTCCCCCCTTGAAGGTCTGTCCCCATCCTGAAAGCCTGATGCCCCCCCCCGACGTCCGATACATCCCTCCCCCCGAAGGACCGCCGACTCCCCAACAATATCGGGCCAGGAGGGAGCCCAAATCCTCCTGGCCACGGCGACCCCCTAACCCCACCCCGCACTATATTACGGGCAGGAGGGATCCCAGGCCCTCCTGCCCTCGACGCAAACCCCCCTCCCTCCAACGACTGCCCCCCCCCAAGAACCTCCGACCGCCCCCCCCAGCCGACCCGCGACCCCCCCTGGCGACCCCCACGACCCCCCACCCCCCTTCCCCGTACCTTTGGTAGTTGGGCCAGAAGGAAGCCCAAACCCTCCTGGCCACGGCGACCCCCTAACCCCACCCCGCACTACATTACGGGCAGGAGGGATCCCAGGCCCTCCTGCCCTCGACGCAAACCCCCCTCCCCCCCAACGACCGCCCCCCCCAAGAACCTCCGACCGCTCCCCCAGCCGACCCGCGACCCCCCTGGCGACCCCCACGACCCCCCCACCCCCCTTCCCCGTACCTTTGGTAGTTGGCCGGACAGACGGGAGCCAAACCCGCCTGTCCGGCAGGCAGCCAACGAAGGAATGAGGCCGGATTGGCCCATCCATCCTAAAGCTCCGCCTACTGGTGGGGCCTAAGGCGCGTGGGCCAATCAGAATAGGCCCTGGAGCCTTAGGTCCCACCTGGGGGCGCGGCCTGAGGCACATGGTCGGGTTGGGCCCATGTGCCTCAGGCCGCGCCCCCAGGTGGGACCTAAGGCTCCAGGGCCTATTCTGATTGGCCCACGCGCCTTAGGCCCCACCAGTAGGCGGAGCTTTAGGATGGATGGGCCAATCCGGCCTCATTCCTTCGTTGGCTGCCTGCCGGACAGGCGGGTTTGGCTCCCGTCTGTCCGGCCAACTACCAAAGGTACGGGGAAGGGGGGTGGGGGGGGTCGTGGGGGTCGCCAGGGGGATCGCGGGTCGGCTGGGGGGCGGTCGGAGGTTCTTGGGGGGGGGCGGTCGTTGGGGGGGAGGGGGGTTTGCGTCGAGGGCAGGAGGGCCTGGGATCCCTCCTGCCCGTAATGTAGTGCGGGGTGGGGTTAGGGGGTCGCCGTGGCCAGGAGGGTTTGGGCTCCCTTCTGGCCCGATATTGTCGGGAAGTCGGCGGTCCTTCGGGGTGGGGGTGCGAGTGGTCCTGCCGGGGGGGGGGATGTATCGGACGTCGGGGAGTCGGCCGGGCAAGAGGGCTTGGGCTCCCTCTTGCTCCGATCGTGGGTGCGGGTGGGAGCGCGTGCGAGCGGTCGTTCGGGGTGGGGGTGCGAGCGGTCCTGCTGGGGGGGGTGAATCGGGCGTCGGGCGGGGTGGGAACTATGTTTTAAAACTTTTGTATACCGCGCTCACGCATATAACGCGCGAGGGGTATGCGCGGTAGGTAAAAACGCGTATAACGCGCGCGTTATATGCGTGAAAATACGGTAATGACATACAGTAGACTCTCAATTAGCCAGAACTCTCAAGCAACCAGAAAAAAAATCTAAGAAATACTGTAATACCGTCAAGCCCCTTCCCTTCCCTTGTTTAAAAGCAGACTGAAAACCTACCTTTTTGATATAGCTTTCAATCCTTAACCCTACTCCTCCAGCTGATTAACCGTTTCCCCTTAACTGTATCCATGACATCCTATTTGTCTGTCTGCCTGTTTAGATTGTAAGCTCTTTCAAGCAGGGACTGGTTTTCTTACTCGTTGTAACTCTGTACAGTGCTGTGTGCGTTTGGCAGCACTATAGAAATAATTAATAGTAGTAGCAGTAGTAATAATGAAAATAAAATCAATCTCTGGCGGAAATTTAAGTGTAAACTTGGCACGCCACACACTTGGTATGCCCACACTTTGCCTACCACATGCCGGTAGCTTGTCTGGTATGTAACAAATATAGTATTTATCAAGACGCCTCAGCCCCACCACTCCACCGCAAAAAGTTTTCTTTAAATCGCGGGAAGTATCATGTGGTGCTTCATCATTGGCTGTCTTTGATTTTATAAAAAATTTTTACTTTTTTTCTTTCTTTTCTACTTTTTAGATTAATCCTTTATATTAATATTAAATCTCTCAATTGCATTTGAATTAGAAAGTGAAATCCTTAAAGGATGATACTTATCTCAGCCAAACCAGGGGAGCCAGACCTGACATGTTTCGCACGTGAATCGTGCTTTCTCAAGGGTCTCCCGAGATACGCCGCCGTCATCCGACTCCAAAAGATTAAAGAGCAAAAGATCTTGTCGGGTCTGGCTCCCCTGGTTTGGCTGAGATAAGTATCATCCTTTAAGGATTTCACTTTCTAATTCAAATGCAATTGAGAGATTTAATATTAATATAAAGGATTAATCTAAAAAGTAGAAAAGAAAGAAAAAAAGTAAAAATTTTTTATAAAATCAAAGACAGCCAATGATGAAGCACCACATGATACTTCCCGCGATTTAAAGAAAACTTTTTGCGGTGGAGTGGTGGGGCTGAGGCGTCTTGATAAATACTATATTTGTTGCAAAGATTGAGGTAATATCCAGACCACATACAATATTGGGGATTTAAGGTTTATCGGTGTTGGCTGGATGAAGATAATTATTAAGGCCAATATTAATAGGTAGTTTGTCTGGAACATATTATGGTATGACATAGTATGGGGTATAGTATTAGGCCTATTTTTAATAGTAACTCTCAAGCAACCAGAAACTACATTTATCCAGCATCTATTAATCCCCAAGGGTGCTAGTTAACTGAGAGTCTAAGGAACATAAATTAACACTCTGCCCTCCCCTTCCACACACACACACACGCACACACACACACACTTTACTAAGCCATGGTAGAAGGTTCTACTGTTTTCTGGGGCACTAAATGCTGTGACATTGCTCTGACGCCTCATACGAATTCTATGAGCGTTGGAGCATTTAGAACTACAGGCTGTGGTAGAAACCTCTGCCGCAGCTTAGTGAAAGGGGGGGGGGGGGGGCGAGTAAATAATGCCTGAAAAAGATAAGAGCAAGTAAAACATGTACTATTATGCAAAGTTATTTAGGGCTCCTTTTACTAAGATATGGTAAGTGATTACCTCAGGTTAAAATGCTGTACTATGGAGTGCACTCGGGAATCCCGCAGTAGTTTTTGCATGTGAGACCTACTCATGTACTATAAAAAAATTTTTTTACAATTTTTAGCGCTGGGGGCATATTTGGAGGCAGCTATGCTAATTGGATAGCATGTGGGCATATTTCAGTGATAAGCACTTGGGGCCTTATCTCCTATAAAATAGGTGGTGTAAGGGATCATATGCTAATGGCCGTGTTTAGCAAGATGTTTGGCACTAGTCGGTGACAATTCACAAGACATGACATTCCTTATTTGAATTTTGGTTAAATCTAGGAGAGTGGTAGCAATCTTCGTATATCATCATTCGTGTTTCTCAAGACTCCTGAGGCAGGCCTGTTGGCCGAAACATGTACATGTCGAGTCATTGAGTCATAGAGTCGTTTGAATGTACCATTGTGACATTGGAGGAATAAAGATCTTCATATTATCAGATGAGTTGGAGGACACTTTTGTAGTGCACATCATTCTGATCTGGACAATTCCATTCTGGTTTCTTTGGAAAGTAGCATACGGCCATTATTAGAAAAATGATATGTCAATACAGTGCTCCCCCGTGAATTTGCGGTTGGCAGTTTGCAGTCCCGGTCATTCGCCGAATTTTCCGACCGCGAATGACCGGGCAGTGGAGGCAGGAGAGGGCAGCTGGAGCACCGGCGAGTGAAGGAAATCACTCGCTGTATGCTCCGACCGGCTCTTCCTGTACTAAAGTCGGGCCTTACCGATCAGGAGTTGTGTGTCAAATCGTATTCGCGGTTTTTTGAAATTCACGGGGGTTCCTGTAACGGAACCCCCGTAAATTTCGGGGGAGTACAGTATACAATGAAGGAGCTTAAGACACTTTTACTATCCAGTAATCAAGAAGTAAAATTGAGTGTCACACTTAATGTCATGGGTACCAGAGCCTAAAAAGTTAATCAGTATTTATTAAATGGACCTCAAAATCCACAGGATATTGCTCCCTGAAGTATCAAGACAGTTGTTAGCAGAGAGGCCAGTGTTTCCTGACGCAGCAAAACCTATAGCGAAATAAGGTCTCTCTTGTTGAAGACGTAAGATCCCGGATTGTTAGCAGCTTACAGCGCTTCTTATGTTTCCTACCAAGGACCGTGGCTAAAATTTCACGGCACTGCCCTGGACTGTGCTTGGAGAGCTGTGTACCAAGCTACACCAGACAGCAATGTGAAAACTGCAGTTAAGCTAAGTGCATACTTTGGCGTTTATCAGCTGCCTCACATTTATACTTGTAAAACGCTGTTTATAAGCTGTTTCCCCGGGTTTTTTCAAACTTACCTCCTGATACTACGTTCCCTTAATGGCAGGAGCTCCCGAGCCTTATATGGTTTAAATTTAGCCCGGTTATTAGATGCCTAAGGAGTTCCCACCCCCCTTGCCCCTTTTTGGGTTTTCTCCCTAGCTAATTGTCTATCCGGAGCGGACCAATGATAATCTGTAAGTTTCCCTTCCCCAAGTCTTGATACTTCAGGGAGCAATATCCTGTGGATTTTACTGCTTCATTATTAGAAAAAAACAGAAAAATCTGCTTTTTATTAGCAGTGGCTTCATTGTGTGGGAAAGATCTGTGTTGCGGCTACTGAAGGCCACTTTTTAGCACTGCTTGGTAGAAGGGCTGTCCTTAACACACATCTGCTCTTTTCCAGGCTGGGCATTTTTCCCTTTTCTGGTGTACCAAAAGTTATGTAACCACTCAAATCAAGGAGTTTAAATCAAAACTATCCTATATAAATTGTCCAGCTCAAAAAATATTGAAAAATATAGGATACAATCCATATAAATATATAAAATCATATAAATGAATCAAATAATTCAAACAATAAGAATGTGTTTGTGATGTGTTCAGAGCCCTAAAAAGACTTAGGACCATCATCACACTTCTGTGTCCCCAAAGTATCTCAACAATATAAAGCTGGAGCAAGGCACTTATCTGTATGACTGCAGGCACTTGAATGCCCCAACTTGAATTGAAGATCAATTATTAAACTGACTCAACAGGAGAACCTCATACAAAAGCTAGCAGCAAACGATTCTTATCAGGCTGGCCTGCTAAGTAAGAACATAAGAATAGCCTCACTGGGTCAGACCAATGGTCCATCAAGCCCAGTAGCCCATTCCCACGGTGGCCAATCCAGGTCACCAGAACCTGAACAAAACCCAAGGTGTAGCAATATTCCATGCTACCGATACAGGGTAAGCAGTGGCTTCCCCCCCTGTCTTTCTCAATAACAGACTATGGACTTTTCCTCCAGGAACTTGTCCAAACCTTTCTTAAAATCAGCTACGCTCTCCGCTCTTACCACTTTTTTCTATTTTTTTGTTCATTTTGTTATTCACCTTTTTCAGTCTTCTTTAAGACTTCACTTTGGGCTAAATTCACTAACCTGCCTGATCCGTGTGCAATCCACGGCAGGCCGACTGATCCACAATGGGTCCTTATTCAAAGGAGGGTGATCAGAGGAATGCCACCCACTGACCACAAGGATCGCTGGAGAGTGATCCTGACGCATGCGCAGATCATCTTCTTTGCCTGTAGATGCTGTGCAGATGTGCTTGCTGTCACTGAAGAAAACTATGCTTTTTTTTTTTACTTTTTACTCGCGAGCCTGTGGTTTTAACCCACGGGTTTAACGTGGGTTAAAACCAAGGGCTCGCGCTGCAGGGAAGGGCAGCAAAGGCAGGAGAGTCGGGGCGGCAAAGGCAGGAGAGTCGGGGCGACTGGTCCTCAGCAGTCGCTTCTTCTTGGATCGAGGCCAAGCTACTTTGCATGCCGTTTCCCCTCATTTGCATGCGCAGATCAGGTGTGGGAGGAAGGTTAGTGAATTGGGTCAGGATCACAAAGTGGTCGGGACACGATTGGTGTCCTTAGTGACACCAGTCGTGTCGGCTTTTTATGTTATTTTGGCATGATTGGTTTTTCTCCTATTGATCTTGCTGAAGGAGTTTTTTACGCCATGCCTTTTTCCATATGGCCTATGATATTAGAAAGGCTCCCATTTGAGCATTGTGCTTATTGTGGAGCAATATCCTCTGGATTTTGAAGCCATTGTTTGTAATTTGTGTGCCCACTGATATGCTATCCGGCACAAAGTCAAGAATCTAAGACATACCTAAATGCTGTATCGTAGTGATAACTGTCTTACCTTCCGTATAATTTGATATTGTGGTATATGGGATAAACATCTTGGAAATTTTATATTAAGTTCCAACACCTATCTGGCATTTAGAAAATTGTTAAAAACATACTTGTTTGGTAACATTTTTAACTAATAGATTGTAATTCACTGTGAATGTCCAGTATCTTTACTCTGTAAACCACACAGAACTGAGAGGTAGCTGCGTTATACAAGTGTATTGTTATGTTATAATAGAGTGAACCATTGGGGCCATGGCCTGGCCAAATTTGACCTCATATGGCCTCAGCAACTGGGGACCAAACCAGGAGAACCTTTGGCCAGCATTCAGCTAGTACAAAAATATATATTTTTTAAATTTAACAGGTGAGCAAGTGCACACATATGAACCATAAACAGCCTCACCCCTTCCATATTATTCCATGGTAATAAGAAACCCAGGCAGGTGAAAGGCTTGGGGCTAGTGCAGGGCCTGTGAGCCATGCCAATCATTTTTTTGTATTGCTGCTTTTTACCACTGGCCCAGACCAGTCAAAAATTTAAGAGGATGGAGCTGGACCCAGGAAGGATCCATATGAGTGAGAAAAAGGAAGGTGAAGAACTTTGAAGGGGTCATGGGGGAGAAGAGCCAGATAAGTAGGGGAGGCATAAGAGGGAGAGATGCCAGGTAAGAACTGTCAGTTTAAGAAAAACGAGGGGCAGGTCCCTGAGAGGCAGGAGCAGGATGAAGCTTGAAGCTCTGGTGAGTAGGAAAGATAAATGTGGGGAATAGAAAAAAAAAAGAGAGAGAGAG
The DNA here is from genome assembly GCF_902459505.1 of Geotrypetes seraphini. Classification (NCBI taxonomy): domain Eukaryota; kingdom Metazoa; phylum Chordata; class Amphibia; order Gymnophiona; family Dermophiidae; genus Geotrypetes; species Geotrypetes seraphini. The sequence continues at coordinate 292,679,608 of NC_047086.1, forward strand.
TAGGTTGCAAGAATTCTCAGATTACGATGAGGGGCAGGGACATGAAGACTGAGTGGAGGTCAGAGCAAATAGATTTTCTTTGCATCTATTTGGTTTCCACTGTTTTTATTGTAGTTTTTCTACTGCCTTACTCACTACAGTAGTTGGTTTTGAAGTCATATGTGAATTAATATGCAAGACTGGGAATTTATTATGCATCTTTTAGGAATTGACTAGATCTCAATGCTGGATGTTTGAAATTTTGATTATTAAATTATAAGACTCCCTATCAAGGGTGGGTAACAATAGTTTTTGCACAGAAAAGAAAATTTTCATTTTACTTATTGTCTATGATTAATATGTGGAATGATATGTGTTTAATAGAATGATTGAAAGTGCAATATTGTTTGAAAAGTTATTTTAATAAGAGATTTTATATATAACAAAAGGGGATTAATTAGCTTTTTAATTGTTGAATATGAGTTCTATTTTTCTACTAAAGACCATTTGATTTTATTGCAATTTTTTTTGTTTTATTTGGTTTTAGCTCATACCTTTCTCAGCAGCTCAAGGGGAGTTAACATTCAGGTATTTTCTTGTCCTGAGAAGGCTCTAACGCTGGTTTTTTCTAAGCAGCGTAAAAACATTTTACCACAGGCCAGTGAGGTAAATGCTCTGACACTCATAGGAATTCAATGAGCGTCGGAGCATTTACCTCACCGGCCTGTAGTAAAATGCTCTTAAACTTAGGATTCCTTTACATATCCCATTAGCACGAATGTTTAATATACAAGTGTCGATGATTCGGAAGAAAGTATCCCATGAAGATACTGAGGGGAAAAAAGACTGGGAAGAAACAAGGGACAAATTACAGGAGTCAACTAACCCAGAAGAGGAGGTTAGGAAGATTGTAACAAAAGAAAAGAAACCAAGGACCGAAGCACAAGGAAAGGAAATGAAGATAAAGAAATACCAGGATCTAAATTGCGTATATACTAATGCAAGGAGCCTAAGAAATAAAATGGGGGAACTAGAAGTCATGGCCAATGCAGAGGACATAGACATCATTGGAGTCGCTGAAACATGGTGGAATGAAGAAAACAAATGGGATACAGCACTGCCGGGATACAAGCTCTATCGCAGGGACAGATCAGGCCAGAAGGGTGGTGGAATAGCCCTATACATAAAAGAAAGCATACAATCGACAAGAATGGACACAGCAGAGACGACCGACAAGCTGGAATCGCTATGGGTTAAAATACCGGGAAGGAAAGGGCCTGAAATAAAGCTGGGCCTATATTATCGTCCACCCGGGCAAACTGGAGATATAGATGAAGAAATGGAAACCGAGATGAAGCGAGAATGTAAAAGCAGTAACACGGTTATTATGGGAGACTTCAACTACCCCGGGATAGACTGGAGTCTTGGAAGCTCAAGATGCACTAGGGAGACAGAATTTCTGGAGGCTACACAAGATTGCTTCATGGAGCAGCTTGTTAGAGAACCTACGAGAGGAAATGCCACTCTGGATTTAATCCTAAATGGGTTAAGAGGACCTGCAAAGGAAATAGAAGTAGTGGGACCGTTGGGAAACAGCGATCACAATATGATCAAGTTCAAGGTTGAGGTTGGAATACCGAAAGGAAAGAGAACCATAGCGACAACCTTTAACTTCAGAAAAGGAAACTACGAAGCAATGAGGGAAATGGTAAGGAAGAAACTTAGGAACACTTCCAGGAACTGGAAAACGGTAGAAAATGCCTGGTCTTTTTTCAGGGACATGGTGAGCGAGGCACAAAATCTGTATATCCCCAGATTCAGAAAGGGGTGCAAAAAGAGTCGAACAAAAGACCCGGCGTGGATAACTAAAATAGTGAAGGAAGCAATAGGAAATAAGAAAAATTCATTCAAGAAATGGAAAAAGGACAAAACTGAGGAGAACTGGAAAGAGCACAGGAAGTATCAAAAGGAATGTCACCGTGTGGTTCGAAAAGCCAAAAGAGAGTATGAAGAGAGGCTAGCCAGGGAAGCACGGAATTTCAAACAGTTCTTTAGATATGTTAAAGGGAAGCAGCCGGCTAGGGAGGAGATGGGGCCGCTGGACGACGGAGACAGGAAGGGTGTGGTGAAGGAGGAGAAAGAAGTAGCAGAAAGACTTAACGTGTTCTTTTCGTCCGTATTTACAAATGAAGACACATCCAACATACCGGAACCCGATCAATTCTTCAATGGAGATCAAGCAGAAAAATTAACATCCATGGAAGTGAGCCTTGAAGATGTACGCAGGCAGATTGAAAAATTAAAAACTGACAAATCCCCGGGTACAAATGGAATCCATCCAAGGGTTCTGAAGGAACTAAAGGAGGAAATTGTGGAACTACTGCAGCAAATTTACAATCTATCCCTGAAAACGGGCATGATCCCAGAGGAGTGGAAGATAGCCAACGTTACACCTATCTTTAAAAAGGGATCAAGAGGAGACCCGGGAAACTACAGACCGGTGAGTCTGACCTCTATTCCGGGGAAAATGGCGGAAGCACTGATAAAAGAAAACATCGATGAACATTTTGAAAGAAACGAACTTCTGATAACCAGCCAACATGGTTTCTGCAAGGGGAGATCGTGCCTAACGAACTTATTGCACTTCTTCGAAGGAATTAACAAACGGATGGACAAAGGAGACCCCCATAGACATCATATATCTAGATTTCCAAAAAGTCTTTGACAAGGTGCCCCATGAATGCCTACTCCGGAAACTGAAGAACCATGGGGTGGAAGGAGACGTACATAGATGGATCAGAAATTGGTTGGCGGGTAGGACACAGAGGGTAGGAGTGAAGGGCCACTACTCGGACTGGAGGAGGGTCATGAGTGGGGTCCCGCAGGGCTCGGTGCTCAGGCCGCTGCTATTTAATATATTCATAAATGATCTAGAATCAGGGACGAAGTATGAGATAATAAAATTTGTAGACGACACCAAACTATTTAGTCGAGCTCAGACTAAAGAGGACTGCGAAGAATTGCAAAGAGATTTGAACAAACTAGGAGAATGGGCGACGAGATGGCAGATGAAGTTCAATGTTGAGAAATGTAAAGTATTACATGTGGGAACTAGAAATCCGAGGTACAACTATACGATGGGAGGGATGTTAGTGAAAGAGAATACCCAAGAAAGGGACTTGGGGGTAATGGTAGACATGACAATGAAGCCAACGGCACAGTGCGCAGCGGCCGCTAAGAGAGCGAATAGAATGCTAGGTGTAATCAAGAAGGGTATTACTACCAGAACGAAACAAGTTATTCTGCCGTTGTATCGGGCGATGGTGCGCCCACATCTGGAGTACTGCGTCCAATATTGGTCGCCGTACCTTAAGAAAGACATGGCATTACTAGAGAGGGTTCAGAGGAGGGCGACACATCTGATAAAAGGGATGGAAAATCTTTCATACGCTGAAAGATTGGAGAAACTGGGACTCTTTTCCCTGGAGAAGAGGAGACTTAGAGGGGATATGATAGAGACTTACAAGATCTTGAAGGGCATAGAGAGAGTAGAGAGGGACAGATTCTTCAAACTTTCGAAAAATAAAAGAACAAGAGGGCATTCAGAGAAGTTGAAAGGGGACAGATTCAAAACAAATGCTAGGAAGTTCTTCTTTACTCAACGTGTGGTAGACACCTGGAATGCGCTTCCAGAGGACGTAATAGGGCAGAGTACGGTATTGGGGTTTAAGAAAGGATTGGACAATTTCCTACTAGAAAAGGGGATAGAAGGGTATAGATAGAAGAGTACTATGCAGGTCCTGGACCTGTTGGACCGCCGCGTGAGCGGACTGCTGGGCGCGATGGACCTCGGGTCTGACCCAGCGGAGGCAATGCTTATGTTCTTATTATGTTCTTATTGCTGCAGAATGTGGTGAAATAAGTTAGCTTTAAAAAAGGTTTGGATAATTTTCCTAAAAGAGAAGTCCATAGTCCATTATTGAGATAGCTTGGGGAAATCCACTGTTTATTCCTAGGAAAAGCAGCAAAAAAATCTGTTTACTACTTGGAATCTAGCTAGGTACTTGGATCCTAAGTTGGCCACTGTTGGAAACAGAATATTGGGCTCGATGGATCTTTGATCTATCCCAATATGGCAATGCTTATGCTCTTATGCAATGAGAGTCATTCCATCCCCTAAATCATTTTGGGCACCCTTCTTTGTACCTTTTCTAATTCCAGTATATCTTTTATGAGATCACCATGAAGCGAAACAGAGACATTATAATATTCTTTGTTTTGTTTTCCATTTCTTTCCTAATAATTCTATTTACTTTTTGAGCACTGCTGTACACGTACGACAACGTACGGCATGTACCCAAGCTAAGATCAATTACATGCATTTTTTTCTAACTACGTACAATTTTCCCTCTAGATCAGGGTTGTCCAACTTCAGTCCTCGAGGGCCGCAATCCAGTTGGGTTTTCAGGATTTCCCCAATGAATTTGCATGAGATCTGTTTGCATGTACTGCTTCCATTGTATGCAAATAGATCTCATGTATATTTATTTGGGAAAACCTGACCTGGCAAGGGCTGAGGTTGGATGCCTCTGCTCTAAATAGATGATAAGGGGACTAACTTACCGTAACCCCTGTTACTCTGTGGTATCTGTCTACAAATTCCATCTCCATATATTCCCTCTGCTATTAGAATATTATAATGTGAATTGTGTTAACATTGTAAGTAGCATTCTATGCCATGTGTACTATTATTTGAATATTTTACTATTATAAATTTTTATTGCCTATAGCCAGGTTATTTTTGCTGTATACCACCTTGGGTGCAGTTGGTCAGTAGATGTTTTCTCCAACAGTTCTGGGAAGATAAATGAATGTGAATGTAAATGAGAATGGGAAGAAATGCCTTTTGACCCAAAGCACAATAGCAGACCAATCCCACTCAATAAAAGGGTTCCTCTCACATTTAGGCAATGGCTGTTTCCCAAACACACTCATGCTCCCTCCCACCCACACGCACAATATTCTGTTTGTGGGATCATTAACATAACTTATCATATCAAATGGAAGTGGGTCTTGCTTCTTTTTATGGTATTTAAGTTAGGCATATAATGCATGCATTGCCTACAGAAGAGCTCTGCTTTTATTTCTCTGGAGCACCAACGGAGGGCAAACAAAAACTGTTTTCTGAGTAATCGGCAAATCCCATGGGTAAAGCAGTGAAGTTGGACTCCCATGCTCTGCCGGTTTCTGCCAAAGTTGACAGTTCCATTAACACACGCTCTGGCTTCTGTCAGTTGTTAAAGGCAGGGGGTGCATTCCCACTTGACCTGTTCTTTCTTTACTTACTTTTTTTCAGAAGGGGCCAACCGCAGGCAAAACAAAATTATAGACCACCCTCGCTGCTTTTAAATGGCCATCTCATTTTCTATCCATGTCTCCTCAGCTAATGAACACTCCATCAGACAGAGCGGTTTCTTCCATACAGGTAAGTGGGACACAGTATGCAAAATCCATAATCTCAAAGACTAAGAGGCAAACATCCCAAATAATATCAATAAAATTAAACAGAAAACAAACACAGCTATGCTGCCACAAAATGGAGCAGAGTAGTTAAAATATCTAAAGAAAATGCTTACAGGGTGCTATTTTAAGTTACCCCACTCGACCAGTAGTCTGATCTTCTAAAGCAGCTGACCTAGAATTTCCTTCCAAACTCTGCTCTTGCCCTTTAATAAACCCTTTCAGATGGTCAGGTTCAGAAAATGCATAATTCCTTCCTTTAAATTTAAGAAAACACTTACTTAGATTTTTAAAAAACAAACCCATGCTTAAGGTTACCACCCTGGAACAGACTTGAAGAAACTCTGCTGAGTTCAGGGTGAAACATCAGGAAAAATTTTAAGGTTATAAGACCACAAAAATTTACAAATGTAGCTGCAAAATACAGTTATAAGATGGCATGATCTGAGGTTAATAAAGAAAAAAATGTTCTGTGATGCAAAGAAAGGCAAATAATAATAATAATAATAATTTTATTCTTATATACCGTCATACCAAAAAAGTTCTAGGCGGTTCACAACAAGGTGAGCTAATACATGGGATACAGATAAAATACAAATTAGAATAATGGACTTAAAAACAGATAAAGACAGAAAACATTTACAATATAATGCAGAAAAGAACAGTTTAAAATTGGGGAAGCATTGCTGACAGTTTAAAAAGAACTGTTTAAATGCCAGCCAGACAGGCAATAAAATACCGGCATGGCAGGGAAAGAAGTGTTTCCCTGCCAAATAAGGTGTTCATCTACTAAGAAATAAAACAAGGTTCACTTTTACGGGTTTGGAGTGAACAACAGAATTAGATGGCTGTAGACAACATTATAATGAAGGAATTCATCAACAGGCACTAAGGTAGACAAGGATAGATTCTTTAGACTACGGGGAACCACAAATACAAGAGGGCACTCAGAGAAACTGGAAGGGGGCAGGTTTAGAACCAATGCCAGGAGGTTCTTCTTCACTCAGAGAGTTGTGGACACATGGAACGCGCTCCCGGAGGATGTTATCGGGCAGAGTACACTACGGGGATTCAAAGAGGGATTGGATAAATTCCTGAAGCATAGGGGGATTGAGGGGTACAGATAGAGGTAGATAAGGTACAGAAAGAGTATGGTTAGAACAATAAGGGGTCTATGGGGCTAAATCTAGAAAACCAGACAGGTCATGGACCTGATGGGCCGCCGCGGGTGCGGACTGCTGGGCACGATGGACCTCTGGTCTGACCCAGCGGAGGCAACTTCTTATGTTCTTATGTTCTTAACCATGTTACTGCACACTAAGGGCCAGATTCTCAAAACTTTAACGCGGTTGCTAAACTGGTTTCCGACGATTTAGCCTGCATGCATTTTAGCGGTGGATTATATCAAAACAGCTTATCTCGGCTTTTAGCGAACTTTCTAGCAGTCTCCGACACTGCTATGCAAATGGGATCTTCAGTATTGAAATGAGCACTCTGGTGGATTCTTAAAAATCGGCGATTGCTCCTGGAGTGCCAGTACAGCGACAGCACTGTTTAAAATCCTGTCAGCAAGAGAGATGTCCGTTGTTTTTTAACGCAGTTTTTTGAGAATCTAGGCCTAAAATGCTAAAGATGCCCATCCTATATAATAAAACTCTAAGCGCGCATGCGCACTTAGAGTTTTGTGATTCCTGACTCCGTGAGGTGTGCCTCCGTGCTGAATTCGATTTTCGAACACGGAGGCAGGCCATAACACGGAGCAACTCCCCCCTGGCCAGAGGGGTCGGCCGCTGCTCCCGCGCAGGACTGGTGAGCTGAAGGTGTTCCAGGCAGCGGCCGGCGGGGGCTCGAACCTGCGCAAGCAAAAATCCCTCTCCAACCTCTCCTTCCTCATCGATGCCAAAAAGAAGCTTCGCCGCACCTCCGTGGCACCTGTCCCAGCCCCGCTATCGCGCTCCCAGCACTCACTCCACATAGCTGAGAGGAACGGCTGGAGGGCGGCAGTTCTGGAGACTGCGGGAGCAGGAGAGAGAGGAGGAAGAAAAGAGAGCCACAGACCCACAGGTGAAGAAGCAGCAGTCCAAGAGGGGGAAGAGAGCGACACTCTTCAGCGGAGGTGTTACTGTCAGCCGCAGACTGGGTTTCGCGCCGACAATAATTTTTGTACGGGTAGTAGGAATCGGGCCAAGTGTGGACATAATGGAGGGAAGGAGAGAGCAGGTTTCAGTGGATACGGCATGCGGACATGTGCTGGCCACAATGGAGAGTAGGCTGTGGCACCATGACTGAAAGGTTCCTAAAGGGAAAAAAAGGGGGAGTTGGTAGTGGCAATCATGAATGCAGTGGATTTGAGGTGGGGGGGGGTATATATATAGCAATTGGTGAAAATCGTGAATAGAATAGATATTAGAAAAGCGTGAAAGGATTGTATTTGGGTATTTTAGCTCAGCAGTTTGTTTGCATCGGAAGGGAACAGCACTGATGCTTATTGTGTTGATTGTGAACTGGATTATGGATGCTGTTACTCTTGGACAGGGGGGAGCAGGGAAGGGGTGCTACTGGACACAGGACTTCAGGAAGGATGGAGGGGTAGAAGAAAGACATATGGCCTTGGGGAAGGACAAAGGGGACCTGAAAGGAAAAGATGGCAAAAGGGGTGAAACAGGGTCAGAGAGAGATGGTAGAGGGTGTGAGAGAGGGAAAGGGTGTGATGAGGGTCAAAAGGGTACAGAGGACTAAGGAAATGATGAAAGGTGAGGTGGTGGTACTGGGATCAGTGGGAGGCACGGTCCAGCCATGGTACAGGTGGGGCATGGGTGGCTTCAGGGTATAGGTGGGGCTATTCTAGCACCCATTACTGTAACAAATGTAATGGGCTTAAACACTAGTAGGACTATAATGAGCATCCATAGCTTTTAGCACACACTAATCGCTAGCACCCACTTAAGGCAGTTAGTGCCCGTTGATAAATTTCCCCCTAAATCTCCTAAGGGTAAACAATTTGGAGCATCCATGGAATGTAAGTGGTAGGGTCAATGTTCAATGTTGAGACAAAGGGTAGAATGCTCTAAAACTACTGTTAAAATACTGTGGGATGCCCCGGGAAGGGGCCAAAGCACACTGTATGCTTCTCACCATTCATTCCTACCAGAACACCTGGCCTTGGTCACACATGCAGAACACAGATAACCCCCTATGCAAATACAGGACCACAAACTAAAAGTACTAATATACATAAATGAAATCCTGAAATCCAGACTCTGCATGCAGTACAACATCAGAGAAATAGAAAAAAAAATTAGTTTCTTCCTGATCAGTGCAAAATGTAGACAGCAGATACAAATTTTCAAAACTGACAAATTTCAATCATTAAACTGAAAATAAAATTCATTTATTTCTTTTTAAAATTTCTATACCGTCTAGTTCCTAGGTAATTTACATTCCCTATCTTTGTTGTCTGGTGATTTTATTTTTGTAATCAATTTTTTTTCTCAGTCTCTGGTTGTACTTCCTTCTGTCTGTGCCCTTAACTGTGTTTCCATGGCCTCCTTATCAATTTGCAGTTTTTCTGTCCTTCACTTTCTGCCCTACATCCATCTTTGAACAAGTCAGGGTAGCATAAATAAACGGAAGGAAATAAGAAACAGTATACCCTTAAAGTATACCAATAAATTGAAAAATAGGAGAAACATTGTTTTATTCTAAGTTGAATATGAAAACAGTCAAAGATTGGTATGCTTCCGTATGCTCAGAGGTGTAGTAGGGACCCCACAGTGAAAGTAGTGACTTTGTGCTTGAAGTGCTGACAACTTTAAAACATCTAACCACAGTGACTGTTTCCCGCTGGCAGTCTGTCCCGCCAGCAGCGCGCTTTAGAATTCCTACATATCGGGTCTCCTGAAGCAGACTACGAAACGGGGCCACGTTGGGACCCTTAAACCATTTAAGATAAGTGAAATTTACCTTATCTGTTGGTCTATTTGAAACCAGTTTTTTAGAACAAACTTCTAAGATACCAGTTCAGTCCTTTGAAATGAATACAGCTTTGATTACATATGTCATCTATATGCAATGACTGGATAACAAACTCTTAAAGGCGGGTGGACAAGCCCCCCAATGAGTTTTACATCTTTAAGCATAAGGAAGCATACCAGTCTTTGACTGTTTTCATATTCAACTTTGAAGAATAGGAGAAACATTGTTTTACTCTACATCCATCTTTGGCATTAATGTTTAACATTCAACTTTACATTACATTACATTACATTACATAGTAACATAGTAACATAGTAGATGACGGCAGATAAAGACCCGAATGGTCCATTCAGTCTGCCCAACCTGATTCAATTTAAATTTTTTTTTTAAATTTTAAATTTTTTCTTCTTAGCTATTTCTGGGCAGGAATCCAAAGCTTTACCCGGTACTGTGCTTGGGTTCCAACTGCCGAAATCTCTATTAAGACTTACTCCAGCCCATCTACACCCTCCCAGCCATTGAAGCCCTCCCCTGCCCATCCTCCACCGAACGGCCATACACAGACACAGACCGTGCAAGTCTGCCCAGTAACTGGCCTAGTTCAATATTTAATATTATTTTCTGATTCTAAATCTTCTGTGTTCATCCCACGCTTCTTTGAACTCAGTCACAGTTTTACTCTCCACCACCTCTCTCGGGAGCGCATTCCAGGCACTCCCGAGAGAGGTGGTGGAGAATAAAACATTAGTGATTTCTATTCCGCCATTACCTTGCGGTTCAAGGCGGATTACATCCAAACTAAAACAAGAATTACATTTCAACTTGAAGTAATAGATTAAACGATGAGATAAAATTTTAAGGGAGAATTATGGGTTTTAGATAATGTTTGGTAACTAGAAAAATTAGAGAGTACTAAGGGTTTATAGAGTGTTGGATGTTGGGTTAGGATTATTGTGCTGGATAGGTTTAACGTGTTTTTTTGAAGAGTATGGTTTTAATTTCTTTCTTGAAGGTTTTGTAATCTGTGGATGAAGATAACAGAGTGGTGAGTTGTTTGTCCAACTTAGCTGCTTTGGAGGCTATTAGGTTGTCATAAAGTTTTTTTCGTTTGACATTTTTGGATGGTGGGTAATAGAATAGTGAATGTGTTCTTCTGTGTCTGATTGAGGAGGAATGATTTAGTCTGTTATTCCAGTAAGTTGGGCTTTCTCTGTTGATAGTCTTGTAAAGTAAGCAGTAGAATTTGAAGTTCACTCTCGCTTCTATTGGAAGCCAATGCGAGTCATGGTATGCCTCTGTGATATGGTCATATTTTTTTAGTGAATAGACAAGTCTCAGGGCTGTATTCTGCACCATCTGCAATTGATTTATCATGGTCGCGGGACATGGTAGGTATAGTACAGCGGTCTCAAACATTCGGCCCACGGGCCACATGTGGCTCTCCAGGTTTTATTTGCGGCCCGTGGTCTGGAGGCCATCATTCTCTTCCTTTTGGAGCAGCAGCCGGCTCGTTAGCTCAAAGCCGCGGGTTGGCGGCTCCTTTGGCTATCCACTCCTGCATCGGAAGCCTCTCTGATGTCACAACATCAGAGAGGCTTCAGACGCAGGTGCGTATATCGCAAGGAGCCGCCACCCGCGGCTTTGAACGAACAAGCCGGCCAGACACGCTGCTGTTCCAGTGACGTACCAAGGTCCACTGTTCTCTTCCCAACTCTGACGGCTGACCAACTCTGGCGGCCCGACGTCAATTCTGACGTCGAGATGACGTTCTGGCTAGCCAATCGCTGCCTGGCTGCCTGGAACGTCCTTTCCGATGTTAGAATTGACATCGGGCAGCGAGAGTTGGTCGGCCCCGTGCAGAAGAGAAGCAGGGAGATGGCCTGTTCCCGATAGCGGCAGCAGCAGCAGCGGCATGGGGGAGGGCAGGAAGGAAGGAAGAAAGAAAGAAAGAAGGTGGGGTGGGGACAGGGAGCCAGAATAAAAAGCAAAAAATGAGGCACGGAGGAAGGAAGAAAGAAGGAGGGGGGACAGGGAACCAGAAACAAAGCAAAAAATGGGGCACGAAATCAGAGAAAGATAGACAGAGAAAGAAAGAAAAAGTTGGGGGAGGGAATGAGGTCTGGAGGAGAGGAAGCATACAGGAGGCTGAAAGAAGGGAAGAAGTATTGGATGCACAGTGAGAAGAATAAAGTGCAACCAGAGACTCATGAAATTACCAAACAAAGGTAGGAAAATGATTTTATTTTCAATTTAGTGATTGAAATGTGCCAGTTTTGAGAAAGAAAAGATATTGAACTTTAAATGTGAGTGCTGCAGAAAAAAATAGAGTACTTGGAGGGCCGCAGAAAAAATAGTTAATGTCTTGTTAAAGAAATGACAATTTTGCATGAGGTAAAACTCTTTATAGTTTATATATCTTTCCTTTTAACTGTTAAAGGAAAGTTTTATAAACTATAAAGAGTTTTACCTCATGCAAAATTGTCATTTCTTTAATAAGGCATTAACTATTTTTTCTGCGGCCCTCCAAGTACCTACAAATCCAAAATGTGGCCCCGCAAAGGGTTTGAGTTTGAGACCACTGGTATAGTATGTTGCAGTAGTCCAGCATCCTAAGGATTAGAGATTGTACCAGTAGTAGGAATTGCTTCTTTCTTCTATTTATCTGCTTTCTTCTCAAAATATATCTACTTTTCCATGACTTCTCTTCTCTTCCCATCTATCCATGTGTACCATCTCCTCCCTCTTTCTTCTTCCCTATTTCCATCTAGCCATAAGAAGCATTTCTTCAATCTTTCTTCCCTGCCACACCCATTGCATCTCCTCTCTCTCTCTTCCCTTCCTTCATCCCTTTACACCATCTCCTACCTCTCTTTCCCTCTCTCATGATCTGAAATCTCTGTCTTCCCTCTTCCCCCTCCTATGGTTTGGCATCTTTCTCCTCTCCTTCCCACAGCCTGGCATCTCTCTCCTATCCCATGGTCTGCCATCTCTCTTCTTCCTTCCCTCTTCCCATGGTCTAACATCTCTTTCCTTCTCTCCCCCTTCCCATGGTCTGGTATCTTTCTCCTCGCCTTCTCACAGTCTGGCATCTCTCCTTCCTGCAGTTTGGCATATCTCTCTCCCCTGCTTCCATTCCATTCCATGGTCTGGTATCTCTCTCTCTCTTTCTCTCTCTCTCACTCTCCTTCCTTCTGACATCTTTCCCTTCCATGAGTCATCTCCCTCCCAGTGTAACATTTCTCCCTCCCTTCCTCATTTTTGGGCCCCCTCCCAATCCAACATTTCTCCCTCCTTTCCCCCCACCAATCCAACATTTCTTTCTCTCTGCCATCTTCATGCTTCCTCTCCTTCGGTCCTCATTCCCTCTTCCTCCATGAGTCTAACTTTTCAGTCTCTGCTCTCCCCTTTCCCTTGAGTGGGAAATTTATCCTTCCTTCCTTTCTGCCCTCCCCATCCATCTCTTCCTCTTTCTCCATGAGCCCAACACATTCTGCCTCCTGCACACTTCTCTCTCCTCACCCCTTCCCTCAAGTGTGACATTTCTCCCTCTTTCCCACCCCTCTGTCTCCTTGCATGCTCTCTCTACCTTGGCTCTTCTGTATTCTACCCCATGATCTACCTGCATTTGTAACTCAAAGGATGTCACTGATGGCAGCCAATTACATATGCAGCCCTGCTGCTAGCATTGGCATCTCTTTTCTACTAGAGAGTTGCATGGGGACAGAAATCAAACCCATATCCACTGGAATCAAACCCGTCCCCGCTGGAATCGAATCCGACCCCGCCTGTCCCTGCAAGTAATCTTTGCCATCCCCACCCATCCCCATAAATTTCAGAAGTAGTTATTTCATTTAATTATGCTACTGAATTAGAGGCTCTGGTAGAGACACATTTACAATAAATCAAAAACACTTTATTAATATGGAAATATTAATTGGGAAGAATACATATTATATAAATGGGTCTCCGCCAAAGCCTTCAATGTAAATATAAAATATAAATACTCCAGTTGATGAGGACCCTCATGCTACATCAGCTGAAGTCTTCCTCTGAAGGTGACCAAAAATCCTTTTTATCAAGCTTGGCAGGCAGCGTCACTAAGCCACAGATGCTGGCACCTCAGTGACTCAAGGATGCTGCCAGCGACTGCTATACTTGATAGAAGGGAGCTTTGGCTGCCTTTGGAGGAGGTTCTCAGCTAGTGTTGCTTGGGGACCCCACCAGCTACAGCAAAGGAGAAATAAAACCAGAAAGGCATTTCCTTTTCTGTTGAATAGAATACAATTGCATCTGCTATATACATTTCCCAAAGCTAATGTATTTCAGTCAATAAATTCCTATTTTTACTTTTGTTGCCTGGAGATTTATTTTTCCATCAAGTCGGTTCCAGTTTCTCTTTTTTCTGCTTTCCTGTCTTCTTCATTTCTTCCTTTTTCTCCTCCACCCCCAATGTCTCCCTCTCCCTCTCTCACTGTTCACCATTTCTGTCTCTCATTAACCTCCCTTGCTGCAAAGGGAGTAGGAAAGGAGAAAGAGAGAGAGAGAGAAGGGGCTCCAGGGTGCATCTCTCCCACTCCCTCTACTGCAAAATTCAACATTTCTTCCTCTCTCATCCCCTGGCTTCTAATCTGTACTGCATCTTTTGTCCCTCTCAACCGACCCCATGCCCAACATTTCTCTTTTTATCAGCCCTCTCCAACACCATGCTGCAGTTCTTCCTCCCTTCCCTCCACTACCATGTTCAACATTCATCCCTCTTGCATCCCTTTCCATCTGTCCCACCCTTCCCTCTCCACCACAACTTCCAATATTTCTCACTCCTTCCTCTCCACCACTCTCATGTTCAACAATTCTCCCTCTTTCTTCCTTTCCCCATGTATACCATCTCTCTTTCCCTCCCACTCCACTCACCTATGTTCAATAATTCTCCTTTTCTCTTCCCTCCCTCACCAGCAACATCTCTCTTTCCCTCCCTTCCCACCACCCCACCACTGCAGCATCTCTCTTTCCCTCCCTTCCTAATCCCCCAGCCCGTGCAGCATCTGTCCTTCCCAACCCTCTCCCAGCCCATTCAGTATCTGCCTTAACTGCCTTACCTGCCTTCCCAACCCCCCAGCCCCATCCCCACCCCCAGTGGAATCCTTTTGCATGACTTCTCTCTCCAGCTCCCAATTCCCCACCCACCTCCTCCCTGGCCACTGTAATTTTAAATCTTTGGACAGCCAGCAGTGGCAATGATGTGAGCCTGCTGCCATCAGCCTGCTCTGGAAGTCCTCATTCTGCAACTTCCTGTTCCCACATAGGTAAGCGATTGCATAATGAAGGGTTCCGGGGCAGGCTGATGAGCAGCAGGCTCACTTCATTGCTGCTGATAGATGCCCGAAGATTTAAAATTATGGAGGCCAGGAAGGAGGTAGGTAGGGGAGTAAGGAAAGCCATAACTGACCTCCAACCAAGAAAAAAATAATTTAACAAACCAAACCTGGCGGCTCCTGTCTGCCATCCCACAGGATAGATTTTAAAGAATAAGAATATTGTCTCCATGGTCTTTTGCTTATGCCTGGATGTCTTTTCTATTGAACTGGGATTCAATCTTTCCTGATTTTAATTATGTAATACATAGATTAACAAATATTGACACAGGCATGTTCCAACTAAGCACCAAGCAGATAGTTTGATGTGTAGAACATTGCCTGCAGGCCATCATAAACTATTGGTAACTCATTTCTCAACACCAACTTTTACCTGAAGGAAAATACTTTTACCTGAAGGAAAATACATTTTCTTTCATTAGAAATATGCATTACATCCCTAATTCTCATACCAGATGCTAAACATGCAGATGTCTTCTCCCTAACAAACTATAAAAAGTTCTGTTGGTGATGCTTTACATCTAGGGCAGTGTCTCTCAAACTTTTTTTTTAGCTCGGGCACACTAAATGGAGCAAATGTTTTTCACAGCAAAACAACAAAAAAATAAATTTGAGAGTTATTTATTTGAAGTTCTTTAAGCTATGTATGGGTAATTGTAACAACGGTGAAACTAAAGTAAATAGAATAGAATTGCTGATCAATGCAATTGATGAGCTTGTTTTTTAGTGTAAATTAACTCAAAACACTGCTTGATAGTCGACAAGCAAACGTACATTTCAACATCCACCATCTGCAGTCGTTCCTAAGCAGTTCTACTTCCATATTTAGATTATTGCAACTCTGTATATTGCAACATCACAAAGAAAGGACTTCAGAGGTTGGAGCTACTGCAGATCACAGTGACTAGAGTGATTTTCCATAAGGCCCGATTTGAGAGGGCCAGTCCGCTGCTGATAGAACTACACTGGCTACCAGTCAAGTACTGTATAGAATTCAGTTTAAAATTGCATGTATGGTTCATTCGAGCTATATATGGAGAAAGCTCGACTTGGCTAATTTCAGCTAACCAAGTTTCACACTCATTCTATAACTCAAGAAAGACTCAACTCTATAAATTACCTCGTTCCTCTCCACATCAAGTTTGGAAGAAATCACTCTTCGAATCCACCTTCGAGTTTCAAGGCCCCAAAATTTGGTACTGCCTCCCAACCTGCTTACATCAGACCTCTTCCTATCTTCAGTTTAGGAAGCTGCTAAAAACGCATCTGTTTTCATTATAGTTTTGCTATGATTAATAAGGTTAGCAACATAGACATTATGAATCTTATGTAAGCCACAATGATTCCAAGTTGACATCTGCAGGATATAAGAAACAATATGGTATGATTCTCTTTTTTTCGAATTAATTTTTGTCAGAGCTGAAAATCCAAGTTTGCAATGATAAGAAGATCCAAACGGTAACAAAGTCTTGATTGCTTTGTTGCTCAAGTTAAGATAACTACTGCATAAAAACCAAAACTAAAATGACATGGTGTTAGTTTTCAAGGACCAATCACATCAAAAAACGATGTTTGTCTGGGAGTTGTAGCCTTATGCATGCAGATGTTCATAACATTGACAACTCCCTCCCCCCTAGCTGATCGGGGTTTTTCCCCACCTGTCCGGAGGAGAACAGTGGCTTCAGGCAGGTTTAGGAGGAGGAGCTGTGCCTAGTGATTGCTCTTCTGAGCAAGCACCAAGCACATTTCTTCCTCTCTTTTACGGGGCTATTCCGAACAAATGGCATGCATATGATTTGCATGCTATTTGTTTGTGCATAATCCTGTAAAAGAAAATTGCTCCCACTGCGGTATTTTTTTTTTTTTTTTTTTACCGTGGTGTCTGAGCATTGTGCATCCTGCCCTGGCTCCTTTACTTGAACTATCAAGTTCTTAAGTCCACTCCCTAAGAGGGGAACAACTAGCAGCTTTTCTCTCCTTTGTTGAGAGATTCTCTGTTATGATCCCAGTTCCTGCTTACACCACTGGTATCAAATTGAAGTTTTAGCTTACCATAACTACTTGCTCCTTAACCATATGAGCCCTAAGAGGTCTTCTTATTCTTAGGGATCTGCCAGATTTTTCCTAAGGACGTGAACTGAATTATACTAGTGTGACTGGCTGCCTCTTAAACTGGTCACTGGAGTTATTCATATAAAAAAATATGAATATTTCACAAATAACTCATCTAATCTGACACCACGAACCTTTAGATCAGGGGTAGGGAACTCCGGTTCTCGAGAGCGGTATTCCAGTCGGGTTTTCAGGATTTCCCCAGTGAATATGCACTGAAAGCAGTGCATGCAAATAAATCTCATGCATATTCATTGAGGAAATCCTGAAAACCCGACTGGAATATGGCTCTCGAGGACCAGAGTTCCCTACCCCTGGTTTAGATGTTTACTTTTATACCCCTGATGCAGGCAAATAGCCCACCCATCACACATACCTCTTCCCCAACGTTATTACCTCTACATCTACATTCCCTCGCACATAATGCTTCTGGCATGTACATTACGACTTGTTTTTATTTGCTGCTTTTATATCTGTTTAAATAATTGTATTGTATTATCCCAATATTCTGTACACAGTTTTTGCAGTTTCTCTTTGGCTGCAAAATAAGCCCTTAAATAAATTGTCTAATTTTATGCATGTATAAGCTGTGATCTGACATGGACAAATGTATTTTGGAACCATGAAATACAGTATAAGTACTTCCAAGTAAACAAAAATATAAAATACAGTAAATAATTACTGTGCCACATCATCACTCCCAAGCCTGTGGAGGGGCAGCAGTGAGTAGGGCCAAAATGTGTTCCGGTTGACAGGAAATTGAAACATTCCGATAAGCTGGGCAATATATAATTTTGTTTAGAACTTAACAGGGAGATGGTTGTTACATTGCTCCCTGAACTTTGAAGTGAGGCATTGACCTTTCTGAACTAAATGTGTGAGTCTTCCATGCACCGTTACAGTAAGGATGTAATGTTTATTTACAGATAACCAGACCTCGGAGGTCTGGTAAATTATCTCCTTACAGTTTGTCAAAGCATAACTGCACATTCACAGAGGTACTACCCAAAGACTATTATCAGCATCGGGCAAAAACGAGGTTGAACGAAATGTTTGTGTTAAACAAGAGGTTATGACTCCAGACAGGAAGCAAAAGTACAGAAAAGCATGCACCTTCTCAGACTAAAGAAAAGGAATGTGATAGGAGAGCAGTCAGTTCACAAAAAAATTCTAAGGGTTGTGCAGCTTCCAAAAGCTACTTTGAGAGACAGGGACATGCTATATGGTAGCTACAGTGTCTTGTGGAGTTCTTTGCATCCTTCTACTGTTTATTTGTCACATTCTGCTTTCTACAAATACAGTTCAAAATGCATCTAACACTAATTTATACAAAGAATCTCTAATTGGTCTTTGGTGTTGAGTATGAAAGTGTACTGTATAGAGCAGACATATTCCAAAAGTAATTAAAAACAAGAAACCACGTAGGCACTTGCCTGAGGATATACTGTATGTGCATGCAATTTCCACATAGTCTCCTTAAGATCAGAGATTGGGTACAATGGAGATAAGATTGGTGCTTATTTTTATAAAATAAATATTAAAAAATATTTCCACTGCCAATAAGGTATCAATTTGACCAATTTGATCATTCCTATTGCTGGGTCAACTCATGTGGAGTCTCAAAAGATTCCCCCTTTCCCCTACACTATTTAACATCTACTTAGCCCCATTGGGGAACCTACTGCAAAGTTTAAAAGTCAAATTTTACATTTATGCAGATGACATCACTTTAGTTTTTCTCCTAACACACCTATCCCCTCTTGTTCTTTTATTTTTTGAAAGTTTGAAGAATCTGTCTCTCTCCACTTTCTCTATGCCCTTCATGATCTTGTAAGTTTCTATCATATCCCCTCTAAGTCTCCTCTTCTCCAGAGAAAAGAGACCCAATTTCTCCAATCTCTCAGCGTATGAAAGGTTTTCCATACCTTTTATCAGACGTGTCGCTCTCCTCTGGACCCTCTCGAGTAACGCCATATCCTTCTTAAGGTACGGCGACCAAAATTGGACGCAGTACTCCAGATGCGGACGCACCATCGCCCGATACAATGGCAGAACAACTTCTTTCGTTCTGGTCGCAATACCCTTCTTGATTATACCAAGCATTCTATTCGCTCTCTTAGCGGCCGCTGCGCACTGTGCCATCGGCTTCATTGTCGTGTCCACCATTACCCCCAAGTCCCTTTCCTGTGTACTCTCATTCAATAATATCCCTCCCATCGTATAGTTGTACCTCAAGTTTCTGCTTCCCATATGTAATACTTTACATTTCTCAACGTTGAACTTCATCTGCCACCTCGTCGCCCATTCCCCTAGCTTGTTCAAGTCCCTTTGCAATTCTTCGCAGTCCTCTATAGTCCGAGCACCACTAAATAGTTTGGTGTCGTCTGCAAATTTTATTATCTCACACTTTGTCCCTGTTTCTAGATCATTTATGAATATATTAAATAGCACCGAGCCCTGCGGTACACCGCTCGTGACCCTCCTCCAGTCCGAGTAGTGGCCTTTCACTCCTACCCTTTGCTTTCTATGTTCCAACCAGTTTCTGATCCATCTATGTACATCTCCTTCCACCCCATGGTTCTTCAGTTTCCGGAGTAGACGTTCATGGGGCACCTTGTCAAAGGCTTTTTGGAAATCTAGATATATGATGTCTATGGGGTCTCTGTCCATTTGTTTGTTAACTCCCTCGAAGAAGTGCAATAAGTTTGTTAGGCACGATCTCCCCTTGCAGAAACCATGTTGGCTGGTTATCAGAAGTTCTTTCCTTTTGAAATGTTCATCGATGTTTTCTTTTATTAGAGCTTCTGCCATTTAATAATAAAATTCTGCCATATAATAATAAAATTCCCCCCTCCCTACACCTTAAGTTGATAAATATAAGGGAAACAATTTCAAATTAATCTTTACAATACTCTCAATCCTCAAGGTTGCTCTTTGTTTGATAATATATCTACCCTGAGTTTTATGGGAATTAGTGCAGGTTGTGCAACCTTCTCTGGATTCTCACATTTATATGAAGTGATATTGTGCAATATTTCTGAGGACCCTGATGCAGTCACATGCCAAAACATGGCCTTATAGGATCTAGGAATAAAATTTAAATCCTCAGTATGACTCCTGTGATCCTGTTACCCATCTCCCTGCTATTTACACTCTTCTCAATTATGAAGGCATGAATTTAATATCCATACTGAGTCAGACGAATGGTCCTTCTTGCCTGGTATTCTGCTTACAACAATGGCCAAATCCAGGTCACAAGTACCTAGCAGAATCCCAAAGAATATCAATACTCCATGCTACCAATCCCAGGGATAAGTAATGGCTTTCCTCATGTCTATCATAATTTCAGCCTATGGTCTTTTCCTTCAGGAACTTATGGTACCCAAGGAAGCTTATTCTTCTTCTTGGTTTCTCTTAAAAACTTATGGGCTCCAGAAAACTCATTAACTGTGTTCTTGGCACACAACCCCACTTTTTAGCTTTTTCTGCTTTATACAAATGAGATCCATAAAAAGTCTCTGCATATGGATCTGCATTCCTTTCAGGCCACCCCTATTTAATTGATGATTTGCTGCAGAATCTTGTCAGGGTGACTGGTCTAAACTTGTCTAGGCCCTCTATTGTCTCATGTTTTTAAATATTTACCCTAATATTTGGCTTCTGGAACCTCTGCAGTCATCCCCAAGCTGTCAGACAACTGCACCCGACTCTGATAATTCATCCAATTGTTCACATACCCTGATGTGCAAGGTAGGATAAACCTAGTTCACAGCTCCACCAAAAAAGGGATTGTACCAGAATGTTCTAAATTTAGAGCCAAAACTCATTCCTGCCCTTTGACTCAAAAATTCAGTTTTTCCACAGCAGCTTAGAGAGTGAGAAGCAAGTGTATTCTTACTGGATCTTACGTGTTAAGGATGTGCTAAGAAATGTACAATAAAATGATTAAAGCAGCTCACATTTCTTAACAAGTTTGAAATAAAATAGTTTATGTGTAGTAAATTAAACAATATTTTTTAAAAATCAAATATTTATTATACCTGCAAAATGTATAATAATAAGGCCCCCTTCTATGAAGCCGCGTTAGAGAGTTTTTTATCGCCAACTGCTGTGGTAAAAGCTCTGATGCTTATAGGAATTCTATGAGCGTTAGGGTTTTTCAGTGCCAGCCCCTACGGTAAAAGCTCTAACACAGCTTGATAAAAGGGGACCTAAATTATATTTGAATCCCAGCGACTTTTAGAAACATAAAGTTTCAAAGAAACTTATCAAAATGACTTTGGGATCAGGGTCACACTCTTCATAAAGTCGAATTTTGTGTTTTATATGTTCCAATCTAATTCCATATTATATGAGATAAAGCTGTTTTAGCATTTATCTTAAGTGATTCAAATGCCAAAAAAGCGTTATCTCAGGAGACATGATTTCTTGACATGAATTTGTTTCACCACAGCTGAATCATGGGAGTCTCCAACTTTCTCCAAGCTGCATTCTGTGCAGTGAGAATAATATTTAGAGAAAGTGGTGTGGTGTACAGTTGGGTCCAGTGGGTTTTAGAGGGCTCACCATACAATATAAGGGGGTTACGGTGAGATGTGTAACTGCCACTTTTTATGTGAAGTTCAATGCAGTGCCACTAGTGTGCTCCATTACTCTCCTGGGATGTCTGTGTGGCCATTCAGCTAAAAGTCCAATGACTTGTTTTGTGCAATTTTCTTTTGGATATTTTTTTTAATGGTTCAAAAAGATAAGCGCACTGAGGCAAAACATATCAGACAATTGAAAAAATGGCTGTATTCTTGTTTTGAAAATGGTCATGTTCACTACTAGATTTTTGTACATGTTCCACAAAATGTCTAAACTCAGATTTAGATGCCATATTGAAAATGTTCCTCCAGCTTAATATTTTCCTGCAACACTTCATTTCAAATGCATGTGACTTTGCAGTATCTGCTTATGGATTCCTTTTTTATTTTAGAATACTGAAATATAATTAGTGAATCTAATCTTTCTTAATCTGCTGAAAACATTTGAAATGTGTATACTTTAGAGCAGGGGTGTCTGGGCCGCATGTGGCCCAGTGAGGTATTTCGTGCGGCCCAGCTCAAAGGCGATGTGGCGTTTCGTGTAGCCCAGCTCAAGGACGATGCAGTGTTTTCCTCTGCCACCAGCAGGTGTTTACTTTCTGGCTGGCTCCCTCCTCTGGCTTGCTGCAGTGTTTTTCTGCTCAAAGACGTGGGCAGCAGCTCCTACGTGCCTCCAGCGACTGACCTGGAAGCGTGCCCTCTGACGTTGTGACGTCAGAGAGAAAGCTTCCAGATCAGCCATGGGAGGCGCATAGGAGACGCTGCCTGTGGCTTTGAGCAGAAAAATGACTGTAGCAATGAGAAGGGAGCCGGCCTGAAGGAAAACACCCCTAGCACAAAAGGGAAGGAGGGAGAATGGCGTGTTGGGATTTGAGAGGGAGGGAGCACAAACTTAGGACAAATGATGGAAGGAAGGAGGGAGGGGAGCATGAGCCATAGAATGGAAGAATGGAGGGAGTGAGATGCTGAGGTGAGGGAGAGAATAGAAAGAGAAAATTGGGTGTCTGAGAGAGGGAAAGATATGGTGCACATGGGGAAATGAAGAATGAAGAGAACTATTGGGCAGAGAGAGGAGGGAGGGAGAGAGAGAGAATTATTGGACATGGTGGTGGGAGAGGAGTGAGGTAGAGATGCATGGGCAGGAGAGAAGGTGGAGAACATGCTGGGCCAAGGAAGCTTCCTTGACTGTTTTGGGTTTTTTTTTTAAAGTCCAGAGGGGGATGTATTAAAAGAAATGCTAGATTGGGCATGGAGGGGGGGGGGAGAGCTTAGGGGGCCAGAAACAGAGGACAGAGAGAGAGAGAGTGAGATGGTGGGCAATGGTCTGGAGGGAGAGAAGTTGGAGCTGAGATGCTGTGGAGGAAGAGGGAAAGAGATACTTGAAGGGAGAACTGTTGGGAAGAGAAAGGGAGAAATGGTGGACCTGGGGAGGGAGGCAGGCAGGCAGGGGGAGAGCTGGGATGGGGGAGCATTTGGGAAGAGAAAGGGAGAGAAGTTGGATTTGGGGATGGAAGGAAGGGAGGGAAAAATGTTAAGCCTGGGGATGGAAGGCAGAGAAATGCAGCATTTCTCTTTTTTTTCCTCCAATATATTGTTCGGCAGAAGAAAAACAGAAAAGAGGGAGCAAAATGTTGAACCACGGGGATAGAGGAGGAGAGATAGACACATGGGAGGACAGGAGGGAAGAGAGATGGGATAAGAAGATGCTAGGCAGGGGATGGAAAGAAAGGGACAGGGAGTTATAGCCTGACCAGTGGAGAGAGGGAGGGGGATTCTGAAAGTGGTGAGTCATGTAGATGAGGTCAGAAGGGAGATGACAAGATGAGTGAGAAAGCAGTGAGTACAGTGGTAGAAATGTGGTAATGGGGAGTAGATAGCAGGAAATAGGAGGCTGGGAAAGGAGTGAGATGAGAAATGGAAGAGCTAGGGACTGAGAGAAGATGGAGAATTGAGAGGTAGCTGAACATTTAAAAAGAAGAAGGGTGAGAAAGAAGGCAAGATTTGAGCGGACAGAGGCAAAAAAGAAAAGAAAAAGTTAAGAAAGCTGAAAGGGAAAAATCAATACGTTGGCGACAGGCATAAGGAGGAAATGGAACAAGAGAGAAGAGGAGAAAAAAATGGACAGCAGACACTGGAAAGAGAATTAGTTGAAGATAGACAAAAAGCAAAAAGAGAAACTGGGACCAAGATAATGGAAAAACAAAATATCCTGACAACAAGGTAGAAAAAACTGTTTTATTTTGAATTTATGCTGCTGAATGCACATATCCCAAAGTTAACATATTCCAGTTAATAGTCATATACAACTGATTTGGGGGAGGGACTGGAGCCCAAAATTAGTGGTTGGCACCAAAGTTTCTCCCTGCCTGAGTGCAATTTATAAATATTTGAGCTAGTGAGGATTCCCAGGCCCTGCCCATTGAAGACATCTTCCTCCAGTCTGGCAACCCAAAATCTCCAAGCTTTGCATCCAATGGCAATATCCTCAAGCTGCCACCTGCATGCATGAAAGCCAAGGGGAGAAGGGGGGGAGGCAGGGAGGAGGGAAGGCAGCAGCTCTGCAATATTGCTGCCAGCTGCAGAGCTTGGGAAGTTGGAGGGGGAGGAGGTGACCATCAGTTGGTGAGGCTTGGGGATCCCTACTAGCTATAGCAGGGAAGATGTTCATTTTGAGGGAGCCTAAGCTCAAAGTGGGAGGCCCAAAAAAGCAGTAATATTTACCCTGACTGAACGATCCTCCATGTGCACCGCTGAGAGCTGATTCAGCATCCCCTCTGATGAGGCTCACCTCTGAAGAGGCTCACCATAGCTGTAATAAAAGTGAATGAGAGAACCAGGAGCGTGCATCCCTTCTCATCAAAGTGGGGATGCGGAAGCCTATGGCTGCTCCCACTTTCAATGGTGCACATGGAGGGATCACTCAGTCAGGATAAGTATTACTGCTTTTTTGGGTTCCTCTCCACAGTGTCCCTTTAATGAAGGTTTATTACTAGATACGTACATCTTCTATATTAGTGATTGCAAATTTGGTACCTGCTCAACCTTTTTATTGCTCATCAGCTAGTGTTAGTGTTTGTGCAGCTCCATAAAAATTTTTTTCATCCAGGGAAGCCAAAATGTTGGACACCCCTGCTTTAGAGCATATGTTGTATATCCATAAAAATATGACCAGACTAGAATTTCTGGATAAAGGTCAGATTCTTTACTTTGAAAAGAAATGCTTACAACATGCAATAAAAAACAAAGAGGCTCTTTTACTAAACTGTAGTAAGCAATAGCATATGCTTATTGCATGTTACAAAGGCTTGCTGTGGGACATGTGCTAGCGTCCTGCAGTAAATTTGTCTGCATGCATACACTGCAGGGTAAAAAACTATTTTCTATTTTTCACAAAGGGTGCATGTGCGGGGGTGGAGATTGAGCATGACAGTTTTAATCAGTTAGCACATGAGGCATTGCCCTGCTCTAATTGATTAGTGTGGGGTTAGCATGTGGGCCCTTAAGGGCAAATCTATAAACGGTGTCCTGATTGTAGGCAGTAGTAGGCATCCTACTGCTGTCTAACCAGCCAATTGGGACGCATGGTTTTAAAAAAAAACAAACATCATCCCGAAGCAGGTAGCCTAAATTGTAAGCGTTTATGTGAGCCTAGGGAGGCGCATAGGGCCACCTAAGCTCGCCTAAGGCTAGGCGTGGGTGTGGTTTTACTCAGAAGTGGCCTTAGGGGAGCTTAGATGGCCCTAAGTGTCTCCCTAGGGCCGTGATAGGTGCCTGAAATATAGGTCAGCACAATACTGTTTAGCGGCCGCAGCAGGGAACCCGTTCCCCTGTGAAGATCACCAGCAGGACACTCCGAAACTACTCATGCCCACCCAGATTCTCCCCTGTACCTTTTTCTTGTAGGGACCTAAGGGCCTGGTTATCCCAGGCACCTGGGAGTGGTCTAAGGGATCTGGCCAATTGGAGTCTTAGGTCACTCCCAGTGCATCCAAGAATGCACTTGGAGGGAGGCCTAAGATTCCAGTTGGCCCAGACACCTATGAGAAGGGCCTTAGAAGCCTGGGACAATCAGGGCCTTAGGTCCCAACCTGGTGCATCCCAGGATGCACCAGGAAGGGGAAGGCCCACTATTCTGTGGAGGCGGGCCATCTGGCCGGAGGGAATAAGCATCTCTTTGGCTGGCCTACAAGAAAAAGGAATGGGGGGATCCTGGGTGAGCTTGGGAGGTGTCGGGATGGGGGCACATTTTCAGGGGGTGTTCCAGGAGGGACTGGGCATCCCTCCTTCCATTGATCTTTGGGAGGGAAGGGGGGTTCTGGTAGAAGGAACTGGGCATCCTTCCTACCAGTGATTTTCAGGCAATGGAGGCAGGAGGAATTGGGCATTCCTCCTGCCATGGACATTCGGAGGGGATGCTTCAGGAGTTCTGGCAGGAGGGACTCAGTGATCTTCGGGCAATGGCAGGAGGAATTGACACTCCTCCTGCCGCGGACATTTGGAGGGGGCTTCTGGGATTCTGGAAGGAGGGACTGGGCATTCCTCCTGTCAGCTGACTTTGTGGCTGGTTGGTTTCTGCCGCAGCTGCTGAGTTGATCGCAAGGAGATTTCCTTGCTGTGATCAGTTCAGTGGCAAAACAATGCTCTAATTGGCACCTGTGACGTTGATACCAGTTAGAGAATCGGGGTGGTTAGGTGGGGTTAGGCGTCTGTGTCCGTCAGGACAAATGCATTTCTATAAGGACGCCTGTGTGCGATTCTCAAAAGCCGCTTAGGCGGCTGCTGAGATTGGGTGTCTTATACAGAATCTGGCCCTTACTACCTAGAAAACAGGTATCGGCAGGGGCTCAGGTGGTAACTTCTTTTAATGGTCGCATGCCAATGACAAAATCAATGCGTGGCTATTAATTCAGAAAATGGGAGTCAGCCATTTCCCAACTGCGGCACAAGTGGCCTTAGTGCATGGGAAAGACACATGTAAGTGGCATGCTAAGGTCACTTTTGCCACAGCATTAGTAAAAGGACCTAAAAATAAATATAATCTTTTTTTTTGCTTGTTTCAATGAAGTTTCTCCTTAAATTTTTTTAAAACATCTGCAAATATAGATAATGAAAAATTTTGCAAACAAAAACAGTTATGTTTTTATTTTCACTGAGATGATTTTTATAAAATTTATCTCCCTTTTAATAAGCTGCAGTAGAGGTTTCTACCATGGCCTCGAGTGCTAAATGCTCCAACGCTCATAGGAATTCTATGAGTGTTAGAGCATTTAGTGCTCCAAGCCATAGTAGAAACCTCTACTGTAGAAAAGGGGGGGAGATAATGAGCTATTTGCATCATTGTTCTTCAGACGTCATATCTTAATTGAAACACCATTTTGATAGCAGTGCTCTCCTTTGGCTAGATGAAATTTTCCTAGGCTTACTAGCATTCCACGTTGCTCTGGCAGATGTGCAAACTTTACGGCAGTAGCTTAAATAAAGGAACAGTGCCACCTAAAGCTTACATGATAGCTCTGCACTAGATGTGTGCAAATATTCGGAAGAAAGGCATTTTGCCTTTGTGAAATAGCCCCTAAAAGTGTAAATAGCACTTTTCACACATTTATAGAAATGCTTTATTCTTGCAAGATTTTGCCATTATTTCTATAGAATGAATGCAAAATCAAAGATCAGATTTGCTGAAGATAACATTCTGTTAGAATAATTTAATATACAAGTCAATAATAGATTGAATAAGAGTTTAATGGCTTGCATTTGAAGAATAGAAAGACTGGTGGTGGATTGATGTGTTTACAGAGAGGAAAGAACACAAAGAGACAGTAGAATTTACTACGGTACTATAGGAGTAAACTAACTCTTCACAGCTTTAAAAAGAAGTATGGGCTAGATTCACTAACTACCCCCCCTTACCTTACTGATCTGTGTCCAATCTGATCTGTGGCCGGGTGACCGATTCATGATGGGTCTGCATGCAAATGGATGTGATCGGAGGCACGCCCCACACCAACCCCAGAACGATCCTGGATAGCGATCTTGACACATGCGAAGACCATCTTCTTTGGCTGTAGATGGTCTGCACATGCTCTCCGAGCAATGATGACCTGGAAACTTTACTTTTGGAAATGTGAGGCATGGGGGAATCATCTTCACATATGGACTTTTGTAGTGGACTTTTGTAGTTTAGCATTTTAGAGATCAGGAGGAAGCAGCTGAACAGTGACTTGTTTGTACTTAGCATTTTGAGTGGGGATGAAAGGAGAGATTGGGAGGAAGCAGCTGAACAGTGACTTGTTTGTACTTTACACAAGCCTGTGGTTTTAACCTGCAGGTTAAAACCATGGGCTCGCACTGCGGAGTAGGGCGGCAGACAGCAGGAGAGTTGAGGTGGCAGAGAGCAGATGTGCCTCAGCTGAGATGCTTTCTTTCCCACTTTTGCTCCACTATTTTCAGGGGAATAGGGGACAATGCTCAGGAGAGGCGGCAGTAACTTCTTTTTGGATCAGGCAGCCCAATTGGTGTTCCTTCTTGAGTTTAGTAAATTGCATCTTTCCTATTTTGCAGGCCGTTTCCCCTCATTTGCATGCGTGGATTGGATGTTGATCAGCCAGGAGGTTAGTGAATCAGGTCAGGGAATGATCACAAAACCAGTAAAACTGGTTTTACGATCGGAAGGGTTAGTGAATTTCCTATGTACTTACCCTTGTAAGCTCTTTTCCAGTAGATAGGTGAGACATTCTAGACCAGGGGTGTCAAAGTCCCTCCTTGAGGGCCGCAATCCAATCGGGTTTTTAGGATTTCCCCAATGAATATGCATGAGATCTATTAGCATACAATGAAAGCAGTGCATGCAAATAGATCTCATGCATACTCATTGGGGAAATCCTGAAAACCTGACTGGATTGTGGCCCTCGAGGAGGGACTTTGACATCCCTGGTCTAGACAGTAGAGTTATTTCCCTATAGCTACATGCTACTGTAGAAGGAATCCACTCCGGATTTTTAACTCTGCCTCTGTTATACTTCATTGGGCTCTCTAGCTCCACCTTTAGTTAGTACACAAGCACATAGAGTCACCCAACACATGTGAAGTAGAAGCACCTGTAGCAAAAAGCTTAAACATCTTGGACCCTCCCTTCCTGCTTTCTCGGCTCCTACTAATAATGATCTCACTTTTCTACCTCTCAGTTCTTTCTCTAATTTCAAAGTACCCTCACTAACTCAACTATTCTCTGTTTTACAATCTTTAAACTCACCTAATAACATCACTGAAAGTTTTCCTCCACATCTTATCAAAAAATTATTTTCTTTCTTTGGACCTTATATAAGGGAAATGATCTCCAAATCTTTTTCTGACTGTTGTGTCCCTACAGTATGGAAATCAGCTCTAGTTTTCCCAAAAATTAAACAATACAACACTGATCCCTCTTTACCTAACAATTATCGTCCCATTGCCAATCTGCCTTTAATTTCTAAACTTACTGAAAAAATTATTCATTCTCAATTATCAGACTTCTTCGATCAAACACATGCCCTACATCCTTATCAGACTGGCTTTCGAACTTCTCATTCCACTGAATTATCATTACTTGGTCTCATTACAACTATACAATACTCCCACGATCATTTAAAATCGGTTATACTAATCTCCCTTGACCTATCTGCAGCATTTGACACCATTGACCATTCTCTACTCTTATCTAGATTATCAGACTGTAACATCACAGGTCACGCTCTCAACTGGTTTATTTCCTACTTTCATCAACGTAATTTTAAAGTTCATATAAAAAACCAAACTTCTTCTCCAATAACTCAAACTTTTGGAGTTCCTCAGGGCTCTATTTTATCCCCACTACTATTTAACATTTTTCTATCCCCTCTTCTTTCCCTTGCACAATCACTAAGATTCTCAATTTTCGCCTACGCCGACGATATTCAGCTGCTTTATCCGATCAATACTTCAAACTCCTCAGATATTAATGATCTAAATACTAAATTAGATATCATAACTGATTGGCTATTCTCTAATAAACTATCACTCAACGTTGATAAATCTTGTGGTTTACTCCTCCCCATTAAAAAATCTGAAACTTTACCAGGAACAATTTACATCAAATTGACACCCTTACTTATGGATACTAAAATAAAATTACTGGGCGTTACTCTAGATAGAGATCTTACATTCCATGACCACATAAGCTCAGTTGTAAAAACTTGTTTCTTTAAATTACGTATCATTCGTTCACTCATTTCCATTTTAAATACTGACTCGATCAATATCCTTATTCATTCATTAGTTATCTCTCACTTAGATTACTGCAATTCATTATTAAATGGACTACCCCAAAAAGAACTTCGCCGTTTGCAACTTATACAAAATACCGCAATCAAACTCATCCACAAAATAGGTAAATTCGAACACGTCACCCCGCTTCTCAAAGAAGCTCATTGGCTCCCAGTCACTCACCGTATAATTTATAAAATCATACTGCTCTCTTTTAAAATCAAACTTTCCCATCTGCCCTTATTTCTCGACAAATTACTAATACCTCAAAGTTCTCCCCGTACCTTACGATCTACCGACCAAAAACTCCTTTTCATTCCATCCCTAAAAGAATCCTACTATACAAGGAAAACTAATTTTGCTATAACAGCCCCCACATTATGGAATTCACTCCCTCAGTCTCTCCGGGATGAAACTCATTTACCTAAATTTAAAACTAATCTTAAAACTTTCCTATTTCAGGATGCCTTTGACAAATCCTAATCTTTTCTTTTTCTACTTACTTACTTATCTTTGTCCTAAAAGCTCTCCTTTATTTCAGCGCATATCTGTTATACCATGCACCCTTATCCTTCATGTCCTATCCCTTCCCTCTATCTCATTTCTTCTAATATTATGTAACTTTTTCCTTCCTTCCCATTCATTCTCACAGTCATGTTTGTCAGTATATGTCTAATATGTTTTCTCTAATTTTTCTAATACACCAACAACTAGTTCTTACTCTTCAATTTTAAATTTTTTTTTCATTGTTAACCGGTCAGATATTTGTTTTATGATCGGGATATTAAAAATCAATAAACTTGAAACTTGAAACTTGTTCTGCTCAAAGTACCTAAACAATACCATTAACCACCAAAACAGGCTTGAAAGGAGTTCAGAAACTACTCCCCAATAAATTGAGACATACAGTGGTCCTTGGATTACGAGCATAATCCGTTCCAGGAGCATGCTCGTAATCCAAAATGCTTGTTTATCAAAGCGAGTTTCCCCATAGGAAATAATGGAAACTCGCTTTGATAGGTTCCCACCTTCCCCCCCCCCCGAGGCCAGCAGCACTGCTCCCCCCCATGAGAACCGACATTGCTCCCCCCGAAGGCCCCCCCGCGATCCAGCACCCTCCCGCCGCGATCTGAGGTCCCCCAACCCACCCGAACCCTCTTCTTACTTCAGTGTAGCCTCCGCACCAGCACCAGCACCAGCATGTCCTGCCGGTGCCCGAAAATCTGGCTCCTGTGCTGGGTCTTGAGCATGTGCGCATTTTCAAGGCCTGAGAGTTCACGTTCTCTCGAGAGAACGTGAACTCTCAGGCCTTGAGCATGCGCACATGCTCAAGGCCCAGCACAGGAGGCAGATCTTCGGGCACCGGCAGAACATGCTGGTGCCGGTGCGGAGGCTACACTGAAGTAAGAAGAGGATTCGGGTGGGTTGGGGGACCTCAAGTCGCGGCTGGGGGGGGTGCCCGATGGTGGC
The DNA here is from genome assembly GCF_902459505.1 of Geotrypetes seraphini. Classification (NCBI taxonomy): domain Eukaryota; kingdom Metazoa; phylum Chordata; class Amphibia; order Gymnophiona; family Dermophiidae; genus Geotrypetes; species Geotrypetes seraphini. The sequence continues at coordinate 292,710,902 of NC_047086.1, forward strand.
GGGGGGAGGGTACTCGCAAATCGAGGCGCGCTCGGTTTCCGAGGCGCCGATTTTGTGAATGTTTTGCTCGTCTTGCAAAACACTCGCAAACCAGTGCACTCGTAAACCGAGGTACCACTGTATTTACAAATTCTTCCCAGCCCTTAAGGGCAGATAGGCATCCAAGAATCAGCCTGGAGAAGCCTAAACTGGCCAGTAAGTCTGACTTCTGTGGTAAGCAAATTAATGGAAATGCTTTTAAAACTGAGAATGGTGAAGTTTTTGGAAACTCCTGAGGCAACATGGATTCAATAGAGGTAGGTCTTGTCAGACAAATCTGATCAATTTCTTTGACTGGGTGACCAGAGAATTGGATAGAGGGTGTGTGCTAGATGTGGTGTATTTAGATTTTAGCAAAGCTCTTGACAGTGTTCCACACAGATGTCTAATAAATAAACTGAGTGCCCTCATGATGGGTCCCAAATTGAAAGGCTGGGTCACCTAATTAAGTGGAAGGCAACAGATAGTAGTGATCAATGAAGAATCACTCTGAGTAAAGGGATGTTGCCTCAAGATTCTGTCCTTGGCCTGTTCTTTTTAACATTTTTATAAATGATATTGCTGCAGGGCTGTTTGGGTGAGATTTGTCTCTTTGCTGATGACACCAAAATCTGCAATAGAGTAGACACCCAGGATGGTGTGAATAACATGAAGAAAGACCTTTTAAAGCTTGAAGAATGGTCTGACATTTGGCAGCTAAAATTTAATTCTAAGAAATGCAAGGTCATGCATTTGGGCTACAAAAACACGAGGGAATGGTACAGTTTAGGGGGTGAAGAACTTATGTGCATGACAGAAGAGCGGGACTTGGGTGTGATTGTATGTGATGATCTTAAGGTGGCCAAACAGGTTGAAAAGGTGACGGCAAAAGCTAGGATGCTAGGTTGCATAGGGAAAGGTATGGTCAGTAGGAAAAAGGAGGTTTTGATGCCCCTGTATAAGACTGTGGTGAGACCTCACTTAGAATATTGTGTACAATTCTGGAGGCTGCACCTTAAAAAGATATAAAAAAGATGGAGCCTGTCCAGAGGAAGGCTACTACAATGGTGCGTGGTCTTCATCATAAGGAGTATGGGGACAGACTTAAAGCTTATACTTTGGAGGAAAGGCAGGAGAGGGGAGATATGAGAGAGAAAAAGTGGAGAAAAAAAATGTGACAAGGTGATGGCTAAAACCAAAAGGATGCTAGGCTGCATACAGAGAGGCATAACCAGCAGAAGGAAAGAGGTCATTGGTGAGGCCCCATTTACAGTATTGTGTTCAGATTTAGAGGCTGTATCTTGCATAGTACATACAAATACTAGGTGTTCAAAAAAAAAAAAAAGTGACAAAAGATATACAATGAGAATAAAGACTCGACTATAGGAGGGATATGATGTATATACTTATTTAAGTACATGAAAGGTCTTAACACAAACTAATTTCAGAAATGCAGAAATGGTAGACTTAGAAAATACTTAAGAGGCGGTAAATGAGTGGAATACTCTCCTCATGGAAATGGTGGGGACCAAAATACTGACTGAATTCAAAAACACGTGCGATAAACACATAGAATCCCTATGTTGAAAGAGGGTGGAATTAAAGTAAAACTTATGGCCGTCACACTTTAAACACACCATACAGATGGAGCCAAGATGGTGACTTTGCTCTATTTTGCATAATTTATTACCGCAGTGGAGAAACAGAAGGGGAAGGTGCAGATCTTTCCCTTGCCCCTCTATTCCTTGATCCAATGAATTTGTTCGTTCAATGTATGGATGCTCAAGGCATGTGTTCTGGAGCATTGTCACCAGGAACTATGCTGGAGAAAGTTGGACTGATATGCTGTCTTAGCTCTGATGTTACCTTAAACCCTGAACAAAGAACACTACTCAGGCAGCAGTGTACATAAGAACATAAGAAACACCTTCACCGCATCAGACCGAGGTCCATCCAGTCCGGTGATCCGCACACGCAGTAGCCCATTTAGGTACTCCTTTATGGAGCCCTGGATTTACCGTATCCCCCAATGTGATTTGCAAGAAGGTATGCATCCAACTTGCGCTTGAAACTCAGAACAGTAGTCTCCGCCACAACCTCCTCCGGGAGAGCATTCCAAGCGCCCACCACTCGTTGTGTGAAACAGAACTTCCTGACATTTGTCCTGAACCTGCTGCCACTCAGTTTCAGGCTATGACCTCTTGTCCGTGTCACATCTGAAAAAGTCAATAATGCTGCTTCCTGGTCTATTTTGTCAAATCCTTTTAATATTTTAAAAGTCTCTATCATATCCCCTCGCAGTCTTCTCTTTTCGAGGGTGAACAGTCCCAGTTTTCCGAGGTGTTCTTTGTAGCTCAAATTCTCCATACCTTTGACTAGTTTCGTGGCTCGCCTCTGCACCCTCTCCAGCAGAGTTATATCCTTCTTAAGGTATGGAAACCAGTGTTGGACACAGTATTCCAAGTGCGGTCTGACCATTGCTCTATAAAGTGGCATTATTATTTCGGAATAATTGGAATGAGCCTAGGTTCCGCAGCAGGGCAGGGAGGTTATTCCAAAGCTCAGTGAATTTGAAGAAAAGGGATTTTCCTGCATACATGACACCTTTTAATGAAGGGAAATATAGTTTGATTATGTGGACAGATCTGGTAGTGTCAGGTCTCAAAGAATTCCAGGATAGTGGGATTAGGGGAGGAAGAATGCCATATAGGATCTTGAAAATTAGGCAGGTACATTTAAAGTGAATCCTAGAAATTACCAGAAGCCAGTGCAGTTTTGACAGAAGCGGGGAAACATGATCGAATTTGCTTTTAGCAAAGATCAACCTAGCTGCAGTGTTCTGGATCCACTGAAGTCATTGAAGATTTTTCTTGGTTAGACTTAGATAGATGGAATTACAATAGTCCATTCTGGAAATAATGATTAATTGTACAAGGACAGCAAAATGTTGTTGGCGGAAGCAGGATCTCACTTTCCTCAGGATGTTAAGACTAAAAAAACATTTTTTTACCAGAATTGAGATGATCATTAAAGGAAAGTGTAGAGTCAATAATGATGCCTAAAACTTTGCTTGAAAATTCGATCTGCAGTGAGGGACCAGAAAGTAGTGGAATGAGCGTGGGTAACTGATCTAATTTTGGGCCAAGCCAGAGTAGTTTTGTTTTGGACTCAATTCAGCTTCATTTGTACAGAGAGTGCCCAGGATTATCTAATGCGCTGGATTGCTTGGAGAAACAAATCCTATAATTTGTTTCTCAGAGGTGGATTCTTTGAAAAAGTTATTTGGAGAACTTAAAAAGGATGCCGCCAAAGTTTGGAATTGTGAAGCCTCTGTGATAAAAGTCCTGGTCTTCCACTGAGCTCACCAAGGGAGATCTTTATTAGATATCTGACTGAAATTTTGAAGATTCGATGATACAATATACATTATATTCAGCCGCTGGGAGGCAGACCGGATAATTCCCACGGTCGTCACTGATCGTGGCTACTCAATACTGGGCTGTTTATGATGACCAGCAATGAATATCTGGAGGGGTTTCTGCCTGCTAAAAAGTTAACCAGCTAATTCAGTATTCAGCAATGATGGTTAAGTTTATAGTGGCCAAAAATAGGACTGTATTTACACAGTCTGATTTGACTGCTAAACTTAGCTGCTGAGCACTGAAAACTGCTGGTTATCACATGATATAATCAGTTAACTATGAATATTCAGCAGAAATATCAGTTATCTCATACTGAATATTAACATTTAACCAGTTAAATGCTATTTAATGGGTCATCATTGTTGCTGGATGGTTAAATGATGCTGAATATCAGCTGGACTGCCTCTTAAAGCAAGGATGTTTTTCTCCCAGTTGCCAAAAAGTACATGGTCACAAAATACAAACAATCTGATACAAGGAAATAATAGGAACTATCACAGAAAATAAAAAAAGAAAACTAATCCAAACATTTGTTCACTATAAGCAAAGAATAAACAAAATATCATTAACCACATCATCATCAATAAATTGCTGACACCACTTCCTGAATGACTCATAGTCAGCCTAAGAATGTAATACAGATACTGTAGCTTCCTCTTTAGTATAAGTATCTGTATATATATACTCAAGTCACATTACTACCTCTGACATCAAGGATGCACAGCCAATGAACGAATGCACGTGTTGCTTGCAGACTTTACGGATATATACGGTGGGATATTAGCAAGTTGCTAATATAGCAACTGTAGTCAAAAATAAAGAAAAGGGCAAATAACTCAACTTGAGTAAAATGTTGAGTGAGTAAAAGCAATAAGCCAACTATTAATAAATAGACACTCTGTATACTTTGCTAACAAAAAATGTTGACAGATCTTCTATTGCTGTTATTGAAACTTATGCTCAGAGACATGAAGGTGAATGTACCACCTCACCACCCAATCATCGCATTGTTCATTACAGTGTCAGAATGATAACAATAGTCACTATTAGATTTATAATAGTGACTATTGCTATCATTGGGTGGTGAGGCGGTACATTTGCCTTCATGTCTTTGAGCATAAGTTTCAATAACAGCAATAGAAGATCTGTCAACATTTTTGTTGTCAAAGTATATAGAGTGACTATTTAATATAGAAACTGAAAAAGACATGAAAATAGGCTACCAGGCCAAGGGCAGCAGCATTTTGGAAATGGCAGAATTTGCGAACTGTTCATTGGCTGCTATGGTTAAAGTGTAACATGAACGACTCAACGTGGTAACTGTGGGATAGCATGAGCCATTGATGCGAAAGGTGAATGTCATCTATGCTGGTTGGTGCGGGCCGATCAGCACTCTACAGTGGAGTAACTCACCATGCAAACGAACTAGGGAGCTTCCAGATGAGTTTCCAAAATGACTGTGCAGTGAACTTTGTTGCAAATGAGGCTCCAGAGCACACAGCTGAGGGCTGCACCCATGCTCACGAGGGTTCATTGCAAAAAAAACAGCTGCAATTTGCACAGGAGTACCGACATTAGACCTGCACAGACTGGCAGATGGCTGCCTTCTCCAATAAGTCACATTTTGAGCTCTGTTGAATGGATGGACATTGCCGTGTCAGGTGTGAAACCACTGAGATTAAACACTCAGCAACCATTGTTGTGCGTACACAAGCTGGTGGTGGCAGCATTATGGTCTGGGAAATGTCTTTCTTGGTATGGTCCAGGTCCCTTGATACCTCTGGAAGGCACTCTCAACTGATATGGGTATCTCTCCATCCTTGCCAATCAAGTACACCTGTACATGTTGACATTCTTCCCTAGGGCTGATGGGATCTTTCAACAGGGCAAAGCGACCAGCTAATTCCCTGGCTTCCAAATTCCTCACACCTTTGGGACCACCTCAACTGACATGTTTGACAACTGGATCCACCACCATGCACCTGTCGGTAACTGGCAGATGCACTGCACCATAGGGAATTTTTACTTTAATGCCCTAGAGTGCTCCAATTAAAGGCTATTTTTCCTAAAATTTCCCTGCAAGCATATTGTTAAATACTGTATAAATCTACAAAGTATGTTTTTCTTTCAGCCAGTACAGCTTTCTGCTTTGTTGTCTGCTAATAATCCAGTATTATCAGAGGCTCCAGTGCCTGTCAAAGCTGTGGGGAATAGTATTTTAAGTAGGAACTTGAGTTGTTGGTTCATTAGTCTGTTTTTCTTTTTTTAATAATGGAATGATCTACAATGCTTTTTTCTGTTTACTTTTTGTAATGGTTTACATTGTAACATAGTAAATGTTGACAGATAAAGACCTGAATGGTCCATCCAGTCTGCCCAAACATACACTTTCTATAATTTAATTTAAATTGTTCTTTTTCTTAGATGTTTCTTGGCCAGAAACCCAGAGCTCTGCCTGGTATTGTGCATCTTCTGGAGTCTCTGTCGAAGCTCACTAAAGCTCATCTAAACCATCCCAGTCCATCCTCAACTGAATGACCATATATGTGACACAGACCATGCAAGTCTGCCCAGTATTGGCCTTAGTTCAATATATCTAAAATGGAGTCTGTCTTGTTGATAACCAATTGTGGTTATATCAAATAAAAAATGAGCATGATATAACGCTCTATCCTGAAGAAGCTCTTAGTATTATAAAAGAGTGAAACGGAGATCTTCCGTCGCATTAGTACCAACGAGTGGAAGCATTAACAGTGGATAACCGGGCATTATACAACACCCGAGCTAAGTATCATAAGTACTATTAAAAGTAAATAAGTACCATTAAAAAGAAAAAAGGAAATAATAATAGTGGGGGAAGGACTTGGATTAATGATAGCCTGCTTGAAGGCCTAATAACCAAGATAAGTTCTGGTAACGGGCTGCGGGCACTTGAGATCAAATAGTCCTTACCCTTGATATGATTAGGTAAGGATCTGCTTATTCTAAAGTTGGCCTTACTTTAGGAGATAGTAATAGGTATACTAGAAGAAAATGATAGGAGTCTTAGTTCAATATATACTATATTGTGGACTTGTGTGCAATGATATAAATTATTTTTTGTGTGAATTTGTTTTTCTTCTTTATACTTCTTTAATCTTGTTACAATCAAAATCAATGGAAGATGCATCACAGAGGTAGGATGTGGCAGAGAAAAGGCCAAACTGGATGTAGACAGCCAATTTTCAGGGCTAGCCATCTGCCACAGCACTGGGAAGAAACCAGAGAAATTTGAGGGGGGGGGGGCAGGGAGGAAAAGATAGCAAGGGAGAGAGGAAGGTAGGGATGATGAACCCATAGTTGGGAGCAACTTCAGGTAGCCCCTTCCATTGGGTGACCATGGGCATTTTTTAATTGGCTTGCTCAATGGCAACTACATCCCAGGCTAGGGCTAATCTGGTCAGTAGCAATTTTCAGCCTGCTAACCAAGTAAATGCCCAGATAGTTAGGACTAAGCTTACAATGCACAATTATTATGTGATATTTTTTAGGTGATTTTTTCAATAATATACTGTTTAAACTCGACAGTGATCTTAACCATCTGAGATAATAAACACCTGTTACCATACAGTTTTTTGGAACCTCAGGCCACCACTCAGAGCTCAAACTCGTTCATTGCTCTAAGCTTTATGTGGAAGCTCCTCATTGGATCCTTTTATATTTTCCAACCTCTTTTTGCTTTTGTGATTAATTTTTTGTTTTTTCTTAAACAGTTTTATATAGACTCAAAGCTTAAAATATTAAGCACTACTTAGCTTGGTCTTGTGGTCTTTGGCTACGGGGAATTTCACACCAACATGTTTCGCTGGATAGCTTTATCAAGGTTTTACCCCTAGGATACAACAAAAGCCAATTACCATCTTAATAAAACACCACCAGATATTAACTTTACTAGAGTGCCCTATTATCTCGCTTACCTTTCAAATTTACCGCCAAGACTTGTGACCACTTCTCCACAAATATGGCGGCGGCGTTTTTACTTAGAGTTTAAATAGGACGAAGCCTTCATTAGCATAAGTGACGTCATCACGCCACGTAAGCATCACGGGGTGCTACGTCTTGTCAAACTTAATTAGATAGAATATACATGATTTATTACTAAAAGATAACCTTTCCATCCAGATGCACGTTAGATCAAAGAACCCCATTCTAGTTCCACATTCAATCCGTGTGGAATCACTGTATTTAACGCGTATATCCAACGCTGTTCTTTATAGTTCAGTCTTTCTTCATTGTTACCTCCCTCCCACCCACTTTCCATACTATCAATTATACGCCACTGTATCTGCTCAATTGTATGGTGATGTTCCAAAAAATGCTCCACCATTGGAGCTAGAACATTTTTTGTTTTCAATCGTGACTTATGTTCATTTAATCTGATGTGTATGGGTCGTGAAGTCCGACCCACATATACCAGATTACACGGGCATATAATAATATATATTACTTGTGTAGATTGGCAGTTGGTATGTGCTCTGGCCGTGATGATTTTTCCAGTTTGAGGGTCTTTCCAAGTGGTGCCTATGATGGTATGAGAGCACCACTGGCATCGTCCACAACTTGTATGATTTCCTACTATCATAGATTTAAAATTCCCCAGTTTTTGTTGAATTAAAACTTGGCCTATAGTTTTTCCTCTTTTAAAGGCAAACATTGGGATCTCTTTAAACACAGGGTGTAATTGTAATACATGCCAGTATGTTTTAATGTATGTTATAAGTTTTTTTGCTGCCTCTGAGTAAGGGAGCACACATATTAATTTGTCACTTTTTTCTTCTACCACCTGTTCAGAGATTAATAGGTCCCTATTAATATACTTTGCCCTAGTAAAGGCTTGTTTAATAGATTTCGCAGGATATCCCCTATTATGGAAACGATGTTTTAACTCTTCTGATGCTTCAATAAAGTCACTTAAGTTTGACGATACTCTACGGATTCTTAGAAACTGGCTAACTGGAATATTAAACTTTAGGTGATAAGGGTGGCAGCTGGAAAAATGAAGAAATGTATTTCTAGATACAGGCTTTCTATATAATTTCGTTTTTATCTGTAGTTCTTCCTTTATAATCAAGAGATCTAAAAACTCAATTTTATCTTTACTGTAAGAAGGAGTAAACTGAAGATGGGGATCTAATGTATTCATCCATTCAAAAAATTCATCCAACTCAACTTCCGAACCCTCCCACAAGAAAAAAATGTCATCCAAAAACCTTCTCCATAGAGTGATATGTTGAAAATATTTAGAAGTATATATATTTGTCTCTTCGAATTTCCCTACATATAGAGTAGCTACAGATGGGGCTAAGGAAGCACCCATTGCTACTCCTTGAGTTTGTTGGTAAAACTTCCCTTCAAATTCAAAGTAATTTTTCATTATTACCCACTGTGCTAGTTGCATTAGAAATTCAGTGCTAATCCTTTGAGGGTTCTCCCTCCTATTCAGAACTTCTTGTATGATTTCTAAAGCTCCGTTTTGAGGGATGTTGGTGTACAGGGAAACCACATCTAATGAGACTAAAAAGGTATGGGTACTGACACTGGTTTCCTGGGATAGGATTCTTAAAAGATGGGAGGAATCCTTTAAATACGAAGCAGTTTTTAATGCTTCTTTTGCTAAGAATATGTCTAGAAATTTAGACAGAGGTTCTAGCAATGACCCTCTAGTATTTACTATGGGTCTACCTGGTGGTTGTTTCAAAACTTTGTGGATTTTTGGCACAAAGTATATATTCGGCGTGCTCGGATATTTTTCTAATAGGAATTGATATTCCTTTTTAGTGAGCATTCCTTTCTCATAGAAAGCCGTGACCCAATCAAAAATCATTTTCATCAATGGACCAACTGGATTATCTGGAATCCAGGTATAGGCAACTGTATCCGATAACTGGCGTGCTGCTTCTTTTAAATAGTATGTTCGATCTAAGATGACAGTAGCACCGCCTTTATCAGCTCTTAGTATCATACAGTCCTTTTTTTCTTTCAACTGCATCAATGCCTGATGCTGATTATATGTTAAGTTATACATGGGCCTTTGATGAACTGATGTTTTTTCATAGATTGACAGTCCTGTTAGTACCAAATCTCTAAAAGTTTCTACCGCTGGGTCCATAGGGCCCGGTGGAGTCCATTTTGATTCTTTTTTACAGATAGAACCCTCTTCTTCAATCTCCAAAGTTGCTTTATCGGCAAAGAATATTTTTAGTTGTATTTTTCTTAAAAATTTATAGAACGATATTTTCAATTGGAGAAAATCAGGGCGCTGGGTTATTACATATCCTAAACCTAGTTCCAGTACTTCTAACTGTACTTTAGTCAACTTCACTGTGGAGATATTAATTACTGTAGATTCTATTTCATCTTTCCGTTGTTCACCGATTTTCCCCGTCCTCGAGGGGCCCCTCTGGGTTTCCCCCTTGGGCGTCCTCCCCTTGTTCGGAGTTCGTCCCCCGAGCTCTTAGTAGTAGGAGTCTCAATTGATTCCCCACTTGTATTATCTGATTCTTCAGAAGATGCACTAAAGGCTACTTTCTTTTTAATTGGTCCAGATGTAATTCTTTTATTCCACGTATAGACTTTCCCTAGTTGATAATCTTTTTCATCTCTTTTCCATTTCTTTATTTTAGTCTGTTTAGTGGTATCTTTATATTGAACCAAAACCTCTTCTAGATCAACTCTTTTCTTCTCAAATTCATCTTTCTGAATCAACTCTTTCATCTGAAGTTCCATGGATACAGTTTTTGATCTTAATTCTAACTCTATGTCTGATGTCGTCTCTACTAGTAGGATCATTAAATCCCTAGAACAGCGATTTAATATAGCAGTCCACTTATCCATGAAGAATCTATCCGATGTCATTATCTTAGGCTCTTTTAATATCCGTAATCCACGTGGAATCATTGATTTCTTTAAGTACTGGACTAGGGTGCTTCCATGTAGTTCTGCCCTGATTAAACGTCTATGCATCTGTTCTAGATCCGTCCATGATGTCTGGATGGAAGGTTCTTCTAAATCATCTAGAAGAGCAGGTCTTTGTAACACATGAAGAAACTGCTCCTCTGAGTATCCTCCAAATTCTGGTTCTTCTTGTGCCATAATTTTTAAATAAGCTTACAATGCACAATTATTATGTGATATTTTTTAGGTGATTTTTTCAATAATATACTGTTTAAACTCGACAGTGATCTTAACCATCTGAGATAATAAACACCTGTTACCATACAGTTTTTTGGAACCTCAGGCCACCACTCAGAGCTCAAACTCGTTCATTGCTCTAAGCTTTATGTGGAAGCTCCTCATTGGATCCTTTTATATTTTCCAACCTCTTTTTGCTTTTGTGATTAATTTTTTGTTTTTTCTTAAACAGTTTTATATAGACTCAAAGCTTAAAATATTAAGCACTACTTAGCTTGGTCTTGTGGTCTTTGGCTACGGGGAATTTCACACCAACATGTTTCGCTGGATAGCTTTATCAAGGTTTTACCCCTAGGATACAACAAAAGCCAATTACCATCTTAATAAAACACCACCAGATATTAACTTTACTAGAGTGCCCTATTATCTCGCTTACCTTTCAAATTTACCGCCAAGACTTGTGACCACTTCTCCACAAATATGGCGGCGGCGTTTTTACTTAGAGTTTAAATAGGACGAAGCCCTCATTAGCATAAGTGACGTCATCACGCCACGTAAGCATCACGGGGTGCTACGTCTTGTCAAACTTAATTAGATAGAATATACATGATTTATTACTAAAAGATAACCTTTCCATCCAGATGCACGTTAGATCAAAGAACCCCATTCTAGTTCCACATTCAATCCGTGTGGAATCACTGTATTTAACGCGTATATCCAACGCTGTTCTTTATAGTTCAGTCTTTCTTCATTGAATGTGGAACTAGAATGGGGTTCTTTGATCTAACGTGCATCTGGATGGAAAGGTTATCTTTTAGTAATAAATCATGTATATTCTATCTAATTAAGTTTGACAAGACGTAGCACCCCGTGATGCTTACGTGGCGTGATGACGTCACTTATGCTAATGAGGGCTTCGTCCTATTTAAACTCTAAGTAAAAACGCCGCCGCCATATTTGTGGAGAAGTGGTCACAAGTCTTGGCGGTAAATTTGAAAGGTAAGCGAGATAATAGGGCACTCTAGTAAAGTTAATATCTGGTGGTGTTTTATTAAGATGGTAATTGGCTTTTGTTGTATCCTAGGGGTAAAACCTTGATAAAGCTATCCAGCGAAACATGTTGGTGTGAAATTCCCCGTAGCCAAAGACCACAAGACCAAGCTAAGTAGTGCTTAATATTTTAAGCTTTGAGTCTATATAAAACTGTTTAAGAAAAAACAAAAAATTAATCACAAAAGCAAAAAGAGGTTGGAAAATATAAAAGGATCCAATGAGGAGCTTCCACATAAAGCTTAGAGCAATGAACGAGTTTGAGCTCTGAGTGGTGGCCTGAGGTTCCAAAAAACTGTATGGTAACAGGTGTTTATTATCTCAGATGGTTAAGATCACTGTCGAGTTTAAACAGATAGTTAGGACAGCATAAAGGCTGCTCTTATTTTATCAGGACATTGGCCTGAATATCATCCAGGATCTAGGTAACTGACAGCAGCCAAAGAAGACCCACATATTTAATGCCAGTGCCTAAATTAGGCCTGGAATTAAATAAATATTCAGATCACATTGAATTTACAGAGTTTTGGGTTTTGTTTTTTTAGATCTGGGAGAGCTATCCATTTCAGCACTGGCAGATTATGTCACCAACTTGGGTAGTTGTGGCGCAGTGGTTGGATCTACAGCCTCAGCACCCTGGGGTTGTGGGTTCAAACCCCGCGCTGCTCCTTGTGACCCTGGGCAAGTCACTCAGTCCTCTATAGCCCCAGGTACGTTAGATAGATTGTGAGCCCACCAGGACAGATAGGGAAAATACTTGAGTACCTGATTGTAAAAACCGCTTAGATAACCTTGATAAGCGGTATATCAAATCCTAATAAAAACTTGAAACTTAACAATGGAGAACGGATGTATGTCTGTCTAAGAACCATATGGTACATCTCTACTACAAGGTAGGTTAAGAAGTCCTGGTTAACAACTTTCTTGATGTGAGGATCAACTGAAACAATACCTGAACAGCTGAAAGAGAAAACAATTGTTCTTTCCACATAGGCTCCAGTGGACATTGGGATTAAAGATGTTTTGGGGCTGTAACACCCGAGTTGAAAGAGCACCTTTATTTCTTCCCCCACCCCACTATAAAAGAGCAACCCATATAAGTAACTTTTTCCAGATTCAGGAAGCCATCACAGTCCTTCAGTGTTCCTTTAGTTTTATCAAGGTTTTCAATATTAGTGGCAACTGAAAGTAGACAAAGAGGCATTTGTCCAAAATATAGCAATAAGGTGTCCAAAGCTAGATTTCTAGGGGAAATCCTTATTTAACTATAGCACAGTTACTTGCTGTAATCCAGGGACAGCAGGCAGGTATTTTCACTTGTGGGTGATGTCATCCATGGAGCCCTGGTATGAACAGCATTAAAAGTGTAGTATCATTAAGTTTTTAGAAACTTTGTGACTGCTCGCACCACACATATGCAAGTGCCTTCCTGCCCGACCAGGGGAGGTGGGTGGGTGGGCTATGAGAATATTTGCCTGCTATCTCTGGATAACACCCATTACGGTAAGTGTGCTTTATCCCAGGACAAGCAAGCAGCATTTTCTCACATGTGGGACTCCCTAGCTTATTACAATGAGATGGAGGGAGAATTTGGCATTCAGAAAATAAATTTTCCAATACTGCTTGGCCAAAGTGACCATCTTGTCTGGAATAGGATTCCAGACAGTTATGAGATGTGAATGTGGGAACTGAGGGCCAAGTAGCAGCTTTACAGATCTCATCAATGGGAGTAGAAGGTTAGAAAACAACTGAAGTTGTCATAGCTCAGATCCTATGTGTTGTTATACGACCCCTGAGTTGTAGTCCAGCCTGAGCATAGCAGAAGGCAATACAGGCTGCCAACCATGAAGAAATAGTTCTCTTGTATATAGGCCGGCCCAACCTGTTAGAACATCTCTTCAGCTGTTCCTTTTATCGTATGTGGCTTAGGCCGCTTTAAGTAATAAGCGAAAGCTCGTTTGCAATCCAAAGTATGAAGAGTTGTTTCATCAGGGCGAAAATAAGGCTTGGGAAAAACCGCAAAGCACGATGGATTGTTTCAAATGACGTTTGGTCGGAATTTTGGATGGGAGCGAAGCACTACTTTATCATGGTGGAATACTGTAAAAGGTGGGTCCACCCCCAGCGCTTGAAGCTTGCTCATTTGATGAGAAGTAATGAAGAATAGAAATACCACTTTCCAAGTGAGGTATTTGAGAAGAGCCGAAGACATTGGTTGAAGAGGCTCCATCAGTTGAGAGAGAATAACATTAAGGTCCCAAACCACTGGAGGTTGTGTGGGAGGCAGTTTGATATTGAAAAGTCTTTTCATGAATCTGGAAACAAGAGGATGAGCAGTCAAAGATTTTTGCACGTTTTACAACACTTGTTAAAGAAAATAGATCTTACAATGAAAAAATCCTTAGAAATATATGAACTACTTAAACATATAGCAAGACTCTATATTCAAACCCCAACATTAAGAAATTGATGCAGGAGGTGAGAACAAGATTACAGCAAGATCAGGGGAATCAAAAGAAAATATATAAGAAAATTTTTAATTAGACTTAGGCGGGACTCTCCACATCACTCAATTTAACACATCTGAAAGAGTAGATATGGACTCTGTAGAATTGGAGACTGTTAAACTTATGCTTTTCTTGACCCAGACCATTTAAAGAATTTTCTGGAGTCAAGCCAGAGTAGACACCTTAGGAGAGTGGAAAACAAAGATCTGCAAAAGTTAGATGAAAGGTCTGTTTGGCAATTCAAATTTAATGCAAAGAAGTGCAGTGATGTACTTGGGGAGTGGAAATTCGAGGGAGTCATATATGCTAGGTGATGAGAAAATGATATGCTATTTCATTGAGAAATTATCATAAGACCCCCCGCAAATAAACCTTAAAATCAAACTATCTTTTTTCACTAAGTAGGAAGGTGTTCAGTGAAGCAGCTTATGCATTGTAATTGCTGTTTAGCTGGGAAGAAAGCGGCTAGAAGATGTCGCTACCAGAAATTCAAATATTTCAGATAAGTACTGATACTGATAAGTATTGATAGTATTTCTGCAAGTGTTTCTCATATGCAATATTATAAGACCCAGAGATGAGATTGATTGCTGGTAGAGTGGACCGTTAACACTAGCCCTCCTGTGAAGAAGGAAAATAATATTTTGATATGATATTGATATTTTTAAAGAAACGGAAGAAAGAAAATATGTAAAATATTTTATAAAGTGGTTTGAATAAGGGAAAAAGGTAAAAAAATTATATAAAAAAGATAAAAAAGCAGAAAGTGATAATAAAGAGGGTGGCTAGTAGTTAGAAGCCAATGATTACAACTAAGAGCAACCATAATAATAATAATAACAACAACTTTATTCTTCTATACCGCCACAATCTTGCGACTTCTAGGCAGTTTACAATCAAGAGAGCTGGACATTCAGCGAAATACAACAAGCAGATATTCAGAGGAAATAAAATACAATAATCAAGAGAGCAGGACATTCAGCCAAATACAATAAGCAGATATTAAGAGGAAATACAGAGAGCAGAGACTTTAAGAAAGCAAGAAAATAGAAATACAAATTGCTGAGCAAGAGTATAGGATGTACATTTTGGTAGGTGATGTCCGAGAGGCCCTGTTTGGAATGGGCCGCATGTTTTAGAAAATAACAACGAAAAATTACGATAAGATAAAGATAACAGTTTATATGTATCACAGTATCATGAAATTCAAGTGGACTAAGGAGGGGGGGGGTAAAGGTAGGGGGTAGGGGAGAGCGGGTCAATTGTTTAGGTATTTCAGGAACAGGTATGTTTTTAGGCGCTTCCTGAATTCCCCGTAGGTAGTGGGCAAAAGCAGTTGATCTAGGTCTTTACCCCATAGGGCTGCTTGGTGAGAGAGAAGGTGTTCGTGGTGTTTTTTCAGTTTGCAACCTCTAACTGGAGTGAAATGAATTTTGAATGTGTGTTTCTCTTGCGCTTGTTGTTAGTAAATGAGAAAAGGTCCTTCAAGGCAGGCAAATTTAAACCTTACTCAGGCTTCCATTGGTAGCCAGTGCAGCTGCCGATAGTAGGGTGTCACATGGTCGAATTTCTTCAGCCCGAAGATAAGACTGACTGCAGCATTTTGCATTATTTGAAGACGTCTCATATTCTTTTGGGAGATTGCTAGATAGGCGATGTTGCAGTAGTCAAGGTGACCCAGTATGAGGGATTGCACTAGGATTCTGAATGCTGATGTATCGAAGTATGATTTAATGGATCCGAGTTTCCAGAGAGTAAGAAAACCCTTTCTGACTAGGGAGTCCACTTGATCCTTCATAGTTAGGCATTGGTCTAGAGTAACATCTAATATCTTCATGGTGGGCTGGATAGGGTAGTTGAGTTTATTGATGCATAGTGGGGTTTTATTGTCAAGCGGGTGAGGGGAGGCAACGAATAATTTTGTTTTTTCTGGGTTAAGTTTGAGCTTGAAATCTGTCATCCATTGTTCCATTTCATTTATGGCATCAGATGCTTTGGGAATGGTTTCCGAGATAGAGTTAGCAAATGGAATGATCGTAAAGTCATCTGCGTAGCTGAATAATTTTTTCACACCTAATGAGGACATGTAGATATTGAAAAGCAGTGGGGAAAGTGGTGACCCTTGTGGTACTCTGGATGAGTTGCTCCAGGTCGTTGTTAAAGCGTACCTGGTAAGAACGGGATGTGAGGAAGCCACAAAACCAATTCAGTACCTCAGCCCCGATACCAATGGCGTCTAGGCATTGCAGCATTTTCTCATGGTCTACTAGATCAAAGCTGGACAGTAACACCTGTTGGTGTAGAAGTGTGAGGCTACCTTTCCACCTAGTGAAAAAAGATAGTTTGGTGTGAAGGTTTATTGGGGGGGGAGGGGGGGTCTTATGATAATTTCTCAATGGAATAATATAAGTACTAAAAAGTTTATAGTGTTGCTTGGGAGAAAATGATAGGCACAGATAGGGACTTTGGGGTGATAGTGTTTGAGGATCTTAAGGCAACAAAACAATCCGCCTTAAACTGCAAGGTAATGGCGGAATAAAAATCACTAATGTAATGTAACATGATAAGGAAGTGGCTGAAGCTAGGATGCTATGCTGTATAGAGGCAAAACCAGCCAAAAAAGTGTTGATGCCCCTGTACAAGCCATTGGTGAGACCCCCACTTGGAGTATTGTATTCAGTTTTAGAAGCCATATCTGGCTAAGCAAGGATGTAAAAAGACTTGAAGCAATCCAGAGGAAGGCAACAAAAATGGTATAGAGCTTGTGCCAAAAGACATACAAGAAGAGACTGGAAGACCTGAAATGTATACTCTAGAGGAGAGGAGGGATGGGGAGATATGATAAAGGTGTTTAATTTTACCATTTTCCCTTCTCTGGAAAAGATTTGTTTCTTTATTAATAGCTTTCAAATACTGTATTTAGAGAACATGAATAGAAATGCTGGCCATTGCTAGGCTACACATTATGCTATAAAGAGTGATGTCATAATTCAATTGTTCTCAGTTTGGCAAACAAGCATATATCTAAGCCTCTGGACTAGTTTGGAAGAGTAAGGAAATAGGATGTTTGATGCAGAGATCAAAAGAAATCTATTAAATGGTACTTTATGAAAATACAGACATCAGACAAATATTATATTCTAATGCTTTAGAAGAAGGCTCCTAGCACCATTTTAACAGCTTCTAAGTGGTTATGTCACTGTTTCATAACTGACTGGTAGAAACCCAAATGTCTCCATTCAATTTGCTGCAAATTCTTCTTGGCTTTTAAGCAAACCATTTGGTCTCTCCCTCAGACTGATATGTTGAGCTTCATGCAATCTAAATACCGTATTTGCCGGCGTATAAGACGACTTTTCAGTACCTTAAAATCCTCCCCAAAGTCGGGGGTCGTCATACGCCGGGTACTGTTTACATGCCCTTACTTTACATGCCCTAACATCTCCTTCCTTACCTCCTTACGGTGCTTACGGTACTAGTAAACCTGCCGGGACATCAGCGGGGCCATGGCGGGACATCAGTGTGACAAGGGTGCCAGCTCCTTCATCCTGCGCAGCGGGAAGCAGCGGCGCTCTGGCCCCACCCCTTTTCTCTTTACTACATCTCTCGCACATGCGGCCGTGTGTGGAGTCTAGCCCTTAAGGAAGTTGCGGGGGCGAACAGGAGGCTTTTGAAGGCTTTTAAAGGGAAACTGTCATGCCAGCAAACTTGCTAGGGACTTGCCCGGCACTTGCTCTCTCCCTCTATGTGTTATCTTCCTTCTATCATTGACAGTTTCAGTTTGGTTAACAGTTTAGAAAACAAATAGCATGGCAGCTCCCATGGGTTTATTGTTCTATTCAGCTTTAGTGAATTAATTAAAATTGTTGAAATAAATTCTGATGTTCTTTTAAGTTTTATTTGTTGTGCAGAAGGTGTGCGGAAGAAGGGGTAGTCTTATATGGCGAGTATATAACAAACTCTATATTTTAACTGTAAAAGTTGGGGGGTCGTCTTATACGCCCAGTTGTCTTATACGCCGGCAAATACGGTATGTCCAAGCCTAGCATGCAGACAAATCTTTTATTAGTAAAAGAGAGACTGAGCAAGCATGGAGATATTTTCAAAAGCATTTTATATTCAGTGGTGCAGTCATTTTCTATTTTTTGGTCCAGTACAGCATATTGTCATTTAGCACATACATGGAAACCAATTTCCATGCAAGTTCCAAGATCCACTAAACCAATTCTATAGTTAATCAATAATTAAGTATGCTCGTTTGATATAGTTAACTGCAAATGAGTCTCAAATGATGGAATATTTATTTTTAGCAGATTATTGCCAAGAATGGTTTAGCAATTATATCTGAGCTTTACAACAAACTAAACAAAGTGAAAAAGTGTAAAGTTTATCACTGAAAAATATTCTAACACGTTTCTTCACAAAAAGAGCAAATTTTCATTTGTGAGTTTGTAATTGGGAATTCTCAATTGTACATACAAAGTGCAGAATTTTTTTTCTCCTATTGGATCAAAATTATTGATCCATAATACTGTACAAAAAGGTAGATGCCATCAAAGCCTCTTAAAAGCTATATATTATTTTAATATTTACAGTCTTAACCAAGACAAATTGCCTGAAACCACTGAGTTCAACATACAAGGTTTTACAAGAGAGAGATTTTCCTGTTTTATTAACTGACATTTTATAATGCCAGTTTCACAAACATACTGTACTGGAAAGTAAAGAATAGTTAAGAGCAATTTTTTTTTTAACACATGTTTTCAGAATTGTGTCTATTAAGTTTCTACTCCTGATTTTTGTAAATGTTACATTATATGGGTATGGACAAAATAATTTAACAGGCCAGCTGTTTTACTTTGAGGGTCTTATTTTTAAATAACACTCAAAGACTTCCTTATTCTTCTCTATCAGAAAAAGTTTCATTGGCACATAATGAATAGGAACAATCAACAACCACCTTAAAGAGATACAAATTTACCAAATTCTAATTACAAGTTAATAATTAACAAAGTATGTTGGTGAAATATAAGAAACTCATGCAAAACAGAAAGGACACTTAAGGCACATGTTCTACTGTCCAACCATTAGGTCACTAACAGTTCTTGCCAAGATTATATGGCTACAGATTCTCATACACTCTTATTTTTAAAGGGAAAATCTAGTCCACTAGTAATCCACAAATTAGAGTTTAAATTAGAATTGCCAACGCCTGACTAGATACTGGCTTCAAATATTCTGCGGGTTATATTCAAAGCCACTTATGTGGGCAGCAGCAGGTGCTCTGACTGATAAATATATTCCCTAAAACTGTAAATGAAATAGTCTGAAGAATTAGTAACTTTTGGCCCTTTAAAGGGGGTAGAGTTTCTAAAGTGCATTAAGGGAATATCACATAATTTTTGCAATTTAATGTGCATTAAATGGACAATTCATGCATTATTTGTCCTTAATACACATTAATTTACCACATAATATGCAAATCATGCAAATTAATGCAATACGCCTCAAACTGAATACTTTCACAAGCTGTGTTATTTCTGGAAAAGTAACACCCACTCTGAGCTAGCATTATTTATTGTTGCTCTCCAGGAGTATCAGGGCACTAACAAGCAGATGGATACTCTTGGGGAGCCTCTTAAAAGGGGCTATGTAAAAAAAATGTACTAAAACCTTATACCTGACATCCAAACAATGAATCCCAAACAATGAATCCTACCCCAGCCCTATATATTTGGGGGGGGTGGCTGTTTAGTGGCCAGGCAGCAGTGATCTCTAGTCATTCCTGACACTTCATGTATTCATGTTCAAGATGTTGATGTGAAACCCAAGCAGTACTACCACTAGAGGACATGGTGCCAGCCACATACCCTTTATGGCAGCTTAACCCCTACTATTATGAGAATACTAGTGAGGATATACTGGCACCAAATTGAACCTGGGCACATGAGAATTCAGAAGCAACTGAGGACACTCCTGTCTGGCAGGTGCTGAGAGAGCTGTGGAAATACAGCTGGGAGAAAATTTAACATTGGGGGGTGGGGGGGCAGAGCAGGATTTTGGCAGCTTGCTTTGTTTTTGCATGGCTGACTCTCTCACTATTGCTACAGCTGGAAATGCACAATGTACCCTGCTGTAGCAAAGGAAATTTAAATTTACCTCAGTAGCCACTAAAATGTATTATTTTACTGTACTTAGTAACTATCCCTCTAAGCTGTTATGGGACAATTCTATAAAATAGATGCTAACATTTATATGTGCATTACACATGTATATATTTAGAATACTAGCATGTAAACATGTATTTGCATATTTATGTGCGTGTCTGCAAAAATTCCACCTTACATTCTTTTGTAAACACCTGCCTTTCTCATATAACATGTACTTGCAAGGAGGCAGGATACCCACTTACACATGTACCTTATAGAATACAATAAAGTACAGATATATCTTCAGCATTTAGGCACCTACAATTAAACTAGCTCTAGGGCTGGTGTTACATATACATCTAGCAAATTGGAAGGGGCATATATCCAGTTAAACTAGTATTCTATAAAGGTAAGTAGGTATCTATGTTCTTTTGCAGAACAAGCATCTAATTGTAGGCAACCTTTTATAGAATTGCCTTTTAAAAGGCCAAAATATAATCTGTTTTGGTAAAGATGAAATTAAGTGCATTCCAAGGCCTTACTTAAAAGTTATCCATTCACTAGTGAAATTCAGCTGTGAATAAATAGCAGCTAAATATGTATCTGTTTGAAGTTTTCAGTGTATTTTCAGCTGATGTCTAAAAAGATAAATTGGCCCAAAATGCAGGTAATTTTAAACAGATATTTTGTTATTTCATTTATAGTCATACATCATGCAGTCAACTGAACATCTACACCTTATTGTTGTAAAACCAGTTTAAACCCTCAATTGACGCTACAGGGTGAAATTCATGCCTGGCACTGGAAAATGCAGATGACAACGTACCTGCTTTATACAGTTAAACAGGATAATGCTAATATCACAAAAGATTCCAAATGCCAGGATAATAAATACATATTTTAGCAGATTCAGACCAGATTTGTACTCTATATAGCCAGCAATTATGTTTCTTTAAACCAGTGTTCAATCAGGCAGTCAGACACCCCAGGCTGGGTACGAGATTTCTTAGGAAATAGATTCTCCCTTCTTTTGTGCTCTATTTTACAGCACTCTGAGTAAACAGTGACTTTAATGGCAAGGAGGCCTTGGGTCAACAGTCTTCTATTCACATTGTATACTTTATTTTAATGTTTTGCAATTGTTCAGTTTTTCAAGTTTTAGTACATAGATTTATCTTATTAAAAAAAATGTAAAGTTCCATAAATTTAAGCATATGATCCAGAAATCTGGATCAACTACTGGAAGGTACATGATGCTCTTTGCACTGTGACAACTTCCCAAACTGCCCTGGACTTCAGGAGAACAGCAGATCAAACTGTGGTGTCTCCAAAATCCTTGTTCCAGCGGATGTATGCTTCCAGTGTTTGAGGGCTCACACTGCGCTTTATCTTCTTCAGAGACTCCATGAAATCAGATAATCGAAGGTTCCTCATCTAGACACACATAGATAGACACTGCAAATTATTCTGCTATGTATATTGCGGTTCAACAAACATTCATACAATACCAACTTGCATTTGAGGACAACACATGATGCTAATTAATAAGTATTTAAGACAAATTCAGCTTCACAACAACCAATGAGAATACACTATCCCCCCCCCCCAAAAAAAAAGAAAGCAAACATCTATGCATTTAAAACTGGTTTGGTAATATTCTTATACAATGTGGTTTATTTATCTATACATATACACAGTGGTGAACAAATCCTGGATGCCAGGTTACCATGGCACCAAGAAATTGCACAACAAAAAGGAAAAAGCAACCCTACGTATAACAGAACGCAATACACAAAGGAGTTGGGAAGGGACTAGTCACCTCAGCCTCCAGAACAAATATAAATATATTAAAAGTATTTAAAACAGAGCATATACATAGGACATTTCAAGCCTAATATAGAATCCTTAATCCTTTTTTTTTTTTACTGGACCCCAACATGGTCCATATGTCAGCATCTAAAAGGAAGTCTTTCATCAGGGGTGTGCATATATATCACCAGTAGATAGTGCTGGTGTCATGGAAATACAAAGAGGATGGCTCAAAACTTGTGTAACCAAACGACTCTTGTAAAAAACGCTGCTCAAAGTTCCACAAACATAGAGTGGTATCAATACCACTCTTTGTGTATGGAACTTACCAATAAATTGCACCCAGACACCTGGGATTTCAGGGCTCTGAATTTTTCTTTTTTTAAAAAATTTTGCAGAATTGTCCCAATAGTACATTTCCCAGGTCTGCACTGCCATTTGGCTGAATGTAAGCTTGAGCCATGTGGTACAGGACGTTTGGGAAATCTCACAGGACTTCAAACTGCGAGACCAGACTGAACTTCTTGCATTATGCAGCTCAAGCATAATTGTGGTGCAGAGTTGAAAAATGTGCTTTTTGTGAGGCAGCTCTGCAAATAGCAAAGTAAGGGCAATAGCTGGTAGACTCCTCTCTCACTTACAACTACAACATACTCTGAACGCTCTCTCAATGCCCAAACCGATACTATTATTTGTTTTATATTCTACAGACAACTTGATGAGCGGTATATCAAGGTTGTAATAAACTTGAAACTTTATTTACAATACCCTTGCATCCCTAAAGCAATGCAGCAATTTCATAAAAATCTTGATTTAATGACAACTTACTTCTCCTTAAACGTTAAGTCAGGCAAGTTGAATGCTTGTGGAAGTAACATTGATCCGCAGAAACTCTGAGCAAATATAGATCCCTTGCATCTCAATATATGTCAACTAATTTTTTAACACATTTATAGCCTACTCTATTCTATTTACTTGGCAGATAAGAGAGAATTCTTTTGATCTCAAATTGCCCTTGCCTCCAATTTGTGTAAATTTATAGTATCCTTCTTATACTTACTTTGGCTGCAACCACATTCCCTGCCCAAGTCTCACTTTGACTGCTACTGATCTAAATAATTCATTTCTTACATAAGGTAAAAGCACTATGAACTACTCTATTGCCTACTCTGCCATCTGTAGATCAAACAGCAGACCTTCCTTCTCTTGGTAGGGTTATGACCTCATTTAGTCCTCTAACTGTTGGGGGCGTGGCTTAACGCGAACACAAGATGGACGTGTGATCGCAACGCTCCTCTTCATCTAGGCAACGGTTTAAAAAAAATTTTATCCCCTTATTGCTGAATTCGGGAAAAAACAAGTGTAATTGAAACTTAAATTGTGGCAGACTGATATTGACCTCCCCCGCCGAAATCGAGACAGATCCTGAGAGAGGAGAGCCGAAAGTAAGATTGCCGGTTTTTTTTTCTCAACGCTGGATCGGCGCGGCATCGGGGCAGATAACTGACAGAGATTGAAAAAAAATCTATCAACGGAGACAATTTGATAATACCGCTGGTATTGAGGAAAGACTTGAAGGGAGGGAGACAGTGAGGCTGTTGTTTTTTTTTACCGGCTTTCTCTGTTTTGATGTGGCACGGAGATGAGGAAGGGCTGTTGAAAATTTGAACTGACTAACAGTGGAAGGAGTTAATGAGGGACCGATCTCGGTGTGAAGCCGCTGTCAGCTGATTACTGGAGCTGTGGCGGTTTGATGCAGCCCTCTCCTGCCGGCGCTGAGTCGGAACCCTGGGGGCGGAGAGTCAAGAAGATCAGTTAATCCTTCGCCGGTTTCTTTATTATGGGGAGAAACATTGAGGGCAGGACACTGGAAGGAGTGAAGGCAGAATATTGAGCATTGAATTGGCCAACAACAGAAAAGATAGAAGGGAGAGTTTCAGACTGATTTCTGTGGAGGGCTGGTGCCTGTCAAAGACAAAAATATGGCAGTTTGATGTAGCCCTCCCCCGCTGGTGTTAAAGCAAAGCCCTGAGGATAAAAAACCAATTGTTTTCTTCTGTGCTGAATGACATCAAAAATAACTGTGGAGAAATAAAATTGGCGAAAACTGTGGCAACTGATACTACCCTACACCTGACGAAATTAAAATAAAGCTCTGAGGGAATAAATGCCAAAAAGAAAATCTGTTATTTCCTCACTGGCAAAACAGAGAAAAAAATTAAGAGCGCCTTTTTTCTCAATGCTGAAGCGACGCGGTGTTGAGGGCTGAGATTTCCAATGAGCTGAACGATAAAAATTAAAAAGAGGCTTGAGGACCACGGTAAATTGACAGTGAACAAGCCGAAGATAAAAGGAAAAAGATAAAAGCTTCCTCAATTTAAACTAATTTTGGTGAGAGGACAGTGCCTGTCAGTCTGAAATTAAGACAGTTTGAAATAGACCTCCTCTGCCATTTTTGAAGAGGGTAAGGAGCTGATTTTTCTTTCTATACTGTGTGAAAAAGAAAAAAGAAAACTGGTAAAAATTGTGCCAATTGAAACTACCCTCCAACGAAATTAGAAAGGAACCCTGAAGGAAGAGATCCAAAAAAAAAAAGAGTTTGCTATTTCCTCAACAACATAGCATCGAAGACGAGTCATTGAACATAAAGATTGTGGACAAGGTAAAATCTGTAAAAATATAAAAATAAGTTCAGGAATATGGCAAGTACCAGACAAAATAAAAATGAGGCTGGTATGTCAGCAAAAAGACAGAAGCAGGATCAAATTACACCAAGTAAGATCCCACTTCCTGCTGAAGAACCTGATATATTGAGTAAAGCAGAAGTTATGGAAGAACTGAGACAAATTAAACAAATGCTTAAGGAAACTGTGACCAATATGGCTGAAATGAAGGAAGAAATACTAAATATCCACAGACAAATGGAAGTAAATAATAAAAGAACAACTGTCTTAGAAACTAAAATGGAGGTCATAGAAGGTGAAGCAAACAGATGCAAAAATGACAGTCTGGAACTGAATAAATTGAAAGATCAACTGGAAGACTATGAAAATCGAGGAAGAAGAAAAAATATTAAACTTTTTGGAATACAAGAAAATTTAGAAGGGAAAAATGCTATACAATTTCTAGAAAACTTAATTCCAAAAATACTACAACTGGATTTAAAACAACCACTAGAAATAGAAAGGGCGCATAGGATCCCAGTAAAAAATGTAGAAAATCAAGGCAGGCCAAGACCACTAATATTCAAAATGCTTAGATACCAACAAGCATTAGAAATATTAAATGCTGCCAAGAAAGACAAAAATCTAAATTACAAAGGATCCAGAATATGGTTTTTGCCGGATTTTGCTAAAAACACAGCAAATAAAAGAAAGAGACTATTAGACATGAGACCTCAATTAAAAGAAAAAGGATATAAATACGGATTATATTATCCGGCAAAAATGAGAGTATCATCTGGAGATAAATCTTTGTATTTTGAAGATCCAGAAAAACTAAAAGCCTTTCTTTCAAAATCAGAACCTATGACATTTTAACATAAAATATCAAGATTGGTTTTGATGACATTGTGAAAAATTATAAAAATATGAGACATTGAAATATTGAAGAAAGAAAAACATGAACTAAAGAAAAGACAATAAAAATATAAAGAGAGAAAGTATAAGATATAGGAAAAATATCAATACCATATTAAATATATGTTTAAGATATAAATTTATGATGTAAACTATAATACTAGGGAAATATAAATTAAAAATTGATGAATGGATAAAGATACATTAATGAAATGTTAAGAATAAAAAATGACTAAAGATATTAAAGGTTAATATAGATAGATAGAAGGGGATATTGATTGAATATTGGTTGCCTAGAGAGGAGGAGAATGTTCGGGTTGCAGTTCCAATGTGTGTCCTTAAGCAGTCATTATATTGGGTGGGAAAGGGAGGGAAAAAGATGGTATTTATTAGAATGATTAAGGAGAAAGTAAATAAGGGATTGGATACTTCAAGGGTAAATATGTGTGTCATAGGAAAAATTTTTTGGATTTTAAATATGAAAGAAGAAGAGAAAAAGATTATACTGATAAGTTTTAAAATATATAATGTCTTTTAAGATATACACTATTAATGTCAATGGCCTGAATCATGTAATCAAAAGGAAAAAGGTATTAGCATTTTTAAAAAAGCAAAACGCGGATATTTACTGTCTGCAGGAGACCCATCTTAATACAAAAGAATCACAGAAACTAACGGGTGGGTGGGTAAAAGAATGTTTTTTTGCTCCAGAATTTTTTAAAAAGTTACAGAATATGTTGTTACCACTGGCTACTTCTAATTTAGTGGTAGCTGGAGATTTTAATGCTGTAATGGATCCATTATTGGATAAAAAACCAGGTAAAAGTATAAAATCTTTAGGTTTAGATAATTTGGCTCAATCATGTGACTTGAAGGATATATGGCGTATTCTTCATTTTAATGATCAGGAGTTTTCATTTTGTTCACAGGTTCATAAATCATTTTCAAGAATAGATTATATTTTTGTTTCAACAAATAAGGTGCAACAGGTGATTAAAGCTTCCATAGATCCTATTATTATTTCGGATCATGCGGGAATATGGATAGAATTACAATTGGATCAATTGGAAAAGGGTAGACCTCTTTGGAGATTTGATAATGCATTGCTTGTGGATGATAAATTTTTGGAAAATTTTAAAACACAAATTAATGATTTCTTTCAAATGAATTTAATGGAGGATACATCTATTGAGAATGTATGGGATGCATTTAAAGCAACTATGAGGGGCAATATGATATCATATTCAGCTTTTATTAGAAAACAGATTAAAATGCAATATATAGAATTAGAAAAAGAAATCAAAATATTAGAAGCTAAATTGGTAAGTAAATGGGAAAATGAGATATTGCAAGCTCTTTTAAAAGCAAAAGGTAAATATAATGAATTAACTTCAAAAATGATAAGAAGAGATTTGTTTTCCAAACAAGCAATGTATTATGGAAATTCTAATAAGGCGGGAAGATTATTGGCAAATTATCTTAAAGCAAAAAAAAGAAAAACTAATATAAATGGGATAAAAGATGATAATGGTATAATAACAAATCAAACAAATATAATTTTAAAACAATTTCTAAAATTTTATAAAGACCTGTATTCTTCCGAGCCTTATTTGGGGAGACAAAAAGATGGTAAAAATTTTTTAGATTTAATTAATGGACCTAAGATTCCTGATCATTTAAAAAGGAGTTTAGATGAACCTATATCATTAAAAGAATTAGAAACAGCATTGAGATCTCTTAGAGTTGGATCCGCTCCAGGTGGTGATGGTTATACAGTAGAATTTTATAAAACATTTCAAAATGTCCTTTCCCCACATTTACTAAATTTATATCAAACACAACTTATAAAAGGTGATATTAAAGGTACTATGGCTGAATCAATAATAATTGTTTTGCCTAAGCCAAATAAAGATCCTACTTTGGTTTCAAACTATAGGCCTATATCTTTAATAAATGTGGATAATAAACTTTTGGTGAAAATTTTGGCTTTGAGATTAGCCAAAGCTCTACCACACATTATAGATATGCATCAGACGGGTTTCGTTGCTAAAAGACATTCCTCTAATAACTCTAGATTATTGTTTCATATGTTAAATATATAAAAAAAAATGAATGAACCGACTTTTACAGTTTCCTTGGATGCAGAAAAAGCGTTTGATAGGGTAGAATGGAATTTTATGTATCAGGCTTTAGAATGGTTTGGTATAGGTTCTGGATTTATACAAATGGTAAAAACTTTGTATAGCTTCCCGATTGCAAGATTAAATATTAATAATATGATATCTGATGGTTTTCAATTGCAGAGGGGAGTTAGACAGGGTTGTCCTTTATCTCCATTGTTATTTGATGTTGTATTAGAACCCTTATTGTTAGCAATACAGCAAACAAGGGGGATACAGGGTATTCCATATTCAGATATGGAATATAAAATTTCGGCTTATGCTGATGATATTTTGCTTTATTTGAGAAATCCAGAGTCTACCTTATCTTCTTTATTGGAATTAATTGATAAGTTTGGCAAATTTTCAGGTTATAAAATTAATTGGAACAAATCTGAAATTATACCTTTAAATGTTCATTGTGTAAAAGGATTATTTGACGATTTTCCGTTCATATGGAAAGAAGAAGGATTTAAATATCTTGGCATTCAAGTAAAAAATACAATTGAAGATACCGTAAAAGAGAATGAAAAATTTGTATTAAAAAAAGTTACGGAATTATGCGAGCAATGGAACCCTTTACATATTTCTTGGTGGGGGAGAGTTCAAACTATTAAAATGATGATGTTGCCTGTAGTTTGTTATCAAATGAGTATGATACCTATTTATTTTCAGGGGTCCTTTTATAAAAAACTTAATAGCATTTTAACAAAATTTCTTTGGCTTGGTAAAACACCTAGAATAGCTTTAGTAACTTTGCAAAAATCAATTAAGGAGGGAGGGGTAAATTTTCCAAATTTTTATAGGTACCATCAAGCCTATATTCTACGTCAGGGTATGTATTGGATCCTCCCAGAACTTATAGATAATGCACCGGATTGGTTATATTTGGAATGGCGCCTTATGTTTCCCCTAAATTTAGTTCATCTTCCAAGTATTAACATACCTAGAAGATACAGAGAAAATAAAATATTAATGGATACTTGGAAAACGTTGAGATTTATTAGTAAATTAACACCTATCCCAATAAACAAATCAACTAATCAATCTCTATGGATAAACTCCAAGATCAAAATTGGCGGAGCTCAAATCCTTTGGAAGAACTGGATTATTGCAGGCATTAGATCTCTAGATGATGTTATTTCAGAAGGTAAACTGCTGGATTTTTCACAATTGCAACATAGATTTGGTCTAAGTAAAACACAAAGTTTTAAATGGTTGCAATTGAAGCAGGCCATTCAGGTTGGGTTCCCTGAATGGAAAACATTGAATAATCAATATAGTTTAAAGTTCTTTTGTTTTCAAGCAGACTTCCTAGGACATCAAGCCGCATTGTGGTATAAATTAATATCTGGATATTTGAATAAAAAAACAAAAAATGGTCTAAGAGATATTTGGAGCATTGAGATTAAGCATCAAATTAATGCATCTCAATGGCCACTAATTTGGTCTAGGAGAATGAGATGTACAGTGTCAGCATCTATGAGACAAACTTGGTTCTTTTTATTACATAGAGCTTTTTGGACCCCTACACGTTTGCAAAAATTAGACAGTTCTAAGTCCAATAAATGCTGGCACTGTAATCTGGAACCAGGGACATTAGATCACTTACTATATCATTGTCCCTACATTAAAACTTTTTGGAATTCAATTTGGCCACAAATTAATAAATTGATGGAAAATCATATATCAATATCATATGATACAGTATTATTTGGAATGATGATGAGGAAAAAAAGTCAAATTTCACCAGAAAATAACAAGCTTTTATTAATTATGACAGGGGTTGCCATTCAGCATATAACTAACAATTGGAAAAATTATAATAACCTAAATTATACATTTTGGTGGAATACAATATGTCATATATTTAAAATGGAAAGAGCAATAGCAATACAAAGAGGGACATATATTAAATTTATAAAAATATGGGGGCCATTGACAAATTACTACAATGAATAAATAGTTGGATTTTTCTTCTTCTTTTCTTCTTTTAAATATCTTTTTTGTGACACACATAGAGGGGGGGTAGTGAAAATAATTTTTACATAATAGGCTATAATATGATATACAAGATGTAATGTGTAATTAAAAAGTAATAGAAGGGTGGGGGGAGGGAGAAGGGATAAAAATATATTTAGAATATGATGTATTAGATATAAAAGTGATATTGTGTATTTATCTATTGAATTTAATATTTTGTACACTTTATGTAAAACTTGAAAATAAAAAATAATAAGGATAGTCCTCTAACTGTTCTTTTGATTTCTCGCGCCTTACACACATTACATCCAACAGTCCCACATGATCTGATCCCCTCCTGTTTTGTTAAACACTTAGCAGAAATTCTGTTCCCTTTCTCCAAATAATGGCTGACACTCCTTCTCAATCAGTCTCTTTCTCTCAATATGGAAATCAGCTCACATCCTTCCGACGCTCAAAGACCCAAATATAGGCCCATCTACAGTGACAAACTTGCTCCACTGCCCAATTTGCATCTGTGTCAAATCTAACTGAAATAACTGTGCATGCCAACTGGAAGACTAGTTAGACAAACACTCTCTACCCACATCAAACTGGTTTCAGGAAATCTCAGAGTACCGAACCAGCACTTCTCAGGATGTTTACTGTATTTTTTGCCCCATAAGACACATCCTAGATTTAGAGGAGGAAAACAAGATAAAAAACATTCTGAACCAAATTCTTCCTGCCAGGCTCTGTATCCAACCCAACACTCCTTGCCAGGCTCTGCACCCTGTTCCCCCTCCCTGACATGCTTTGTACCCTGTCCCCTCTCTGGTGGTCTAGTGCTAGGCCGGGACAGGGCAGGCAGGCCTAGTGGCAAGCAGACAGGCAGCCCCCCCCCCCCAAGACAACTCCAACACGTGGACACCTTCAAGAACAATGACAGGCAAATAGGAGGCAGTAGAAGCTGAAGAACTGACCCAGCCGCCCTCTGTCCAGCATTTTTCCCTGACCCTGTCTATCAACCCTCCCCCTCCCATCTTCAAACTGTCTTTGAGGTCCCTGGCATCAAGTTGCAGAAGCAGAACAACCAACCCAGTCACCCTGTCCAGCATTTCCCCCTCTCCCTCCACTTTCCAAAGCACCCTCCAACCCTAGCAAAATCACACAAACTTCAACCCCACTCCCAGAATGCTCTTAATGAAAAACACACATCAGACCTCAATTCAGTCCACAGACACTCACACACCAGACCTCAATTCAGTCCACAGACACTCACACACCAGAACTCAATTCAGTCCATAGATACTAACATACCACAAGACTCCCAGAGATGCAAACCATCCCGTAGATACCCATAACCACCGGGCACTGTCCACAGCATTTTTAATCTCCAGTTTCACAACTAGTTTTTGTTCGCACCTCCTTTTCAAGTTGTAAAGTTCCAGACCTGAGGGCTCCCTAACGCTACCGGGACTCCAGAACTGACAACCAGTAATTTCTGTTGATTAGCGCAGCCAGTCTCCTCCTCCTCCCGTCTCTGGTACTTAGGACGACGGTGGTGGCAGAAGAAGTGGCTTGCGAGAGGCAGTCTCTTGCCGGCTCGATGGCCCATCAGCTGAGACAAGGGTGTGCGCGAGAGGGGTCAGGGTCCCACGTATGTATCTATAGCAACGGTTAACATTTGTTCTTGGTGATGCTCAGAAAGGCCTAATAGCCAGGGCATAATGAAGTGGAGTGTTACCTTCAAACTGTCCTTGAGGTCCCTAGCATCAAGTCGCAGAAGCTGTCTGCGTGTGACCCCACGGTACAGTTCCACTCCCTTCAACACAACTTTTTTCCCCTCAGACTGGTTCTGCCCCCCTCTGATGCAGTTTCTTGTTTCCGGCGGGGCGGGACACGGCAGGTGTGTGGGGGGGGGAAGGCTCCAGGGCTGCAGCAGGTAACCCGTGCAAGTCGCTGCCGCTATCCAGGAGCAAAACAAACTGGCGAATTTGCAGGTAAGATGAGGGAAGGAGATAGGGGGGTGGAGGAATGCTGGAGGGCGCACGTGGAAGGGTAGTGAGGTGATCACAAGTGTGTGTGACTTGGTGGTGTCTCCGATGCTGCCGGAAGAGTCAGCCGGATGAGGGCAGGAGTGCAGGATACAGCGCTGAATGGCAGCAATTTTAAAAAGGTATCGGCGGGGGGGGGGGGGAGGGGGAAGAGGGGGGTATTCGCTCCATAAGATGCACCGTTATTTCCACCCACTTTTTTGGGGGGGAAGTTCATCTTATGGAGCGAAAAAGCATAGTTATTTACCGTAACAGGTGTTATCCAGGGACAGCAGGCAGCTATTCTCACATATGGGTGACATCATTGACGGAGCCCGGATGCGGACGCCTCACAAGCAGACTTGCTTGAAGAAACTAGAAGTTTTGAGTCACCCGCACTGCGCATGTGCGAGTGCCTTCCTGCCACGTCTCCTCAGTTCAGATAGCTAGCAGAGAAGCCAACCAGGGGAGGTGGGTGGGTTGTGAGAATAGCTGCCTGCTGTCCCTGGATAACACCTGTTACGGTAACTAACTGTGCTTTATCCCAGGACAAGCAGGCAGGTATTCTCACATATGGGTGACCTCCAAGCTAACCAGAATGGGATGGTGAGAGTGTAGGCAATTTAGGAGAATAAATTTTGTAATACTGTTTGGCCATATTGTCCATCCCGTCTGGAGAAAGTATCCAGACAATAGTAAGAAGTGAAGGTATGAACCGAGGACCAAGTAGCAGCCTTACAAATTTCCTCAATAGGTGTAGATCTGAGGAAAGCTACTGAAGCTGCCATTGCTCTGACTTTATGGGCTGTGACTTTACTGTGAAGGGGTAATCCAGCCTGGGCATAGCAGAATGAGATAGAAGCCACCATCCAATTGGAGATGGTATGCTTAGAAATAGGATGTCCCAACTTATTTGGATCGAAGGAAACAAAAAGTTGAGGAGCAGTTCTGTGTGGTTTGGTGCATTCCAAGTAGAAGGCCAAAGCACGTTTACAGTTCAGAGTATGAAGAGCTGATTCTCTAGGATGAGAATGAGGCTTTGGAAAAAAATTTTGGAAGGACGATGGATTGATTGAGATGAAATTCTGAGACTACTTTAGGTAGGAATTTCGGATGAGTATGGAGAACCACTTTGTCATGATGGAACACCGCCAATGGTGGGTCAGTAACTAAAGCTTGCAGCTCATTGACTAGTCGAGCAAAAGTGAGGGCAATGAGAAATACCACTTTCCAAGTGAGATACTTCAGATGAGCCTTATCAATTGGTTCAAATGGAGGCTTCATGAGTTGAGTAAGGACAACATTGAGGTCTCAAACCACAGGAGGCAGTTTGAGCGGAGGTTTGACGTTGAAAAGTCCTTTCATGAATCTGGAAACCAGAGAGGGGTTTCCCTTCAATAGGCTGATGGAAAGCCGCAATTGCACTGAGATGGACTTGTATAGATGTAGACTTGAGGCCAGAATTGGATAAGTGCAAAACGTAGTCCAAAACAGAAGATAAGGAATAAGGAGGAATGCTGAGGCTCCTTATGATGAGGAAAACACCATGTAGAAAATCTAGTCCATTTTTGGTGATAGCATTGTCTAGTTGTGAGCTTTCTAGAAGCCTCTAAAACATCTCTTACAGATTGAGAAAACTGAAAAGGGGGTTATGTTGAGAGGTACCAAGCTGTCAGGTGTAGAGACTGCAGGTTGGGATGAAGCAGAGACCCTTGACTCTATGTAAGCAGAGAAGGATAAACTGGTAGAAGGTATGGCTCCCTGCTGCTGAGTTGAAGTAAAAGGAGTACCAAGGATGTCTCGGCCACCGAGGAGCAATCAGAATCATGGTGGCATGATTGTTCTTCAACTTGACCAGAGTCTTGAGAATGGGAGGGAATGCACAGAGGAAGAGATTTGTTCATTCCAGAAGAAAAGCATCTGCCTTGAGGCGATGAGGAGAGTATATCCTGGAGCAGAACTGAGGCAGTTTGTAGTTGTGGGGAGCCGCAAAGAGGTCTATCTGAGGTGTTCCCCACTGTGAAAAAATGTGATGAAGAGGCGAAGAATGGAGTGTCCATTCGTGAGGTTGCAGTAGATGACTCAAGTTGTCCGCCAAGCAATTCTTTGCCCCTTGAATGTAGACAGCTTTGAGGAAGGTGTTGTGGCGGATTGCCCAGTCCCAAACCTCCAGAGCTTCTTCACAAAGGGAGGCAGACCCTGTGCCCCCCTGTTTGTTGACATAAAACATGGCGACTTGGTTGTCTGTCCGAACGAGGACTACTGTGTCATGAAACAGATGTTGAAAAGCCTGGAGAGCTTTGAGGATCGCTCTGAGTTCCAACTGATTGATATGATATTGACGATCCGTACTGGTCCAGAGGCCTTGAGTACGGAGACCATCAAGATGAGCGCCCCAAGCATAGGTCGAAGAGTCTGTCGTGAGGACCTTCTGATGAGGGGCATTTGAAAAAGCAAGCCTCTGGAAAGATTGGAAGAGAGCATCCACCAAAGGAGAGACTGCTTCAAAGAAGGAATGACTGTGATGTGTCGAGAAAGAGGATCGCAAACCTGCGTCCATTGGGATGCCAGGGTCCACTGAGGAATTCTAAGGTGAAGTCTGGCAAAAGGAGTCACGTGTACTGTGGAGGCCATGTGACCTAGGAGTATCATCATGTGTCTCGCTGAGATGGAAGATCAGGAAGACACTGTATGACGGAGTTGAAGTAGAGCTTTCAGACATAGTAACATAGTAGATGACGGCAGATAAAGACCCGAATGGTCCATCCAGTCTGCCCAACCTGATTCAATTTAAATTTTTTTCTTCTTAGCTATTTCTGGGCAAGAATCCAAAGCTTTACCCGGTACTGTGCTTGGGTTCCAACTGCCGAAATCTCTGTTAAGAATTACTCCAGCCCATCTACACCCTCCCAGCCATTGAAGCCCTCCCCAGCCCATCCTCCACCAAACGGCCATACACAGACACAGACCGTGCAAGTCAGCCCAGTACTGGCCTAATTCAATATTTAATATTATTTTCTGATTCTAAATCTTCTGTGTTCATCCCACGCTTCTTTGAACTCAGTCACAGTTTTACTCTCCACCACCTCTCTCAGGAGCGCATTCCAGGCATCCACTACCCTCTCCGTAAAGTAAAATTTCCTAACATTGCCCCTGAATCTACCACCCCTCAACCTCAAATTATGTCCTCTGGTTTTACCATTTTCCTTTCTCTGGAAAAGATTTTGTTCTACGTTAATACCCTTCAAGTATTTGAACGTCTGAATCATATCTCCCCTGTCTCTCCTTTCCTCTAGGTTATACATATTCAGGGCTTCCAGTCTCTCCTCATATGTCTTCTGGCGCAAGCCTCCTATCATTTTTGTCACCCTCCTCTGGACCGCCTCAAGCCTTCTTACGTCTTTCGGCAGATACGGTCTCCAAAACTGAACACAATTCTCTAAGTGGGGCCTTACCAATGACCTGTACAGGGGCATCAACACCTTCTTCCTTCTACTGACTACGCCTCTCTTTATACAGCCCAGCATCCTTCTGGCAGCAGCCACTGCCTTGTCACACTGTTTTTTCGCCTTTAGATCTTCGGACACTATAACCCCAAGGTCCCTCTCCCAGTCCGTGCATATCAGCTTCTCTCCTCCCAGCATATACGGTTCCTTCCTATTATTAATCCCCAAATGCATTACTCTGCATTTCTTTGCATTGAATTTTAGTTCCCAGGCATTAGACCATTCCTCTAACTTTTGCAGATCCTTTTTCATATTTTCCACTCCCTCTTCGGTGTCTACTCTGTTACAAATCTTGGTATCATCTGCAAAAAGGCACACTTTTCCTTCTAACAATTCAGCAATGTCACTCACAAACATATTGAACAGGATTGGCCCCAGCACCGAACCCTGAGGGACTCCACTGGTCACCTTTCCTTCCTTCGAGCGACTTCCATTAACCACCACCCTCTGGCGTCTGCCCGACAGCCAGTTTCTGACCCAGTTCACCACTTTGGGTCCTAACTTCAGCCCTTCAAGTTTGTTCAACAGCCTACTATGAGGAACTGTATCAAAGGCTTTGCTGAAATCCAAGTAAATTACATCTAGCATATGTTCTCGATCCAGCTCTCTGGTCACCCAATTGAAAAATTCAATCAGGTTCGTTTGGCATGATTTACCTTTTGTAAAGCCATGTTGCCTCGGATCCTGTAACCCATTAGATTCAAGGAAGTACACTATCTTTTCTTTCAGCAACACTTTCATTATTTTTCCAACAACTGAAGTGAGGCTCACCGGCCTGTAGTTTCCTGCTTCATCCCTGTGACCACTTTTATGAATAGGGACCACATCCGCTCTCCTCCAATCCCCAGGAATCACTCCCGTCTCCAGAGATTTGTTGAACAAGTCTTTAATAGGACTCGCCAGAACCTCTCTGAGCTCCCTTAGTATCCTGGGATGGATCCCGTCTGGTCCCATCGCTTTGTCCACCTTCAGTTTTTCAAGTTGCTCATAAACACCCTCCTCCGTGAACGGCGCAGAATCTACTCCATTTTCTTTGTATAACTTTGCCAGACAATCTCGGTCCTTCTCCAGGATTTTCTTCTGTGAACACAGAACAGAAGTATTTGTTTAGCACATTTGCTTTCTCCTCATCACTCTCCACATATTGGTTCCCAGCATCTTTTAGCCTAGCAATTCCATTTTTTATCTTCTTCCTTTCACTAATATATCAGAAAAAAATTTTATCTCCCTTTTTTACATTTTTAGCCATTTGTTCTTCCGCCTGTGCCTTCGCCAAATGTATCTCTCTCTTGGCTTCTTTCAGTTTCACCCTGTAGTCCTTTTTGCTCTCCTCTTCTTGGTTTTTTTTATATTTCATGAACGCCAACTCTTTCGCCTTTATTTTTTCAGCCACTAGGTTGGGAGAACCATATCGGCTTCCTTTTTCTCTTGTTTTTATTGATTTTCTTCACATAAAGGTCCGTAGCCATTTTTATCGCTCCTTTCAGCTTAGACCACTGTCCTTCCACTTCTCTTATGTCCTCCCATCCTAACAGCTCTTTCTTCAGGTACTTTCCCATTGCATTAAAGTCCGTACATTTGAAATCTAGGACATTAAGTATCATGCGGCCGCTTTCCACTTTAGCCGTTATATCAAACCAAACCGTTGGATGATCGCTACTTCCCAGGTGAGCACCCACTTGAACATTAGAGATACTCTCTCCATTTGTGAGGACCAGATCCAATATCGCTTTTTCCCTTGTGGGTTCTGTCACCATTTGTCTGAGCAGAGCCTCTTGAAAGGCATCCACTATCTCCCTACTTCTTTCCGATTCCACAGACGGAACATTCCAGTCCGCATCCGGCAGGTTGAAATCTCCCAACAGCAGAACCTCCTCTTTCCTTCCAAACTTTTAGATATCCACAATCAGATCCTTATCAATTTGCCTGGATTGAGTCAGAGGTCTGTAGACTACACCCACGTAGATAGAAGTTCCATCTTCTCTTTTCAGAGCAATCCATATCGCTTCTTCCTCTCCCCAGGTCCCTTGCATTTCAGTCGCTTGGATATTGATCTTTACATAGAGAGCTACTCCTCCATCTTTATGACCATCTCTGTTCTTCCTAAAAAGATTATATCCCGGTATGTTTGCATCCCATCCATGTGATTCACTGAACCATGTCTCTGTGATAGCGACAATATCTAGATCTGCCTCTAACATCAGGGCTTGCAGATCATGAACTTTGTTGCTTAGACTGTGAGCATTTGTGGTCATCGCTTTCCAGCTATTTTTCAGCGATAATCTCCTTTTTTGTATGGATTTTGGTGTCGTTTCACTTTCCGTTGCAATACTAAGAAATGAGTTGCTGATATTGCTTATGTTGCAGTCTTTACTACTATCACATCTTTTCTTTTGCTTTGGAAGGAATGCTCTGAGTTGGACAGTGTCCAGAACAGCTCCAATGAATTGTAGAGTCTGAGAGGGTTGAAGCTGAGATTTGGGAAAATTGATCTCGAACCTCAAACTTTGTAGGAACCAGGTAGTCTGTTGGGTCGCTACAATAACCCTTGAGACGTGGAATCCTTGATGAGCCAGTCATTGAGGTAGGGAATACCTGAAGACCATGATTCCTTAGAGCTGCTGCTACCACCACCAGGCACTTGGTGAACACCCTGGGAGATGAGGCCAAGTCGAATGGTAGTACTCTGTATTGATAATGCAGATTCCCCACCCGAAATCTGAGGTACTGACGGGAGGCCGGATGAATGGGGATATGAGTGTAGGCCTCCTTGAGATCCAGAGAGCATAACCAGTCGTTCAGCTCGAGAAGGGGATAAAGGGATGCCAGGGACAACATTCAAAACTTTTCTTTGACTAGAAATTTGTTGAGAGCCCTGAGATTCAAAATGAGTCGCAGATCGCCCGTCTTCTTCGGAACAAGGAAGTAACGGGAGTAAAATCACCTGTTTTGCTGCTCCAAGGGAACTGGTTCGATGGCATGAAGACGAAGCAGAGCTTGAGCTTCCTGAAGAAGAAGGGTGGTCTGGGATGGATTAGAAGGATACTATCTTGGAGGAAGCTCTGGTGGAATCTGAGTGAAATGAAGAGAGTATCCTTCTCTGAGGATGTTAAGCACCCAGAGGTTGGAGGTGATTGACGTCCATCGGTCGTAAAAATGATGGAGACAACCTCCTATAGGGGGAAAATGAGACAGTCAGAACGGTGGAGGTTATGCTCTGTTTTAAACATTCAAAAAGGCTGAGCAGCCTTAGGTGCAGCAGAAGGTTGGGGTTTTTGCTGCTTCTGAGGTTGCTGTTTCTTAAGAGGAGGGCGAGTGTAAGGAGCTGGCTTTGGAGCATAACGCCGTTGATAAATAAGAGTAGGGCGTGCAGGTTTGGCAGGAGCTGGCTTTGGCTTAGGTCTGACAATTGAAGCAAAAGATTTTTCATGGTCAGACAATTTCTTGGTGGCTGCCTCGATAGATTCATCAAAGAGGTCATTGCCCTCACAAGGAATGTTAGCTAAGCGGTCTTGAAGATTAGGGTCCATGTCAATGGTATGAAGCCAGGCAAGATGATGCATAGCCACAGAGCAAGCAGCTGTGTGAGCAGACAACTCAAATGCATTGTAAGATGACTGGAGGAGATGCAACCGGAGTTGAGACAAAGAAGCAATAACCTCTTGAAATTCAAAGTGCATTTGAGTATCCAGATAATGCAAGAACTTCGGCAATAAAGAAATAAGAAATTCAAAATAAGCGATGAATTGAAAATTATAATTGAGGACTTTAGAGGACATCATAGCATTTTGATAGATGCGACGTCTGAATTTGTCCATAGTTTTCCCTTCCCTTCCAGGAGGAACAGTGGCATACACCTTGGAAGGATGGGACCTCTTTAAGGAGGACTCGACAAGGAGGGATTGATGAGATAACTGAGTATTGTCAAATCCTTTGCGATGCACAGTTTTATACCTAGAGTCCAATTTGCCTGGAACACCTGGTGTGGAAAAAGGTGTATCCATGCATTGACCAAAAGTCTGATTCAAAAGCTTATGAAGTGGAAACTTAAGAGACTTTGCCGGAGGTTGAGGAAGATGCATGACTTCTAGATACTCCTTAGACTATTTTGAGCCAGTATCCAATTGAAGATTCAAGTCCACAGCCATCTGACGAAGGAAAGACGAGAAAGATAGCTAATCAGCCAATGCTTTGCATTGAGAAGGACTCGAGGACGTCGAGGCAGCCTGAGTTGAAGATGAAGCTTCGGCATCAAAGGAACCAGGTGATTTGGACGAGGCAATTGAAACCGGAATATCTTCGAGGTCCGGCATCGGAGACCTCGAACGAGGTGTCGGTGGTCTGGTCAAGGTTGGAGTAGATCGAGGCTTAGAGGAAGATGGTCTGTCTTGAGAAGACGAACTATGCCTGGAATGATACCTCGAGGAAGGCCTCGAACGTCGATGAGAACTGTGTCTGGAACCAGATCTCAAGGATTGAGGAGACTTCGCCTCGGAGACGAGACCAGCCGATGCCATCGGATGAATAGGACTAGAGGCTGTAGATCGAAACTCCAGAGGCTTGGTGGAGGAACCTTGATGCACGCCCAAAGACTCTGCTCCTTGTATAGAATGTGAGGATTCCCGTCGAGGCACTTGCAAAGAATCTGCTCCTTGCGTTATGTGCTTGGATGCCAGACCAGACACTCACAGAGACTCTGCTCCCTGCAAAGAGTATGTAAGTTCAGACTGGGGCAAAGGAAGCGGCTCAACCTCGCAGGAGTCTGCTGAATGCCCAGGC
The DNA here is from genome assembly GCF_902459505.1 of Geotrypetes seraphini. Classification (NCBI taxonomy): domain Eukaryota; kingdom Metazoa; phylum Chordata; class Amphibia; order Gymnophiona; family Dermophiidae; genus Geotrypetes; species Geotrypetes seraphini. The sequence continues at coordinate 292,751,047 of NC_047086.1, forward strand.
TGGATAAGAGGAAGCAGTTTGGGTCCCATGTTACTAAGGAACTGAATAAACTGCTTCTCTAACATGATCTGGAAAGAAGCCGGCAAGGATGGATCCGCGTATGAAACCGGACCACCTGCTTTGGTTGGAGGTTCCTTCGAGGTAGTGTGAGTGTGCTTTGACCTGCGAGTCTTAGACACTTTAATCACCACCGGCGGAACCGACTGCTGAGCTATCTGACCTGAGGAAACAGGGGAAGATACAGCAGATGATATCGAAGCAAGAGCCGCTGCAAACGACGAAGGTCTGATGAGGCTCGAGGTGGAAACAGTAGGCACAGAAGGAACCGAGGCCGAAGACGCCTTCGAAGTCGAGGAATCAGTAGAAGACTCCATCTCGAAGAGCTTGTCCACCAAAATGCAACGACGCTTGAAAGCACGAGGCTGAAGTGTTTGGCAAGGCAGGTATGACCTAGGATGATGTTTCGGCCCAAGGCACTTGAGGCAGCATCCATTGAGGGTCTGTAAGAGAGATCGCGCGCTGACACTTGCTACACCTATTGAAGCCCATGGCAGGCTGAAACATAGAAGGAAAAATAGCTGCCGCAGAATCGAAGCCCTCGGGCTGTGGCCGAGTGGCCTGTCCCAGAAAACGAACGGAAGAAGAAAAAAAATTTTTTTTAACTAAAAATAAAAGAAATAAACTAAAAACAGTGATTCGTGAGGAAAAAAACACAAACCACGGTTGAGAGAAGGCACAAAGGAACAAAGTTAAACGCAGAGAGTCAAAGACGGACTTCTTGGCTCCACGGAAAACTGAGAACTGGGGAGACGCGCCCTGTGCTGGGCGGGAAGGCACTTGCGCATGCGCGGTGCGGGCGACTCGAAACTTCGAGTTTCTTCAAGCAAGTCTGCTCCGTCGATGATGTCACCCATATGTGAGAATACCTGCCTGCTTGTCCTGGGATAAATACGGTATATTTATTTCAAAAGCCTCATCGGATCAGGGAGGTTTACAATAAAACATATTATATTTGATTGAAAAGAACACCAATTAGGTAGGAAAGCTTAACCCATACATTCTTATAAGAATTATATAAAAATAGACACCCATAGACACTTCAACCTAAGAGAGAATCGGTATGCCATTGTTTGTCAAAATTTGGACCAAAATAAATTAGTCCTACTCATCTCCTTAGACTTACCTGTCTGCATTCCATAGTCACTGTTGACACAGCTCACATCCAATTCACTTCTTATCTTGCAAATACAAGTAGATCCTACCCTATACATTGATATGATGCAGACTCGGACCCCTATATGCTACCAGGCAATTGTGCTCCAGGGTTCAATATCTGCCCTCACCCTTTGGTAATATCTTCCTTTCACTCACCTTTCCTTTGCATATTCTGATGATAGCCAAATACTTGCCTTTCTGGCAATGATTCTAAATGGGAGAATTAGAAGTCATAGCCAAAAAAGGAGACCTAGACATCATTGGAATCAAGGAAACATGGTGGAACGAGGATAACCATTGGGACGTAGCACTGCCAGGGTACAAACTCTATAGAAGAGACAGGGCCCACAAGAAGGGGGGAGGAATAGCACTATACATAAAAGACACCATTCCCTCGTCTGGAGTGGATATAGAACCAAAGGCGGAAGGATTGGAGTCATTATGGGTTAAATTACTGGGAAAAAATGGCCTTGACATAAGATTGGGTCTATACTATCGTCCACCTGGACAAACGGAAGCAAACGACAAAGATCTGGCAGCAGAATTAAGGCGGGAAGGCAACAACAGGAACGTGACAGTAATGGGAGACTTTAACTACCCCGGGATAAACTGGAATATTGGAAACTCGAACTGTGCGAGGGAAACAGAATTCTTAGAGTCTGTGAGGGACTGCTTTATGGATCAGCTTGTCAAGGAACCAACAAGAGGTAATGCCACTCTTGACCTAATCCTCAACGGAATAGGGGGACCTGCAAAAGAAGTGGAAGTAGTAAGACCACTAGGAAACAGCAATCACAACATGATTCAGTACAAATTAGGAGCAGGTACAGCAAAAGGGAAGAGAACCACAGTGACAACGTTCAACTTTAAGAAAGGGAATTATGATGCTATGAGAGCAATGGTAAGGAAAAAACTCAGAAATAGCTCAAGGAGAGGAGAAACTGTAGAGCAAGCCTGGTCTCTATTCAAGGACACAGTGCAAGAAGCACAACATATGTACATCCCCAGATTTAGAAAAGGGTGCAAAAAAAACCAAACAAAAGACCCCGCATGGATAAACAATGAGGTGAAGAAAGCGATAGGAGACAAGAAAAATTCATTCCGGAAATGGAAAAAGGACCAAACTGGGGAAAACTGGAAGGAACACAGAAAATGCCAAAGAGAATGTCATCAAGTGGTTAGGAGAGCGAAAAGAGAATATGAAGAGAGGCTGGCCAGGGAGGCAAAAAACTTCAAATCGTTCTTCAGATATGTTAAAGGGAAGCAACCGGCGAGGGAGGAAGTAAGACCGTTGGATGATGGAGACAAAAAGGGAGTGATAAAGGAGCAAGAAGAGGTAGCCGACAGGTTAAACAAATTCTTTTCGTCAGTCTTCACAAGCGAGGACACATCCACTGTTCCAGAACCCGACGTGATCTTCCATGGTGATCAAGAAGAAAAACTGTCAACAATAGAGGTGAGCCATGAGGATGTCCTCCAACAGATAGATAGATTGAAAAGCGACAAATCACCAGGCCCGGATGGAATCCACCCTAGAGTACTAAAGGAATTAAGAAATGAGATAGCGGGAATACTCCAACGAGTTTGCAACCTATCCTTGAAAACTGGGGAGATCCTGGAGGACTGGAAGATAGCAAATGTTACACCTATCTTTAAAAAGGGGTCAAGAGGAGACCCGGGAAACTACAGGCCGGTAAGTTTGACATCGGTTCCGGGCAAGATGGTAGAAGCACTGATAAAGGACAGCATCTGTGAGCACATCGAAAAACATGGGCTGATGAAAGCGAGCCAACATGGCTTCTACAAAGGAAGATCGTGCCAAACAAATTTACTGCACTTCTTTGAGGGGGTGAACAGCCAGTTGGACAAAGGGGAACCCATAGACATCATTTACCTCGACTTCCAAAAGGCCTTTGACAAGGTACCCCATGAGTGGCTACTTAGGAAGCTGTGGAACCACGGGGTGGAAGGGGACGTACACAGATGGGTCAAACATTGGTTGGCGGGCAGAAGACAGAGGGTTGGAGTGAAGGGTCACTACTCGGGCTGGAGGAAGGTCACGAGCGGAGTTCCACAAGGGTCTGTACTGGGACCGCTGCTGTTTAATGTATTTATTAATGACCTGGAAACGGGGACGAAATGTGAAGTTATAAAATTTGCGGATGACACTAAACTCTGCAGAAGGGTTAGAACTACAGAAGAGTGTGAGGACCTACAAAGGGACCTAAACAAACTGGAGGAGTGGGCGAATAAATGGCAGATGAACTTCAATGTAGGGAAATGTAAGGTCATGCATATAGGGAGAAAGAACCCGATGTTCAGCTACCATATGGGGGGATTAGTATTAGAGGGAAGTAACCTTGAAAGAGATTTGGGTGTACTGGTGGATACAACAATGAAGTCAACGGCACAATGTGCAGCAGCCGCGAAGAAGGCAAACAGAATGTTGGGTATTATTAAGAAAGGTATTACGACCAGAACAAAAGAAGTTATCTTGCCATTGTATCGGGCAATGGTGCGCCCGCACCTGGAGTACTGTGTTCAGTATTGGTCACCGTACCTTAAGAAGGATATGGCAACACTTGAGAGGGTCCAGAGGAGAGCAACACGAATGATTAAGGGCATGGAAAACCTCTCATACACTGAAAGATTGGAAAGACTGGGGCTCTTCTCCCTGGAAAAGCGGAGACTCAGAGGAGATATGATAGAGACCTACAAGATCATGAAGGGCATAGAGAAAGTAGAGAGGGACAGATTCTTCAAACTTTCAAAACATATAAGAACAAGAGGCCATTCAGAAAAATTGGAAGGGGACAGATTCAAAACAAATGCTAGGAAATTTTTCTTTACCCAGCGTGTGGTGGACACCTGGAATGCACTTACAGAGGACGTAATAGGACAGAGTACGGTACTGGATTTCAAGAAAGGATTGGACAAATTCCTGCTGGAAAAAGGGATAGAGAGGTATAGATAGGGAGCTACTGCGCAGGTCCTGTACCTGTTGGGCCGCTGCGTGAGCGGACTGCTGGGCAAGATGGACCTCGGGTCTGACCCAGTGGAGGCATTGCTTATGTTCTTATGTAAAACAACAAGAAAAAGCCACCTTACAGGCTCTATGCCCCATGGTGGAATCCTAAAAGCAGTCGCAACTCGCTTGATGCATGCCAAGTTGCTTGTTGAATATCATGTGGAGGAATCCAGCTTTAGACTCTACACCCATGTTAGATTCCTCCTTAGACCATGGATAAGCAGATCCAGCCTGATACATTCTAGGTAGGGGAAGAATCAAGAGATATGATTAAATTACTGTAAATGTTGAGAAGGAAGGCAATATCCAAACAAGATGCTTCACATAGCAGGAAATACAGAAATTGTACTTTGGTACTCTGTTCGCCAATATGGAGTTTTGGTACAAGGGACATCCAAATGTGCCCATAGTGCGTATTTCACACATTGGTGGCACTGAGGCATAGACTCTCGATGGAGTAGATTTTTTCAATGTCAACTCTCTATATAAATACCAGTCACTAGTGGTAGAGTCAAAGTTTCTGGGAGCTCCTGTAATGGTAAGGGGCGTTTCCTAGTTCTTATGAAGAGTCTCTTTTAGAAGTTCTTTAGGAGGCTGATCATAATCTGTCCTCCAAGTATTCACCACTGTAGGCAGAATCAGCTTCTAGCTTGAGTGGTAGCTCTTTTCCCAAATGCCTAATAAATATAGTGAAAGTCTTTCAGTAGAGGATGTGGCCATTCATAGACACTTGTCTAGAGACACTTCCAAAGGAGTGCTGTAAGCCTCTGTTGTAGACTCAGAGAAGTCCTCAGTTGAATCAGACTAAGTCAGAGTTATATGAAGGCCTTGGCAAAGAAATGCGCTGAGAAGATTGATGCTTACTTCCGAGTCCAGTACCGGTCCGATGTAGAGAGTTGTGCGGGGACAGAAATCCCACCCTTCCCCACGAGGAATCCCTCAGTCCCCACCCGTTCCCGCGAGGAATCCCCTCCGTCCCCACCTGTCCCCGCGAGGAATCCCCTCAAAATAAAGCAGTAAAAGCCCAAACAAACCAAGTATGGTTGGGTTTCAGGCTAGAAAATTCAGGCTAGCCTTTCCAGTTACAGTTACCTGGTAATTAACTGGAACTGCTGTGCCACAAAATCCAGGAGGACGCTGGCATGGAGGTGCACCTATTCTACCCCGCTGGTGAAGGTGCACAGCTCATCAGAGCTCAAGTTTTTCCTCTGCTCCATGTACGCCCTGGTGTGCACGGTGCTGGAGCAGGCCATCCCACCATGCTGATCCATCTGCATACGGGTGCGGCAAGGCTGCGCTGCAAGGCTCTGATGAACACATTTGGCTTCCAGTAGGCAGAACCATTCAGAAGACAGGGGGTGGGGGGGGGGGGGGGGTGGTAGGCACTGCTCTCCAAAGCTCTCAACCAAAGAACTCCCACACTTTCAATTGTCAACCACTGCCCACCACAGAGACCAAGTCACACACATTTGACTGCCTTCACCCTTTAAGCACCCCTCTTCACCCTGTGGTCTACCATCTCACCCACCCTGTGGTCTACCATCTCTCCCACTCTTCCCAGCCTGCCATCCAGCACAGTCGCTTTAATCTCATTCTCTCCCCCCCAATCCTACCTTCTTACTTATGCCTGAAATCACCCGCCGTTTTTCTTCTCCAGCACCCCGCCCCCTCCAACACCACTTCTCGCCTTGGCTTTCCCTCTGCCCTGCCGGAGAAACAGCAGGAAATGTGTCAGAGGGAGCGAGAGACTGGAGAAAGACAGTTGTGTCGAACAGGTTGGAAGAATTGAAGGGGGGAGGCCGAGGGTTGAACTGCTGGTGGGACAGAGGCTGAGGGTTTGGATTTGAGAATAAGGGGGAGACACCCAAACGGGGATGGTGTGAGTGAGCTATTGCCTGTTTGCCTCTCACCGTCCATACCGAGAGTCCTTGTGTTGATATCTGCCTGGAGGAAGGACTCGGAACTCATCCTTGAAAAGCTTTTAAGGAGAGCTTCTAACTCACCCTATCCCCGAACGCAGTTTGCCATAAGCTTTGCGTCTTTCTAGTAGACGGCATCTCTACCACCGCTCCCCCGCTCTACGGAGCGCCCAAGTACGCCACCTCCAACCAGCCTTTCCACTGCTCATGGGCGCTCAAGGTGCCCGCCTACCTCAACTAATGGTTTTGGAGGAGGACTGCGCGGCCTCTCATGAGCCGGCCAGAGGTGACAGCTATGTGTTCTTCAGCCAGGAAGAGATCTGCCCGCTACCCTGCACGTGACTGACGCGGAGCCTTCTCTCCGATGCCAGCTCTGATGTCGAGGGTTAGACTTCCGGTTGGCTACATGTGTGTGCAGGTAGGAAAAGAGGAGTCTCTCGCCACCTCCAACCCCACGGGATCCCTGAGACCACGAGGGGGCGTCCTCACGGGATCTCCGTGGGATTCCCGTCGTCCCCGTTCAAATCTTTAGTCCGATGACTAGGAAGAGGTATGATGCAAAGCTGTTTTTATCTTCGAAGAACTTGAGCGTAATGTTTTCTCTTCGAAGCATGCAAGGAGGAACAATGCTCATTGGACTGTCGATGAAGAACTGGACTGGTGGTGAAAGGATCGATACATAGACATGGAATGCCCATGTTGCTCCAGAGAACCAGCTGCGGTACCGTAGGACCTGGTAGCTATGTATTTAGGTTGGGCCGGTACCAAGTGAGTTGACACTGGGGTAAGCAGTTTACATGTATCACCCAAATCCCTTCAGAACAGCGCTTCGAGCTGTACCCAGAAGGAAAAGCACGGGTACCTCTGGCTTATCTGCCGGTACCATCGATGCCATTGCTTGCCCAAAGAGAGTGACCTCAATAAGGAATGTGGTCGTCACTCTTGGTCGGCATCAAGACCTGTAAAAGTGACCTGTGATGCTGGTTAGGAAGCTGGCGGTCTCTGAGATGGCTTACTAGATGGAGCGATGTCTCCCGACGCCGGTGTCTATGTCGATGTCTTCGATGATGAAGGTTGCGAGGTCTGATCGAAACCCATGCCAGTCCCGAACAATCTTTCCTGCTGAAGTTTCCGGCTGGTTATCAAATGTTTCTATAGGGTATAACACCGGGCACAAGTTCCACCTGGTGTTTTGGGCTAAGCATCAATTGTCAGGAAGAGAGATTGGCCTTGAACACCTGCAGCACTTTTTTTTTTTTTTTTTAGCCCGTTAGAGGCCTGGAATGGTCAAAAAGATTGCGTCAGTCAAATCAACTTCAGTGGCTGAGGAAAAACGAAGGCCTTGGTGGCCGAAGCCCCCAAGGAAAAAGAGAAAAAAAATGTTCCACTTTCTTTTTTAAAAAAAAGTAAACTTAAAAATAAGTGTAAGTTAAGAGCACTTGCACTTTCGTCGTGGTGCGGGAAGTTTGCAAACTTTCTTAAGTTCTTAAAGTGGCGATGCACTTTTAAAGCTGTCCATGTGAGAATATGCTGCCTGCTTGTCCTTGGATAGCAAATGTACTGGGGGGGAGGGGAGGGCAGGGGCAGCTGCACCAAAGCCACACAGTGAAAGATTCCTTCTTTGCTATATTCAAAACTACTTCCATCCCTTTCTTGCAGACATATGTATTACCTACACCCTAAAGATTTTAATTTGCTCTGTTCTGCCAAGCTCTACCTTATATCCTACCCTAGCTCCAACCACTTTAGCCTCCCCAAACAGCTAAGTCACTGACGGCCTAGGTAGGCATCTCTCATTTGCAGTTCATTTCACTGATACTCTGATTATACTCAGAACATAAGACAATTATAAGACAGGCCTAAATACAACCTAGGTTACCTTACCAATCACAATTTTTCTTTTCTACAGATAACACTGAATGATTTATTCTAGTTAAACACCGTCAACTTACCCTTCTGTTGAAACTGCTCCTCTTACTGAGAAATTGAAACCCCATTCACTTGAATTTTTTTTTAAATCTGTTTTTGTAATTATGTACTCTGTGTAAATAGGGTCCCTAATTAGAAGTAAAATTATTATTTTGCAGAAAGAAAATTTAGTACTGCATAAATGCTCCAAGTCATACCTCACTGGCAGACATGTTCTTCACCTGTTCTGGTTCGAGTTCTGTTAAGACAAATTGAAAAAATGAAGGTCTGTAGTAATTATTGTAAACAAAGGTTTTAACAAGTTACTGGGTTTTTTGGGGGGAGGGTTTTCAGTACCATTTACTGAAACATGTGGAGGGCCATTTTCGAAAAGGATGTTTCCTGCTAAACGTCCAAAGTCAGAAGCACAGAAATGTCCATTTTCGAACAGGATGGCCAAATATATATATATATATTTTTTTAAAATCACCTACTAGGATATCTTGGATGCTAAAACGTCTAGACTGCCACAACGTCTAACTTTATTTGCCATTTTTGACCAAATCTAAGTTAGAAATAATAATAATCAGCACCATTTATACCCACATGGCTACTTAAGACACTTGTGTGATGCTCTACTAGGATTTCCCATACTAGGTGCTGCTGTTCTAGAGACAGGTATGTACTTTTTCATTCAGATTTTTATGGGGTGGGAGGGGGGTCAGTTACCACTGGGGGAGTGTGGGGGTGGGTCAATACTTAATCCCTCCAGTGGTCATCTGGTCAGTTTGAGTACCTTTCTGGCATTCAGATGCTTTCAAAAGAGGGGTTCATAGTCAGTCGTGCGTGGGACACCAGCGCTCCGACAATGGAGGGCAGACAATTCAGCGCAAGACACCAGCGCGCCATGGAAAAACTTAGTTTTAAAGAGCTCCGAAGCAGGGTGTGAATGGGAAAAACCCCCCCCTTTACTGCATAGTGTTCGCGCTACTGTTGGGGGGGTTTGGAACCCTCCATTATAGAGAAAACGGAACTTCTTCCGATGTTTTTCGAGAAAAGTTCCGTTTTCTCTATAATGTGGTGGGTTGCACCCCCCCATCCCCCCCAACGGCAGCGTGAACAGTATGCAGTAAAGTGGCACACTCCCCATCTGAGCTCTTTAAAACTAAGTTTTCCCACGGCGCACTTGTGTCTTGCGCTGAATTGTCAGCGATTGTTGGCGCGCTGGTGTCTGGCGCGCGATTGTCCCGTCACCAAAAGAGGTCTAGCCTGAAACTTAAATAAGTTCCGTCTAAAACGTTTTACAAAAGTTTTTTATTATCTCCACAAGACATCCATGTCTAGCCCGCCCAAAGCATGCCTATAACACGCCTCTTAACACACACCCTTAAACTCTGGACGCACAGCAGGTGAAGTCTCATTAGATATCCAGGAAAATGGTTTTATCAGCACTTGGACATCCTGGCGATTAGGGTGTCCGTGCCAACTTAGGTGGATTTTTCGGATGTTTTAGTTTTTTGATTATGCCCCTATTAGTCTTATGAACAAAGAAAACAAAATGATCAAAGCAATAATATGATTCCAGAAGAGTATTGCCTACCTCGAATAGGGCCAAGTGCTGCATCTTTTGCTAATGCTGTCAAGTCACTTCCTGAATATCCATCTGTCATTCTTGAAAGAAGGGTTTAAAATGATTCAATCACTGGAAAAGTTACATAATGATTTATAAACTAATCAATATGCAGAACAAATGGACTATTTACCTATACCAGGTGATCTCTGAAGAAATAAGTTTACCAGTTAAACGAGTCAGAGGGCCATACTTACCACAGTCAACATAAATAAATTTGCTTAGCTTTCTAACACATGCTGACTGATTTCCAAAAAGGAGGATGACGTGACCTAAGCACCCTAGTTATAGACGCTTAAAAACTGTCAGAATTTCAGCTAATTAGAAGCCTCCACTAATTTTAGGCTTGCTAGTCAAATATGAAAATATAAGCACTTAAGTTATAAATCTAGTGCTAGAAACCCAACTTATGTTCCCTGTTTGACTAAACTTCTCCCAATACACTTACCCCCTCTTCTACAAAACTGCGTGGCAACAGCCCCGAAGCCCTTTAAATCTCTATGGGTTTCGGGGCTTTGTAGAAGAGGGGGTTAGGAGCCCTACCCTAGTCACTGTTTCAAAGGACAAAATTAGACACTTGATTATAAATCTACTTCCTGGCTGGTTTGGGGAGGGGAAAAAAGGGATATCAGGAAGGTGGAGGTTGTAGGTTTGTCAACCACCTGCACCTACCTCAACTTCAACTCTTTTTTTTTTTCTACACAAGATGATGAAAGAACAAGGGTGGGGGGGGGAGGAGGTCTACCTGGTTCCTCTTCCCTACCATGCCCTAAGAATATTACTGTGAGACATAGAAGTTAACGTTTGAAAAATGACTAGGGGTGCTGAACTCTAACTCACAACAACATTTTCCCTTACCTAGCAAAGAAAAATCAAAAGTAGGGTCCTGCTATTCTCTCTTCTCCCTGACAGCTTGTCAGCTTCATACTCTCTCTCTCCCTCCCTCCATTCAAGCCATTCATAGCACTTTTCTCCAACTCATCTATTCCATGCTCTATTCCCCCAATATTTTTTTTCACTTCCCCTTATTCTTCTTTTTCCCTACTCCCTCTGCACTTATTAATTTTTCTTCTCCTGCATAGGCATAATTTGATGTTTTATATTTTGATGCAGGGAATTCACTAGCTCTTTGCCTGTTTCGCTCCCTAAATCTTTTTAGCATGTTCTGCTTCTCCTTTTCCCTTTCTCACTCCACTCCCCAGCAAGCTCCAATACACTTTTTCCCTAGATAGTTGCCGTTCCATGAAGGTTTGGCTTACCCATCCCTTTACTGATTCCCACTTCTCTCTCTCCGGTGTCAGGTCAAAACCGCGGAAGACAAAGGCGCGCGCGGACAACTGAGTGCAGCGTGGAGGCGTGCGCCGAAGAAAATAACTGTTTTTAGGGGCTCCGACAGGGGTGTGGGGGGAACCCTCCCAGTTTACTTTATACAGATCGCGCCGCATTGTGGGGGTGTTGTGGGGAGTTTGGGGGGTTGTGTTCCCTCTAAGCTGAGCAGGTGTCCTCCAGCTGCATTGCTACCACTAGGGGGTGGAATATTTTCAGTCGCTAAGAACAGGTATGTTCCCTGAAGTCCTGCAGAACTTGCCTGTCCCTCACAATTGAAAATGTGACAGTAAAACAACACCCTCTATTGGTGAGACTGTGGGTGGAGGACTCCTGCTCAGCTTAGAGGGAACAGTGTGTAACCCCCCACATTTTACTGAAAACTTCACTTTTTCCCTAAAAACAGGGAAAAAGTTAAGTTTACAGTATAATGAGGGGGGTTACAACCAGTGTTCCCGCTAAGCTGCGTTGACGTGCGCACGCGCACAAAATATTACCTCGCAGCGCACAAGTTTCTCGTCGCAGCGCACACAGTGTAGAGCACAGTTCTTCAACCGCCGGTCCGCAAACAAAATCTTGCCGGTCCACGAAGGATTCGGTCCCCGCCGCAACGAAAGGCCGGCGTCAGCTGACTTGCAACTTCCTGTTGCAGTCGCTGTGCCGGGACTCCTGCCTTCGCCGGGACTCCTGCCTTCCACCGCGTTTGCCTCCTGCCTTGTCTCCGCACCTCCAGACCAGCAGCGGCAGCTGTGTATGCTTTTAACTTCGGCACAGAGCTGCCCCTAATCAATAGTTTAGCGCGGTTTCATAAGGCAGCCTCGGGGCCTTTGCTAGGCCGGCCCACATCGCATCATCGAAGCGGGCCGGCTATCAAAGGCCCCGAGGCTGCCTCATGAAACCGCGCTAAACTATTGATTAGGGGCAGCTCTGTGCCGAAGTTAAAAGCATACAGAGCTGCCGCTGCTGGTCTGAACTCTTGGGCCGCTGAAGGAGGGCAAAAAGCAGCTGTCATGGAGGTTTCCCTTCCTCTCGCCTTTACAGGTTCCTTTTTTCCACCTTTTTTTTTTCCTTCAAACGGCAACGGGCCCCAGCATCGACATCAATCAAGTAAGTTCCACTGTCAATCAAGCGGTTCTGCTCGGCCAAAGCTTCCCCTGTGACATGAGCCACCCTCAGGGGAAAGAAAGTGACCCACAAAGGTGAGGGGAAGGGGGGCAGATGATGGAAGTTGGGGGGGGGGGGAGAGAGAGAGAGAAGGGGCAGATGATGGAATGGAGGAGATGAGAGAGAGAGAGAAGGGGACAGATGATGGAAGTGAGAAGAAGGGAGAGAGAGCAGAAGGCAGATGGATGTCAGTTGAGAAGGGAGAGCAGATGCTGAATGGAAGTGGGGAAAGAACACATACTGGATGGAAGGAGGAGATAAATAAAGGGGGAAGAAAATAGTAAGATAATGGAGGGGTGAGGGAAAGGGGTGACAAGCTGTGTGTAGACACAGTGAAAAGAGGGAAACGGGACTAAATAGTAAGAAAGAATTTAATTTAGATGGAGGCAGAAAATAGAGAAGGAAGACCAGAGAAGAAAAGGGAAGAGAGAGCAGAGAATGATCAGATCTGAGTGGAGGAAATGAGAAGAGAGATATGCTAAAAACCACAGGGGGGAGGGAAGGATAGAGATGCCAGACCATGAGGGGAACAGAAGGAAGATGATGGATGCTAGACCAAATTGGGGGGTGGGGGGGGGGCAGGAGGAGAGATGGCAGGGAAAGACAGACAGTGAATGGAAGGGGCAGATGCTGGACTGAAGAGACAGAGAAGGTTATCATGCTGCTGTACCGGGCCATGGTACGCCCTCACCTGGAGTACTGCGTCCAGCACTGGTACTTTAAGAAGGACACGGTACTACTCGAAAGGATCCAGAGAAGAGCAACTAAAATGGTTAAGGGGCTGGAGGAGTTGCCGTACAGCGAAAGATTAGAGAAACTGGGCCTCTTCTCCCTTGAGCAGAGGAGATTGAGAGGGGACATGATAGAAACATTCAAGGTACTGAAGGGAATAGACTTAGTAGCTAAGGCAGGGAGAACGAGAGGGCACTCTCTAAAGTTGAAAGGGGATAGATTCCATACAAACGTAAGGAAGTTCTGTGGTAGAAAGCAACATATTTATTTGGCTCATAACTTGCTGGCGCCCGATATTTTTAGCTCACAGTGAAAAAAGTTTGCTCACAACACCCGCCCGCTTAGAGGGAACACTGGTTACAACCCCCCAAACCACCCACAACGCCGCCGCGATCTGTATTAAGTAAAGTGGGGGGGCTCCCCAACAAACCCCCCCCCCGTCGGAGCCCCTAAAAACTGTCATTTTCTTCGGCGCGCGCCTCCGTCTTGCGCTCAGTTGTCGGCGTGCGCCTTTGTCTTCCGCGGTTTTGTCTATGAACCCTCTCTCCTCCATAGGTGAGATTCTCTTGTCTGTTGATTTAACTCATCTTCAATATGAAACTTCCCATTGACCACAGGCTTGAATTATTCTCCTGCTCTGCTCTCCTTGGCTCTAGGCACATTCTGTTTTCTGGGACTGGTTCCCCATCCCCTTTTGCACTTCTACATCAGATTCTTTACCATATGCTCACTCTGAGCTCTGAAAGCCCAGGAAAGATCACAGTTTGAAACCTCAAAGATTACATGTTGAGTGGGAGGAACATATTCTAGCAGCCCAGGGCATCGGAGTATGCATTCATACTAAGCCACAGTGTTCTGAGATGCCTTTAGTATATTGCTCCAGTGGCTCAGAAGTGATGCAGCAGAGGAAAGGCCTTGGCGGGGCTGGCTGCAAGCATCCTATTTACAGCACTGCCTCTATTGACCAGCTGCTGCCTTAGGAGGGACTGTGGAAAAGAGATACCGGCACCACACAGGGAGGGGGTCAATCAGAGGCCAGACCCACACGGGAGAAGAGTAGGGGGGTTGTTGGGTCAGGATCAGGAGTGAGGGAGATGACAGGTCTGGAGCAGCTCACTGGGTCCCCCCTTGACATCCTTGGGCCTGAGGTATGTGCCTATTGGCCTACCCTTTAATCCAGCCCTGAGGTATGTGCTCCCTTTTCGCAATCCCAACTATCATTCTCACTGCAGCATTCTGCACTACTTTCTACACCCTGCACCAGAAGACACAATTCAAAGGTACTGCATTAATCCAATCTTGAAATGGCCATGGCTTGCACCACATTCATAAAATCTGAAACAGACAATGCTCTCCATAACAACCTCATCTGAAAAAAGCAACACCAAATCACTTGCATAATTTGGTCTTGCATATTCAATGAAGAATTCAAGATCACCCCTAATAATTTCACTTTCCTTTGCACTGTAACATCATTCCTCCAATCCAATTCTTCTGCTCTTCCCACTAACATGATTTCAGTCTTATTCCACTATGTCCAGAAGTTTTCCATTGGCACTGTCTTCAAAACATATGCTCTGTTTTACTGCTGCTTTTAGTGAGTCTGAGCTATACAATATACAAATTTCCACACTATTCTTTGAAGACTGTATAAACAGTGAAGAAGGTATCTGCTGAAAGACTCTGGGAAAAGTCAGGGGTATTAACAAATGAAGAGGAGGGGTCAGGAGCTTGGGGAATTGGAGACAGGATGATGGTAATTAACTGAGAACAGGATGGTAGGAGTACAGTCTAATTGGGATAGGGCTGGGGGAAAGTGTGTACTGAGAGAAGAAAATGCTGGGGGAAATTTGGGTAGGAGACAAGATGAACTGAAGAAAAAGAGCCTGTAGAATCAAACTTTTGTTGTCTGTTTATTTATTGGAATTTGTACATAAAGTAGCGATTTACATAATATGTAACAACATGGGTGACCAAGGAATTCTAGGGGTTATATTTGATAAAAAATTGACTTTTCACAACCATATATGTTCTGTAATCAAATCATGTTTTTTCAAGTTATGGATGATTCGCTCAATTTCTAAATTCTTAGAACCGAAATCTATTAACATATTAGTCCATTCATTAATCATTGCAAAATTAGATTATTGTAACAGTCTACTTACAGGAATAATCCAGAACTCTTGCAGAATAACCCAGAACTCTCACAGAATAACCCAGATCTCTTGCAGAATTCATCTGTTCACCTTCCCCTCCCTAAAATTATGTCATCTCAAAAGGTTCCTTGACAAAACCTTCTCCTTCCAGGCAGCTAAACTAAACTCATGGCTAGCCCAAACTGTACTCGACGCCCCCACCTATCTTGACTTCAGAAAAAAACTAAAAACTCACTTATTCCACGGACAGAACCTTTAACACACCTTCGCACCTCTTCAACTCCCATCAATACACGTGAACCTCCACCTTCCCTTCTTATCGTACCCACCAAACCTATTAACTTCAATGACCGGTATATTCCTGATAATAAAATATTACCTTTCTATTGTACATTCTTGTATATTCCTGTCAACTTCAATGACCTTTACATTCCTAATTTGTTAATTCCAATGATATCATCGTTTGTAATCTTAATTAATTGTTGTGAACCGCCTAGAACTCTCTGGGTATGGCGGTATACAAAATAAAGTTATTATTATTATTAGAAGGAATTGAGACACCTTCAAATAATTCAAAATGCTACAATCAATTAATAAAATCTAGGAAATACGACCATGTAAGCCCCCTGCTTTGGAAGACCCATTGGCTGCCAATCAATCAAAGAATCTCTTACAAAATCTCTTTAATAACGTTTAAAACAATTCATTCTAAATTACCCCAATTTATTGATAAATATCTTATTCCATATGAGCCATCCCGCATCCTTAGATCGTCTGATCGTAAATTGCTTACGGTCCCTTCCCTTCGTATAATAGGAACTAAAAGGCTCGACATATTCTCAGTTGTGGCCCCACAATTTTGGAATACCCTACCATCTCCTATAAGAGAGGAGACTAACCTTGAACATTTCAAAGGCTTACTTAAGAGTCAGTCATCTATTCAAAGAAGCTTTCAACATTTGATTTAATTATTAATAATTAAAATCTTTCTAATTCCCTCAAGGAACTAAGTAGCAATGTTCAATTTCCTTTTGTTTTTTCCTTATTTGGCTTTCGTTCCTATCCAATTTGTAGTTCTAACCCAATTTCCTTTTGTCTCATGTTTGTCACCAGCCAGGCGTGCCTCGTGGAAGAGGAAGGAGAGGAGAGTGAGACACCAGCACCGGCAGGAAGCGGAGGAGAAGGGCTGCGGAAGGGAGACTAGCAGCCGGGAGACCAGCAAGCCTAGGGGTAGCGGCGAGAGGTAGCTCCGCCCCCCCTCAGCGTCATCGGACAGACTCCCCCTTAAAAGGGGAGGAGTCAACGGCGCGAGGCAAGAGATCGCTCACCAGCCAGGCGTGCCTCGTGGAAGAGGAAGGAGAGGAGAGTGAGACACCAGCACCGGCAGGAAGCGGAGGAGAAGGGCTGCGGAAGGGAGACTAGCAGCCGGGAGACCAGCAAGCCTAGGGGTAGCGGCGAGAGGTAGCTCCGCCCCCCCTCAGCGTCATCGGACAGACTCCCCCTTAAAAGGGGAGGAGTCAACGGCGCGAGGCAAGAGATCGCTCACCAGCCAGGCGTGCCTCGTGGAAGAGGAAGGTGAGGAGAGTGAGACACCAGCACCGGCAGGAAGCGGAGGAGAAGGGCTGCGGAAGGGAGACTAGCAGCCGGGAGACCAGCAAGCCTAGGGGTAGCGGCGAGAGGTAGCTCCGCCCCCCCTCAGCGTCATCGGACAGACTCCCCCTTAAAAGGGGAGGAGTCAACGGCGCGAGGCCGTTCGGCGCGCGGCGAAGGCGAGCGGCAAAGGCGCTCGCCTTAGCGAGAGCGCCTTTGCGAAGGGCCTTGCAAGGGACGAGTATCTACTATCAAGAACACCGAGGAGGACTGAACGGTAAGGAAGCGACAAACACAGAAGGTAAGGAAGAGACAGACGCCAAAGGAACAAATCCACACATACAATCAAGGTGAAGTAGAGCGGAGACAGCACACACAAAAGAGACAGCAAGGCAAGCAACATAAGGAAGCAGCAGGCAAGGGACACAAGCACACACAAGGGAAGCAAGAAATGGAAGCCCAAGGAAGTCAGAAGGTGAGCTTTCCGGTCTTCTGTATCGGCTGCAATATGTATGACTACCTCCCTTCGGGGACCCAGGCATACATTTGCAATCGATGCATGGAGATGGATAGCTTGAAATATCAGGTAAGACTACTGGAAGGAACAGTGATGGAACTCGAAGACAGAATCCGAGCACAGGAGAAGATTCTAGTGGAGTACAGTCCAAACGACGAGGTCAAGGAACTAGAAATGTTCATAGAGGAAGCTCATCAGCACCACGTAGAGATCCCAGGGCTGGAAAACTGTACTCAGGAAACCGATGTGAGGAGAGAAGACACCCATGCAAACACAGAAGAAACCGAAGACGAGGTAGGAGACAACCGCACACCAGGAGGAATAGTGAGAGCACAGGAAGACATCGCCCCACCCAAAGAACAGGAAAAAATTTCAAGAGTATCATTGGAGGAAGAAGACTGGCCCTACTCCAAGGATGTGGACCAACGCCCCCCAAGGAACTCCCGAATAAAGAAGATGGGGATCATCGTAGGCGACTCCATCATACGACATGTGGACAGCTACACCGCAGGAGGAAGAGAGGACAGAGTCGTCACCTGTCTGCCTGGAGCAAGAGTGAAGGATGTGACCAACAGGATCTCCAGGATCATAGATGGAGCAGGGGGAGAGGACACCGCTGTACTTATCCACGTGGGAACAAATGATGTGAGCGGGCGGAAGTATGACAGGGAAGAGCTGAAGGGCCAGCTCCGCTCTCTCGGAAGACAACTGAAGATCAGGGAGGTGAAGGTGGCCTTCTCTGAGATCCTCCCAGTACCAAGAGCGGATGGAAAGAGACAAGGGGAATTGCAAGTAATCAACGCCTGGATGAGACGATGGTGCGAAGAAGAAGGCTTCGACTTCGTGCGCAACTGGACGGCGTTCTGGGGAAAAAGCAAGTACTACAGAAGGGACGGACTACACCTCAACAAGGAAGGAGCAAGAGTTTTGGCAGGCAACATGAAGAAGGCAATCGAGAAGGCTTTAAACTGAAAGACAGGGGAAAGCCGACAGTCGACCACCGGTCGATGGTACGGATAGCAGGATGCCCCGACGAAGAAGCCAAGGACAACTACACCTACACAAGAGAAGACGACCTCACAGCCAATAAGGGAGAAAAAGCAGGAAGGGACAACTCAGACACAGGAGGGGACGACCACACAGCAAACAAAGGTGATAACACAGGAGCAGTAAAGGATACCGTAATTGAAACTACAGGGAAGGCCAAGAGTAGAAGGTCCAAAAAGGTAACACGAAGGGAACTTAGATGTATGTATACGAATGCTAGAAGTCTGGGTAACAAAATGGGGGAACTAGAGACAATAGCAAGACATGACATATTGGATATCATTGGCATAACAGAAACATGGTGGAATGAAGAAAACAAATGGGACACAGTACTACAGGGATACAAACTGTATAGAAGAGATCGAGTAGGGCAGAAAGGTGGAGGTATTGCTCTATATGTTAAGGAGGGAATAGATTCTGTTGAAATGGTTACAACAGAAATGAAAGAGAAGCTTGAATCACTCTGGATCAAAATTCCTGGTCAATATGGCGCAGATACGAAAATTGGCCTTTACTATCGTCCACCAGGACAGGCGGAGGAAACTGACTCAGAAATGATGGAGGAAATCAAACAAGAATGCAAGACAGGCAATGTAATTATATTGGGAGACTTCAATTTCCCAGGGATAGACTGGAAACTAGCAACCTCCAACTGCGGCAAGGAAGCCAAGTTCCTGGAGGTGCTAGGGGATTGCTTCCTGGAACAAATGGTAAAAGAGCCGACAAGAGGCAACGCCACCTTGGACTTGGTCCTAAATGGCCTCACGGGACCGATAACAGAAGTGGAAGTCATAGTTCCACTGGGAACGAGTGATCACAATGTAATCAACTTTAAACTTGACATCGGGAAAGGGAAACATGCCAAAACCTTAACCACCACCTTGAACTTTAAAAAGGGTAAATACGATAGCATGAGAGCCATGGTAGAAAAACGACTCGAGAAGATGGTGGACAAACTTGAAACGGTTGATCAGGCATGGATCCTACTGAAAAATACTATCACAGAAGCACAAGATCTCTACATTCCGAGGATTTCCAAAGATCGGAGAACAAAGAGCAAAAGAGAACCGGCATGGCTTACCATACAGGTGAAGGAAGCCATAAAAGAAAAGAAGGACTCTTTCAAAAAATGGAAATGCATAAAGACAACCGAAGCCTGGAACAAACATAAAGATGATCAGAAGAAATGTCACAAGGCGGTGAGGGATGCAAAACAGGAATATGAGGAAAAAATAGCCCAGGAGGCCAAAAACTTCAAGCCCTTCTTTAGATACGTGAAAGGGAAAAAACCTGCAAAAGAGGCAGTGGGACCCCTGGACGACCAGGGAAGAAAAGGGTACATCAAGGAAGATAAACAAATCGCAGACAAACTAAATTCCTTCTTTGCGTCCGTCTTTACGAAGGAGGACACCTCAACAATACCTGAAGCGGAGAAAGTGTTTGCAGGAGAAATAGAAGACAGCCTCACCACAGTTGAGGTGGACTTAGACCAGATATACTATCAGATCGACAAACTTAAAAGTGACAAATCCCCTGGACCGGATGGGATTCATCCGAGAGTCTTAAAGGAATTGAAGTTTGAAATCGGAGAGTTATTGCAAAAACTTGCAAACCTGACAATCAGAACTGGACAGATACCGGACGACTGGAGGATAGCGAACGTCACCCCAATTTTCAAAAAAGGATCGAGAGGGGAACCGGGCAACTATAGACCTGTTAGTCTTACGTCTGTCCCTGGCAAGATGGTTGAAGCACTGATCAAGGATAGCATAGTCCTGCACTTGGACGCATACGACTTGATGAAACCCAGTCAACATGGATTCAGGAAAGGGAAATCATGTTTGACTAATTTACTCCAATTTTTCGAGACCGTGAACGAGCAAATTGATAGTGGGAAGCCGGTGGACATAATATACTTGGACTTCCAGAAAGCGTTCGACAAAGTTCCACACGAAAGACTTCTCAGGAAACTACAAAGTCATGGCATAGAGGGGGATATACAAAGATGGATAGGCAAATGGCTGGAAAACCGAAAGCAGAGAGTGGGCATAAATGGGAAGTTCTCCGACTGGGAGAAAGTGACTAGTGGTGTACCCCAGGGCTCGGTACTTGGGCCGATCCTTTTTAATATTTATATCAATGACCTGGAGGAAGGAACATCCAGTGAGATCATCAAGTTTGCAGACGATACAAAACTATGCCGGGCGATCAGATCGCAGGAGGATAGAGAGAAACTCCAGAGCGACTTGTGTCGGTTAGAAACATGGGCGGAGAAATGGCAGATGAAGTTCAATGTGGAGAAATGCAAGGTAATGCATTTAGGCAATAAAAATAAGGAATACGAGTATACAATGTCTGGTGCAACTCTGGGGAAGAGTGAACAAGAAAAGGACCTGGGTGTACTGATAGATAGGACCCTGAAGCCGTCGGCACAATGCGCGGCAGCGGCAAAGAAGGCAAATAGAATGTTGGGCATGATAAAGAAAGGAATCTCGAGTAGATCAGAGAAAGTTATAATGCCGCTTTATAGGGCAATGGTCAGACCACACTTGGAATACTGTGTCCAACATTGGTCCCCCTACCTAAAGAAGGATATAAAGCTGCTGGAGAGGGTGCAGAGACGAGCAACAAAACTGGTGAAGGGTATGGAGAAACTGGAATACGAGGACAGACTTATAACACTAGGATTGTTCTCCCTTGAGAAAAGGAGACTGCGTGGGGATATGATCGAGACCTTCAAAATACTGAAAGGAATCGACAAAATAGAGCAGAGAAGATTATTTACATTGTCCAATTTGACACGGACTAGAGGACATGTAATGAAGCTGAGGGGGGACAGGTTCAGGACTAATGTCAGGAAGTTCTGCTTTACTCAGAGAGTGGTTGACACCTGGAATGCCCTCCCAGAGGAGATTATGATAGAATCGACCATCCTAGGCTTCAAGAGCAAACTAGATGCATATCTCCTTAAGAGAGGCATATAAGGATTTGATGGACTATAAATTACGCCAGGTGTACACCTGGCAGGGCCTCCGCGTGTGCGGATCGCCGGACTTGATGGACCGAAGGTCTGATCCGGAGAAGGCAGTTCTTATGTTCTTATGTTCTTATTTGTCCCCTTTTAATATGCCATGTACTAGTTGATGTTTCTTTTAAATTGTACTTCCTCTGTTTATGTTAATGGTATTGTCAATGGCATTGTTTTTATTTTTATTATGTTTTTGTTTTCCTTTTTATATTTTACATTATAAACTTGCTTAGAAATTGGATAAGTGATCAAATCAAATTTTAATAAAAACTTGAAACTTGATATAGGGAGTGTGCTAGATGTACTGTATTTAGATTTTAGCAAAGCCTTTGACAGTGTTCACACAGGCATCTATAAACTGGGTGCACTCGGGATGGGCCCCAAAATGAGAGACTGGGTCAGGAACTGATTGAGTGGAAGGCAACAAGAGGGTAGTGGTCAAAGGGATGTTACCAGTGGTGCACTTCATGGGCCTGTTCTTTTTAACATTTTTGTAAGCGATATTGCTGAAGGGCTGTCAGGTACAATTTGCCTCCGATACCAAAATATGCAATAGAGTAGACACACCTGATAGTTTGAATAACATGAGGAAAGACCTAGCGAAGCTTGAAGAATGGTCTTAAATTTGGCAGCTAAGATTTAATGCTAATAAATGTAAGGTCATGCATTTGGGCTGCAAAATAACCTGAAGGAACAGTACTGTACTGTACAGTTTAGGGGGAGTGGGATTTGATCTTAAGGTGGCCAAACTTTAGTGTGTAACGGTGATAGAAAAACAGATACTGTGGTCATGATGTAACTATTAGAAGTTAAGAAGTAAATTCATTCTGAGACAAAGGACTTTAACCTTTTCATGATACCATGAAAGGGCAGTGGAACTGGCCCTAAGAGGGATTTTTAAAATATAGGCAGTTCTGTACCTCTTGCAGGCAAAGATCTTAGAATCAAAGAAGGGAAATTGCAGGAGGTACACTCACATTAGTGAGAAATAAGGAGAGAATGGTGTGAGACTCCCCCACTACATCAGTCAGTAGTTACAAAATGAAAATAGATGGGTTTCTTTCTAGAGAAGAGAGAAGATATTCAGCCCTCACCATATGTAGATGCCGGCATGGCCAAGGGCAGATTATATCCGGTTCTTACTAGTATACTGAGGTGGTAGCTGGTTATACAGGTTAAAATTGTTAAGTGATAAAATATAGAAATATCTAGTAGTAGTGCTATTGTCCTTACAGCATCTGTCAGAGAGGCGTGAGAGGTGAGGAATGGGTTTGGGTGTAAGGAAACCTTACAATTTATAAGAGCAGGCAGTGAGGTACAATTAAATTATGATACTGAGGAGCATGTCTTTATATTAGTATATCCTAATATCAGGGTGTAGGGGGTTGTCAGATTTAAGTGCATTATAGGATCTAGAGCAGGAGTGCCCAAAAGGTCGATTGCAAAGGCAAAGTGAGTCTATCGCGGAGCCCATTTGTTTGTATATATTAGCACTTTTAGTTTTTGGTCCCATATTTGCATGGGGTTATCTGTGTTCTGGTAGGAATGAATACTGAAAAGCATACAGTGTGCTTTGTGTAGTTTAATTTTGTGGTTAACCATTATGTGTTGTTAATACAAATATATTGTGTGTGTGTGTGTATATACAGGTATGTGAAAAATGAATGGAAAAAATGGTGTTACAATTAGTACTATTATGGGGGCGGGGTCTGGGGCCGAGATTGGGTGGAGATGGCTGGGGTCTGGCCCAAGACATAGCTCAGTGTTCTTCAACTGCCAGTCCGTGGACTGGTGCCGGTCCACAAAATAATTATTTTATTTCCACCGGTCCATAGGTGTCAAAAGATTGAAGAACACTGGTATAGAGAAAGATGGGCTGCCGATCTAATAGCAGAACTTGAGGATTCCAGGAGATCTGGTAGGGGTGTATGTTTATTTGCATTTATATGTGTTACCTAGAGATTATGTAGCCCAATAAGAAAATTTTTGAACCTAGATGGTCCCATGGTGTGAAAACTTAACTGGATAGAAATACAGTCAAACCTTGGTTTGCGAGTAACGCAGTTTGCAAATGTTTTGCAAGACGAGCAAAACATTCCCACAAACCTTAACTCAAATGAGCGCCGTCCTGATAAATGAGCACGTACGAGCGCATCATATGTAAGCATGCATGTCAATGATGTTATGCGTGCTTATATCTGAGGCGCGCGCGTACGTGATTGTTTATCGGGACAGCGCTTGTTTCAAATTGTCTGCCCGCCACTAAGGAAAAATCCTGAACACAGCATCTGGAAATGGTTAAATTAGAGTCAGAGACAGCTGTTCCAGTCTCAAGCATAGGAAGGGGGGCATTGGAAGCCCACACTTAGCACTGTGTAGGTGTAACATGAAGCTGTCAGTTCAGAGAGAGGGGGAAACAGCCCCTCCTTTTTCTCTGAGGCTGAGAATATCTCAGCACTTAACAAATGCAGGTTCTCTTAATATACCTTTTTGAAAAGGACAAAAAGAATTTTGGATATGTAATAAAATGTTAATGTATATTCAGAAATGAATGTAAACAAAACAAATATGATTTCTGAAACTTTTAAACATGTAAAGGAATTTTCTTTGTCTAGATTTAAAGATCACCTCTGTTAGTTTGGATTGGCCCACGGCCGATGATGTCACACTGGACTGAAGGTATATATTGGGGAGCTTTGAAGTATCGAGTTGAGTTTGTTATGCGTCATTTTCCATGTTTTTTGTTATTTTGCACACCTTGAATGAAAGCTAGCAGCTTAATTGGCAACTGCAGCTTTATGAGTGCGCTGGCGTCCAATTAACCATGCTCACAGGATCACCAGGATCATAGATAACACAGGAGGAGAGGACACTGCTGTGCTTATCCACGTGGGAACCAACGATGTGAGCAGACGGAAGTATGACAGGGAAGAACTGAAGGATCAACTCCGCTCACTCGGAAGAAAACTGAAGGTCAGGGAGGTGAAAGTGGCCTTCTCTGAGATCCTCCCAGTACCGAGAGTGGGTGGAAAGAGACAGGATGAACTGCGAGCAATCAACGCCTGGATGAGATGATGGTGCGATGAGGAGGAGTTCGACTTTGTGCACAACTGGACGGCATTTTGGAGAAGTGGCAGATACTATAGAAGGGACGGTCTACACTTCACCAAGCAAGGAGCAAGAGTCTTGGCTGAAAACATGAAGACCACCATTGAGAGGGCTTTAAACTAAGGACTAGGGGAGAGCCGACAGTCGATGGCCCGGGCATCAGGAGATCCCAAAGAAGGAACTACAAGCAACTGCTCAGATAAAGGGGAAGAGCATGCTGAAATCCAAAGTAACAGAGAAAGAGCGCAAATAGATACAAAAAGGGATGTGAAGACTAAAAAGTCCAAGAAGGTACCACAAAGGGAGCTCAAATGTATGTACACGAATGCCAGAAGCTTGAGAAACAAAATGGGGGAAATGGAGGCACTAACAAGACGAGAAGAACTGGATATCATCGGAATAACAGAAACATGGTGGAATGAGGAAAACGAATGGGACACAGTACTATAGGGATACAAACTATACAGAAGAGATAGAATAGGGCAAAAAGGGGGAGGTATTGCCCTGTATTTCCAAGAAGGAGTAGAGTCTATCAGAGAAGGAAATACATAAGGAAATGAAAAACTGGAATCCCTCTGGATAAAGATTCCTAGACAAAATGAAGCAGACACAAAAATAGGCCTCTACTATCAACCCCCAGGATAGACGGAAGAAACAGATGTAGAAATGATAGAGGAAATCAACTATGGATGTAGAAGAGGTAATGCAACGATCAAGGGAGACTTCAACTTTCCGGGGATAAACTGGAACCTAGGAACCTCAAACTGCGGCAGGGAATCAATGTTCCTGGAAATGATAGGGGACTGCTTCCTAGAACAAATGGTGGGAGAACAGACAAGAGGAACCGCAACCTTGGACTTGGTCCTAAATGGCATAACTGGAAGGACAACAGATGTAGAGGTCACGGTCCCGTTGGGGACGAGTGATCACAGCATGATCAATTTTAAAATTAGCATTGGGAAGGGGAAACGAACCAAGACTCAAACCACAACCTTTAACTACAGAAAAGGGAAATACGACAGCATGAGAGTCATGGTTAAAAAATGGCTCAAAAATAAGCCAAAATCAAAACGGTCATAAGAATATAAGAAATGCCTTCACCGGATCAGACCGTGGTCCATCTTGTCCGGCGATCCGCGCATGCGGTGGCCCATTTAGGTACTCTTTTTTGGAGACCCGGATTTCCCGTATCCCTCAATATGATTTGCAAGAAGGTGTGCATCCAACTTGCGCTTGAAACTCGGAACAGTAGTCTCCGCCACAACCTCCTCCGGGAGAGCATTCCAAGCGCCAGCCACTCGCTGTGTGAAACAGAACTTCCTAACATTTGTCCTAAACCTGCTGCCACTCAGTTTCAGGCTATGACCCCTTGTCCGTGTCGCCTCCGAAAATGTTAGTAATGCTGTTTCCTGGTCTATTTTATCAAATCCCTTTAATATTTTAAAAGTCTCTATCAAATTCCCTCGCAATCTTCTCTTCTCGAGGGTGAATAGTCCCAGTTTTCTGAGGCGTTCTTCGTAGCTCAAATTTTCCATACCTTTGACTAGTTTTGTGGCTCGCCTCTGCACCCTCTCCAGCAGAGTTATATCCTTCTTTAGGTATGGAGACCAGTGTTGGACACAGTATTCCAACACTGGTCTCCATACCTAAAGAAGGTCGATCAAGCATGGTCCCTACTAAAAAATACCATCACCGAAGCACAGAATCTCTACATTCCGCAGATATCCAAAGGAAGGAAAAATAAGAACAAAGGAGAAATAGCTTGGCTAACTAAGAGGTGAAGGATGCAGTAAGGGAAAAGAAGAACTCGTTTAAAAAATGGAAACGTGAACACACAACGGAGGCCTGGAGCAGTCACAAGGTAGACCAGAAGAAGTGTCACAAGGCGGTAAGAGATGCCAAAAAGGCCTATGAGGAAAAGATAGCGCAAGAAGCCAAAAATTTCAAGCCCTATTTTAGATACATAAAAGGAAAAAAACCAGCAAAGGAGGCTGTGGGCCCTCTCGACGACCAAGGAAGAAAAGGGTGCATCAAGGAAGACAAACAGATTGCAGATAGGCTAAACTCATTCTTTGCATCTGTCTTTACCAAGGAGGACACTGCATCAATGCCCGAAACAGGGAAAGTATTCAAGGGAGAAATTGAGGAAAGCCTCACCACTGTGAATGTGGATTTGAACATGATATACTAGCAGATTGACAAACTAAAAAGTGACAAATCCCCTGGACCAGATGGAATTCATCCGAGATTGCTAAAGGAGCTTAAGGTAGAAATCGGAGAACTATTACAATCCCTAGCTAACTTGTCAATTAGAACCGGGCGAATACCAGATGACTGGAAGATAGCGAATTTCATCCCAATCTTTAAAAAGGATCGCAAGGAGAACCGGGCAACTATAGACCTGTGAGTCTTACGTCGGTTCCTGGGAAGATGGTTGAAGCACTAATAAAGGATAGCATAGTGCAACACCTGGAAAATCACGACCTGATGAGAGCTAGTCAATACGGCTTCAGGAAGAGGAAGTCATGTTTGACGAATTTACTTCAATTTTTTTGAGGAGGTGAACAAACAAATCGATAACAGTGAACCGGTGGATATAATATACTTGGACTTCCAGAAAGCATTCGACAAGGTTCCACACGCAAGGCTTCTGAGGAAACTACAAAGCCATGGAATAGAAGGGGATATACTAAGATGGATAGGCGGATGGCTGGAAAACAAATTGCAGAGGGTGGACATAAATGGGAAGTTCTCGGACTGGGAAAAGGTGACAAGCGGTGTGCCCCAGGGTTCGGTTCTTGGGCTAATCTTGTTCAATATCTTCATAATCTTTTTTATGGTATATTGATATTTGAGGTTTTGTTTTGTAGAAGTGCGGATTATAGTAATGTCATTTATTTGGCTTATCATATTTCTCTTTTTGCCTTTTCCCTTATGCATTTGCAGATTGGTATCTTTTTCATTCTTTATTGGATTATGAAAAATTTATATGAGCAAGTGAAATATTTGGTAAAAAGATATGTTAAAATATCAGTAATTGCTGGGTCCGTACAAAAGCCTCCTCACCATTCTGGTGGTGTGTTTTTTCACACTGTTTCATGGAATCTTTTTGACCTTATTTATCTTATAGCACACACTATATTGGTTACACTTCAGGTTAGCCAAGAGGGAAATTGACCCTCCATTGCAATGTATTCACCCTTTTAAATACTCCTATGCTTTGCTCCTAATAAACTTCCTACCCCTGTTTTAGGTTGAGCTTTTCCAGATCGACTAACACAAACCATATATACGTGGTTTATACTGATTGAAGCTATGGGTAATGACTTTCTTTTGTGTAATGACAATTTTTATATGGGAAGAAATGATTGAAGATACTATGCATCCATTAAACCTTACGAAGTTGGCAGGGAAGATTCCACCATGGAATTACTCCAGTGGAGGTTATGACTGGACATGGATCAAATTAAATTTGAACCACTCATTACCACTATGTGTGTCCCCTCCAGGCACCAGGGCATCATGGCGTTCTGAGGGTGCACCAGGTGGAACGGCTGACTTAGGACTATGGGACTTGATTTATAGTTTTTTGATGTGAGGCGCTGGTTGCCTCTTTGTAATTTTAAGAGGCTTTACATTATTATGTTATATTGATGTTTGATTTCTTGTATTGTATGTGATTCTGTTTGTGCATGTACTTTACTATGACCTGCCTTGGGAAAGGCGGGGTATAAATAAAGAAATACAACTAAATTCAAATACAATACCCTGATTGTGTAATGATTATGTATTCCAATGGCACTTGGGAAAATACTACCGCACACACTCTTTAAGTGGAGTTCTGTTTTGCTCATTTTTATGATGACAATCATACTATATTGAAATATTTGATTAAAGCCTAATGTAATATACATGATCATTCAACTTCTAACCCTTGACTATTCTATTGCTTCCTGGAACAAATGGTGGGAGAGCAGACGAGAGGAAACGTCACCTTGGACTTGGTCCTAAATGGCATTACGGGAGCAACAAAAAAAGTAGAAGTCACGGTCCCACTGGGGATGAGCGATCACAACATGACCAACTTTAAACTTGACACCGGGAAGGGGAAACGTACCAAAACCTCAACCACGACCTTAAACTTTAAAAAGGGAAGATACGATAGCATGAGAGCCATTGTGAAACGATGGCTCAAGAAAAAGATGGACAAAGTTAAAACTGTAGATCAGGCATGGTCCCTACTGAAAAACACTATCACGGAAGCACAAAATCTCTACATTCTGAGGATTTCCAAAGAAAACTAAAGGCAAAGGAGAACCGGCATAGCTTACTAGAGAGGTGAAGGAAGCCATAAAAGAAAAGAAGGACTCCTTTAAAAAATGGAAACACAGAAAAACAACCGAAGCTTGGAACAAACACAATGATGATCAGAAGAAATGTCACAAGGCGGTGAGGGATGTCAAAAAGGACCATGAGGAGAAAATAGCGCAAGAGGCCAAAAATTTCAAGCCCTTCTTTAGATACGTAAAAGGGAAAAAACCCGCAAAAGAGGCATTGGGACCGCTGGACGACCAGGGAAGAAAAGGGTACATCAAGGAAGACAAACAAATTGCAGACAGACTAAATTCCTTCTTTGCGTCTGTCTTTACGAAGGAGGACACTGCAACAATACCTGAAACAGTGAAAGTGTTCAAGGGAGTAATAGAGGACAGCCTCACCACAGTAGAAGTGGACTTGGACCATAGATTCTGCCATAGTACTTTTAATACAACCTTTATTAAGTTGAAACTGATATAAATTTAGTAAATAGGGTAATAAAGAATTTTGAAATGTTTTATAGAATTCCACAGTAAAACCATCCCCACCTGGAGTGGATCCAACTCAAAGAGACTTCAATGCTGTTTCTAATTCTTTTAATGATATAGGTTCTTCTAAACTTCTTTTTATATGATCAGGAAGCTTTAGACCCTCAAGAAGATTTAAAAATTCCATACCTTTTTGAATTTTATCAATAGAAGACTCAGAAGAATACAACTCTTTGTAAAAAGCCAAAAATTGATTTAAAATGTTATTAGTTTGATTATGCATATTTCCTTTCTCATCTTTTATTGCACTTATTTTTATTCTTCTCTTTTTTGCTTTAAGATAATTTGCAAGTAAACTTCCTGCCTTATTAGATTTTCCATAATACAAGGTTTGCAGAGAAAACAAATCTTTCCTTGCCATTTTTGAAGAAATTTCATTATATTTGCCTTTAGCCTTTAATAAAGTTTGCAAATTTTCGTGATTCCAATCATCTATTAATTTGGATTCCAGCAATTTAATTTCTTTTTCCAAATCTGAAAATTGTTTAATAAGTTGTTTTTTAATATACGCAGAATAAGAAATAATATTACCTCTTATAGTAGCTTTAAATGCATCCCATAAGATTTCCGCATTAATATCTGCTGAGGTATTTATTTGGAAAAATTCCAAAATTTTTAACTTAATTTCTTCAAGAAAAGTTGAATCTGAAACCAATGTATTATCAAACCTCCATAATGATCTATTGTATTCATTATTATCTAGTGTAAGTGTAATCCACACTCCTCCATGATCAGACAAAATAATTGGATCAATGGAAGCTTGTGTCACTTGTTGCACTATGGAATTTGATACCAATATGTAATCAATTCTTGAAAAAGATTTATGAACTGGTGAGCAAAAAGAGAACTCCTGATCATTAAAATGAAGAATACGCCATATATATTTCAAATTACAAGTATTCACCAAATTATCTAACCCTAATGATTTTATATTTTTGCTTGGTTTTTTATCCAAAAAAGAATCCATAACAGCATTAAAATCTCCAGCTACTATTAAATTAGAAGCAGCCAGTGGGAGTATTAATTTTTGTATATTAATAAAAAAATCATTTTGATTCGAGTTCGGGGCATAGATATTTAATAAAGTCAAAGTATTATTTCCCATTCTCATTTCCGCTCGTATCCATCTCCCTAAAGGATCAAAATCTATCATTTTAAATGAAGCTAAACATTTTGTGTTCACTAATATAGCCACTCCTGCCTTTTTCCCTATTGCGGGAGCGAAAAAACAGTGTTTCACCCAATTATCTTCTAGCTTTTTGGATTCAACCACTGATAAATGTGTCTCTTGAATATAATACACATCAGCCTGGCCTTTTTAAAAATGCTAACATTTTTTTTCTCTTTACTGGGTGATTAAGGCCATTAACATTGAGTGAAAAAATTTTAATCTCCATCAATCCAAATAATTTTTACAAAAGTTCTTCCAATTATTATATCTGAACAAAAAACTGAAATCATTTGAAATGAATAAACACCACCTTCATTTATATCTCCCAATCCAACATCCCTACCCCAATTATCAAATCCCTTTAACCCCCCTCCCATCCCTCCCTCTCCCACCCTTAATATTGGCTGATAAAACCTGGAACTGCACATACAAGACCAAGTAAAGCTAAACTAAAAGCTCTATACAGACTTCAATTATAAAACAATATTGTATGTAATAATCATATGTATTTTTATAAATAATTTATGTAATATTCTCAAAATATTAAAAAATCAAAATAAGAAACTAAATAAAGATCTTCCACTCACATTATAAATGATAAAAAAGAATGTAAAACTCTATATATCTGCTAAAAGTATCAGACTTGTAAGAAACCTATAAATGAAAATTAAGCATTAATAATATATTTTCCTTTTTTTTTTTAATTATTGTTATTATTTATTTTTAAATACATATATTCCCCTTTAATATTCTCAAAGAAGCCTACTAAACCTTAAACTAGAGTCCCTTGAAAATCTTTGCTAACTGAAATCTTTTGTACTGAATTTTTATCAAAACCTCCATTAACTCATCATAACCTATGATCTAAATCTGCCACTATAAGCTCTGTATATTAATATCTTATCTTCATGAATATATTTTAATAACATATATCAGATATTCTAATATCTTATTAAGATATGTAACAGCAAAGGAACAATTCATTTCAACTTTAAAGTCATCCTTTGAGAAAGAGATATTAAATGCTCACAGAGAAACAAACTGCCTTTTTCATCAGCATTCCATTTCACAGTTTCCATTCAAAATAAACAGAGCCAAACTGTCAGTTAGCAGATTCTCAAATATATTAAAGATGAATAACAAATAAAATCAAATAAAAACCAAGAAGAATCAATTCCAACTCCAGGAAGTGAATAAGTCAAATTAAATTGACATCGGCTGCTCCCTTTGATTTAAAAACATTTCCAACTTCACAGGTTCATCAAAGCTCATAGTTTTGTTGTCAATAGTTATTTTCATAATCGCAGGGTATATCAGGCCAAATCTAGCTCCGATGTCTCTTAACTTCGGTCTCATGTCTAGAAATTTTTTCCTTTTATCTGCCGTTGTTTTAGCGAAATCAGGAACGATGTGGACTTTGGCATCCTGACATTTTAAATTTGCATGTTCTTTAGCCATTCTTAACACCTCTAAAACTTGCTGGTGTCTTAGCAACTTGAAAATTATGGGGCGAGGACCTTTTAAAGCAGGGGTGCCCAACGCGTCGATCGCGATCGACCAGTAGCTCAGGAAGGCAACTCGAGTCGATCGCACTCGTGTTGCCGTCCTGATCTACGGGCCAATCAGCCTTCCTCTCCAGTGTTCTCCCTAGGGCCTTTTAGCTGGGCCAGCTGTCATCTGCCGCTGCTGAACATTAAAAAAATCCCCCCAAAAAACGGCTTGGAGATTTCAGCCCCTAGCGAACTTATGCTCCGGGCTCTAACATGTGCGTGCAGGCTTCTCTTCTCTTCCCTCCGAAACCGGAAGTTATGTCCGGGGAGGGGGGGGGAGAAGGGAAGCCTGCACGCACATGTTGAGAGCCCTGAAGCAAGCGTTCGCTACGGGCTAATGCGGGAGACAGGTTAGTGAAGCATTTGTTCTTGTTCCTGTCGGGTCCTGCCTACTTTCTGTTTCCGCGAAGGCAGGACCCGGCAGCATTTCCCCCAATAGGTTGATCACGATCTTGGGCTGATCAGCCTTCCTCTTCCCGACGGCAGAATTGACATCGGGGAGAGGAATGCTGGTTGGCCGAAGCAGGGAGAGCTTGGGGCCTGTTATTGGTGGCGTTTGGGTCCTGGTCCCCGATGGCTTGGAGGAGGGCAGGGAGAAAGAAAGAAAAAGGGCAGGCAGGGAGACAGAAGGAAAGAAGAGAAACAGAAAAAAATGAAAGGGAGGCAGAGAGAAAGAAAGGGCAGGGAAGAGGAAGGAAAAGTTGGGGGGAAGGAATGAGGTCTGGAGGAGAAGAAGCATACAAGCTAAAAGAAGGGAAGAAAGATTGTATGCACAGTCAGAAGAAGAAAGTGCAACCAGAGACTCATGAAATCACCAGACAAGGTAGGGAAAATGATTTTATTTTAAATTTAGTGATCAAAATGTGTCTGAATTTATATCTGCTGTCTATATTTTACACTAAGGTCCCCTTTTACTAAACCGCAATAGAGGTTTTTAGCGCAGGGAGCCTATGAGTGTCGAGAGCAGCGCTGGGCATTCAGCACAGCTCCCTGCGCTTAAAAACTGCTATCGTGGTTTAGTAAAAAGGGAGGGGGTATATTTGTCTATTTTTGTATGGTTGTTACTGAGGTGATAGTGCTTAGAGTCATCTGCTTTGACCTCTTTGAAAAACCCTGGAATAGGAATGATGATTAACATTTTCTATGCATACAGTGTGCTTTGTGTTTTTTTTTTTTATTTTATTGTTGGTAGATCATTTTGACTTGGTCATTTAAAAAGTAGCTCGCAAGCCCAAAAAGTGTGGGCATCCCTGTTTTAAAGTATCCAGTCTTTTCATTGGTATGCGATGTGCACGTTCAACTTCTATCGGGTAAATGGATTTGAGGGGCAGGACTTTCATCAAAAAATTTTCCACAAATGAAACCAGATTATTTTTCTCCACCCCTTCCGGTACGCCCAAAAGTCTCAAATTACTCCTTCTCATGCGATTCTGGCAATCCTCGACTTCCCTGGTGAGTGTAAAGATTTTTTCTCTGTCCAGTTTATATTGCCTTTTTTCTGCTTCAAAACTGTCCATTCTCATTTCCATTTTTGTTGTTTTAATCTCCAGCACTTCTGTTCTTTTATTTAAAGTCATTACTTCTTCCTGTATTTCATCCAGCTTTTTGGCGTTTTTTAGAAGAATTTCTTTTATCTCTTGTATTTCTTTCCAGAAATCAATGTCACTTTTCTCTCTTGACAACGGACACTTTGAGGGTGTTGCCGGCTCTGGCTTAGATCTCTTAACACTGCCGGTATTAGAAATCCCCATTTCAGACTTGTTTTGTTTTCCTGAAGCCATCACGTTGTATTTTCCTTCGTTTCTTCCGTTAAAATGAAAATTTTATTTCAGTATTTTATGTCATTAATGTCTGTATGTACAGAGCCTCTGCCCTACCCGACCATCCTCGTGCACTCCCAAGCCACGCCCCCTAGTAAAAATATTCTGGCACAAGTGTCAAACCTTAAAAAAGGAAGTCATATCGAGCATTGGAAAATAATAATAATTAACTAATAAAAATAGTATATATTTAATTTTCTCCACTACTAAATTTCCCCGCCTGCCCCACCCGGCTACTTTTTCATGCCACCCAGCTGGAAAAAATTTCTGGGGAGAACACTGGCCTCCGCATGTGCGGATCGTCGGACTTGATGGACCCAAGGTCTGATCCAGTGATGGCATTTCTTATGTTCTTATTTAATCCTAGCTGTATTATAGGGGCATAGTAGGATATTCCAGGTGATTGTTATTACCCATGTACACTGAATGCCATGGATCCATATTTTCCTGATGGGCTCACGGCTCTAGCTGGATATTATTTTTTTGTGTGGTGATGGTTTTATATACCAGGCATTGCCAGCCCATTGGATGGGTTTATGTACTATCGTTTCCTTGCAGTATTATTTGGTCATTATTCCTCTCTATGTCGCCTCCTTTACCAAGGGTGCAAGACTCAAACAGTCTTCAGACCATGGTCATTCTGTTACTTGTGAAGAAACCATTAAAGCCTCATTTACTTATATCAATACGACGTACCCCTTAACCAAAGCTAGATGATGCTCTTTCTTGGACTTCATGGATTCCTATTTTTCAGGCTCCTGCTATTACTGCTGAGCTTGGTATGGCTTTCATACACCTACAATCTTTGTTTCATATTCAATTCATAGAATATAAGAAAGCTTTTCTGGCTATGCAACAGCAATTAGATGATGTTACACACATGACTATATGCTTGCTGCCTCTGAAGGTGTTTATGGTCTCATTAATGATACCCAATGCTGTATGTGATACGAAATGGATCTATAATTGTAACTAATGCTATTAACAAAGATTGCTGACTTGGCTAGATTAGATTTCCAGGATTTTTCAGGTGGTACACTTAGTGGAACACTATAGTTGGATGGTTCCATTCTTTAGGTCCCTGGGGTAAGGGTCTTTTCAATTTTTTCACTGGCCTCACTGTTGTAATTTTACTCTGTTTCTTGTCCTGTCTACTGCATTTTGGTAAGCACTGCTTTTCCAACCTGAATCCTAGTCTGACACTCATTAAGATATCCAGACTTTCTTGGCGCAACCCTGGCACAGACTCATCATCAACTACCTTTTGCAAGTACTATGCGACACCTGTCACAAGGAGTTGTGATGGCTGTCAAGTGGGGAATGAGGAGGTAGATATCTTGTTGACCTAACAAAATGGAAGTCAGCAAAGTCCTGAATGTGAAGGCAGAGGAGTCTAGGTAGCAACATTTGGCTTTGTGTGTATGTGACAGGATGAAGGTTTGCAAATTCCAAGAAGCTGATCTGTTAGAAAGCAACAGAATGGAATGTACAAGAGCAACATATAAGATATATATAATATGGTCAAAGCACAAGGAAAGAAGGGAACAGGGAGAACAGACCTCATAGAAGAAAACTAGGGCAAAAGTGGTTGCTAGGGAGTTGCTAAGGGAGGGGGGGTAGATGAGTGAAAACAGGCACAAAGAAAGCATATAGAGTATAAAAAGCAGTGTAATTAGAATAAAAAACTGGGACTCTCACGTTGGGGGATCCACTCTCAGTGTCGTCTTGGTCGGTGCGGTCTTGGGTGGTGTGGATAGTATCGGAGATGAACTAGGCTCCGTGTCCATTGCGGCGCTGAACAGTTGTCTTTGCTGAAGCAACTGATATTTGAGGGTGCGCTTCTGAAGGGATGAGCAGCGGGAGCAAAGGTCGGCACGGTGCTCGGGTTCCAGACACTGCAAGCACCAACGGTGAGGGTTGGTTAATGAAATGGTCCAAGCACAGCGACTGCACTTTTTGAAATCCGTCGACAGGCGGGACATGGACAGAAAAGTCACAAACCGCGAGAGCGGGAAGGCAAGCGAAGAAAAAATAACTTCAACGGGAACTGAAGCGCGTCTTACTAGCTCCTTGGAAACTAGAAAACTGAAGGACCACGTGCCCTACATCGGGCAGGAAGGCACTCGCGCATACGCAATTTGGGCTATCGCGAATTTTCTAAAAGTATTAAAGTGGCGATGCACTTTTAAAGTGGTCCGTACTGGGGCTCCGTCGGGGACGTCACCCATACGTGAGAATATGCTCCCGGCTTGTCCTGGGATAATGGAAGTATCAAAGGCCCCAGGATGTCTCCTGTGCCACCTAAGGAGGTTACATGTATAGGTTTACAAAATGGGCCCTTACACATGGAAATTGCAAAACCAGCAGCTGTGTGCCTTTTTTTTTTTTTTTTTGCAAAATAGCTATTCCTACTGCAAGTGCCAGCAAATACAAGTGTGCCCCTGTGAGTATTTTAGAAAAGTCGGTATTTCAACAGAGCTTTTTCTAAAATATTACTGAAATTGAGCAAATCCTGACCTGGATGTTTCAATTCCAATCTCTATGCTGTACAAAAATGGGGCTTCAAATCAACTGGGTCTCCTTTATCCAAACATCAATTTATGTCTTCAAAAAAAGAGAGCAGATTGGTCAGTTAAGGCTTCCTTTGGCTAAATCTAAATTGATTCTGCCCCACTAAACCATATCTGTCTATGCGGTCAGCAATTTTGTTCTGGCTCACTGTTCTGTAGTTTCTCAGATCAACCTTTTGGTCACCCTGAAATCTTCAGGTTTTGGAGATGATTTTAATGACATATTAAGATTACTAATAGTATATTTGTAATTTTATTTTTGAGTTTTCAGAACTCTGGGTATATACCAGCTAGTCTAAGTAATTTGTACTGACAATATGGCCATCTTCTAGGTTCTTTGAAATTTGTTTCAGTTCCTCTGAATTAATTTACTAGCTCCACTATGGCCCTGAGGGCCCCCTTTATTCTATAATCATCTAAATGGCCCAGCTGACTCCATAAGAACAAGCTCTGTGGATGCTGTGGGTGACTAAGCACTCCCTGATCCTGAGTAAATCCTTTGACTGTATCCAGGGAGGAGTGATTCCCATTGAGTTTAGCACCCCTAATCATTTTGATAAGTTGGCTTTCTTTTCATCTTCTCTTTGCCTTCCTTATCAGTTTTGCATCTGACGTGCCAGAGCTTATGCTGTTTCCTATTTTCTTCATTTAGATCCTTTTTTCTTACTGCCTTTTTAAATACACTGAATAAATCTGATGTCATGATACAGTAGTTGCCCTTTTTTAAAGTGAAGGCTGATGCAGTAGATTTTCTTTATGCTTTCATTCCAATTATAAACTCAAATTTGATCATGCTATAATCATTATTAAGTGGCTCCAATACCAAATACTGCATTCCACTAAGGACTAGATAGAAAATAGCTACCTCTTTTTTAACTTGGAAATTTGTTTTCTTCATATACAGAAAAGACATATAGTGCTTAGTAAATTAAACAGTTCAAAATCTTGATAGAACTATACATATACTATCAAATATACAAACGTCGTACAAAAACAGTCCATGCCTTGAATCCTCCTCCTCCTCAAAACAAGCCCAATAAAATAAAATTATTTGATGATTTAATATAAAAGAAAATTCCCATAGCTAACCTATTTATTTCATCTAGCATTTACCGATATGACATTTATCCCATCAATATTGGGGCAAATGAAATCACTTATTTTAATCTCTCTCTTTCATATACTTAAACCTGATTCCTTATAGGGGGAAGTAAGCTGAATGGCTCTACTTTGATGCATCATGCTTGACTTTAAGACAGCAGCAACCGTCAATGGTAGAAGTTTATTAGAATAATTGTTCAAAGTCAACTGCTTGAATGTCAATTGCTTCCACTTGCTTGCTTGGAGACTTTGGATATCAATGTCAACAAAAAGGCTTAGAATTGCCTGGACAACAATTTAGAGATGAAGCCTTTGTGATGTTATAGCTCCAAGAGACATTTTTTAATAAATTGACCAATTATTTTTATTATACTCAGTTATCTAGACACTGAATGTATTTGTAATGGTAGTTAGTAGCATACCATTCGAAACCTGTGACTATGTCAATCCCGTGAGGAAAGGCAAGTTTTTTCAGACTAGGGGGGCCTGAAAAGTGAACTCTGAAGAAACTTATCAAATGCTGAGGGAGCCCCATGGCTTATTAGCATCACGATGTGAAAACATGCCCACTTTATTCCACAAAGAAAGTCTGCAGAGGTCTAGTAGCACGTGACTGTGGGAACTTTCATACAAAAACGGAAAAGGCTTTCAAGGCTTTTCTAGTTTGATCTAGCACTTGTTTAGATGTCACCTACAAGCAGAACTTAATCTTGCTTATCTATGGAGAAGATTACCTCATTTGTTGGGGCTTTAAAAGAATTGGTTTTTTGTTAAAAGTATGATTTACACTACATACTGAATTTAACCATAACATACAAGCTATTAATAGTTTTACTTTACTGTGAGAAAACATCTTGTTACTCACCTAGCTAACTGGGCTAATTCTTTTTGTGTCAAGGGACTTCCTTGTTTGCTTAGAAGATTTTTGAGGAGCAATAGTCGTGTCTGAAAAGAAATACATATCTCTGGTCAAATCTCAATTACCAAAAGCTTTATAAGGTATAATCCAAAACGCTCGTTTATCAAAGCAAAGTTCCCCATAGAAAATACTGGCAACACTGATGATTCGTTCCAGAACCCGGGGTCTGCACCTGTCGGATGCTGGGTGCTGCAGCGCCATCTCCTCCGTCTGCCTCCTTCATCTGTCATCCGAAGAAGAACCCCACAGTGCCGCTTCAGAGGGATGCCTCTTCCATCCGCCAGCCAGCTCTCCACGTCGGATGCCCCCTGCATGCTGGAGAGCCCCCACCCGAGCCCACGCAGCCGAGCGCCGCCCCACCCACATGCCGCGCATGCCGATGATTGACGCTGTGCGCGTCACAAGCAACGCGCAGGCAGGATGGCACCCGGCCACGCAGGCCCAGACAGAGGCCCTCCAACCTGCGGAAGGCACCTAACGTGGAAGGCTGGCCGGAAGACGGAAGAGGAATCCCCCGAAGCGGCGCTTCCTGGGCTGTAAGTGCTCGTTTATCGTGGCAGTGCTTGGTTTGCGAGTCAAAAGTTTGCTGAGTGTTTTGCTCGTCTTGCAAAACACTCGCAATCCGGGTTACTCACAAACCGAGGTTCCACTGTAAGCTTTAGCAAGCTTAAAATATTTGAAAACAAATAGAAAAAAAGTGAAAGCTAATGAATTTGGTAAAATTAATAAATGTTTTCATTGATTAAATATCACAACTTTTTCTGTAATATTAGTTCTGCATACAAGCACTGCAAGTCAGGAACAAGAATGCCTATGCAAGAACAATATCTAGGAACATACATGATCACTGTGGAAAAATGGCTAAATATAATAACTGATCTAAGTTTCTGGAACTAATCTATAATGATGTGGATTCAAATAGTAAACACTACAATAAATGTTGCATCTAATATTTTTTAAGTGTGTATGTGTGTGTGTATAATATGCACAAGTGGGAAATCTCCCCATGGTAGGCTGATTCACATTTCTAATCAAGGATGCACCATTTCATCCTGATTCTACTATTAACCAATAAACACTAATTTGCCATACTGGTTCATCACATTTTTCAGTGTGCTTCTACTGTTCATCCTCCCCCCCTTTCCCCCCATGATAGATGGTTTCTCCTCCACCTTTTTATGACTTTGCTTCTCAAGTTGCACTCCCTCAAGCTCTGACAACATACAGGCCCTCCCTCCTCCACTCTGGTGACTTACATGACAAGCTCTTCCAAATACTGTACTCTGCTGGCACCATGAGCATTTAAAACAAAACATGGCCAGCACTTCATGGCTACTATCTTGCAATATTTATAGAGGTGCTGAGTGAGGCCTTGCTAAGGAGAAGAAAAACTTCATTGAAGTATCTTAGGTGCTGGCATTCAGACTTGGGAAAAGGTACACTTGGACTTCAGTAGGTGATTTGCCTTTTTTAGATTACTCTGCTTATTTAGCAAAGTCAGTTTAGACAATAGTATAGCTTTTAAAGCCTCTGTTAAGGTTTTATATAAAATGAATTTTAGAATCTAGATTAGTATTTTAAGTTGTATTTTAGAGCATAGAGCAGATAGTAAAGGATTGGCTGACCCCAGCCAACAATCTCACAGCATACATACTGTACAATGTTCCCTCTGAGCTGAGCACATGAGCAATTGCTCATATGTCTAGGAATGAGCAACAATTTTCCAGATTTGTAAGTATTTTTGTGAGCGGTCATGTAAAATCCA
The DNA here is from genome assembly GCF_902459505.1 of Geotrypetes seraphini. NCBI lineage: Eukaryota > Metazoa > Chordata > Amphibia > Gymnophiona > Dermophiidae > Geotrypetes > Geotrypetes seraphini. Next base: position 292,791,176 of record NC_047086.1, read on the forward strand.
TGAGCGACGTTCATACATAAATGAGCAATTGCTCATGTGCTCAGCTTAGAGCAGGGGTCTAGCACACAAAAGGGAGGAGGGAGTTGGGAATAATTTTACATAATATGCTATATAATATGTGTGATTATTCCTATTGAAAATGTGATAAAGGATGGATGGTTGGGGGGATTATTACATCACTAGATTTTTATGTGGTAGAGTTTAATGTGCTATTGTGGAAAAATTGTATAATATATTCTTTTGTGTACTTGCTGTTCAATTTGAAAATGAATAAAGAATTAAAAAAAAAAAAAAAGAGCAGGGGTCTCAAAGTCCCTCCTTGAGGGCCGCAATCCAGTCGGGTTTTCAGGATTTCCCCAATGAATATGCATGAGATCTATGTGCATGCACTGCTTTCAAAAAGTAATGTGTACAGCAGTCCTTTGTACTGTTATGCTATCACTCGTGTTCTCCACAAACAGTACTTCATAACATATTCATTTATAATTTTTACTGATTCATTGGTCTTCAGAAGTGCCAGTATTTGGTCACTCAAACCAATTGGCTAATACTGGCACTTCTGAAGACCAATGAATAAGTAAAAATTATAAATGAATATGTTATGAAATACTGTTTGTGGTGCACTGCTTTCAATGCATATTCATTGGGGAAATCCTGAAAACCCAACTGGATTGCGGCCCTCAAGGAGGGACTTTTGAGATCCCTGACTTAGAGGGAACATTGTATGTATGCTGTGAGATTGTTGGCTGTCCTTTCTGGTACTCTAAATAAGAGAAGAAAAATATATTCATGTACATTTTATTATTGCTCTCATTTCTGAGCAATCTGAGTGAGAGGTCTCCTATTGGAGCGGTCTTAATGTATCAGAGGACTATCCCATGACCTCATTTCTTGAACACGTCTGAATGCGTCTAGTGTCTTCTTTTCAGTGTTATCTTTTTATATATGCACACCAGTCGGGAAAGCTAAGAGAGTGTAAGTGTCTGAGTCTCCTGCCTGAGTGGGAAGCCACACCTACAAAGTTCATAACCTACTGGTTAATTAATTGGGTGAAATATAGAGGTGTCTATGCGGGTTAGCTCTCAGGCTTCATAAATGTAACCTATATCTAATTACAGTTAGGGAAGGGGTAGAGCAGTGGTCTCAAACTTGCGGCCCGTGAGATACTATTTTGAGGCCCTCGGTATGTTTATCATAATCACAAAAGTAAAATAAAACAGTTTCTTGATCATATGTCTCTTTAGCGATAAACTACAATATTATTATTAAGACTTAGCCAAAAGGAAAGATTTATAAACCATAAAGAGTTTTACCTCATGCAAAATTGTCATTTCTTTAATATGACATTAACTATTTTTTTCTGCGGCCCTCCAAGGACCTACAAATCCAAAATGTGGCCCTGCAAAGGATTTGAGTTTGAGACCACTGGGGTAGAGGGAGGGAAGAAGCGGTGGGTGGAGTTGTGGGTATACTATAAAATTGCAGAGGATTACAAGAAACCAGAACCCTCTGCATGTTTCTGACATTAGGGTTTGTGAGAATGGTGGGGGACTTGAGAAGATGGGTGGGGCTATTTTTTAACAGTTACTCTTCAAAGGAATTGTTAATTACTTCAGTTTGCGCTCTGCGAGAGACCCTAATGAAAACTCTATTTGAAAGAATTGTACTGGTTCAAGTAATAGCTTGAATTAAACTTGTTAATGGAAGTTGGAGGTAGATCAACAAATTTTCTAGTACAATTATTCAACACTTTTCCTGACACAAGTGTTTGCACATACATACCTCTTCACTTGGTAAAGATACATACACTCTCTTGGTGAACCGTCTGAAAAGGAAAACAATTACATGTAATGTTATAACCATTATAAACATGATTTTATTTTTATATGCAATTTCAAACAAACAGACTTGATAAAAAGTCAAGACCAAGCAGGAGATAAAATCCCTCCAAGATAAACAAAATAAAGAAACCCCATCACTACCAAAATAAAGAAACCCCACCACTACCTTGTGCATAGCAAAGAAAGGGAAATCATTCCACATAAAAACAGAGCAATAAGGAGAATAATTAAAGAATGAACAGTCCAATGTTAAGGGCAGTCATCACCTAAATATTTACAAGATCTACAATTTTCTAAAGCAAAACCTCTAAATATTTGATACCTGTGAATGCCTTATTTCAGTTTTTATTACCTTAACTAATATTTGTCTGCCAACAAACAAGTGATGAAGTGAACAGAACGAAATCAAATCAGGCTGTTGGAATTCTGAAAGGATTTATTTTGGGCTGAAGACAGCAGATCTCATGGAATGTGAGAAGGAAGAAAACATATTTACTTACCTGAAACAGGTGGTGTTATCCGAGGATAGAAGGCAACTATTCTCACATATGGGTGACGTCATCCAAGGAGCCCAGAACGGACAGTGTGCTGTCACTTTAAGCATTTTAGAAGTCTCAAGGCTTCCCATACTGTGCATGCATCATTGCCTTTCCACCCAAAACAGGAACCAACGGCACTATCAGTTCAGTAGAAAAGCTAAGAAGCCAACTAAGGGAGGTGGGTGGGTTGAGAGATTATATGCCTGCTATCCTCGGATAACACCTGTTACAGGTAAGTAAATGTGCTTTATCACAGGACAAGCAGGAAGCATATTTTCACATGTGGAACTCCCTAGCTAAATCAAGTGAGTTGGAGGGAAGTTGGCTATCAAGTGGAGAATAAATTTTGTAGAACTGCTTGGCCGAACTGACTATGCCATCTGGATTTTCCAGACAGTAATGGGATGTAAAAGTATTGAGGACCAAGTAGCTGCTTTGCAGATGTCTTCAATGGAAATGAAACGCAGATGAGCTACTGATGTTGTCATTGCTCTAACTCTTATGTGCTGTGACATGACCTTCAGGTGGCAGCCCAGTTCGAGCACAGCAGAAAGAGATATAATCTACCAGCCATGTAGAGATGGTTCCCTTAGTGACAGGAGCTCCCAGTCTGTTAGGATCAAATGAAAAGAACAGCTGAATGGAATTTCTGTAGAGTTTTGTTTTATGCAAGTCTAACGTATGAAGTGTTACTTCCCCAGGGTGACAATGTGGTCTTGGAAAGAAGACAGGGAGAACTATGATCTGGTTCAGATGAAATTCTGAGACAACCTTTGGAAGGAACTTAGGATGGGTTTGAAGAACTACTCTGCCATGGTAGAACGTTGTGTATAGTGGATCCGAGGATAATGCTTGAAATTTACTAACATGATGTGCGGATGTGAGGCAAATTAAAAATACTACTTTCCAAGTGAGATATTTGATAAGATGAAGATGCTAATGGTTCAAAGGGAGGCTTCATCAAGGCTGAAAGTATGACATTAAGATCCCAAGCAACTGGAGGAGGTTTAATTGGTGGTTTAACCCTTTCAGGACCATAAGGATCGTAGGCCAATTTTTGTGGTTTTGACGACATTTTTATGGTAAAAAGGGCTTGCAGATGCCAAAAAATTGATTTTTTTTTGGTGAAATATTATTTTTATTTAAAAAAATCACACTTCTGGCTTATGGACAGTGTGGCAAGTGAATCTTCTCGTCAATCTAGCAACGACGCTAATGGATGAATGTCGGAACCAGTTTGTTTACATAAAGGCAGTATCATATGGAATCCGTACATATCAAATTTAGAACTGTAGACTATCCCAATCAAAATTTATAGGATTTTAAAGTTATGGGACAAATATGTCCCTTGGTCCTGAAAGGGTTAATATGCAGAAGACCTTTCATGAATCTGGAGATCAAAGGGTGCACCTATAAAGGTTGTTTTTCAAGAAGTATGTGAAAGGCACTAATAGTACTGAGATGAACTCTTGACTGAATTTGTCTTAAGGCCAGAATTGGACAGATGGAAGAAGTAGTCCAGAACTGAAGGCAGAGGACATGTGTCCAGATGCAGTGATTGTTGATTACACCAGAGTTTGAAATGAATCCACTTGAAGTGGTAACAACATTAGGTGGAAGGTTATCTGGAAGTTTCAAGAATGGCTGACACAGGAGCAGAAAAAGTAAAAACATCTACTCATTGGAAGAGAGATACCATGCTGTGAGGGCTAGTGAACTTAGATTTGAAGCACGATGGGTTCGCAGACATTGAGTTGAAGGAAGAAAGAAAACATTACATTTCATTAATGACTTCTATTCCGCCCGTACCTTGCAGTTCTAGGCGGATTACAAAAGAGACTAACTGAACATTTCCAGGAAAAATACAATTTAGGAGTTTTGGGTTACAAAAAGATAACTGGACATTTCCAGGAGATTTTCAAGTTGAGGAGTTGTTTACATGGTTGAGTCTTTGGAGAAGAAAAAATTGCTGAATAGGAAGAGGCTTTGGGGTGGGAATTGTAAAGGGGGGTGTGTGAATAAGGGGAGGGGTTAGTAGAGCTGTATAAAGTTTTTGATTTATTTTCGGAATGATTTAAAGTCGTTCGTTGTTGTCAGTAGGTTGGAGATGGTGTGGTCAAGTTTCGCTGCTTGCGTTGCTAGTAGGATGTCAAACATCTTCTTGCACTGAGTACCTTTGAATGGGGGGAAGGTAAATAGGGACTGAGTTCTCCTTTGTCTGGTAGTAAGGTTTTGATTTAAGCGGTTGTTTAGGTAAGTAGGGGCAGTGCCATTTATTTCTTTGAATAATATACAGTATAATTTGAATTGGATTCGTGCTTGTATAAATAGCCAGTGTGAGTCTAGGTAGGCATTGGTGATGTGGTCATATTTCCTTAGCGAGTAGATCAGTCTGAAAGCTGTGTTTTGTACAGTCTGCAGTTGTTTTATCAAGTTTGCAGGGCATGGTAGATAGAGGATGTTGCGCATGATTAAGAATGCTTTCTGGGTAGTCTTGTTGATTTGGACCTGCATTGTGCAGCATTTGTCTATCGTTACTCCTAGGAGTTTAAGAGCGGACTGTATTGGGTATTTGGTGGCATTTATTTCTAGTTTTTTTGATGGAGGGGGTTTTGTCCTTTTCGAGCAAAATAAATTTTGTTTTATCTGAGTTCAGCTTCAATTTGTGGACTGTCATCCATTTTTTCACTGTTTCAAGAGTTTTTTTTCAAATTTTTCTGTTGAGGTGGAGTCAGGTGAATTGAAGGGTAGGAGTATGGTGATGTCGTCTGCGTAGCTGAATGAAGTTACATTTATGTTATCTAGGGTGGTCCCAAGGGAGGATATGAAGAGGTTGAAGAGCGTAGGGGAAAGTGGTGATCCCTGTGGGACTCCACAGGGGTTAGATCTGATTTGAGATCGTTTGACTTTACTCTGTAAGTTCTTGATTTGAGGAATCCTTGGAACCAGTTGTGTACCCTGCCAGAGATCCCTATGGTTTCAAGTATCTGTATTAGAATGGAGTGGTCGACCAGGTCGAATGCAGTGGAGAGATCAAGTTGAATTATCAACATCCTTCTGCTTTTGCTAAGGTGCTGTTGGGCTATGGCAAGTAGGGTTACTAGTAGAGTTTGTGCTATAATTGGTTCTGAACCCTGATTGAGAGGGGTGAAGTAGGTTATGGTCTTCCAGGTAGTTAGTGAGGTATTGTGCAACTAGTCCTTCTATTAGTTTAACATATATTGGTATTGAGGCGATGGGTCTGTAGTTGGCAGGGGAGTCTATTGGGTCTTTATGATCTTTCACAATAGGGATGATTATGATTTCTCCTAGGTCCTGTGGGAATTGCCCTTCTGTGAATGTGGTTTGAATCCATTGCATGAGGCAAGCTCTAAATTTGGGGGAGGCATTTGCTATTAGGTATGTGGGACAACTGTTTAGATCACATGATGCTTGACTATATTTTTTGTAGAGTCGGTTCATATCAGACCAGTGTACAACTGGGAAGTCTGACCAGGTCCTGTCTGCTGCAATGGCTTCTCCTGTTGAGGGGTTCGTTGTTATCTCGACGTGGTGGGTGTATGTGTTGTTGAAGGTAGTTCTGATTGTGGTGATCTTGTTTTTGAAGTGGTTTGCAACTTGGGTGGCTGTAGGTGGGTGGTTTCCTTGTGTGGCTAGGAAAAGTTTGGTGTCTGTACTGTTTTTTACTAGTTTGAATAGTTTTTTTGTGTCTAGGGCCTCCAAGCCTACCAGTTTAGAGTAGTAAGATTTTCGTTTTTCCTTGAGTTTGATTTTATATTGTTTAATTAGGCTACAGCATGCTATTTTTGTTTGTTCTTGGTTATTGTTTTTTTTCCAGGCTCTTTCTAGTTGTCTGCAGTGCCTTTTGAGTTGGAGAAGTTCAGTGTTGAACCATTTGTCAGACGGTCTGCAGATTCGGTGTTTTGATTTTACCGGAGCTAGCTCATTCAGGATTGTTTCGCTTAGTGTTCGCCATTGGGGTATGAATTCTTTGGGGTCTAAGGTATCAAGTGTAGGATCTGCTTTGTCCCAGAAGGTAGTTGGTTCTATTTTTTGACAGGTTTTGAAAGGGGTTTTGTGGGGTTGGTGTTTGTTTTGCATTGAGCCCATTTGATGTTGAAGGTGAATTTATAATGATCGGACCAGAGGGAGGGGTGCCAGGCCCCGTTTGTGATATGAATTTCAGGAGTGTGAGTATGTTGGGTCATGTATGCAGCAATATCTAGTTGGTGACCTTTTTCATGTGTGGGTTGGGGGTTAAGAATCTGGTAAGTTAGTGCTTTGAGGTATGCGAGTATACTTTCAACTTGTTTGGAGGAATGGTCTTCTAGGTGGAGGTTTATGTCTCCAAGGAGCAGGTTGTGTGTTGACATTAGAGAGTTCCGGAAGATGAAGTCTTCAAGTATATGTTTTGAGATGATCCATTTTCCTGGAGTAATGTAGCAGATAATGCAGGTCATGGTGCCTTTGAGTGTGTCATCGGATAGTTGGCAGGCTAGAAGATCCAAGTAGAGGGTAGAGTATTTGTCTAGAACTTTTATGTTGAAATTGTTTTTGACTAGGATAGCTAATCCTCCCCCTCGCTTTTTTTCTCGGCAGATCACCTCTAATTTGTAACCCTTAGGGCAAAATTCTGTTATGCATGGGTCAGAGTCGGAGGTTAGCCAGGTTTCGGCTAAGAATAGGCAGCCTAGCTGTTCTTTAACTATCCAGTCCTTTATTAGGTCTGCCTTTGGGCCAATCGATCTTATGTTCATATATGCACAGGCTATTGAGGTGTAAAGGGGATAGGGGTACATTTTGGGTGGAGGAGGATTCTTGGTTGAGGATGGGGGTTGAGAGCTATTATTCTTGGCTTAGGAGGAGGTCTTTTTCCCCAACTGTGGGGGATGCTTTTCTGGGTGAACATTCAGCAGTCTATCAGATTTCTTGGTGATTGGAGTTTCCTGGGTGGTTGGATATGTCTGTTGGATTCTGTCATAATTGGGATGGGGGGTATATAGTACCCTGCTGTTTTCCAATTTGTTAAGAGTAGGAAGAATAGAAGGATGTGCATTATTTTTGTTGTGCTGGATGTCAATGTGACTGTGTGAGGAGGTTCTGCCTCTTGCTGAGAGCTGGGCGTTAGGTGAAGGCTCCGGGGTGGGCTAGAACTGTATTGGAGGATGATGGGAGTGGGATGGTGGAGCTTTGGTAGAAGAAGGGGAGTAATATCGTAGAGAGGTGATTGATCTGTTGGGTATGGTAGAGTTGGTAAAGTTAGGGACTGAGAGAGTTCTGGCGTAGTGTCTTTGGAGAGGGGGGAGGAGGTCGGTTCCCTTTCTCTCAGCCCTCCTAGGCTAGGATTGCAGCTTTGCTCTTTTGAGGGCTATATGCAGGGCTGGAGAATTAGAAGTGTTGGGCCATATGAGGCTTCTAGCGTTTGAGACTGGAGAGGAGAGGAAAGGAGGTGGCTTCTTACCTTTCAGCCTTTCTGGCTGGTAGTGCCGGTGGGTTCACTTGAGGGTTTAATACAGGTCGGTCAGTCGGTTGCTGGTGTGGTTCGTGTGTTCTTAGTCAGCGTCTTCTGTCACTTCGCGTTGTCGCTTCGCAAAGGTGCTTGCTAAGGCGCACGCGCCTTTGCCGTGCGCCTTAGCTGGCGCGCCGTTACCATTGCTTGTTTTTGAAGAAAAGTCTCCTCTCCCGGCTGGCTGTGGGGAGGAGGCAGAGCAAACTCGCACGCCGGCAAGCAGGGGACGATGGCTTCCTCTCCTGCTGCAGTAAGGGCTGGAGTCCCGTCGCTTGTGTTTGAAGTCTCCTCTCCTGGCTGGCTGTGGGGAGGAGGCGGAGTAAACTCGCATGCCGGCAAGCAGGGAACGATGGTTGTCGGAGCTACCAAGGTGCTATGAGTACCATAGTGGCCTGTTCTTGGTGAAGTTTGAACAGGAATTGGGAGTGTATACCCTGGAACAGAAGTGAGGAAGTTTGTGATTGCAAGGGGAAGCAAAGAAATCTATTTGTGGAGTTCCCCAATTGGCAAATATCTGACATAAGTCCTCTCTTGAGGTTATAGGAGTCTACTTAACTTGCATGCTAAAACATTCTCTTTTCCTTGCAGATAGACTGCTATGAGAAAAATGTTATGAGGAAATTGCCCAGGATCAGATATGTATCACTTCCTGGCAGAGGGAGAGATCCTGTTACCCCTTGCTTGCCAGGATAGTACATGGCAACTTGATTGTGAATTGCTCGGAACTCTAAGAGATTGATATGGAGCGATTTTTCCTGAGCCTTCCAGCTGTCTTGAGTATGAAGGCCATTGAGGTGGGCTCCTCAACCGAGCACAGAAGCATCCTTTGTCAGTACCTTTTGATGAGTGTGGAAAAGGCGGTCTCTGGACACATTTGTCAGTGACAGCCACCACTGGAGAGATTGGTCAAGTTCTGATGTCACTTGAATATGGCAAGAAAAAGTATTGGTGGCTTGAGACCATTGGGTCGAAAGTGTCCACTTAGGTTCCCTGATATGCAGATGGACAAAAGGAGTTACATGAACAGTTGATACCATATAGCCCAGAAGATGCATCATTTGAAGGGAGGAAACTTTGTGGCAGATGTTGGTCAGAATGTGCAGTCTCTTTTGTGGGAAATATGAACGAGCTTGAGTTGTGTCTAGGACTGCCCCAATGAACTATAGAGTTCAAGTGGGCTGGAGATGAAACTTTTTGTAGCTGACTGCAAACCCCAGGAGCTGTTGAAGTGCTGGCTAGAAGAGCTGTATGCGGTGATGCAGCCTTGATCAAGCAGCCATCTAGATAAGGGAACACATGAAGTCGCAAGAATGGAGTGCTGCTGCCACTACTACTAAACATTTTGTGAGACCCTGGGTGTTGATACTAGACCAAATGGGAGCACCTTGTACTGGAAGTGCTGTGCTTCAGCTTGAAAGCAGAGATATTTCCTATGGGATGGGAAGATGGGAATATGAGTGTAAGTTTCTTTGAGATCTAGAGAGCAAATTCAGTTGCTGTTCTCCAAGAGAGGTAATAAGGTTCCCCAGAGAGACCGTACAAAACTTTTCCTTCACTAGGTACTTGTTGAGAGTGCAGAGGTCCAGAATTAGGCAGAGCCCTCCAGTCTTCTTTGGAATGAGGAAACAGTTGGAGTAGAACCCTCAGCCCCTCTTCTGGAAAGAAACATATTCAATGGCATTGAGCTAGAGGAGAGCTGAAAGTTCTTGATGAAATAGCAAGATCTGGTTAAACCAAAAAAGAAATACAATCTGTGGTTTTCAGGACCATTATTAACCTTGCGAACAAAGGTAAGGAAATTGGAAAGAGCCTGGAGGAAACACCAAACCCAAGATCTTTATATACAATGGAGAAATGAAGTAAAGCAATATAAATCATCAGTAGCAGAAATAAAAAATTATACTACGATAACCTGATTTATTAATCCAGTAACCCCTCAAAATGCCTTTTTCAGCTCACTTAAATCCACAAAATAAATCCCAACCGACTCCAAAGCGCAACCAGATGTGGATAGTTTGGCAAGTTATTTTCAACACTAAGTAAAGTCGGTTGAGACTCATTCACACACTGAATGATTGTATAAAATTGAACCAGTCAACTAAGGGTACAGAAACTGGTATTCCAGTTGATAGGTCCTGGAATAAATTCAAAACCGTAACCCCAGGTATAATCTCTGACTTTCTAAATAGACTATCCAAGAAACACTGCTGCCTAGACATCTGCCCATCTCAATTACTGTTGCAACCCCCTCCCCCCATTTCAAGATTGGCTAACAGACTTGGTAAATACCAATTTGGAGCAAGGTATATATCCTAAATCCTCATCAGCCATTGAGTTGACTCCAATTCCTAAAGCCAAAGGAGAAGACCTAACCAAGACAGAGAACTTTAGACCAGTGGCTGGAATACCATGGCCTGCAAAACTGATGGAGCTGTGTGTCATCTTTCAGCTATCCGATTTCTTGAACAGGGATGACGGATTCCATAGCTCGCAATATGGATTTAGATCAGTGCATAGCACAAAATCATTACTGCTAGAACTGACATCACAAACCAAATCTTATCTAAGCAAGGGTACCCAATCTGTACTGCTACAGTTCGACATCTCAGCTACATTCAACACGATAGACTACTCTCTTCTACTCTTTAGACTGAGTGAACTAGGCATTCATGAAATGGTACTGAAGTGGTTCACAGAGATCCTGACCACCAGAACATAAGAAGTAAGGAAGGGTAACACAACAAATCTCAACCCTGGAAAGCCACCTGCAGTATGCCACAAGGCTCACTGCTGGCCCCATCCCTGTTTAATATTTACCTCAGAACATTAGGAAGGAAATTTTCCCATCCACAAAGCCATACATTCTCCTATGCAGTTAATATTTTTTTGCTGTATCTTATTAGGGACACCTTAGAGGCTACCAGCCAATATATTGGGAGGATTATCGAGGATATCAGTATGTGGATAAAGAGAAACTTTTTCAAATTCAACAAACTGAAGACCAAGATTCTCTGGTTTGGTAACTATAACTCCTTGCCAAACACAGAACTGGTGTTAGTAACAGGAGAGAAACTCAAGATCAAGAGAACGTCAAAGGTGTTAGGAGTAAATGTAGACTCAGACCTTACCTTTGCTGACAAGATTAATTTCTTGGTTAGGAAATTTTTCTTCAGACTAAGACAATTGAGAACAATTAGATCAGCCCTGAGTCAAGTCAGCTTCAGGACAATAACGCAAGCGGAGGGTGTGGCATAGTGGTTAGAGCTACAGCCTCAGCAACCTGAGGTTGTGCGTTTAAACCCTGTGACCTTGGGCAAGTCATTTAATCCTCCACTGTCCCTAGGAACATTTGATAGATTGTGAGCCCACTTTCATGTTTGTCTATGTAAAATGTCTTTTAATGTTCACTCTTCCCCCTTTTATAAGTATCATTTTAATCTTTTATTTTATTTTAGCATTGTAAACTGGCTAGATACTTATCGATGGTCGGTATATTAAAAAATAATAAAACTTGAAAATGCTTGAAGTACCTGTATGTAAATTGCTTTGAATGTGGTTGTAAAACTACATAAAGGCGGTATACAAGCCCCTATCCCTCCTTTATTGCAATTCCTTGTATTGTGGCATTACTGAATATGGGAGTTTATAGCAACTTCAAAATAAGGTTGCCAGATTAATCTTTTGACGCAGCAAATTAAAGAGGGTTACACCGCTCTTAAGAAAACTACACTGGTTACCCCTAAGAGAACCCAATATAAAATTGTATGCATGGCCCCTAAAGCCAATTAAGGGGACTAATCTCTGACATAACTGTTACACCTTCCTTCTTCACCTCGAGACTGACACAGCGCTTTAAGCTATTCTTCCCTTCACCTTCATGTGTACGCGAAAAGAAGTTACATGAATCCACCTTCACATTCCAAGACTCCAAAATTTGGAATAGCCTCCCACATTTGCATCAACCAGACACATATTGCAACTTTAGGAAACTGCAAAAAATTCACCTCTTCTGACCTATAATTGAACTGCAGGAACATTTCTAAATTGATAACTCAAAATGCAAAGACATTTCTGTTTCTTCAATCCTGTAATTCCTTGCTCATGATCACCGAGAAATCTTTTGTAAACTGCATTCAATCCTTGTTGAAACTTGCGGTATAGAAGAATGTGTAAGGTGGTAAATGAAAATAGACTCTCTTGGAGGATTGTTTGGAGGTGCTTGCTGTAGGTGAAGAGCATATCCGCATCTCATTACGTTTGCTGCATCTGTAGTGAGACTTTTGAAGCCTCTGTTTAGATTGCCTTTGAGTAGGTGGTCTAGAGGTAGAGGCTGATGGTGCATATCTTCATCTAGAAGAATAAGAAGAACGTTTAGGTATGTAGAAATGCTTAGTGGGCTGAGATTTGGCAGTTTTGGGGTGCTCATATCTGGTGATCTTCTGGGTGGCTTCCTCTATCTTCTCTCTAAAATGTTCATCTCCAAGACAAGAGATGTTAGCTAAATGTTCCTGCACATTAGACAAGATACTCGCAGCCATACCTGCCTCCTCATAGCAACTGACAAAGCAGATGCTCTGGATGCGACATCGAAAGCATTAAAAACAGATCTGGCCATGTATTTTCTAGTCTCAAGAAGATTATGAGCAATATGTTGGTAGTCGTCCAGGTTGTCATGTGGAATGTATTAATCATAATGTGACAATTGCTGAGCTGTTTCATATACATGTAGAATGTCATATAATAATAATAATAATTTTATTCTTCTATACTGCCATAGTCAAAAGACTTCTAGGCGGTTCACATTCGAATAAGGCTGGACAATCAGCGAATTACAGGATGCAAGAAGTGAGGGTTACATAACAAATAGGTAGAGGATGAAATTATAGCTCAGAATTCTGCTAACTGGCATAGAATTTTGAATGAGTTTGTGACCAAACTTATCTTGAGTCCTCCCCTCTCTCCCTGGGGGTGTGCTGGCATATGCTCTTGTGCTACTAGTTCTTTTCAAGGCAGATTCCACCAGAAGAGACTGATGCTGACTTTGAGGCTTATCAAAACCTGGGCATGACTGAACTCTGTACATAGAGTCCAACAGGTACCAATAGTGGAGCCTCACAGATCTTGAACATTGTTCCTTCATGAGCTTGTGAAAGGGAAGCTTTAGAGCTCTGCCCTAGGTTCGGTCTCTGACTCCATCCTAACAGATAGAGCTTGCCCTAATTATCTGATGAACCTTGAGAATGATACTTTCCAGTGGTAATGATCTGCGGGGGTTGGAGGTGATGGATCCGAGGAGATAGCATATTATTCCTCCGCTGATAGATCTGGATATTCTGAGGAGGCAGCAATTGGTCATTTATGTTAACAGTTGGCATAGCAATATTTAGCTAAACATTTGTAGTCTGACAGATGAAATATTTCCTTAGAAAAACAATGCAATAAAAGCACCTGAGAACAGCCTCATCAAGTTCCTGCGGCCTGTTTGTTGCTCCCATCACTAACACTCTGTCGTCCCCACTAGACTGTACCTGGTTTACAAAGAAAAAGGAACTAACATGTAATGCAGCACATTTAGTGATGAATAACCTCACAAAAGGCTCTAAAAAATACAACAATCTACTAATTTGCCCAAATTAAATATTACTAGTACCACAACATGCCATATAACTTAACGTAATTAGCAGTTCTAGATTTTCTATATTTGTAGACAAAAGCTGCAGTTTGTTTCTTCTGTGTTTCTGCATTAACTTGTTGGATAAAGCACAGAAAACAAATATAGCTAACTGCAATTGCAGAACACATCAGCAGCAGTGTTCATGTTAAAAACAAACAACCCCTCCACCATTCATTAGAAGAGGAGGGTGTGGGAGAATCTGATATATCATTAAATGGTTTAAAGCAGGGATGTCAAATGTTGGTCCTCGAGGGCCGCAATCCAGTTGGGTTTTCAGGATTTCCCCAATGAATATGCATGAGATCTATTTGCAAGCACTGCTTTCATTGTATGCAAACAGATCTCATGCATATTCATCGGGGAAATCCTGAAAACCCAACTGGATTGCGGCCTTCGAGGACCAACATTTGACACCCCTGGTATAAAGCAAATATTCTAAAATCTCACTGGCACCAAATTACAAGTTTGGATCAGCCAATTTCAGAGTGAAAATGATGCTAAGAACATAAGAAATGCAATACTGGGACAGACCTAAAGTCCATGAAGCCCAGGTCACAAGTACCGTATTTTTTGCTCCATAAGAGACACCTTTTCCCCCCCCAAAAGTGGGTGGAAATCTCGGTGCATCTTATGGAGCGAAGATACAATTTTTAGCACCCTCCCCCACACACACCGTTTTAGAACACCTGCCACCTCCCCTTCTTTTTTAAAGCATGCCGCCGTACCTTTTAAAACACCCGCTGGCCGCTGCACTTTTTAAAACGGCCACCGTCGTCGCCACCATAGTATCTAGTGGTCCAGCATGTATCCCTCCCTTGCTAGCGGCGCATAGGTCAGGAGTGCGGAGATCAGGCGCAAGCTTTCCGCGCTTCCGCTTGGGTCTGTGCCGCTATTTGAATGGCTGCCATGAGTTTTCACAGGACTCGTGAGAACTCATGGCAGCCAGATAGCAGTGCGGGGCCAGGCGGGAGTGCGGAAAGCTCGTGCCTGTTCTCTACGCTCCTGACCTGTGCACCGTGGAAATAAGACAAGACACCCGTCTATTTAAAAAGGTACCGGGGTGGGGGGGGGAAGAACCGGAGATGAAAGATTCTTCTGCCCATTCTACGGTCAGGGCTGCAGCTGTGGAAGACAGACCTTTCTTTCTTTTTTTTTTATCCCCTTTGTTTGTGTCTGGGGTTTCAATGTCTCTCGTTTCCTCCTCCGAGGGCTGGGGTCTCTCAGGAACCAGGGCCTTGGCTAGTTCCAGCATTGATGCCACATAGATGTGATGACATTGGGCGGGATTTGGGGTGAATTTTCTTGTTGCTTTTGGGGGGTGGGAGATATTATAGTTGTAATGTTATGAATATTTGATATTATGATTGTCACTTTTCTGATCTTGATACCAGTGTTGTTGTGTATTTTGCATAGTGTTCTTCCGTTTGTAATTTTTCTCCTCAATACAAATTGTTTGATCATAAGAGAGGGAGAGATGGGTGGGATGGAGTTGGAGTACTTTCTGTAACCTCTGCTGGATGATTTAATATATTCTTGCATTCTATGTTTTTGAATTTCTATAAAAAAGATTTAAACTTAAAAGTACTGGGGGGCAGGTATGTGGGGCGATGATTTAAAAGTACGAGGGAGTAACGGGGGATGATTTAAAAAGGTACTGGGGGGGGTGTAAAAATTTGTTAGTCAGCTGGGACGGATCCCTTAGAAGGGTTCCAGCCTACCAGTAGACCACCAGAGGGGGGAAAGGGTACAAAGCCTGGCAGGGTTGGGGGACAGGGTGCACAGCTTGGCAAGGAGTGTGGGGTTGGGTGCAAAACCTGGCAGGGAGAATTTGGTTCAGAATGGGTTTTTTTAAATTGATGTTTTCATCCTCTAAATCTAAGGTGCGTCTTATGGAGTGAAAAATACGGTACCTGGCAGTAAGAAGAAATTAGGTCTTTCCTGTTAACTTTTTTCCCTTTAGCCCCTCCAGAACAATCCAGAAATGCAGGTAAGGCAAAATTGCTTACCTGTGACATGGGTTCTCCACAGAGAGAAAGTAAATGCAGACACACAAATGGATGACAGTGTTCTGATGGATCTTGACGGTGCTCTCCCAAAGCTCAGGGGAGTCTTTGAAGAGGCTTTTCTAAACATGTGTGGGGATTCATGCTGACTCTGGTTTCCCTCCTCCCCTCTCATTAGTATATATCTTAGTAGCACTGCTGGAGTGGGAAGAGGGAAGGTAAGAAAATATGCCTCTATTTCCCAGCTGTTAACTGAGAACTCTTGTTTTAGGTAAGCAACCACTGTCTCTATCAACAGCCAAAGGGAATATAGCCACACAAATGGATAATTGTAAATCTTAGGGTTGCAGGATGCTAGTGTGGAAAAAATGGCATTATAGACAATGTAGGATGTTTGGACAGAAGCAGCAGATTATTCAGGGGAAAAAAAGCTGCAAAGAAATGCTTGTCCATTTCAGACCTGAGTCAGGATGGAAGTATCCTGTGAAGGTATGGACCCAGGACCAAATTGCTGCTTTATACATGTCCTGGATGGGAACTTTGAAAGATGGTAATGGGGACAACTTTGGCACTTATCCCGGAGAGGGTATGTTGGCCTGGTTGTAGCAAAAATGAATACAATTCACAAACCAATTTTTTTTAAAAAAATTAAATTTAACATACTGCCTTTTAACACATTGCACTAAGGTGGCGTACAATCAGTAAATCTAAAGCATGAAATATTGTGTTTCCCGAAAAATAAGACACTGTCTTATATTAATTTGGGGCCCAAAAAAGGCACTAGGACTTATTTTTTTTTTCATGTACTATGATTCTCTCTCCCTTCCTTCTCCTCCTCCTCCACCCCAATTCTTCCTATTTTCTTTCTCTTCCCTACATGTGCATCTTTCCTCCCTTCTCACCCATCCCCTTGTGCAGTATCTTTCTATCCCTCCTTTCCTCCTGTGCAGAACCCTTGCAGCTTCTATCCCTCCCTACTTCCCATCCCTTGTGCAGAACCCTTGCAGCTTCTGTCCCTCCCTACTTCCCATCCCTTGTGCAGCAGAACCCTTGCAGCTTCTATCCCTTCCTTCCTCCCATCCCCCCGCCACCATGCACCCCCCTCTCCCTGCTTACCCTTTCATCTCTCCCACCCATCCGAACCCCGACTGCATCAGCAAAGCGGCAGAGGAAAGCCCAGGTGTGAGAAAGACGTGATGGGGCCTGTGCTGCCGATGCGGTTTGTTATAAGGTACTGTATTTCGGTCATGCAGTTGGGGTTCGGATGGGTGGGAGAGATGGCAGGGTCGCTGGGGGGTGGGGGGGGGGTGGGGAGCGCTGCTGCCGCCAGCGACTAGGGCTTATTTTCAGGGGTGGGGCTTATATTAAGACCTACTCCAAGAATCATGCTAGGGCTTATTTTCGGGGTAGGTCTTTTTTAGGGGGGAAACACAATAGAACTACATCAATCAAGTAGGAAAGTGAGAAAGACACAAAACAGAGGAATAGGAAAGCAGCAGACACTAACAGCCATATCCACCTGCCAATGTGAATCAAAATACTTTGGTAAAAAAATATTTTTTTTCTTCTGGAACTGTGTACTGAAACATGTTATAAACGATTTGGAACGCAACTTAGTTTAAATAAGGTATCGTAATTTCTGGGTTATAAGTCACTCCTTTGTATAGATTGCAGAGACTAAAAACAATTTTTTTAAAAAACCCCACAAGTCGCTTCTTTGTATGTCGCAGCAAAACATAGTGCCAACAATTCAAATCCCACTGTGTAACATCTGAATAGTAATCGTTACTGAGATATACCATAAAAATAATTCTGCCTTAGACATTTACGGTGCAGATATTCATTTTACTTTATTCAACATCAACAATTCTGTCATAAAAATTAGTTCTATTTTAGAGGAAGCTTACTGGTAAATGAAGTCATTAAGTAAAAGAAAACTTGAATACCGTATTTTTCGCTCCATAAGACACACCTGACCATAAGACGCACCCTAGATTTAGAGGAGGAAAACAAGAAAAAAACCCATTCTGAACCAAATTCTCCCTGCCAGGCTCTGTACCTAACCCCATACTCCTTGTCAGGCTCTGCACCCTGTCCCCCCTCCCTGCCATGCTCTGTACCCCGCCCCCCCTCTGGTGGTCTAGTGGTAGGCTTGGACAGGGCACATGGCAGGCAGGCCCCATACCCTCTACGTACCTCCAGTACATTTTTTAATCATACCCCCGTACCTTTAAAAATCCCTCCCTCGGTGGCTGTCTTGGTATTTTAAACATTCCCCCCCAACCCCCGATACCTTTTAAAATCTCTTCCGACAGCTTTTTTTGTATTTTAAACATCCCCCCACTCCCCAGTACCTTTTAAAATCCCTCCCATGCTCGCTGTCTCCTTATTTCCCAGCCAGCGACACGGAGGTCAGAAGAGTGCGGCGGTCAGGAGCAAAGCTTTCCACACTCCTGCTTGGGCCCTCACTGTTTTCTGAATGGCTGCGATCAGTTCTCGCGAGTCCGAGAACTGATCGAAGCCATTCAGAAAATAGCGCAGGAGTGCAGAAAACTTTACTCCTGACCACCACGCTCTTCTGACCTGTGCCGCTGGCTGGGAAATAAGAAGAGGAGACAGCTAGGGAGGGAGGGATCACGCTTGATCACCAGGTAATTTGTAAGCGGTCGGGCGGACGGCGGCAGGCGGGCAGCCGTGGTTTTAAAAAGGTGCGACAGATGGCAGTGGGCGTGCAGGGGGTGGGGTGTTTTAAAGAGGTGTAGCGGGCGTGTGGTGGGTCAGCAGGCAGGGTGTTTTAAAAATGTTTGGCAGCGGGAGGGCTGTTTATAAACGGTATAGGGGTGCAATTTTTTGTACCTTCGCTACATAAGACGCACTGAGATTGTGCATCATATGGAGTGAAAAATACGGTATGTAAACAGTTCTGTCATAGAAATTTACTGTACCAGTATTTTATTCATCAACTTTATTTTCTAAAAATCTTCCAAGTTCTCATCCTCAATATCATTGTGAAAAAGGTCAGAAATTTCCAGAGGTGCTGTATATATCAAGTCCTTGACCTTTTCATTGGTACCAGTAGTTCATTTCTTTGTTGTTATTATCATCGTTATTCTCAATTATTTTTGATTTTTATAAAGGCAGGTTTTCTCTTCTCACACCAATCTATGCTATTGCAACTCATTGAGCCTCTTTCACAAAAGCAGTGTGGCATATACGGCCTGTAGCTGTGAAGCTATGTTTGTTGTTAGACATCCATTTCTCCTATAAACAACATCATATGATATCTAGTGGCTGCAGCATTATGGTCATACCACTAAGTATGATAACTTGTACCACGATCAGAGTTCATTTTCTATTTTTGGTTATGAATGCACTCATGCTGTTCATGACCAAAAGCGTTTTCTTCTCTTAAAAAGCAAAATAAAATATCAGGCCATTTCCAAAAAAACATATCCCAGCAATTAGTCATCATACATTCATCCTTCTTCATTCACATCACAATATTTGGACGGAGTGTCACATGGCATTATCTTTCATTTAAATATAATTATTGGTGGTAGTTTCTTGCCACTGGCACAACCAGCTAACATTGTATTGAAATGGGACTTCTTATGCCCTGTGGTTTTAATGATAACAATGCTCTCTCCTTTTTGTGTAACAGTTTTTCTTAATGGGATATCAAACATTAATAGAACTTCATCCATATAAATGATGAAGTCCGGTGTTACTGCCTATTTTTTAATTTGTTTAAAAATTCTCTAAAGTTCTGAATTTTCTCCAGATAATCTGCAGGTAGCTGCTGGCACACAGCTGTTCTTGCCTGACATGATAGTGCCCCTGAAGTCTTCTAAATTCATTTTTTTTGGCAATATCTCATACAGCTTTTAGCCACACCTCTACAGCAGACAGTCCATAACCCTATGCCCTCTGCTTTATTACAGATTTAGCTCACAATGATGTGAAATCCTTAAGAGTAAATTGAAAGTCGGACCATATATAACTTTATAATCCACAAGAAGTCCAAATATATAAATGATTTTATACACAGCCTCAGCCCCACCATTCCACCGCTTATTTAGAACTTATAGCATGAAGCATTATGTGGGCTTTCATCATCAGCCAGTGAATAAATTTTATCTGCATAAATATCAACTTTCATATAAACTTTAAATTAAATTTAACTATTCATTTCGTATTTCAAAGCTACTTATCTCTATTAGCTGAAATGACCTGGAAGCAGATGATCCGACATATTTTGCACAACCGTGCTTTATCAAGGGTCTCCCGTGGCCGCTTCTGTCACCCAACTCACTGCTGTGAGTCAGGTGACAGAAGCGGCCACGGGAGACCCTTGATAAAGCACGGTTGTGCAAAATATGTCAGATCATCTGTTCACGGGTCATTTCAGCTAATAGAGATAAATGGCTTTGAAATACGAAATGAATATTTAAATTTAATTTAAAGTTTATTTGAAAGTCGATATTTATACAGATAAAGATTATTTATGCAGATAAAGTTTATTCACTGGCCGATGATGAAAGCCCACGTAATGCTTTCCGCTATAAGTTCTAAATAAGCGGTGGAGTTTTGGGGCTGAGGCTGTGTATATATTATTACAGATTTAAGCAGGCATTCCTCTAACTTAGGCCAACTTGTTTTGCAACCATGATTTGCCTTCTTGTTGCAGTGTCCTATGACTTTCTCCAGTCTCAAATACCAGTATACTCAATAAGGGACTAAGGAAAGCAAGTTAAAGATATCATTCTATAGGTTTCTGGATATCATTAATTCTATCTATGGATAATAGTGATTGTATATGGTAGATCAAAGAAGTGGCGAAAGACCTCAGACTGGTATAGATAGTAGCCATTAACTGATGTGATTGTTACCCAGTAAAATGGCCAAGTGCTGCTTCACTACTGGGCAACTCATTAACAGGCAAAATTCAATCGAGGACAGTAACAAAGATGAAGATGCTAAATTGACTACCAGTACCTCCAGAAATTTCTGTCCTCTTTCACATTGAAACTTAGGATGGAAACATTGAAAATTTTTTAGAATATGGCATTGACTGTTACTTACTTCCTCTGAGGATGAGAATTTGAAGAATTTTTACAAGTCAAAGGCTGATAAAGCATAGTTACTCACCTGTAAGCAGCTGTTCTCCAAGGACAGTTGGCAGATATTCTCATATATGGGGTGATGTCATCCATAGAGCCCACCACAGACATGTACTAAAGTGTACTATCACTTTAAAAACTTTAGCACTGCCTGTACTACAGGTGCGCCTTCCTATTGGTTCGCAGGACCCTAAGTTCCATCCAAAAGCCAAGAAGCCAGCTAGGGGAGATAGGTGGGTTATGGGAATAACTGCCTGCTGTCCTTGGAGAACATCTGCTACAAGTGAGTTAACTATGCTTTCTCAGAGGACAAGCAGGCAGTATGGGTCACATATGGAACTTCAAAGCTGTCAGGTTCATGATTCTAAGAAGAGGGTTAAAAATAACTGTCAGGAGCCTGGTGAAATCACTGAGGATGGAGGGAAGACAGCTTCCAAATAGAGAATAAATTTTGAGAACTGACTATCTTCTATAATGCTAATCTAAGCAGTAATGAAAAGTAAATGTGTGGACTGAGGACCAAGTGGCTGCTTTTCAGATGTCCTGAATGGAAGTGGAGTGCTAATGGGCAATAGAAGTGGCCATAGCTCGTACTCTATGAGCAGTGATATGGCCATCCAGTGTCAGCCCAGCCTGAGAATACACAAAGGATATACAGTCCACCAGCCAGCATGAGATAAGTCTGCTTAGTAACCGGTCTGGAACTCCCAGTCTGCTCAGGGTCAAAGGAGACAAACAGCTGAGTTGCAGTCGTATGTGGTTTGGTTGATCTCGGTAGTAGGCAAGAGCTCTTTTACAGTCCAGGATGTGAAGAGTTGACTCTCCAGGATGAGCATGTGGTTTTGGAAAGAAACAGGCAAAACAATGGGCTGGTTGAGATAGAATTCAGAGACCACCTTTGGAAGAAACTTTGGATGAGTACACAGGATAACCCTGGTGGTAAACCCTGTGGTAAAATCTGATACAAGATAGATTTGAATCTAATGCTTGTAATTTGCTTATTCAATAAGTGCAATGAGAAAAATCACTTTCCAGGTGAGATGTTTCAGTGAAGCGGATGAGAGCAGCTCAAAGGGATGCTTCATCAAATCCCAAACAACAGGCGGTGGTCTGAACATAAGCTTGGTATGGAAAAGGTCCTTTGTGAATTTGGATACTAGTGGATGCGCAGAGATAGGTTTGCTATACAAGTGGGCATGAAGAGCACTGATTGCACTGAGGTGTATACATACTGAAGAAGTTTGAAGCCCAAAATTGGAAAGATGAAGGAGATAATCCAGCATATTCGACAGAGGGCAAGTGATTGGATCCAATGAGTGGAAATCACATCAGACAGTAAAACATGTCCATTTAAACTGATAGCAGCATCTAGTAGGTTTTTGGATGCTTGAATAATGTTCAAGACTGGAGCTGAAAGTGGATAGGCATCTACGTCTGTGAAGATAGATATCAGGCTGTGAGTGCTAATGAGCATAGATTTGGGTGAAGGAGAGAGCCTTTGTTCTGAATAAGTAAAGTTGGAAATAATTGAAGAGTGATGGGTTCCCGCACGGTGAATTGCAGGAGAGGAAACCAGACTTGATATGGCCGATGTGGCACAATGAAAATCATGAAGGTGTTCTCTTGGTGAAGTTTAAGTAGCATTTTCCTGATTAGTGGCAGTGGAGGGAATGCATAGAGGAAGCAATCTCGTTAGTTGAGGAGAAAGGCGTTTGATCTGAGATGGTTGGGAGTGAAAAGACTGGAGCAGTAAAGTGGCAGCTTGTGGTTAGTGGGGGAAGCACAGAGATCCATTTTAGAAGTTCCCCCCTAATGCGAAAATCTGGCATATGACTGATTATGTGGAGTGACTGCTCGTGAGGCTGGAGGAGTCTGCTCAGTTTGTCTGCCTAGAAGTTCTGCTTTCATACCAGATAAACTGCCTTGAGGAAGACATTGTGAGCGACTGCTCAGGTCCAAATTTGTATGACCTACTGACAAAGAGGAAGAGAGCTTTTTCATTTGATTGCTATTGTGGATGAGAACTAGGTGGTTGTGTAAGCGATCCTGAAAGGTGGAAAGAGCATTAGCTCCAGTAGGTTTATTTGTAGTTTTCTCATGAAGAGACCAAACTCCTTGAGTGCCATCGAGGTGAGTTTCCCAGTAAAGAAGTGATGCATCTCTTGTGAGGACTTTCTGGTGTGGAGGAGGCTGGAAGATTAGGACCCTGGAGAGGTTGGATGAAGTGAATGCCGAAGTCCTGGAGTTACTTGAATGTGTGCAGAAAGAGGGTCTGTAGCCTGAAGCCATTGGGAGGAGAGAGTCTACTGTGATGTTCTGAAATGGAGGCATACAAATGGAACTACATAGACAGTAGACACATGTGACCCAGAAGGCATACCATCTTCTGTGCCTTGAGATGTGTTTGGGAGGAGACTGTTTGACACAGGTGTAGCAGGTTGTCAAATCTCTCTTGAGGTAAAAAAGCTTGAGTTTGAGTAGTGTCTAGGAGGGCTCCAATGAACTCCAGTGTTTTGAGTAGGAGAAAGTTGTGATTTTGGGTAGTTCACTATGAATCCCAGGAGCTCTAGGAGACAAATTGTGTAGCTGGTGGCCTGGTAAGCTAGACTCGATGAAGAGGCCTTGATTAACCAGTTGTCCAAGTACAGGAGGATGTGAAAGCCTTACGTGCGCAGGGTTGTGGCTGCTATTATGAGACACTTGGTAAAGACTCATGGGGCAGAGGCGAGGCCGAAAGGAAGTATTCTCTATTGAAAGTGTAGAGACCTCACTTGGAAGCGAATGTGAATATAAGCTTCTTTAAAATTGAGAGAGCAAAACCAATAGTTCTTTTCTAGCAAGATGAGACCATGCAAAACTTCTCCTTTACTTAGCATTTATTGAAGGCAAGAAGGTTTAAAATGGGACGAAGATCTCCAAGTTTCAAGTTTATTAAAATTTGCTAACCTGCTTATCACATTTCTAAGCGGAATAGAAAGACAATATGTGATTACATTCTAAGCAGCATACAAAAACAATGTGTGATTACATTCAAAAACAAACTTGTAGTGAAATAGGTTAGGGGGAAGAAATACAATATTCTAAAGGAAAGCAAGACGAAGAAGGTAAGTACAATAGGAGAGGGAATTCTGGTTGTACTGGTTGAAGTTGCAGAAAGTGAACAATATAGGTCAAATATGTCTCTAAATAAGAAAGTTTTTAGGTTAGCTTTGAAACGGTCAAGCGATGATTCTTTCCATAAATAAATTGACAAGAGTTCAATAATTGTGGGGCATTTACAGAGAAGATAGAGGAACGTGTGGCAGCATAAATAATTTTGTCGCACTGAAGATATTGATAGTATACGTTGGGTATTTGATCGTAGAGATCTAGAGGGGGCATATGGAATTAGAAGCCTGTCTAGGAATTCGGGGGTATGGCGAAAGTGTGTTTTAAATGTTGAGTAGGATTTTAAGTTATTCTGTGGGAGATGGGTAGCCAATGTGCATTAATCAGAAGAGGTATCACATGATCATACTTTTTAGCTTTTATCATCAATTTAATTGCTGTGTTTTGTATTATCTGTAAGTATCCAAGTTCTTTTTGTGTTATTCCTTTACAGAGTGCATTACAGTAGTCAAGTTTTGAGATTACCAGTGAATGAATTAAGGTGTTTATTGATGAGAGAGCAGATCATACGTAGCTGTAAAAACATTTTTGTACTGGGGGGGGGGGGGTCACGTGATGCAGCCTACATAGTTAGACGTGCAGAAGGAGAGCTCCCACTCCACAGAGAGTAAAACTGCGAATATACCTGCCTTTTCCTGCATCCCCCCGGGTATTTTTTCATTTTACCTGCTAGGTAACCCCCTTGCTTCCCAGGGGTGCCTTCGGGGGTCGGCTACCGAGTAGGGTATGCCCATAAAAATGGCCCGTAGTGCCCGGGATAAGCCTTAGACTACCCCCCTCCAAGATGGCGGCGGAACCAGCCACTTTTACTATCCCGGCTGAGGACTGGATCACGGATATTACCAGGTCTGTGTCCGTGGTGTTGGCTGATCGGCTTAACAAAATCCAGTCGGCTGTGGACGAGATGCATGAAAAATTTGATTCCCACAGCCGATGTCTGACGGAGGTTGAGCAGCGAGTGTCCAATAAGGAGGACACGTGTATGGGACTAGCGTCGCAGATGGCAGAGCTCCGGAAAAAGTCTCAGGAGCTGGCAGATAAACTGGAGGAGCAGGAGAACAGGAGCCGCCGAAACAATCTGAGGATTGTTGGGCTCCTAGAAACGGTGGCGGACCAGGACTTGTATACTATCTTCACCACCTGGCTGCCGGGTCTGCCCGAGGGAGCAAACCGCTATGGGTGCGAGAGGGCCCACCGCATCGGTGCGAAACCTAAGGATGGGAGGAGAGTAAGAACTGCTATCGCCCGCTTCACCAACTGGCGGGAGAAGGAGCTGATCCTCCAGGCTTATCGCAAGGCAGGGGCCTTGGAATATGAAGGATCCCGTGTGCTGGTCTTCAATGACTACTCGGTGAGAGTCGCAGCCCAGCGAAAGATCATGGCACCGTTCTGCACAACAGAGGGGTGAGGTTCGCGCTGGTGTTCCTGGCCAAGCTACGGGTCTGGCATGATGGCACGACCCACACCGTGTCTATGGCTGAGGAGGCCAGGGCTTTGCTGGTGAAGATGCCTGCTTGAGTGGATCACTCGGGAACTTTTGCTTTCTATCTGCATTCCCTTCTCCCATTGGGACGGGCTTCTGCTCTGGAGGGCTTCAGAGAACTGCCCGTGGACCGGTGACCTATGAGGGAATCTTTTGATTTAAATGGGCCAGTGCCTAATTCACGGGGCTTGATATTCTTCATTGTCACAAGCTGCTGAGATCTGAGCGAAGCCTTTCTCGCCTATCAGCTATTGGGACGTCTGGTACGAGTCCAGTTGTACTTTTGTGAGTCACTGAGGTAAGCTCCATCTGCTGGGGTTCCCGGATTTGAGACTTAGTCTGCTAATACCTGGGCTATCAGATTGGACTTATTTTGTTTTGGGTTTTTTGGATTTGGGGGCTGGGGGGCTGCAGGATTGGGGGTCTATTGGGGAATGGGGTGGGGGGTCTCCGGGTAGGCTGGGAGGACTGTCTTTGGGATTGTGTGCTGGAGGGGAGAGCATGCTTTGGGGAGAGGGGGAGGTGGGTTGGGGGAGAGTGGGGTGTGAGTGGGGGTGTGCATATGTCTGGGGGATGATTGTAGGGGATGGGCGGGGTTGGGAGGGGGTACCTTGGGAGGATGCAACTCTTCTTTCTGGGAGCGGCGGAGCTTGGCTGGGAGGCTTGGCCTGCTCCACTTCAATATACCACTGCTGGTTCTGTACCAGAATTGCTCAATGAGCCTGGCTGAGTCTGTCCTGATATTGAGGGGGGGAGGGAGGAGGGATTTTCTTTCTTTCCCCACTGTATCTTTGTTTCTGTCTCCCTTTGTTTTCTTTTGGTATGGCAGACTTGAAGGTGGTCTCATTTAATGTTGATGGCATTCACTTTCCCATTAAGCGGGCTCGCATCCTGACTGGCTTGCGCAAGGTGGGTGCGGACATCGCTTACCTGCAGGAGACCCATCTCATTCAGATTGAACATGCTAAGTTGCGGAAGAACTGGGTTGGGGAAGTCTATTCCTCCACATTTAGTGGGCTGCAGCGCAGGATGGTGATTCTGCTGCACAAACAACTGCCCTTCACATTACATAAACAACTTCAAGATCGGGATGGAAGACACATTATAGTTCTGGGGGAGATATGGAGTCTTAAAATACTCCTCTGTAACCTCTATGCTCCAAATGTTTATTGTCATAAATTTTTTTCCACAGTCCTTTCCTTAGTATCAGCTTACCCTGAGCACCAAACGATCCTGGGGGGAGACCTCAACATCACGGCGGCTCTGGGGGTGGACTGCAGACCAACTAAGGCTTGTCTGCAGGATCATAACAACAAGGGGGTGGGATTCTTGGTGCAACATTTGGATCTGGTTGATGTGTAGCGTGCCTTACACCCTTATGACTCTGAATTTACCTTTTACTTCCATGTCCACAAGGTTTACGCCCGGTTAGACTACATTCTCCTTGATAAACGGCTGTTTTCCTGGGTTACTAAATCCGAGATAACTGAGGTCACAATCTTGGACCACGCAATGGTGGAGCTCACATTGACTCTCTCTACGGGCCGTAAAACATCTTGGAAAAACTGTCCCCGCATTGTATAATGATCCCGAGTTCCGGACCTTTCTGTGGGCGAGATGGGTTGATTATCAGGCTACAAATACTACCCCTGAGGTGGGACAGGTGTCTTTCTGGTATGCATCCAAGGAGGTCATGCGGGGCCATATTATAGCTTACTCGGCCACTAAGCGCAAGGAATGAGAGGGGGAGCTTTTGAAGCTTACTCAGCAATTAATTGGGTTTCGTCAGGCGCACATAGCCACCCTGTCTGACTCGGACCATCTGGAATACAAGGGGATTCAGGAGAAAATAGAGGCCCTGCTCCATCAGTGTGCGGAACAGTCTCTCTTTTACCAATGTTATAATCTTTATCGATGGAGCAGTAAGGCCGGGAAACTTCTCGCTAACCTGGTTCGCCCTTTTAAAAAATGGCAAATTATCACTGCTATTCGAGATACCAAGGGGAACCGGCATGAGGGGGAGAAGCTGATAACCGATCAGTTTGTCCAGTACTACAAAGCCCTTTAAGAGCGGAGGTCGCTGAACAGGGATGCCCTGGTGCTTTCTTTCAGGACCTGCAAGTGCTGCAGCTGGACGCCGACCAGGCTGCTTCCCTGAGTAAGCCTGTCATTGTCATTAAATCCCTCAAATTAACCAAAGCGCCTGGGCCGGACAGGTTTGGTCCAGAATACTATCTGATTCTCCCGGTCCTGATAGTGCAGCCCCTGTGTGAGAGGTATAACACGGTGGCTTCGGAGGGGGGTGCATTTCCGGATAATATGGCCCATGTGGTCCTGATCCCCAAGCCCGGAAAGGACCCAGACCTGGTGGGCTCCTTTCGGCCCATCTCCCTCTTAGACCAGGACATCAAATACTTGGCTATGACACTGGTGAGACGCTTGAACAGCTTTCTTCCTGCCCTTATTCATACTGATCAGGTTGGCTTTGTGCCGGGGCGCTATGCCTCTTATGAACTTGTTGAAGGGCCTGGGTGCTATTCATGCTCAGTTGGGCCGGGGAGGTTTGGAGGCGGTAGCGGGTTTGGACATGGAAAAGGCATTCGATAGTTTATCTTGGGAATACCTTTTTTGGGTTCTAGGTCAGGGTGGCTTTCAGGGTTCATTCTTTGCCTGGGTGTCTGCTCTGTACACTAATCCTAGGGTGCGCCTCTTGATTAATGGGGGACTTACGGTGGACTTTGGGTTGCAGAGGGGTACCCGACGGGGCTGTCCCCTGTCCCCGCTTCTTTTTATCCTAGCCAAAGAGCCTCTGGCTGCCAAGATATGGCAGGATGTGGGTATCTGGGGAATTAAGATTGGAGGCCAGGAGTGTAAAGTTAGCCTTTTTGCCGATGACATCCTGCTCTATTTAGACCAGGTTACCCCTCACTTGAACAGAGCTTTGGACGTGATCAAGGCTTTTGGAGCCCTGTCTGGTTTGTAGCAAATCGGAACTTCTATTATCCGGCACCTTGGAATGCCTTGCTGCCTATTCCCCCTACGACCAAGCCTATGCGTTATTTGGGTATTTTCCTTAGTACTGACTTAGCTACTCTTTACACCGCCAATGTTAAGCGACCCGTGGCGGCCATTGGGAAGTTATGCCAGGTTTGGCAGGAAATTACCGCTGAGCATCCTGGGGAGAGTGGCCCTGGTCAAAATGGTTATGGTCCCAAAAATCTTGTACCCTTTGCAAACTATGCCACTCTAGCTTCGACGCCAAGATGAACTCTCATTTAAAACAGCTATTTCGCACTTTATTTGGAGATCTAGGGCTCCTCGGATTGGGATGCTTAAACTTACCCTGGATAAACGTTTGGGTGGACTCAACGCTCCAGATCTTCAGCTGTATAATGTAGCTGTGCTTTTCAGATGGATTCATGAAGGCTATACCAGGCACCCTCGATATTCCCCTGCAGCCTGGAAAGAGGGATGGTGTTCTCCCTTTCAATTTCTGAATCTACTTCATTTCCAAACGGACCCTGCGAGGAGATATCAGTCTTGTTTTCAATTTCTTCGCCCGTTCCGGATGGCCTGGCGGTGGTGGCGGTGCAGACAGGGCCTGCCAACGGAAGTCTCTCCTTTCGTGTGATTTGAGGGTAACTCTCAATTTCTGCCGGGCTGGAGCCAGATGGTGTTTCGGGATTGGATGGCTCAGGGTTGCATGACTATGGAACAACTGCTAGAGCAGGGCCCCGAGGGTTTCCCTTCTTTCCATCAAATTAGAGATAGGTGGGAACTCCCCTCCCGATACTTATTCTCCTATTTCCAACTTAGACACTACTGGGATGTTGAACGTCGGGGCCGGGAGGGGGCCTGGGACAAGGGGCGCTTGGACACCCTTTTTTCAGTGACTCCTGCGTCTGCTAACACCCTGGCCTATTGGTACCGTTTATTGAAATCCTATATCCCCCATGCTTACCCCATTGAGATCTCAGTGGGAGCTGGACCTGGGGCAAAGCCTTCCTGAACCGCACTTTCTGGCCTGCTTCCAGACCCTTTACTCCTATACTAAATCTGCTGACTTCCAGGAGCTTCAGTTTAAGATCCTTCACCGAGCCTACTTTACCAAACAGAGAGGGGGGGGGCATGCCTGGGGCTTTGGGACAGTGACCTTTGCGTTAAGTGCAAGTGTCAGGCTGGCACTTATATTCACTCTTTCCTGGAATGTTCCACACTGAGTATTTGGCGCTGCACTATGGAGTGGGATTATGGGTTCCTCCTACTGGGTTTGCAGGCCTCCCTCCAGGATCAGGGTTTTACTGTAACCCAGTGCCATTTCTTTTATAACGTTACCTTTCTTGTTAAGAAATTGATCTTGACTTACTGGATGTCGGAGGATTCGCCTCTGGCCCCAGTGGAGGAGTAGACTTCTGGAGTTGGCCCGGTTTGAGATTCGGTCTTATGCTAGATCTCCGCATCATTCTGGCCATGAGGCAGTATGTTCGCTTGTGGGAGCGACTGAGGGACTTGGTAGCAGCATGAATGGTTGTCAAGTGTGGGGGGTGTCCTTGCACATCCGCACTATCCTCTCTCCTCTTCTTTTTTTTTTCTCCCTTCTTCTTCCTTTTCCATCCCTCCTTTCTTTCTTCCCCCTTGACTCAGCATTTTTGTCTTCTGATGGGTCTCACTCCTGATGGTGCCTTGGGGATAGGTTGTGGGGGGGGGTTGGTAGAGTATGTATGTTGTATAGCAGGGCCTGGCTGTTGGAGCATGTGTGGTGGTGATTGCAGTGGTTAGTCCTATTTGGGGCTGTTTCCATACAAAATGGTGGAAGGTTGTGACACTTGATGTTTTGCTTTACTGTACTTTTTGTCCTATTGAGCTACCCCTGGTTGACCAGAGCTCTGCTTCGTTTTGCTTTCTTGTCCTGCTGAGATTCTGGGGGGCTTTGGTTGCGGGGGTTGTTGTTCCTATTGTTCTTGATGCTTACCTTTTGCATTTTGATGTTTTCATCCTCCTGATGTGTACTTTGTATTGAGTCTGGTTGTGACCTTTTTCACTTTCAATAAACATACGTTTAAAAAAACCAAACAAACATTTTTGTACTATTGAGCTGATTTGCTGATGGTAAGTTAAATTGTTGTTAAATATGATGCCTAGGAGTTTCATGGATGTTACACTTTGTATTGGAATTGATCGGAGACATATGGGGGTAATTAGAGAGTGGCCTTCTTTGTATGTGAAGAGCATTGATTTTGTTTTTGCCACATTAAGTGCTAATTTATTGTCATTTAACCATTGACTGATCTTTGCTTGTTTTTCATTGATTTCAAGGACGTTGTTTAAATTTTCAGGGTATACGGGATGGATGAGCTGGATATCATTAGCATAAGCATATATTGTAAACCCTATTGATTGTCCTAGAGTCAGGAGGGAAGCCAGAAAAATGTTAAATAGGAGTGGTGAGAAGATGGATCCTTGAGGTATACCATACTTATTGAAGGGACTAGAAGAGAGTTTGTCCATGATGATTTTTGAGGAACGAGAAGAAGAGAACCAATCGAGTGCTAGATCGGCGACTCCAATTGATTTTAGCCTTTGTAATAGGAGGTAATGATCCATGGTATCGAATACTGCTGAGAGATCTAAAGAAATAAGTAGAATTGATTTCTTTTTTTTTTTTTTTTTTAAATCTTTATTAATTTTAAAATATAAATAGTGCAATACAAACACACTTTAAATATGCAAATAATTCAAAAAAACACTCCTTTTCTCCCCCCTTAACTAATAAAAGTAGATATACATTTATAACTGATTTCTGGTGATCAAGATAGTATAAGATTTTAGTAGTAAGTTCGATGAGTGAATGTTCTGTGGAATGATTTGGATGGAAGCTTGTTTGGTTTGGATGCAGCACTTTGGTTTTTTCCACAAAGTCAGATAGTTATTTAAAGATTTTTTTTCTGTTATTTTAGCTATAAGGGGAAGGTTTGTTATAGGTCGGTAGTTTGATGGATCGGTTAAGTTAGCTTTATGATCTTTGATCCTTGGGATGAATTGTTGCTTATTTCCAGATTGTGGGTAGTATCCCGGTTGTTAAGCTGGTCTTGATCATTTGGTAGATGAAGGCTCCAAAGATTGAGAAATTTTGTTTCTATATAGTTGGAGGAATAGGGTTTGTGCAAGATCCAGTAAGGTTCATAGATTCAATTACACGCTGAACGTCAGCCAAGGAGGGAGTGAAAAACTGAGAGCATTTGGAGAAAGTCAGATTAGTATAGTCAGATATAGATGTCATAGAGCTGTTGGATAAAGTTGATTTCATATATTTTTTATTTTATCTGTTAAGTGATTTGCAAGTTCTTGTGTTAGGGAGTATTTTTCAGGTTTTGGATTTATTTTATTATTGGTTATAAGTGATTTTACAATTGAATAAAATACTGAATAATTTTTTGCCATTGATATGCGTTTGTTGTAGTATGTCTTTTTAGCTTGATTAATCTTAGATTTGTAGTACCGTATTTTCTTGCATATAACGCGCGCATTATACGTGGTTTTTACGTACCGCGCATACCATTGCGCGTTATACGCGTGAGCGCATTGTACAAAATTTTTTTTACATAGTTCCCCCCCCCCGACGTCCGATTCACCCCCCTGCAGGACCGCTCGCACCCCCACCCCGAAGGACCGCTCGCACGCACCCGCACCCCCACCCCGAAGGACCGCTCGCACTCACTCCCACCTGCACCCCCACCCTGAAGGACCGCTCACACCCCCACAGCCTCCCGACCCCCCCCATCATGTAGAAGCTCCTACCGGTGTCCTGCTGCTTCCTCTTGGCGGTCCCGACACCCGACATGATCGGGGCAAGAGGGAGCTCAAGCCCTCTTGCCCCAGCCAACCGCGGCACCCCCGACACGATCGGGGCAAGAGGGAGCTCAAGCCCTCTTGCCCCCCCGACACGATCGGGGCAAAAGGGAGCCCAAGCCAGGGGGGGTCGCGGGTCGGCTGGGGGAGCAGTCGGAGGTTCTTGGGGGGGGCGGTCGTTGGGGGGAGGGGGGTTTGCGTCAAGGGCAGGAGGGCCTGGGATCCCTCCTGCCCGTAATGTAGTGCGGGGTGGGGGTAGGGGGTCGCCGTGGTCAGGAGGGTTTGGGCTCCCTCCTGGCCCGAACAACTAGCGGGGGGGGGGGGGTCGCCAGGGCCAGGAGGACTTGGGCTCCCTCCTGGCCCGAACAACTAGCAGGGGGGGGTCGCCAGGGCCAGGAGGACTTGGGCTCCCTCCTGGCCCTATATTGTCGGGGAGTTGGGGAGTCGGCGGGGCAAGAGGGCTTGGGTTGCCTTTTGCCCCGATCGTGTCGGGGAGTCGGGGGGGCAAGAGGGCTTGAGCTCCCTCTTGCCCCGATCGTGTCGGGGGTGCCGCGGTTGGCTGGGGCAAGAGGGCTTGAGCTCCCTCTTGCCCCGATCGTGTCGGGGGTGCCGCGGTTGGCTGGGGCAAGAGGGCTTGAGCTCCCTCTTGCCCTGATCATGTTGGGGAGTCGGGACCGCCAAGAGGAAGCAGGAGGACACCGGTAGGAGCTTCTACATGATGGGGGGGGGTCGGGTGCAGGTGGGAGTGTGTGCGAGCGGTCCTTCGGGGTGGGGGTGCGAGCGGTCCTGCGGGGGGGGGGGGGGGAAATCGGACGTCGGGGGGGCATCAGGCTTTCAGGGTGGGGACAGGACTTCAAGGGGGAGAGGAGAGTCGGGGTGGCCAGAGGAGAATCGGGGCGGGCGAAAGAAGAGTCGGGCGGCGACGGGAGAGTCGGGCAGCATGCGCGGTATACGGGTGTGTGCGGTATATAAAAATTTCTGTACATAAATTTGTGTTTTTCGCACGCTATACCAGTGTGCGCGTTTTACACGGGTGCGCGTTATCTACGTGAAAATATGGTAATCTGCTTGTTCTTTATATTTGTTTAGGAAAAGTAGAGATTTATCATATCTCCATTTTCTAACAAATGTAATTGTTTTTTGATCAAGGATAATTCTACTGTGTACCAAAGATTACGAGACCAACATGAGGAGATGGTATTTGTTTAGAGTGTGAGTTTCTCTAGGAGTTCATGTATTGAAGAGTCCCATGCCACTGCTTGGTCATCTACTGGGAGGTTTGTTAATTGGTCTATTTTTTTGTTGGAAATTAGAGGAGATAGTTTATTATAATAGTGATATGGGATTTTTTTTTTTTTAGGAGTGTGACGTTCGTTGTTGGTGATCTGGCAGTGGGAAAATGTCAAGAGTGAATAGACTGACCATGGTATGGGTATATTTGATTTTAGGGAGAAAGTGGATTTGTCGATATTTGGGGCAAATATCATATCAAGTGTATGAATAACTCGAAGTCGTTGAAGGGTTTTCTTAAAAGTTTCCAAGTAAATGATATTACAGTAGTCAAGCATACTTAGAATGGAAGATTGAACCAATAAACGGAATGATACAGCATCAAAATATTTTCTGATAGATCTTAGTTTCCTCA
The DNA here is from genome assembly GCF_902459505.1 of Geotrypetes seraphini. Lineage (NCBI taxonomy): Eukaryota > Metazoa > Chordata > Amphibia > Gymnophiona > Dermophiidae > Geotrypetes > Geotrypetes seraphini. Next base: position 292,825,007 of record NC_047086.1, read on the forward strand.
ATACCGAGAAGCATTTTCTAACCAATGCATCCGTATGTTCATCTAAAGTCAGGGATTGATCCAATGTCACTCCCAAAATTTTTATGGAATAGTCAATTGGGAAGAATTGATCATTCAAAGAAATTGATAAATTTTTAATTTTGTCATTTGGGCTTGCCAGAAAGAATTTGGGTTTGTCACAATTGAGTTTCAATTTAAATGCAGTCATCCACAATTCAATTTGCTTTAAAATAAAAGACAGATGATTCTTTATCTCAGAAGTCAGGTTAGTAAAAGTAATAACTATAGTGATATCATCCGCATAGATATAAAATTGATGTTTGAGAATTGATGCTTGTGCTTCTTGGCTTTTGCCCAACACAAAGCAATGAGTCCCCTCAGTGCCAATAAGGATGATGTTGAGTCCCCCTGTTTTCTCGGTATCAGGTCCAATGTTGACTGGTTCCAATGGCCCTGCTCAGCTGTTGGCACCTAGGCAGGTAGACACACACTCGTTGCACAACTCTCAATATCAGCTACAGGTCTCTGAGCCATTTGGACCAATATTCTTGATGCCAGTGCATATGCTGATGTCGATACTGATGTCAATGTTGATGATTCAGACCTGGCTCCAAAAAATTTCTGAGCATCTCTGTACCTTTGTGTTCTTTTCTGCATATGCAAGCAAAGACGACAGTTTAGATGGTTATTTTCTAGACCCAAACACTGAGGACACCAGGAATGGGTGTCGGAACCAGAGATGGTCTGACTGCACCTGCACCAAGTGCAGTATTTGAAGCCACTGCGTACCTTTGATGACTTGGAAGAGAAAACAGGAGTGGCTAAATCACATAATGCTATGGTGGATAAAAGGGCACTCACCATCAAAAAAAAGGAGAAATTCCCAGCCGACACTAAGGCCTAAGAGGGCTTTGTGAGCTGCAAAAAAAAAAAAAAAAACCAAAAAAAAAACTAAAACTAAACTTAAAAAAGTTGGACAAATGTTAACAAAACAAGGGAAGGTGGTTAGAATTTGAAACTCCCAAAATAAATAAAGTAGAAATCTTGCAAGGGAAGGCATCAATATGATTTAAAAAAAAAAAAAAAAGTAAAATCAAAAAACAATGCTAAAAAAGCTGTCTTCCTTTCACTATGGATGAGAAAAGACTGCTGGTCCTGTACTCAAGGGTAGGAAGGTACCCATGTATGTACAATACAGTGGGGACTCTGCCTTGAGCTCTTAAAGGAATATTATACTTTTTGGCATAAGAAGCAGGGCTCCATGGATGACATCATCCACATGTAGATAATATGGCCTACTTGTCCTCTAAGAACAGCAGCTTTACTATACCCAGTGACACAAGCCGCCAATTAGAAACATACCCATAACACGGTGCTCCCACCAGCATGATTCACAGTTAAGGATAGTGTCCTTTGGTGCAAGCCCAACAGAGCACATCACACAAACATAATATTTTACATTCATGAACAGGCTCAGGTCCTAAGACAAGAAGAGCTAGGGGAGGAAGCACCTCCAGGCTTATAGGACTGTAGTGTTCTTTCTGTAGTGACCACTTTCCCTTCAGTGTGACCATTTTGGTGCTGGCTGCTGTCAGGCCTTAGCTGCACAAACTAGAGTTTGGGGTGGGATACTGGACACCAAAAGAAATCAGCAACAAAATGGAATACTGCAGCCAAAGAGTCCCCACTCAGGAACAAAATTGTTTGTAGTAGAGGACAGGTCCAGGATTGAGGAGTACTTCATAGTGAAGAATCACGATCAGGAGCATAGGAAGGTCACAGCAAGTAATCAAACACAAGGCAACATTACAATGCTGAATACCAGCTCTGACAAGGAGGCTAAACAAAAACTGGGTATGGCTGTGTTTATATATCTAAATCTACCCAGAAATATAAAATATCCAAAAGAGAAACAAGATGCCTTGTAATCATGGAATGGAAAGAGCAGGAAATCAGCCAGTGATACATGCCGACACCTGCTCATACGGAGTCAGATGTTCGCCCCAGCTAAGTTTACTTAGAAACTAAACTGTCTACTGGCTACCAGCAGAGCTTCATACAGGTTCTATTTTAGTTTTGGCTGACCATATAGTTTTTTGCCATATATCTACAATGTGTCCCACGTGTTCTTTTCCAGGCATCAAACAGGATTCAAAGTGGACTTTCTTACCTAAAGGCTTACTTCTTGCTACCTTAATGCCACAGACCAGATTTGTAGAGCAGCTGGGGTGATATATCGTTACACGCACAGCATGTTTTACCAGTTTGGCATGGAAACCAGCATCTCTTTTAGAAGTTGCAGGCATCTTTGGTTACCTCTTTTAAAAGTCTTTTCTTTGCTTGGTCATCCAGTTTGAGGGAGCTAGCCTGAATAGGGCACAGCTTTGGTTGTGCCATCAGAGCAAAGTCAGGGGTATGAATAAGAAGAGGCTAATTTAAGGATATAGATTTTATTTTTAATATCTATGCCCCGATTGGTACCTTTTCAGAATTCTGTGCTGGAGTTCTTTTGCCAGAAGCGTTCACAGTAGAATTTATCCTATCACGAAAATCAGTGCAATATAAATCGCTTAAGAGCTCATTCTCTTGGTGTGTGCTTTTGACTGCAATTACACCAAAGCTTCAAATAATTATGACTGTTATACAGGTAGCAGGAGAATGGGATAACACACTTATACAACAAAGCAGCTATGTTATCCCATGTCTTTTTTTTCAATAGCTTTCTGGAATGTATTCTTCACTTGCACATATGCAGAACACTATTTTAATCCATTTTATGTCTAGTCTATAAGGCAACAGAAGGTGAATATTCTAGAAAGAAATATAGACTTTCTATAAATACTTATCTCCATTTAGTTAGCAGCGTTAGTTAGCAGCCAATCAATAGGCTCAGTTCCATGGCATGCATCTCTACCAGACTAATACTTACACCATCAAATTCTATTAAAAATTCTGTTTTCAGTCGCCTGCTAGCATCATGTTCTCCTTCTCTTCTTTCGCACAAAAGACTATCAACTTCATCTAAATGCAGAATAAAGTTTGGAATCAAAAGATTTCACTGTGATCGTGAAGCAGCTTTCCATCCCTCTGCACCACCCTTGTTATTTAAAAGTAACAAAAAGAGCATACAAGCTGCAAGAAGTGCTTATTTCAAGCATTGCTGTTCCCACCACATGTTGAGAATAATAATTTGGATTGAAAACCAATTGATAATGGCAGAAATAGTAGTTCTGGACAGAACCACTTCCTGATCCATGTGACAGTCTTCACAGATCGCCAAGAATCACTAAACTCAGAATTTTCAGTTGTCAGTAGAAAAGCTAAAGAGCAAAAATTTTGCACCCAGCTTCAAATTTCAGACCATCTTTTTTAGCAGCTTAAATGGTAAAAATAACTAAATAAAATACTGTATTGAAGCAATCATAAATTAAAAAAATAAAGCAATCATCACAAATACAAGTTAAAAAAACATATGCCATAACATACTGTATAATCTAATCTAATCTAATCCTTAGGTTTGTATACCGCATCATAAAAACACTAAGCCTACTAAACTTTACTAATCAATGACCATAAAGCACATAAGAAACACACAGAGATGATGGTCTGATATTGACCAACACCAATCAATCCACTCTAATAATATTATATAATTTTAGTCTTCAGACCCTCAGAAATGCCACCATCCACTCCAATACAGTTTCATAGTGGCTAGATTTACACATTAGATCCTCACCGGGTCACTTGTAAACTATTATGAAATAGAACTGTGCTTTAAATACACTTTGCCAGTGCTATAATTGTAAAGCTAATACTTAAAATTAGGAGTGGTCGCATTGTGGGTAACCAATTTAAACTTAGAGGGATCGGAGCCCTGATGAAACCCATACAAGGTGAAAAATGTTGGTGATAGATCCCTTTGAATGCACCACCTCAGCTAAGTATTAGCTTTACAATTATAGCACTGGCAAAGTGTATTTAAAGCACAGTTCTATTTCATAATAGTTTACAAGTGACCCAGTGAGGATCTAATGTGTAAATCCAGCCACTATGAAACTGTATTGGAGTGGATGGTGGCATTTCTGAGGGTCTGAAGACTAAAATTATATAATATTATTAGAGTGGATTGATTGGTGTTGGTCAATATCAGACCATCATCTCTGTGTGTTTAACTGATGTTATCCTCTCAAAAAACAATATATACTTTTGAATTCCTGTATCAACGTACACAAAGCACATAAAGGCATAGAGACCCAATGTTCTAAAAAGCACAGTTACTTACCGTAACAGGTGTTATCCAGGGACAGCAGGCAGATATTCTTGACTGATGGGTGACGGCACCGACGGAGCCCCGGTACGGACAATTTTAGAGTGATTGCACTCTAAGAACTTTAGAAAGTTCTAGCTCGGCCGCACCGCGCACGCGCGAGTGCCTTCCCGCCCGACAGAGGCGCGCGGTCCCTCAGTTAGTATAAGCCAGCTAAGAAGCCAACCCGGGGAGGTGGGTGGGACGCAAGAATATCTGCCTGCTGTCCCTGGATAACACCTGTTACGGTAAGTAACTGTGCTTTATCCCAGGACAAGCAGGCAGCATATTCTTGACTGATGGGTGACCTCCAAGCTAACAAAAAGAGGGATGGAGGGAAGGTTGGCCATTAGGAAAACAAATTTTGCAAAACAGATTGGCCGAAGTGTCCATCCCGTCTGGAAAAAGCATCCAGACAATAATGAGATGTAAAAGTGTGAACTGAGGACCAAGTAGCAGCCTTGCAGATTTCCTCAATAGAAGTGGAGCGGAGGAAAGCTACAGATGCTGCCATTGCTCTGACTCTATGGGCCGTGACAGAACCTTCCAGTGTCAGTCCGGTCTGAGCATAACAAAATGAAATGCACGCTGCCAGCCAATTAGACAACGTACGTTTAGAAACGGGACGTCCCAATTTATTTGGATCAAAGGACAGAAAAAGTTGAGGAACTGATCTGTGGGGTTTCGTACGCTCTAGATAGTAAGCCAGAGCCCTTTTACAATCCAAAGTGTGTAAAGCTTGTTCTCCAGAATGAGAATGAGGTTTTGGAAAGAAAACAGGGAGAACAATGGATTGGTTGAGATGGAATTCAGATACAACCTTAGGGAGAAACTTTGGATGTGTACGCAGAACCACCTTGTCATGGTGAAAAACCGTAAAGGGAGGATCTGCGACCAGTGCATGAAGCTCACTGACCCTCCTGGCAGAGGTAAGGGCAATAAGGAAAAGCACCTTCCAAGTAAGAAACTTGAAAGGAGAGGTAGCCAAGGGTTCAAATGGAGGCTTCATTAAAGCAGAAAGAACCACATTGAGATCCCAGATAACAGGAGGGGCTTTAAGAGGTGGTTTCACGTTGAAAAGCCCACGCATGAACCTGGACACCAGGGGATGAGCTGAGAGAAGTTTTCCATGGACTGGCTCATGAAAAGCTGAAATGGCACTGAGGTGGACTCTGATGGACGAAGACTTAAGGCCAGAGTCAGACAAAGAGAGCAAATAGTCCAACAACGTCTCCACTGCCAGGGAAGTGGGATCAAGATGATGAAGAAGACACCAGGAGGAAAATCTCTGATGGTAACATTGCAGAGTGGTTGGTTTCCTGGAGGCATCCAGAATGGAACGAACAGGCTGAGATAAGAGAGTATCATGAGATGTCAGCCCGAGAGATACCAAGCTGTCAGGTGTAGAGACTGGAGGTTGGGATGAAGGAGGGTTTCCTGCTGTTGCGTAAGCAGAGAAGGAAACAGAGGAAGAAGAAAAGGTTCCCTGGAACTGAGTTGAAGTAGAAGGGAGAACCAATGTTGCCTGGGCCACCTCGGAGCAATCAGAATCATGGTGGCTCGTTCCCTCTTGAGCTTGAATAAGGTTCTCAACATTAGAGGCAGAGGAGGGAAGGCGTACAGGAACAGATTCGACCAGTCGAGGAGAAAAGCATCCGCTGTCAGACGGTGAGGAGAGTAAAGTCTGGAGCAGAAGAGGGGCAGCTGGTGATTGTGAGGAGCTGCAAAGAGGTCTATCTGAGGAGTGCCCCATTGAGTGAAGATAGACTGCAGAGTTATAGGATCGAGTGTCCACTCGTGAGGCTGGAGAATTCTGCTGAGTTTGTCCGCTAAAGAATTCTGTGTTCCCTGAATGTAGATAGCTTTCAGGAAGAGATGGTGATCTATGGCCCAATTCCAGATCTTTTGGGCTTCTTGGCATAGAAGGCGAGAGCCTGTCCCACCCTGTTTGTTGATGTAGTACATCGCAACTTGATTGTCTGTGCACAACAAGAGGACCTGAGGAAAGAGAAGATGTTGGAAAGCCTTGAGGGCATAAAACATCGCTCTGAGTTCCAGGAAATTGATTTGATGCTTCTTTTCCTGGGCTGTCCAAAGACCTTGAGTCTGGAACTCGTTCAAGTGAGCTCCCCATGCATAAAGAGAGGCGTCGGTGGTGATAACCAGGTGATGAGGGGGCTGATGGAACAGAAGACCTCTGGATAGATTTGAGGATACCAACCACCATTGAAGAGACTGACGAAGAGATGATGTCACAGATATGTGTCGTGAGCAAGGATCCGTCGCTTGGGACCACTGAGTAGCAAGGGTCCATTGAGGAGTGCGTAGGTGAAGACGTGCGAGGGGCGTGACATGAACTGTAGACGCCATGTGCCCCAAGAGTACCATCATTTGCCTGGCTGAGATGGAAGGCAGTGAAAGTACCTGTTGACATAGAGACTGAAGGGTCTGAAGACGATTGGATGGCAGGAAAGCTCTCATGAGGAGTGTGTCCAGGATCGCTCCAATGAATTGAAGTCTCTGAGTAGGGATGAGATGAGATTTGGGTAGATTGATCTCGAACCCCAGAATTTGTAGAAACAAGATGGTTTGGTTGGTGGCCAGAAGAACTGCTTGAGCGGATGTGGCCTTGATTAACCAGTCGTCCAGGTAAGGGAAGACCTGGAAGTGATGAGAGCGTAGAAATGCCGCTACCACAATGAGACACTTGGTGAAGACCCTTGGAGAGGAGGCAAGGCCGAAGGGCAGCACCTTGTATTGGTAATGAGAATGATTGATCATGAAGCGTAGGTACTGTCTGGAAGCCAGATTTACTGGTATGTGAGTGTACGCTTCTTTGAGATCGAGGGAACATAGCCAGTCGCCTTGATTGAGAAGAGGATAAAGAGTGGCCAGAGAAAGCATCTTGAACTTTTCTTTGACCAAATATTTGTTGAGATCGCGGAGATCTAGAATGGGTCTGAGATCTCCTGTTTTTTTGGGGACTAAAAAATATCGGGAGTAGAACCCCTGCCCCTGCTGGTCTAGGGGAACTTCTTCTATGGCATTTAGAAGAAGGAGGGATTGAACCTCTTGGAGAAGAAGGGTTAATTGAGGACTGGAAGCAGACTCTTTTGGTTGACTTGGAGGAGGTAGTGACTGAAAGTTGAGAGAGTAGCCGTGGCGGATGATGTTGAGGACCCACTGGTCTGACGTGATAAGTTCCCAACGGCTTATGAAATAAGTAAGGCGTCCTCCTATAGGTTGTGGAAGTTGGGTAGAAGGAACAAAACTGGCTATGTTCTGGAGAATTAAGTCAAAAGGGTTGTGTAGACTTTTGCACTGGTGCAGGTTTTACCTGTTGTTGTTGCTGAGGCTGTCTAGCAGCCGGCCTTTGTTGTCTCTGGCGTCGTTGCTGGGGAGCAGCTTGAGGCAGAGGACGAGCCACAAATCTACGCTGGTAGGAGGATTGTGGACGAAAAGGTCTGGTTGTTGGCGGCTTCTTAGACTTAAGAAGTGTATCCCATCTAGTCTCATGAGCCGATAACTTTTGAGTGGTGGAGTCCATGGAATCTCCAAACAACTCATCCCCTAGGCAAGGTGCATTGGCTAGCCGATCCTGATGGTTAACATCGAGTTCAGAAACCCTAAGCCAGGCCAGCCGTCTCATTGCCACTGAGATGGCTGTAGCCCTAGAGGTCAGCTCGAAGGTGTCATAAATGGATCTAACCATGAATTTCCGGAGCTGGAAAAGCGAAGAACAAGTTTGGTGAAAAACCGACTTTTTCCGATCAGGGAGATATTTCTCAAAAGCAGAGATATTCTGAATAAGCTGCTTTAAGTAGAAGGAGAAATGGAATGCATAATTCCCTGATCGATTCGCCAACATTGCATTTTGGTATAGTCGTTTCCCAAACTTGTCCATAGACTTTCCCTCTCTGCCAGGAGGGACAGAAGCATACACACTAGCCCCCTTGGACTTTTTGAGGGTGGATTCGACCAAAAGGGACTCATGATGTAACTGGGGTTTATCAAACCCAGGGATAGGAAGGACTCTGTATAGAGAGTCTAATTTTCGGGGAGCCCCAGGAATGGTGAGGGGAGATTCCAAATTTTTATAGAACGTCTCTCTCAAGATATCATGGAGAGGTAACTTAAGGTATTCCTTTGGAGGCTGATCAAAATCCAGAGCATCAAGAAAAGCTTTGGATTTCTGTGACTCAGCCTCCAAAGGAATAGAGAGAGAGTCACACATTTCCTTTAAAAAGGAAGAAAAAGAAGATACTTCTGGTTTAGAGGAGGGCCCCAAGGCAGAGGTGTCCTCTTCACCAGAAGAACATTCTCCCTCAGAAAGGAGAGGGTCTTCTGAGTCGCCCCACAAGTCAGGGTCTTGAACTTGGAAGCTCCGGTCCCGAGAATCCGGCGTGGAAGACTGTAAGTGATGGGATTTTCTATGAGATTTCCCTGACCTGCCTGACTCGGTACCGGGGGATGTGACTGTATGCACCGGTGCCGAAGTCTGAACAGCTTGATGGTGGGATCTCGGCTCCGGTGCAAGAATCGGCATGGAGACAGAGGAAACAGACTGTACCGGTACCGACGAAGTGGAAGTTGACAAAGTAGGACGATCCACTGTCGGTACCGGCGGCTCAGACCGGACTGGTACCGGAAGACTCGGTACCAGGAGTGAAGGCAGAATGTGCTCTAACTGTTCTTTAAGTTGTAATTTTAGAACAGCAGCAATACGGTCTTCGAGAGAAGGCACCGGTACCGCCTTTTTCTTTTGCGGTACCTGCGGTGCCGCTCTACGCTCCGAGGATGAGGAACCCGATGTAGAGGGGCTCACCTCTATTGGAGCGGAGCGCTTCCGTGAGCGCCTCGAGGTCTGCAGGATTGGGCTCGCTGCTATTGAGACCGGAGGACGCTCCAACGGGGAAGGCTTCTTAGCCGGCTTACCTGGAGGAGCCGACACCGACGCGGTATCGCGTGGTGTCGACGATGTGGGTGCCGACTGAGCCGGAGTCGAAGTCGGTGCCGGAGTGGTATCGGACATCTCGGTGCCGAAAAGAAGTTTTTGTTGAATCTCTCTATTTTTAAGAGTTCTTTTCTTTAGAGTCGCACAGCGGGTGCAGGTAGACGATTGATGGTCCGGGCCAAGGCACTGTAGACACCAATTATGTGGGTCAGACAGTGAAATTGGCCGTGCACACCGCTGGCACTTTTTAAACCCGGGTTGAGGGGGCATGAATGTGAAGACGGCTTCAGCCAAATCGAAGGCCGAGGCTTCGATAGTGGCAGTAGGCCCCGCCGGGGCGAAACCGAAAAAAGAAAGAAAACTAAATCAGTTTTTTTTTTTTTTTTTTTTTTTAAGAAAGAAAGTAAAATAAAATGAAGGAAATAAACCTTCTAAAGACGTTTACGCGAGCGGGAAGGCGAAAAATGGAAAAAGTTTTCAACAGCCGTTGAAACGTGCGACTTCTTAGCTCCGCGGAAACTAAGAAACTGAGGGACCGCGCGCCTCTGTCGGGCGGGAAGGCACTCGCGCGTGCGCGGTGCGGCCGAGCTAGAACTTTCTAAAGTTCTTAGAGTGCAATCACTCTAAAATTGTCCGTACCGGGGCTCCGTCGGTGCCGTCACCCATCAGTCAAGAATATGCTGCCTGCTTGTCCTGGGATAATGCATAAAACTTGCTTCATGGATTTTAGAGAAATCTTAAGGCCAATGTGAAATTTAAATATCCATCAGGTATTTTTCTAAATCTTAATGCTTAGTTTTCATATGCAAACACATGAACAGCTGAAACAGAAGAAAATAAATGTTCACAGCAATATAAGGAGCCTTACCTATAAAAATTACAGAGGGTTGAAGCTCCCTGGCTACTGCGAACAGGGCTCGTACCAGCTTTTCTCCTTCACCTACCTAAAGCAGAATTTATCATTATCTTTCAATGGAACAATAATATTCAACAAATTTTCCAAATTTTAAACTTTGTCCTTAAATTATTATACAAATAATGTTATAGACAGATAAGTATAAATATTTTCAAATACAGAAAGAGTAAAATGCTAGCCTTTTTATAGTTTTATATACTGTTTTCCTTGATCAGCCATTCAAAGCATTTTAATGTTATGTAAAGCTGCAATAGTCAGCGAAAATGTAGCATATATATATATATTTTTTTTTTTCCGCACTATAAGATGCACCTAACCATATGATGCACCCTAGATTTAGAGGAGGAAAACAAGAAAAAAAACAATCTGAACCACATTGTGTACCCAGCCCTCCCTCACTCCCTGCCAGGCTCGGCACCCAACCCCACACTCTTTGCCAGGCTCTGCACCCTGTCCCCCCCTTCCTTGTCAGGCCCTGTATCCTGTCCCACGGCCCTGACCTTTAACCTCCCCCTCTCACCTCTGGTGGTCTAGTAGTAGGTTGGGAGAGGAGGGATCTGTCCCAGCCGACTAACAATTTTTTCCTCCTCCCCCCCTCCCGGTACCTTTTTAAAACACCCCCTCTCCTTCCTTTTAAAACACCTCCCGCCCTGCAGTACCTTTTAAAATGCCCCTTAAGCCTGGTGGTCCAGCGGTGTATTGGCCAGCAGGAGCGTGCTTTCTGCGCTGCTGCCTGGGCCGCTTTCTGAATAGGTTATCAACTGGATCTTTTCAATATAAGGACATCACGTTTATAGAACTTTTATACATGTTTTTATTCATGTGTTTCTGTATTTATTTTGAGTTTATAGAAATAAAAGATTGTTTGTCCCAAGGTTGATGTGTTCTATCCCATTTCCCACTTGTTCTTTCTTTGTTGGATTTTACATGGGATTTCTGTTGCCTTTATTTTATTCTATATAAGCTCATTTACCCCACTGGCGAAGTTATTTAGATCTTCTTTTCTTTTTTTTTGCTGGGGTGTATATCCTAGTACATAGAAAATGCTCAGCTGCATTTAGTGCAATCTCAGCAGATCCTATGGGAAGATGGATTCATGTGAAAATGAGCTGAAGAAAGATATTCTGATGCTTCTTAGTATTTATGCCCCTAATTCAAATCAGGCTCAATTTTTCAAAATTCTTCAGCAGTTTATTTAATAGTAGCTGGGGACTTTAATGTTGTTATGGATCCATTGTTGGATAAACAACCCAGTAAGATACTAAAATCTTTGGGTTTGGATAATTTGGTACAGACCTGTTGCTTGAAAGATATATGGCGGATTCTTCATTTTAATGCTCAGGAATTTCCTTTCTGCTCCCATGTGCATAAATCATTTTCAAGAATAGATTACATTTTTGTTCCAGATCAATTAACTCAACAGGTTACAAACGCCAGCATAGACCCGATCATTTTGTCGGATCATGCTGGAGTTTGGACTGAATTTCAAATTGCTGAAAAAGATTGTAGTAGCCCTGTTTAGAGGTTCAATAATACATTGCTTGCAGATTCAAACTTTCTTGAGGAATGAATATTTTCGACTTAATGCCTTAGAGGCATCGCTTTAGAAACATTGTGGGATGCTTTCAAAGCTACTATGAGAGGGCAGATCATTTCGTATTCGGCATATATTAAGAATTTAGAATCACAATTGGCCTCGAAATGGGAACAAATTACTTTACAGACTCTCTTGAAAGCTAAATATAAATACAATGAGATTTCCTCACAATTGGCTAGGAAAGATTTGTTTTCTCAACAAGTTCTGTATTATGGAAACTCGAATTGTGGCTATTAAAGATGAGAAGGGTGAAACTTATTCTCAAATTTGAAATATTTTAAAACAATTTTTGAATTATTACAAAGCTTTATATTCTTCTGAGCCTTATTCAAATAAAGAACTTGAGGGTTTAGAGTTTTTAAAGTTAATCAAGGGACCAAAAATTCCTGAGCATATATAAGGAGATCTAGAAGCGTCTATATTGCTTAAAGAACTTCAGACAGAGTTGAAGTCCCTTAGAGTTGGATCTGCTCCAGGTGGATTCACTATGGAGTTTTATAAATCATTTCAAATTACATTATTACCTCATCTTTTACATTTGTATCAGGCACAACTAACTAAAGGTTGAGTTTCAGGTACGATGGCAGAATCTTTAACTATTGTTTTACCGAAGCCGAATAAAGATCCCATGTTGATTTCAAATTACAGGCCTATTTCTTTGATTAATGTAGATGGAAAACTTTTGGATAAATTATTGGCTTTAAGCTTGGTTAAGGCTCCCTTATATGATCGGAATGCACCAAACAGGTTCCTTAGCTCAAAGGCATTCAAATAATACTAGATTGGCTTTTCATATGTTGAATTTAACAAAAGCCATGGCAGATCCGGCCTTCTCTGTATCCTTGGATGCAGAGAAGGCCTTTGATCGTGTAGAATGCACCTTCATGTATCAAGCAATGGATTGGTTTGGTATAGGATCTGGATTTATTCAAATGATTCAAACCTTGTATAGTTCCCCTTCTGCTAGATTATATATTAATAATACTATTTCAGAATGTTTTCGTCTGGAGAGGGGAGTTAGACGAAGGTGTCCATTATCCCCTTTGCCTTTTGACATTGTTCTTGAACCCTTGTTACTGGCTATTCAAAACGCAAAGGAGATACAGGGTATTCCTTATGTAGGTCAGGAATATAAGGTCTCTTCTTATGCAGATGATATTTTGCTTCATTTGAGGAATCCTGAATATACCATCCTGCATTTACTAGGGCTCTTTTACAAAGGCACGTTAGGGCCTTAACGCACAGAATAGCGCGTGTTAAAATGCCATGCATGATAGCCGCTACCACATTGGATGCAGGCAGGTATACATACACTAGATGATGTTTTATCAAATGGGAAAATGCTGATTTTTCACGACTGCAACAATCATTCGGTATTTCAAAGTCTCAAATTTATAAATGGTTGCAGTTGAAGCAAGCCATTCAGAAGGGGTTCCCTGATTGCCGAAATCTAAAAAAAAATAAAAATCAATACAGTACTCCCCCGATATTCATGGGGGTTCCGTTCCAGGAACCCCAGCGAATCGTGAAAAACCACGAATACGTTTTTTCAATGGAGGAGACTGGAGAGGGCAGCGGGAGAGGCAGGAAAGAGCAGCCAGAGGCCGGCGAGTGCAGGAAATCACTCGCTGTATACTCCGATCACCTCTTAACATAAGAACATAAGAAGCGCCATCTCTGGATCAGACCTTCGGTCCATCAAGTCCGGCGATCCGCACACGCAGAGGCTCTGCTAGGTGTACACCTGGCGTAATTTTTAGTCACCCATATCCTTCTACGCCTCTCGTAAGGAGATGTGCATCTAGTTTGCTTTTGAATCCTAGGACGGTCAATTCCGCAATAATCTCCTCTGGGAGAGCATTCCAGGTGTCAACCACTCTCTGCGTGAAGCAGAACTTCCTGATATTTGTCCTGAACTTGTCCCCCCTTAGCTTCATTCCTTGTCCTCTTGTACGTGTCAAATTAGACAATGTAAATAATTTATTCTGCTCTATTTTGTCAATTCCTTTCAGTATTTTAAAGGTCTCGATCATATCACCTCACAGTCTCCTTTTCTCAAGGGAGAACAATCCCAGTCTCTTAAGTCAATCCTTGTATTCCAGTTTCTCCATACCATTTACTAGTTTTGTTGCTTGTCTCTGCACCCTCTCCAGCAGTTTTATATCTTTCTTTAGGTTGGGAGACCACTGTTGGATGCAGTATTCCAAGTGGGGTCTGACCATTGCTCTATAAAGCGGCATTATGACCCACTCCGATCTACTCGTGATTCCCTTCTTTATCATGCCCAACATCCAATTTGCTTTCTTTGCGCCACCACACATCTTCCTGCACTAAGTCGGGTCTTACCAATCAAGAGCTGCTTGTCAAAGGGGGCATGGAGAGAGAAAGAAAGAAGGGGGCAGGATGAAAAAGAAAAAGTTGGGGAAGGGAATGAGGTCTGGAGGAGAGGAAGCATACAGGAAGCTGCAAGAAGGGAAGAAATATTGGATGCACAGTCAGAAGAATAAAGTGCAACCAGAGACTGATGAAATTACCAAACAAAAGTAGGAAAAATGATTTTATTTTCAATTTAGTGGTCAAAATGTGTCCATTTTGAGAATTTATATCTGCTGTCTATATTTTGCACTATGGCCCCCTTTTACTAAACCGCAATAGCGTTTTTTAGCGCAGGGAGCCTATGAGCATTGAGAGCAGCACAGGGCATTCAGCGCAACTCCCTGCGCTAAAAACCGCTGTCACGGTTTAGTAAAAAGGGAAGGGGTATATTGTCATCTGTCTTGACCTCTTTGAAAACCCGTGGAATATAAATGATAATTAACATTTTCTCTGCGTACAGTGTGCTTTGTGTTTTTTAAAATTTTATTGTTGGTAGATCATTTTGACTTGGCCACGAAGGTACAGGGGAGGGGAGCTGCTGAAAGATATCTAGTAATCCTTGCAGGCTTGACTGTGCAGGGAATTATTTTTGTAAAATCATGTTTTGTTATGTGACTGGCATTATTTAGACTTTAATTTCTATGAATGAATAGAATGAAAATGATATAAAATTGCTTGCTTGTTTTTATGTGCGTGCGCTGAAGGGAAGTGGAGAGAAAGTGGGCTGAGGACACTGAAGGGAAATGGGGAAGAGAGAGTAGGGAGAAGACGCTCATTTATAAATTGACAATTGTACAGAATATTGTTTCTTTTTATACTTTAATATAATAAGTTCAGTATAAAACTATTCGAGGCTTGTGTGGATGGGATCAGGTGGTTTGCGGGGATGGGGACCGAGCTTACGGGGATGGAGACAAATTTTTTCCCCATGTCATTCTCTAGACTTTGCCACAAATCGATTTCAACTACATGCGGGCGAGCGGGGTGACATAGCCGTTGTGGCTCTTTTGACTAATGAGTTTGCCTACTACTGTAACAGGAGATATTAATATCCGAGATATGGTTTAGAATTTCTTTAGTAATAGAATTACCTTGATCATCGAAATGAATATTAAAATCTCCTAGGATTATTGGAAATTGAGCAAGAGTTGAAAAGTCGAATAAGAATGATTGCATCTGAGCAATTGTGTTTTGACTAACTGGAGGAATAAGCAGTTTGTGTTGATTTTGAATTGAATAGATTCAATAGATGATCTTGCGGGGGAGCATTCTAAACTAGTGACAAGAATGGATTTAGAGATAATTGCAAGGCCACCGCCTTTCCTTCCAATGCGATGGTTGTAGTTGTAGGAATAGCCAGGGGGCCTGACAAAAGCTAGATAAGCCTCATCATCTTCTTCTAACCAGGTTTCAATTATGCAAAGATGGTCTAGGGAGTTTTAGATGATTACAGTTTTAAGAATATGGTGTTTATTGTGATTGTATCTTGCGTTAATTAATCCTACAACTAACAATTATGTTTGAATCTGATTAGGTCGTGGAGGAAAATGGAACAATAAAATGTTAGGAAACCAAGAAGAAACCCTCAAAAGGGAAGGCACACAAAATACCAGCATTTGACATACTGAAAACTCTGAGAACACAGCTTTTTGGCTCCAAGAAAAATGAAGAACCGTGGGTCCCGCTAGCTGATGTCAGACGGGAAAGCACTAGCATGCATTCAGTATGGGTGGTTCTTAAAATTTAAAGAGACAGTATACTTTTGACTGTCCGTACTGGGTTCTGTGGATAATGTCACCCACATATGAGAATATACCATAATGCTTGCTTGTTCTCAGAGAACAGATTACACCCCCCCTCCCCCTCCGGAACAAAATCAATTCTTAAATGGCCTGAAAAAGGAGAATAAAAATATGTTTGATTGTGACTGACAGAATGATTAACACACAGATATAGCAAATCATATAAACAGATATTATATATGACACCTCCTCTCCCTAAAAAAAAGTTCAAAGTTGTCATGAAATTGTAGTTTTTTTCAAAAAGCCTGCTTGTGATGTCAAACAAATCAGGGATGAGACACAACATCCTAAAGTCTAGCCAAGAATTATTCAGATTGTCATAAATATAATAAGCAAATTAACTAGGTTTATAGGCCAAATGAATGCAAATATCCAGTGAATAAGCATCATAAATATCTTAAAAAATAGTTATATGTGACTTCTGAAACCTGTATTTGCTTATTGAGTTGGCTCTTATATGTTAAGATAATAACGAATGAAGTACTAAATTTGAAACTGTTGCTGCTATTCAAGTGATAGCAGCAGCAATTAACAAACTAATTACTTACATATTTGGAAGTTAAGCTAGCAGCACTTATATTGAAGAAAGTTGCATTGGACTCTGCAGCAACTGCTTTTGCCTGGAAAACAAAAAATGAATATACTTTCTTTCAATTCACATGCTACAAATTCTCCAACTTCTATTTTTTTTTTTTTTTTAATTCTTTATTCATTTTTTTATGTTACAACAAGTGTAGCAATTAAACTCATATGAACTTAGATACACACTTGATTAACTCTCATATAAGCATAAAGTTTAACATTTCATTACAAATTAATATTCTATAATATTTTAAATATTATGTAAGAAATCTAAAATTTATATCATTCTAATTAAATATAATAATCCCCCACCCCTCCCTCCCTATTCAATAATACATAAAATCATCCTTACTGTGAAAACTATTCAAGTAAAACCCATCCCTTTTCCCCCCTAATCAAATATCTTATCATGGGAAAAGTTAATCATTCATTACAAAAATCTGTTAATGGTCCCCAGACTTTCTGAAATTTACTAATATAACCTTTTTGCGTTGCTATTGTAAGTTCCATTTTGTATATATGACATTTTTCTTCTATGTAGTTTTAGTGGCAATAAAATAAAATTCAGCATTATGCATATTAATTTAGAAAAACACACACAAAAAGGTTGCTTATCTGTTACATGTGTATGCCATGGATATTTGGATGATCAGCCACAAGTGGATCATTTGATGGCAGACATAGAACATTTCCTAGATAGTTCTGGGGTTTTCATAGATATGGGCAGAGTTGATGCTCAGTCACAATCACAATAAGGGGTGTATTTGATCCTGTTTAACCTTTATTTAACTAGATTTAATTTAAATCCTGACATTGCTCAGAAGGTTGCAATTTTTTCTAAGACATAGGGAAAATTTTTATTTAAATGGCAAAGTACAGTAGCTAATTTTACAAGGAGGAGCAGGATGTATGGCTAATTCATTGGAAATAAACAACTTTGAGCCCTTTTTACAAAGCTGTTGTAGCGAATCCTGCGCAGCAAATGCAACATAGTCCATTCAATTTCTTTGGGTTAAGTCACATTTCCACACCAGGATTCAGTACCACAGCTTTTTAAAAGGAACTTTTTGTTTGCTAATTAAGGGACTTTGGAGTTTTGCTCATGCATTTTCAGTGGTAGTCAAATTACATTCAGGTACAATAGGCAATATTTCTATCAAAGTATTTATAATCTAAATTTATATTCAAAGTAATGGATGATTAAGTGGTTTGCCCAACATCACAAGCAGCAGTAGTAGGATTCAAATTCTGGCTCGCAGCCCACTGCTCAAACCACTAGATCGCTGTTTTTCAACCATTGGTCCGCGGACCGGTGACGGTCCACAGGAAATTTCTGCCGGTCCGCGCAGGGCCAGCAAGATTAAAATGACCATAGGTCCGTTTTCAGACCTCCTGTCCCGTTATCCCAAAGCTGTGCTCGGGGACAACGGGACAGGCGATCATTTCCTGTCCCTCCCTCCTTCCTTTTAGAGAGTTGCACGGGGACAGAAATCCCACCCATCCCCGCCAGGATCCTCTCCATCCCCATCCGTTCCCGCAAGGAATTACCTCCATCCCCGCCCGTCCCCATAAAAAGCAGCAATTACTTCTGACAGGATCATCAATTCCACAGTTTCTTTTGTGTTTGCGCTGCTGTTTTCCTTCTGGAATCTCTTTGGTGGAACCCTTTTTTTGTTTTCTGTTCAGGTAATTAACTTATAAACCCCCTCTTTTACTAAGGCTGACATGTCCATTATATTATATGGACGAACCCTGCTTCCAAAGCCTTCCATCCCCATGGGAGTCCCATTGGCTAGAGGGGGGTCCGTGTGGGAGTCCCGTGGGCCAGAGGGGGGTTCCCATGGGAGTCCTGTGGGTTAGGGGGGATTCTGCGGGACCCCCACGGGATTCCCGCAATCCCCGTTCCTGTGCAGACCTCTACTTCCTTTCCCCGGGTCCCCTTCTCTTACTGCCCTGCCGCTACTGCTAAAGCCAACAGGAAGTCTTCTTTCTGACGTCAATTCTGACATCGGAGAGGACGTTCTGGGCCAGCCAATCGTAGCCTGGCTAGCCCAGAACGTCCTCTCCGACGTCAGAATTGACATCGGAACGAAGACTTCCTGTCGGCTTTAGCAGCAGCGGCAGGGCGGTAAGAACAGGGAAAAGGAAGGAGGGAGGCTTTTTTTTTTTTGCGGGGCAGGGAGGGAAGGTGGTAGGCAGGCAAGCAGGCTGGCTTTGGCCAGGGAGGGAGGGAGAGAGGTAGACAGGCAGGCAGGCTGGCTTCGGGGGTGGAGGTGGGACAAAGTGTGGAAGGCAGTGAGAGGGACATAGGAAGGAGGCACTGGGGGCACTAAAGACATGGGAAGGAAGCACTGGGGGCACTAAAGACATGGGAAGGAGGCACCGGGGGCACTAAAGACATGGGAAGGAGGCACTGGGGGCACTAAGGACATAGGAAGGAAAGAGGGAGGGAATAGAAAGGGACAATTTTTGGGCCTGAGTGCAGAAATGAAAGAAAGGATACACAGACAGAAGGAAACGCAACCAGAGACTCATGAAATCACCAGACAGCAAAGGTAGGAAAAATGATTTTATTTTCAATTTAGTGATCAAAACGTGTCAGTTTTGAGAATTTATATCTGCTGTTTATATTTTGCACTATATTTGTCTATTTTTCTATAGTTACTGAGGTGACCGAGCTCACGGAGATGGGGCGGAAATGGGGTTTTTAAATTTTAATCCTAGTAGTTTGCCGGTCCACAAAATAATTCTTTTATTTCTGCCGGTCCACGGGTGAAAAAAGGTTGAAAAACACTACACTAGATTATTTGTCCACGGAACAAAGGCTGTCTTACAACAACAAAAAAGACCAGCAGCAAACATGCTTCTAGAGGTTATAGAAACATAGAAAAATTGAAGGCAGATAAAGATCATATGGCCTTAATTTCTTAGACAAAAACAAACAAAATATAAAAATTCACAGGTAGAAAAAGCAGCACAATCACTTTTTAGTATAAACTTTCAAATTACTCCCTTATTTTGTTTTCCTTTTTATATTATTTCTTTGTAATATAAATTATATTTCCTTTTTCAAAACTTTTGTTCTTCAATGTGAAATAAAATAAATAATTTTTTAAAAAATTATAAAGGATTATATAATGATAAGTTGTATTTACAGTGATGCATGAAGGAATATCAAGTGTGTACTCAATGAAATTGTATAAATTTATGTGATACACTTGTTATATGAAAAATGAATAAAAAAACTTAAAACAAGAAAAAAAATTATTTTACTGGTATATGTTGATGAGTTATTCTAAAATGCAATATTATGCTACAGAAACAGTAAAAATACCGACACTTCACGTTAGCGTTATTGACGAAAATGATATAAACACAAACTGAAACACAACTTAAAAACAGGATGTGATAGATGAAAACTGTTTTCAGATTTAGAGTCAGCATGTCGTCCTTGTTATGGTACAGGTGACAGAACTCCAGTAGCAAAATGCTTGTTGACTAGTGTTATGACTGGTTGTTTATATGATTTACTAATGTTTCTGTACAAGTAAATGTTTACTTGGTCTTTATATTTAAATCTTCATAAATAATAAAATTTAAAAAAAGAAACCACCTCTCCTTTGCTCCTGAAACAAGACAGCCTATCAGGCTTTCAGAAAGCACAACAAAACTCTGAAAACATCCAATCTAAGGAGTTTCCAAGCAAAATCAAAGGCTCCTTGCTATACTAAAGGCAGAAGCAAAACGGTCATCCCTGAAAGACAAATAAGGATCTCAATAGGTCAGGGTCTGCAACTCATATTTTTCTAGCTGACCAGATGGCTGCTGGTCCACAGACTGGTGGTCAGAAAACTCTGCTCTAGGGTATACCTAATCAGGTCTTCAAGTCTCTTCTCATAGGTCTTTGGCATAAACCACATACAACTAAACTACTTCAAGTCTATGTCCTTAACGAGATCCTAGGACAAGCAGGCAGCATAATCTCACATACAAGACTCCCTAGCTTACTGCAATGGAATGGAGGGAGAGTTGACCATTAAGAGAATACATTTTATAATACTGCTTGGCCAAAGTGACCATCTGGTCTGGAATAGGATTCCAGACAGTAATGAGAGGTGAATGTGAGAACTGAGGACCAAGTAGCTGCTTTGCAGATTCCATCAATGGGAGTAGAATGCAATAGTGCAACTAAAGCTGCCATAGCTCAGGCCTTATGTGCTGTTACATGATCCCCGTGCTGCAGCCCAGCCTGAGCATAGTAAAATGAAATACAGGCCGCCAGTCATGTGAAAATAGTTCTTTTGGATACAGGACAGCCCAATTTGTACATCGCTTAGTGATTCTAATAGGCGATTTATCAAATTTACCAATAAACTTGAAACTTGATCTGTTAGGATCAAAGGGAGATGAACAGTTGAGGAGCTGTTCTACGAGACTGAGTCTGTTGTAAGTAATAAGCCAATGTTCGTTTGCAGACCAAGGTATGAAGAGCTGTTGCCCCAGTTTTGGAAAGAAAACTAAAAGCACAATCAATTGATTGAAATTAAATTCTGTGACCACTTTTGGACTACCTTATCATGGTAGAATACCGTAAAGGGTGGGTCCCACACCCACATTTTAAGCTTTTACAGCAGCAGCCAAGATGTAGAAGTAAATCGCCCCTGATATGAATAGACTTTGTACTATTCAAAGCATTTCAATTCCTTTCATGTCGTGATAAGTTGCGCGTGGTCACTACAATGATACAAGAGACTGTTAGCCATACTAGGCATCTCATAGTCCCTGACATTGTAGAAGGTCTAGATCATTGATGTTGTGCATGATCATACGCAACGTGCAGGTGGGACAGCACTCAGCTGCGTAGGCTCAAATAGAGGCTCTCCAACATGCAGAAGGCACCCGGTGTGGAAGGCTGGCCGGCGGATGGAAGAGGAATCCACCTGAAGCAACGCTTCCTGCAGCTGTAAGTCTCGTTTATCAGGGCAGTGCTCGGTTTGCGAGACAAAAGTTTGCTCATCTTGCAAAACACTTGCAAACCGTGTTACTCGCAAACTGAGGTTTCCACTGTATTTTAGAAGGTGCTCTGAAGGAATATACTGCCTATATTTCCAAGAAAGGAAAGATCCACTGAAGAAGATCTTCTCCTGAAAGGAATGCCGTAAGACTCAGGCTTATATAAAGTTAGTGCACCCTCTGAGTCCAATTGGAAATTTGAATTATAGAGAAGTTCGTGTCTTCAAAAAAATCTTACAATGTCCTTGGTACAGATCTGATGAAGACGATGAGGATCAGTGAGTATCTCTTGTTCAGTCAGATGCATAAGATCGACGTGATGAGAAAGGATGATACCTCGGCTTGGAATGCCTTGTTGAAAAAGAGCATCAACGCTTCGAAGCAGTGGATCGAGTTTTCGAAGGAGAATGTCTACCTCAGAGAAGATCCAAGAGAAGTAGCATGATGCCGACATTAGTACCTTGAAATCTCATAGCACTTATACTTAAGTGGGGTGGTACCAAGGGAGTCGATGCTAGCAGCGGCATTTTGTGCAAATTAAGCAAATATACTGAGCTTCCTCAAGAAAAACTCCCGGAAGACATACACTGGTACCGATGGTTCAACAGGTGGTACCCTCGGTGCAGCAGGTTGTCTCAGAAATGGTGCCTCTGTGAGTGCACTGCATGAAGGAGAAACAACTTGTAAAGGTGAAGAACGATGATGTCGCTGTTCAGTCTGCAAAGGACCCACTGCCGTTGAGACCTGTGAATCCTTAAAAGAATGCACCGGTACTTATGGCTCAACAGCTGGTACCATTGGTGCAGCAAGTTGTCTTGAAGTTGTTGAACTCGATGAGGATGCATACCATGAGGGAGAAACAACCTGTGATGCTGGGGAGCGTCTGTCGATGTTCAGTCTGCATCAAGAAACTCAATGCCATTGAGACCTGCAATACAAGGAAATATGCACCAGTACTGATGCCATCGGTGCAGCAGATTTGTCTTGAAATGGATGACCTTGATGAGGATGCATACCATGTGGGAGCTGGGGAGCTTTGGCATGGAAAGAGTAGATGTGAATCACTTGTTCACTCTTTCCTAGGACTAGGAGAATTTGTTGCTGAAGAATGTGGTGAAATCAGTTAGCTTAGGGGTTTAAAAAAGGTTTGAGAATTTCTTAAGAGAAGTCCATAAGCCACTATTGAGATGGCTTGGGGAAATCCACTGCTTATTCCTAGGATAAGCAGCATAAAATTTATTTTACTACTTGGGATCTAGCTAGGTATTTGGGAGCTGGGTTGTCCACTGTTGGAAACAGTATACTGGGCTTGATGGACCTTCAGTCTGTCCCAGTACAGCAATTCTTATGTTTGCAGCTGTGGGATCAGGTAGCACCTCTAAGGAGGAGGGACCACCCCTGGGACAGAAGCTTGACCCTCAGCTTGGGCCTACCTTATACAATCAGCAATGGCCTGAAAGAATTCAGCCTCTAGCTCCACCAGGTGTCCCCTTGAAGTCCCTCAATGCTGCACTCTCTAAATGTGGGAAGGGTGGGTCCCATCCAATGTCCCCTATTTACAGCCTCAAGACCCTCTCTGGCTGTGCTAAACTTTGCAAGGCTAGTGGTAAAATGGCTGCCATACCTAAAAAAGTTGAGTCAGTGCCACAAGAATGAAAGGGAGATCCAAAAATAATTGTGCTGGTTCCAGAATCTCCCTGGGCCCAACTGAGGAAGAAGAATCTATCACATATAAGGCAGTTGGAGCTAGCAGGATTACTTGCCTACCAGTTCCTGTAAGCTCTGCAGCATCTCCCTCCCAGTATATGATCACTCAGCAGGCCAATACAGTTAACAACTCTCTCCCTAGACATATGCTGTTCTTCTCATTCATCGTGCCAGGAGACTGTGAGCCTGCACTGCTCATCTCAGCCCAACCAATACAAAGAACTGTCCATTCTTTTTTTTAATTTTCAACATCAGCCTGTAACTAAAGCTGCATGCAGTATAATTCCCCCAACCCCCCTCTTGTAGAGTGCACCAGTGTGGGAGAAGGAAGGTGTCAAAAGAAAAAAAAAAGTGAGTAAGACTCACTCCACTGAGAGAGGCCCTGCATGGACCTCTGCCAGCAAACTACCAAGCAACTGCTAATGGGCTAAGGCTTGGGGCTACAGAGTCAGACCCCACTGGGCTCAACTTGGGTGAGGTCTGAGGACTGAACTCTAGAAGCTAACACTGGGTAAGGGACTCAACCTCACGGTATATGCACGTCATGGACTGCATTCTGGGGAGTCAAGAATACCAGACCTCCTGCTGCACCAGTCCATTCAACACCATCTGCTGGAGGTAGAGGAATACTGAAAAGTTCCAAGCTGCACCAGTTCATATAGTAGCAATATAAAACAAAATGTTCAGCTTCTCCATCTGCTGGAAGGAGTACATAACCCATTGGTTTACACTAGGAGAAAAGGAAGAATGCCAGAAGCTATCTCCATTGAAAAGGAAATTTGAGACCAAGCACCTGCACTGAAAAAGAAAAATTAACTTATTTGACACACAAAAATCCACTAAAGAGATTATTGGAAGTGAAGGAATAAGCAGAATGACTTATGAAGCTTGAAAATGCGCTAACACATAATAAAAGTAGCATAAATAATTGTGCTTGAAGTTTGTGCATTTAAAAAAAGAATGAGGGAACCCCATGAAGTCTCATGTATGTCTGTGAAAAACTTTCAAAGCTT
Organism: Geotrypetes seraphini; assembly: GCF_902459505.1. Classification (NCBI taxonomy): domain Eukaryota; kingdom Metazoa; phylum Chordata; class Amphibia; order Gymnophiona; family Dermophiidae; genus Geotrypetes; species Geotrypetes seraphini. Next base: position 292,849,273 of record NC_047086.1, read on the forward strand.
TTGCAGAGCTATCTAGGGAATGCTCTATGTTGCTGCTCTTGGATGATTTCACCCACTTGTATAGTTTATAGTTATCAATTCTGACTATAGTTATCAATTCTGAGATATAGTAAAAAAACAAACAAACTGCTCACCAGCATGGTCTTCCCATTTCCTGGAGGTCCAAACAGCAGCAATCCTCGTGCAGGAGCTCTAAGTCCTGTGAACAACTAAAATAATTGCTCAGTTATAGCAAAGATTTCCTGTACCTATAGAATTTAAAATGTATACATATAATACTTAACACCAAATAAGATGAAAAGACATTTAAACAGGAATAAAGAAGGATTCTTCTTTCTGATGAGAATGCCTTTCCAAGAACAAGTAAATGGGAAGCAAGACTCATAGAAACATAATGGCAGATAAAGGCCAAATGGCCCATCCACTTTTCCTTTCTGTAGCATCCATTATTTCCTCCTCTCCCTAAGAGATCCCATATGCCTGTCCTACACTTTCCTGAATTCAGACACAGTCTTTGTCTCCACCACCTCTACTAGGTAGACTATCTACCACTATTGTACAACAGAAAAAAAAGAACACGCAACTACATTTATATTTGCTAGTGGAAAACTAATTTATACATGCAGATAAAAGGTTTTGGTCTACTTAATCTGGAAGACACACAAGAATCAAAGATGAGTAGGGTGAAGTACCAGTGGCAAATATTGCCTCTTAAAGTGGCTGTGTTGACTGTCTCAGAATATACAAAAAACTGCCACTTATTATTCCAAGAAATACAATCATACAAAACAATGGTTTATCATGTACGACAAAACACAAAATTATCGTCTTTGTCAAATAAACCTCCAGTTCATGTTTGTTGTACCTGTCACAATTGACATTATACTATACTATGAGAGCACCTTGATTTGCAACACACCAATCCTCACTCCTGAAGAAGCTTGAACTTTTCCTACAGTTCACAATTATATTATCAACTGCAAGAGCAGAGAAAGAATTCACCTCTGCACAAATGATTCAGCTTGTCATCTCCTACAAGACCTTCCCAACAGTCCTTTCCTTTTGTCAAGCTTACCACAGGAACTATCAAACACAACATGGGACTTAAATACATAAAATGAATGGATGACCCCACCATTCAGAAGTAATTCAGCACATGGCCCTAAAAGTAAGAGGCGTTAATTCTTTCAGGGCTATGGAGTCGTAGTCTGAAGCAATTTTGGGTAGAGCAGGAATCAGTAAAAATGTACCGACTGACTTTAACTTCAAAATAAAAACTTACATTATAATATATAATGTCAAATCACCCCACAGCATCTCAATGGGATTAAGATTAGGGCTTTGACTTGGCCACTCCAGGACTCTCCATTTCTTAGTTTTCAGCCAGTCCTTGGTGGATTTACTGGTATGTTTTGTGTCATCGTCGTGTTGCAGGGTCCAGCTCCACTACAGCTTTAATTTTCTTACAGATGGTCTCATGTTCCTCAAGCACTCTCTGATACACGGTAGAATTCATGGTAGATTCTTTGATGGTGAGCTGGCCAGGTCCTGCTGCAGCACAGTATTCCCAATCCATGACAATTCCACCTCTATGCTTCACAGTTGCTATGAGGTTCTTTTCCTGGAATGCTGTATTTGGTATATAAAAAACATGTCCTCTTTTCCGGTGTCCAAATAATTCAATTTTAAGACACATCTCTCCATAGAAAACTATTCCAGAAGTTTTCTCTGGCAAACTTCAGTCTGGCCTTGCTTCTCTGAGAGAGCAAAGGTTTCCTCCTTGAACACCTCCCATGGAAGTTAAATTTGTGTAGTCTCTTTCTGATTATAAGGCATGCACTTTCACATTAACAGTAGAAAGAGCCTGCTGTAAGAACAATAGCCTTACTGAGTCAGACCAATGGTCCATCAAGCCCAGTAGCCTGTTCTCACAGTGGCCAATCCAGGTCACTAGTACCTGGCCAAAATCCAAAGAGTAGCCATATTTCATGCTACCGATCCAGGGCAAGCAGTGGCTTCCCCCATGTCTTTCTCAATAACAGACTAGACTTTTCCTCCAGGAAAATGTCCAAACCTTTCTTAACCAGCTATGCTATCCGCTCTTATCACATCCTCTGGCAATGCGTTCCAGAGCTTAACTATTCTCTGAGTGAAAAAAAAATGTTCTCCTATTGGTTTTAAAAGTATTTCCCTGTAACTTCATTTAGTGTCCCCTAGACTTTGTAATTTTTGATGGAGTGAAAAATCGATCCACTTGTACAGGATTTTGTAGACTTCAATCATATCTTCCCTCAGCCGTCTCTTTTTCAAGCTGAAGAGTCCTAATCGTTTTAGTCTTTCCTCATATGAGGAGTTCCATCCCCTTTATCATCTTAGTCGCTCTTCTTTGAACTTTTTCTATCGCCACTATATCTTTCTTGAGATAAGGAGACCAGAATTGAACGCAATACTCCAGATGAGGTCACTCCATGGAGCGATACAGGGGCATTATAACATTCTTAGTCTTGTTAACCATCCCTTTTTTAATAATTCTCAGCATCCTGTTTACTTTCTTAGCCGCTGTTGCACATTGTACGGAAGGTTTCATTGTATTGTCTTCGATGATACCCAGATCCTTTTCCTGGGCGCTAATCCCCAAGGTGGACACTAGCATCCGGTAACTGTGATTCAGGTTATTCTTCCCAATGCGCATCACTTTGCATTTGTCCACATTAAATTTCATCTGCCATTTGGACAACCAGTCTTCCAATTTCCTAAAGTCCGCCTGCAATTTTTCACAATCTGCATGCGTCTTAACAACTTTGAACAGTTTAGTGTCATCTGCAAATTTAATCACCTCACTTGTTCCAATTTCCAGATCATTTATAAATAAGTTAAATAGCACCGGTCCTAGTACAGACCCCTGCGGCACTCCACTGTTTAATCTCCTCCATTGAGAAAAATGACCATTTAACCCTATCCTCTGTTTTCTATCCAATAACCAATTCCTAATCCACAACTGAACTTTATCACCTATCACATGACACTTCAATTTTCTTAGGAGCCTATCGTGAGGAACTTTATAAAAAGCTTTCTGAAAATTTAGATACACTATTAACCGGCTCACCTTTATCCACATGTTTATTTACACCTTCAAAGAACTCAAGCAAATTTGTGAGGCAAGATCTCCCTTGGCTGAACCCATGCTGACTCCGTCTCATTAAATCATGTTTGTCTACGTGTTCCAGAATTTTATTTTTTATAATTGTTTCTATTATTTTGCCTAGCACTGAAGTAAGGCTTACTGGTCTATAATTTCCTGGAGCCTTTTAAAAAAATTGGCATAACATTGGCCATCCTCTAATCTTCCGGTACTACAGACGATTTTAGCGACAGTTTACAGATCACCAACAGTAGGTCAGCAATTTCTTGTTTGAGGTCTTTTTGTACCCTGGGATGTATACCATCTGGTCCTGGCGATTTATCACTTTTTAACTTGTCAACTTGGCTTAGTACATCTTCCAGATTCACAGAGATTTCTTTCAGTTCCTCTGCATCCTCACCCTTGAAAACCATTTCCGGTTCAGGTAGATCTCATATCTTCTTCCGTAAAGACCGAAGCAAAGAATTCATTCAGTCTTTCCCCTATGGCCTTATCCTCCTTGAGCGCCCCTTTTGCTCCTTGATCATCCAATGGGCCCACAGGCTTCACAGGTTTTCTGCTTCTGATGTACCTAAAAAAATTGTTATGAGTCTTTGCCTCTTTTGCAAGTTTTTCTTCATATTCTTTATTAGCTGTCTATCAATGCTTTGCATCTAACTTGCCAGTGCTTGTGTTTTTTCTTATTTTCTTCATTCGGATCCTTTTTCCATTCTTTAAAGGATTTTTTTTGGCTCTAATAGCCTCTTTCACTTCACCTTTTAACCACACCGGCTCTCATTTCCTCTTCTTTCTACCTTTGCTGATATGTGTAATACATCTGGTCTGGGCTTCCACGATGGTATTTTTAAATAACATCCATGCCTGGGTTTACAGTCCTAACCTTTGCAATTGATTCTTATACCTTCTTTTAACCATTTTCCACATTTTATCATAGTCGTCCTTTCGAAAATTAAACGCCTCTAAAGTAGATTTCTTTTGCGACATTACTCCCGGTATCAGCTCAAATTTGATCACGTTATGATCACTGTTTCCCTGTGGACCTAAACAGTTAACCGTGAGATGCACATTCTGTAGGCAGTCAGCCAGTGCCAGTGCCTTTCCTCCTCCCCAGTGTGCCGTGGCACACTTGAAATTTCAGGAGGCACACTAATGTGCCATGGCATACAGTTTGCGATACACTGCTCTAGATAGTCGGTCACTACACACAAACAAAACAGTCTAGCCCCACCCAAAACTCAAAAATGAAAGTTTAATACTTAGCTTAGTCCAGTTTCACATAGTCCATCTCACTGAAAGATAATTAAACAAGAGAGCAGTTTCTAACTGCCTAACAGAAAGACCTGTGCAAAAAATATGTTCTATAGGGCTACTTTTTTTCTAGTTTAATTTTAAACATTAAAGAAAGACTCTCCTCAACTGCTATCTGTGCCCTAATCTGATCTTATTTTATGCTCCTAAAATACTAATGTAGACTAAAACACTTTTTATATAAAAACTCTAACAGAGACTCTAACGGCTATACTATTGTCTAAACTGACTTTGTTGTAACAGCAGAATACTAAACTAAAAAGTAAAAGTAAATAACCTACTGAACTAAACTAAATAACTGAACTATAACTAAATAACCTACTGAACTAAACTAAATAACCTACTGAACTAAAAGTAAAAGTAAATAACCTACTGAACTAAACTAAATAACCTACTGAACTAAAAGTAAAAGTAAATAACCTACTGAAGCCCAAGTTTTACCTTTTCCCAAGTTTGAATGCTAGCAGGTAAGATATTCCAATGACGTTTTTCTTCCCCTTAGCAGATCTTCACTCAACACCTCTTCAGAGAATAAGCTGCCTACTTATCCTGGGATAAAGCACAGTTACTTACCTGTAACAGATGTTATCCAAGGACAGCAGGCAGATATTCTCACAGCCCATCCACCGCCCCTTCTTGGCTTCTTAGCTTTGTTACTTAACTGATGGTCCTGCGAGCTGGCAGTGGACAGGAAGGCACCCGCACATGTGTGGTACATGTATTCTTTTAATTTCTTAAAGTGACAATTCACTTTAGACAGTCTGTGCCGGGTTCCCTTGATGACATCACCCACATGTGAGAATATCTGTCTGCTGTCCTTGAATAATACCTGTTACAGTAAGTAACATTGTTGTATCCTCTCTGACATGGGAGAGAAAAACAGCCAAGGCAAAGTGAAAGGGCTCGATAGCCTGAGGAGCTTGAGTGAAAAGTATACCAAAAAATGTTGATGCTCCCCAGGAGAAAAAAGGCCTTGAACAATAAAAATGAAAAATCACAAAGAAAAGAAAATAATCTTGGGAAGGCACAAAAAAACAAACAAACCAAAAATCCCCCAACCCTTAAAAGTTTGACACACTGAAGAAAAATTGAACACACAGATTCTCAGCTCCATAGAAAACATAGAACTGATAGTCCCACATATGCTAACATCAGGCAGGAAGGCACCTGCACGAGCATAATATGGGCACTGCCTAAACATTTAAAGTGACAGTTAACTTGGTAGTGTCCGTATCAGGTTCTATGGATGACATCACCCACATGTAAGAAAATTATGCCTACTTGTCCTCCGAGAATCAATATTACCTACTCAACAGAATTGCTAACAATCGCATTCAACAGTGACTGTTATTTTTCAAACTCATGCCAACTGAGAATTCAGACAGAGGAATAGCTCTGATTTTATGAGATTTTCTTAACAATATTCTCTCATTTACATAGCCTAATTACAGTAGCTTCATTTGACAAAACAGGATGCACCTCTATCAAAAACCTGCACTATTTAGGAGAACCTCTGCATAGGCTGAGCAGTACTTCAGTGACTAATCAAGTGACAAAGAAACCTAGCATACAGTGCAAAGCTACTAAAATAAACATGCCTGCAATTTTATCTTTTCTAATTTAAGACTTTTTGTGTATTTCCATAATAATAACTGAAACATTTTAAAAGAGTAAAAATAAAACACCACTTTTGTTAACAGTACCTCAGGTCGAAGGGAAGGAAGAATAACAATTTCTTGCAGTGTTTGCTTTGCCAGATCCTGTCCAGCTATATCACAGAATTTGACAGCTGGTCCACTAACACACAATGAAAGGAATATTAATTAGCTTCACAATAAGACACTGTTTCCAGTTTTTTTTCTAAACTGCTGTCCATTTTGTGCTCTACATAGTCCTAAACTTAATACTGGTTTGAAAGTCTATAAATACCTGTAAACATTTTAAGTGTTAATTTTATGTACTTAAAACAGGAAAGCATAAGAAATACTAAACCAAGTAGCTATCAAAAACTCAGCATTTGAGCACTGCAAACAGTTAACTGTGCTATCTACAAAAAGTCAAAATGTTTCTTCCATTGTATCAAATGTGGTAATTTTATAAAGTGTCACACACTTAAAGGCCAATATTAAATAACAATTTTAGGAGTGAAGTAATATCAGCAAATCAGTCCAAAACTTAAGCCACACTCATAAAGTCACTTCTTTCGATTAAATATGAATAAATAAATAAGTAGTTGATCTTCCAATAACATTTCAATGCAACTTCATTTGTCTTAGTTGTACTCGGTCAGAAATCATTTCAATATCTCAGTATATAATGACCTCAGCAGCTATCCTTGATACAGCTAATAACGAAATGCGAATTCACGTCGGAGTCCCTCCCTACTGCCTAAGATAAGTCTGCTATAGTTTTTCATAGCAATGAAATAATTATGACCAATGAGGCGGCTTGCTACATTTACTCAAACTAAACATGAAAAAGACAGTTTGAGTGTAGCCGCTAAGGTCATTATATACTAAGTTATTGAAATGATTTCTGACTATGAGTACATCTAAGACAAATGAAGTTGCATTGAAATGTTATTGGAAGATCAACTACTTATTTATTTATTCATATTTAATCAAAAGAAGTGACTTTATGAGTGTGGCTTAAGTTTTGGACTGAATTTTATAAAGTGTGGATAAAGCGAAGAACCTGTAGCAGGTGTTCTTAGAGGACAACAGGCCAATTATTCTCACATGTGGGTGTCATCATCCATGAAGCCTGGTGTGGAAATACTGCCAAATATAATATTTCTTTAAAAGCTCAGGTAGTTCTCCCACCACACATGTGCAGGTGCTTTCTGCCCAACTCGCAAGCACAGGACCAACAGTATTATAATATAGCTATAACAAATACAATTCTAAGGGCAGGAAGGAGGGTATGTGAGAATAATTGACCTGCTGTCCTTGAAGTAAGAGAATGACGTGGGGAAAATTTGTACCCATTCCCACGAACTCTGTCCCCATCCTATCTCTGTGGACTCTTGTCTGATCCCATCCACACCAAGTCTTGAATAGCTTTTTTATATTGAAATCATTTTATTAAAGTATAAAAAGGAAGACTATGCAGTACAACTGTCATTTTATAAATCACAAATACAGAAAAAGGATTCCTTCACAATCTCCCTTCCACTATCAGGAAAACTGAATGCTGCATAGAAAATTCATCCAAAAAGAATACCTAGGTCACACATACAGAACACAAATGCCAAATATATAATAACTGACCAAAAATGATAAATTTAAACCAAAAATCTCAATAAGCCACACATTCCATATAATACAACACCAAAGAAAAAGATTCATTTCCTCCTATACTGTGCAAAATATAAATATCACACATACCAGAGATGGTGTTAGGCCAAGGAGTGCAATTAGAGCAACTGCCCCCCTGGCTAGAGAAAGCCCTAAGCCTATTGGAAGCTGAAGATGGTATGGGCTAGTGGTGGGCTTTTGGGTCCCCTCTCAAATTTCTGCCCTGGGCCCTACTCATGTCTAACACCAGCACCAGCAGGATAAACATTTCAGTTCTCTTGTATTCTAATCACAAAATAGAAAATAAAATTATTTTTCTACCTTTAGTTGTCTGTTCATTTTATTTTTTAGACAATGTTGGTCCCAGGCTTTGGTTTCTGTTTCCTTTTGTCATCTCTTAATGCATTCACCAGGGTGTCCTGCTCATTTGACATTTCTTCTTTGTGTTCACCATCCATCTTTGTGTACCTATCTTTCCCTTTTCTTTATCCCCTATACTTCCTTGTCTAGCATCTCTCCTGTGTCCATCTCCCTCTATTTATCATCACTACTCTACGTCATAGAAATAAAGAACATGACAGCAGAAAAGGGCCACAGACCCAACAAGTCTGCCCACTCTAAGGACCCTCCCCCCCAAGCACTTCCTCGAAGTGAACTCACATGCTTATCACATTTTTTCTTAAAATCGAGCACGTTGCTTGCCTCAATTACCTGAAGTGGAAGATCATTCCAACGATCAACCACCCTTTCGGTGAAGAAATACTTCCTAGTGTCGCTATGAAATCTCCCACCCCTGATTTTCAACGGATGCCCTCTTGTTGCCGTAGGTCCTGTAAGGAAAAAGATATCTTCTTCTACCTCAATACGGCCAGTAACATATTTGAACGTCTCTATCATGTCTCCCCTCTCTCTGCGTTCCTCGAGAGTATAGCTGCAACTTACCTAGACGTTCTTCATACGGGAGATCCTTGAGTCCTGAGACCATCTTGGTGGCCCTTCCATGAACCGACTCCACTCTCAGCACATCCTTTTGATAATGTGGCCTCCAAAATTGAACACAATATTCCAGATGAGGTCTCACCATGAACCTGTACAATGGCATTACAACTTCGGGCTTTCGGCTGACAAAACTTCTTCGGATGCAACCCAGCATTTGCCTAGCCTTGGATGAAGGTCAAATACTTCTCACTCCCTTACCTTCAGCTTCAGCCCCCCTCCTATGCCCTTTTGTCCAGCCCTCCTCCTGTGCCCTTTTGTCCAGCCCCCAACCCCCCCTCCTGGGCCAATTCCTTCATCTACTTTGCTTTGCATTACTCCCTCTCTTGATCAGGGCCGACGGCTCTGGCTCCAGCTCCCTCACTCATGCGCAGGTCTGGCGGCTCCAGCCGACTTCCCTAACCTTCCTGCCACTGGCACACACCTTGCAGAGTGAAACAATCTCTACACAGGCTTGCTCAATGCCGATGCTCGCGGCATTCCCTCTGCCAGGTGCCTCCTTATTACGCAACTTTCTGTCTTTGCATAAAAAGGAAGTTGTGTCATAAGGAGGAGCCCGGCAGAGGGAAGGCCATGAGCACCAGCGAGCAAGCCTGGGTAGAGATCAGATACCTCTGCAAGGTGTGAGCTAGCGGCAGGGAGAGAGGGAAGCTGGTTGGAGCTGCTGGACCCGCAAGTGAAGTGGTGGACTGGAGCTGCTGGACCTGCAAGCGAAGGGATGTGGGATGGAGCTGCTGGAGCAACGAACGAGGGGAGGGGTCGCTGGAGCTGCCGGACCCATAAGCGAGGGAGGGCCTGGAGCTGCCGGACCAGCAAGGGGGGGGAGGATGGTGGGATATTGGGGAGCTGTGGTGGGTGGACTTCCTTGCAGAACCAAAGCTGTTTACTGCTCCATGGAGCAACAAAAAGCTTTGTTCCCCCCCATCCCCAGCAGTAAGCAGATATAAATTTTACCTGTTCCTTGGGTTTATTGCGGTTACCTGCAGCTAGCCGTGGTAACAGGTCACTGTGTCATTCTTTACTTGGAGTACATTAGAAACATAGAAAAAAGCAGCAGAAAAGGGCTATAGCCCACCAAGTCTGCCCATTTCAAGTATCCCCCCCCTGAATTTACTCCCTTAAAGATCCCACGTGAGTATCCCATTTTCTCTTAAAATCCGTCACGCTGCTGGCCTTTATCACCTGGAGTGGGAGTCTGTTCCAATGATCCACTACTCTTTCGGTGAAGAAGTACTTCCTGGAGTCGCCATGAAACTTCCCTCCCCTGATTTTCAGCGGATGCCCTCTGGTGGTCGAGGGTCCCATGAGCCAGAAGATATCATCTTCTGACTTGATGCGTCCCGTGATGTACTTATATGTTTCAATCATATCTCCCCGTTCTCTTCTTTCCTCAAGTGAGTACCGTATTTTCACATAGATAACGCGCACCCGTGTAAAACGCGCACACGGGTATAGCGCGCAAAAAACACACATTTATGTACAGAAATTTTTATATACCGCGCACACCCGTATACCGCGCATGCTGCCTGACTCTCCCGTCGCCGCCTGACTCTCCTTTCGCCCGCCCCGACTCTCCTCTGGCCACCCCGACTCTCCTTTCGCCCGCCCGACTCTCCTCTCCCCCTTCACCCCCCCAGGACCGCTCGCACCCCCACCCCGAAGGACCGCTCGCACGCACTCCCACCCGCACCCGCACCCCCACCCTGAAGGACCGCTCGCACCCCCACAGCCTCCTGACCCCCCCATCATGTAGAAGTCCTGCTGCTTCCTCTTAGCGGTCCCGACTCCCCGACACGATCGGGGCAAGAGGGAGCTCAAGCCCTCTTGCCCCAGCCAACCGCGGCACCCCTGACACGATCGGGGCAAGAGGGAGCTCAAGCCCTCTTGCCCCAGCCAACCGTGGCACCCCTGACACGATCGGGGCAAGAGGGAGCTCAAGCCCTCTTGCCCCAGCCAACCGCGGCACCCCCCACACGATCGGGGCAAGAGGGAGCTCAAGCCCTCTTGCCCCAGCCAACCGCGGCACCCCCGACACGATCGGGGCAAGAGGGAGCTCAAGCCCTCTTGCCCCCCCCGACTCCCCAACTCCCCGACAATATCGGGCCAGGAGGGAGCCCAAGTCCTCCTGGCTCTTGCGAACCCCCCCCCCCCGCTAGTTGTTCGGGCCAGAAAGGAGCCCAAACCCTCCTGGCCACGGCGACCCCCTAACCCCACCCGGCACTACATTACGGGCAGGAGGGATCCCAGGCCCTCCTGCCCTCGACGCAAACCCCCCTCCCTCCCTCCCACGACCGCCCCCCCCAAGAACCTCCGACCGCCCCACCAGCCGACCCGCGACCCCCCTGGCCGACCCCCATGACACCCCCACCCCCCTTCCCCGTACCTTTGCTAGTTGGCCGGACAGACGGGAGCCAAACCCGCCTGTCCGGCAGGCAGCCAACGACGGAATGAGGCCGGATTGGCCCATCCGTCCCAAAGCTCCGCCTACTGGTGGGGCCTAAGGCGCGTGGGCCAATCAGAATAGGCCCTGGAGCCTTAGGTCCCACCTGGGGGCGCGGCCTGAGGCACATGGTCGGGTTGGGCCCATGTGCCTCAGGCCACGCCCCCAGGTGGGACCTAAGGCTCCAGGGCCTATTCTGATTGGCCCACGCGCCTTAGGCCCCACCAGTAGGCGGAGCTTTGGGACGGATGGGCCAATCCGGCCTCATTCCGTCGTTGGCTGCTTGCCGGACAGGCGGGTTTGGCTCCCGTCTGTCCGGCCAACTAGCAAAGGTACGGGGAAGGGGGGTGGGGGTGTCGTGGGGGTCGGCCAGGGGGGTCGCGGGTCGGCTGGTGGGGCGGTCGGAGGTTCTTGGGGGGGGCGGTCGTTGGAGGGAGGGAGGGGGGTTTGCGTCGAGGGCAGGAGGGCCTGGGATCCCTCCTGCCCGTAATGTAGTGCCGGGTGGGGTTAGGGGGTCGCCGTGGCCAGGAGGGTTTGGGCTCCTTTCTGGCCCGAACAACTAGCGGGGGGGGGGGGGGGTTCGCAAGAGCCAGGAGGACTTGGGCTCCCTCCTGGCCCGATATTGTCGGGGAGTTGGGGAGTCGGGGGGGCAAGAGGGCTTGAGCTCCCTCTTGCCCCGATCGTGTCGGGGGTGCCGCGGTTGGCTGGGGCAAGAGGGCTTGAGCTCCCTCTTGCCCCGATCGTGTGGGGGGTGCCGCGGTTGGCTGGGGCAAGAGGGCTTGAGCTCCCTCTTGCCCCGATCGTGTCAGGGGTGCCGCGGTTGGCTGGGGCAAGAGGGCTTGGGCTCCCTCTTGCTCCGATCGTGGATGCGGGTGGGAGCGCGTGCGAGCGGTCGTTCGGGGTGGGGGTGCGAGCGGTCCTGCTGGGGGGGTGAATCGAGCGTCGGGCGGGGTGGGAACTATGTTTAAAAACTTTTGTATACCGCGCTCACGCATATAACGCGCGAGGGGTATGCGCGGTAGGTAAAAACGCGTATAACGCGCGCGTTATATGCGTGAAAATACGGTACAGCTGCAATTTTTTAAATCTTTCTTCATACGTGAGATCCTTGAGCTCCAAGACCATCCTGGTGGCCGTTCGCTGAACCGACTCGATCCTCAGCACATCCTTTCGGTACCTTTGCATCCCCAGCCCGCCCTCCCTCTTCTCTTGGTGTACACCTTTCTCCCAATTCTAACTTAATTTTGTCACACATACACCATAAAACAATTCTGTAGCCTGGCAACGGACATCCTAGAGATAGCCACAGGCAGAACTTGAAATACATATAGAAACCTATGGAGTATAGTCATGTGAAAAAAATTAGGACACTCCATGAAATATTCAGTTCTTTCTTAAGAAATGTTCACATATCGACGTTAAATCTTTTTTTATTTATCTCTGGAAAAGAAAGTGATGTAATTGCAGGAAAACAACAAAAATTTTCCTTGATTTACTCTTGAAACAAAAGATATCCACAAAAATGTGTATTCTAACTGAGGAATAAATTAGGAGACACTAATGGCTAGTGTTACCCCCTTTGGTTGAAATAACTGCAGTGAGACTTCTTGTAGCCATCTACCAGTCTCTGACATCGGTCTGAGGAAAGTTTGGCTCACTCCTCAATGCAGAATTCTTTTAGCTGTGAGATGTTTGAGGGGTTTCTTGCATGTACAGCCTATGTTGCAAGGTCCAGATCCGCTTCAGCTTTAATTTTCTTACAGATGGTCTCACATGTTCCTCAAACACCCTCTGATACACGATAGAATTCCTGGTGGATTCTATGATGGTGAGCTGGCCAGTAGCAAGAGCCTGCTGTAGGTTCTGTGATGACATTTTAGGGTTTGGGGGAGATTTCTTTTAGCATCTTGTGGCTGCTAGGGGGGGCAACTTGCTTGGATGACCAGACCTGGGCATGTTGGCAGTTGTTTGCAAAAGTCCTTCACTTGTACACTATTTTCCGGACTGTAGAATAACTAATGTCAAATTCTTTCAAGATCTTTTTAAATCCCTTACCAGACTTATAAGCTGCTACAATCTTCTTTCTGAAGGCCTCGGACAGCTCTTCTGATCTCACCATGGTGTTCACTCTCACTGTAGCAGGCATGAGCACACCAAACTAAATGTCTGAGTTTTAAGTACGGCAAACCTCCTTCAAAATGCTGAGTAGCAATGTTCTAATCGTGTGCACTTGACATGATACACCTGTGTGTGATTTGAGCCACTTTAATGGGAGGATATGTGGGGGGTGTCCTAATTTATTCCTCAGAATACACATTTTTGTGGATATCTTGTTTCATGAGTGAATCAAGGAAAATTTTTGTTGTTTACCTGCAATTACATCACTTTCTTTTCCAGAGATAAATAAAAAAAGATTTGACATCGATATGTGAACATTTCTTAAGAAAGAATTGAAAATTTCATGGAGTGTCTCTCAAAAGCATCATAGGCTGACCTTGCTATATATTTGTGAATTTGCTGATATTCTAGAAGGTGCTCTGAAGGAATATGCTGCTCAAAGCCAGGCAATTTCATAATCAGTTGCTTTAGATAAATGGACACACAGAAAGTATAAGAAAGGATTCTGGTCATCAGCATAGAATTATTATTATTATTTTTTTTAAGATTATTTATTGAAAATTTTAAACATACAAAGTTTGAAACATCCTATATAATAAAACCCTAGCCACGCATGCGCACTTACCTGCGTGCTTCCGTGATCTCTGATCTGTGATCAGTAGGTCCGTGGCAAGCAGGAGCGCGGATACAGCAGCCAGACAACTCGGAGAAACACAGCATAGCCGCCGACTCCCCCCTCCCGCCCTCACTTACCGCCAAAACCACCACCGTCAAAGCCTCCTCCTTCTGGCCGGCTCACCCGCGTTTAAATTAAGAGAAAAGTGCTGCATCGCGCTAACGCTGGCCTCGTCATTTTCTGTCCACTGTGGCCCGACCTCTCTGACTACTTCCTGTTTCCGCTAGGGTTGGCTGCAGTGAATAGAAGATGCCAAACCAGCGGTAGCGCGGTGCAGTGCTTTTCTATTAATTTCAACGCGGCGGCTGGGAAGGGGGCAGTGGAAAATGCTGATGCTGCACAGGGAAGGCCGGGAAATGCTAATGCTGCACAGGAAAGGCCGGGAAATATTGCTGCTTCACAGGCAAGTGTGTGTGTGTGTGGGGGGGGAAATGCTGATGCTGCACAGGGAAGTGTGTGTGTGGTGGGGAAATGCTGCTTCTGCACAGGGAACTGTGTGTGTGGGGGGGGAGGGGAAATGCTGCTTCTGCATAGGGAAGGCAGGGACATGCTGCTGCTGCACAGGAAGTGTGTGTGTGTGTGGGGGGAAATGCTGCTTCTGCACAGGGTACTGTGTGTGTGTGGGGGCGGGACCGCGGGAAGGGAAGGGGGGGTAAGGGAAATGCTACTGCTGCACAGGGAAGTGGTGTGTGGGGAGGGAATGCTGCTGCTGTGGCTGCTGCACAGGGAAGTGGGGGGGGGGGAAATGCTGCTGCACAGGGACATGGAGGGGGAGGGAATGCTGCTGTGGCTGCTGCACAGGGAAGTGTGGGAGGGGGGGGGAAAGAAAGACAGACAGCTAGCACCCGTTAATGTAACGGGCTAAAATACTAGTACATATATAAACCAGTATAAACCAAACTGTTACATGATTCTTTGAAACAAGGCCAACATGCTGCAAGATAAAGAAGGGTACTAGAAGCTCAACCATCCCCTACCCCCCAGGTTCTGGATGCAAAGCAAAATAAATGTGCACAGAAAGATAATCAACAACCCCTCCGGGCAGTCCAGTCAATATATGGCTTCCACCGCAGCAAAAATGGGCCTAATCTACGATGCTTCAATGTAGTCAATTTGGACATACGAAAAATATAGTCCATTTTATTGACCACTTGTGCTTGCGATAGAATCGCATCCTGACACCATGCAGCTGCCAATACTAGACGTGCCGCCACTGTCGCAATAATACGAGAGAATTTGGACGGGACTCCGTGCGGAGTTAAATTCAAAAGGGCACATCCCAAATCTTTAACCATGATAACCCCACATATATCTGATAAAAGAGAACACCAAATCCCAAAAGGGACCCACCTTTGGGCAAGACCACTAAATATGTTCAAATGTGCCTAGAGCCCCACACCTTCTCCACCACTCATCAGGGATATTAGGATTAATCCTATGAAGTCTTTCAGGTGTATAATATCAGCGGTACAGGACCTTGTACCCATTTTCCACCAGATTACTGGCTATGGATGTCTTAAGTAAGGAGCGCAATATAATCTTCTTCCACTGCGTTGCCTTAAAGGTTTTACGCAATAGTGTCTCCCAATAGGCAAAGTAGTGCACCGGTAGAACGTCATGCAAGAGGAGCAACCCATAAAGTCTGGAAATATACCCCCGCTCACTAGAAGCCTCCCACACCTTATCCCAGGCAGTAGTATCCAAAAGAAGATTCCACAGAGCCTTTTGTTTATATTGTAAAATGTCAGCCCCCTTGAGACCAAACTCCTCCTGCATACAGGAAGTTGGGACCAAAGCTCCCTCCACAACAAACTGTCTCAAGGTAGCCAACCCCCCTTCCTCCCATACCTTAAATTGATGATCAGATTGACCTGGGAGAAAACCCTCAGCCACCCTCACTGGGGTCTGAGGGAAATATACCTGTCCCGGAAACAATTTATCCTGAAAACGCCCACAGGAAGAGAAAAACCCCAACACCGGTGTAGCCCTTCTAGCAATAACTTGAATCCAGCCCAGGTCATACCATGGGATGTGTTGAAGAGAGATATCTCCCAGAAGCCAAGCATCCATTTGTACCCAAGTCTTATGGGACTCCTGTTGCCAGGCCAGCAAATAACGCACCTGAGCTGCAATATAATAGTAGTAAAAATTTGGAACCGCCATCCCCCTGTCCCACAGTTGAAACAACATTTTGCGATTGACTCACAGAGGCCTCCGTCTCCAAATATAGGAAAAAATAGTACGAAGCAGAGACTCAAAGAATGCCCTAGGAAGGAAAATCTGCAAGACTGTAAAGAGATAAAGAAATTAGGGTAAAACCATCATTTTAAATCACATTCACTCTCCCTAATTATGAAATGTGAAGCCGCTCCCATCTTTCCCTCAGCTGTTATAGTAGGAGGGGATAATTGGCATCATATAAAGATGTCAAATTCACAGTAAGATATATTCCCAAATACTTTAAAGTATGAGCCGCCCAATGAAAGGAAAAATGCTGTTGTAATGCTAAACGATCCTGGCCACCGATAGTAAGATTAAGGATCTTGGACTTAGACATATTAACTTGAAGCCCAGACACTCGCCCATAGTCAGCCACTTCCCCGGATTCCAAAGTGTAAGGAGAATGTCATCAGCAAAAAGGAGTATCTTCTGTTCCCTACCTCCACTAGGAATACCCTAAATATGAGGGCACTCCCGCACTCTCTGCGCAAATAGCTCCATAGCCAATGGGAAGAGGAGGGGAGACAAAGCACACCCCTGGCAGTTACCTTTAGCTAGCTCAAATTCCGCACAATAGGCACCATTCATCTTAAGTGTCGCCAGAGGTTTAACATACAAGGATTTAGTCCACGCAAGAAAGTGACCCGAAATTCCTATAGCAGACATCGTCTGAAACAAAAATGGCCAGGAGACCAGGAATGGCCTTCTCTGTGTCAATTCCTAAAATCAAAGTGGGAGCCTTCCGAGCCTGGGCAGAATGAAGAATGTGGAACACCCGGCGAAGGTTATCAAAGGTTTGCCGTCCTTGAATAAAACCCATCTGATCATCTTGCACCAAAACCATCAAATAACGTTGCAGACGATAAGCCAAAATGTCCGTAAAGATTTTGTAATCCGTTCCAAGCAAAGATATGGGGCGATAGGAAACTCTATCAGTAGGATCCTTTCCAGCTTTTAACAACAAAGTGACCCCCACTAACCTCCAGGACCAAGGCAGTTCCTCCCCTCTCCCCTTCAAGCAATTAAAGAATTCCGTAAGAGGTTTAGCCAGAAAAGAGCTAAAACATTTATAAAATTTATTGGGAAAGCTATCCAATCCCAGTGCTTTTCCTAAAGGTAGAGCCTTAATCGAAAGCAACGTTTCCTCCTCCTCAATGGGTCGGGAAAGCCAATTCGCCTCAGCCAGATAAACCAGGGAGGGTCACCTGATCCAAATAATCAACTACAGCCTCTTCAGAAGCTACTTCCTTCTCTGTATATAACGCAGTGTAATATTGGGTAAGGATATCATTAGTGTCACCTGAGGATCTACAGAACACTCCATTAGGACCCTTCAACTGAAGAATGAAATTTTGTAGGCGCTTCTTGCAGAGTTTATGTGCTAATAGGTGCCCTGCCCTATTGCCTGTTTCAAAAAAGGTTTGCTTCAAAATCTCAAGACGCTGTGAGATATCCTGCAACTCCAGCTCCTGAATATCACCCTTCACCCTCTGAATGAGACAACAACTCTGAACAGCCCCCCCCTCCAGCTTATGCTGAGCCTCCAACTCCAGTAACAGGGCTCAGAGGCTCTCCACCTGTTGACTGCGCTCCTTCCTACAAAAGGCCCCAGGGATATAATCCGCCCCCTCATTACACTTTTTAAACCCTCCCAGAACATCACCGGAGAGATCCCTTCTATGAGGTTAAACTGAATATATTCTTTAAGATTGTCTGTCAGCTGGGAAATATTAGCAGGATCCAGCAGAAACCCCTCATCCATACGCCAAAATTTCTTGCCATGACGTTCCTCCCTACGATGTGAAGAAAACCACACCCTGGATTCCATCTCCACCTCACTCACCCGCAATAATACCTCCACGGAAACCCCCCAGAAGTCTATCCTAGAATAGGATTTGTGGATCTCTGAAAAATAAGAATAGTCTCTGGTACCAGGATTACTATGGCACCAGGGATCTTTCAACCCCCAGTGATCAGAGTTCCACAAGTTTTTTCCTATCCTGGTGACCATAACTAGCACCGCCTGCCAAATTGTCCAAAGATGGGTCCCAAGCCAAATTAAAGTCACCCCCCAATACCACATGCCCCTCTACAAGGTCCTGTAACAAACACCTTTCCCAACTCTTCAAGGAAGTGTCCCCGATCCTTATTGGAGACATAAATATTGACCCAGGTAAAAAGTTGGCAGCATAGAATTTTGATAAAGGCGACGTCCAAATTTGTCCAAAGGACAGCCTTGACGCCCTAGAGGCGCTGAGGTATAAAGTCACATACTGGAATATTTGTTAGGGGTTGATTCCAGCAGTAATGAGCGATGTAGGCCATCAGACCCTGGACAAGAATGAGTCCAGTGTTCTTGGAGCCACCATGATACTTAAAGGTGTGCCCCAATTTGTTGAGAAGCACCTCAGTAAGTAAAGTTGTGACCAAAAAATAGTCAATGCTGCTGGCCAGAAAACTGGCTGACAGCAAAAAAGTAAAAATTTCATGCAAATCCTGAAAAGAAACAACGCATTCCGAAAATCAATTAAAACCGCCCTATTCGACAAATTCATTGACTAAACAGACGACCCTCTCTCACTATGATATTCCCCGCTGGAAATGCTAATTCAATCTCTCAGGTAACTCCAATTTTCATGTATTCTTTACCCATGGAACTCCAATTAGTATATAACTTTTTTATTTTATGCTTCCTGTTATTCGCTGACTGTCCAGCCTTCTTTCAATGTGAACCGCCTAGAAGTCGCTTGACTATGGCGGTATAGAAAAATAAAGTTCTTATTATTATTATTCTGTTGTAAAACTGTTCCTCCAGAATGAGCATGATGTGCAGTGTGGTGGCTACAGTGCTAATGATAGCATCCGGATGGACTCTTAAGTCTCCTTAGGTGCTGGTCTGATGTTGATGAAAAGTGCTCCGATAATGGGATCTGGATCTGTGTTGAGGAGGAGTCAGCTTCAGTACTCTGAGGCACTCATAAAGCTAGGTTCGGGCTTGGCAGGTACTGGAGGAGTTGATGCAGCAGCTTCGATTGGCCTCGAAGTATTGCTGCTAGCTCCTGTTGAAGCAGCTCTTGAAGTTAATCCTGATTGGTAGGATGCGGTACCGTGGATGGTACAGGGTGTTCAAGCACTGATGACCTCAATGTCAAGGCATGCCTCGGAGGTGACACTTCCTATAAAGATGAAGAGTGAGACTGCTGTCGAAGCCATTTGGAATGCATCAGCTTACTTGATTCTAGAGATGCCAGCGTTGTTTGGTGAGGCGAGGCATGAGAATCCTTCTTAGTCTGTTTACTGGATGGTGTCAGCATTGGTACTGAGGCAGCTGACCCTGAATGATGTGGCAATTGTGGTGATGACTTCAATGCAGTGTTGACTTCGGGTGTTGAGGACATCTGTGATGAATCTTAGGGTCAAAAAAGTTTCTCCTCCTGTTGAACATGTTGAGTTTCTAACTTTAAACGTTTGCAAGAGTTTACCCGGTGCTTGGGACCAATGCACTGAAGACACCAATTGTGCGGATCAGTGACTTATATGATCCTACTGCACAGAGAACATCTCTTGAAGACAGTGGAGGCTTCAATAGAGGGAAAAGCCGCAGATGTGAGATTGAAGGAATCAATTTTTCCTACGATAGTCGAGTAAATTTGTGGCCAAAAAATAGTCGATGCCACTGGCCAGAAAACCGGCTGAAAGCCGGAAACAAAAATAAAAATTTCAAACAAAACTCCAAGAAAATAAAGTAATATCAAAGAAAAGGAAATTAATGAAGAAAATCGATATGGGAAGGCACAAAAAAGGAAAAAAAGTGGCGCAATTGGAGAGACTCCAACGACACATGTCTTTCTTAGCACCATGGAAAATGAAGAACTGATGGTCCTGCGAGCTGATGGATGGGAAGGCACTCGCGCATGCGTGGTACAGGCATCTTGAAACTTCTAGGAAGTTAAAGTGACAGTACTTTTGCACTGTCCATACCAGGCTCCATGGATGACGTCACCCATCTGTAAGAATATGCTGCCTACTTGTCCTGGTATAAACTATTTCCAAACACAGTGAATGAAATGATGTAATTGTCATGCACAAATTTTTACTCAACAGCACTTACTTGTCCACTACTTCATTCAAAATAAGATTAGCGAGAGTACTATCCACATTTTTAAAGTTCTTTATATCTTTCTTTCTTCGGACTGCAGCTGTGGGTGTAGATGGCTTGTTTGTGCGAACACTATTTTTTACAGATGTACCCTTAAGTAAAAAAAGAAAGAAAGAAATAATAAACACAAATCACAATATACCATTGTGAAGCTTCCCCTTATTACTACCCCCCACTGTATGCAAATCTATCTAATCCTGAAAACCTGACTGACCTAGTTGAGAACCAATGCTGTTAAATAGAGGATTTTATTTCTTATGATCAGAGTAAAAATATTTGCAATCAATCATGTGCAGAAAATCATGGCAAAAGAGAGACCCCAATTTCTGAATAATATTGATAAAATAGAACAGACCCTAAGCCAGGCATCTTATGCATCTTTCTGAACAGAATTACAATGTGTGATCACAATTTTGAAATCAGGAAACTGATTTGGACACAGAATGTGACCCTGATGGGGATTTAGCATTATTTTTGGTTTACAATTTAAACCAAGAACTGTGATCCAAGTAACAGACTCTTGGAGAAAAAAACTCGAGATGGGTCCTATATTTTTCAACTGAAATCACTGCAATCCAATAGTTGGCCCATCTCTATACAGAATGTCAATAACTGGCTATCTCTTGAATAGACTCTGCATATAGTATGAAGACTGGTTTAACTGAGGTACTGCCGATGTATCCCTCTATAAAATCTAAAAATATTTTCAGAAAGCTTTTGTAAGACTGTCATGAAAGGCTCCTAAGAATATTTTAAAAAAACAAGGTAAAGGAGTCAATGTCCTTTTGTCAACTAGGAACTGGTTAAACAGAGGGTATGATTAAATGGACAATTCTCTTAATGGAAGAAGATGAAGTACCTATACTGGGCCTAGTGCTTTTTATTCTTTCTAAGCCAAAGGAAATTAGAAAGAATTACCATATATATATATATATATATCCGAATATAAACTGATTCGAATATAAACCGAGGTAACCTTCCCCCACCCAAAGGAGGGAAAAAGGATGACTCGAATATAAACTGAGAAGGGGTGGGGGTGAAGGGGTTTATATTCAAGTGACCTGCCTGGCTCTCCCTCACTCCCTCCCTGGCTAGGCTCTGCACCCTATCCCCCTCTCTGCCGTAAGACCTGGTGGTTCAGATGTGGGCTGAGACAGGATAGATCTATCCTGCTTCACCAATTAGTAAAAAGCGTACCTTTAAAATCCCAGGTGGTCCAGCGGTGGGCCGGGTCAGGAGTGATCTTTCTACACTCCTGCCCCATGCAGAGCCGCTATCTGAATGGATGCCACGAGTTCTTGTGTTCTCGTGGCAGCCATTCTGATAGCGGCTCTGCACAGGGTAGGAGTGTAGACGATTGCTTCTGCTCTGGTTCACCTCTGGTCCACCAGAGATTTTAAACGTAGATTTTCTTTACTGATCAGGGAGGCGGGAGGAAGGCGAGATGTATTAGTCAGCTGGGACAGGAGGCAAGAGAGATCCTGGCCCATCAGGTCTTTTGACAGTTCCGGTGGAGGCCAACAACAGGTCTGGGAAGGGGCAGGGAGGGAGGGGGCTGGGTGCAGATCCAGACAGGGCAGGGAAGAAGGGGGGCTGGGTGCAGAGCCTGGCAGGGTAGAGGAGGGAGGTTTATATTCAAGTCAACCTTTTATCCCTTTTGGAGGGAAAAAAAGGTTACCTCTGTTTATATTCAAGTATATATGGCATTTGCTGCTCCGGCACTCAGCAAGTATTGGCCCTAAGAGGCCAGTTAAAAGATGTAGCAGGTCTATTTGGATGCATAAAGCTTACCAAGGCGTCATGTTCCTGAAAGCACAATTACGGTAAGTAACTGTGCTTTATCCCAGGACAAGCAGGCAGCATATTTTCACATGTGGGTGACCTCCAAGCTAACCAGAATGGGATGGTGGGAGTGTTGGCCCTTCAGGAAAATAAATCTTGTAATACAGTTTGGCTGAAGATTCCAGACAATGAGAGCTGAATGTATGAACCGAGGACCAGATAGCTGCTTTACAGATTTCCTCAATAGGAGTAGAGCAGAGGAAAGCTACTGAAGCTTCCATAGCTCGAACTTTATGGGCTGTGACCTGACCTTCCAGTTGCAGCCCAACCTGAGCATAACAGAATGATATACAGGAAGCCATCTCTTGGAAACAGGATGCCCCAACTTGTTAGGATCAAAGGAGACAAAAAGTTGAGGAGATATTCTAGGCTGCTTTGTCCTACTGAGATAATAGACCAAAGCTCGCTTGCAATTCAGAGTATGAAGAGCCATTTCTCCTGGATGAGAATGAAGCTTAAGAAAAACACTGGAAGTACAATCGATTGATCGAGATAAAATTCAGTGACAACCTTTGGTAAGAACGTTGGATGAGTGTGAAGCACAATCTTGTCATGGTAGAACACTGTAAATGGGGGGATCCTACACTAATGCTTGAAGTTCACTCACTCTTCTGGCTGAAGTGAGAGAGATGAGAAAAATAACCTTCCACGTAAGATATTTGAGATGAGCCATAGACATTGGTTCAAATAGAGACTTTATGTAATATAATTGAGATCCCAGACCACTGGAGGTGGTTTGAGATCACAGGATGAGCAGTGAGAGGTTTACCATCCACGGATTGATGAAAGGTTGTTGTAGCACTAAGATGGACTTCTAACAGATGTAGACTTGAGATCAGAGTCAGATAAATGAAGACGATAATCCAAAACTACTGCAACAGAAACATATGTTGGATCATGATGATGAAGATACCAGGAAGAAAACCGTGTCCACTTTTGCTGATAACACTGCTGAGTGGCTGGTTTTTTGGAAGCCTCTAAAATGAGTCTGAGAGATACAAGTGCAGAGACTGAAGGTTGGGATGGAGGAGAGTGTCTTGACTCTGTGTAAGAAGAGAAGGAAATATTGGCAAAGGTACTGGCTCCTTGATACTGAGTTGAAGTAGAAGGGAGAACCAGGGTTGTCTGGGCCACTGAGCTATGAGTATCATAGTGGCCGCCTCCCGCTTGACCTTGACAGGTGTCTTTAGAATGAGAGGTATTGGTGGAAACGCATAGAGAAACTTGTGTGTCCAGTCCAGAAGAAATGCATCTGCTTCCAGATGTTGAGAAGAGTAATGTAATGTAATTTATTTCTTATATACCGCTACATCCGTTAGGTTCTAAGCGGTTTGAAGAAAATATACATTAAGATTATAAATGAGAAGTAAGAAGGTACTTAAAAAATTCCCTTACTGTCCCGAAGGCTCACAATCTAACTAAAGTACCTGGAAATTAATAAAGAAGAGAAAATAAAGATGGTTGAAAAAAGAAAAATTCTATGTGAATTTATAGGATGGAAATTAAACTGATTGTGAAGAACTGTATGAAAAATACATATGGAATGCAGTTAGAGAGGGTAGGTTACAATCTATTTATGGTATTTGTTTAACTGGAAGGTGTTAAGGTGGGTAATTTGGGGGAAGGTTATCTGAAGGTAGGTGAATCTTCTGGAGGTAAAAGAGGAGGGGTTAAGATATTTGGATGAATTTTTTGAAAAGCAGGGTTTTGATTTCTTTTCTGAATGTTTTGAAGTTGTCTGATATTGTCATAAGATTGGAGATGGAATGGTTGATTTTTGCTGCTTGTGTTGCTAGAAGGTTGTCAAACATTTTCTTGCGTTGTGTGCCTTTGAGTGGGGGGAAGGCGAAAGGGTTCGAGGTTCTTCTGTGTCTTGAGGTGGAGATTTGGTTTAAGCGGTTATTTAGATAGGAGGGGGAAGAGCCGTGTAATGCTTTGAATATCAGGCAGTAGAATTTGAATTGGATTCGTGCTTGTATGGGTAGCCAGTGAGAGCCTAAGAAGGCAGTTGTTATGTGATCATATTTTTTGAGTGAATAGATCAATCTGAGGGCGGTGTTTTGTATGGTCTGGAGTTGTTTTATCATAGTGGCTGGACAAGGAAGATATAGGGAGTTGCAATAATCCAGCAGACCTAAGACTAGGGATTGGATGATTAGTCTAAATTGTGCTTGGTCAAAGAATTTTCTGATTTTACGGAGATTTCTCATGGTTAGAAAAGCTTTCTGGGTTGTTTTGTTGATCTGGGGCTGCATTGTGCAACATCTGTCTATCGTAACTCCTAGGAGTTTTAGTTCGGATTGTATTGGGTATTTGGTATTTTTGATTTTCAGTTCAGTGATGGTAGGAGTTTGGGCTTTTTCGAGCAAAAGGAATTTTGTTTTTTCAGAATTTAGTTTTAGTTTGTGATCCATCATCCATTTTTCTACAGTGTCTGGATCAAAATTCTTCCAGACGCTGAGGAGAGTACAGTCTGGAGCAAAATTGGGACAACTTCTTGTTACGGGGAGATGCAAGCAAATCCACTTGAGGAGTCCCCCACTGGGCGTCCATTCGTGAGGTTGAAGAATTCTGCTAAATTTGTCTGCCAAGCAATTCTGCTCCCTCTGAATATGGACTGCCTTGAGGAAGATGTTGCGAGCAGTCACCCAAAGCCAAATTTTCTGAGCCTCCTGACAAGGAGAGACTCTGTGCCGCCTTACTTGTTTATATAGTACATAGCTACTTGATTGTCCGTGCGAAGCAAGAGGACTTGGTTGACTATGAGATGCTGGAAAGCCTTGAACACGTAATAAATCACTCAGAGTTCCAGAAGATTGATATGAAACTGTTTTTCTCTGGAGGACCAATGGCCTTGAGTTTGTAGGCCTTCCAGGTGTGCCCCCAGAACTTTTCTTTTTTTTAATGTTTTATTTATATTTTGAACATATCACCCATATACATATTACATCAGTACTGAATAAAACTGTATTCCCCGCTCAACAAACAAGCATAAGCTAGAACAAATTTCTGAAAGATAATAAAACTGAATACAATACTTTTCAAAAAGCAATACTTCTCAAAAAGCAAAATAGAATGAAAATAGTAAAAGAAATACCCCAAACCCCGAATTCAACCCTCTCCCATCTATAGAACACCAATCAAACCACTGCATAAAGTCCGCTAGGCAGAAACATCTCTCCAAGATAAATAATTGTCCCATATTTTATGAAAGGCAATAACCCTACCATTTTTATAGGCAGTGAGTTTAGACATCAAGCAGATATAATCTAATTTTATCGGGCTGAAGTATTTTTCTTGTATAAAGAGCACATCAGCACATAAGCGCTGTGCCTACTTAAACAAAGAAACCGCGTGGTAAATGTATTTAAGCCTCTCACATTTAAGGACATCAAAATAATATCAGTCATTTCTAAGTGTGATTACCATATCCAATAACAGCAGGAGTTCAGAAAAAGCCTGCACCTGAGAGGGGCGAACCCGAAACGTAAAAACAATACATGAAAACCCCTCACATACACCCCCTTCCCCCCTGGAATCTCATTCCAACCCAACATTCAACAGGATAGTCATGCACGCTGCAATAAAACTCAGCGTGTCTTTAGGCAAGAAAAATGCATAACTAATAAAAGAAAAAAAAGAGGGGGGTAGAACTCTTCCCCAGAGCCAAGATAGAAACTACAGGCTAAACTTGGCCAGCTCACCGAGCCCATGAATATAATTATGAACAGCATGAACCTAATAGAAACTCCTTTGTCCAAACCTCTCCTGGATAGCATCAATTTATACTATACATCAATAGCAAAAAAACTCCCCATTTCAAATACAAGCAAACACATAACTTCAAATAACTACTCATTATGTTCATTAAGCTGAAATAAGCGGATTCCCAACACAGTGTCCGATTGCATTTGGAGCTGAGAAGATTGCCTAGTAAGATGGCATTTCCCTTTCGGGGCACGCTGCCATTTTAATCGAAGACGCAACAGGGTCCTTGACAGTGGTTGCACTTGATCTGTAGAAAGTTCATGATCCACTGGCACTTGTACCTCCAGCATCAGTTCTCTAGCTGCTGTAAGTGAGCAAAGTTTGTGAAATTTGCCTTCTCTATAAAACACCAAGGCAAATGGATGCTGCCATTTGTATTTAATTCCTTGCTCCTGCAGATATCAGGTATAAGGCTTAAATTCACTTCTTATGTGCAGTGTGGTATACACCAAATCCTGATATATTTCTATATTATATGTGACCCACTGAAAAGGCATTTTGGCCCAGGCCACTGTTAGGATTGCCTCTTTCAATAAGTAATCCCCAAAACATACCACTATGTCTTGAGGAATATTTGCTCGCGGGCGACCTAAAGTGCAGTGTGCTCTGTCAATATGCACAGTCTCCAGAGATCTCACCTGCTGGTAAAGTACTCACCAACCTTTGTATGGTACTCTCATAGTCAGTGTAATCAGGCAGTTCCGGGAGACCACGGAAGCGTAAATTATGCCTCCGTGAACGATTTTCTAAATCTTCCAATTTCTCCAGTAAGTATCCATTTCTTTACAACTTTGTACTGATGTTTCCAGGTAAGTAATAGCATCATGGTGGTCACCCAAATGAGCCTCGGATTCCAGTAAACGACTACAGAGTTCAGTGATCTCTCCCCGAAGATCAATTGCAAGGGTCCCCAACTCAGAACGCACTGCTTTGAGGTCAGTTTTAATTTCTTCCAGCAAAGACCAAAAGCTCAACAGTGAATTCGCTGGTGCTATAACCCCCGGTGCCTCCACTGGGCCCGTCTTCCACACCCTGGGTAGTTGAAGTATGCTCCCACACCATTTTCTCTTCAGCCAGGGCCTGCTTTGTGGTGTACTGAAATCCAAATGCTGCCAAATGCTGTTTTTTTTCGTCAAAGTAAGTTCCTGTCTTCAAAATAAGATCACTAGGGTCAATACTATCCTCGATTAATTAAGACTATCAGGCCCGGCTTGGAGGAGCTCCAAATTCACACGTCCATGGAGCACAATAACGTCATTCCCCCCCCCCCCCAGTCAGAACTTTTTGATGAGGAGGCGTTTGAAACAGAAGGCCTCTTGATACATTGGAAGATAACATCCACCACTGAAGCGACCGTCGAAGAGATGAGGTTACAGAAATATGCTGCGAAAGTGGATCGGTTGCTTGAGACCACTGAGAAGCCAGAGATCACCGAGGCATCCTGAGATGAAGCCTCGCAAGAGGAATTACGTGGACGGTAGATGCCATATGGCCTAGAAGAGCCATCATCATCTCCGCCTGGCAGAGATTGACTGGAGGCAGCACATCTGAAGGTAAAGTTGAAGCAAAACGTCTTGACGTTCTTGCAGAAGAAACGTCCTCATCTGAGTGTCGAGGAGAGCTTCTGAGATGGATGAAGTTGTGACTTGGGGAAGTTGATTTCTAATCCCAAGTTTTGAGGAAATATTATGGTGCAATTTGTCGCCGACACAAAGGGTCTTTAATAAGAACATAAGAATTGCCGCTGCTGGGTCAGACCAGTGGTCCATTGTGCCCAGCAGTCCGCTCATGCAGCAGGCCCCCAGGTCAAAGACCAGTGCTCTAAATGAGTCCAGCCTCACCTGTGTACGTTCCAGTTTAGCAGGAACTTGTCCACCATTGTCTTGAATCCCTGGAGGGTGTCTTCCCCTATAACAGACTCTGGAAGAGTGTTCCAATTTTCTACCACTCTCTGGGTGAAGAAGAACTTCCTTACGTTTGTACGGAATCTATCCCCTTTCAACTTTAGAGAGTGCCCTCTCGTTCTCCCTACCTTGGAGAGGGTAAACAATCTGTCTTTATCTGCTAAGTCTATTCCCTTCAGTATTTTGAATGTTTCGATCATGTCCCATCTCAGTCTCCTCTTTTCAAGGGAGAAGAGGCCCAGTTTCTCCAATCTCTCACTGTATGGCACCTCCTCCAGCCTCTTAACCATTTTAGTCGCTCTTCTCTGGACCCTTTCAAGTAGTACCGTATCCTTCTTCATGTATGGTGACCAGTGCTGGATGCAGTACTCCAGGTGAGGATGCACCATGGCCCGGTACAGCAGATTGATAACCTTCTCTGATATGTTCGTGATCCCTTTCTTTATTATTCCTAGCATTGTTCGCTCTTTTCACCGCAGCCGCACATTGCGCGGACGGCTTCATCGACTTCTCGATCAGAACACCCAAATCTCTTTCCTGGGAGGTCTCTCCAAGTACCGCCCCGGACATCCTGTATTCGTGCATGAGATTTTTGTTACCGACATGCATCACTTTACACTTATCCACGTTGATCCTTATTTGCCATGTCGATGCCCATTCCTCGAGCTTCATTATGTCACGTTGCAGATCTTTGCAATCCACCTGTGTCTTCAGTACTCTGAATAACTTTGTATCGTCCGCAAATTTAATCACCTCACTCGTCATACCAATGTCCAGATCGTTTATAAAGATATTGAAGACCACGGATCCAAGCACCGAGCCCTGCGGCACCCCACTGGTGACGCTCTTCCAGTCCGAGATAAGTCAGTCTTCTAGATAACGGAAGACTTGAAGACCCTGAGATCTTAAGGCCGCTGCTAATACCACCAGGCACTTGGTGAAAACTCTGGGAGAAGATGCCAGGCCAAAAGGTATTGATAGTGGTGATGGGCCACTTGAAATCTGAGGAATTTCCTGGACGCCGGGTGAATTGAGATATGAGTGTAGGCTTCCTTAAGATCCAGATAGCATAATCAATCATTGTGAGCCAAGAGGAGATAAAGAGTGACTAGAGACATCATGCAAAACTTCTCTTTCACTAGGAACTTGTTGAGGGCTCTGAAATCTAAAATCGGTCGGAGACCTCCAGTCTTCTTAGAGACTAGAAAATAGTGGGAGTAAAAGCCCTGGTTCTGTTGATCCACAGGAACTTTCTCAATAGCATTGAGAAGGAGAAGTGAATTGAATGTTGGGCATCATTAAGAAGGGAATCACGACCAGGACGAAGGAAGTCATCCTGCCACTGTATCGTGCAATGGTGCACCCGCACCTGGAGTACTGTGTCCAGTACTGGTCGCCGTACCTCAAGAAGGACATGGCGGTACTTGAGAGAGTCCAGAGAAGAGCAACTAAGCTAATAAAGGGTATGGAAGACCTCTCATATAATGACAGACTGAAGAAGCTGGGGCTTTTCTCCCTGGAAAAGCGGAGACTTAGAGGAGACATGATAGAAACCTTCAAGATCATGAAGGGCATAGAAAGAGTAGACAGGGACAGATTTTTCAAATTACGGGGAACCACAAGTACAAGGAGGCACTCAGAGAAATTGAAAGGGGAAAGGTTTAGAACAAACGCCAGGAAGTTCTTTTTCACTCAGAGGGTGGTGGATACATGGAACGCGCTACCAGAGGATGTGATAAGCAGGAGCTCGCTACAGGGCTTCAAAGAGGGTCTGGACAGGTACCTGGAGGACAAAGGGATTGAGGGGTACAGGACAAAGGGATTGAGGGGTACAGATAGGAGTAGAGGTAGGTATTAGGGATAGGATTAGAGAAAGTTACAAAATTAGTCAGGGACACTGTTCAGGCAATTAGGCCTGATGGGCCGCTGCGAGAGCGGACCGCTGGGCAGGATGAACCTCTGGTCTGCCCTAGCGGAGGCAACTTCTTATGTTCTTATGATTTTCTGAAGAAGGGAGGACTGGAGAGGGTTCAAAGCAGACTCTCTTGGATGATGGTCTTGAGGGACAGTATGAAAATGAAGAGTAACCTTCTCAAATAATTTGTCAAACCCAGAGGTCTGAGGTGACCAACTCCCAATGATAGAAATAAAACTGGAGACAACCCCTGATGGATGAGGGAGAGATTGAATCACTGGAATTGCAACTATGCTCTCTAGTAGTTGGTCAAAAAGACTGAGTTGATTTAGCAGGAGCAGATGCTTGGGACTTTTGAGGATGCTGCTGTTTTTGTTTCTTCTGCTGTGGCCTGGGGGGGAACAGAAATATTTGCTGAGAATAATCTCTGATATGAAGAGGATGGCCTGAAAGTTTTTGATGTAGACGGCTTGGACTTAAGTTTTACCAAGGTATTCCACTGGGTTTCGTGAGCAGTGAGCTTTTGAGTCGCAGAATCTGTGGAATCTCCAAAGAGCTCATCCCCAAGACATGGAACATTGGCTAAACCCTGAGCCACACCAACCTTCTCATGGCCAATGACATAGAAGATGCTCTAGAAGTCAGTTCAAAGACATCGTAAGTTGAACGAACCATGTACTTCCTTAACTGAGTAAGGGTGTTTGAGATGATGTTGAAAACCTTCCAGTTTGTGAGAAGGAAGATGTTTCTTATAAGTATGAAATTGCTTAATAAGATGTTTCAAACAACAAGAAAAATAAAAATTATAATTGATGGCCCGTTTTGCCAACATGGAGTTTTGATAGAAATGTTGGCTAAACTTGTCCATAGTCCTCCCCACTCTGCCAGGTTGAACTGAAGCATAAACTTTGGATGGAGTGGATTTTTTTTAAATGTGGACTCCACTACCAAAGATTGATGAGGTAATTGAGGTTTGTCAAAACCTGGAATGGAAATTACTTTAGATAGAGTCCAATTTTCTGGGAGCCACAGGCACAGAAAGAGGAGACTCCCAGTTCTTGCAGAGAGTTTCTCTCAATATGTCTTGAACAGCCAGTTTAAGCAGCTCCTTAGGAGGATGGTCAGTCCAAAGTTTCCAAAAATTCAGCGCTGTATTTGGAATCTGCCTCCAGTTTCAGAGAAAGATCTTTTCCCAGCTGTCAAATAAAGCGGGTGATGGAAAGCTTCTCTGTGGGTGAAGACACTCTAAGTGGTGAGAGTCTTGAAGACGTCAAAGCAGGAGAATCCTCTGCTTCGGTACAGGAAAGAGAAGGATCTGGATTGCAATCATCTTATAGATCAGAGTCAACCATGACAGAAGGAGAACGATTCTTTGACCAGTACTGGTCCGATGTCAAAGGTTCCTTGGAATGTTTATGCTTCCAGGAAACGTGTTTAGATTTGGAAGCATGATTGGATTTGAAAGAACTTCTTCTTCTTGTGGAAGAATGATGCTTCAAGGAGGTAGAGCGGTGCCTGGATGAACGATGCTTCGATGCAGGGCTGGATGGACGTGATGAGCAATGTCGAGGGCCCTGTTGCTGCATCAATGAAGCATTGCCGGTACTGGAAGGCCTTGTGGTGTTAGAATCAGGTTGGGCTGGTACCAGAGGAGTCGATGTCGGGGTAAAAAGATTAAACTTATCCCCATACTCCTCATGGAACAGAGCATCGATTTTCAGTTGAAAAGCAAGCACCGGCTTTGGCTTAGTTGCCTGTAACAATGGTGCTGCGACACGTTCCAGAGAGGGTGACTCGGATGACAATACATCCCTTGATGATGGAACTAGTCGCTTAAGGGGTTTTCACTTGGTTGGCATGAATTTACTGGATGCCTTAATGATCTGCGACCCCATCTGGGAAGCTGTTGGCTTTTTAACTGGCTTACCAGAGGGAGCGATGACCTGTGACCGAAGATGATGGTGGTGCATAGGGCAGTGTCTATAACTTTGCCATCGCAGTCTTCGATGTACATAGTGCCAGAGAGAGATCTCCTTCCATTGTGACACCGAATAATTTTTCCTGTTGTAAAAGGCGGCTTTTAATGGTGCACTTCTGCAAAGTCGAACAACGTGCGCAAGATTGAACACGGTGTTCTGGACCAGACACTGTAGACAACAGCTGTGCAGGTCTCGTATTGATATAGTTCGAGAACAACAGCCACACTTTTAAAAACCCGTTACCGGGCGGGACATCGACAGGAATACTGCCTCAGCCAAATCAAACTCAATGGTCAAAAGGCCCCGCCAGTCAACCTGCCGGACAGCTGCCGGAGGAAAAATTAAACTCATGGAAGGGAAATTTTTTATTTTTTACACTACAGGAGATAAGAATAAAAAAAGAATAAAAGAACGCATGAGTGGGAAAGCAAGAGAAAAAACACGATGAACGTTGTGAAACGTGACTTCTTAGCTCTGCGGAAAACGAAGAACTGAAGAACCACGCACCTACATTGGGCAGGAAGACACTTGTGCATGCACGGTGCGTGCTATTGTCAACTTTCTAAGTTTCTTAAAGTGGCGATGCACTTTTAAAGTGTCTGTACAGGGGCTCCATGGATGACATCACCCACATGTGAGAATATGCTGCCTGCTTGTCCTGAGATAAAAGAAATTTCACAACTTTTAGTAATCCACCAATTTTTGTCATGCAAACAAGCAATGTACTATCTAAGTTGCAAATCTGATACAGCAGGGCACCTGTATTCACAGACTCTGTATATGAGGTTTACTGTGACCCGAGCACCAAAGCCTATGATTGTAGGAGGAAGCACAGATCTACTTCCAGGGTCCCCCGAAGTAGATCTGTCTCAAGTAGAGCTGTCTCAAGATGAAGGTGTGGAGGGACCATTTGTGTAGTTGCTCAACCTGTCAGCCAATACATTCTGTTTTCCTGCTAGAATGCTTTCAGGAAAATGTTGCGAGCAATGGCCTGGGATTAGAATTGGAAGGCCTCTTGGCAGAGGCAGCAAAATCCTTTTCACCCTGCTTGCTCACGTAATAGATAACTACTTGGTTTTCTGTTTGAACCAGTACTACTTGATTAAGTAGACGATCAAAGTATTGCAAATTGCTCTTAGTTCCAAAAGGTTGATATGAAGACATGTCTCCATAGAACTCCAAGATCCCTAGGCGTGGAGACTGTCTAAGTGAGTTCCCCATCTAACATGGAAGCATCGGACATCAAAATCTTTTGATGAGGGTGTACTTGAAACAGGAGACCTCTGGAGCAATTGGTTGGAGACATCCACCACAGAAGAGAACTTCTGAGCTGTGAGGTCACCGACAAGCGCTGGGATAGAAGATCAGTTTCGTGAGCAGTTGATTGAGACCACTGGGAGGATAAAGCCCACTAAGAATATCTGAGGTGAAGACAGGCAAATGGGACCACATATACTGTGAAAGCCAGGTAACGACAAGAAGAGACTTCATGGCAGAGCAGAAGTAGTATAGTGAGTCTCTGCTGAGGGAGGAAAGTATGTGCCTGGTTTGTATCCAGAAGAGCTCTAATAAACTGCAAAGTCTGGGTGGGATTTGGGAAAATTGACTGCAAATCCTAGAAATTTGAGAAGTTGAATTGTTGCAGTTGAGGTTTGGAGACTTTGATCAAGCAGTTGTCCAGGTATGGTAAAACATGGAAACTGTATAAGCAAAGTATTGCTGTCTGTACTGGAAATAGCGTGTTCCCAGACAAAATCAAAGGTATTTTCTGTGAGAAGGGAGAATGTGTGTTTATGCTTCTTTGAGATCTTTTGAGATCTAGGGAGCACAGCCAGAGAACAAGAGAGAGAACGAAAGAAAGAGAGAACGAAAGAAAGAGAGAACGAGAGAGAGAGAGAGAGAATGAATGAATGAATGAATGAATGAATCCGAAACATCTCCTTCACAAGGTACTTGTTGAGTGCTCTAAGGTCTAGGATTGGACGAATACCTCTGGACTTCTTTGGGATGAGGTAGTACCTCAAATAAATCCCCTTGCCTCTCTTCTGCAGGGGAACTTTTTCTATTGCAGTGAGCTAGAGGACTGAGAGTTCTTGAAGTAGGGCTCTCTGATGGGAATTAAAACAATTTTGGAGGGCAATTCAGAGGCTTTTCCTGCAGATAAAGGGCATATCCTTGGCTTACCGCTTGAAGAACTCATTGATTCCGCAAGGTTCTATATTATCCCCTCTATTGTTTAATATTTACCTGGCTCCTCTCCTAACTCTCTGTCAATCCATCGGGTTTACAGTATATGCTTATGCAGATGACTTGCAACTTATACACACTATTGATCCTACAAGTCCACAAGACATTTTTAATATCAATCAAAAACTAGCCAATATTCACGATTGGCTAAGAACCAACATGCTCTCTTTAAGCATCTCTAAAACTAATATGGTGGTTTTTCCAGGGAAAGAAGGGGCAAAGCCAATTGCCCCAGTCTCAATTGATAATATACCTCTTAAAATAACTGATACCACCAAAATTTTAGGCGTGTTTATAGACAACAAACTTACGTTTCGTTCACATATTAGTGCATTGGTTAAAAACTGTTTTTATAAGTTGAGGATGATTCGATCATTGGTTCCCCTACTTGACGACAAGTCTCTTAACACATTGGTCCATTCCCTGGTGATTTCTAAATTGGACTATTGTAATTCTTTATTAAAGGGGGCATACCTAAAAGACATTTAACGTCTCCAACTTATTCAAAACACAGCAATTAAGATAATTTCAGGTGCTAAAAAATTTGATGATGTCACCCCTTTGCCACAAAAAGCTCATTGGTTACCTGTCATACATAGGATAACATACAAAATTGCTCTTCTCGTTTTCAAGACTATTCAAACCAAAGCCCCGGCATTTATAGATAGACTTTTGATTCCATATGATCCCCCTAGAGCCCTTAGATCTACTGCACAGTTCACCCTTAATGTCCCTTCCCTGAAAATAATTGGAACTCGACGTAATCTTATTTTTTCCGTAACAGCTCCTACGACTTGGAATTCTCTTCCTCTATATTTAAGAACCGAATTAAACCTGCAGAAGTTCAAAAGCAGTTTAAAGTGCTTTCTTTTTAAAGACGCCTTTAATTGTTAATGCACTGCTTTTAACAGTTTTCAACACCGATATATATCTATGCCAGCAATTCTCCAATCCTATCCCTTATGTGTTTTCCATCTATGTACCTTTTTTCTTTAAAAAAAAATTGTAGTTCTTCCCCTCTTTCCTATTGTTTCTCATGGCTAATAAAGTAGTCACCCAAGTATGTCTTATTAAGAATTATGTATGTTTAATTTTTTTTTTTTAATGTATGTCCTTGTTATTTTTTAAAATCTTTGTACAACGCTTAGTACCTCTAGATAAGCGTTTAATCAAAAACATGAATAAACTTGAAACTTGATCTGATGTTATGAGGGTCCAGTGCTGTTGGACGAGCCTGCCTCCTTATTGTGAGAGTCTGAGGTGCGGGCTGAGAAACACTGGCTAAGCTCTCTAGGAGGTAGTCAAAATGACTGCTGCTTCTTAGGTTGAGTAGGTACAGAAGTTTTTTTTATTGTTCAGGTTGCCTTAGGCTTAGGATAGATGCTCACATAGACACAGGAGGATGATGGTATTTATTGTTTTAAGAGAATGAAAAACGCATGTAGGAGCTTAAAAATCGTTTGGCTGCTGAGACTGTTGAGCTTTCGAGGAAGAAAGGGTGGTCATACAGACATCGTATGTCTATCTTTCAGTGGCCTCTTTTATATGGTCACCAAACAAGTCATCACTCATGCAGGATATGTTGGGAAAACGATCTTGAACACTGGCATCTAGATCTGAAATTCTAAGGCAAGTTTGTCTGCAGGTAGCAACGGACACCACTGAGGTGCACGAGACTACGTCAAAGGCATCATATGTAGAGCGAGTCACGTATTTCCGGGTTTCCAGTAGGAGGTCATGCCTGAGATGCCGATAAGTCAAGATATGTTTAGAGGGTATATAGTTGGCATAAGTGGACATCCTCTGGACAAGAGAATTCATGCAGAAGGATATTATAGAAAGTGAAATTCAGGACTTTGCCCATAAGCATGGAGCCCTGAATAACTTGCAACCAGATTTATCTAGCATACTGCCTCTCTGTCAGGTGGAGAACTAGCATAGGCTCTAGAGCTATGTGCTTTGTTTACGAAGAATTCCACTACTAGCGATTAGTGTGGCAGCTGCGGTTTGTCAAACCCAGGAGCTGACTGAAGTTTGAAAAGGAAATCCAACCTCTTTGGAGCCACTGGTATATGAAGGAGGAATTCCCAATTTTTGAGCAAGGCCTCTTTCATAAGTTTGTGTAGAGGAAGCTTCGGGCAGTGTTTGGGCAACTCCTTGAAATTGAGTGCCTCTCTATATTCTGCTAATCACTTTTATGTGTGGCCTGGATGTGTTGTTTAAAGAAAAGGATCTTCCAAATAGTTATATTAGTAATAAATAGTTCAAGCAGTACTTATCTCAGCCAAACCAAGGGAGCCAGACCCGACATGTTTCGCACGGCAATCGTGCTTTTTCAAGGGCCTCCCGAGGTCGCCGCCGTCATCCGACTCCAGAATTTTAGTAAGCAAAAGATCTTTTGCTTACTAAAATTCTGGAGTCGGATGACAGCGGCGACCTCGGGAGGCCCTTGAAAAAGCACGATTGCCGTGCGAAACATGTCGGGTCTGGCTCCCTTGGTTTGGCTGAGATAAGTACTGCTTGAACTATTTATTACTAATATAACTATAAGTGAAACATTGTAGAAAAACACCAGAAGATTTCAAAGTAAATTGAACACAGCAGATAGATAATATTAACATGATAAGTATTAGACAGCCAATGATGAAGCACCACACTATGCTTCCCGCGAGATAAAAATTCTTTTCTGCGGTGGAGTGGTGGGGCTGAGGCGTCTTATACATATTTGGAAGATCCTTTTCTTTAAACAACACATCCAGGCCACACATAAAAGTGATTATCATTGGTTATTTCAGAGGCTGGATTAATACAAATAAATATTAGTGGCCATCACAATAGGTACTTGGAGTCTCTATATTCTGCAGCAGGTTCTATTTCAAACTCCATCTTAATAGGAAGATCCTGCCTCATTTGTCCAAAACTTGGTAAAGGATAGACTGGCAGGGGGTAGAGTCTGATCAGGTAGTGAAGCTGAATCTGGAAGACTGCTGTCAGAAAAATTATCATTGTACTCCGATATGCTAGAAACATGAAGAGACAAGTCAGAATCATAGTCCTCTTCATACTGCCCCATAGACATGGAACAGTGAGGGGATCGCTTAGCAGGTTGCCTGGTCGTGCTCTGATGTCTAGGAGTAGAGTTGCAATCACTCATTAGGTTCCAAACCCTATTCAGTCTTTCTGCCAGGCTTTTGTCTTTACCTGCAAGATATGTGACTTCAAGGATCATCCCTTGAAGGAAAATCCATTGCTACATCCCCACTGCCTCTTGAACCCATACCCCTCCCCCCGCTAATTTATATACAAGATTGCAACCTGATTGCCCATTTGAATGAGAATAATTTGGTTTTTTAGCTGATCTCTGAAAGCCTTTAGAGTGTTCCTTATAGCCCTGAGCTCTAGGAAGTTGATTTGAAGGTGTGTTTCCTGAGCCAACTATCTCCCCTGAGTGTGAAACCCATCTATATGAGCTCCCTATCCCAAATTGAATGCATCCATCATTAAAACCTTCTAAAGGAGCTGAATTTGGAATGGGAGCCCTAAGGTCACATTGGATCAAACGATCCACCAAAGAAGAGACTCACTCAGCTCTGGTGGAATGCGGATGACATCAGCTAGATTGATGGTGGCTTGAGAGTACTGAGAAGCTAGAGTCCATTTGGCTTCTCTCAAATGAAGATGTGCCTTGGGTGTGAAATGCACTGACAGGCTATGTGGTCCATCAATCTCAACATGTGCTGAGTTGTGATCTAATGAAATCTTTGAACCTGCAAGACCAGAGATATGAAGGTGTCTGTCCTCACTAATGGCAGATAGGCTCAAGCTTGTAAGTAGGGCTCCTATGTACTCCAATTTCTGTACTGGAACCAACAAGATTTGGGGTAGTATATGATGAACCCTAGTAGATCCAGCGCCTGAATAGTTCTGCGCATGGACTCTCCTTCCAAAGTTGTGCTCTTGACTAACTAATCATCCAGATAGGAAAACACATACACTCCCAGTCTGAGACTCTGCTACAACCGCTAGACATTTGGTGAAAGCCCTGGGAACTGGCATAAGGCCAAAAGGCAGAACATGGTACTGGTAGTAATGTTTCCCTATTCAAAATCTGGATTGTTTGAGTCTCCGATACCCTTAACCTTAAACTCCTCAAACATTTTCGGTTGTAGAACTATTCATATTCATAAGTTCTCTTTTCCTTCAGTCAAAGGTTCTTGATCAACCGGCAAAATTACTCAATCTTTTTCCTTCCTATTGACTGCACTATGGAATGACCTTGCCATTCAGATATGATCATGTATTTTTTTTCAGGTTTTCCATAAAATTTTAAAAACTATGATGTTTCAATGTTTTTTAGAATGTAACTCCTAATGATCTTAAAATCAACACATCTTTGTAAACATATTTTTATTGTAAACCAAGTCGAGCCCTATATCTTTAGAGATGATCTAGTGTATAAATCTAAAATTTAGATTAGATACCTCCAGTGAATGGGAAGTATTGAAATGTGAGTGTAGGCATCCTTTATGTCCAGAAAGCATAAGCAATATTTTTCCAGAATAATAGGAAGTAGGATGTCCAGAGAAAGCATCCTGAACTTTTCTTTGACCAGGAAGTTGTTCAGGGCCTTTATGTCTAGGATGGGATGGAATCCCCCTGTTTTCTAGGGCACATGGAAATACCTGGAATAGCATCCCTTCCCTTTTTCCCCAGGTGGCATGGGTTCAACCGCATTGGCCATCAAAAAGGCGGAGATTTCCTGAAACAGTATCTGCTTATGCTGAGAGGTGAGGATTGATGATCTTGGTGGGCAATTTGGTGGTATATGATGCCAATTCAGAACATAACCGAGACGGACTATTTGAAAATTCACCGGTCGGAGATTACAAGGGGCCAGTGTTGATGGTAAAAATTCAAGCTCCCCACCACTAGTTGGTCAACCAGGAAAGTTACTTTCATAGTGGCTATGCTCTTCTGGAGCCAGCGAAAAGCTCGTCACCTGCTTCAAATGGGGATCCAGTTAGGTATTCTGCTGGTAAGGCTGACGGAAATGCTGGGATGGGAATGCTGGGCAAGATGGAATGCAGGCACCTACACCTTTGAAAGTAATAGGGACAAAGTATTTATCTGCCAGAAAACCTCCTAATTGAGGAGACAGGTGCAGGTTGTTGAGACCGGGAACAGATGGTGTATATATGTCTTTATAAGATCAGCCACTTCTTCTACCTTGTTTGCAAGTCTCTCTAGGTAAGACACACAGCCAAGAGAGAGTCTGCACATCCCCTCACCCATAGCAGAAAATATGGATGTGATGTCAAAGCTATCATATGTGCTTCTGGCTAGATATTTTCAACACTGTAGCTACTCCTTGACCAGCTAGCGAATCTCTTCAGTCTGTTCCTGTGAGAAAAACTCAGCCATAGATAGCATTCTGTGAGCTAAAGACCTCAAGTACATGCTCATAGAGAGCTGGTAGGAATGGATGTGGGAGATCAGCATCAAGGCCTGAAAAGATTTTCTTCCAAACAGATCCAAGGTTCTGGCGAGGCATAAGTCCTAGCACTCTTGGATTGCTTGAGAGCAGATTCTACCACCAAAGAGTGGTGAGGGAACTGGGTCCTCTCAAATCCAGGAGCATTTTTGATACAGTATTGAGTATTTATCTTCTTTGATGCAACCTGCACTGAAATTGTGGTCTTCCAATTTCTCAACTGTGTGTCTTTAAGGAAAGGATACAATGGCACTGTGACACCATCCTTGGAAAGAGACTCACAGTCCAACATCTCGACCCTAGGTTCTTCCTGAGTCCAACTTAAATGGGATGGCCAAAGCCATCTACTTGACAAAGCCAGAGAAGGAAAAAGAGACTCTGGTAGAGACTTTCTTCTCTCCTGAAGTGGTGACGGGTCAGATGGGATGCCATACAATACCTCCTCAAAGAAGTAACATGGATCCTCATCAGATTTCCAAAAGTGGTCCCTTTAAGTTCCTTCCCATGTTGGAGTGAATGGAGAGGAGTTTAGCCTGTCTCACACTAGTGGAGTGAAGTCCACGTGCCTTACGAGTGCTGAGCTACATCCCTACCATTCAACTCTGGGGAGGCTCCCTCCCAAAATGTCGATAGCAGTGCTGTATGCATTAAGGCCTACCTCAACACCCTTCGAGGCATCAATGTTGGGGGCTTTGCACACAGATTCTGGCTGAGTTTCAGGAAGAAACTAGGACGAGCCTCTACAGGTGCAAGTGCCTTCAATACCAGAGTGGTTTGCAGTTGCAGGATTTAAACTTGTTCCTTTCT
The DNA here is from genome assembly GCF_902459505.1 of Geotrypetes seraphini. Lineage (NCBI taxonomy): Eukaryota > Metazoa > Chordata > Amphibia > Gymnophiona > Dermophiidae > Geotrypetes > Geotrypetes seraphini. Next base: position 292,889,581 of record NC_047086.1, read on the forward strand.
GAAGATTATCTGGTATTGCTCATCTGAAATAGGAGCAAAAGCTGGGGAGCCAGTAAAGGGACAACCTAAAAAAGTGTTGGTGCAGAATCAGAAGCAGGGACCAGGCTGCCTGGCAACTTGCACATTCACACCTTTGCTTCTTGGGTATCGGAGTCTTCAAAGTCCCTGTGCTCCCGGCACTGTGTGTCAAGGAAGAGTGATGCCAATGCTTCTTGGGCTTCCCTCCAACGCTCAGCATCATGGTCCTTCAATGCTGACTGGTCTCAGGGCTGACAGCACCTGATGTCGAATGAGGAAGAGACCCCCTTGATGCCAATGCACTCCCAGTGTTATCCGATGCCTAGGCAGCCATCAACATCCATGCTTCCAATGCCGACATTGATGGACTGGCCTTTGAAGAGCCAAACAGCTACTCATGTTGAACCTGCCAAGCCCTGAGTTCTGATCTGCATTATGAAACAGAGAGAACACTCATTAGGGTCATGGTTAAGTTCAAGGTGCCCAATGCCCAATACCAAGATAACTCAATTACAATGGGTATATCTCTTGAAGCCACTGAGGATCATCTTAGCCATCGCAAAAAGAATCACAGCCAAATTAAACTCCTCAATGATGAGCTGAAAAAGGGGGTATTGCTCAGGCCCCAAAACAGGCCTAGCAGTAGAAAAAAAAAGTAAAAAACATTTAAAAATGCTGCAAAACTCAAGGAAATACCAGGAGAGAATATTTAGAAAAAAGTACCCAAAAAGACAGACAAAATAATGAACAAACCCAATAGGAAGGCACCAATAAGCATGCAACTAGAGAGACAAAACCGTGCGCCCGTCTGCTCTGCAGATAAAACATGACTGAGGGAACTCTGCTCACAAGTTGGGCAGGAAGGCATGGTACAGTGCTGACAGAAATTGCTACATACTTATAGATAGCTAGCACTATGCCACACTCCATTGGATGATGTCACTCAACTGTGAAAATAGAAGGCCTGTTTGTCTGCAGAGAAAATTAAATAATATAGCATAAAATAAATGTTTTATAAGTTGGAGGAGTTAACCTGATTTTTGTCCAGTAACAGCTGAACAGTTCCCTGGGACATCCAGTTCCCCTCTCTAACAGTTAAATATAATATGTATTAGGAGACAGGAATAGTACAGCCAGATTAGTCAGTCACCTTTTTCATTTTTGCAATTTTATTTGTCTGTATTTGTGCTATTTTATTTTAATGATTATTAGTAGACCTGAGTGTAAAATGGCTAGTGTACATATTTAATATTCTGACTAAAGAGTTCTGTTCCTTCTTTGGTTATGATTTGCTACAGAGCTATTTCCAATTGAAGTTTCACATTTTGCATATAATTTGAAATAATATTAAAAAAAATCATCCCATCCTGTTAAAATTAGCAGTGCCATGCATTCTAATGACATACCTTTTGACTCATGGAAGGGGAAGCTGCTTGCTTGGCTATAGGAATATTAGACAGCCCACTGCAGCTTGGTGTCCTCTGGTGGCCCACAAGGCCTGTAGATCCTGTTTTCATAGTAGGTTTTGAACGAGGAATAGAATTACTTGGTTGAGTTAATGGGTCCCTCTTTTTTGGAACAGCTCCACTTTCTGAAAATTAAATAAAAAGAGAGAGGTAAGTAGGTAGTATTTTCAGAAAAATGCCCATAAATATCTTAGACTTCAACTAATTTGGAATCTTCTTACATCAAAAAGAAAATTTAAAGGAAATATCATTTAAATATGTTTCTTTTGGGGAGAAATGCTTATTAATTTAAGCTCCAAATTGGAATACATGAATGTTTTTTTATTCCCCTTCCAAAATAACAGCAGTCTTAATAAACTGAAATGTTTATAGCATTTGGCATTGTAAAGTTTAATTTTTTTCAATATATAACAAGTATGTAATATTGTACCTTCAGTTTGGTGTTATGGCCCCTTGAATAGTCAATTTATAAATTGAAGACTTTCAGGAGAAATTGCTGAGAGATCACCCTACTCAGATCAATAATTGGTCTGGAAAAGGTACATAGATGATATCTTCATTTGGAAAGGTGATATTCTCTGGTGATATCTAAAATCGATTATTGTAATTCCCTATTTAAAGGAATTGCTTTACAAGAAATAAAACGACTACAAATTATTCAGAATGCATCAATCAAATTAATAACTAAATCCAAAAAGTTTGATCATGTAACACCACTCCTTAAAAAGGCTCACTGGCTTCCTGTTATGCATAGAATCACTCATAAATTATGTACAATTATTTTAAAAACTTTATATAATAAGACCCCAGCATTTTTATTTAGATTACTTATCCCTTATTCTGCAAAGAGAACCTTGAGATCTACCGAACAAAATCTTTTATCTATTCCCTCTCTAAAAATAATCAATACAAGGAGACAATTTATCTTCTCTTGTACGGCACCGCAGACATGGAACGCCCTCCCTATGTTTTTAAGGGAGGAGAAAGAGTTTGTAAAATTTAAAAACGAGTTAAAAACTTTCCTTTTTAGAGATGCATTTGCAAGTTAATCTTTTATCTTATTGTTTTGTTTATTTTATTCCCCTTAAATGTCTTATTACCCTTTTGTATTTTCCTTTGATGTCTCTTCTTTACTTTACAAATTGTATTTCATCCCTCCTTACCTTGTGTTTAACAATGTTAATTTTAGTATAATAAGTTTATTTATTAATTGTATGGACTGTTTTGTTACCTAATCTATGTAACTTTTTAAATGTACACCGCTTAGAAACTTTGTTTAAGGCGGTTAATCAAGCCAAATAATAAACTTGAAACTTGTAACTAGAGTACGATGAGAAAGAGATTGCATTTTCAGACATTCTAATTAAGAATGAAGAATGCAAATTGAAAACCCGTAGCTAAATAAAGCCTACTGATGTTAATAAACTATTACAATTTGATAGCTGCCGATTAAGACGACTACGGACAGATCTGATTTTGTTAAATAGGCTATCAAAATGAAAGGAAGGTTCTCTGAAGAAAAGATATCCAAGGAGTTACAAAGAAGGCGGCTTAAAAATGCAATAAGTATGAACTTGTAAGCAAGAATGATAAGGAAGCATAATAGGATAATTTACACAACTGAATTTAATCAACTAGCTAAAGAAATTGTACATGTTCTGAAGAATCATTGGCACACAGTGCTTTTCTAACAAAAACCTCAAGTACAAGTACTTGAAGGATCTACTTCTGCATTTTATAGTAAGAAGAATATATGCACACCACTTATGACATTATCCTTGTGGTTTGTAATGTTAGTATCGTCACTATATACAGAATCCACAAGGGGCGTCTCATCATAAAAAATTTGTCTAACTGTAAATCTGAAAAGTGATTGATGGCACTGAGATGCTCAATCAAATGAAAGATCTTGGTAAAACCATTAGTGGAATACTCCATTAAGTTCAACCACAGCTTCAACCAGTACAGATTCTTGGTTCTCAATAAAACATCCATCTCCATCCCTTGGGGAGATGGGGAGGGAAAGAGTCAGACACTATATTGCTGAAGATAGAACAGAGAATTATATTTCACTTTAAAACCATCAATCCAAGTGGACTAAATTTAGATTTGGATCTTATTGCATTTATGTGATCTGTACTGAAAAAGGTCCATATTATTTATGCACTTGCTGCTCAAATATATTCCTTTAAAACATTTTTTGAGATGTTTCACAAGATCCACTTTAATGGTCAAACACTCCATTGTTTTTATTGTTCTGGTCTTATATAATTGATGGCAGTGCATGGCTAGAATGACCTCCCATGGTAGGTTAGGTTGTGAAGACTGAAACTGCTAGAATTCAAGAATGTGCAGGAAAAAACAGAGGAACACGAGATAGAAAAAGGATGAAATTAATTAAAGCAAAATTTAAATGACTTCAAAACTGTAGTGATCTTTGACAGCAGATTTGGAGTTTGAGAAGACCAATGTTGAACAGACATCTAGAGGCAGATTCTATAAACAGGCGATTTAGGTGGTGGTAGGTATCCTACTGCTGCCTGGCAGCCAACTGGGACACATGTTTAAAAAAAACAAACAAACAACAAAACTCTGAGGCAGGCCACTTACACTGTAGGCTTTTGTCACGTGGGCAGGGAGATGTCTAGGGACACTTAAGCTCGCCTAAGTCTGGGCGTTGGCTTGCCCAGAAATGGCCTTGGGTGAGCTTAAGCAGCCCTAGGCATCTCCCTAGGACCGCAACAGACACCTGAAATGTACATTTCAAATAGACGTGGCCACTGAGCTGATCGTGGAAAGGGCACCCCCAATCAGCTGAGCTGGCAGGCTTCCCCAAAGCTGCAACTTCAGAGAGGCCTGCCAGCTCAGCTGATCGGGAGAAAAATACCCCTGCTGCGATCAGCAGAGTGGCTGCAGCAGGGGTCCCCCAACACATACCAAGAAATCAGCATGAGGGATACCACTCCCTCCTGGCGCCGATCCCCCCTCCAAAGCGGCAACACCCCTCTCCCCCTTCTCTGAAGCAACCTGGAAGAAGGGATTCCCACGCCTTCCTGCTGCCAACACCCCGAATCCTCAACACCCTGCAAACCATAACTCCCCAGACAACCCCCAAAACCTACAAACCTCCACCCTGCACCCTTAAGTTGACCCTGATACCCTCCACCCACCCCCACACTTCTTAGAAGAAAGTCTGGCCAGCAGGCCTGCCACTCCAAAATGGCAGGCCTTCCCCTTCCCAGTGCATTCTGGGATTCACCAGAGAGGGACCTAAGGCTCCTCCCATAAGAGTGACCTTACGCATTTGGTCTTAGGCCACTCCCAGTGCATCCTAGAATGTACCGGGAAGAAGGTCAAAGACTACGATTGTGGTGATGTACTAGTATTCAGTGACTTAATAATAGTATGTAACTCTTGAGTTGAAGGAATTTTAAATGAGCCCATGCAAATGGAAGGAAATATAGCTGACAGTAAAACAGAGAGACATTTTTTTAGATATATCAGTGATAGGAAGAAATGCAAAAGTGGCATTGTGAGATTCGAAGGTGAAAAGGAGAAAAATGTAGAAGCTGATAAAGGCTGAAATGCTTAACATATATTTCTGTTCTGTGTTCACAGCTGAAGCAAAGGGAGCGGGATTGCAGAAGACAAACGCAAATCGGGATGGAGGCATGATAGAACCTGATTGATTTTCAGTGAGTTGTGTTTGTGACAAAGCAATGGAGCCAGATGGTGTACATCTGAGGGTGCTGAAGGAACTTAAGGAAGTTCTGGTAGCTCCACTTACTGACCTTTTTACTGACCTTTTCAATGATTCTCTAGAGCAATGGTTCCCAAACCTGTTCTGGGGGACCCCCAGCCAGTCAGGCTTTCAAGATATCTCTAATGAATATGCATGAGAGAGATTTGCATACCTGTCACTTCCATTATATGCAAATCTCTCTTATGCATATTCATTAGGGATATCTTGAAAACCTGACTGGCTGGGGGGTCCCCCAGGACAGGTTTGGGAACCACTGCTCTAGAGTCAGGAGTGGTATCAGAGGACTGGAAAAGGGCGGATGTGGTTCCTCTCCTTGTTTAAAAGCAGATTGAAAACCCCTTTTTGATATAGCCTTCAATCCTTAACCCTACTCCTCTACCCTCCAACCCAGCCAGCTGATTAACCGTTCCCCTTAACTATATCCATGGCGTCCTGGTTGTCTGTCTTGGCTGTTTAGATTGTAAGCTCTTTCGAACCGGGATTGTATTCTTCTTCTTTATGACTTCCTTTCCTTGCCAAATTAATAGAAAAAGTTGTTTTTAATCATATAACTAACTTTATAGAAAAAACTCACATACTACATCCCAATCAGACAGGCTTTAGATGAAATCATTCAACTGAACATTCCATGATAGGACTCGCAACTAATATACAGTACCATTTAGATCACCATAAATCTGTTCTTCTGGTTTCACTTGATTTATCTGCGGCATTTGATACCATAGACCATCATCTACTTATCAAAAAGATTATCTTCAATTGGCATTTCCGACCAAGTATTAAATTGGTTTTAATCATACTTTCAAGAACATTCAGCTAAAGTCATCTTTAATAATTCATCATCTAGCAATTTCACTAACTCTTTTTGGATCCCACAAGGTTCAATTCTTTCTCCACTTTTATTTAATATCTTTTTATCACCTCTCCTAACCTTCAGTCAGTCTATTGGATTTTCCTCATTCGCATATGCGGATGACATCCAACTTTTGTACCCTTTAAACTCAGCAGATCCAAAGTAAATAATAATTTAAAACAAATCAGCAAATGGCTTAAGGACAATATGTTGGCCTTAAACACAACAAAATCTTCTGTAATTTTTTTCCCATGGAAAAAAGATCTTAAATTCTCATAGTCATCCCACTAACCAGTCTCACACCAGAGTTGCTCACCTCTCTTTCAAACTTACTTACTCAGATAGAACTCTGGATGCTATCCTACAGACTAAAATTAAACCCTGACAAAACCAAACTCTTCCTAGCCACCCCCAATGACAAAATCAAAGACACCACAATTCAAGTGAAAGGAACGGTTTTCCCCCTCGAACAAACCTTAAAAATATTGGGAGTCACCCTAGACAAACATCTATCCCTAGAAAAACATACTGATATTACAGTCAGGAAATGCATCTCGGTGCTCTGGAAACTCTGCACCATAAAAAAAAAATACTTCGACGACACCTCATTCCGCCTGCTAGTACAATCCTCCATTCTCAGCATCCTAGACTACTGCAATATTATTTACTTGGGCTCCATGAAGAAAACCATCAGGAGACTGAAACTGATCCAGAACACCGCCGTCCGCCTTATATTTGGCTTGAATAAATGGGAACACATCACCCCTTTCTACCACAAACTACATTGGCTGCCATTTGAATCTAGAGTCCTATTCAAGTTTGCGTGCTTCTGCTACAAAACTGTATTTGGTTTATTTCCGAGCTACCTCAACCCTCACTTCAACCTGAATTGTAACAATAAGAACTCTTGCAGAATCCATCTATTCGCCTACCCCTCCCTAAAACTATGCCACCTCAAAAGGTTCCTCGACAAAACCTTCGCCTTCCAGGCGGCCAAACAGAACCCATGGCTAGCCCAAATTGTGCTCGAGGCCCCCACCTACCTCGACTTCAGAAAACTACTCAAAACTCACTTATTCCACAGACAGACCCCCTAATCCCTTTCTTCCACTTCTCTCATCCCATCCACCAATGATCTGAACTCTCCTCTTACTCCTTCTTATTGTTCATTACCAACCTGTTAACTCCAAGGACTTTTATATTCCTTTCATGCTTAACTTAACGACTTTGTTGCTTGTAAACCTGATTAATTGATGTGAACCGCCTAGAACTCCCTGGGTATGGCGGTATACAAAGATAAAGTTATTATTATTATTACAGATACTCCTAAATAACATCCCTCTTCAAATAGTAACTACAACAAAAATATTGGGAGTAACACTAGATCAGGAACTCTCTTATCATAACCAAATTAGTTCAGTAGTTAAAAATTGTTTTTATAAGCTACGTCTCATCAGATCATTATCAAAAATTCTAAAACCTGAAGCTCTCAACATTTTAATCCACTCAATCATCTCTAGGCTAGATTATTGCAATACTTTATACCATGGCATAACCAATAAAGAAATAAGAAGGCTACAGATAATACAAAATACAGCAATAAAAATTATTACAAATTCAAAAAAATATGACCACATTACACCACTTTTACAATCTGCACATTGGCTACCAATCACACATAGAATAACTTAAAATCATACTTTTAACATTTAAAATTCAACAATCACATGCGCCGATATTTTTGGATCGTCTTTTGATACCATATTCTTCATCTAGGGTACTCAGATCAACACAACAACATTTTTTAATTATTCCTTCTCTAAAAATAATAGGGACCAGGAGATCCACTATTTTCTCGGTCATAGCACCCCAGCTTTGGAACAATTTACCACTATATTTACGTAATAAACCTTCTTTAGAAAAATTCAAGCGCTCCTTAAAAAGCTTTCTGTACAAGGACGCTTTCAAAACATAGAAAGCATAACTTATGAAGTACTAAATCTTTAGTCTTTAATGAGTCTTATGAGTAGGTCGCCAAATTATTCTTTATTTTAGTTTATATTCTGGTTACGTGCTCCCACCATATGTGTTCTTCCCTAAATGTTTCTTTTTCTTTCCTTAAAGATTGTAGTTCATCTCCCTTGCCTTTTGTACCAGTTTGTATTAGAACGTAAATAATTTGTTTACAATGTCTTGTTTTGTCCTCCCCATTTTTTTTAATTTTTATTTTTTAAATTGTTATATGCATTGAAGTATATGATATTGCGTTGATAACAAATCTTAATAAACTTGAAACTTGGTATGAAGCAGCAACCTTAAACAAAACAAAACTAGGGTTTAGGAAGATAGAGTTGGATTCTAGACACCAAAAAACCTCAGCAGTACTGTTTGACTGAACTGGCCATCACATTGGGTATCCTGCTCTAGGCAGTAATGAGATATGAGCACATGGACATCGCAGCCTTGCAAATCTCTTTGATGAAGACTGATATCACATGGGCTACCAACACACAAGAACATAAGAATAGCCTTAGTGGGTCAGACCAATGGTCCATCTAGCCCAGTATCCTGTCTTCATGGAGGCCAATCCAAGATACAAGTAGCTGACAAAAACCCAAATAGTAGCAACATTCCATGCCACCGATACAGGGCAAGCAGCATGATCCTGTAGCATGTTATTGACTCTGTAATGTACATATCTCTGTTCTTGAAAACTTTGTGCATGCATCCTTGTAATCCGTTCTGAGCTCCTGGGGAGGACGGGCTATAAAAATGAATGAATGAATGAATAAATAAATATATACTGATCCTAGGCAAATATAGCCTGAGGTGTTTTTTTTTTGTTTGTTTTCTTGGATGTTTTTATTTATTAATTTTTTTTAGAAAAAAGCTGTTTTCTAGGCAGACCGCTGTAAAATATATGTCAAGTATTGTCTTTTGTAAGTTCCACAGCTTTCTTGATCATATCTCTGAAGAGATTTCCACCATTACAAAACATGACTCAGCCAGAGCCCACAGCCATGAAAAGCAACAGGGTGGGTTCTGTTTCAGAAGTACAGTGGTACCTCGGTTTATGAGTGTACTGGTTTGCGAGTGTTTTGCAAGACGAGCAAAACACTCAGCAAACTTTTGTCTCGTAAACCGAGCACTGCCCCGATAAACGAGCACTCAGCAATGGTGCTCTCCCGGCTCCCACCTAAACTGGCCATCCTGAATGAGCATCCGCGCGACTTCTCTCTCCTCTCCTAAGGCAGCCGCTCCCCCGACAACACGCTCACCATGTACAAGGACGTCCTGCATGCTTGTACGTGGTGAGCGTGTTGTCGGGGGAGCGGCTGCCTTAGGAGAGGAGAGAGAAGTCGCGCGCATGCTCATTCAGGATGGCCAGTTTAGATGGGAGTCGGGAGAGCGCTGACGGACGGCAGAGGCATCGCAGAAGCAGGAGGGCAGCCGCATGGGGACCCCGAGGAAGGAAGGCAACACTTTGGAATTGCTGTGCAGCACCCGCAGTCAAGTTCTTACCCCTAGGCCACCATTGGAAACTTCGGTTGTGGAACAAATCTTCAGAGTTTGCATTAAAGCCTATGGGGAACTTTGCTTTGAAAAACGAGCATTTGGATTACGAGCATGACCCTGGAACGGATTATGCTCATAAACCAAGGTACCACTGTATCAGATTTTGCAGACCACATACTTTTCACATGCCTCACTGATCTGCCCCATTTCCCTTGAGAGAGAAATTTTGTGAAAAGAAAGTTGCTTAAATGTAATGAGTGTTCTCTGATGGAAAACGGGGTTTGTTTGGGGTTTTTTTACCATTCACAACATATCTGATTTGTAGAAAAGGAAAGGAGAGAGTAGGAAGTTTTATGTTGCTAAAGAGTAATTAAAAAAGAAAGCCTCTTGCATTACAAACCAGATGTACAATAATGGCGAAAGAAAATAAGAGGGCCAAAGTACTACAAGCACCATCACATAAAAGAGCAGCATAGAACAAGCCAGTACTATACTAAAATCTAATTTTATTAAAAGCAACCTTAGATAGAAATGAAATAGAATAATCCAATACACTTTAAAATATCATCCATATGCCCCACATTTTGGCAGTTAGTGTTGCATCAGGGCAAATTTAAAATGGTTATGGATAGGGATGCCACCTTAATAACAGGTGCCTAGAAGGTAAACAGCCTAAAAATTTCAGAGTTGGTGGGGAAAAAAAGGTAGAAGGACAAGATCTTGGATGTCCACACTAGGTACATAAATACTGCATCATAATATGGGCTCCACTTTCATTCACTGGTCTAAAAAACTATGATGTCCTTGAAGGGGTTATACCCCTGCCTATATAGCTATAATGAAGCTAGTTGGTATATCTCTCATAGTCCATAAGATGCTTTAATACAGCATGAATTCTATCAGCATTTGCAAAATACTGCAACTTCAGCAGGGAAGTCCTGTTCTTCACTGACAATGATACAATGGGTAAGCAATCGTGGCATCATGTACTTAATGTTGTGAAACAATGACTCTTGGTCAAGTTGATCCAATATTTGCAGAAAGGTGTTTGAAGAAAACATTCCAGAGCGACATTCTTGTGGATTTTGAATTCAGAATGTCCAGAACAGAATGAATTGTTTATCTTATATTCAGGGTCAGTGGCTCTGCCAGATTTGGATAAAAAAAGAAATTCACAAGGACCAGGTCATCTGATAACCCAATCAGATCTGAGCTGTAATTCTCTCATGTGTCTTCCTCAGCTTGTAAGACATTTTGTTCATAGCTCTCCATTGCTGTGTCATCTTCTAGTCAGCACTGCCAGCTCTAACACTCAATGACCCACCCTCCATCCAGAGGAAGAAGCAGTTTGCTTTTATCAGGTATAAATACAAGCTCTATAAGAAAAGAAGAACGACCAAGATGATAAAGGGCACGAAACTCCTCTCATATGAGGAAAGACTAAAAAGGTTAGGACTCTTCAGCTTGGAAAAGAGATGGCTGAGGGGAGATATGATTGAAGTCTACAAAATCCTGAGTGGAGTAGAATGGTACACGTGGATTGATTTTTTTACTCCGTCACAAATTAAAAAGACTAGGGGACACTAGATGAAGTTACAGGGAAATACTTTTAAAACCAATAGGAGGAATTTTTTTTCACCCAGAAAATAGTTAAACTCTGGAACGCGTTGCCAAAGGTTGTGGTAAAAGCAGATAGCGTAGCTGGTCTTAAGAAAAGTTTGGACAATTTCCTGGAGGAAAAGTCCATAGTTGGTTATTAAGAAATACATGGGGGAAGCCACTGCTTGCCCTAGATCAGTAGCATAGAATATTGCTAGTCCTTGGGTTTTGACCAGGCACTAGTGATCTGGATTGGCCACCGTGAGAATGGGCTACTGGGCTTGATGGACCATTGATCTGACCCAGTAAGGCTATTCTTATGTTCTTCCACTTTTGAACAGGGCATGTGTGTTTACTCTGATCAGTGGTGACTACAGTAACCTTTAGTGTTGCTTTTTATATATTACATGCATGCACTCTAAAATGACATTACAAGTTGTAATGTTCACTTTAGTGCAGTATATCGTGGCACACTAGTGTGCCACCCAAAATTCCAGGTGTGCCACGAGATGCCAGGGAGGAGAGGCTCTGGCTGACTGCCTTGAAGCGAGAGGCACATCTTGTAGGAAGTCAGCCGGTGCCTCTCTTCCTCCCCCACGCCTCTTCCCTTCCAGCACCCCCTATTGGCGGCTCAGGGCCCCATCTGGAGGGACTTCATGCATGTGCAGACATCGATGTGATGACATCCCTCACATGAATGTCCGCATATTTCCGGATGCCCTCAAGCCGCGGCCACCAGTTTAGTGTGGCGTGGCTTCGCAAAGTTTGCAAGACACTGCTTTAGTGACTATATTGGCTTGTAAATAATTTGCTTATATGTGAGCATTTTGGTAGTAAATTCAGGAGCTTATGACTGACTTCTGCCTAGTGAGAGAGGGATATAAATAATTCCAGAGTGCTCTAATATGTAAGAAGGGATGTTGCTCATCCCTTCTTACACTGTCCCATAAGGGAAAGTGTGTATCTATGTTGCTCTTCATCACATACAGCAAGTTATCAGTATGATATTAGTGCGTAAACATGCTCTCACTTAATATTAACAAATCAAAACTAATGATTTTCTCTTTCAAAGATGGACAGACCCTACAGGCCCCCATAAAACTTGAGTCTCTCCCAATTAAAACTGTGCCCACCTTAAAGCTGTTAGGGGTAACGGTTGGATAGCAAGTTTACTTATCACGTCCACATTAGTACAGTCATTCAGAAATGTTTCCATCAACTTAGAATGATCTGTTCACTTTCCAAACTACTCAAATCCACATCTTTGAATACTCTAATTCACTCACTCGTGATCTCCTTTGTAGATTATTGCAATGCCATCTACAATGGTATAACAAAAAAAGAAATAAGACGCCATCAGATAATACAAAATACAGCGATTAAAATCATCTTCAATGCAAAAAAATATGATCGTGTGTCCCCTCTTCTGTTCAATGCACACTGGCTACCTGTAGAACACAGAATCAGTTACAAAATCCTACTCCTTGCATTTAAAATCCGTAAAAATAACCAGCCCGAGTTTATCGACAGACTTCTTATTCTGTATAACCCATCCAAAACTCTTCTCTCTATGTCTCAGAATCTCCTTACTATACCATCACTAAGGCTAATTAACACCATGAGATCTAACAATTTCGCTATTACAGCACCTATCCTATGGAATTCTATGCCTAATCATCTACGGACAATATCTGTATTAGATTGATTTAAATCTAGCCTAAAAACTTTTTTGTTCCAAGACGCTTTTGGATAAAAACTGCCCTTTTAAGGACAAAACAATCCTCTTTTGATTTTACCCTGCCCATCGTTCTTCTCTTTTATGTTCTTTTTGCAAATATTGTAGTTCTTGCCCATCTCCTTATATTTGGTGTATGTCCGTAAGTCAAGTAATTTGTTGTACTAACATTCCCTAGTATTGTCCATCTTTGTTAATTTTATAATTTGTTTTTATTGTATCTATTCTCTGTATTATTAGTATTGTACACCACCTAGAAGCCTGATTAAGTGGTATAAAATTTTTTTAATAAACTTGAAACTTGTATTAAGGTTTTTGGCTTATAGTTCAGAAGTTGCAAATATCATAAAGAAATGATAGGACGTCATGCAACTTCATCTGACATTCAAAGATAAGAGCTTAGGAATAGCTTTTTGGTTTGTGAAAGAACTTAAGAGATTTTAGGCCCAGCTTCATTATGAGAACATATACCAAGAGAGAAGTCAAGTTCTAGCTTGTCACTTGGTCATTATAAATGCGGTGCATGTATGACTTGTAACACTTTCTTCCAGATAAAGGAATTTACCCTTATTGTGGGAGAAAATATAAAATGGAAATGTTTTACTAACAATCCCCCCCTTTTATGGAGCCACATTAGGCTTTTTTAATTGCCAGCTGTGGTGGTATTAGCTCCGATGCTCATAGAATTCCTTGCAAACAGCGTTATTCCTGTAAGATGGGATTCAGCAACATGCATACCAGAATACTGCAGGCTGCTGAATTCCACAATCTGGCTCATACTGTGGGCCATTTGTAGTTTGAATAAGGTGGAGAACCAGGTGGAATTTCTGGTTTTTTTGTTTATTGGTTTGGAGGGTGGGGATTGTTTGTTTTTGAGTGGCCTACATTAGTTGTACCTACTATTGTCATTTACAGGACATAAGTAGAAAATAATTCATGTAAAATTGACTATAACTGATGCACACAAACCACAATTATATGATACTCCATATACATAGTACAGTATATATATTAAGTATAAAATATATAAACAATATGTAATGTATATGTAGTACTTAAGACAATAAAAAAGTGAAGAAAAAAAAAACCATGAAGAAACTAACAAATGCTTTTTAAATTTTTGCTTGCAAGTTTCATACTGCAAGCACAGGCATTCCAAGGGTTTTATAACTTGAGATTTTTCATTTTATATTGCATCTTGCCTCTGGTGCACATGTAAGATGGCAAAAGTATCTAAATAAGTAAAAGGGATAAACAAAGATGACTTCTAATCCTATTTAAACTCAAATGAGGATGACAACATGTTTAGCAGTAACTCTTTAATAAGACTAGTATCTACAAAGACGCTTTAAAAAAATGATAGTTTCAATACTGTGCATGCTGCATGAAGGGGGTAAAAGGACCCCCCTCCCCCTGTTTTTTACTAAGCCATAGAGGTTTCTAAACTAAACCTTAGGCTTATATATCGCATCTTCGCTATAAGCAATAGAGCTCGGCACGGTTTCTACCATGGCCAAGAGCGCTAAATGCTCCAACACTCATAGAATTCTATGAGCGGTGAAGCATTTAGCGCCCAGAAGCAGCCTCTACAGCGGCTTAGTAAAAGACAGCCTTTATTAGGTATAAATTGTTCTAACAGATACTTCTAGCAGATAACCCCCAAATTTATTAGGTGCAAGGGAAACCCACCTGACTGGAGGTGTCCGTTGCGAAATGCCAGGTTAGAACTGTCACTACAGACCTCCATTTGCTGCTTGTGAACTTGCATACCTGCTTGCAGATTTTCTAAGCAATAAACAGAGGGGGGTGGGGGTAGGGTAGGAGGGAGGAAAAAAATAAAACAATGGCAAAAAAAAAAAGAAAATCAGATGAATTAGCAAATGATATTTCAAATCACTAAATAAGGGTCAGGGACTTCACTCCTACTTCAAATTTCTACCTTTATAAATTACTTAAACATACTGAAACAATAATTAAATTGTCCACATTGATGGGAAAACCATGATTATTGCTGGAGAATAAAAACCGAAATTACCTCTCCCATTTAAGCTTGCTTGAGAACACTTCAACATTATATTGGCAAGTATGCATGTATTTGTATCTAGCAAGAAAGTGGGAGAATTTAAAAAGCCTATACCTGCATTAGAATGCCGTTTCTACCTTGCTCCGTATACAAATACAAATCTCTCATTTTAAAAAATGCAGAAGTGGAGTAGCTACCTAATGTTTAGAAAAGTGGACAGAGCAGGGAAGCTCAGTTAAAATCTCTCTGAAGTTTCTTGTGATCTTGGGGAAGTCTCTTAACTTTCCATTGCCTAAGTACAAACTCAGATTGTAAGCCCTCCAAGGCCAGAAAACTACCTAAATTTACACCACTTTGATAGCTTATTAACACCAGTGTTATGGTTTGTATCCCTGTTACAACTCTAGAAAGCAAACTAGAGAATACAAAATGTTAACTTAGCAAGTACTTAGTCCAGTTAACTATACTGTATAACCTGTATCAGCAGAATATTCCTGAAATGCACTTCATTACAGACGAGGAATACTCCAATAATCATTTGCAGTGTTTATCAGTTTCATTTTAAGAAGATAATTTTATTTTCACTTAAACTACATCACACTAGAAAAAAAAACAATCAAAGAAGTGTGTCAATCATCAACTTGTGTCTTATCTGGCTGATATTCTGAATACTCAGATTCAGAAGCTTATGAAGAAAGTGTGCCTAATGTCTGTGTTGAGTGCCCACCTTGGTAACAGTAATTATCATACAATATGGTTTGATATAAAAGCTAAAGCAGACCGTGAACACACTAAACTCAAAGTCCTGGATTTCAAGGTGCCGATTTCACTAAAATGAGAGTGTTCCTGAAGAAAGAACTGATGAGATGGGAGGAATTAAGGGAAGTGGAAAGACTGCGGTCCAAGTTGAAAGATGTTATAAAAATGGCAACTGAACTCTATGTAAAGAAAGTTAATAAAAACAAGAGGAAAATGAAACTGTTATGATTTTCTAAACAGGTCACAGAAAAAAAAAGGCAAAAGAGGCAGAGCTCAGGGAATATAAAAGAACACTAGAAGAGAAACACAGAAAAGAATATCAGATAAAACTCAAAGAACTGAAGAGAGAAATATGATTGTCAAAAGCGCAGATGGGAGAAAAAATGGCTAGAGAGGTAAAAAGAGGAGGTAAGACTTTCTCAGTATATTGGGAAAAGGAGGAAAACTATAAATGGAATTGAGACAAAGATGCTGAAAACTATGTGGAAAGTGGTGAAGAAAAAAACATGTGCTAAACAAATACTTCTGTGTTCATGGAAGAAAAGTCTGGAGAAGGACCTCTGTTGGCTAACAGAGAAGTAGATTGTTGTTTATTGTTTAAACGCTTTTTCGATTCTACAAAGCGTTGTACAAGGTATAAAATAACATTTATACAAAAATATAACAATTAAAACATACTTTCCTATAAAAACTGCAAGATTAACAACAATACAAACTAGGTAAAATATTGACCAACGGGCCATGGACACAAATGGGAAGGGGGGAGAAATACAATTGAAGTAGAAAATGTGAGGAACATATAAGGAAAACACAAAAGGGACCGGGGAACAATGTAAAAAAGAACACGTAGAAATTGATCACTAAAATACAATAGTTCAGTTAAAAGCATCTTTAAAAAGAAAGCACTTTAATTTGCTTTTAAAATTTTTTAAGTTTTTTTTCCATTTTTAGGTATAAAGGAAAAGCATTCCAGATCATAGGGGCTGTTACAGAAAAAGTAGAGGTGCGACGTGTGCCAATAATTTTTAAAGAAGGAATGTTAAGGTTGTATTGAGAGATAGATCTAAAAGATCTTGGAGGGTCGTATGGGATCAAAACTCTGTCTATGAATGCTGGTGTGTTGGTCTGCATTGTTTCGAATGTCAGAAGGGCGATTTTATAAGTTACCCTGTGTGAGACAGGCAACCAGTGGGCATTTTGAAGCAAAGGGGTAACATGATCATATTTCTTTGCGCCCGAGATTATCTTAATAGCCGTGTTTTGAATAAGCTGCAAGCGTTTTAAGTCTTTGTAATAGATTCCTTTTAATAATGAGTTATAGTAGTCTATTTTTGATATTACAAGTGAATGGATCAGAATGTTCAGGGAACTAATATCAAGAAGAGGGGCCAATGATCTAATCATTCTTAATTTATAAAAACAATTTTTAACTAATGCACTAATTTGTGGTCGAAATGTTAGCTTATTGTCTATAAGGACACCTAAAATTTTTGTAGTTGTGATTGATGGAAGTGGAATGTTTTTGATAATGACTGGAGAAATTAATTGTGCTCCCTCTTTTCCGGGGAAGAGAAGAGTATTAGTTTTTAAAATGTTTAACGAAAGCTTATTAATATTTAACCAGTCGTGGACTTTACTTAATTTATGATTAATTGCCTGAATCTCAGTTTGGTTATTTGGATCAATGGGGTGCAGATATCACTCTGTTCATGGAAAAAAGTGTTTATGAACAACTAGAAAATCTAAAAGTGGACAAAGCCATGGAACTGACGAAATCCATCCTAGAGTAGTACTGAGGGAACTCAGGGAAGTTCTTGCGAGACCTCTTGCAGATTTGTTAATAAATCCTTGGAGACGCGTGAAGTTCCGTGGGATTGGAGAAGAGTGAATGTGGTCCCTCTTCACAAAAGTGGGAACAGAGATGTCATCGGAAGCTACAGACCAGTAAGTCTCACTTCGGTGGTTGGAAAGATAATGCAAGGTCTGCTGAAGGAAAGACTAGTGAACTACTTGGAATCCAATGGGTTACAAGAACTGAGTCAATATGGTTTCACCAAGGGGAAATCGTGCCAAATGAATCTGATCGATTTCTTTGACTGGGTGACTGGAGAATTGGACAGAGGGTGCGCTAAATGTAGTCTACCTGGATTTCAGTAAAGCCTTTGACATGGTTCCTCATAGGAGACTAATCAATAAGCTTAGTGGAATGAAGTTAGGACCCAAAATGGTGACCTGAATTAGATATTGGTTGAAGGAGGAGTGTGTGGCGCAGTGGTTGGAGCTACAGCCTCAGCACCCTGGGGTTGTGGGTTTAAACCCTGCGCTGCTCCTTGTGACCCTGGGCAAGTCACTCAGTCCTCCATAGCCCCAGGTACGTTAGATAGATTGTGAGCCCACCGAGACAGATAGGGAAAATGCTTGAGTACCTGATTGTAAAACCGCTTAGATAACCTTGATAGGCGGTATATAAAAACCTAATAAACTTGAAACTTCCTCATAGGAGACTAATCAATAAGCTTAGAGGAATGAAGTTAGGACCCAAAATGGTGACCTGGATTAGATATTGGTTGACGGATAGACAACATATAATGTTGGTGAATGGAATTTTTAAGAGAAAAGAAAGGTGAATAGGGTATGCCTCAGGAATCAGTATTAGGGCCCGTTCAGTTCAATATATTTGTGAGTGATATTTCTGAAGGACTGGAAGGAAAAGTGTCTTTTTATAGATATGAAGATTTGCAAGAGTAGACACATCGGAGGGAACAGAAAGCATGAGAAGAGATCTGCGAATATTGGAAGAATGGTCTAATATCTGGCAATTAAAATTAAATGCAATGACGTGCAGAGTAATGTAATTGTGGAGTAAAAATCCAAGGAGCTGAATATGCAGGGAGAAGGACCCTGGCATGATAGTGTCAGAGGATTTCAAGTCTGAAAAACAATGTGACAAACCAGTAGCCATAGCCAGAAGAATGCTGGGCTGCGTAGAGAGGAATCACCAAAAAGAAAGTGTTGATGTCCCTGTAAAAGTAATTGGGGAGGCCCCACTTGGAATACTGCGTTCATTTCTGGAGGCTGTACCTTGTTAAAGATATAAGTAGTCCAGAGGAAGGCGATGAAAATGATATCGGGATTGTGCCAAGAAACATATGAGAAGAGGCTTGAATACCTGAATATATATACCCCGGAGGAAAGAAGGGATAGAGGAGATATGATACAGACGTTTAAATACTTGAAGGGTACTAATCTACAAACAAATCTATTTCAGAGATGGAGAAGCAGTAAAAGTAGAGGACATAATACGAAATTGTGGGGTGATAAAACTTAGGAGTAATGTCAGAAAATACTTCTTCACAGACAAGATTTATCTTGATTGTAAATTTGAAATTTATAAATAAATAATAAAAAAAAACAAGATTTATCTTGATTGTAAATTTGAAATTTATAAATAAATAATAATAATAAAAAAAAAAAATACTTCTTCACAGATAAGGTGGTGGATGCCTGGAATGCCTTCCCTCTGCAAGTGGTATAAGCAAAAAACAGTAACGGAGTTTTGACACAAATCTTGACAGATCAAAAACTATCTTCATTTATGATGCGGAGTGGTGCTTAAATAGAAGCCCAGCAGCAGGGAAGGAAGATAATGGTCTTCTATGGTCTGTGGCCTGTATATGGCAAGATGGATTGGGGGAGGCGGGGGACTGGAGTTCACTGTTATGGCAGCTCCAGCCATGGGGGAGTGGGAGGTGATGTAGACAATACCAGACAGACTTCTACGGTCTCCGTCCCATATGTGGCAAAAAAGATCAAGTGTTATTATAAGTATGTTATACCAAGTTCAAATCGTCTGAGTACAGGTCTTACCTATCTTGGGGGGGGGGGCATCTTATACTAAACCTAGCCCCAGGTACATTAGGTAGATTGTGAGCCCGCCAGGACAGACAGGGAAAAATGCTTGAGTACCTGAATAAATGAATGTAAACCGTTCTGAGCTCCCTTGGGAGAACGGTATAGAAAATTGAATAAATAAATAAAAAGAGTAACTACTGGTTTGTTGCCTTCAGAATGAATGTGACTGTTGGGCAGACTGGATGGACCACACAGGTCTTTTTCTGTCGTCATTTACTATGTTAACTTAGGAAAATCCACTTCTTATCCTTAAGTTAAGTAGCATAAAAGAGTATTCTTTTTGAGATATTGCTAGGTAATTGTGACCTGGATTGGATACTGCACTACGATAGAAGCTTTAAAATCCTGAGTGTGATGGATTGATTGCTAGAGGATGTGTTCAAATTGACAAATATAGCAGGATTTGTGAGATTTGGACAAGATCCAGGAAGAAAAGGCCATGAAAAAATTATCAGCCCGATGGATTTCAGAGAACTATTAAGAAATAGATCTACCTTTTAGGATCTGTTAGGTGCTTGTGATCCACACTGGCCACTGTTGGAGAAAGGATACTGTGTTGTTGGACCTCGGGCTGATCTAGATTGGCTTTTCTTACATTCTTGTGAGCTGTTTATGGTAAATTTATTTTTCCCTGTTGACCTTCCAAAAGTCAAGCTATATTGAAAGATACAATTCTTCTACATTTCTTTTTCTCCAAGTAACTTCTATATTTTAGGATTGTTTGCCGTCTAGTTAAACATCCAATAAAATGTTTGAGAATGATTACAATTTTTTGTTGAGCAATGTAAACAAAGCTGATTGATGTTTATAATGTATTGAAAAATGTGTGGTAAAATTTGACCTCTGTGTATGGAGAGAAGCTGATATGCACGGACGGAGAGAGGGACCTTGGGGTGATAGTGTCCGAAGATCTAAAGGCGAAAAAACAGTGTGATAAGGCAGTGGCTGCTGCCAGAAGGATTCTGGGCTGTATAAAGAGAGGCGTAGTCAGTAGAAGGAAGAAGGTGTTGATGCCCCTGTACAGGTCATTGGTGAGGCCCCACTTGGAGTATTGTGTTCAGTTTTGGAGACCGTATCTGGCGAAAGACATAAGAAGACTTGAGGCGGTCCAGAGGAGGGCGACGAAAATGATAGGAGGCTTGCGCCAGAAGACGTATGAGGAGAGACTGGAAGACCTGAATATGTATACCCTAGAGGAAAGGAGAGACAGGGGAGATATGATTCAGACGTTCAAATACTTAAAGGGTATTAACGTAGAACAAAATATTTTCCAGAGAAAGGAAAATGGTAAAACCAGAGGACATAATTTGAGGTTGAGGGGTGGTAGATTCAGGGGCAATGTTAGGAAATTCTACTTTACGGAGAGGGTGGTGGATGCCTGGAATGCGCTCCCGAGAGAGGTGGTGGAGAGTAAAACTGTGACTGAGTTCAAAGAAGCGTGGGATGAACACAGAAGATTTAGAATCAGAAAATAATATTAAATATTGAACTAGGCCAGTTACTGGGCAGACTTGCACGGTCTGTGTCTGTATATGGCCGTTTGGTGGAGGATGGGCTGGGGAGGGCTTCAATGGCTGGGAGGGTGTAGATGGGCTGGAGTAAGTCTTAACAGAGATTTTGGCAGTTGGAACTCAAGCACAGTACCGGGTAAAGCTTTGGATTCTCGCCCAGAAATAGCTAAGAAGAAAAAAAAAAAAAAAAAAAATTTAAATTGAATCAGGTTGGGCAGACTGGATGGACCATTCGGGTCTTTATCTGCCGTCATCTACTATGTTACTATGTTACTATGTTACTATATTTACTTGTAAGCTGCTTAGGAGATAAGGGGGTAATAAGTTCTTTAAATACATAAAATAAACACTTCCTCTTATTTCTCCCTGATCTTCAATTAGTTCAATGTAAACTTAAGGATAGTGTGTGGGACATTCAACCATAAAGCCTGTCAAATCTAATGACAGGCAACTAAAAAGCATGCAAGGCTTCCACAAGTTACTAAGTTGATTTAAGTGTATTACATCTTTCTTATGATGGGCAGAAATTCTACCGTAGTACTGATAAGGAGCCACTTTAAACATTTCTTACTGACAGTAAAATTATTTAAGGATGAATGAAATATTAAAAAATTACAGGAAGGGTATTTAATGAAAGTAAAATGAATTTAAGGTTGAGTCAGTAATTTTATCCTTTGACAAGCAGGCAGCATATTCTCAAATGTGGGTGGCGTCATCTACAGAGCCCGGAATGAACAGTGCTAGAAGTGTACTGACACTTTAAACTTTCTTAAAAGCTTCAAGACAGCCCACACTGTGCATGCGCCTTCCTGCCTGACGTCAGTTCCTAGATCCTCAGTTCTTCGTTTTCCGCGGAGTGAAGAAGTTGTTTTTTGGACTCTGTTCAAATCGGGTTTTCTTTTAATTTATCTTAAGTATTTTTTCTTCAGTTCTTTTTCTTTAAAAAAAAAAAAAAAAAAAGGAAAAAAGTTAAAATTTCCTCAGTTGGGCCCTCTGGTCCTTTTCTCTTCAGTTTTTCTCATTAGTTTTCCTTCTGGGAGACTGTTCCATGCATCTACCACTCTTTCTGTAAAAAAAATATTTCCTTAGATTACCACCCTTTCTGTAAAAAATAAATACATCCTTAGATTACCACCCTTTCTGTAAAAAAAGTATTTCCTTAGATTACATCCTATGCCCTCTCATTGCAGAGTTTCCTTTCAAATGAAAGAGACTCGACTCATGCGCATTTACGTTATGTAGGTATTTAAACTTCTCTATCATACATCTCCATTCTTCTGCCTTTCCTCCAAAGTATACAGATTGAGATCCTTAAGTCTGTCCCCATACGCCTCATGACGAAGACCACGCACCATTTTAGTAGCCTTCTTCTGGACAGACTCCATCCTTTTTATATCCTTTTGAAGGTGCGGCCTCCAGAATTGTACACAATATTCTAAATGAGGTCTCACCAAAGTCTTATACAGAGGCATCAATACCTCCTTTTTCCTACTGGCCCTATGCAATCTAGCATCCTTCTAGCTTTCGCCGTCACCTTTTCAACCTGTTTGGCCACCTTAAAATCATCACATACAATCACACCCAAGTCCCGCTCTTCTATCGTGTATATTCATCCCCTAAACTGTACAGTTCCTTTGGGTTTGTGCAGCCCAAATGCATGACCTTGCATTTGGTAGCATAAAATTTTAGCTACCAAATTTCAGACCATTCTTCAAGCTTTGTCGGGTCTTTCTTCATGTTATCCACACCATCCGGCATGTCTATTGCAAATTTTGGTATCATCCACAAAGAGGCAAATCTTACCCGACAACCCTTCAGCAATATCATTTATAAAAATGTTAAAAAGAACAGGCCCACGAACAGAACCTTGAGGCATACCATTGGTAACATCCCTTTCCTCAGAGCGATCTCTATTGATAACTACCCTCTGTCATCTTCCACTCAACCGGTTTTTGACCCAGCCCATCACTTTGGGACCCATCCCAAGGATACTCAGTTTATTTATTAGACGTCTGTGTGGAACACTGTCAAAGGCTTTGCTAAAATTTAAATACACCACATCCAGCGCGCATCCTCTATCCAATTCTCTGGTCACCCAGTGAAACAAATTGATCAGATTTGTCTGACAAGATCTACCTCTAGTGAATCCATGTTGCCCCTGGTCCTGTAATCCACAGGATTACACAAATTTGACTATTCTCTGTTTCCAAAGTGTTTCCATTAATTTGCTTACCACAGAAGTCAGACTTACCGGCCTGTAATTCCCTACTTCTTTCTTACTTCTACTTTTGTGGAAAGGAACCACATCCGCCCTTCTCTAATCCTTCGGTACCACTCCTGACTCTAGAGACTTGTTGAAAAGGTCAGACAGTGGAGCTACCAGAACTTTCCTAAGTTCCTTCAGCACCCTCGGATGTACACCATCGCTTTGTCTACCTTTATTTTAGCTAGCTCCTCTTGAATACAACCCTCTGAAAATCGATCAGGGCCTATTACTCCTCCATCCCTATTCACAAGCACACACCGCAAAGGAGGCTACCACCGCTGCTTTGATACCAGAAGCAGCCATATCAACTGGCTTTTTCATTATAAAGTCCATAAGCAATACTCCATTGCTAGGAAGGGCCGTATGCCTAGTAATCTGCACCATGGCGGAATTCACCATAGGTCGCTCAAAAAACTGCTGAATAGCAGGAGTCAGCGGATAAAGCTTAGAAATAGCTTTAGAGAGCCAGAAAGAGATTCTGCGGTATTCCATTGTTCTGTAACCAGAGCAAGAAGCTGTGGATAGGATGGAAAAAAAGGAGGACGGCACATTAGAATGGTCCATGACCAAACACTAAAGTGGAAGGTGGAGATTCCAATTTGAGCTCTTTCAGAACATCAGCAATAAAATGATGGACAGAGACATTTATAAACATTTTTTTAAACAGTCTGCAGATGACGTTCTTACCCAAATCTGGACTGTCAGGGTGAACATGATGACTTATTCTAGCAAGGGCAGCAGCTGGATCCAAAATAGAAACAGCATCAGGAGACAGAAGAGGCATAAAATCCATATGGCAACTTATGCAGTCAAGCTCTGTCATAGTCAGATGGGAGGGCTCCTGAACAGGGATTTCTGCCACTGGTGCAACTGGCTTAAAAGAAACTGATGTGCCTGCCGGATGAATCAAACAAGCTGGGTCCGAAGAATACACTTTCCAGAGGAGCCGAATAAAGTCCACATAAAATTCACATCCTGTGGTCACTGCTAGGCCCTGCTGAGGCGCCCACACCATGCCAAAGAAGTCCCCCTAATCAGAATATAGGGGTTTGATGACAGACTCCAGAATGGCCTCTGGGTGAGACTTTTTTCTGAACCACAGACCCAGGCTGACTCCCCAAGCCTAGATATCCCAGAGGAGGCAAAGCCCGAAGCTCCCACCCCTTCCCTCAATGCGCTGGGGCATGTGGTACACAGTCATTGATCCAGCTTCAATCTGATGCAATCAATGCACACATTTGACAGATTAGGGGTTGAGGAGTCCATCCCAAATGATTAACAAAATCAAGGTGTTTGAGGCAGAAATAAAACTTTGAAAAAAAGATCGATAAAAATCCATGATGGCCACTGCCAGCAAATTCACGCCAAAAATAGCAAAAATAAAGAAATTCTGAAAATAAATAGCAATTTAGAGTTTGAGGAGGTGGGAGACCTGAACCCTATCCTCAGAAACACAAAAAAATGAGTTTTATAGAGTTCCACATACCACCCCCGAAGCTCCCATAGGAAATAATGGAGGTGTACTTACAGTCTGTGCAGTGCCTGCCTGTCAGCTCTGTTTAAACTGTAGCTGAATGGAGAAAATGATTTTCTGCCTCAGAAACTGTTCCAAATTTGAAGATTTTCGGACTGCTAATTGGACGCACTCAGACTGTAATCTCCTCCCCCCCATGAAACTACTCCACATGACCGGGGATAGGAAATGCAGCCTGTGCCCTAAAATCCAGAGGAACATTTACTCAGAACACAGCCTGTGCTTAAACCCTTGACAAGGTCAGAGGGCAAGCAAACTCCCAGGAGAATGGACCCTGAGTCTAAGAAGTGTGGCACACAGCAGGCTGGCTCCAAAAGTCCACTGAAGTTTCTCTGTGAAGCAGCAGTCTGGCTCCGTAGGACTGCGTTCATTCCTCTGACAGAGGACCACCACAAAGGGGTCTCACAGCACTGAAGCCACTAAAAAGGATAAACTTTAAGCAAAAAAAAAAATTAAGAAAAAGATACAGAGTAGAATAGAAGACTTCTGCAGAAACAAACTATGGGGGGCTCTAACTCTCTCTAAGGTAGGAGGAGCACATGATCAGAAAAGTGTTTGGATTTCTGCATCTCCCGGATTGCGGGAAGGGATTGAATCCGGAAGTGACGTAACAAAACATTTATGATACCTATATAAAAATGTACTGTATAACACTATTTATTTGCTATATAATGTTTGGCACAACAGCTGACATCAATTCTATAAATTTAGCTAGCAGTGCATAGGTTTAGAATATTGTGATTTTTGATTTAATAAGCAGAGCATAAATTTAGCATATTGCTATATAATCATTTGTACTAGGAAGACAATATTATTGAGATAATTTCTTTTCATCTCAAGACCTGCTCTATTTCAATAATTCTTTCCTGTTTAGATTCATGAATTATCAATTAATTCATATTGGAAACAACTGAATTGAGTAGTGACAACATGCATTGTTGGAATAAAACAGTCAAAGTGTCACAGCTTATTTTATTGCAAAAAATGGGCTCAAATTGGTACACTAATATCAGCAGACAACAAGTCACTATTTATTCAGCCATCAGAAATTAATCTCTCGGATGATGATCAAATCTACTTGCATCAAGAAGCAATGTATCTCCAAAAATATGAGACAATGCAAAAGGAATGTTGTAATCTGTTTGGAAAGCAAAATCTCATCAAAACGGGACTTTTGAAAGTTGATCTTGAAATGGCTAATAAATTGAATCAGCCGACAAAAATAAACACTAAACTGGGTCAGAAAAATTGCCCTAAATGTAAAGCAGAACTTGCTTCCATGGTAGAAGCTACAATTGCAATGTTATATTCCGATGACTTCAAAATGGACACTTCTACCATGATTAACCAAGGCTTATCTGCAATGGGTGAATGAATCTCCTTTGAAATTTCCAAAAGTGAGCAGTAGAGATAAAAGTAGGTTATATGAAAGGAAAAATGTGATAATGCACAAGTTAACTTCCGCCACTGGACTAGCAGCTCAGGATGTTGGACAGTCTAGTCCAGAGATCAGCAACCCGCGGCTCTTTGACCACATGGCTGTAACTCCCACAGTGTATACTGGTCTCCTGGCCTCCACCTCCTTCCTTTCAGGCAGTCGCATGTGTTTTCTACACAAACCACAGGGAAGCTGTTTGAACACGCTGCCCTTGGCTGTTCCAGAAAGCTTCCCTCTAATCAATCTCTAAAAGTCAATGTAAGGCCTGTTGCACCAGATCAAACTGCAACCATCTGCTAAAGCAGAAAAAGGTGGCAAGTTCCAGGTCAGCAGTGCTCCTTAAACTGGTAGTGACATCATTAAAAATCAGTAGTCTCAACCTCCAACAGTCAGTTTGGTGGCACAACCCACATGTCTGGACTGATCTAGCAGAATGAAAAGGAAATTTATTTTCATGCATGTACAGATAATTAGGTTGGTTAGGATAAACATACATATGTCTTCCTCAAAAATGTAAAGAACATGTACAATTTTATTCAAGTGATCTTTGCAGATCTAAAGTATAAAGCATGCTCATTATATGATTCATACACATTAGTCCAACTAAGCAGAAAATAAGTTATATACAGATTATCTGACAACTTTCCAGATCTTGGATAGTCTTTATTGACAAGCAAAAGGCAAGGATTTATGGATAATAATACCACAAATTTTAAAAGTTGAATTAAAGAAGAAAAACACTTTGCTCAACACAGCTTATTATTTTATCACTGCAAACTGCCTAGAGAGTATCCACCAATTTGCAGATCAAATACTGAATTCTTGGAAACCTAGTCATTCTTCAATTTTTGGTTCTCCTTATTTGAAGTGGTTTCAGATATATGGTTAAATATGTTTTACCAGATAATGGGAACAAGTACTTTAACCAGAAAAAAAAAGATCTACATGCAAATTTAATTGGCTAATTTCCACATTAATTAAGAAAATCATTTGTCTAATTATTTTCAACAATTGTTTTTAAGAGAACAGTCACAATCCAATAAACCATAAAGCACAGTTATAACAGGTGTTATCCAGGGACAGCAGGCAGCTATTCTCACATGTGAGTGATATCATCCACGGAACCCGGATGCAGACAGCCTCACAAGCAGATTTGCTTGAAGAAACTCAGAAGTTTCAAGTCTGCCACACCGCACATGCACGAGTGCCTTCCCGCCCAGCACAAGGCACATCTTCTCAGTTCAGATAGCTAGCAGAGAAGCCAACCAGGAGAGGTGGGTGGGTTGTGAGAATAGCTGCCTGCTGTCCCTGGATAACACCTGTTACAGTAAGTAACTGTGCTTTATCCCAGGATAAGCAGGCAGCCTAATCTCACATGTGGATGACATCCACATGTGCCAATGGAGGCACGAGCGAAGTTCAAGCTGGGATGTCTCTGCTTCAAGGTATTACACGGTCTAGCCCCTAAATACATAACAGACCTCTTCTCATTCCCAACCAACAGACATGAGAGAAGAACACACCTGAAATTCGTCTCCCCACCGGCTAGAGGATGCAAATATAAGAGATACCATCAACAACTTCTATCTTACCAAGCAGCCTTATGGGGTAAAGACCTAGAAAAATTAATTACACACACAAACAAATACGGATAATTTAGGAAACACCTAAAAACTTACCTGTTCTCGAAATACCTAGGGAACGAACCAGGACAATAGCCCCCCTTCGTAATACCATCCCAAAACCGAACTTGTAAACTGTTAACCCCTAATCACTAACTATGAATACTCCATTCAATTTATGGAATTTTTCTAATTCTTTGTAAGCCGCATGGCCCTGCAGAATACGAACTGTTGTTATCACGATTAATGTTGTTATAATCAGATGTACACTGCTATACTCTGTAATTCGCTGTCTGTACAATTTCTCTTTATTGTAAACCACCTAGAAGTCGCAAGATTGTTGGCGGTATATAAGAATAAAGTTATTATTATTATTATTATCCAAGCTAACTAGAATGGGATGGTGGGAGTGTTGGCAATTCAGGAGAATAAATTTTTGTAATACTGCCTGGCCAAAATGGCCATCTTGTCTAGAGAAAACATCCAGATAATAATGAGAGGTGAAAGTATGAACCAAGGACCAGGTGGCAGCTTTGCAAATTTCCTCAATAGGAGTTGATCTGAGGAAAGCCACTGAAGCCGCCATGGCTCTGACTTTGTGGGCTCTGACTCAACTCTGTAGATGCAGTCCAGCCTGAGCATAGCAGAAAGAGATACAAGCAGCAATCCAGTTGGAGATGGTTCGCTTAAAAATCGGGTGTCCCAACTTGTTTGGATCAAAGGAGAGAAAAAGTTGAAGAGCAGATCTGTGTGATTTGGTGCATTCTAAGTCCAGGATATGAAGAGCTGATTCTCCAGGATAACAATGAGGCCTTGGAAAAAATACTGGAAGTACAATGGATTGGTTGAGATGAAATTCTGAAACCACTTTAGGAAAGAATTTAGGATGAGTACGGAGGACTACCTTGTCATGATGGAAAACTGTGAACGGTGGATCAGCAACTAAAGCTTGCAACTCATTGACTCTTCGAGCAGATGTGAAGGCAATGAGAAACACCACTTTCCAAGCGAGATATTTCAAATGAGCCATATCTATTGGTTCAAAAGAAGACTTCATCAATTGAGCAAGAACAACATTGAGATCCCAAACCACTGGAGGTGGTTTGAGAGGAGATTTGACATTGAAAAGTCATTTCATAAATCTGGAAACCACAGGATGAGCAAAAAGGGGTTTCCCTTCGATAGGCTGATGGAAAGCAGCAATTGCACTAAGATTACATTACAGATTTCTATTCCGCCATTACCTTTCGGTTCAAAGCGGATTACAAAAAGAGTAGGTTCAAGAAGTAACTGATAATGTGGAAGCTATGTGGTCAACTTTGAAATCGATCCTTCATGAGGCAACTATCCACTACATAAAATCGGTAACCAAACAACAAAGAAAAAGGAAACCCCAATGGTTCACAGATGAGGTATCATACCTCGTCAAGGAGAAGAAAAGAGCATTTCTCTCATTCAAACGCATGGGGGAAAAAGAAGCAAACATTGAATACAGGACAAAGTCTGCAGCGGTCAAAACAGCAGTCAGGGAGGCCAAACTTCATATGGAAGAAACTCTAGCGAAGAACATTAAGAAAGGGGACAAATCCTTCTTCAGATACATTAGCGACAGGAAAAAGAACACAAACGGGATAGTACGCCTTAGAACGCTAGACGGGAATTATATGGAAACTGACTCCGATAAAGCCAAACTACTGAATGATTATTTCTGTTCAGTCTTTACCTGCGAGGCACCAGGGCACGGGCCTCGGCTGGATGCAAAGCAAAGCCTGGATGACCCATTTCAGAAGTTTGAGTTCACACCAGCTGATGTTTACAGAGAACTGTCAAGACTCAAGGTGAACAAAGCCATGGGACCGGAAAATCTGTACCCAAGAGTGCTCAGAGAGCTATGCGATGTTTTGGTGGAACCGTTAGCCATGCTCTTCAATCTCTCCCTAAGTACGGGGAGAGTCCCTCTGGACTGGAAAACTGCCAATGTTGTTCCTCTGCACAAAAAGGGTTGCAGAGCGGAGGCTGCGAATTACAGACCAGTAAGTCTCACATCAATAGTGTGTAAACTCATGAAAACTCTACTTATAGGGAAATTAGATACGATATTGGATGAGGGGAATCTGAGGGATCCCTGTCAACATGGATTCACTAGGGGCAGGTCATGCCAATCCAATCTTATCAGCTTCTTTGACTGGGAGACAGGAAAGCTAGACTCGGGAGAGTCTCTGGACATAGTGTACTTGGATTTCAGTAAAGCGTTTGACAGTGTCCCACACCGTAGACTATTAAACAAGATGAAATCGATGGGGTTAGGTGAGAAACTAACGGCATGGGTCAATGATTGGCTGAGTGGAAGACTTCAGAGGGTGGTGGTCAATGGCACCCTCTCTAAGACATCGGAGGTGACTAGCGGAGTGCCGCAAGGCTCAGTCCTGGGACCATCCCTTTTTAACATATTCATAAGGGACTTAACCCGAGGGCTTCAGGGAAAAGTAGCGCTGTTTGCCGACGACGCCAAACTGTGTAATATAGTAGGTGAAAGCGATCTCACGGATGGTATGGCGCAGGATCTGATCAAGTTGGAAAACTGGTCCTCAACATGGCAGCTGGGCTTCAACGCAAAGAAGTGTAAGGTGATGCATCTCGGCAGCAGAAATCCATGCAGAACATACACCTTGAATGGAGAAACACTAGCTACGACCTCAGAAGAATGGGACTTGGGAGTAATCATCAGTGCAGACATGAAGGCTGGCAAACAAGTAGAGAAAGCCTCATCCAAGGCAAGGCGAATGATGGGATGTATCAATAGAAGCTTCGTCAGCCGTAAACCTGAAGTCATAATGCCACTGTACAGAACCATGGTGAGACCTCATCTGGAGTACTGTGTGCAATTCTGGAGGCCACATTACCGTAAAGATGTACTTTGAGCTGAGTCAGTCCAGCGAATGGCCACTAGGATGGTCTCCGGACTCAAGGGTCTCTCATACGAGGAAAGACTGGGCAAGTTGCAGCTCTACTCTCTGGAGGAGCGCAGGGAGAGGGGTGACATGATTGAGACATTTAAGTACGTCACAGGTCGTGTCGAGGTGGAAAACGACATATTCTTTCCTAAGGGACCTTCAGTCACAAGGGGGCACCCACTCAAACTCAGAGGAGGGAGATTTGGTGGTGACACCAGGAAGTATTTCTTTACAGAAAGGGTGGTGAATCACTGGAACAAACTACCGGTGCAGGTGATCAAGGCCACTAGCGTACTCAACTTTAAGAATAAATGGGACATCCACGTGGGATCTCTACGTGGGAAGAGCAGCACTCTGACTTAATGGGGTGGGACAGTAGAGTGGGCAGACTTGATGGGCTATAGCCCTTTTCTGCCGTCATCCTTCTATGTTTCTATGTTTCTAGATCAGAGAAGGTTTCCAAGAGAGGGAAAAGTAGGATCTGGGGTTAGGGAAGGGATGGTAAGAGGGGGGTTAAGCTTTATTATGGTATTAAGCTTTATTAAGGGATTTCTTGAAGAGTATAGTTTTTATTTCCTTTCTGAACATCTTGTAGTCTGGGGTTGTTGTCAATAGGTTGGAGACTTGGTTGTCTATCTTCGCAGCCTGAGTGGCCAGTAGTCCATTGTATAGTTTTTTCCGTTTTACTTCTTTGATTGGGGGGTAAGTGAATGGGGTGTGTGTTTTTCTATGCCTGGTAGAGGTGGTTTGGATGAGGCGGTCGTTTAGGTAGGTTGGGCTGTCTCCATTTATAGTTTTAAATAGTATACAGTAGAATTTAAATTGTATTCTTTCCTGGATTGGAAGCCAATGAGAATTGATGAATGCCTCAGTAACGTGATCATGTTTTTTCAATGAATAGACGAGTCTCAGAGCTGTATTCTGAATTGTCTGTAGTTGTTTAATCATTATTGCAGGGCAGGGGAGGTAGAGGATGTTGCAATAGTCTAGGATACTTAGGATTAGAGATTGTACTAGGAGCTGAAATTGTGTTTTTTCGAAGAATTTTCGGACTTTTCTAAGGTTTCTCATAACTGCGAAAGATTTCTGTATTGTTTTGTTAATTTGTGGTTGCATGGTACAGCCTCTGTCAATAGTCATACCTAGAAATTTTAGGGTGGTTTGCAAAGGGTAGTTGATAAAGTTGATTTCTAAGTTGGTTATGGTTGGGATTTTGTTATTTTCTAGAAGGATGAATTTAGTTTTGTCTGGGTTGAGTTTCAGTTTGTGGTCTTCCATCCAAGTCGTAACTGTAGCTAGAGTTCTGTGTAGTGTGTCTGACATTAAGAGCATTGGTTGGTCGAAAGGAATGAGGATGGTGATGTCATCAGCATAGCTATAAGAGGATAGGCCTTGTTTGTTCAGGTAAACGCCAAGAAAGGCCGTATATAGGTTGAAGAGAGTAGGGGACAGTGGGGACCCTTGTGGAACGCCGCAGGGGTTGGACCAAGGTTTGGATTTTTCTTTGTCTGATTTTACTTTGTATGTTCTGGATTTTAAGAAACCTTCAAACCATGAGTATACTTTATCTGAGATGCCTATTGAGTCCAAGATTTGCAGTAGGATGTTATGGTCTCCCAGGTCAAAGATGGACTCTAATGGATGTAGACTTGAGGCCAGAGGTAGATAAGTGCAGAAGATAATCCAAGATGGAAGACAAGGAGGTATCTCGAGGTTCCTGGTTATGAGAGATGCACCATGTAGAAAAGCTAGTCCATTTTTGGTGGTAGCATTGTCCAGTAGCAGGCTTTCTGGAAGCCTCTAAAATGTCCCAAACAGGTTGAGAAAACTGAAGAGGAGTTATGTTGAGAGGTACCAAGCTGTCAAGTGTAGAGACTGCAGATTGGGCTGAAGAAGAGATCCTTGACTCTGTGAAAGCAGAGATGGAAAAACTGGTAGAAGTTATGGCTTCCTGCTGCTCAGCTGAAGTAGAAGGGAGAACCAGGGTTGCCTGAGCCACTGAGCAGCTATTAGAATCATGGTGGCATGATCGTTCTTGAGTTTGACAAGAGTCTTGAGAATGAAGGGAACGCATACAGAACAGATTGGTCCATTCCAGAAGGAAAGCATCTGACTCAAGGCGATGAGGAGAGTATATCCTGGAGCAGAACTGAGGCAGTTTGTGGTTGTGGGGAGATGCAAAGAGATCTATTTGAGGAGTTCCCCACTGAGAAAAAATGTGATGAAGAGGCAAGCAATTGAGTGTCCATTCGTGAGGTTGCAGAAGACGACTCAATTTGTCCGCCAAACAGTTTTTCTCCCCTTGAATGTAGACAGCTTTCAGGAAGGTGTTGTGAAGGATTTCCCAATCCCAAACCTTCAGAGCTTCTTGGCAAAGAGGGAGAGATCCTGTTCCTCCCTGCTTGTTGACGCAGTACGTGGCGAATAGATTGTCTGTCTGAATAAGGACTACCTGGTCGTGAAGAAGCTGAAAAGCTTTGAGAGCATTGAAGATCGCTCTGAGTTCCAACAGATTGATGTGACACTGACGATCAGATATATGATCCGTGCTGGACTAGTGGCCTTGAGTACGGAGGCCGTCGAGATGAGCCCCCCAAGCGTAGGTCGAGGAATCTGTCGTGCGGATCTTCTGATGAGGGGGTGTTTGAAACAATAAACCTCTGGAGAGATTGTAAGAGAGTATCCACCAGTGGAGAGACTGTCTCAAAGAAGGAGTGACTGTAATGTGTTGAGAGAGTGGGTCACAAGCCTGCGCCCACTGAGATGCCAGTGTCCACTGAGGAATTCTGAGGTGAAGTCTGGCAAAAGGAGTCAAGTGGTTGAGGTCATGTGACCGAGTAGTACCATCATGTGTCTCACTGAGAGTGAAAAAAGGGAAGACACTTTACGGCAAAGCTAAAGGAGAGCATCCAGATGCTGCTGAGGAAGGAATGCTTTGAGTTGGACAGTGTTCAGAACAGCTCCGATGAACTGTAGGTTCTGAGAGGGCTGAAGGTGGGATTTGGGAAAGTTGATTTCGAATCCTAAGCTTTGTAGGAACCACGTAGTCCATTGGGTCGCTACAATAACCCCCTGAGATGTTGAATCTTTGATGAGCTAGTCGTCAAGTTAGGGGAACACCTGAAGACCATGGTTCCGCAGAGTTGCTGCAACCACCACTAGGCACTTGGTGAACACGCTTGGAGATGATGCCAGGCCAAAGGGTAGCACTCTGTACTGAAAATGCAGATTCCCCACCTGAAATCTGAGGTACTGATAGGAGGCTGGATGAATGAAGATGCGAGTGTAAGCCTCGTTGAGATCTAGAGAACAATAACCAATCGTTCTGATCTATAAGGGGATAAAGGGACAACATGCAAAATTTTTCTTTGACCAAAAATTTGTTGAGAGCCCTAAGATCCAGTATGGACCACAGATCGCCCGTCTTCTTCGGAACTAGGAAGTAACGGAGTAAAACCCCCTGCTCTGCTGTTCCAAGGTAACTTCCTTGATGGCACGGAGACAAAGCAGAGCTGGAGGCCATCATCGAATTTTGATAAAGACGATGGCCAAACTTGTCAGTGGTCCTGCCTTCTCTGCCAGGAGGTTTGATAGCATAGATCCTGGAAGGATGACTCCACTTTAAGGAAGATTCCACAAGAAGGGACTGATGAGATAGTTGAGAGTTCTCAAAACCCTTGCAATGTACAGTTCTATACCTCGATTTCAACTTGCCTGGAACAGCAGGAATGGCATAAGGAGTCTCCAGGTTTCGTTTGAAAGTTTGAAAAAGAAGCCTGTTAAGAGGAAGTTTGAGAGACTCCGCAGGAGATCGAGGCAAACTCACTTCCTCTAAATACTCCTTAGAACCAGAGTCCAATTTAAGATCCAGGTCCTCAGCCATTTGACAGAGGAAGGAGGAAAAGGACAATTGATTCGCAAGAGGATGGCCTCGAGAGGGACTTGATGACCTCGAGGCACCTCAAGTGGAAAACGAAGGCGAGGCCTCTCTGGAGTATTGATGTCCTAGCGAATAAGCAGACTAAGACGAGACACTGGGAGAAGCGGAGCCCTCAGGTTCTGCTATTGGTGCCCTGGATCGAGGAGTTGCAGGCCTCGAAGAGCTGAAACGCCTGGACGAGGAAGGCTGTTCTCTTGAAGAGCACCTGCGCCTCAATGACTGCCTCGATGAGTGCCTCGACCGGCGATGAGAGTGCTGTCTGGAAGCAGGTCTCGTGTGAGGTTGAGGAGACTTTGCCCGATGCCTTGAAATGGGCAATGCCTTATGTGAGGATATAGGGCTGGAAGCTGTAGATCAAAGTCCCATAGACTCAGTGGTTTGGATCGAGGTATATCGAAGCACTCCCAAAGCTCAGCTCCTTGTATGGAGTGTGAGGATTTCAGACAAGACACT
Source organism: Geotrypetes seraphini (assembly GCF_902459505.1). Lineage (NCBI taxonomy): Eukaryota > Metazoa > Chordata > Amphibia > Gymnophiona > Dermophiidae > Geotrypetes > Geotrypetes seraphini. Next base: position 292,924,943 of record NC_047086.1, read on the forward strand.
CGCAAAGACTCGATTCCTTGCATAGAGTGTGAAGATTCCAGACCAGACACTCACAAAGACTGGATTCCTTGCATAGTGTGCGTAGATTCAGCTTGAAGCACAGGCAAGGACTCGACCTCTTGCAAGACTGCTGAGTGCCCAGGCTGGACTGCAGGAAGCAGAGTCGAGACAGGACTATATTTGGTCAGTAACTGAACAAATCCCGCTCTAAAATGGTCTGGATGGTAGCTTGCAATTGTGGATCAGAGTCTGAAACTGGACCACTTGCTGAAGCTAAAATCTCTGAGGAGGAAGAATGCTTCGACTTGGAGGAATGATGCTTAGGTAGCTTGAGGACCACCGCTGGAACTGTCTGCTGAGGTAACTGACCTGAGGGAAGCTCAGGAGAAGACTTGGCAGATTTACTCGAGGTCTAAACGAGGATGGTCTGATAAGAGTCGAGGTCAAGGAGGCAGGAGGACACCCCGTAGCAGGCTTGACCGAATCGGAGGTCGAGGCTGGAGTAGGGTTTCCATACCGAAAATCTTCTCCACTTGAACTCGATGACGTTTGAGGGCTCGAGGTTGAAGGGTAACACAGCAAATGCACAACTCCGGGCAGTGGTCAGGGCCAAAACACTAAAGGCACCAACAATGTGGGTCAGTGAAGGATTTCACACACTGGCACTGGCTACACTTCTTAAAGCCCGTGACCGGCCGGGACATAGATGGAAAAATAGCTGCCGCAAAGTCAAAGCCCGCAGGATGAGGGCGCGCGACAGGCCCCGCTGTCACTTGATGAAAAAGTTTTAACTTTTTTTTTTTTTTAAAACAATGACCGAAAGAAAACACAGCGACACAGAAAAAAAGAAATAAAACACGAGCCGCGGTGAGAGAAGGTACAAAGCAAAATGAGTTCAGAGCAGAGCGCCAAAGACAGACTTCTCGGCTCCGTGGAAAACTGAGGAGACATGCCCTGTGCTGGGCGGGAAGGCACTCGTGCGTGCGCGATGTGGCAAACTCGAAACTTCTGAGTTTCTTCAAGTAAGTCTGCTTGCGAGGCTGTCTGCATCCAGGCTCCATGGATGATGTCACCCACATGTGAGAATAGGCTGCCTACTTGTCCTGGGATAAATCAATGCCCATCAAATCTATACACTGGATAAAATATAATTAATGTAAAGTTTATAGCATGCAATACAGTTGAGAAACTTCATCCATATCTTTCTTCTACACTCTGTACAACAAAAAAAGAATTCCTTACATAACATGTACAACAAAAAATTTCTTATACAAACTGTTACACCTACAGCAAATTCACTAAAGTGTCAAAGTTCTGTTAGTGAGAATACGCTCAGAACCAAGAGGAGACATTTAACCACCACAAAACCAAAACACTTTGTAAAAAAAAATCAACAAAATAATCTATCCCCCACCCCTACCCCACACAAACATATAGGTTGATGGCGGAGTAACATAAAACAAACATTATAAAGAGACAAATTTTTGGATAAAACAGTTTTTTCTTCATTTTAAGTCCTTATGTCAAGAAGGTATTAGCATATTCGCAATGATTCTGGTTCTGATAGAAGTCTGTAAGATACTAAGTGGAGTGGAACAGGTAGATGTGAATCACTTGTTTACTTTTCCCAAAAATACTAGGACTAGGAGACAAGTAATGTGCTAGATTTTAAAACAAATTCTGGAATTTGTTACTGGAGAATGTAGTGAAAGCAATTAGTTTAGCAGGTTTTAAAAAAAGGGTTGGCTAATTTCCTAAAAGAAGAGTCCATAAGTCATTACCATATTAAGATGAACTTGGAAAAATCCACAGTGCTTCAGATACCCGAGTAAACTGTTTGACTAGTTTCACTAAAATTTATATGCTGCAGTCACTTCAGTGTACAGAATTCCAAGAAATTGTCAGGCAGTTTCCAAGTTAAAAGAAATGAGTCCATTCTACCTCACATCTATGTTGCTAGTCTACACAAGTGCACAAGTTGTAGCAGTAATATACTGCAGTGTAAATGCAACAGCATCATGTTTAAAACATCAGCCATATACACTAACCACAAAACATAATAGTTGGCTCAGCCCAGAAATTACCAAATAAGGCAAGCTGCCATTGTTAGTCTTAAAATCAAGACATTCATATCCAACTACACCACTATTCAATCTATCAAATTCAACAGTGTTGTACAAATATCAGGGGAAAAATGAGTCTTGGAGTCTTAAGTAATTAAAATAAAAACAAAGTTGACTTTCACTATAGCTGTTCCTATGACCCTCAAATCAATGAGCATATTAAGGTCATCATTTGTACATATTTTAATGAGGCAGACATTCCATCACAATGTCAACTGAGTAAGCTTGTCTCAAGTCATTTTCATTTGTAATAGAAGTGCTATTGGATGTTAAGTAGTTTGCAGCCATTTTAACTTCTTCAAAAATTTTATCATTTGCTCTCCACAGTTATTTTAAGCTTGGCAGATTATATTATTGCACGTGCATCTTGCTTACATAGTTCTTCCTTCATTTTGGAGAGCTTATTGATGGTGCTGAAGATTTGCTGAAGAATCTTTAAAAACAAATAAGGAAAAATTATGTATCTTGCCTGATAATTTTCTTTCCTTTAGTCACAGCAGATGAATCCAGAGACAAGTGGGTTGTGTCCATCCACTAGCAGGCGGAAATAGAGAGCACCAAGTTGATCTCTGTCATATATAGGATGGTATGCCAAACCGTATCGACCATTCCCAGATCCCGACACATACTATAGCTATCAATCTTGTAATCTCCCTGGGAATGCCCAGGCTAATTTCTTGTTGTAGAACTGAAAGGTATTGGCAAGATAAGACATCAATGTAATGTATGCTCACTGACAAGCAGTAGGATCAGCTGAACATGCTATTGGTCAAGAACCCCCTCCTCACACTGTGGATTAAGCTGCTGTGACTAAAGGAAAGAAAATTAATCAGTTAAGGTACATAATTTCTCTTTCCTTATCATCATCTCGGTAGGGCGGAACCAAAAACAGAACATGAAAAACAGAAGAAACCACTCTGTTTGGTCCACCATCCTTTCAAGAAGTGAAGGATGAATCCAATAGGACCGCCATCTCCCCCAAACACTACAAAGACCATCCATCTGTAGGAGCTCTACCCTGAACAGAACTCAGAGTCTCACCAGAGGAATGAATAGCAGCACTGCTCCAAACCTGCACCAATAAAACCTGTTCCACTCCATGGAAGGGGATGCTAGGACACGTCTCCCACAGTACAGAACTGAATAAGACAAATTGAGGCTGTTAGCGCACTCAGAAAAGAGAAGATGAAGAGAGAGCCTCCCCCCTCCACCCCGGTGAGATGCGCAGAGCAAGTAGAGCCGACAACCTCAGGGAGACATTACAACAAAAGAGCACTCCCGGCCCTTCTAGGAAAGGTATTGCATTACATATATGCACTTGATCGCCCAGGAATGTATCTCACATAGCTGTCAGTAAAGACCATATCCACTTGAGACTAGGCTGCACCCAACTGCCAGATAAGGAGTGCTAGATCCCGGAACTGGAGCTGTGTCCCAGCATCCAAAACAGGCTGCGCCAGCCATCCAAAAACCAAGCAGAACTCTCCTACAGAGTAACATCTGATCTCCAGAGATCACTCAATGCACAATATCCAGGGATTGAGTCGCACCAGGGAAGCATCCGAAGCGACACACTACCTCAATAGACAGAGCCGTCTTGAGACGGTATCCACAGCAGAGCTCTGCATCCTGGTCTGAAGCCGGAACAGGTCTTCAATTGTATTGGCGCACTACATCCAGAACAGGAACTGGGACAAGCAGGTAACAGGAGTGACGCTCTAGCTACATAGAGAAAATGCACCAAGTACACATTCAGAGTAGCATTCTAGATCCAGAGATGGAACCATACCACTCAGGTAGGCAGATCCACACTATACATCCGAAGATGGAGCTATGCCAATCAGACAGGCTGCTGCCAATCCGGCAGATGGATCCACCCTCTATATTCGAGATGGAGTCATGCCCACCATGCAGTTGGGTCCACACTCTACATCCGGAGATGGAGCTATGGCAATAAGGCGGATGCAACCCCACCCTACATTTGGGAATGGAGCTAGGCCAATTAGGTAGGAGCATTTGCACTCTATATCCGAAGATAGAGCCATGCCAACCTGGCTGCTGGGCCCATGCTCTATATCTGGAGTGGAGCTATGTCAGTTTAGACATGCGGATCCCCGCACCACATCTGGAGCTAGGGTTAGGTCAAACTGGCAGAAGCTCCCACACTCTACATCCGAAGATGGAGCCATGTCAACCAAGTATGTAACACCATGCTCTAAATCCAGAGGCGGAGCTGTGATACCCAGGCAGGTGGAACTGTGCTTATAACCAAAGATGATGCCGTATCATGCAGTCATGCGGACCCATGTTCTCCATCCCGAGAATCATCTCCATCCATGCCAATCAGACCCACAGCTGTCAAATAGGTAGGAGGAGTCCCGCTCTGCATCCAAGAATGAAGCTGCGCCTGACAAGACAGGAGGCGCCACTCTCTACATCCAAAGATGGAGCCATATCACATAGGCATGTGGCCCCACGCTCCAAAACCACAACTAAAGTGATACCCAATAGGCAGGAAATTCTGTACTCAACATCTCACTATGAAACCATGCTACAGGGGAAACCTTGGTCTAAATTCATAGACATTTCCATACCAAGAAGGCAGCTGCATCTCAGCCCAAACAGTAGTAGCCGCAGGAAACACGTCACTCTGACAGTCGAGCTGTCCTTTACCACTAGAGATGAAATCCTCCTAAAAAGGCCAGCACCAGCAATGCTTAACCTTCAGAGGTGGTTCATGCCAACCAGACGGGATGAGCTGCAAGCAGCATCCAGAAGGGGCAACCTGTTGCACCGCTAATTTCTATATCCAGAGAAAAAATCATGTGCATTAACTGTATATTGAACTGAGCTGAATATCTAGAGATGACGGTATGGAGAACTGTATGATAAAGGCCCAGTCCACAGCCAGAGACAGCACCCTGAGGAACTGAAGCAAGTTTCACCTTCAGGCACAGAGCCAGGTCCATCCATACCAGAGAAAGCTCTAAGGAGTCTTGTGTCTCCTCCAGATGTGGAGCCTTGCTACCCATCCAGGAGCAAGAGAAGTCTACAGTCAAATAGGAATACCTGCAACCCTTAGAGGGCAAGACACGTGCAGAGATGGAAGCATTCATTATGGTTAGACAGCGTCCCACTGCACATGCAGCAATAAATTTTAGCCTTACTGCCCAGACAAGAGACAACGAAGTAGCTATGGTCAAGACCAGCCGTGCCAGTGAGCTCACTCCATAGTCCAAGAGCAAGTTATGATCGAAGGTCTGGGAAGTGAACATGCCCGCTCTATAGTTTGGAACGGAGCCATGCTCTCAGCCAAAAAAGGAGACTGAGCTCACACTCTAAGCTTAGCCATAGCAACACTACTGGACTACCTCCAAGAGGACTCCAAAGACTAGAATCTCAAGAGCCTGAGAGACCAGGACACCCACTCTACCACCAGAAAAGGTGAAATGTTCCACACTAAGTACGCCCAAGTGTTGCTCACCCAGAGAAGGCGTGGGGCTCAATAGCCAAGGAGTGTGCTCAAATTCAATCTCCAAAGAAAACACTAGAGGACCAGAAAAAAAGTAGAATGCCACCCTCTGAGAGAAACTGTCCCTGAAACAGAGATAATGGGTTCTCAGCTGTGAGAAAGGGAGCTATGGCTAAGCTCCAAGTGAACAGGAGAGATACTTCCTTTCTTAAAAGGACAGCTGAATTCAAACACAGAGTCAATTACTCCCAAGGACTAAGGAAGAATGCTGGGGATGCTGCCCATCCAAGGCTAGGACACTTAGCAGCCCCATGAGACCTTGGTAGAGAACCTGACTAGTCAAGCAGCCATGAGCTGGAAACCTAACTCCGGAAGATGCAGAACTGCAATACTGGCCCTCATCAGACTGCATATTCCACTATGTTTCAATAAAGAATCACAATCATGACACAGTTTGAGAAATAAAGAACTACTACTGGAACCAATGGGACCTCAAAGGGATCATTTGAGGAGCCAGATACTCACTTGGATCCCAACCAGAAAACCTAAGGATGTGGCTGAGAAGTGAGATGAGTTTTCCAATCATATCATGTCCCAGCGGGCACTGTCCTGATATGAGGAGGAAAGAGGAAAGACTTGCAAGCCAGACTCAACAGAATTCTCCCCTCAGCTACAACATGTAGCACATGGGACAATAGGCTCAGAATCATAGGAACCAGCCCTACTGGAAACACAGATCCTTCCAGTCATCCAGAATCTGGTCCCCATAGCAAGAACAATGCTACCTCTGGACCTTGAATGAGAACCAGGGTCAGCCTTCCTCCTGGCTGACAAACTGTGGGCCAGATCATGAGATTGTCTCAACAGCCACCTCAGGAGGCTCGGGCAAAGAACCTGAAAACAGTTCCCAGGAGATTAGGCACTACAGACAGAAACACCAACATTAGCCTCCTCAGAGCTGCATTCAATCATGTGGGACAACACAATGATTAGTACAGGAGTTAGGACTACTGTTCAGAGAACCTTGAATGGACCTCTCCTCTGCCGGTCTGTCTGTTCCTTCCAAAAATAAAAAAAATGGAGAAGTTGTTTAAAGCATGCTGGAATGACCACGACCAACTGGCTGGCCGTCCTACCCTATTCCTCAATGAAAGACTCCCAGGCTAGAAGACAGTCTCACATAAGCACACACTCAAGACATACAACCCCATAAGAAATTACTATCCCCCTCTCTGACAAACAATGCTCATCAGTGGATATTGGAATTCCACCAAGACTTTCGGTGGGAAGAGCAGCCCTGCCAGAACAACCAATCAAAGTGATCTGGAAGATAGGAAAGTAGCCACAATCCATCTCCTACTCTCGCAACAGACCAGGCAGAAGCAGGAGAGCAACCGCGAAGATAGAGTGCACAAAGTCAAGTGAAAGAAAAGCTTCACAGCGCCAGACCCTCAGTGCAGCTCTTGCCGGAAACCGGCCTAATGCTGAAAGGCAAATGTTTTGCCAAAAAAACAAGCTGCGGCTTGCCACTACCAATGACCACAGAATCACCTTTGGAGAGCCTCTACACCTACTGAGAGAACTGACATGTGCCAAAGTGCAACCCGCTTCTCCTTTTTATTTATAAACTTTTTTTATTTAACGCAACCCTAATGACAGGCAGGGAGAATCATGAGTATCACGGATGAGTAGACAATAGACCTCCCCCAAAACCAAGAGACCGTGTGGGAACTAAAGCAAGCTGACAAGGTCAGAGAAAACAGAGGAACATACTTACAGCTAGCAGATGCGACAAAGTACACACATAGATGGCTTTTCTCGATCATTAAAGTGCTTTCCCTAGTCCACAGCACACTCTCTGTGTTTTCCAAACAGCAATTTTTTTACATGTAAGGAGGGAGGAACAGGTGTGCAGGATGTCCAGATGGGGCTACAGTGAATGGGCAGGGAATTGGCCACCACCAGCCTAATCCCCTCGCTCACCAAATAGCATAGTTAAACAGGAGCTTCACTGCTTTTAGCTGAGCCAGCCTAACCACCGCTTGCAGAAGTAGATGAAACTAGGAGCGGGATAGAGACCATCCAGCCACCTGTGAAAATAGAGAATACTGGCTTGCCAGTGAGCATACCATCCTATATATGACAGAGCTCAGCCTGGTGCTCTCCATCTCCGCCTGCTGCTGGATGGACACAACCTACTTGTCTCCGGATTCATCTGCTGCTGATGACAAAGAAAAATTCTGGCATTGTGAAAAACAGTGCCCCAGCCTTTGTGCAAAAAAATAAGAACTTCATCATCAAAATCAAGGCTGATTATAACTAGTTTTGGTCTTTTGTTACCAGATTCTTCTAGTGAGCAAAGGGTTATTTTAACTGTAGGCAGTGAAGCCATGTTCCATAGATCTTGTGTACCTACTAAAAATTTGCAAATCTCTCAACTTTTGTTCTCCAACTTTTAAAGAATCTTGCAAGTTCTCCTATTCCTTCCTATCAGCTTATCAAGTTGCTATACATCATTCAGTGAAGACAAATTGGGCCACTTTATCCACTAAAATTTCTGATAAAGAACATGCACCTGAACTTTTGCATGTATTTTACTAAAGAGTTGGCTTGATATCTGCCTTTCCACTGTGACCATCTGTCAAAGAGCAAATGATCTGAGATTATCAGTCATCACTTTTTCATCCTGCAGAACTGGTCTAAGAGGGGCTTGACCTATGCATTGACTTGTTCCTATCACAAAGCAGACTGAGAATAATTTTCCTGATTTATGGATTCCTTCAACAATTTTAATTCATATCAGAGCTGCCAAAATGTCACAACTACATGCTGAGTACTGTGATAATATTTTTTTCTCCCCACCAAGAAATTGTTCAACATCACATCCGCTCCCCAAAGTGGTAGAATTTTTAAATGCAGGTTCCCAAGCAAATATTTGGGAGAGAGCTCCTTCCTCTGAACAAAGTGGAAGTTCTAAGCGTATAAATGGTGTTCCTTGAGTGGTCCTCAAGGAAAGAGAGAAAGAAAGTACCATATACTCTTCTACCTCTCCAGTTTCTCAATCCCCTTCTCTACTCTCTTCTCACCCACCTACCTCCAAAGCCAAGCAAAAAGATCCTCTGCCCCAGAGCTATTGAACCAGATCAAATACCTGATGATGATCCAACAACAACGAGAAAGCCAATGCAGTGCTTGTCAGCACATGCACACTCACAGTCCCCCAACATGGACTTTTTACCACAAAGGATCTGTACATGTTGGAAGTGGGCCCTGGTTAAATTCCACATTGGCTTTCCTTCAGTACTGTTGATATAAAATCAGCATGGAGTACTGGCTAAGGGTTCAGCACCTCCAGAGGAGATTTAGGTCTAGATTCTCAAAAAACCCTGTTAAAAAGTGAAGGTCTGCTATAGCAGCCGTTCTGATAGCGAATTTAAAAAAGCGAGTCATTCTCCAAACAACACTCATGTAAATGAGGTTGGCAGAGAGTAGCGAAGACTCGCTAAATTTGCATATGCCCATCGCTAGTGATAACAATGGGCACAAGCGCAGAAAAAACATGACCCCCCCCCAAAAAAAAAACCCCCAACACAACAACAGCGGGAGAGATATTCAATCTCTCCTCTGTCCCATTCTCTCCCACTACAAAGTGATCCCCCCACCCTACAATGGGGAAGAGATGGCTATTCTCTCTCACTGCATCACAACCCCCCCTCCTTCTCTGTACCTTTAGATGGCTGACCAGAGGGATGCCTACTCCCTCCAATCAGCTGGCCAGCCTCTTTCAAAATGGGCCTTCTCCTCCCCAGTGCATCCTGGGATGCATTGGGGAGGGGCCTGAGGCTCAGATTGGCCCAGGTTGTTTAAGGCCCCTCCCATAGGCTCCGATTGGTCCAGACGCTCCATAGGCGGGGCTTTATAGTCCGGGCCAATCAGAGCCTTAGCCCCCTTCCCAGTGCATCCACTACAGGGGGGGTTGTTTGTGGCGGGAGAGAATAAGCATCTTTCCCGCTGCAGAGGGAGGGGGCTTGTTTGTGGTGGGAGAGAGTGGGTATCTCTCCTGCTGCTAAGGGGGGAGGGGGGGGGTCACTTCAAAACGGCTTTTCTAGCCATCTCCGACAGTGTTATGACTGTACCGGCACTCCTGGATCAGTTGCTTATTTTTATCGCCAAAAGCAGACACCACTTTTAGAAAACGGCTCAGCAATATTTAAGAATCTATCAGAGTGCTCAGTTCAATGCTGAAGAGCCCATTTGAATGTCAGTGTTGGAGGCTGCTAGAAACCTCACTAAAGACAGAGATAAGCTGTTTTGATAATCCATCGATAAAATGCGTGCAGGCTAAACCATCAGAAAATAGTTTAGCAACGGCGTTAAAGTTTTGAGAATCTGGGCCTTAATGAGGAGTGGGTAGAATTTCCACCATCTCCTACACCTCTAAAACAAATATTTCTGGTTTTCTGAGGTTAACACTTAAAAGTACTTTGAGGTCCTTCTTAGAGAGAACACACTAATACTGTATATCTCAAATTATTTTCTGTGCATAATCCAACATAAGGAATGAAGCAGTTAGTACCTAAGAGCTTTAAACGGTCTTTCGCCATAGTCAAATTTGTCATCATTTTAGCTTGCAGACGTCTAGTTCGATCAGACTGGTCACCTAAAAGAAAAGAAAAGAAAAAAACCACCACATACATCAACTTGGTAATGATTTCTCATACCATTACCGTATTTTCACGCAAATAACACGCACCCGTATAAAACGCGCACACGGATATAGCGCGCAGAAATCACGATGATTTGCACAAAAACTTTGATATACCGCGCTCACGGGTATACCGCGCATGCTGCCCGACGCTCCTTTCGCCCGCCCTGACTTTCCGTGCGCTGTCCCGACTCTCCGTTCACCCCCCCTGACTTCCGTGCACTGTCCCCCCTTGAAGGTCTGTCCCCATCCTGAAAGCCTGATGCCCCCCCCCCGACGTCCGATACATCCCTCCCCCCCCCCCAAGGACCGCCGACTCCCCAACAATATCGGGCCAGGAGGGAGCCCAAACCCTCCTGGCCACGGCGACCCCCTAACCCCACCCCGCACTACATTACGGGCAGGAGGGATCCCAGGCCCTCCTGCCCTCGACGCAAACCCCCCTCCCCCCAACGACCGCCCCCCCAGCCGACCCGCGACCACCCTGGCGACCCCCACGACCCCCCCACCCCCCTTCCCCGTACCTTTGGTAGTTGGGCCAGAAGGGAGCCCAAACCCTCCTGGCCACGGCGACCCCCTAACCCCACCCCGCACTACATTACGGGCAGGAGGGATCCCAGGCCCTCCTGCCCTCGACGCAACCCCCCCCCCCCCCCAACGACCGCCCCCCCCAAGAACCTCCGACCGCCCCCCCCGCCGACCCGCGACCCCCCTGGCGACCCCCACGACCCCCCCACCCCCCTTCCCCGTACCTTTGGTAGTTGGCCGGACAGACGGGAGCCAAACCCGCCTGTCCGGCAGGCAGCCAACGAAGGAATGAGGCCGGATTGGCCCATCCATCCTAAAGCTCCGCCTACTGGTGGGGCCTAAGGCGCGTGGGCCAATCAGAATAGGCCCTGGAGCCTTAGGTCCCACCTGGGGGCGCGGCCTGAGGCACATGGTCGGGTTGGGCCCATGTGCCTCAGGCCGCGCCCCCAGGTGGGACCTAAGGCTCCAGGGCCTATTCTGATTGGCCCACGCGCCTTAGGCCCCACCAGTAGGCGGAGCTTTAGGATGGATGGGCCAATCCGGCCTCATTCCTTCGTTGGCTGCCTGCCGGACAGGCGGGTTTGGCTCCCGTCTGTCCGGCCAACTACTAAAGGTACGGGGAAGGGGGGTGGGGGGGTCGTGGGGGTCGCCAGGGGGATCGCAGGTCGGCTGGGGGGCGGTCGGAGGTTCTTGGGGGGGAGGGGGGTTTGCGTCGAGGGCAGGAGGGCCTGGGATCCCTCCTGCCCGTAATGTAGTGCGGGGTGGGGTTAGGGGGTCGCCGTGGCCAGGAGGGTTTGGGCTCCCTTCTGGCCCAACTACCAAAGGTACGGGGAAGGGGGGTGGGGGGGTCGTGGGGGTCGCCAGGGGGATCGCGGGTCGGCTGGGAGGCGGTCGGAGGTTCTTGGGGGGGAGGGGGGTTTGCGTCGAGGGCAGGAGGGCCTGGGATCCCTCCTGCCCGTAATGTAGTGCGGGGTGGGGTTAGGGGGTCGCCGTGGCCAGGAGGGTTTGGGCTCCCTTCTGGCCCAACTACCAAAGGTACGGGGAAGGGGGGTGGGGGGGTCGTGGGGGTCGCCAGGGGGATCGCGGGTCGGCTGGGAGGCGGTCGGAAGTTCTTGGGGGGGAGGGGGGTTTGCGTCGAGGGCAGGAGGGCCTGGGATCCCTCCTGCCCGTAATGTAGTGCGGGGTGGGGTTAGGGGGTCGCCGTGGCCAGGAGGGTTTGGGCTCCCTTCTGGCCCAACTACCAAAGGTACGGGGAAGGGGGGTGGGGGGGTCGCCAGGGGGATCGCGGGTCGGCTGGGAGGCGGTCGGAGGTTCTTGGGGGGGAGGGGGGTTTGCGTCGAGGGCAGGAGGGCCTGGGATCCCTCCTGCCCGTAATGTAGTGCGGGGTGGGGTTAGGGGGTCGCCGTGGCCAGGAGGGTTTGGGCTCCCTTCTGGCCCGATATTGTCGGGAAGTCGGCGGTCGTTCGGGGTGGGGGTGCGAGTGGTCCTGCCGGGGGGGGGGGGGGATGTATCGGACGTCGGGGAGTCGGCCGGGCAAGAGGGCTTGGGCTCCCTCTTGCTCCGATCGTGGATGCGGGTGTGGGTGGGAGCGCGTGCGAGCGGTCGTTCGGGGTGGGGGTGCGAGTGGTCCTGCCGGGGGGGGGGGGGGGGATGTATCGGACGTCGGGGAGTCGGCCGGGCAAGAGGGCTTGGGCTCCCTCTTGCTCCGATCGTGGATGCGGGTGCGGATGGGAGCGCGTGCGAGCGGTCGTTCGGGGTGGGGGTGCGAGCGGTCCTGCTGGGGGGGTGAATCGGGCGTCGGGCGGGGTGGGAACTATGTTTTAAAACTTTGGTATACCGCGCTCACGCATATAGCGCGCGAGGGGTATGCGCGGTAGGTAAAAACGCGTATAACGCGCGCGTTATATGCGTGAAAATACGGTACTTTGTTCTTGTCTTCTCTTATTGATACAATTTCAGTCACCAGCAAAGCAAATGAATGGCATACCAATCTGAATGAAACAGCTCTCTAAAGAAGGTACTTAATGACCATACTAAAGATATAACAATTCTTTCAGAAGCAGTCATTATCAAGCTCAAGTTATCGACTACTGTGCTACGGAATAAGGATTCCTAAAAACCAAAATTCAGACTTTGGAGAGTTATTAAACTGCCTCAAATAAAGATAAGATCTACACTCAATTTGGGTTGGAGTATCTGGAAAATCAAGTTAGAAGGCACAATTTAAGATTTTTGAACTTTCCAAAATCTCTGCTTATGTCTTTAGTTAATAATGGTTATATGACTTAGTTTCACCAATAATAAGGGCTCAGTATATAGTGAGTTATAGGAATGTTAATGATCCAGTTTGTCAGAATAAGGACAGAATGAATTTAACATCTTTTTTGTAATTTTCTTTGGAAATAGTTACACAGAGATCAACTATGGTAGTAACCTTTGCTCTAGAGCAGTGGTCTCAAACTCAAACCCTTAGTGGGGCCACATTTTGGATTTGTAGGTACTTGGAGGGCCGCAGAAAAAATAGCTAATGTCTTATTAAAGAAATGACAACTTTGTATGAAGTAAAACTCTTTATAGTTTATAAATCTTTCCTTTAACAGTTAAAGGAAAGATTTATAAACTATAAAGAGTTTTACCTTATGCAAAATTTGTCATTAACTATTTTTTCTGCAGCCCTCACATTTAAAGTTTAATATCTTTCCTTTCTCAAAACTGACACATTTCAATCACTATATTGAAAATAAAATCATTTTCCTTACCTTTGTTGGCTGGTGACTTTATTTTTCTGTGCTTTTAACTATGCTTCCAGGGCCTTCTTGTCCTTTAACTGTTTTTCTCTCCGTCTTCACTTTCTGCCTTGCATCCATCTTTCAATGTAAACGATGAACACTCAGTATCAAATGATCAAATATAAACAATTATGTACAACTGATAGTGAATCATAATGCTCAGAGATATGGAGGTGTTAACAGGGAAGACCCAACACTACCACTATGGAGGTGGTAGTGTTGGGTCTTCCCTGTTATCACCTCCATATCTCTGAGCATTATGATTCACTATCAGTTGTACATAATTGTTTATATTTGATCATTTGATACTGAGTGTTCATCATTTACATTGTTCACTGCTTTTTGATCACTCTACTCTCAGTTTCGAGAGATTATTGCCCTTACTGTTTGTTTGATTGTATCCATCTTTGGCATTAACTTAATATTCAATTTTTCTGCTTTCTTTTCAAAATCTACGTTTCCATGTCTTACCTTCCCTTCTATCTCTCTCTTCTTCCGTCCCTATTTCCATGGTCTGACATCTCTTTCTTTACTTTCTCTCCCTCCCTCCCTCCTTCCTTCTTTCCCCTGGTCTGACATCTGTCTCCTTCCCTCCCCCAACTTTTTATTTCTTTCACCCTGCTCCCTTCTTCCTTTCTCTCTCTCTCCATGCCCCCTTTCTTTCTATATGTCTGTCTCTCTTCGTGCCCCCTTTCTTTCTGTCTTTCTCCATGCCTGCCCTTTCTTTCTGTCTCTCTCTCTCAATGCCCCTTTCTGTCTGTGTCCCATCTCCCTTCTTTCTTTCTCCCTGTCACCCCCATTTCTCCCTGCCCTCCCCCAAGCCACCACCATTGGGGAACAGGCCGCCACCGCCGCAATCAGGGAACAGGCCAGCGCCGAGGTCTTAGCTCTCCCTGCTTATCTTCCCCAGTGCGGGGCTGACCAATTCTCGCCACCCGATGTCAATTCTAATGTTGGAGAGGAAGTTCCGCGCCAGCCAGGCAGCGATTGGCTGGCCTGGAACTTCCTCCCCGACGTTAGAATTGACGTTGGGTGGCGAGAATTGGTTGGCTCCGAGCTGGGGAAGATAAGCAGGGAGAGCTAAGACCTCGGCGCTGGCCTGTTCCCCGATTGCGATGGCTTGGGGGAGGGCAGTGAGAAGGGAAGAGAAGCAGATTGGGGACCCCTGCTGTAGGCGAGCCGTGAGCCATTTGCCGACATTCCCTCCAGAGAGACTTCTGCAAGTCCAATTACAGCAGTCATGGTCTGTACGCGATTGTCCTCTCCACAATCAGAAAACTTGTGAAGTGGAGAGGACAGATCGCGGGCCGCAAAATAGTCCCTGGGGGGCCGCATGTGGCCCACGAGCCACATGTTTGAGACCTCTGCTCTAGAGCATGACCGCAATAACATTCTTAAACTTTCCTTTAGATTTCTTGATGCAATACTTTTTGGCTCAAAAATTAGAATATTTTCTGATCTTGCTAGAGGTACACAAATGAGGCGGAAGGTCTTTTTAGTCCTTCACCCTGGGGACTGAATTTGTCTTGCATTTTTCGTGTATTTGTTTGGTGACTTTTGTGGATAATTTTAAATTTTTTGATCCTAAACAACTGGATGATTTTCATAAGGCTAGAGAGGATGTTAATGTAATTGTATAGGGTTGTGAGAATATCTGCCTGCTATCCCTGGATAACACCTGTTACGGTAAGTAACTGTACTTTATCCCAGGACAAACAGGCAGCATATTCTCACTGATGGGTGACCTCCAAGCTAACAGAATGGGATGGTGGGAGAGTTGGCCTTAAGAAAATAAATTTTGCAAAACTGATTGGCCGAAGTGCCCATCCTTTCTGAAGAATGACTCCAGACAGTAGTGAGAAGTGAATGTATGAACTGAGGACCAGGTGGCAGCTTTACAGATTTCCTCAATGGGAGTAGATCTAAGGAAAGCAACAGAAGCTGCCATAGTTCTAACTTTATGGGCTATGACACGGCTCTCCAGTGTCAGTCCAGTCTAAGCATAGCAGAACGAGGTGCAGGCAGCAAGCCAGTTGGAAATCGTTCTCTTGGAAACAGGATGCCCCAACTTGTTTGGAACAAATGAGATGAAGAGTTGGGGAGAAGTTCTGTGTGGCTTTGTGCGATCAAGGTAGTAAGCCAAAGCTCATTTACAGTCCAAAGTATGCAAGGCTGCTTTTCCAGGATGAGAATGAGACCTAGGAAAAAATACTGGCAAAACAATCGACTGATGTAGATGAAAGTCAGAGACAACTTTTGGAAGAAACTTTGGATGTGTACGTAGAACCATCTTATCATGATGGAAAACTGTACTAGTGCTTGTAACTCACTAATCCTCCTGGCAGAGGGGAGAGGAACCAGAAAAACCACTTTCCAGTAAGAAATTTGAGATGAGCTGTAGCCACTGGTTCAAATGGTGGCTTCATCAGACTTGAAAGAACCACATTAAGGTCCCAGACGACAGGCGGAGGCTTGAGGTGATTTTACAATGAAAAGCCCTTTCATGAATCTGGAGACCAAAGGATGAGCAGTAAGAGGTTTTCCCTGTACTGGTTCATGATAAGCAGTAATAGCACTGAGATGGATTCTGATGGATGTAGATTTAAGTCCAGAGTCAGACAGAGAAAGGAAGTTGGGTCGTGATGATGAAGAAGACACCAGGAAGAAAACCAAGCCCACTTTTGTTGATAACATTGCTGAGTGGCTGGTTTCCTGGAGGCATCAATAATCTGACGGACAGGCTGAGAGAGGAGATATTGAGAAGAACTCAGCCCGAGACAAACCAAGCTGTCAAGTGTAGAGACTGTAGGTTGGGATGTAGAAGCGATTCTTGATTCTGAGTAAGTAGTAGGAAATACTGGAAGAAGTATGGGCTCCCTGGAACTGAGTTGAAGAAGAAGGGAGAACCAATGTTGTCTCAGCCACTGTGGGGCAATGAGAATCATGGTGGCTGCTTCTCTGTTGAGCTTGGACAGAGTTCTCAACTTGAGAGGCAGTGGAGGGAATGCATATAGAAACAGACCCATCCAATCCAGAAGAAAAGCATCCGCTGCCAGACGGAGAGGAGAGTAAAGTCTGGAGCAAAACTGGGGCAATTGGTGATTGTAAGGAGCTGCAAATAAGTCCACCTGTGGAGTGTCCCATTGAGCAAAATCGGACTGGAGAGTTACAGAGTCGCGAGTCCATTTGTGAGGCTGAAGAATCCTGTTGAGGTTGTCCGCTACCGAATTCTTCTCCCCTTGAATGTAGACAGCCTTTAAGAATAGATTTCGAGCTGTCGCCCCAAGTCCAGATTTTCTGGGCCTCCTGACACAACAGAAGAGAGCCCGTGCTTCCTTGTTTGTTGATATAGTATATTGCTACTTGATCCGAGCAAAGGAGGAGGACTTGAGGAAAGAGGAGATGTTGAAAAGCCTTGAGGGCATAAAACATCGTTCTGAGTTCTAGGGAATTGATGTGAAATTTCCGCTCTTTGGCAGTCCAAAGACCCTGAGTCTGCAGATCGTCCATATGAGCCCCCCAGGCATAAGGAGATGCATCTGTCGTGATGATCATGTGATGAGGGGGAAAGTGAAAAAGGAGACCTCTGGAAAGATTGGATGAGGTCATCCACCATTGAAGCGACTGCAGAACAGATGATGTCACAGATATGTGTTGTGAAAGACGATCCGTCGCTTGAGACCACTGGGAAGCCAGAGTCCACTGAGGAGTGCACAGATGGAGTCTTGCCAGTGGCGTGACATGGACAGTTGTAGCCATGTGACCTAGAAGAACCATCATGTTTCTGGCAGAGATGGTTTGAAGAGGAAGCAATTGCTGACAGAGACGGATGAGAGTCTGAAGTCGATCTGGTGGAAGAAACGCTCTCATGAGAGTGGTGTCTAGGATTGCCCCCAATGAACTGAAGACGCTGAGTCAGAATGAGATGTGATTTTGGGAAGCTGACTTCGAAACCCAGAATCTGAAGAAAATAAATGGTCTGAGATGTTGCTTGGACCACTTCCTGAGATGAAACAGCCTTGATCAACCAGTCGTCCAGGTAAGGAAAGACTTGAAGGCCGTGTGATCGGAGAGATGCGGTCACTACAATCAGGCATTTCGTGAACACTCTGTGAGACGATGCCAGACCGAAGGGAAGAATCTTGTATTGGTAATGACAATGATTGATCTGAAACCGGAGGTACTTCTTGGAAGCCGGATGAATCGGGATATGTGTGTAAGCTTCTTTGAGGTCTGATTGAGGACAGGATAAAGCAGAGCAAGTGACAACATCCTGAATTTCTCCTTGACTAGAAATTTGTTGAGAGCTCTGAGATCCAGGATGGGTCCTCCGGTCTTCTTGGGTACTAAGAAGTAATGGGAGTAGAATCCCCGGCCCTGCTGATCGAGGGGAACTTCCTTGCTGGGTATTCAGCAAAAGAAGGGATTGCATCTCCTGCAGAAGAAGGGAGGACCAAGCAGGGTCCAAAGCAGACTCTCTTGGAGGGTTGTCTGGTAGAAGAGTTTGGAAATTTAAAGAGTAATCCTGACGAATGATGTTGAGGACCCCAAGATCCGATGTTATGAGTTCACAACGACTGATGAACACCTGAAGACGACCTCCGATGGGCTGAGGTAAAGGTTGAGAAATTATGAGACTGGCTATGCTCCAGCGAAACAGATCAAAAAGGCTGTGTAGATATAGGTGGTGCAGTCTGTTGTTGTTTATGTGGCTGTTGCTGCTGCCTTTGTCTGCGAGGTTGAGATTGAGGGGGCAGCAGAGGTCTAGCAGCAAAACGACGCTGATATGAAGACTGTGGTCTTAAAGGGCGAGCAGGTGGAGGCTTTTTCTTGTTCTTAACCAAAGTTTCCCGCTCGGTTACATGAGCTGATAACTTTTGGGTGGTGGAATCTAAAGAATCTCCAAAAAGTTCATCGCCCAAACGATCCTGGTGGTTGACATCTAACTCCAACACCCTAAGCCAGGCTAAGCGCCACATAGCCACAGATATGGCTGCAGCTCGAGAGGTGAGCTTAAAAGTGTCATAAATAGAGCGTACTAAAAATTTTTGCAGTTGCAGCAAACTAGAAATGTACTGATGGAAAAGAAGTACCTTACGCTCAGGTAAATATTTCTGTAATGAAGACACTTGCTTAACTAAGTGTTTAAGATAAAAAGAAAAATGGAAAGCATAATTGCCGGACCGGTTGGCAAGCATAGCATTTTGAAATAAACGTTTGCCAAAGCCAGGAGGACCAGAAGCATAAACACTGGCCCCTGCAGATTTTTTAAGTGTGGACTCCACCAGGAGAGATTCATGAGGGAGTTGAGGCTCGTCAAAACCCAGATTTGAGACCACCCTATAAAGCTTACGAGGAGCCCCAGAGATGGTCAAAGGAGTTTCAAGATTTTTATAAAAAGCCTCCCTTATAATGTCATGGAGAGGGAGCTTAAGAAACTCATTAGGTGGCAGCTTATAATCTAATGCATTCAAAAATGCTTTAGATTTCTTTGAATCAGCCTCCAGAGGTACAGAAAGAGTCTTTGACATTTCTCTCAGATTTGGAGAAAGAAGTCTGATCTGATTTTTGAGCAGGCTCTTGAGAAGAAGGAACTTGAATCTTTATTAGAAGAGGTCTCATCATCTGTGAGAAGAGGCTGTTCAGAATCTTCCCAAAGATCCAAGTCCCATGTCGGTGGAAGACACGTCGAGAACTATGTGTCGATGGCTCAAGATGTTTCATCTTCTTCGAGGATTTACCCGATTTGACCGACATCGTCTCAGGAGATGTGTGTGAAGAAGAACGATGTCAAGCTGCATCTGACATCGAACCTGGAACCAAGCTTGTCGGCACCAATGAAGATTTTTATTCCGGTGCCAAGACAGTAGACACTGGTGCCGCAAGGGTCGATGCTGATAACAGAGGCTCAGACCGGACCAGCGCCGGAAGAGCCAGTGTCACCATGACAGGGAGTAAGATTTGCAACTGCTCCCATAACTCCACTCGCAGCACTTCTAGAATTTGCTGCTTAAGAGTCTGCACTAGTAC
Organism: Geotrypetes seraphini; assembly: GCF_902459505.1. Classification (NCBI taxonomy): domain Eukaryota; kingdom Metazoa; phylum Chordata; class Amphibia; order Gymnophiona; family Dermophiidae; genus Geotrypetes; species Geotrypetes seraphini. Next base: position 292,944,590 of record NC_047086.1, read on the forward strand.
TGCTGCACCGGTACCATTGATGTTGCTCTGTGTTCTGGAGATTTGACGATGCACTCGCCTCAATCAGAGCGGAGCGTTTTTTGGGTCTCCTCGAGGTCTGCAGGACTTGGCTCACTGCTGAAGTGACCTGAGGACCCGAAGGGGTGGGGGATGGCTTCTTAGCCGGATTACACACTGGCTGCGACACCGAGGTGGATTCCAGCGACGTCGACTTCGGTGTAGACTCTGATGTCGGAACCGGTGCCGAATCTCCCTCCATACCGGAACCGAAAAGCAAACGTTGAGTTTGTCGGTTCTTGAAGGTCCTCTTTTGAAGAGAACGGGTGCACGAATCAGCCCTGTGATCTGGCCCCAAACACTGGAGGCACCAGCAATGCGGGTCCATAAGAGAAATAGGGCGAGCACACCGTTTGCACTTTTTAAAACCCGTTTGCGGATGGGACATTGATGGAAAAATGGCCTTGGCAAAATCTTGGAACAGGGGAGTGTTTTAGGTGCAAAAATGGTTGATAAAGTCTACCCTCAAAGTTTACCTGTCAAAAATTTGAACAGGAAAATACACAAGAAAAGGTAGGGAAAAAAATAGCTTAAAGAAACTAGTCAAAATCAGCAATTACATCTGTTTTGCTGTTGGAGACCCCTTCTTTCCCCTCATCTTTCCACAGGGTACTTAGGAGATGATTTTGTAGCGAATTTTGTTTTAATTGCTATTTGCTTTATGTAACATGATGTATGAAATATTCTTTTCCCCCACTAGAAATTAATTAGTTTTATAAATGAAATTAAAATATTGCTATAATCTTTGGTATATGCAGAACAGTATTTTTAACATAAAAATCAATGACTTACCATGTCCAGTAACCAAGACTCCTATGCCTTTTTCTAGCTCTTCAATTCCTTTCTTGTACCATTCCACTGCTTGTTCCTTTTGGCCTCCTTAACAGGGAAAGCAAAAGAAAAGAAACATACATAAAATAGGAAACATTCCTTATTTGAAAACTAAGGGTCAGCTTTACAACGCCACAGTAGCAGTGCTGCAGCAGTAAATGCACTAAAGCCATAGGAATTGAATGGGCTGTGATGCATTCACCATGGCAGCATTGCTACCGTGACTTTTTAAAAGACTCCCTAAGGATTTTAATCTAGTTATCTGCAATGTTCTCTGTTTTCTACTGTGAGAACAATGACAATTTGCCCAGCTGCCTACTTCTATGAATTCCACTTGGTTACCCTTTTTTTATATAAAATATATGTACGATCTCTAAAACAAACTCTAAAGCAGGGGTCTCAAAGTCCCTCCTTGAGGGCCGCAATCCAGTTGGATTTTCAGGATTTCCCCAATAAATATGCATGAGATCTATGTGCAAGCACTGCTTCCGGGTATACCTGGAATATTCATTGGGGAAATCCTGAAAACCTGACTGGATTGCGGCCCTCAAGGAGGGACTTTGAGACCCCTGCTCTAAAGTGAACTTTAATTTTAAATATGGAACTTCAAAATCACATCATGTGAAAATTAGCACACTGAAAATTGTGTAATCAAGCCAAAGACTGAAGTCCCTATAGCAAGATCATTGTGTATGAATCTTTTATAAATTACTAGAAAGTGAAGTAAATTTTTACTCATATAAGTTGAAGAAAAAATGAATTGATGTCAGACATCTTGCCTTTGTCAAGCCTTAGATAAGTTGGACAACAAAGGTAATACATCTGAAAGCATCATCAGAGAGGAAACAAAATTGTACGTTTTAATACATCTGCTTAATCCTTCAACTGTGATGTCATTTCTTTCAGTGGCCTCTCTTTCCAGCGCAGCTATAACACTCATCATACACTGTTGAGGGACCCGACGCAGACCACATTTTGTAATCTCTCTCAAGGAACCCACTGAGAAAAATTGCTTGTCCATAGTCCGGTCTTCCCGGCCCGGCGGAACAGCCGCGTAGACCCTGGAAGGATTAGACTTCTTCAAGGAAGACTCCACAACCAAGGACTGATGGGAGAGCTGAGCCTTTTCAAATCCCTTACACGGGACTGTCCTGTATCGGGATTCCATCTTGGACGGAATGGCAGGAATTGCGTATGGCGTCTCCAAATTCCGGAAGAAAGTCTGCTGCAAAACCGGATTCAAGGGGAGGCAAAGGGATTCCTTCAGTGGGTGAGGAAGCTCCAACTCCTCCCAATATTCCCAGGTATATCTGGATTCGGACTGGAGGTCCAGTTGCAGCGCCTTGCCCATATCCATCACGAACCTTGTGAAGGAGGAAGCCGAGCGGGACTTCGGGGCAGCAGAGAATGAGGGGGAAGCTTCCCTCGAGTACTGCGCCGGTACGTCAGTGTCCACAAGCAAGGACGTCGAGGAAGCCCCGCTGAGAAAACAAGGGGGAGTCAATGACTGCTTGCGTTTAGAATGCCTAGAAGGCAAGGAACTGGGGGTCCGAGGGACGGAGACCTGGGGAGCCCGCCCAGGGAAGAAGAGACCTTCCGACGCAGCAGCAAGGTGGGAGTCTTCGACCTCGAAACTCCTCGGCTCGGAGAAGGCACGGGAGGGTCCTCGAGGACGAGGGTCAGACAGCACAAGGTCTGACGGCTCGATGGACCCTGTAGTGCGAGGACCCGGTGACCTACCCTGCCTCGGGGGAGAGTCTCTGGACTGTTTCGTGGACCGCTGCCTTGAAGAAGAGGTACGCTTAGGCTGGTGCTTCGAGCGAGGTCGGGCGGCGGGAGAAGTCCGCCTCGAGGGAGTAGGCGGAGTCACTCGAGGAGAAGCGTCAGGACCGACGCACCTTACCTCGAGAGCCCTCGGCGCGACACTCAGGCTGGTCAACAACGAGCGAGGTCGAGGCCAGGGCAAGCTGAGCCAAAGCAGAGGATCTGCGAGGTTAAGATAGCCTTAAGCATATCCTTGAACATTGGCATCGAGACCAAAGGATTTGGACAAACTGGTGCAACAGTGCGCTCCAATGAGGGCGACCTCGATGTAGAGTATTCCCTAAAAGTGGAGGCACGCTTTGGAGGAGGTCTCGTAAAGGCCGGCAGAACTACACTCACTGCCTGGGTGGCCAGAGACTCTGAGGACGGCTTCTTCGGTAGCTGAGCTGAACCTGAAGGAGGAAGAGGAGACTTACCTGAGACCGAGGTCTTCGAAGCAGGAGCTGCCGAGGCCTTCGAAGTTGAGGGAGACTTACTCGGGGCTGAAGTCTTCAAGGCTGACATCGAGGCCGAGACCGGGGTCGAGGTCCTATCCCCAGGCTGGTCCAAGGCAAAGAGTTCCGCAATCTTGGCCTGCCGTCGACGAAGAGCCCGAGGTTGAAGAGTGGCACAACACGGGAAAGAAGCTGTAGGGTGATCAACATCGAGAGAAAGTATACACCAATGGTGCGGGTCAGTGATTGAGAGCACCTGACCACACTGTGTGCACTTTTTAAACCCGGCAACAGGCCGGGACATAAGGTAGGAAAAAAAAGGCCACGGCCACATGAGGCCGGCAGCCAATGAAAAAACTGGGGTCCCTCAGTCGCGATCGAGGTTTGGGTTTTTTTTGGAAACAAAAACAGTAAAGACGCGGGGCACAGCGACTTCCGATCGTAAAAAAAGACAAACAATAAAAGAAGCCGCGGTGCAAGAAGGTAAAATTATGTTCTCACCTGTTAATTTTCTTTCCTTTAGAAGCAGCAGATGAATCCAGAGACAAGTGGGAATAGCTCACATCGACCAGCAGGTGGAGATAGAGAAACTGATTAACAGTTGGCTTTATAGCCTGGTATTCCTCCTGTCCATTCAGTTATGCTCCTTGCCCAAGCATCCCGAGATAGGATAATGAGCATCAAAAAAACTTCTTTCCAGTAGCGAATGCTTAAACCATAAATTCACAAATCTAACAACCAACAAGAACCGAACTGAAAATGCCACATAAGACACAGACAGATAGCCACAGAAGGGGTGGGGCTCTGGATTCATCTGCTGCTTCTAAAGGAAAGAAAATTAACAGGTGAGAACATAATTTTACCTTCCTTAGCAAAGCAGCAGATGAATCCAGAGACAAGTGGGATGTAGCAAAGCAAACCTTAATCCGGGTGGGAAGCAAACGCCGCCTCCGCAACAACCGAAGCCCAAAATGCCACTATTGCAGGCGCCCCCACATCCAAGCAGCAATGCGTAGAGAAAGCACGTTCGGTAGACCAAATAGTCGTGAGACAAATCTCCCCCAAGATAAAAACCTCCGGGCCGAGCTGAAGAGGTAGACCTTGCTCCAGCGGAATGGACATGCAGATCTTTCGCCAACCGCTTCCCTGCCAGCCAGCAGGCATAAAGAATGTCCTTCTGTACCCATAGCGTGATGGAGGCTGCGGATGTCGCCATACATTGAAGGCGTCCCTGGAATACTACAAAAAAGGAGAAATAGATAGCTAAAAGTTATCAGAAACCGAGCCCTCGGAGAAAGCTACTTACTGATCAAAAAATGCAGTGAAGAATAACACTGCTCCCCAGGTTACCTCCTAGGAAGTGGGAAGGAAAACTAAGTGTGACAGAAAGAAAGGATGACTCCCCTACAGAAGGAATAGTGGTACCATCCGAACTGACACCCTATATAACGGAAATCAGAAATAGGAATCCCCGCCGAAAACAGCCTGCACCCAAAAAGAAAACTGCAGAGCTGAAACCATGGCTACGAGAAGCAACATGAGCAACGGCACAGCCCCTCGGCGAGCCAAAAGACCAGGATGAAATGAAGCTGACATTACGCGATGAGCAAAATACCGAGCCCACGTAACAAGCTTACGTAACAAGCCAAGCCTGGCCCTAGAAGTAAAAGGAAATTACACGCTAAGCGCTCGGCCATACACTCGTGCCCAAAAAGGAATTCTGGCGTGGTGCAGACGCTAAGAAGTACCCCAGAAAGGAAAAACATCCAAACGGAAGCAGAAGCCACAGGAGAAGACTTCCTTAACACCTGGACTAAAGAAGAAAAAATCTGCTTTTCACCACTTTTACACGTCAGTCACGACCTCTCCAAAAAGCAAGGTCGTAAAACTAAGGAGGTACATAAAAAATTCCAGGATATCGGACCCTAGGCGAGCCAAGCCCGAGATACCAGGAACTTCGTCATCCGGCTGGCGAGAAACCCATCAATACCGTAAGGAAGGACGGCGCCGCCAAGCCAGAGCTTCCGCAAATACAGTGCTCGGAAAGTGAGCTCGAGATGTCAGAACCAAGCTGACATCAGCCAGCGGAAAACACTGAAAAGGAGAATGCAGAGGCGAAAAAGTCTCCACACAGCAACCCCCTCTAACGCACACTTCCTAGGCCCGCTGAGAAAGCTAGGAAGTCTAGAATTGAGAGACGAGCCATGAGGACAGGCTCAGGAGATCTCATGTTTATAAAAAGAGTTAGAACGCCCGAGCCACAATTCTCAATATCCAGGCTGCAGAAAATGAAACAGACGATAAATGTGCCATGCTGAGAGTCCGTGAAGATCAAGTCTGTCTAAACTCATATCCTGATCCATAAAAGGATTTACCAACAGAAGATGAAGATGAGCGTACACCCAGTGAAGCAGAATAACTTCACCTTCCAACCGAAAACAACACCTACTGCCCAAGCTGTAGAGAAACACTCCCATCCTCATACTGACCAAAAGGAACCTCAGTGGCATTCCAGAAGAATAATTAGCAGCTCCAGACAGGCAGCCTGACCATGCTCAAGAGCAGAAGAATGTCCAAGGACAGAGGTGCCCCTGAAGACCAGACATCAGGATCTGAGGAAGGAAGCCAGCGAGCCCCCCCCCAAACCGACCGCCTAGAAAGGTCAGTGGACATGAGCAAGTCCAGTAAAGACCGAGTCATGTCTCGAAAAGAGAAATCACACTGAGCCATCAAATCACTCATAGCGGTGCATTAGGATCATACTAATAAATGTAGTCCTGAGATACTGGGAACCACTGACACTAAAACGACAGCTGAAGCAGCCGAAGGGAAAGCGAGCCGAAGCTCCTAGTGAGTCAGTAATCTGGATGTATCTCCTGGCAGCGCAACAATTGTCAAACGTTCACAGATTCTAAAATGCCTGTGAATTTCAGGGTATGCGCCAAATCCAAAAGCGCCACTCCAAGGGAGGCAGGCCAACCTAGTGCCGAGTCCAAGTCCAACGAGACTATGAAGATCCTCTTCCATGATGCGAGCAGAAATGTGTGACCCCGAGAACTAAGCCACAGAATGGGATGCAGCCTGCTAATCTCATGGCCTTATGTGTGGCAAAGGCACTTCTTTATATAATTGGTATGCATCAAATGGTTTTTGTTGCTCAGAGGCACTCTTCCAATAATACTAGATAGGCTTTTCACATGTTATATCTAACAAAGGACTTACATGACCCGTCCTTCTCTGTGTCCTTAGATGCAGAGAAGGCTCTTGATCGGTTAGAATGGGCCTGCCCAATGCCCCAGTCTTGGCCCCCCATACATTCAGTGGTACCCCAAGAACTACAAGCACCGTCCTGAAGACCACAACCCCGTGCAAGGAAAACAGCAAACAGAGAGACTCCAAGAATTAACTGGAACCTGAGGAGAATGCAAAAGGAACCAACCTCACCTCTCCCTGATCCGATAGCATAGTGACTACTCCCTCAAGTGAAAGCTGTATGAGGCCATGGGAGAAGTCAAGACCCCTTCAGAATGAAGCGCAAGAGGCCAGTAAACAGCAGTACGATCACTGCAGGAACAGGAAGAAGAAATTAAATTCTCTTAGAAAAATATTCAAGGTTCGTAAAGTAACCCATGAAAACAGGATTAACTCTATGCAACGGGAGCGACAAGCCGGATGCCCATAGAGGGAATACGCAAGAGATGCAATCAAGATGCTGCATCTACCGCCCTCAGAACAACCATAGCAATTTAACAGGAATTAGACAAATGCGTTGTAACCTGCCCATATGACCGAATCCTGTCCGTGAGACAGCTGAAAGAGCTGCCAGCGGGCGTGTAGTTTAAAGTGGCCCAGGGAAGGCCAACGATGGGACACCCTGGACGTAGTCCTAGGAACGCTCTACAGAAAAAGAGAGGTATGCTCGAAGGAAATCGGAAATGGCGTCCCCAGACACAGTCAGGGTAGTATCAATGTAAAAAATTACACAGTGTCACCCATGGGAGACTTCGAGAGATAGTCAAAGCGAAAAATCTGGACACTCTCCTGCGCCTGAACCCAACACAGTGTGACACGGCTTCATCCAACTCAGTACGGAGGGCAGCCGAAATCGGGAGAAGTATAGAGTCAAACCGCAAGCAAACGGGGCTGCAGAGAGTCCCCTAGGGTATAACGCAAGCGCGGCAAAACTTCGTAAGGTGTTGAACATATTCCAATTCCATATAAATGGATTTAACAGCTTTTTCTGGTTAATTAACAAGTCCCGATGCACCTGAAGCTGCAATGGGAACTGAACTCATACCCTCAGGGAGACGAGGCAGCTGCTCTAACCGGAAAAGCCACAACTCAGATTTAAAGCAGTGTCATAGCACGCTTGGTATTAGTAGCTCTCATATGGTGGTGAACAGACTATGGCTGTGCTAGAGTTGTCTTTCTGTGGTTGCAATTACAGCAGTTTACATATTATATAAAGTTATGTATTTTGTACCTGGGGCAATGGAGACTTGCCCAGAGTCAAAGGAAGCTGCAGCTAGCATTGAACTTGGCTCCTATGGCTCTCAGGTTGCTGTACTAACCATTAGGCTATGAGCCTGTTCTACAAATCAGAGCCCCCACCCTGGGCCCCCCCAAAAAAAACATGCAGGCCGGTAAAACCGCCCGCAACTACCGCCGCAGCGTAGCGACGGATGAGCCCAACTCAGCCGGCTCCCAGAGAACTACTGAACGCCGCGGCGCCCTCCCCCCCCCCAGTGCAGGAGCGTCAGTCATTGCTCAGAAAAGACCACGGCTCTCAGTCGAAGAAGCAAACACCGCCGCGGCAAGCGGAAAACTGAAGCCACCATGTGACTTGCTCCACCGGCCAGACAACAACATTCGCCCGTTTTGCCGGCCTCTTGCAACTGGGAGGGAAACCCCGAGAGCCAAGGAAGGCGAAGAGAGAAACCACAAAAAAACCGCCGAAACAGACCACGAGAACGCCTCAGCGCGTCTGCCAGCATCGGAGCACCCATGTGATCTAACAGTCCATGGAAAAGGCCCGGGCTTTCAACCCTTTAGAACCCTGACCACAGCCGCGGCCCCTGCCGATCGACGGGTAGCCTCAGCAAACCATGGTGTATATGCGAGGGCACTCCCCCCCCCGCCCACACAGGAAACCACCATGCGTCTCCGGTGCGCGGGAAGGCAGCAGCTACTCCAACTGAGCCCAACGCAGGGGTTCAGTGCACTCAAACATAGGCAAAAAACCAAGAGATGAGCCGCACCAACGAACCACTCACCAAAGCTCAGCGGCTGTAAATAAAGGAGACAACCAACAACCAGAAATTATACCCTGCCATTGCCATACTCACAACCCAGCAGACAAGGTTGCCAGACCTCGGCAGGAACAGCTTGAGCACCCCTGAGAGTACTGAAGCATGGAAAGCCACCGCAGTCTCTTTTCTTGTGTTTTTTTTTTTTTTTTTTTTTTTTTAAGGAAAGAAGAAAAAACGAGAGACCCAGATAGACCCTCTATCAGAGGAGGGAGGGTGAGGCAGGGACAAGGGAGGGCCCAAGTGTAACCTCTAAAGCCGGCACCGTACAGCCGGACACCCCTGTCTCACTGAAGAGAAAAAATCTCAACAGGAGAAATAGAATCAATTGTGAGTTCACTGAAGAGAAACCTCAACAGGAGAATTCGAAATTCCAGCCACAGCCAGAATCCAGGAGCTATTGGAATAGCTCCAACCCCTGCTGGGAGATAGAGCAAACTGAATGGACAGGAGGAATACCAGGCTATAAAGCCAACTGTTAATCAGTTTCTCTATCTCCACCTGCTGGTCGATGTGAGCTATTCCCACTTGTCTCTGGATTCATCTGCTGCTTTGCTAAGGAAAGGCACTTAAAATCGATGCAGAGAAGAGAGACAGGGCTTTCTGGCTCCGTGGAAAACTAAGAACTGAGGACCACGTTGAGGAGACGCGCCCCCTAGCTGAGCGGGAAGGCACACACATGCACGGTGCAGCACTAGAAAACTTTAAGATCTTCAATCAAGTTTGCTTGAAAAGCTGTCCGCAACAGGGCTCCTTGGATGATGTCACCCACATGTAGAGAATATGCTGCCTGCTTCTCCTGTGATAAATATTATGTACTCCATGGTAGCAGTCATTTCTGTTCCTGATGACATCAATCATAATGTCCTGGAGACAGCCAATGAAAAGAACCAAAGGTGGGTGGTAACAATGCCTATTGCAGTGGAAGTGGATCCTATTTGGAGAGAAATCAATGCTGCAGTGGAGTCTCTTCATTTGGGAGACAGTCCACTTTTCTTCATTCTGCCTTTTGGAATAGGCTGGAACTGAAGCTTTTCTGGATTTGGTTTGGGTTTCCTTGCTGGAAAATTGGAATTGGCTGAGACTGTGGGCTGGGAGACTGTCTGGGGTCTTTTTTTTTTTTAACTATATTTTGTTTACAATATTTTCTTCTCCCTTCTTTTTCTTTCTATATATCTGTTTGTAAATACAATATAATCTCGTTATAATGGACTTCAAGGGACCTGGAAAAACAGTCCATTATATCCAGAGTCACATTTTTTTTCATCTTTATTTAGGTCCACTTGAAATAACGTACAATCAATGAACAACAGTCACTGCACAACATATCAGCAACATCAATAACAAAACTCAGCAAAACATTGGTATGGCACAAAATGATTACAAAACCAGAACACTAAAAGATGTTCTAAAGCATTATGTCTTACTGCACTGGAAAGAAAAATACTCTGTCATTTTCTTCTGGGCTGCATTTTCATACTATATCACCGGCACGCCATGTGCCTTGTGGGCGAAGCCTGCATGTCCGTTATAGCCGAACAAAACTACAGCTAAAAACAGCTCTGGGAACCAAATTGGTTGCCCATTATATCTGAAAGTCCGTTATATGCGAGTCCGCTGTATGCGATGATTTTCTGTATGTTTATAAAGGCACATGGCCGGGACCAGCGGACCTCGTCCGCTAGAGGCGAGGTTCCGTTAAAAGCGAGTCCATTATAATGAGATTATAATGTATATTTTTTCTGGGGTACTTTAGTTAGATTGTGAGCCCGTAGGGACAGAGAGTGATTTTTATGTACACAATCTCTGAATATCCTACTTCATTCTCTTGTAATTTCTAAACTTGATTATTGTAATTCCCTATTCATTGGTCTGCCACAAAAAGAGCTTAGACGATTACAGATAATACAGAACGCCTCCATTAAAATTATATATAATGCTAAAAAATTTGACCATGTGTCACCATTACTCAAGAAAGCACATTGGCTTCCGGTCACACACCGTATCATATACAAACAATGCCTAATTACACATAAAACCTTAGAATTTAAAACTCCTGCCTTTATTTATAGAGTATTAATACCGTATACTTCCTCTAGATCTCTCAGATCACAGGATCAACAACTCTTAGCAATCCCCTCATTGAAAGTCATTAACACAAGACGTACTACAATCTTCTCTATAACAGCCCCTCAGTCCTGGAATAACCTCCCACTTTACTTAAGACTAGAAAAAAATTTAGGAAAATTTAAAGCTCATCTTAAAAGTTTTTTATTTATAGATGCATTTAATGATTAAGTTTGTTAATGACTAAATCTCTCTGCTTTGTCAATTTAATTCTCTGAATTTATTTACCTTTCCCTTCCTAATGTATTTCCCTTGAATTTTTAAACATAATAACTGTATGTAACCATCGAATTAAATAACTTTCCTTATGTTTTAGTATTGTCAGTTAAATCCCATTTAAGTTTTAATTTTTCTTTTTTGTTGTTGTTTTTATTGTAAATGATATATTAATTAATTTTTGAACAATTTGTACATCGCCTAGAAATTTGAATAGGCGATAAATCAAGACATTTAATAAACTTGGATAAACTTGGAAACTTGGATTTTCAAAGTACCAAATTACTTATTTTATTAAATTGTTTGTAAACCGCTTCGTAGTCTTCGTGATGATTTAGCGGTATAAAACTCTGGATTACAATTAAATTTAAATTAAAGAAAGAGAGTGAAAGAAAGAGAGAGAAAGAAAAAGAAAGAAAGAAAGAAAAAGAGAGAAAGAAAGAGGGGCCCCAAAAAACAACTACACATTTAAAGCAGTTTATCGTCCAAACAAGATAGGGGATGGTGTTGCTATTATCTATCCCACGCTATGGGATGTATGCTATACTCTTCCCTCCCACGCTGCTTTGAATCTTCTAGCTCCTCTTGCTTTTTCATTGAGATCCTCCAATTTTCCATACCTCACCCCCCTCCCATTTCATTTTCAACTCATCTACCTGCCCCCACCCATCTCTAGCGAAAAATTCTTAACTCTTAAATCTACCATTCTTGAATTTTGCATATCTCACAGTAACCCAATCATACTGGGAAACTAACATCCACTTTGATGATCCATCCAATTATTTTGCCTCTGAAACTCTAACCCTATTTCAGATATCTCGCTGGTGCCAATTATCACCAAGTGGGTCATACACTTGACATGATTTTTGTTTAAGAATCACTTTCATCTAAGTTTACAACCAGCAAATTCACCCCCTACCCTGGACAGATCATTCTCTTATTAGTCTACTTTTGCCTTACTCAAACAATAATACCAAAACTATTACACACACCTACAATACTCGTGACTATAGCAACATTACTCTGACCTCAATTAACAATAACCTCAACCTTCAAATTGAAGAATTTTCCACACTAGCTTTAGAAGAGCAATCCAACACCAGGTCCAATGGACAAAATGGCCCCCCAAACGACCCATACTAAAACTCACAATTCAAAAAAAAAAAAAAAGAAACCCTGGTACACTATCAAATTATCCCTCCTTCGACTCCCGCTTTGGCAACGTAAGCGCTCTACCTCCACACTGTGCAAATACAAAAAACAAGCAACCCATTACAAAAATACAATACAGACAGCCAAGAAACAATACTACGCCAAATACATTGCCACAGCCCATAATTTATCAGTACTCTACTCCATTGTCCAGTCCCTCTCCCCATATGCTAAAAAACCAACCCCAAATACTAATTGACCTACCGCTCAGGATCTCGCAAATTACTTCGAAAATAAAATTAGTTCTGTACGCAAAAAACTCTAAACACTCTGAACAAGAATCATTTAATCTTACTATCTCAGAGAACACTCTCCCTTTCAGTTCAATCTCAGATTTCCACCAACCTTTACTCTCTAGAAACTTATACCTCCTAACATCCTGAAAAAACACTTTGATATTTGGTCCCTTTCTCAAATGATCAATAAAAGTCTCTCAACAGGTTTTATGCCCAATCGATGGAAATCAGCAGTAGTATTCCCTAGGATCAAACAATCTAGTATCTCCGAAGAAAAAAATCAGCAATTACCAACCCATTTCTAATCTACCATTTCTGGCCAACTCTCCAACTTTGTAGAAAAAAAAAACAACGCTCTCCAATCAGACAGTTTTTCAAGCTCACCTCTCCACTGAACTTTCACTAATCAGGCTAATTACAAACATTTGTTACTTCCAAGACCACCGTAAGTCAGTCCTCATGATGTCACTTGACTCGACATCGGCTTTTGATACCACTGACCACACCTTACTGCTTAACAGATTACAATCCACAGGCATCACAGGGACCTCACTACAATGGTTCACATCATACTTTCAGAATTGTAATTACAAAGTTAAAGTTAATAATACCACATCTTCAACAATAACTCAAACCTATAGTGTTCCACAACGATCCATTCTCTCTCCCCCCATTTCAATATCTTTATGAGCCCTCTTCTTACCCTGGCACAATCTATAGGTTTTATTATCTTTGCATATGCCGATGATATCAATATCCAATTACTTCACCCCTTGAACTCTACTGCATCAGCAGAAATAGAAGAAATCAATAATAAACTTAACAAGATCAGCTCTTAGCTTTGCAAAACAAGCTTTCCTTAAACATCTCCAAATCCAAGGGTGTATTTTTCTCGACTTTTCCAAAAAGTACTCTGAACCATCCAATCAGCATTGATTCACGCACTATCCAACTTGACAATAAAATCAAACTCCTAGGAGTTATTATTGACGAAGATCTTAACTTTCATCACCAAATCAGCAATGTCACTCAGAAATACTTTTACAAACTAAGGGCTCCTTTTATCAAGGTGCGCTACGGGGGTTAGCGCTTCGGACATTTCATCATGCGCTAACCCCCGCGGCACACCAAAAAACTAACGCCTCGTCAATGGAGGCGTTAGCGACTAACGCGGCAGGCGGTTGAACATGCGGTTTTCTGCATGGTAACCACCTACCGCAGCTTGATAAAAGGAGCCCTAAGACTCATCCGTTCTATTCTTTCTTTACTAGATTCCTCCTCTATCAACATCCTGATTCACTCCCTTGTTATTTCCAACACCGACTACTGCAATACCTTGTATCAAGGTATTACACAAAAGGAAATCCGCCAGCTTCAACTATTACAAAACACCGCAGTCAAGCTCATTTACAAAGCTAAAAAAATTGACCATGTGACTCCCCTCTTGCTCAAAGCTCACTGGCTACCCATTCTTTATCATTTCACTTACAAAACACTTCTGTTAACATTTAAAACCTAGCAGTCTAATTCATCCGCATTCATCAACAAACTTCTCATTCCATATGCCCCTTCCTGGAATCTGCATTCCACTACTCAAAACCTATTTTCTGTCCCCTCTATTCGTGAGCTATTTCTTGATTCTACCCACAAAACCATTTTCTCAGTCACATTATGGAACACCCTTCTGTCAGATCTTAGACAAGAAACATCTCTTGAAAAACTCAAATGTAAACTAAAAACATTTCTTTTTAAAGATGCCTTCTCAGTTTGATTCCATGCAGTCGGCAGTATCGAACTGAAACGCTTCTATTGAAGTTACCCCTATCCTAGTGTGCTTAAAGCCCCTCAGTTTCTTCCTTCCCTTTTAAGATTTTATTTTTTCATTGTATTTAAGCTCTTACCATTTCCCATTTTTATTCTATTAAGTCTATTTCTTTTGTCGTCCCCTCCACTTTTAAGTTTATATTTTATTTTAACAATATTCTGATAATTGTAAACCATTTAGATATGTTTTTGATAATTGGTATATCAAAGATTAAATAAACTTGGAAAGAAAGAAAGGGGAGAGGGCAGGGAGAGAAAGGGGAGGGGAGGGGCAGGGAGAGAGAGAAAGAAAAAGAAAGGGGAGGGGAGAGAGGAAGAAAAAGTTGGGGAAGAAATGGAGTGTGGTGGCAGGGGGCAGGCGGGGAGAGAGGAAGAAAAAGTTGGACTCATGGAGCGACAGAGAGATGTTGGTTGGGGAATGGAATAAGGTCTGGCAGAGATGAAGCATGCAGGAGGCAGAAAGAAGGGAAGAAATACTGGATGCACAGTCCGAAGGAAGTGCAACCAGAGACTCATGAAATCACCAAAGGTAGGAAAAATTATTTTTTTCAATTTAGTGATCAAAATGTGTCCGTTTTGAGAATTTATATCTGCTGTCTATATTTTGCACTATGGCCCCCTTTTACTAAACCGCAATAGCAGTTTTTAGCGCAGGGAGCCTATAAGCATCGGGAGCAGCACGGAGCATTCAGCGCAGCTCCCTGTGCTAAAAATCGCTATCGCAGTTTAGTAAAAGGGGACGGGGTATATTTGTCTATTTTTGTATAGTTGTTACTGAGGTGACATTGCATATTTTAAAGTCATCTGCCTTGACCTCTTTGAAAAAAAACCCGAATATAAATTATAATTAACATAAATTTTATTGTTTGTAGATCATTTTGACTTGGTCATTTCAAAAGTAGCTCGCAAGCCAAAAAAGTGTGGCCACCTCTGCTTTAAACATAGCTCCTACTATTTTACTGTGTCTCCCCCCCCCTAACAACAGTACTATCACCAGGAATATACAGTTTCCAGCCTAACAATATTCCATAGCTACATTTCACAAAACCAGATATTAACTTATGCTTGAACATTTTCACAGGCTAGTATTATGAGACCCCTGACAACTTGATTTAGAAACAAACATCTTTCATTCTCCATGATTCTTCTTTTGCTGAAGTACTGAGCTGATTTACTAAGGTTTTTCTCCCACTGGGTGTACAGTGGAAAAAAAACCTCTTAGTAAATCATGTCCCCAGAAGCTTTATTGGGTCCAGACTGCACACCTTTCTTCCATCAAGCTCAGGAAAATTACAACCCTTTCATTCTAGAAGATGCCTAGGTGCTGAAATTACTAGGAAGTAGTTTCCTCCCATAAGGCAAGATTCTGTAAATGACACAGCAATAAGTTGGCTGGTTCAACTACTTACTGTACGGGATCAACGGAGTGTTTCTCACCCAACAAATCGTTTTTATTTTCGGTAGCATGGTCAATAGGAAGGGGCTTTTGAGGCTAGAGATACTAAAAGGGTTTTCTCCCATTTTTCATTTATTTAACACGTTTAGCGTACCATGGCCAATTTATACGATCTCTGTGTTTTTGTTGTTAGGTGCCATGACTCGTGCTTTAGTCCTTGATCTCTGTACGACCACAAAATCTTCTGGACTCCTTTGCTTTCGGATAGTTTTCACAGAACTAATGGGAAGTCTCACAGTAACATTTATTATATTGCACTTACATTTTGCCAGCTTCATGTAACCGTACAGAAATAACTCTCAAATATAGTTTGGAAAAGGCAGCAAGGGTGGTACAGTATCTCGAAATACTTTGGATGGTTATGCTTTGCTTCCTTCCTTCACTACCAATATGATTTTCTCCTTGTCACCTTTCTAAGTTATGCAGGCAAATTACACCTGGGATACTGACCCACCATCCTACAATTTTCTTATGCAACTTAAGAACATTTTGTTTTACTCATTGTAGCTGTGCATGGCTGATTGTTCCTTCTTGTAAGAATAGCCTTACATATATTGATGAACTCATCTTAGCACCTAGCACGGAAATCATCTTTTAACGATTCAATCCCACTATGCTAAGCAACCCTGTGACACAGCCCCTTTTGTTCTTGGATCTCGGCTCCAAAGGCCTTTGTGCTGGTTTCTTTGACGAGCTCGCCGTCTTACCTTTCTCGTCCTCATCGATGCGCAGGGCCAGGGAGATGTATTGGAAGGCCTGCTTATGGTGAGCGCGGACCTTCTCATCCTCCTTTCCGGGCTCCTCCGTGTTTCGACCTGGAGCGGCGGTGGAGGCGGTGGCAGGCGTCGCTGCAGTCCTCTTGGCTGCCATGAGATGGGCCAGTCGTTCCCAGAAACAAGCGCAAAGGACACTCAGCTGGAAGGCGAGGAAGCGCAGCAGTGCGAAGACGGCCACCACCGGGTAGGAGACGTAATAGATGTTCCGCTTATGCGGGGTCAGCGCCTGCTCCCCGCTGGCTCCTCTGTTTCTGCTGCTGCTTCTGCTGCCACCGCTTTCTCCCTCCAAAGCCGGCGGGGCGCTGCTGTTGGCGCTGAGGCAGGTGCCGGCCAAGGCTTTCTTCTTCTTCCCTCTTCCGCCCGGAGAATTCATTCACATTCGCTACTACCGCCATAACCCGTACTTCCTTCTACACGCACCTGACAGGCAGCCAGGGCCTTCCCCGCCCCCCTTCCACAAGCCACGCTCGAAGGCCGAGACACAAACAACGCCAAACTGTCCACCCCTCTGCCGAGTAACCGCCTCCACAGCCCGGTTGCACGCCCCTCCCACCAAAACTGACAGCGCGCTCCTAAGCTCGCGCAGAATCGTCCAGGTCAGGTTGGGGGAGGGGGGTAAGAAGAAGTAGAGACTGCGCAGACTCCAGATGCGTCCAGACAACTCTGACTCTGGGGCGTGAATGAGTGGGTGGGGGAGGGTGTGTCATTGTTGACGCGCCGGGGAAAGGTTGGCGGCCTACTTGGTGAGAGGAGGGTTTGGAGGTGGAAGAGCGGGATGGCTACTGGTCGCGAGGCGACCGTTATTCCTTTCCGTTTTGCACTATGGAAAATCAGTGCGTGCCCAACGCCCGGCGCGAGAGGCGGGAAAAGAGCGGGTTAGTTTTCCACTGCTGTTCTGTGCTTGTGTCACGATGGATGGTTGGTAGTGGTAATGCCCAAAATGAACTATGACAATTGTTGCTTGGAGCAGGGCAGGATTAATTCTTCTAGGACCCCTAGGCACACAAATACACTGCCCCCCCCCCCCCCCCATTTATCTGTTTTCTTATTTACTTCTTTATTTCCACTTGCATTTCTTTTCTTTATTCAAAACAAAGATTAACATACCAATGCACACTTTTTCTATGCAACCCCTAAACATCTCTGAACAAATCCCCCTTCCCACCTACTTACCTAGGACTTTAACTCTGAACCCTTTCCATCCTATATAATAAAACGCTAGCCGCGCATGCGCACTCAGACCTGCGTGATCTGTAATCCCTGATCCGTAGGTCCGTGGCCAGAGTGCGTATGCAGCGGCCAGATCGGGAAAGCACAGCACAGCCGGTGACTACCCCCTCCCGCCCTCACTCACTGCCAAAACCACCACCTCCTCCTTCTCGCCGGCTCACCCGCGTTTAAATGGAGAGAAAAGCGCTGCACCGCTGTTTTCCTTCTGATTTGGTTTCCTTGCTGACTCGTTCTGCTGCTTCTTCACGTCATCACCAGTGTTGCTGTCACTATCACTGTCCTGCCCTTTTTCCATCTGTTCTCCGAAACTGCCACACGTGCCATAAACTGCCACAGGCTCCACCACTGTACGCATCGCAGAAGCAGCATTGAGAGAAAAGCGCTGCACCGTGCTACCGCTGGCTTCGGCGTCTTCTATCCACTGCGGCCAACCCTAGCGGAAACAGGAAGTAGTCAGAGAGGGCGGGCCGCAGTGGACAGAAGATGGCAAAGCCAGCGGTAGCGCGGTGCAGCGCTTTTCTCTCAATGCTGCTTCTGCAATGCGTACAGTGGTGGAGCCTGTGGCAGTTTATGGCACGTGTGGCAGTTCCGGAGAACAGATGGAAAAAGGGCAGGACAGTGATAGTGACAGCAACACTGGTGATGACGTGAAGAAGCAGCAGTCCGAGTCAGCAAGGAAACCAAATCAGAAGGAAAACAAAGCCCGTGCTGAGGGGGCCACTTCAGAAAACAAACAAAAACAGCATGACTGAGAAGGACAAAGCTGAGAAGAACATTGAGAAGCTAACAGGAGAGGAAGCTACGAATGAGACAGAGAGGAAGGAGCCCTGTGCAGATGTTTCTGCCCCAGTGAATGGCGAATTTGCAGCCCAGCAGAATGAGAATGGTGAAGACAAGAACCAGGAAGAAGACCACAGTTTGGGTAGTGTAAAGCAAGAGATGCCGACTGAATATACACAGAATGACACACACATTGATGCTAAGATGGAAAAGTTAGGCAGTGACAGAGAGAAAGACAGAAAGCTGCCAAGGAGAGAGAGAAAGAAAGAAAGACAGACAGACAGACAGTGGCCAAGGAGAGTGAGAGAGAGAGACAGAAAGAAAAACAGACAGACAGTGGCCAAGGAGAGATAGAGAAAGAAAGACAGAAGGTGACCAAGAATAGAGACAGAAAGAAAGACAGTGGCCAAGGAGAGAGAGAGACAGAAAGAAAAAAAGACAGACACAGGCAGTGGCCAAGGAGAGAGAGAGAAAGAAAGAAAGACAGATAGCAGCCAAGGAGAGAGACAGAAAGAAAGACAGACAGACACATCTATTCTAGCACCCGTTAATGTAACGGGCTTAAAAACTAGTACATATATAAAAGTGTTCAAATATGTTGTAAAGCAGTAATACTATCCAAAATATGTTTACATTAATAACCAAGTTTACAACACCTCTCAACTGCCTCACTCCATGTCAACCAACTGTAACCCATATGTATGTATAAACAACCAAATATGTAACTCTAATACGTTCTACTCCATGTATGTTAACTTGTAACGAAACAACAAGGCAAGCAGTCCACCAAAGAATCCAACATGAAATAAAAGATCGGCAGAAAATACACTTCCCCCTCCCTATTTGCAGTTTTGATTATTCGCAATTTTTTTCCTCAGGCCCCCACCCCTCCCCGAGAATCGCTCATTGGCAGCCCACATTAAAAAAAACCTGTTGTAGTCTTGTGAGACCACAGGAACTCACAGTACGGCTCTGCATGGGGCAGGAGTGTAGGAAGATCGCTCCTGCCCCGCGTCACCGCTAGACCACCAGGTAAGGTCCGGGGTTGGGTCAGAACTGGCCCAAAAGTTAGCTCTGCCTCTAACCCCTGTGAATAGGGAGGGAGAAGTGTAAGGAGATTCAAATCAGGTTTATTCAAGGTGCTCTCAAGAACCATGCCCGATGCATTTTGCCAAACAAGGCTAGTCAATGCTAACAGAAAACCACGTCTTTCATACACACAGAACACAGATACACCCTCACCCAGTATGGAATAAGTAATCACAAACTAAAAATAGAAATATGTAGATAAAGGTTAAACTGAACCGCCAAGCAGAAACAATGACACATAACCCCCTAAATACACTGCAAAATATAAATATAGCAGTTGTAAATTTGAAGAAATTGACAATCACCACTTTACAAATAAAAATTGAAAATAAGAATATACCATTTTATTGGACTAATCCATTTTTCAATTAACTTTCAGAGGCCATAGCCTCCTTCAGGTCAATATAGTATACTGCTGTTACATTATACCAGTGGTCTCAAACTCGTGGCCCGGGGGTAAAGAAGGGCTCTCTGTTCCACATGAAATGGAACTTATTAACTAACTAATGTCAAGACACTATATGCAGGCCTACCCTGCATTTCATTTTCAACCTGCTTAAGTTTCATTTATTAAAGAAGCAGGCTGAGGCCCTGCAGGACAACAAGGCTTTACTGGAAGAATACAGGCCTGTCATGTATTTGAACTTGGTTCATGTGAGCAAGAAGATATATGGTTCCTGTTACAGAGAAGCACAAGCAAAACAAGCCTGTATGTAAAGATATAGGTGTCAGGCCTTAGGAATGTACTGAACTTTTTACCTAGGCTGGACCTGACACCAGCTAACACAAAAAACAACTTTAATTTACCAAATAAGGAAAAGACAGAACTATAGAAAAAACTGTGGAATTGTGTACGGATTGGTCATTTATAGATAAGCGCAGCTATGGTTACCGGGAAATGATAGGATATGATAGATAGGAGCAAATTTGCAATATGACAAGACAAGTTTTGATTGGCATAAGAGTAAAGGGTGTAACCATGAGGGAAGGTTATAAAAATTGATGCATGCCTTTGTTTAACTAGAGATGTACTTACAGCTAAATATTTTTGCCTTGGCATCTATCTATATGATTTTTCTAATGATCTCTCCAATGTATTACAGTTGAGACAATATATTTTGTTAACCTGCTTTTGCTGTTGCATTTTTATATTTTAAATAAAATATTGTCTGATTTTGAGTAATACATTGCATGTCTACATGGTTTTTGGAGTCAGCTTGTGAAGGGCTTTGGCAGAGAGCTCTTCAAGGGCCACATGCGGCCCACCAGGTACTATTGTGAGGCCCTTGGTATATTTATTATAATCACAAAAGTAAAATAAGTTTCTTGATCATATGTCTCTTTAGCTATAAATTACAATATTATTATTAAGACTTAGCCAAAAGGAAAGATTTATAAACTATAATGAGTTTTACCTCATGCAAAGTTGTCATTTCTTTAATAAGACATTAACTATTTTTTTCTGAGGCTCTCCAAGTACCTACAAATCTAAAATGTGGTCCTGTAAAGGGTTTGAGTTTGAGACCACTGCATTATACTGTCCTGACCTGAGAAAGGGGTTTTTTTGGTTTCTAAAAATTAGTAAAAAATGTATTAAAATTAGCCCAATAAAAAGATTAGCATATTTTCAGTTTATAAACAACTACAATACTATTTTATTCTAAAGCAACAAAAATCTTTTTTTCTACCTTTTGTCATTTTTGCTTTAATCATCTTATCTTCACTCTCTTCTTTCTAGCCAGCATCTGTCCTCTCTGTCTTTCATGCAGCATCAGCCCCTTCTATCCACTGTCTGCCCTCTCCCCGTTCCATATGGTATCTTCCCTCTTTCTATACTCCTTCCATAAACTATCCTGTGTCCCTTCTCTCCTTTGTACATGATTCATTTCAGCTTCACCCCCTCTCCATTTTTTTGCCTCCACCCCCTCCCCTATGCTCTGGTATCTCTCTCTTCCCACTCCACCCCATGGTCTGGCATCTCTCCTTCCCTCCCCTCCCCCATGGTCTGGTTTCTTCTTTCCTTTCCCTTCCTCCCTCCCATGGACATGGCATCTCTCGTTCCTCTCCCTTTTCCTTCTCCCTACTGCATCCCACCCTGTGTCCAGCATCTCCCACTTGTCTTTCTACTCACTTCATGTCTGGGTTTTTCCTTCACCCTACAACCATCTCCAGCATCTTCCTGTGTTCCTTTTTTCCCTCCTTATCTGATTTAGCAGCTCTTTTTTTCCCTTTCCTGAACCAGCCAACCCACCATCTTCCCCCATCCCATTCCAATACCTCCCCTCTTTTCCCCATCTTAATCCAGCAAATACCTACTATCCCCCTACTCCCTCCATGATCGCTATCTTCCATCCTTAGCTGCCATCAGCCCTGCCTTCGGATGCGGTACCACTAAATCGGGCGGCAAAAACGAAGACAGAAGCCACGGGACTTTACCTCTTGCCTGCTTTGCTCTAAGTTCTGCCGCTTTCAATCCCGCCCCTCAAAAACAGGAAGTCGCTTCAGAGGGGGGCGGGATCAAGATCGGTAGAGCCTATAGCGATGCAGCAAGAGGAAAAGTCCCGCAGATTCTGTCTTCATTTTTGTCCTCTGGTATAGTGGTACCGGCGCAGCCGAAGGCAGAGTTGAAGGCAGCTAAGTGAGCTGTCTGGATCTCGGGGCCCCCTTGAGTTGGGCCCAGGGCAGCTGCCCTGTTTGCCACCCCCTAACACCGGCCCTGAGAATAGGGAGGGTAGTTCCGGACTCAGTGGGTCCCCTGACCATGTCGGGCCCTAGGCCTGTGCCTACTGGGCCTACCCTTTAATCCAGCCCTAGCTTGGAGAGTTGGTTAAAGTCAATAGCTAGATTTTTGTTTCAACTTTTTATTAATCTTTGTAAATATAAATATTGTTGTTACAACCATTATGAAGAAAAGTTCCAATTGTGGAAGACATTTCATCTAAATCCATAGAAGTAAATAAAATAGACTATCAGTGTTTTGGAATGCAAGAAGGATTTTTCGGTTAAGTAGGTTAAACAAGCTAAATTCCACTATTGCATATCGTGTAATTTGGATGAATTTTTCCAAGAGTTTAGGATAATTTTTAAAGCAATGGATAACAAAAAATCTAACAGGCATTGTTGCTGAGTTAGGATATGTTGGAAACATATAGATCGCAAGATAATATAATCTGGATGTTCATTTGTTAAATTAAATATTGAGCAAATCGTATTCCATATTTCATTCCAATATAATTGAACAAATTTACATTTAAAAAACATGTGTTTTACTGTACCTAACGCAATTCTACAAGACCAACAGAAATGACAAATAGATTGATAGAGTGTGCTTTAATTGGTGTCCAACATTATTATGAGCTATATAAAACATTGTGTAATAGCTGCTGACCTAGATGATGAAAATATTACATTCCAAAATTTTTCCCAATCACTAATGAGAAATTGAATTGTAAATTGTATTGTTAGATTTTCAGAAAGTAAAAGACTTCATTAACTTGTAAAATTGAAATACTAAATGATCTGTAGCCATAAATTGTTTACAATAAATGATTAATGAAGAAAAGTGTTTGTCTTTAATTTTTGTGGTTAACTGTTTTGGAGAATGTAATAATTAAATCCATTTATAGAAATGTGTATGCAATACAACTTTTTATACCCGACAAATTTAAACATGGAATCACTGCAGCTTACAGCAAGTTGAGTTACATTGCGATATAGTGTTATTGATAGCGAGTTCAGTATTGCCATGTCGTTTTGAGGATGTCATTCTGTGGGAAGAGGGCTGGGAGGAGTTGAGTCTACTGGGGAAAGATAGCAAAGTTGCTTACCTGTAACAGGTGTTATCCGGGGACAGCAGTCAGATATTCTCACATATGGGTGATGTCATCCACGGAGCCCGGTACGGACAGTCTGACAAGTGAACTGTCACTTTAAGTTTGAAAAACTTCATGACTGCCATCACTCATGCACGAGTGCCTTCCTGCTCATCGAACAAGGAGCACGTGCTTGAATATACTGTGCTGAAAAGTTTTCAGAGCATTGCGGACTGCTCTGAGTTCCAAGAGTTTGATATGGAGCTTCTGTTCTTGAGCACATCAATGGCCCTGTGTCCGGAGACTGTCCACATAAGCACCTCACGCATACATGGAGGAGTCCGTGGTCAGGACTTTCTGATGCAGCAGTATTTGAAATAAGAGCCCTCTGGAAAAATTGGAAGAATTCATCCACCAATGAAGAGACTGACACAGTGATGGGTAAAAGGATCATGAGTCTGAGACCATTGAGACACCAGAGACCACTGAGCTGTTCTGAAATAAAGTCTCATGAAGGGAGTAACATGAACTATAGAGGCCATGTGACCCAAGAGTCTCATCCTGTGTCTGACTTAGATGGTTGGAAGATGAGAAATTTGATTGCAAAGTTGATTGAGGTTATCTTATCTTTACTGTGGTAGAAATGTCCCGAGTTGTACAATATTGATTAGGGTTCCTATAAACTGAAGAGTTTGAGAGGGTTGAAGTTGCGATTTGGGGAAGTTGACCTCAAACCTTAAATGTTGAAGAAAAAGGATTGTTGACTGAGTTGCCAAGTACACACCTTGCAGAGAAGTGTCTTTTAATCAGCCAAACGAGATAAGGAAAGACTTGAAACCCTTGAATTCTTAGAGCTGCTGCTACAACAAGGCACTTGGTGAAAACCCTTGGAGAGGAGGCCAAGGCGAAGGGCAGGACCCTGTATTGAAAGTGTTGATGGGGAATTTGAACCTGCAGAGATTTTCTGTGAGCTGGATGAATTGGTATTTGGGTATAAGCCTCTTTGAGATCTAGAGAACATAGGCAACCGTTGTGATCTAACAGGAGATATAGAGTTCCTACAGATAACACTCAAAATTTTTCTTAAATTTTTCTTCTTTATTGAATTTTTTTAATATAACAGAAGTATGACAATCATAACTCGATACAGATCAGAGATGAAGAAATTTAACATTAACAAAGAACAAAATATAAACAAGTAATATTTACTCTTATTTAGCTCACAATATTTATGAGATCAAGAAAGGAAATAAACTTCAAATCAACTTTTAAATTATATTAGAGTAACGACATCAGATATCCTATCCCACAGCCAGATGGAAGGTCATACCTCATTAGTCATGGTTACCAAACCTTCTTTAGAACCAATAAATTCGAATAGCTGTTTGGGCTCAAAAAATAAAAAAATAATATTAACAAGAAATGTAGCCCTGAGAGCAAGAACTCTTGGTTTTAAGGCCAAGAATTATTTTCTACGTCTCTGGGTTTTTTGAGCTAAATCAGGAAAAATTTGCACATTAGAGCCCAAAAACCTGTCATTAATATGACGGAAATACAAACATAGAATAAATTCCCTGTCACTTTCCAAGGCTAATGTAATTAACAAAGTGGTTCTATCAGTTACGACCTCAAGGGAAATTTCTAAATAAGTTGACAAGTCCTTGTCCATTTTGAACTGGTAGCTTTTCATTAGGAGTAGACTCCCCTTGTGGCCATTTAATATTCAGGTAATAAGCTCTCACAATTGGAGGTAAATTCTCCATTGGAATGGCCACGGTCTCCCGAAAATATTTTTTTACCATCTCTACTGGTGAGATAATAGGACATTTTGGAAAATTCAAAATTCTTAAGTTATTTTTCTGTGGTTGGTTCTCAAAATTCTCCGTTTTATGTGATATATAGGAGCTCTCTTTAACCCTTTCCAATTACACTCTTTTCATTTATCCTAACTCCTTTCTTCTCCAATTTTTCCTTTAAATTAGTTAATGTTGTCCCTTGCTCTACCTTAGAAAAGACAGTATCATAGTCCATTTTCAAAGTAGAAAAACTTAATTTCAGGTTGGAGTCCATGACTTATATGGCCTGCCAGAGCGCTTCCATATCAGTCCTTTCAGGCTTTTCCAATTCCCCCAAAATAACAGCTCTCCTTCCCGAAGCACCTCACCTCTTCTGTGGTGCAGGGAGTTAGTTGACCTTTTTCACCTGCTTTCTTCCAAAGAGTCCAGTGCAGGCATCCCTCTCATAGTGGGATATGACCTTCCTTCTCTAGGTGGTAGGACTCTCTCTACCCCCTGCATCAGTTCACTTCCGGATTGGGGAGGAATTGACCTTTGCTCCGGGCTCAACTACGCCCGGCTCAGTCCTGCGCTGAGATTGCCCAAAAAATCAGGGCTCTCCCCCGAAGTGGGACAGGATTCTTCACCCGAGCGGGCAAACGTGCTCTGTATCGATGTCTGAACCAACCGCGGAGAAGCTCCAGTCGCCGGAGGGCTAGGGCGAAAGACTCCCTTCCTCTTCCCCATATTAAAACATGGGGAGAGTTGCCACAGATGCTGGTTTAGACGAGGTAAGCAGCGCAGCTCATTCAGGTGTCCGTTCTCGACGCCATCTTGATCTCTTCTCTCAAAATTTTTCTTTTACTAGAAACTTGTTGAGATGTCAGAGGTCAAGGATGGGGCGCAGACCTCCCATCTTTTTTGGGACAAGAAAATACTTAGAGTAGAATCCCTGATTTTCTAAAAGGAAGGGACTACCTCTATGGCATTTAGATGAAGCAAGGCCTCTATTTCCCGAAGAAGGAACTTCTGCTGATGGTTGAAAGAGGACTCTCGCGGTGGATGATTTGGAGGCATAGAGAGTAACCATCCTTGATTATCTAATCTAATCTTCCATTTGTGAGTTACACAAACCTATACAAGCTCAAGGTGACAGATCAAAGAGGAATTGGGAAATTAGAGGGAGGAGATGGAAAAGCAAGGGGAGGGGCCTAGAAGGGGTGCAATACAGAAGCTGAACAGTTAAATGTCAAAGAGGTGGGTATTTAGGTTTTTCCTGAATGCAGTGTAGTTTGTCTCTTTCCTGATTGCTTCTGGGAGGTCATTCCAGGTTTTTACACCCAGATAAGTTAACATAGAGTAGAAAATTCGCTTGTAGTGGAGGTATTTTGTGGATGGCAGGTTTAGTTGAATTCTGTTAAGGATTCTTCTTGATGTCAACCAAACAGTAGAGAATAGTTAGATGAGAGGGGCTGCTGAGTTTCCGTACAGAATCTGGTGGAGGATACATTAAGTTTTAAAAATTATACAGGATGAAGATTGTGATTGAATCATATTTCTTTAATTTGTAGATTAGTCTAACGGCTGTGTTCTGGATGAGCTGCAGTTTGTGGATAATAGTGGTGTTGATGCCATGGTAGGTGGAGTTGCAATAATCCACTTGAGATAAGACCATCATCTGAACAATCAGAGCAAAGTGATGTGGGTGGAAGTATGGTCTTGTGAGAGGTAGTTGATGCATAGTGTAGATGGTCTTTTTCCTAAGGTTAGAGATCTGTGGTTCCGTTGTGAGAGTATCTTCTAAGATGCAGCCGAGTACCTTGGTGGATTTTTTCCATTATGAGAGTGATGCCTGATGAAAGAGTGAGGTTAGATATGACACTCTGTTGTGCAGTGTGAAAACCAATGGCTTTGGTGTTGGTGGCGTTCAATTATAACTTGTTTGTTGCCCATGTTTGGATTTTATCTATATTGTTTGAGATTTTTTCAGCAATGTTAGGATGTTTATTGGGATGTCATAACAAGCTTCCTTTTCTGAATGGGAAATGTATTTAAATTACCCACATTTTATTTTGTGTATAATGAACTTTGTTTCACAACTATTTGTTTACTTCCTGTCCTATAATGCACACTCAATTAAACAAGCTGAAAACTCTCTTTCAGATTTTGCAATTAGTATCCAATTCATCAACTTATGCAAATCTTCATATGTCTTAATTTCACTTCTTAAACGATATTCAATTAGTATTTATAGAGCCATCAGAAGCGGCACCCCAGCTACACAAAGTAGAAGCTCGTGGGGCTATCCTGCTGCTAGCACTTCCTCATAAGCTCTTATACTAATTTCTCAAAGTTGCTAATAAATTAGTGAAGTTTATAATATATTTTAATTCTTTTAAATAATTTCATCAACTTATCTTTTTAATCATCCCAGTTCAGATAACTCGATTCCAGGAACAGTTAGCCACCAACGCCGACATGCATGTTTCGTAAGCAATACTTCTTCAGGGCGTGGCACAACTACAATCAAATAACATGATCTTATTAAAACTCCCATATCATATTGTTAGTCTTTTCAATTTAAATAAACTTACATTTTAGTAGTTAAACACTCATTTAAACATGGTGGGTATCAGCTCTAGTCCAAAAGTAAGGTTTGAGTCGACATTCCACCTACCCCAAGTCATATAGACCAGGGATGAACGTGATAGGCTAGGAATGGCTCTCCCTGAAAGTTCTTTAGCCGACCGGCATTTCAGGTTAAAGAAATCCAGTCTAATTCCGCATTGAGTCCCACAGTGGAGATAAAAAATCCACTTCTGTTCTTTATAATTAATAAGAGACTCGATGTCAATGTCCTAGCCCATCATGTTCATCCCTGGTCTACATGACTTGGGGTGGGCAGAGCATCGACTGTTGGACTGGAGCTGATGCCCGCCATGTTTAAATGAGTGTTTACTAAAAAGTAAGTTTATTTAAATTGAAAAGACTGTAACGATATGATATGGAAGTTTTAATAAGATCATGTTATTTGACTGTAGTTGTGCCACGCCCTGAAGAAGTATTGCTTACGAAACATGCATGTCGGCGTTGGTGGCTAACTGTTCCTGGAATCGAATTATCTGAACCGGGATGATTAAAAAGATAAGTTGATGAAATTATTTAAAAGAATTAAAATATATTATAAACTTCACTAATTTATTAGCAACTTTGAGAAATTAGTATAAGAGCCTATGAGGAAGTGCTAGCAGCTGGGCTGGATAGCCCCTCGAGCTTCTACTTTGTGTAGTTGGGGTGCCGCTTCTGATAGCTCTTTAAATCTATAATGCACACAGGCATAAAAATGTAAAGTTCAAATGACAAAATTGCCTTTATTTTGTTATATCACATAATTATGTGTAAAAAATTTAGATGGTAAACATGGTTCCTTAGACTACATAAATTTGTATTTCAACCTTATCTGATAGCACAAGATAGAATCATACTGCTACCACTACATACTAGGCCTGATGAAACAATTTGTAAAGGCTTTGAATAAAGATGGTTCATGATTGAATACATGGAGGGGCATAATCTAAAGAAACATCTAAGTCCGTTTTCGTCTAAGTCACAAGTCATCCAAAGTAAAAAATAGAACACATTTTCAAAAAATACGTTCAATTTTTTTTTGTTTTGAAAATCATCTAAGTATACGTTCTGCTGTTCATATCGTCCAAGTCGCTAAATTGTCCATCTTTATACATTTTCGTCCAAATTTTCATCCAAGTCAAAAACACCTAGAACAAGCCCTGTTGGACATGGGAGGGGTCTGCAAAGTGATGGACTGAATACCCAGACATGGCACCTAAATAGTGGGGTACCTTACAGGGCACTGCTGTGAACTTCACAAAAAGGGTGCCATGTCTTCATATCACTACAGCTCCCTTATAGGTCATGGTGAGCCCCCCACAAACCACCTCCAGAATCACCTAGACCCACTTATTTACCAGTCCAATAGCTCTTATGGCTGCAGGATCCACTTATATGCCAGTACAAAGGGGTTTTGTGGTGTATAGGGGAGTGCACGTTTCAATATCAATGCAGTGATTACAGAGGCTTATGGGCATGGGTCCTCCTCTCCATGGGTCCCTAACCCACCCCCAAGACAGCTTAAGACGCCTCTGTGCAGCACGACTAGGCTATCCTATGCCAGATGATGATGTTCTGGAGGCACAATTTTCAAGTTGTGATTAATATTTTTATGGGGGTGGGGGGTAGTGATCACTGGGGTAGTGTGTGGGGGTCTGTATTATGTGTTTGCAGTGCTTATCTGGTCACTTTAGGTGGGTTTTTGTGACTTAAGACCATGTTTTAAATGGTCTAAGTCATAACGTCCAAGTTCCGTCAATCCTGTGCTGTATAACTTTCGGTTATACATGCAGTACGACTAAGTCTAAGCCTGCCCACGTCACGCCCAAATTCCACCAACACTCCTCTTGAAACGCTTCGTTTAGCTATGGTCATTCAGCAGCACTGTGAAAGCCTAGGTTGTTTTTAAATACATCCAAAACCCGGTTTTATTATCGGCACTTGGACGTTTTTGACTGATGATCATCCAAGTGCCGGCTTAGGCCGGTTTTTGGACGTTTTTCTCTTTCGATTATGAGCCCCATAGCGCATATGTTACCTGGACTTACCATGAAAAAACTGAAGGCAGGAATTTTTGATGGTTCACAGATCTCACATTTCTACCACTACATATAAAGCTAGGCCTGATGAAACAATTTGTAAAGGCTTTGAATAAAGATGGTTCGTGAATTGAATACATAGTGCATATGTTACCTGGACTTACCATGAAAAAACTGAAGACAGGAATTTTTGATGGTCTACAGATCAGACAACTTATAAATGACCCACATTTCATAGCATCAATGAATGAAGTTGAATCATGTGCCTGGTCTTGATTTGTTCTTGTAAAAAGCTTTCTTGGCAACAAGACAGACAGACAGACAGACAACTACAAACAATTAGTAGAGGATATGCGCTTTCATTTCAACAGGCTTGGCTGTAAGTGTTAAAGTCCATTATCTGCACTGTCACTTAGATCACTTTCCAGAGAACCTTGGCGACTTAAACGAAGAGCAAAGTGAAAGATTTCACCAATACATAAAAACAATGGAAGCCAGATACCAAGGAAGATGGGATGCACACATGATGACAGGCTATTATTGGAATTGTTCTGGCAGATCCCACTCTTGGAAGTCTTACAAAAGGAGCTTCTTGTGTTTCGAATGACTAGAAGGTTTGTATCATAAACTTGTGCTTTTGGTATGAAATAAGTAGATTTTTATGTTATATACTTTTCTTTTAATTTTTAATATGTTTCCTTCATGCTTAAAAGATATTAAACACTACATTAAAATATACTGATTTTTTAATGGGCGGACAGAGTGAAGAGTGGTATATGACATGTTCTGTATCTCAAAAACTAGAATTGATAGGAGAAAACTGGTGCCATTTTTAGAATCAGCAGGTCAAATATATTCAGAAACAGGTCTAACATTTCAGGCACAAAATGAGTGTTGGCCGATGATTAATTGGATTAATTAGCCAGACAGTTTCACTTCAGATTCACCAATGCTGAGAAAATATGGATGCTGTGGTAAAACATTTTGTATTCTGAAAGCAGTTGTGTAGCTGCAGAAGTTGGCATCTGGCATCACCACACTCCACCCCGCTCTTCCTCACCCTGCGTACCTCTTGAAATGTTCGCTGGCATGAGCAGCAAGTGGAAGATACTGCTTGCACCGGTGAACATTTTAAGAGGTTTGCTGGGGTGGGGATGGAGAGGAGGAGAGGTGCCAGTGTTCCTGCACAGATGGCACCTAAGGCGGTTCATCCCTCCTTACTACCCCACTGTCTAAAGTACTTGCATTTCATTTTGTCAGAACTACAGTAAAAATTCAATTTCCTATAAAGACAACTTGAACTCTTTTATCACCAACTACGTTTTAATTTTCAATTTTATGTCAGATCTCCTGAGCTTGACAGGTTGGGAATTTCTCTCTTGTGAAACGTCTCTTGCTGGATCCCCATGTGTTAGGAAACATGTTTTCAGTCATGATCTGCAGAACAGTCTCCAGGGCAGTTGGATAATAAGTCTTCATTGTCTGCAGAATAAAGTTTAAAATATATAACACAGATAGTTACTTTACATAATTTTGCTTTTGCTGAGTATTGGAATTTAAATATTTTAGAATTGCCAAATTACTCAATTCACAAAAAGTAACTTCTGGCCGATCCTTGTTGCAGTTATATTTATTGCCCTGCTTCTACTCTTTAAAATCAATGTTGTAGGTATCATAATGCATGTTTTATTTATTTATTTATTTACATATAAAAGGATGGGGTTTGGACTGATAAAAAAACATAAGAGTTGCTATACTGGGCAGACAGAAGGTTCACAAGTAGCTGGCAAGATCCCAAGGAGTATTATAAATTGCTTGCTCTAATAGAATTAATTAAAACCTAATTTCTAGTGCAATAGATATGTCATTCTGGATAAGTAAGTTAAGTACAGTGGAACCTTGGTTTACGAGCATAATTTGTTCCAGAAGCATGCTCGTAAACCAAATTGCTCGTATATCAAAGCAAGTTTCCCCATAGGAAGTAAGGGAAACTGCTTTGATTGGTTCCACCTCCTCCCCCCCTCCACGAGGCTACCGGCGCTACTCCATTCTCCCCCCCCTTGAGGAATCCGACGCTATTCCAAACCCCTCCCCACGATCCAGCTTCCCCCCCCGTGAACCAGCATCCCCCCCGCTCGCGTTGCCCCCCCCTCCACTGCGATCCTACTTTCCCCCTCCCGAGCAGTCAATGACACCCTTTACCCGACTTGGCACCAGTGCCGGTGCCCGAAGATCCTCCCTCTTCTGGCGCGGCTGGGCGGTGCGTCGGAGATCCTCCTTCTTCTGGGCTGGGCTGGACTGGCTTTGAGCATTTGCGCATGCTCAAAGCCTTCTGGTCTCGCTCTCTCCGAGATTGAGAGCGAGACCAGAAGGCTTTGAGCATGCGCAAATGCTCAAAGCCAGTCCAGCACAGCCCAGAAGAAGGAGGATCTCCAATGCACCGCCCAGCCCAGGCCGCGCCAGAAGAGGGAGGATCTTCGGGCACCGGCACTGGTGCCAAGTCGGGTAAAGGGTGTCATTGACTGCTCGGGGAGGGGGGAAAGTAGGATCGCGGTGGAGGGGGGGCAATGCGAGCGGGGGGGCGCTCGTACAGCGAGGCAAGCTCGGTTTACGAGGCACCAAGTTTGCGAATGTTTTGCTCGTCTTGCAAAACACTCGCAAACTGGTGCACTCGTAAACCGAGGTACCACTGTATATCCCTGTGCTCACAAGCCTTGCAGAAGGAATCCACTCCAGACTTTTTCTTAATTTCCCCTACTTCACAGAGGGCTCTACTGCCTCCTACAGAGAAACATAACGGAAGATAAAGGCCCTCTTGAATTCAGACACAGTTTTTTCCTTATGCTCGTGAGCCTGAAGGAGTTTTTCTGATTTGTTCTGCTTATTTTTTTTTTTTGGGGGGGGGGGGTATTTTCTACATCTTTCAGTGCTGGGAACTTCCCTGGTTGAGGGTCCAGCTCTGCCTGCATGGAGGAGAAGCTAAATGAGGTCTGCAGCTGACAGGCCAATCACTTGTGGTACCTGTTAACCAGCTGGCAGAAGCTTTTTTGGAGCTTGTGGTCGTCCTCAATAGCATTGCTCACCTACTGCTTGCAAGGGTTTGAACACAGGCTGTTAGGCATCCATAGGGTGCTCAATGGGGTCTCGCAGGGTGCTGGCTGTGTTTCACTCCCTCTCCCCCCCCCCCCCCCCATTTTTGCACCTCTGCGAGGGTTGGAGGCTCAGTCAGAACCGGTCAGACTGGCAGCCTGAAGATTCCGTGCTGAAAGGACATTCTGTTTAAGGCAATGCTCCATTTTCTTCTTGGGATATTAACGTGATTTTGCAGGGCCTCAGCCAGGCTTTTTACGAGCTGCTGAGGGAAGCATCCTTGATGGACCCGGCCCTCAAAACAGATTTTCTGGTGGCCTTTACTTCAGTGAGACGGGCCTCAGAGTTGCAAGCTCTTTCTGCAGAGAGCCTCTCTTTAAATTCACAGAAGCTGAAATCTCTTTGTGCACTGTTCCTTTCTACCAAAGGTGGTTTCGGTTATCCATGTCAAATAAGAAGTCAGATTGCCAGCATTCCAGTCCACTGGTTCCAAGAAAAAGGACCAGATTCTGAAGAAATTGGATGTTAAAAGGGTCCTTCTCCAATACCTAGAGCAGTGTTCTTCAAACTTTTTATACCTATGGACTGGCAGAAATAAAATAATTATTTCGTGGACCGGCAAACTACTAAGACTGAAATAAAAAACCCAATCTCCGCCCTATCCCCGTGAGCTTGGTCCTCGCAAACCATTTGATCCCATCCGCACATGCCTCAAATAGTTATGATTTTATATTGAACGTATTTTATTAAAATATAAAAAGAAACAATATTCTGTACAATTGTCATTTTATAAAATAATACAGGGCAAGGATCATCAAAACCCCTGTCCCCCTTCACATATATATGCTCTACTATCAAGAAAACTGAATAAGCCAAATTATTACAGAATAGTACACAGAAATATAATGCTAACAGAATACCGCAGTCACACATGACAGGAACAGTGTTAGCAGAGTGCAACTAGGGCAATTGCCCCCTGGTCAGAGAGAGCCCTAAGCCAACAGGAAGCTAAAGAAGCACTGCCTGGGCTTTGCAGTCCCCAGTTATGTTTAACACCAGCTCTAGCAGGATACATATTTCAAATCTGATATATTCTCCACTTTCAATTTTATTAATTTTTATGAACAAAATAAAACAACAGTCAAATTACAGAAGTAAAAAATACAAAGGTCCATGAAAGAGTACAGCAACCTAACAAAATAGGTACAATCAATATTTTACTTCTGAAAAAACTCATGATTAAAACAACCAAAACTATAAAGAGGAACAAGGGAAGAGCAGCTCTAAAACTTGCCTGCAGTAGTGTCAGCGCAGCGATTCAATTTGGCAGCCTTGGGGCTTTTGATGGGTTGCCCTCGCCTCTGAAGAAAGAGGAAGTTGCTTCATCAGAGGCAGCCCATGACTCATCAAAAGCCCCAAGGCTGCCAAAGTGAACCGTTGCACTGCGCTGACGCTACAGGCAAGTACTGAGAGCAGAGGAGAGGAAGCCCTGATCTTACCAGCCTTGCAAGGACCAGCAGGAAATTTTTGCACATCAATCTTATTGGCCCTGCATGGACTGTCAGGAAATTTCTGCGGATTGGCGGTTGAAAAATACTGACGTAGAGGGCACCAATGAGTTCAGGCTATCTGACCATTTTTTGTGCTAACAAATCCAGGTACATGTGATGCACCAGCTTCCAAGGCTATGGTTTCCACATGGATCTGTAGGGCCATTTTGTCAGCATACACTGTTTGTAGGAAACAATCTCCTGTTTCCATAAAGGCACATTTGACCAGAAGTGTGGCTTCGTCATGGGCTGAAGCTAGGGCAGTCTCCCCCGAGATTTGTAGGGTGGTGACTTGGTCCACTCTGCATACATTTGCCAAGTTTTACAGAGTGCATGTGGCAGCAAGGGAAGACTCTGCCTTTGGGTTCGCAGTGTTATATGTCGGCACAGTGGCCCCGCCCTAGATTTCTGGGACTGCTTTTGTACATCCCACTCGTCCAGAATGACATACCTATTGCACTAGAAAGAGAGATTAGGTTTAGGAGATAGGTGTGTCATTCTGGATCCCACCCTGTCATCTATTTCCTGTGCCTGCCTACTGTCTCACTCAGAATGTTCTTATCTAAACCTGCAGGTTGGATGCCAGTCCTTTAAGCATATGAAGAGTAGTCTATTGCTAGGATAATTTGGGGTATTATTTGAGCCCCATTAATGTTTCTGCTTGGTATGATTGTTTTGCTGTTTTGACTGTTCAATGGTTAATATATTTGTTAAAATTTCAGAGCAGAACAGATATTTTTCAGGGAGATTCCCCCTACCCCTGCTTCACATCTGTTCTAGAAAAGGCACTTGCCTGCTTTGGAACTAATTGTAGGAGGTAGCAGAGCCCTCTGTGAAGTAGGAGGGATTCAGAAAAAATCTAGAGTGGATTCCTTCTGCAAGGTTCGTGAGTAATAATAATAATAATTTGTTTTCTTGTATACCGCCCTGCCAGTAGTTCTGGGCAGTTCACAACAAGAGTACTGGGATATAACCCCCTTGTCCATAAGAACATAAGAACATAAGAACTGCCATCACCGGATCAGACCTTCGGTCCATCAAGTCCGGCGATCCGCACACGCGGAGGCCCCGCCAGGTGTACACCTGGCGTAATTTATAGTCCACCATATCTTTATATGCCTCTCTTAAGGAGATATGCATCTAGTTTGCTCTTGAAGCCTAGGACGGTCGATTCCTCAATAATCT
Organism: Geotrypetes seraphini; assembly: GCF_902459505.1. NCBI lineage: Eukaryota > Metazoa > Chordata > Amphibia > Gymnophiona > Dermophiidae > Geotrypetes > Geotrypetes seraphini. Next base: position 292,980,067 of record NC_047086.1, read on the forward strand.
CCTCTGGGAGGGCATTCCAGGTGTCAACCACTCTCTGAGTGAAGCAGAACTTCCTGATATTAGTCCTGAACCTGTCCCCCCTCAGCTTCATTCCATGTCCTCTAGTCCGTGTCAAATTGGACAGTGTAAATAATCTTCTCTGCTCTATTTTGTCGATTCCTTTCAGTATTTTGAAGGTCTCGATCATATCCCCACGCATTCTCCTTTTCTCAAGGGAGAACAATCCCAGTGTTATAAGTCTATCCTCATATTCCAGTCTCTCCATACCCTTCACCAGTTTTGTTGCTCGTCTCTGCACCCTCTCCAGCAGTTTTATATCCTTCTTTAGGTAGGGAGACCAATGTTGGACGCAGTATTCCAAGTGTGGTCTGACCATTGCCCTATAAAGCGGCATTATAACTTTCTCCGATCTACTCGAGATTCCTTTCTTTATCATGCCCAACATTCTATTTGCCTTCTTTGCCGCTGCCGCGCATTGTGCCGACGGCTTCAGGGTCTTATCTATCAGTACACCCAGGTCCCTTTCTTGTTCACTCTTCCCCAGAGTTGCACCTGACATTGTATACTCGTATTCCTTATTTTTATTGCCTAAATGCATTACCTTGCATTTCTCCACATTGAACTTCATCTGCCATTTCTCCGCCCATGTTTCTAACCGACACAAGTCGCTCTGGAGTTTCTCTCTATCCTCCTGCGATCTGATTGCCCGGCATAGCTTTGTATCGTCTGCAAACTTGATGATCTCACTGGATGTTCCTTCCTCCAGGTCATTGATATAAATATTAAAAAGGATCGGCCCAAGTACCGAGCCCTGGGGTACACCACTAGTCACTTTCTCCCAGTCGGAGAACTTCCCATTTATGCCCACTCTCTGCTTTCGGTTTTCCAGCCATTTGCCTATCCATCTTTGTATATCTCCCTCTATGCCATGGCTTTGTAGTTTCCTGAGAAGTCTTTCGTGTGGAACTTTGTCGAACGCTTTCTGGAAGTCCAAGTATATTATGTCCATAGGCTTCCCACTATCAATTTGCTCGTTTACGGTCTCAAAAAATTGGAGTAAATTCGTCAAACATGATTTCCCTTTCCTGAATCCATGTTGACTGGGTTTCATCAAGTCGTGTGCGTCCAAGTGCCGGACTATGCTATCCTTGATCAGTGCTTCAACCATCTTGCCGGGGACCGACGTAAGACTCACAGGCCTATAGTTGCCCGGTTCCCCTCTCGATCCTTTTTTGAAAATTGGCGTGACGTTCGCTATCCTCCAGTCGTCCGGTATCTGTCCAGTTCTGATTGTCAGGTTTGCAAGTTTGTGCAATAACTCTCCAATTTCAACCTTCAATTCCTTTAAGACTCTCGGGTGAATTCCATCCGGTCCAGGGGATTTGTCACTTTTAAGTTTGTCGATCTGATAGTATATCTGGTCTAAGTCCACTTCAACTGTGGTGAGGCTGTCCTCTATTTCTCCTGGAAACACTTTCTCTGCTTCAGGTATTGTTGAGGTGTCTTCCTTCGTAAAGACAGACGCAAAGAAGGAATTTAGTTTGTCTGCGATTTGTTTATCTTCCTTGATGTACCCTTTTCTTCCCTGGTAGTCCAGGGGTCCCACTGCCTCTTTTGCAGGTTTTTTCCCTTTCACGTATCTAAAGAAGGGCTTGAAGTTTTTGGCCTCCTGGGCTATTTTTTCCTCATAATCCTGTTTGGCATCCCTCACCGCCTTGTGACATTTCTTCTGATCATCTTTATGTTTGTTCCAGGCTTCGGTTGTCTTTATGCATTTCCATTTTTTGAAAGAGTCCTTCTTTTCTTTTATGGCTTCCTTCACCTGTATGGTAAGCCATGCCGGTTCTCTTTTGCTCTTTGTTCTCCGATCTTTGGAAATCCTCGGAATGTAGAGATCTTGTGCTTCTGTGATAGTATTTTTCAGTAGTGACCATGCCTGATCTACCGTTTCAAGTTTGTCCACCATCTTCTCTAGTCGTTTTTCTACCATGGCCCTCATGCGATCGTATTTACCCTTTTTAAAGTTTAAGGTGGTGGTTAAGGTTTTGGCATGTTTCCCTTTCCCGATGTCAAGTTTAAAGTTGATTACATTGTGATCACTCGTTCCCAGTGGAACCACGACTTCCACTTCTGTTATCGGTCCCGTGAGGCCATTTAGGACCAAGTCCAAGGTGGCGTTGCCTCTTGTCGGCTCTTTTACCATTTGTTCCAGGAAGCAATCCCCTAGCACATCCAGGAACTTGGCCTCCTTGCCGCAGTTGGAGGTTGCTAGTTTCCAGTCTATCCCTGGGAAATTGAAGTCTCCCAATACAATTACATTGCCCGTTTTGCATTCTTGTTTGATTTCTTCCATCATTTCTGAGTCAGTTTCCTCCGCCTGTCCTGGGGGACGATAGTAAAGGCCAATTTTCGTATCTGCACCATATTGACCAGGAATTTTGATCCAGAGTGACTCAAGCTTCTCTTTCATTTCTGTTGTAACCATTTCAACAGAATCTATTCCCTCCTTAACATATAGAGCAATACCTCCACCTTTCTGCCCTACTCGATCTCTTCTATACAGTTTGTATCCCTGTAGTACTGTGTCCCATTTGTTTTCTTCATTCCACCATGTTTCTGTTATGCCAATGATATCCAATATGTCATGTCTCGCTATTGTCTCTAGTTCCCCCATTTTGTTACCTAGACTTCTAGCATTCGTATACATACATCTAAATTCCCTTTGTGTTACCTTTTTGGACCTTCTACTCTTGGCCGTCCCTATAGTTTCAAATACGGTATCCTTTATTGCTCCTGTGTTATCACCCTTGTTTGCTGTGTGGTCGTCCTCTCCTGTGTCTGAGTTGTCCCTTCCTGCTTTTTCTCCCTTATTGGCTGTGGGGTCGTCTTCTCTTGTGTAGGAGTAGTAGTCCTTGGCTTCTTCGTCGGGGCATCCTGCTATCCGTGCCATCGACCGGTGGTCGACTGTCGGCTTTCCCCTATCTTTCAGTTTAAAGCCTTCTCGATTGCCTTCTTCATGTTGCCTGCCAAAACTCGTGCTCCTTCCTTGTTGAGGTGTAGTCCGTCCCTTCTGTAGTACTTGCTTTTTCCCCAGAACGCCGTCCAGTTGCGCACGAAGTCGAAGCCTTCTTCTTCGCACCATCGTCTCATCCAGGCGTTGATTACTTGCAATTCCCCTTGTCTCTTTCCATCCGCTCTTGGTACTGGGAGGATCTCAGAGAAGGCCACCCTCACCTCCCTGATCTTCAGTTGTCTTCCGAGTGAGCGGAGCTGGCCCTTCAGCTCTTCCCTGTCATACTTCCGCCCGCTCACATCATTTGTTCCCACGTGGATAAGCACAGCGGTGTCCTCTCCCCCTGCGCCATCTATGATCCTGGAGATCCTGTTGGTCACATCCTTCACTCTTGCTCCAGGCAGACAGGTGACGACTCTGTCCTCTCTTCCTCCTGCGGTGTGGCTGTCCACATGTCGTATAATGGAGTCGCCTACGATGATCCCCATCTTCTTTATTCGGGAGTTCCTTGGGGGGCGTAGGTCCACGTCCTTGGAGTAGGGCCAGTCTTCTTCCTCCAATGATACTCTTGAAATTGTTTCCTGTTCTTTGGGTGGGGGGATGTCTTCCTGTGCTCTCACTATTTCTCCTGGTGTGCGGTTGTCTCCTACCTCGTCTTCGGTTTCTTCTGTGTTTGCATGGGTGTCTTCTCTCCTCACATGGGTTTCTTGAGTACTGGAATGACACAACTATCTTCTAGGAAAGATATTAGCAAGGTAAGAACCTAATCTCTTTTTTTGTTTCTGATACCCTGTTCCAAAGATGTCCACATATACTATTTTTCATGCAGCATGTTTCCAAGTTTTTATTTCATTTGATAAACTGCTCAAGACAAAGTCTTCAAAGTGGAACACAATACATTAAAAGCTAAAAGGACATCATTGTCTGAAAAGATAGAAAAGTAAAGAAAATAGAAGAACTGCTGAACTCCCAGATCCCTCTAGCCATAGATCTTCTTGCACCAATAAAACAGACACACAAGAGTTTTTACAGGAACTTGTATAATGAAGGGTTAAGGAGTGGCAAAGGTAACACCTATTTGCAGGCCAGATTGGAAGGGATAGAAGGCATATTGTACTTTGCCAGACTGTCTGGGGCTAACAAATAAGGCCTCTTCAATGAAGAACACTGGCTTCCTATTATAGGATCCTTTTCAAAATGCTCATCACATCAGGATTTCTACTCTGGTCTACTGGTTCTTATCTAGTCTGCTATTTCTCATTCACTCCACAAGTTTTCTGTTCATGTCAGCATTATCTGTTCGTAATCCCCTCCCACTGTAAAAAAACTCAGCTTGATTGTACAAGCAGCTCTTGCTTTATATCTTAACACACTCCCTTTGGATTTAACATTTGAGACTTCATTCAAGAAGTTCAATTCTTTCTTGGAAGCCTATTGTTTTAAATTATATCTTCTAGCAGTAACTATGTACTCTTCTTGTGTCTGGCTGAAGACCTTGTCTAACTCTGCAATGTTTGGGTTGGAGTTGGGTGGGGCATGGCCCCCACAGTCTATTTCAGCAGCCCTCATTATCCAATGAATGCCGCTGCTACTTTGGGTACAGAAAAAGCCCTTTGAAGCTCTGCTGGGTTGCATGTGCTTGCATAGTTACATTGATGTGCATGAGCACACATGCAAATACCAGTTGAATTGCTTTCTCTCATGCATGTGTGCATGTGTGTCAATGTGACCATGCGGTCACACACAATCCAGCAGTAGCAGGAAAACCTCCTGACTGCATTTCTGCTTCAGTTCTGCAAAGTGGAATTAAAGGTTTACTGGTGGTGAACATGCATCTTGCATTTTAATATTGGCTTGGTAAGTTTGAAATTTACACAAAAGGTCTGTGGTACTTAGTAAAGAATGACACGATGGCTGTTACCCGTGGCTAGCCGTGATGACCTGTGGGTAACCCGCCAAAATGGAGGGGGGGGGAAATAGTCACCGCGGGTACGGGGAGAAGGCCATTCATTGCTCCGTGGAGTAGTGAATGGCCTTGTCTCCACAGTTCCCTTGTCTCCACAGGGAATGCACGTGGTCACCGATCGTGCGCAGCTCCCTCCCTCCTTCCTAAAGATCGCCATCATCCAGGCATCTCCCAACCTCCCATCCCCTTACCTTCAGACGATTTTGAATTTTTTTTCTACAAGCAGCTGGAGCCACATGACACATTGGCTGCTAGAAAGTTTTCCTCTGACGCAACTTACTGTTTCGTCAGAGGAGGACTTTCCGGCAGCCACACGCAGCTCCAGCTGCTTGCAGAAAAAAAATAAATTCAAAATCGCCTAAAGGGAAGGATTTATTTATTTGAAAGAGTTTGCTGATGCACAACCTACTTGAGTTGTTATTTTGGAAATTGCAGTTCCTCTCCAGATTCTTTTTCTTTGGGTTGTTCCTCTTGCACCACCTTGTAATTTTTGTTAAGCTGCAGGGGGTGGGGGGGATGTTTGAAGGGAAGGGATAGCCGGTGGAAGGTGAAGAGGGGAAGTTGGGGTTGTGTGTTTTTTGCCATATACTAAAGAATTATGGTATGTCAATTGTATTATATCTGACCCCTCTGCTATCTTGTCTGTGATACTGTGTTTGGGTGTTTTTTTGGTGTTTGATTGGCTTTTATATTGTAATTATTGGCTTTTAACTTTTTTCTATTCAACTTCTTTTATTGTTTTTTTTTTAAACTATTGTAAACCACATAGAACTTTACGGCCTTGCGGTATATAAACTGATTATTATTATTATTTTTTTTTTTTTTTTTTTAAATGAAGGTAAGAGGAAGGGAGGGAGATGCTCGGACCGCGTGAAGTGTGCTGAAGGGGGGTAGAGAGTGAGGAGAAGGCGCTGAAGGGAAATGGGGAAGAGAGAGAGTGGGGAGAAGACGCTGAAGGGAAATGGGGGAAAGAGTGGGGAGAAGATGCTGAAGGGAAATGGGGGAAAGAGTGGGGAGAAGACGCTGAAGGGAAATGGGGGAAAGAGTGGGGAGAAGACAGAAATGGGGAAGAGAGAGTGGGGAGAAGACACTGAAGGGAAATGGAGAAGAGAGAGAGTGGGGAGACATTTATAAACAAAGCCCTGCCAGCTGAACATCTCTTTCTGTAGTTCAGCAGCCAGAACTTTGCTTTATAAATTGACAATTGTACAGAATATTTTTTCTTTTTATACTTTAATAAAATAAGTTCAGTATAAAACTATTTGAGGCTTGTGCGGATGGGATCAGATGGTTTGTGGGGACGGGGCGGTGACCAAGCTCTTGGGGACAGGACGGTGACGAGAACCGAGCTCGCAGGGATGGGATGGGGACCAAGCTCACAGGATGGTGATGAGCTTGCGGGGACGGGGACAAATTTTTCCCTATGTCATTCTCTAGTACTTAGCATCAAGGTGGGCTGATAGGCAACAATGAAATACAGTGGCTGTGTTGTGTGCACCCTCATCACTTGCAATTATCTGAATGATACTGCACTGTTGGATGGTGGTATTCTTGTAGAATCAAAATTAATATTTAAAATTACATCTGTAAGTCTATAATCTTTTGGTAGCCCCCAGAGCTATCTTGTGTCCACTTTGAAGCCTTTCACATGGAAAATGTTGGAGACCTCTGGCTTAGACTTTGTTTGACTTTTCTCTTACCCATTATGCTGTATCTATATGTTCCTTTCTTCTTCTCAGGTTTCACTTCCTCTCTGTGTTATGTGAATTTGATATTACCGTATTTTCACGCATATAACGCGCGCGTTATACGCGTTTTTACCTACCGCGCATACCCCTCGCGCGTTATATGCGTGAGCGCGGTATACAAAAGTTTTAAAACATAGTTCCCACCCCGCCCGACGCCCGATTCACCCCCCCAGCAGGACCACTCGCACCCCCACCCCGAACGACCACTCGCACGCGCTCCCACCCGCACCCGCATCCACAATCGGAGCAAGAGGGAGCCCAAGCCCTCTTGCCCGGCCGACTCCCCAACGTCCGATACATCCCCCCCCCCCGGCAGGACCACTCGCACCCCCACCCCGAACGACCGCTCGCACGCGCTCCTACCCGCACCCGCATCCACGATCGGAGCAAGAGGGAGCCCAAGCCCTCTTGCCCGGCCGACTCCCCGACGTCCGATACATCCCCCCCCCCCGGCAGGACCACTCGCACCCCCACCCCGAAGGACCGCCGACTTCCCGACAATATCGGGCCAGAAGGGAGCCCAAACCCTCCTGGCCACGGCGACCCCCTAACCCCACCCCGCACTACATTACGGGCAGGAGGGATCCCAGGCCCTCCTGCCCTCGACGCAAACCCCCCTCCCCCCCGACGACCGCCCCCCCCAAGAACCTCCGACCGCCCCCCCAGCCGACCCGCGACCCCCCTGGCGACCCCCACGACCCCCCCACCCCCCTTCCCCGTACCTTTGGTAGTTGGCCGGACAGACGGGAGCCAAACCCGCCTGTCCGGCAGGCAGCCAACGAAGGAATGAGGCCGGATTGGCCCATCCATCCTAAAGCTCCGCCTACTGGTGGGGCCTAAGGCGCGTGGGCCAATCAGAATAGGCCCTGGAGCCTTAGGTCCCACCTGGGGGCGCGGCCTGAGGCACATGGGCCCAACCCGACCATGTGCCTCAGGCCGCGCCCCCAGGTGGGACCTAAGGCTCCAGGGCCTATTCTGATTGGCCCACGCGCCTTAGGCCCCACCAGTAGGCGGAGCTTTAGGATGGATGGGCCAATCCGGCCTCATTCCTTCGTTGGCTGCCTGCCGGACAGGCGGGTTTGGCTCCCGTCTGTCCGGCCAACTACCAAAGGTACGGGGAAGGGGGGTGGGGGGGTCGTGGGGATCGCCAGGGGGGTTGCGGGTCGGCTGGGGGGGCGGTCGGAGGTTCTTGGGGGGGGCGGTCGTTGGGGGGGGGGGGGGTTTGGGTCGAGGGCAGGAGGGCCTGGGATCCCTCCTGCCCGTAATGTAGTGCGGGGTGGGGTTAGGGGGTCGCCGTGGCCAGGAGGGTTTGGGCTCCCTTCTGGCCCAACTACCAAAGGTACGGGGAAGGGGGGTGGGGGGGTCGTGGGGGTCGCCAGGGGGGTCGCGGGTCGGCTGGGGGGGCGGTCGGAGGTTCTTGGGGGTGGCGGTCGTTGGGGGGAGGGGGGTTTGCGTCGAGGGCAGGAGGGCCTGGGATCCCTCCTGCCCGTAATGTAGTGCGGGGTGGGGTTAGGGGGTCGCCGTGGCCAGGAGGATTTGGGCTCCCTCCTGGCCCGATATTGTTGGGGAATCGGCGGTCCTTCGGGGGGGGGAGGGATGTATCGGACGTCGGGGGGGGGGGCATCAGGCTTTCAGGATGGGGACAGACCTTCAAGGGGGGACAGTGCACGGAAGTCAGGGGGGGTGAACGGAGCGTCGGGACAGCGCACGGAAAGTCAGGGCGGGCGAAAGGAGCGTCAGGCAGCATGCGCGGTATACCCGTGAGCACGGTATACCAAAGTTTTTGTACATATCATCGTGATTTCTGCGCGCTATACCCGTGTGCGCGTTTTATACGGGTGCGCGTTATTTGCGTGAAAATACGGTACTCCTAGGGCTTATTTTCGGGGAAACAGAATCCAGAGTAGGATATATAATTTTGTGCTTAGTTTTAGCTGAGAATCCACTTGTGTTCACAAGGCAAAAGTAGCAATCTTTTATATGGTCTCATGGTTCCCTCCATATCTTTGGGATTGTAAATGAGATCGCTGCCTTTCATTGATTGAGCCAATCATGAAGTCTGTTGGAACAACTGGTACAGATGATATGTGGAGCACAAGACTTATCCTGGTCACCCAGTGGACAGCCAAAGTACAATTTGTATAACTTCTTGTACAAAGGGTAGTGGACACCTGGAATGCGCTTCCGGAGGTTGTGATAGGACAGAGTACATTACGGGGTTTCAAAGAAGGATTGGATAAATTCCTGAAGGATACGGGGATTGAGGGATACAGATAGAGGTAGAGATAGGTTATAAAAGGGTATAGATAGAAGGATAAGGAGAATTAGACAAGGATCACCTTACAGGTCATGGACCTGATGGGCCGCCGCGGGAGCGGACTGCTGGGCGCGATGGACCTCTGGTCTGACCCAGCGGAGGCAACTTCTTATGTTCTTATGATAGAGACCTACAAGATCATGAAGGGCATAGAGAAAGTGGAGAGGGACAGATTCTTCAAACTTTCAACAAATAAAAGAACAAGAGGGCATTCGGAAAAGTTGAAAGGGGACAGATTCAAAACCAATGCTAGGAAGTTTTTCTTCACCCAACGGGTGATAGACACCTGGAATGCGCTTCCAGAAGGCGTGATAGATCAGAGTACGGTATTAGGGTTCAAAAAGAATTGGACAGTTTTCTGAAGAAAAAGGGGATAGAGGAGTATAGATAGAGGACTATTACACAGGTCCTGGACCTGTGGGGCCACCGCGCGAGCAGACTGCTGGGCACGATGGACCTCTGGTCTGACTCAGCAGAGGCACTTCTTATGTTCTTATCTACAGTAATTGGGCAACGCTGTGCTCTCATCGTGAATTAACCACAGACATAATAGAAACTATCTGGATGATTAGTACAATGTCTTGGCATGATAAAGGCTGATATTAATCACTATAAATAATATCTATAGCATAAAAAAAACAAAGACAACTGTCGATAACCCTCCTTATACGTTTATCCTATAAACTCATGATATATTGCCCAATTAACATTTATAATTATATACAATGAGCCTCATTACAAAAATGTGACGTGCTACTGAAAAACTAAACACAGATTTGAAATCAGCATGAAAAATACTACAAAATCCACCCATTAACTCTTGATGAAAATGATGTGTTGACCTGTGTAATTATAAATTTACCTTCCTCTCTAAAGTTCATTTCTAGTGTGACAGATACATTATTCAACCTGTGGTTAGTCAAACTAGTCCCCCGAGAATTCTTGTAGAGAGCCTCATTAGCATTCTTTTGCTCCACCTCCCATGTCCTCTGGGCTGTCCTCCAATTCTTCAGTTGTTTCATTATAAACGAGATGGTAGGAGCCTGTCTTTTCTGCATGTGTTTATTTTTTGGTTTTTGCTTACCATTTGCGAGATGTTTTGTGCTGCAGAGGATCCCAATCTTGGGAAACCTCTGGCTGTGGGAGAGCGCCGACCCTAAGGTTGGAGGTCTGCATCCAAGAGACAGAGTGCCTTGCAATGCACCCACTTGGACAGCCTGCACTAACAGTCCGGGAGCTCGGGGACCAGTCCCTTGGGATCAAGGCTCAACCCAGGTTCTGTCCATAGTAGGCTTGAATGCAGGTTGCGTGGCTCCATGGTGGTTTTTCCAGGATTGGAGCAAACTGCATTATATGAAACTGTACTCACCAGATACACAGAAACATACACAAATACCCAGTGGCTCTCTTTCCTAATGCTGTCCTGGTGCTATGTGCTCATTCAGGCAGTGCCCTCCCCCCTCCTAGTAAGCCCACCATCATGTAAAATTCTGGCATTTGCTGTCAGTCCTTTTCCTCAGCTGACAGCAGACCTTCACATTTTACGCCATTCTTAAATCCTACTTAGGTTACTAGACATCCGGGAAAACCCAGACATGTCCTCTTTTTAGAATACTGTCCAGGTGCTCAGACAGACTTTCCAAAACTTAGCAGTTTGGTATTTGGAAAGCCCCGAGGGGGCACATCTGCACATGCTCTAGGCCCTCAAGGTGCGGAATGGGGCGGGGGCCATGTATTCAGGGTTTTGTGGCTCAAAATATGGTAACCCTAATCCCACTCATTTTCAACAATCTCCTTCCCCCCACAAAAGAACTCTCACTGGTTCTCTTCACAGACCCAGTGCAGCGCTCGGCTCAGCTTTCGCCACAGCCTTTGTGGCTCAGCCCCTCCTTCCTGTAACTAGAAGCCTTCCAACTGGCTGAATTCTACCACACCTTCTGCATTAGAAGGGGGAATATTGGAGAGCTGCACTGCAATATTCTCTACTAAACTGAAAAATATCTATACACTTAGGCATCCTTCTGGCTTTGAGACAAGTAATTTACAAATTTTTAGAATCCTGCGAAAAAAAAAACCAACCAAAAAACAATTTGCAATTCTGGTTTCTTGAATTCTAAGAATTTCTGACAGCCCCCCCTAAAAAAAAAAAAAGTATATATATATATATATATTGGGCCCAAGACACATGTTTAGTTTGCCTATGCCTTAATCTGGTTCTGATCACATATGCACTGATAGTGATGGTTGATTTTATGATTTTGACAGCTCATATATATTCACTCTATTGGTTTATTACATTTGTCTATACTAATTTGTATGCATTCTGCAAGCCACCAAGCGTTGTAGATGGGTGCTACATAAGAGTTTTTAAATAAAATACATTTTAAGCTAATATTGTAATAAAAAATATCCATTATTTTAAGACAACATATTCAAACTATTTTCATCCTGTTTTCACATTTACTGTAGAAGCATATACTGAAATCAAGCTGTCCTCACATCCAAGGCACCCACGGTATTTAAGCATTCAATAGAAGTGAATTCTCAGCTTCTAGATACGGAAATCATCATCATTATCAAAGCATATCATGAAATAAAATGCGGATTTCTTACCCTGGTAGGCTGTTCCACACCAAATGCAATAAAAATGCTCTTTTCTTAAATACGCAGTCAGAGCTTCTAGCTTTTCCAAAGACTGGAATAAAAAGGAAATAAGTTTCTATACATATCTAAAAATAATTTAGGGTAAATTGTGCTAAACTGCAATGAAGATGGTGAAGTAGTTTATAGTTTATTTTTTATATTCTGCCTTTAATCATGGTGGATTACATACGAGTTTGGAGGGTTAGTATATGCGGGAGTTATGAACACTATCATGAACCCTATGCTTTGGTGCTGGTCAACAGTCATAGTACATCCTCCTTTCCAATCACACAAGGCATATGGCGGGGCTCCCCCCTCTACCCCCTATTGTTTCTTCTATACCTGGAGTCTTTGATTCGTACCATACAAAGAAATGTTCAAATCATGGGTATGAAGTTGGCAAATCATGTGATAAAAATATTGGCCTTTTAAAAAAATAATTTTTATTCCTCATATCCTACAATTCTATGCAAATTACAAATTATTCAGGTACTCAAGCATTTTTTCCTAACTGTTCTGGCCGGCTCCCAGTCTATCTAATGTACCTGGGGCAATCGGGATTAAGTGACTTGCCCAGGGTCACAAGAAGCAGTGCAGGATTCAAACCCACACCCTCAGGGTGCCAAGGCTGTAGCTCTATCCAGTGCACCACACACTCCCAGTCTTTGCTGACAATCTCCTTCTGGTACTCACAGATCCAAAGAGGTCCCTTGTGTACCTATTAGATGCAGTAGCAGAATTTGGGTTCCACTCAGGGTTCACTTTGACAAGCATAAATCCATAGCAATGCCATTCCTTAAAGTGCAACCTGCCTGGTTGGGAGTGTCATTTCCCTTGATGTGGGTGACAGATTCTTTGATGTATTTGGGGATAACTATCCCTAGGGATCTAAGCTGTTTATATGATCTGAACATAAAGCCACTGGTGTCTCTTATCAAGACGAGGCTGCTAACATGGCAAAATTATCCAGTATCCTTGTTGGGATGAGTAGCACTTGTCAACATGATGGTGATAACCCCAGTGGCTATATGTAAACCAGAGGCTACCTTTGGAGTTGTTGGGTAAGATGGAGAAACAGTTAGATCAGCTGTTAAGGAAATTCCTATAGGCTGTGAGGAAGCTATTTCTTTCCTTGCATCAGGCTAAGCTGACCAAAGAGAAAGGGGGATGGGAACTCTTATTAATGAAGAAAAACAAAGGGGTGGCGAATCACAAAAGTCAAATCGAAAATGCAAGGGGTGGAAAGGCCACAAATAACCAAGATGAGAGCAGGAATCCAAAATACAGTCACTTTATTAAAACACGATATGAAAAATTAAGCAGCAAAATTCAGATGAATGGTTGTACTAAGGACTCTTTGTTCTTATCCTAGTTATTTGTGGACTTTCCATTCTTATCAATGCACAATTTTGCACTAGCCTTCCACCTGAAGCATATTCATGACTGCTTTTTGTTGGTCTTCCATTTTTCACTGTCTGTAGTTGAGGTGGCACGGTGGAAGCTTTACCATTTTAGTTATCCGCTTCACGTGGCATGTCTGACAAAAAAACTATTTGGGAGCCCTTTCCTTTTCTTGCTTAAACCTCTCCGGTTCACCTGGAAGTATCTGTGTAAACAATTGTATATAACCCTCACTGTTTCTCCATTATTGCCAATATGGGGAAATGATAGCTTTACCCCTAGCATGACAAGAGGAATGCTTCATACTGGAGAACAAAGGGGATTTAAATATCTCTACCAGATGTTGACTATGAGGGTACCATGAAAAGCCATTCCACAGTAAAGACCCAGTTCAACTGGAGACAAATGGATGCCCTTGCCTACCTGCACTATGTGGGGGTCCTTGGAGGCGGCCCAACTAACTGTAGATTCCTATGAAAGTCTGTCCAAACTTCTTTAGTTAGATGCTCAATTGTGTGTGCCCTTGAAGTTTTTCCATAAGTTACCTGCTAGAGCTGCTCGCTGACTTGGACTATGACAGATTGGTGGCAGTGTGAAATGTGGAACTAGCTGTGACTTTGCAGGGTGAACATCTGCAGTGATACTTGAGAGCACCGAGTGGCCTGGTAAAAGATATATTTTATGAGATAGGATATAAGTTTATCTGCCAAATGTATATAGCCCCATGGTGAACCTATTGGGCAAACATCACCAGGGTGGGTGCATGCCCTAAATGTGTGAAGCCTAAGGCTACACTGTCTCACATGTTCTGGACCTCCCCATGTGTGCAGCTATTTGACTCTGCAATAAAAATTATGGAAAATACTAAAAAATACAATCATGTCACACCACTCTTAATAAAAGCACACTGGCTACCCAAACCACATAAAATAACCTATAAAATCACACTCTTAACTTTCAAAGTGATTCATACCAATCAACCAGATTTCCTAAACAATATTTTAATTCCATATACTCAGTCCAGAATTCTCAGATCCTAGTTTCAAAATCTACTCGCCATTCCATCACATACAACGAATTTTGCAGTTACCGCCCCAACTCTCTGGAATTCATTACCCACTGAACTACGCAACAAAATCTCGCTAGAAAAAATTAAAGGAAAACTTAAAACATTTCTCTTTAAAGATGCATTTAATCTTTAAATCGCTTCTGTCTTATCATCTTGCCCCTGAAGTAAAAGGCTGCTTACTTTACCTCACCGGGGATCCATCGTGAAGGAAAAAAAAAAACCCCAAAATAAAAATAACACACACAAGATTACATTGTATATTCCAAAGCAAATAACTTTTTATTCTAGTAATAAATATTATAGCAGCATTTGTCAAATCAGAAATAAATCAATTTGGATATATACAATGGAGAGAGAAAACCTCATACAAACAGTGCCAGCATATTACTGTAAGTATGGCGCAGCTTCTCTAAAGAAACTCTGCCAGAGCATAGGGGTTTTATACAGAAAGTGTCTGTGTGTTAGATCATTCCCCTGGATGTGACTATGTATTGCCTTATTGGAGCAGACAAACTGCCTATCTAACCCTCTCCTAGTCCACGCCTCCATTCTTCCCTGGGGGCCCTGGACAGGCATAACTTCTGGAACTTTCTTCTTGAAGTTTCCATTCTTCACACGGGTACATCAGTATCAGTGCCACAGCTCATTAGCCTGGCATCACTTTATCAATTCTTAGGTTCCTGGATGTGGTGTCTTGCTGACTTGCATTTGCTTTCAGCACTGTCAAATAGCTCATTGACTTTCCAACACTGGTTGGTGTCATTGAGAAACTTCACAGCAAGAAATCTACACACTCACATGCCACACATTAGCATCTCAGCTGCTGAACTGAAATCAGTTTGTACAAGCCCGTGACTTCAGCAACTCCAGCAAAATGCAGGAATAGGTCTCACAAGACGGGGTTGAGATAGATGACAGGAGCCTATGAGAGACTTTTACACCTGTAAAAGTCTCCCATAGGCTCCTGTCATCTATCTCAACCCCTTCTTGTTCCAGCTTTCAGATGAGTATCTCCTTCCTTTTGTATTTTCCCTTGCTTGGATTACTTTTCTATTTTAAGATGGATTTCCTACCTCCATACCCTTTTTTTTCCAGTTAGTCCTATTAGTCTCTTGTTCGTCAACCCCCCCTTTTTTATTACTGATTTTTTTGTTTACTCATTTTAATTATTTAATTGTTTTACAATGTAAAACCGCCTAGAAGTACGATAGGCGGTATATCAAATTTTTATTAAACTTGAAAAACTTGATTTACTCAAGTAGAGCACATGTGGCAGATTTGGTGGCATCTGAATAGCTATAGTCTCTTTTTGGCTCTTTGATATCCAGCATCTGGAAGTTTACAATCCAAGTCCGTACCATTTGGGCCTATTTTTTTTATTATTATTATTTCTACATTGGCATTGTAAAACAAGTTTAAAGATGACCCGCCAATGCCAAAAATATTGGGTTTCCCCCATTAGCATAGATTTTTTTTCTGTAAAGGCAAGATGTAGCTATGGATTCATACTTGTGAGAAGTATCATCCTGCTTGACCTCAGAGAAAGTAAAGTTACCTCATACAACATTACAGGAACTCTTGAACCTTGTTATACTGTTCAACCCCAAGCTCTGCTGGGTGACCTCATCCACTTAAGAAGGTTGGTAGCCTGCTGTCCTCAGAGAACATTTGAAACAGGTAAGCAATTTGGACTTACTTGCTAATCTTCATGTTAACAAACCAACCCCCTCCAAAAAACCCAAAACAACAACCCAAACTCACGGTTAGTTCTTCAACTTCATCATCTTTGGCATCTTCCTCTTCCTCCTCCTCCTCCTCATTTTCATCCTCTAGATGCTCAGCTACAGGCCAGTACCAATTCTCCCAGGGAACATTTATACCCTTAAAAACAAGGATTATTTATTTCACTATTCATTCCCACAAAAGCAAAGTGAGCTTAACAATTCAAAGGACAAAAAAAAAATGTGGCAAAAATTGTTCAAGTGGTCACCTAGTAAGAAAAACTGGCAGTTCCTGAATATCTGTCAAAGATGGCACCTTTCTTGAAATGCGTTCTCTTCCTATGAAATCCTTGTCTGTAGCACTAACTGATCCTTTTTGAACCTTTGAGATTAATGCCACTAGGGAGAACACGCAGCTTAGGATGATCTCTTAAGAAGGAAGTTTAATTATTTTATTTTTATTTATTCAATTTTCTATACCATTCTCCCAAGGGAGCTTAGAACGGTTTACATGAATTTAAGCATTTTTCCTTATCTATCCCAGAGGGTTCACAATCTATCTAATTATGTAGTTCAGGAATAAACTATCCTGTATATCCTAGATTTGTAATGTGCAGATTGTGCCTGCTCAATTTTCTGGCCAGAATTTACTTAATCATACTCATTCGGACTTTATTCAGTGGATACAAATCATTTGATTCAGAATCTATTGCCCATGAAAATCACTAACCAGCATCATCATCATTTGGAAAATGATTGGACATAATGAAGGAGCTCAACATTGGGGATGCTGAGCACCCTACTAGCACCCACAGAGCTGGCTCCTATGGTACCATTATGCATAAGACCTAGATTTACTTAGTACAGGGAAAAAAACAATATTGTTGTAGTTCGATCTTTCGGCTGCATTTGATATGGTGAATCATGGGTTGTTCTTGACTATTCTGGTCAATCTGGGAATAAATGGTGTAGTTTTGAACTGGTTTCAAAATTGATCATTTTTTGACTCCAATTTATGGGGTCTCTCAGGGCTCATTACTTCCTCCGATAGTCTTATTTTTTATTATTTTCCAATATGAACAGTGCAATACAAATGTATACATTTGAAAGATATCAACCATAAAAACACACCTTTGAACAACAAATTTTAAAAGATCATCATTATCCCCCCAACCCTTTACAAACCCGAAATATAGACATATTCCAATACATTGCTATGAAATACCCCCCTCCCTCCCCGGATGTGTATGGAACCAAACCTAACTTAACTTGAAAAGAGTCTTAGTTTGGTTAATTAGATGAAGATGAATACTTGTATTCTTATGAAGAAGATATTTTCATTCTACTGGAAGTAGATTCAGAAATGCAACTTTGGCCTCCTTTTACGAAACTGCAATAGCAGCTTCTAGCACTGGGAGCCGCGCTGAATGGCCCATGCTGCTCCCGATGCTCATTGAGTTCCTATGAGCGCCGGGAGCAGCGTGGGCCATTCAGCACGGCTCCCCGCACTAGAAACTGCTATTGCAGTTTCGTGAAAGAGGGGGATTTGTCTCACTAAACATGTGAAGTCCATAACTAAAGTTCAGCTTTGGGCTAATATATTGCACTTTAAATTAAATTCATATAAGACCAAATTGCTTTGGTTTGGTATATAAGACTAGTCTTTTCCAAACAGTATTATTTTCAATACAACAGATAAGCTAGTAATTGAGTGCACTTCCAAAGTATTGGGGCCTTTGTTAGATTTTATGTTGACATATCAACCACAAATGAACAACATACCGTATATACTCGAATATAAACTCATCTGAATATAAACCAAGGTAACTTTTTTCTCCCATAAAAGGGAATATAAACCGAACTCACGGCAGTCTCATGAGGTTACTGTGGAGTGGAGGGGTGATCTAGTGGTTAGAGCTGCTGCCTCAGCACCCTAAGGTTTTGAGTTCAATCCCAGCATGCTCCTTGCAACTCTGGACAAGTCACTTAACACTCCATTGCCCCAGGCACCATAGTTAAATTGTGAGACTGCTAGGACAGATAGGGAGAATAAGTTTCAAGTTTGTTTAGATTTTGATATACCACTCATTACAATATATTTTTATGTTTTTTATTATTTTGAAGCTGGAGCTGGTACATTTTTACCGACTGACTGATTGCATTCAACTGTGACTGCAAGTCCACGACTCCAACTTCAGCTCCACAGCCCTGGTAATTATCTCAGGACCCAATATTCAAAATGATTGTGTGTCCAGGGATAACTGCATTTTCAATGGCACTTAACCAGTAGTGCTGTGAAAAATGCCCAGTTAGAGCCCAAGCCAAACCCAGCTATTTGGAGGCCACTCTGAGGTCAGAGTCAGTACTTAACCCCCTCTCTTACAAATCCATGCAAGAGGTTTTTAGCACCAGATAGTGCGATGAATGATCTGCGCTGCTCTGACGGTCAGAGTTGCTATGAGCATCGGAGCAATGCAGAGCATTCAGAACGCCGAATGGCACTAAAAACCTTTTGTGCAGTTTTGTAAAAAAAAGTGTGGGGGAATAATTAAGTGCTGATTTTTCAGCACATAATTGGCTAAGATAACCATATAAAACAGAGTATTATTTTCATGTGGTTCTTCATAGCTGGTTAAGTGCTGAATATCCCAATCAACCAGCCTTGTTTTTACTGGCTTCATATTCCTAGAAATGGCCTGGCATTTACTTTCTGGGTATAAATCCGACAGTAGTCAGCAAAACAATGATTGCAACCTAGCTGAATATTGGGCCCTCAGTGCTAATCCTCCACTGCCCCAGTACATTAGATTGAGAGCTCACCAGCACAGATAGGGAAAATGCTTGTATGTAAACCAGTGAGTGTGGTTGTATAACTACAAAAAGGCAGTATACAAGTCCCAATCCCTCTCCCTTTTACAGAAAGAAACATTTTAGCATTTTTATAGTTGCTAGTAGATGAGACAAGTCATCTTACTGTGTCTTTGTGCATACAGATTTTCCCCCACTAGCAGCAACAAGATGAGTAACCATGTCCAGTTTTTTATTACAGATTCCATATTTGAGTGTTTTAACAGTTTTATTTTTGCTGGAAACTATCCATAGTCCACTGATCTAGGTGGCAACTATCTCTCTTATGGTTAAATTTAAGTGTCAACTCTCCTTAATCATTCCTGTGAGTAGGAAATAATATTGCTTCAGAATCGGAACAGATTTACCTTTTCCTCATCCAAGTGAAGGCAGGCTCTTTGACTTTTTCTGAGATCCCCCTCTATTTTACGCTCTTCATGCTTATTCTTGAACCTCAGTCTAAGAAATTAAAACCAAAAGATCTGTAAATAGTTCAATAAGAGACTTACCCAGTGCATTAATCTGATGGAAAGCAAATGTCCTAAATGATCACAACCTTTTACTACAAATTCAACAATTCATAGGATGGGCCCTTTGAGGATCTTCTTTAAAAGTACCAAATTCAGTAATAGCATCAAGATGATCAAAAACACTACATAATACTACAAATTTAGTACTGTACAACATCTAAGTCTGCATATGTTTTAGAAACAACAGCCAACCATATGAAAAGGGTCATGAATTTGATATACCGCCGTTCTATGGGTACAACCAAAGCAGTTTACATATAATATATGCAAGTACACCCACATGTGAATGTTCAAATAACCTTTTCAATAAAAGGGAAACTTAGATCTTACCTGATTTACTTTCCTTTAGCCCTTCCAGACCAGCAACACTGATGGATTATGCATTCCCACCAGCAGACAGAAACTGAGGATCCCTGACTTCCAGGTAACCTTATAAGTGAGTTGTGCTGTCCCCCTGAGAGCCAGCAGCAGAATAGCTAAGAAAATCCCTTGTAAAGAATCCAAAGGCAAACAAGCCACCCCTCTGTGTTTAGGTCCTGCTACAACTTTTAACTGAATTAAAGAAATCATTCCCATCAACAGAAGAAATCATTCTCTTCCTATATATTTACCATCTGTCTTACTATCCTATCAAATATTGTATTTCACCCCCTTACCTATTGTATGAAATATATTTCTGTTTGTGAAATCTGTATGAGTTTCCCCTACATTTTAATTATTTAACCTTAATACACCACTTAGAAATTTGATAAGCGGGATATCACATTTTAATAAACTTGAAACTTGTACAGGAGCAGATACTTGGGCTGCTGCTGCCCTCTATGTTGTCTGGACTTTGTCATTTTTTTTCACCTGATGCATAGAAAGAAGTAACAAAATGAACCACCAAACAAGCTAACACCTCACAGTTCCAAATGTGAGGACCAAAGGCAAACAACAGTTTCTGAACAGACAGAATAATTACTTCCAGAAAGCAAAAGGTGGGCTCTGCTAGTCTAGAGGGCCAAAAGAAAGTAAATTAGAAAGTAAGATCTAATTTCTCCTTGCATAGATTACCATAGACCAACTTAGCCTATAATCAATTTTTGTCAAAACTGAAGC
The DNA here is from genome assembly GCF_902459505.1 of Geotrypetes seraphini. Classification (NCBI taxonomy): domain Eukaryota; kingdom Metazoa; phylum Chordata; class Amphibia; order Gymnophiona; family Dermophiidae; genus Geotrypetes; species Geotrypetes seraphini. The sequence goes on from NC_047086.1 coordinate 293,000,423, forward strand.
AAATTGACGCAGAAGGAGGCGTTAGAAATAAAATTGGGAAATCCAAAATGGCTGCCTCAGAAGCATTTTAGTGCCAGAAGACAGCACGTGGGAGGAGGAAGCGGGGACTTACCCGAGGAAGGCTTTGTCGGAGTAGCAGGCTTCGATGAAGTCGAGGGACGCGGCGAGGATCCCGAGGCCGAGGTCGGGGCCGAAGCCGAGGCCGACGTCGAGGCCTTCCCCGCCGTGGGGTCTGCAGAGAAGAGCTCCGCCATCCGGGCACGGCGTCGGTGGAGCGCTCTGGACTGAAAAATGGAGCACCTCTCACAGGAGTCAGTAGGGTGCTCCGGACCCAAGCAAATCAAGCACCACCGGTGCGGATCGGTAATTGACAGCAACCGATCACACAGGGTGCATTTCTTAAAGCCCGTCAAGGGACGGGACATGAAAAAGAAAAGGGGCCGGGAATGAACGACGTCCCGCGGCCACGGCTCCCGGGAGCCCCCGGAGCCGAACGGAAGAAATAAAACTTTTTTTTTTTTTTTGTTTTCGACGTGACTAAGAAGGAAAACAACAAATAAAGCACAGCGACCGAGCAAAACAACTCAGACGCGGTGTCAGAAGGCAGAAAAACAGGAGCTCAATTTCCACAGGGCTTCTGGCTCTGCGGAAAAAACTGAACTGAGGACCACGAGGTGGGGATGCGCCCTCTAGTGGGCAAGAAGGCATGCACATGCGTGGTGCAGTGTAGCAGACTTGAAACTTCAATCAAGTTTGCTTGAAAAGCTGTCCGCGCTGGGGCTCCGTAGATGACGTCACCCACATGTGAGAATATCATGCCTGCTTGTCCTGGGATAACCAAAAGTTCAAAATTTCTGAAAATAGGATTTTAGAGCTGGGGAACCCTTAGGACACCCTCATAAGCCTTTAGTTTTGCTGACTTCAGACCCATCCCAATTTTCTCATAGATACTAATGAGCTGTACCTGCATCATCTTCTCACTGCAGCTGGAAATGAAGAAGGGATTTCTGCCTCAGCTAAGCAAGGGTAACTCCAGCGGCCTGTCTCTTCGGGCTGCCTTTTATTCAGGTTCCAAAAACCTGAAAACCTTGACCCCCTCAGACAACCACATGATTCTTCAGGGGAGGGACGCAGCTGACCTCCGCCAAGCCTCCCAGTCGTGGTGTCAAATTAGCCTGCACTGAAGCATCTGACAGCGAGCACCAAGTTTTAAAGCAGGCCAGCCAGGCAGATGCTCTTTAAGTGTGGTCCTCCTGGCTACACACCCATCATGTCTGGTTCTTCTCCCAGGCAGAGCTATCCCATGACTACTGGGAACTTCTTAACACAGGGAGGCCTTGAAAAAAATATTGGATTAAATCCCGAAAATAAAAAAATTTAGTGCAGAGCAGATAAAAAGACATCTTCTCAACTCGCTTGCAAAAGTTAAGACTGAGGAGAGGGAGTGGAGAGAAGAAAATCATCAATGTCTTCTACAAGCAACTTGCGAGTTGAACTATTTAACCCATCCATAAGGAACTGTATGTTGTTTGCAAAGGAAATGAGCTTTATTGATAAAGCTTTACATATAAACCTGGCATGACAAATCTAACTCATGAATAGTGTCATTTAAAATGCTGAGCGAGATCAGTGAATTATTTTGATGATTATGTGCATAAAAATGGAAATATTTTTTAGCATTAATAAGAATCGTGGAAGTGAAGAAAAGGAAGATGAACCAGAACAACTGGATAAGTTGTGAACAAACAGAAATATCAGAAATATGACAATAATCTAGAGTTTGGTTTTACTTTGGTTAATGGCAATCATGAAGAGTGTCAGGAGTGTATATGTCTGAAAATTTTGGCTCCAGAATGCATTTTTCCAAGTAAACTAGAATGCCACTTAAGAGACAAAACATTCTAACATGGCTAGTAAATCCCATGATTATTTTACCAGAGTTAAAAGTATTCAAAGAACAAAAAAGGTTTGATTTTTTTTTTTAAACAAGCATTAATACCAAGCAATGCTTTGATAACATCCTACTAGAGTTGGAAAGTGCAAAAAGCCTTACACCATCACAGAAAAACTGATTTTACTAGCTGAAGTGGATACAGTAAACATTATGGCTGGTGAGTCTGAGGAGACTTCTTTCAAACCAACAATGTTCAGTCATAGTCTAACACAGTGTTCTTCAACCTTTTTACACCCGTGGACCGGCAGAAATAAAAGAATTATTTTGTGGACCGGCAAACTACTAAGACCGAAATAAAAAACACATTTTCGCCCCGTCTCCGCAAGTTCGGTCCCCACAAACCATCTGATCCCATCTGCACAAGCCTCAGTTATGATTTTATATTGAACGTATTTTATTAAAATATAAAAAGAAACAATATTCTGTACAATTGTCATTTTATAAATATAAATATTCAGAGCAAGGACCAACAAAACCCCTGTCTCCCCTCCCCTTCACATATATCCCCTCTACTATCAAGAAAACTGAACAAGCCAAATTATTACAGAATGCTACACAGAAATATCATGCTAACAGAATACAGCAGTCACACATGATAGGAATAGTGTTAGGCTTTGCAGTCCCCAGTTATGTCTCTAGCAGGATATATATTTCAAATCTGATATATTGTAATGACAAAATAGAAATAAAATGATTTTTTTCTACCTTTTGTGGTCTCTGCTTTCATCTTCTTTCCACCCTTCCTTCCAGCGTCTGCCCGTTCCTTTCACTGTCTGGCTTCTCCCCCTTCCATATGTATCTGACTTCTTTCTATGCTCCTCTCCCCTTTCCATCCAGCCTGTGCCTCCTCTCTTCTTTTTACATCATTCATTCCAGCTTCACTGCTTTCTTCATTTTTATCTCTCCTACACCAGATCTAGCATATTTATCCCTCTCTCATTTCTCTGCTGACCCCCTTTCCAGCATCAATCTCTCTCTACTTTCTCATTCCTGTCTCTCCCCTTTCCCTCCTCTAATCTCCTTGCCAGCTGTTTCCTTCCTTTTTTCCTTCTCCCTTCCCTCCTCCCCCCTATCCAACAGTAGCTCTCTTCCCATCCCTTTCCCTCTTCCCCTCCCAGCAGCATCTCTCTTTCTACCTCCCTCCAGGTGCAGTAGCAGCTCTCCCTTTATCCAACAGCTTCCCAGCCTCCAACAGTGGCTTCCTCTCCTTCCAGCAGCTCTCAGTACTTGCCTGCAGCAGTGATTTCCTTAGGCAGCCTTGGGTCCATTGCCGCCTCTGAGGAAAGGGGAAGTTGCCAAAGTGAATCACTGCCCTGGTAAGTACAGAGCTGCTAGGAGAGGAGACAGTCACTGTTGAAGGCTCCCCATGATCTTACTCCTGCTGTGCCCTGCACATTCGCGACCCCCCCCAAGCCGGCAAAAAACAGCTTTGCACCGCAGGCCCTGCCGCCCAAGATGAGCTGGAGGCCCCTACCCGCCGCATCCTGCACGTGGGCAGACTCTCAGCACAAACGCTGCTGATGGCCCCAATCGACACGCTGACCTCCCCGCGCACGCTGACCATCTCCTCTCTGCCTGCACTTTCTCCGCGGCCCTCTTCGGTGACTCGGCAGGGGCAGCGATCAAGACAGGCTGCTGATATTGGGATCTTTCCTCTCTGAGTCCCGCCTATTTTGTTTCAACTTCCTGTTTCCGCATAGGCGAGACTCACAGAGGGAATGCCCGACGTCGGCAGCCTGTCTTGATCGCCCGAGGCTGGGAGGAACAGAAGATTTCCGAACACCACCAGGGCAGGAAATTTAACGGCGTCCATCTCGCCGGTCCTGTGCGGACCGGCAGGAATTTTCTGCGGACCGGCACCGGTCCGCGGACCGGCGGTTGAAGAACTGTGGTCTAACACATGGTCAAAGCTGCTGTATCTAAACTGAGTCCTCCACAGAATCTAGTTATGGAAAGTGTGTTGAACATGGTAAGCTTACAGAAGGCAAGGTTTAAAATAGTGCGTGAGGATATGGGATCTGAGCACACATCTTTGTTATACTGTAGCTTGTGATGGCTCTCCTGTGGCAATGCATTGTCAAGTGTGTTCAAATTAGTACTCATCTCTTGAAGAACATCATGAATATGCCAAAAACTTCTTGAGATATTGATTTTTGTTTGTCAAAATTAGGATATCTGTGCAAACTCTTCAAGAAACTGAATGTGTCAAATCTCTCACTGGAAGGAAGCAACACTCATACTCAAACTCGTATAAAAGTTTTCAGCCTTCAGAAAAAAAGTTACTACTATGGAGATGAAAATTTACCCCCTCTTCTATTAAACTATGCTATGGACTCTATGAGCGTCGGGAGCAGCGTGGGCCATTCAGCGCGGCTCCCCGTGCTAGAAACTGCTAGCGCAGTTTAATAGAAGAGGCCCTAAATGAAGATGTTGCAAAGACTATTTCCCCTTGTTGCAGCAGTTTTCTTTCATCCAATGGTGTTTATTTGACCCACAAATTTAAATCTATTTTTTGAGAAGCACCTATCACAGCTCATATCACTAGTTTGAAAAACACTTTCCGGAAGAAATGAATCCAATCCAATCCAGTCTTTTAGTTTATATACCGGAAAATCCTCCAGTCAACAGAGGCTCGACATGGTTTACACAATGAGAAATTGTAATAATTTCTTCAAATAAAATTACTTATATAACAATTTTTGAAAGGAAAAGTCTTTAGATATTTTCTAAAGATATAAAGAGAAAAAGTAGATCTGATCTCAACTGGTAGTTAGTTCCAATAGAAGTAAAGATGTATACATAGGAGAGGAGCGAGAGACATAACCTAATGTCTTTATTTCCTTAACTGAAGGAAAAGAAAGTTTATACAGTTGAAAGGTTCTTGGTTTTATAGTTCGTAAAGAATTAAGAGAAATAGGGACCAAAGGCAGAAATAGTGACCATCACCTGCTGGGAGATAGAGCATACTGGAGATACAGGAAGAGTGCCAACCAAAAGGACCACCTGTTAATCAGTTTCTCTATCTCCGCCTGCTGGTAGATGTTGTGACAAACCTGTGGCCAGCTTTGTCCCTGTAAGGGATAAAAGCAGAACACGGTCCCTGGTCAGAAGGGCTGACCAGGTTAAAAGTAAAGGTTTGGGTTTGGCTGACTACCCCTCAGACAGTGAGATAGAGCAGGAGAGGCATGAGCATAGGAATATCCAGCAGAGAGCGCCATCTCAGTACGGGTACTCTAGAAAGCCTGATAGGACTCTTATTGAGAAGTGGAGTCCCAATGCTGGAAGGTATGCTCATTACCAGCCTAGGAGAAACCTGAATTATTTCCCTAGGGATTTCCTGCCTAACACAGCTGTTCCTAGGAGAGAGGGGTGGGGCTTTAACTCACATAAGAACAGAGCATGGGATCACAGTAAGGAGAGCAGGGACGGAGCTAGAGCTAAGGAGCTCAGGCAGCGGCAGGAAAAGCAGCAATGCTTGGATGCAGATGAGGGGAGAAGTCTCTCTCCTCCAACCCACAGCAGTAAAGACGTAGAGATGACCGAGGACTACCTCAGCTCAACCCCAGCTGCTGCTGAGCAGGCAGGGGCTATGGATGTCTCTGAGCCACTGCTGGAAGCTGGCTTTTTCCCCACTGACATGGAGGTTAGTTGCTAAAGGGAATGAAGCAAGGCTGTGTTTGTGCTGGCTCCCGTAACCCAAACCCAGCTGACAGTAATTAGAGGGAGAGCAGGAAAATCTCCCTGTTAGACTGTGCGACTGCCCAGAGGGCATTGTTTGGTCAAGGAACTTTATCTATGTGGGTGTGAAAGCTCCTTGTGAAAACCTAAGTAAAGTTCACAGTTTATCTAATGCCATGCTGTGTTCCTAGGAAGCCCAGCTGTGAAGCCTGCCCTGCAAAACCTATCCGTGTCTCAGCTAGGTAAGCTAAAACGTTTAAGGAATTCATTGCCAAGTTTGGGAACTGCAATTACTCTGTCTATTTTCACAAGGTGTTTACAAAGTTTGAAGGTTTATTTTCCTGATATTTGCATTTACTTTAACCCCTGGTGAAGAGGACTGTATTTAGACTGGAAAAGTCCAGGGTATTGAACTGCATGTGGCTGGTGTAGCAAACCATTCTGACAACTGCAAGCTATTTTGTGTTTTATGTTTTTCCATGACATGCGGGTGGCTGATGGTATTCAGACCCCCGGGTTCAATAAAGTATAAGAACATTCTTTTGGAACAAACTTACCTGTGTGGTCTTCTCTTTGCAAACTACTCTCAGTGTGGCCTGGCAGACTAGGCAGGCGCCTAGGTCTGTTATAACCTGAAAAGCCTTCCTCCTACCTGAGAAGGCCACGCCGACAGGCCAGAACTCAACATGACTAATCCCTCTGCTGGTTGGAGCAAGGGATAAGTGTGTCACAATGTGTGCTATCCCATTGGTCTCTGGATTCATCTGCTGCTGTTGCTAAGGAAACCTGATTTTTTGTGTGTAGGAAGTAGCAATATATTAAAAGCATCCAATCATTAAAAAACCTTTTTTTAAGTTAATTGCGCAGTTTGGATTTTACCACAACCATGTTGACTTTCCCTGGAAGTAGTAATATGGGGATGTTCAGACTATATATTATAGGTGTACATTACTAAGAGAGGGCTAACAAAAGCCGTCAACATGTGGGAATGTAAACCATGTGGAAGGTGCATGCGCTAAGAATACAGCTCTATTTAATAATTACTTTCACATGAAATATGTCAAACCAAAAAAACTTGGAAATTCTCTCATACCTGAAGTGATCTGCTTCCTTTATCTCAGCTTCCTTTCTGACCTGAATCTTTCTCCTGTAGCTCTCCAGCTTCTCTTCTGCTTTCCGTTTTTGAAGTTCTTCATGGCCAATCCCACATCTGCCTATTGACAAAAAAAATCAGTGTGAGAAACTTATCAGATGTAAACACTTTTTTTTTTAATAATTCCAGTTTTTATTAGAAACACTGTTATCAAAACAATTCAGGACAATTCTCATTAAAACAAAATCTCTGATTAGGAAATATGAAGAAATGATAACTTTCAAATTTAATAACATTGTTAATTTCAATCTGAAATGGGCCCCACTAGATGACTTTTATATAAACCTATTACTGTATAGTTAAACTAGACTTCTTTGTTTCTGATTAAAGATTCTGCAGTTCTTGTGTGTATTTTTGTTTTATTTTATGTTTACTTTAGTTTATTAGTATATGTTCTATTTTATGTATAAATTTGTATTAAGATTCGATTTCCTTTATTTTTGATCGATATGTGTAATTTATGTATAAAATGTATTATTTGAAAAAGTTAATAAAAATTATATATTAAAAAAAAAAATCTCTGAAAGGACTTCTGCAGTACATGAAAACCAATTCCATACTAAATACAATTTAAACTGCAATGTAAATTTTGAAATATTTTCTTCCCTTCTCCTCTGGAAAACATGCTTAAAGCAAACGTTTAAATACCTCCAAATAATTGTCTAATTGAATCTGCTCTTCCATCTTGGGATATGTGTCTTCTGAACAAAAGTAAATGCTTATAATCTAAAAGAATATGCTGATGTGAATTACTGTATATACTCGAACATAAATCGATCTGAATATAAACTCAGAACATTTTTCTCCCCTTTTTAGGGATTTATATTCAAGTATCACTAAGCTGTACACCCACTTGCCCCCTCCCAAACTCAGTGCTGGCCTCTCCGCAAGTCCACCTTAAATCCTGATGGTCCAGTGGTGAGCTGAGCTGCGACGGGAGCGATTCCTCCTTCTCCCTCAGTGAGGGGTCGGGTCCTGTCCTGGCTGTAAAATCACCACGCACCCCCTCTCTCCCTGCCTGCCTTGGAAAAGCAGTGCAGGTTGAGCTTACCTTAGTCACTGGTGGTCCAGTGGGGTGAGCTAAGGCAGAAGTGACCCTCTTATGCTCCTGCCCATGTAGTCTTCCTGAAAAAATGGCTGCCGAGTCTCACGAGGTTGCCACAGGAACTTGTGGGCTCGAGGTGACTCTTCCTGAAGCAACTGTACCACCTGATGGAGAGCCTGACTCCCCTTGGACAGTGAGGGAGATCTGAACAACAAGTTGTCCAGATACGGTTGAACCATTTCACCCAAGGTGCGGAGATGGGCTGAAACTACCACCATCACTTTGGTGAAGGTCCGGGGTGTTGTTGCCAATCAAAAGGGCAATATTGCAAACGGGAAATGTCACCCCAGAACATTGAACTGTAGATACTTCCTGTGGTCTTGGAAAATGGGAATGTGGAGATATGCCTCTGTCAGATCCAGGGAGGCTAGAAACTCTCCTGACACCACCGATGTGATCACTGAGCGCACCATCTTCATGTGGAATAGAGGGACTTTCAGAGCTGCATTGACTGCCTTGTGGTCCAGAATTGGTCTCCAATCATTGGATCCATTCTTTGGCACGATGAAGTATATCAAGTATCTCCCAGAGTCTGAGTCTCACTCCAGCATGAGTCTCACTTGCCGCAATATCCAAAAGTCTGCGGACTGTGCCCTGCACCCAAACCACCTTCTTGAGGTGGCCTGCAGGGGAATCCAGAAAATACTCGGTCAGAGCACAGAGAAACTCCAATTTGTAGCCATCTCTGAGAACCTCCAGAACCCAGCAGTCGGAGGTTATGGCTTTCCATTCTGCCAGAAAGGCCGACAACCGCCCCCAATGCATGGAGGAAGAGATAGTGGCCTGGCATCAGAACTGTTTCTTGCTGGAAGCCGTCAGCCGACTTGCCACTAACTGCTGCCGTCGAGACCTACCGAAGTATGGGCTGGCAGATGAGAGAGGACCGCTGTTCTGTGGAAGGGCCCAAGAACGGTTCAGAACGCCAGAAGGGACAAAAATTAGAATGCCCAGAAGGGCGGGACCTGCTCCCAGGCAACGCCTTGGGTTTATGATCTTGTACACTGGCTATAAGGTCATCCAGATCCTGGCCCTTGAATGGCAACCGGCTCAATGTAGCTTTAAAAGATGAAGCACGAGACCACTGCTGTACCCAGAGTATTCTGCAAGCCAAAACAGCATAGATGCCAAGCTTGGCGAAAACTTTCAAGACGTCGTACAAGGCATCCACCATGTAATCCACTCCAGAGATGAGAAAATCTAAATCATGAAGCACCAGTGTCAGGATCATGGCGCAGCTTGGAATGAACGCCCAAGCCGTGAAAGAGGAGGCTGATGCCACTTTAACACCAGCCGCGACCGAATCAAACAGACTCTTAAAGATGAAACCCACACATCAGTCCTGGACATCCTTCAGGACCCCCATCACTGGGGAGAGATGTGCGCTTAGTGACCTGTGCCATTGAAGAATCCATTTTCAGGGAAGTAAAGCGCTTGTTAAAGCCATCCACCATGGGATAAAGTCGCGCCATGGCTTGAGCACATTTCAAGGGACTCTCCATAGTCTCCCAAGTATCTGTAAGAATCTGAACAAGATCAGGATGATCTGGAAAAGAGACAGATTGTGGCCTCTAAGTCACTCATGAGGGAACATTCAGCAGTTACTGGCTGTGCCGTCTATAGTTTCAATTCCTGCAGAGATTCAGAGATTAAATCCACAAAGTGAGCATGTTTGAAGAATCTGCACACAGTAGGGTCCTCCCCCAAATTATGGGCTCCGCACAGGTCCGGATCCTGGAGATCTGCCAAATTCACCACATCAGTGGCCGCCGCAGAGCTGCCCTGTCAAAAAAAGAAGAATGGAAAGAGTGTCTGGCATAACTGCAGACAAAGCTGTCTTACTCCCCAGTACCCCCCACAGTACAGCAAGAAGAAAGACCCTGGTCCCTCTGAGCAGGGGTCCCTGAGATCAGCGCTGCAGCCTGTGGAAGGGAAACAGGCAGAAACTTTTTAACTAAGTATGCCTGATAAAGCATATTCACAAATTCCGGCAGAAAAGCATTCTCCGTGGCGGAAGCCAACCTCTGACTTCAGTTTTGGAATACCTGGGAAGATTTATGAGGTTTATCACTGGAGCCACACTTGTGCTTTGCCGAAATGTTGTCAGTGCACTTCCCAGGGCCTCCTGACGCCATCTTCATGGGTGTTGGGGCAGAAGGCCCTTGAAGATCCTTCTTGGAAGTCGAAGGCATGGCATCCAGGCAAACCCACCCCCCTTGCGGGCCGCAGCACACGTGGAACACAGCTGCCCATCCAACAGCCATTCACTGGAAATAAGGCATGAATCCATACCATCCTGCCCTGGGGAAGCCATCTATGAGGTTTTTTTTTGCAAAATGACACTAGTATGAAAAATAACTTCAAAATCGGTACCCATAGTGGCAATCTTGGATTATTCCAGATTTGAATTTAAACAAAAATAGCCCATGAATATCAAAAGAATGGCGATTTCGGGATTTTAAGGTGGAGAGGGGGTAGGGTATGCAGGGAACCATCCAACCAACTCATGTTCAGTTTCATCCACACAGGCACCCAGAACTGCAACCTCTTAATGCAGCTCTACCACATGGCTTTTTATCTCACAGAAAAGTGTCCAGATTGTTTCTCAATTCATTGAGCTACTTTGGTATGCTGTTCCAGTTTACCAAATAAGGGTTCTCTGTATCACTACCATCATCCAATTTACTGCCTCTCCAACTCTGTGCCTTGTGTTGCTGCTCTATTACCATGTTTAAGGTCAAGTGCTATACTGGTCTTCCCACTCCCAAGTGCCATACTGGTCTTCCCACTACCAAAGCCAAGTCAGCTGGCAATCACTTCATTGTCATCTCAGCAGGGTCCTAGGAAGTTATTCCAGGAAGGACTCTGCACCCACCTTGCCTTCACGAGTGTCTAAAAGAGTCACTTTTAACCGACAGGGGTATGGAGCAAGAGCTTCACACTAGGTCCAATGATATCACTTCCTCTTTTCTAATCTTTTTGAGATTGCTTTTAAGTCTTAAACAATGGTCCTCTATAACCACAGCTTTGTTAGTTTTAATCACATTTACATTATTAAACTTTATGAAGTCTCTAAATTTATCACAACTACACCATAAGCCCACTACAAAGCTGCACTTATCTAGTTCATCCTAATACTGGGTCCTTTCAAAGAGTGGAGAACATTTGGGGTAGGATGTAAATATAACATGGCAGTTGCTGACATACATCAATGACTGGGCACTCAATCATAATGTCTCAAATCACACCATGTTGTTTATTGGCCTGGTTGACAGATTTGGTAAAAAGTATTACATTCTACAAAGACTCCAGTTTCCGCAAGATCAGTGCAGCCATTAGAACTCTGGCAAAAATAAAAGAGGGCACACAGAGTAGCATAACAAACCTAAATCTAAATGAAATCTCAGCCACATTTTGCAGGTCTTCAACACCAAAACCATGCATAAAAATATTACCAACCTGTTTTAATGGTAAGTGGAATTGGTTCAATGATCCCATCTCCTGGCAATAAAAAAAAAGCGCAAACAAGAGTTTAAGACATCATAGTTCTGTTTTCACTGCAAGTATTGCTAGCTCATATGGTCTGCTTCTGAGATCTTAAACAGCACAGCCATATAAATACTAACTAATGCAAATCAAATTTGTTAGGTGCCATCAATTCATGCTTGAGTCAATAGCACCTAACAAAACCAAATATAAGAAAGGAAAATACCAAGAAATACCAATGGGCATTTTCATCCTTTTTTAGCCACCTATTTTGTCTCCTTCTGCTGACAGAATCAACAGAAACCCTGTAGTATTTCACTGTAAGCTCCGAGATCAGTCTAGTCAGCAGAAGCAAGACATAGTTCACAGTTCAGTATGGTGAAAGGAAGTATAGAATGCATCTTTTCTTTTATGTTTACAGGAGTCAAAAATATATTGTATGTTTTCAAGTAACACCAACTGCCAAATATGGTGATAATTCAAACCTAACAAATAGCACAGTTACTTACCGTAACAGGTGTTATCCAGGGACAGCAGGCAGATATTCTCACATGTGGGTGACATCATCTACGGAGCCCCGACGCGGACAGCTTTTTCAAGCAAACTTGATTGAAGATTCAAGTTTGTTGTGCTGCACCACGCATGTGTGCCTTCTTGCTCCACTAGAGGGCGCATCCCCTCCTCGTGGTCTCCAGTTCAGATAACCAGCTAAGAAGCCAACCTCGGGGAGGCAGGAGGGTTGCGAGAATATCTGCCTGCTGTCCCTGGATAACATCTGTTACGGTAAGTAACTGTGCTTTATCCCAGGACAAGCAGGCAGCATATTCTCACATGTGGGTGACCTCCAAGCTAACCAAAAAGGGACGGAGGGAAGTTGGCAAATCAAGAAAACATTTTACGCAAAACCGACTGGCCAAACCAGCCGTCGCTCCTGGACAGAGAATCCAGGCAGTAGTGTGAGGTGAAAGTGTGAACCGAAGATCAAGTGGCAGCTTTGCAAATCTCCTCAATAGGCGTAGACCTGAGGAAAGCGACAGAAGCCGCCATTGCTCTGACCTTATGCCCCGTAACCCGACCATGCAGCGCGAGACCAGCCTGAGCGCAGCAAAAGGAAATACAAGCCGCCAACCAGTTGGACAAGGTGCGCTTGGAAACAGGACATCCCAACCGATTAGGATCAAAGGACAAAAACAATTGAGGAACCTTCCGATGAGACTGAGTGCGTTGAAGATAAAAAGCCAACGCCCTCTTGCAGTCAAGAGTGTGAAGCGCCACCTCCCCAGGATGGGAATGGGGCTTGGGAAAAAACACCGGAAGAACAATGGACTGATTGAGATGAAAATCAGACACCACCTTGGGCAAAAACTTGGGATGAGTACGGAGAACCACCTTGTCATGATGGAATACAGTAAAAGGCGGGTCCGCTACCAAGGCCTGCAGCTCACTAACCCTTCGAGCAGAGGTGAGCACAAGCAAGAAGATCACCTTCCAAGTGAGGAACTTTAGATGAGATTTATCCATGGGCTCAAACGGAGCTTTCATGAGTTGAGCCAAAACCACATTGAGATCCCAAACCACCGGGGGAGGCTTGAGAGGAGGATGGACATTCAAGAGACCCCTCATGAAGCGAGACACCAAAGGATGGATAGAAAGGGACTTCCCATCAAGCTGCTGATGAAAGGCAGCAATCGCGCTAAGATGCACTCTAATAGAATTTGTTTTAAGACCGGACTGAAACAAATGAAGTAAATATTCCAGAACCGAGGACACGGGAGCCGACAAGGGTCCCAGATGATGCGACAAACACCAGGAAGAGAATCTAGTCCACTTTTGAGAATAGCAGAGTCTAGTTGAAACCTTACGAGAAGCCTCCAAAACCTCCCTGACCGACTGAGGTAACTGAAGAGAAGTCAGGTGGAAAGGTACCAAGCCGTCAGATGTAGAGACTGCAGATTGGGATGTAATAGTGAACCCCGACTCTGAGACAGCAGAGAAGGAAAAACCGGCAGAAGGAGAGGCTCCCTGACATGAGTTGAAGAAGCAGGGAGCACCACGGCTGCCGAGGCCACCGAGGAGCAACCAGGATCAGAGTGGCATGCGTAGACTTGAGATGTACCAGCGTCCGCAAGATCAGAGGAAAGCGCGGAAACGCGTAAAGGAACTTCCCCTCCCAAGCGAGGAGGAAGGTATTGGCTTTGAGACGATCCGGGGAGTACATCCAGGAACAGAAGAGAGGCAGTATGTGATTGAGGGGAGAAGCGAACAGATCTATCTGAGGGTTCCCCCACCGCTCGAACACCTAGCGCAAGACCTGGGAATGAAAAGACCACTCGTGCGGCTGCAGGAGGTGACTCAGCCTGTCCGCCAGACAGTTCCGCTCCCCCTGAATGTAAACCGCACGAAGAAAGATGTTGTGGGAAATCGCCCACTCCCAAAGACGAAGAGCCTCCCGACACAGGGGCCAGGACCCCGTCCCCCCCTGTTTGTTTACATCGCCACCTGATTGTCCGTGCGGACCAGAACCACGCGATCCTGAAGCAGATGGCGGAAAGCCACAGCGGCCAAATAAATGGCCCGAAGCTCCAATACATTGATGTGACAGCGACGGTCCTCCTTTGACCACAGACCCTGAGTTCGCAGCCCGTCCAGATGAGCCCCCCAAGCATACTCGGAAGAATCCGTGGTGAGGACCTTGTGGTGTGGAGGGGCGAGAAAGTGCAAACCCCTGGAAAGATTGGAAGAGTTGCAACGGAGCGAGCATCTCAAAGAGGGAGTCACCACAACGGGACTGGAGACCAGGTCCCGGTCCTGACGTCACTGAGAGGCCAACGTCCACTGAGGAATCCACAGGTGCAACCAGGCAAACGGTGTGACTTGGACGGTGGAGGCCATGTGGCCCAAGAGAATCATCATGCGCCTCGCCGAGACCAAGGGCAGCAGAGAAACCTGTCTGCTCATATGGACGAGCGCCCCCAGCTGAGGCGGAGGGAGGAACGACCGAAGACGAACCATGTCCAGCACGGCCCCGATGAATTGTAGAGATTGCGAGGGGCACAACTGGGATTTGGGGAAGTTTACCTCGAACCCCAGACTCTGAAGAAATATAATAGTCTGACGGGTCGCTGAGATAACCCCTTCCCTCTATGGAACTTTGATCAACCAGTCGTCCAGATAGGGGAACACCCACAGGGCTGCCACCACTACCACAAGACACTTCGTGAACACCCTCGGGGACGAAGCCAGCTCAAACGGAAGGACCCTGTACTGCAGATGTAGGTCCCCCACCTGAAATCGAAGAAACCGACGATGAGCAGGGTGCACCGGAACATGCGTGTAGGCCTCCTTCAAATCGAGGGAGCAGAGCCAGTCCCCCTCGTCCAGCAAAGGATAAAGAACCGGAAGGGAAAGCATCCGGAACTTCTCCCACACCAGGAATTTGTTGAGGCGACGCAAGTCCAGGATCGGGCGCAGGTCCCCTGTTTTCTTCGGAACTAAGAAGTAGCGGGAGTAAAACCCCCGCCCCTGTTGACAAGGTGGGACTACCTCCACTGCCCGCAGGCGAAGAAGAGCCCGAGCCTCCGAAAGAAGAAGGGATAACTGCGCCCGATTGGAAGGACACGCGCCTGGTGGACTGTCGGGAGGGAGCTCCCGGAAGTTCAGAGAGTATCCGGAGGCAATCACGCCCAAGATCCATGCGTCCGACGTAATGGTCGCCCAACGAGGGTAGAACGCTCTGAGGCGGCCCCCGATGGGAAGGAGACCTGAGACCAGCGCAGAGGGGACCCGTCCCCATCCGCCCAAGCCGTCAAAAAAACGGGGAAGGCTTGGCAGCGGCTGGCGGCTGAGATTTGGGCAAAGCCCGAGGGTGCACCTGCTGACGTCTCAGTGGCGGACGCGAGAACGCCGGGGTCGTCTTCTGCGGATACCGCCTGGGAGGGGCCCGATAGGGCCTCGATGGAGTCGGCTTCGCCTTCTGTCTCACCAGGGAAGCAAAGGATCGTTCATGCTCCGAAAGGCGCTTAGTGGCAGCCTCTATGGAGTCGTCAAACAGTTCGTTCCCCACACAGGGCAGGTTGGCCAGGCGATCTTGGAGATTAGGATCCATGTCGACTAGCCGCAACCATGCCAGCCGGTGCATGGCCACCGCAAAAGCGGAGACACGGGACGAAAGTTCGAAAGCGTCATACACTGCGTGGAACAGGTGGAGACGCAGTTGGGACAGATCCTCAATCAGCTGCCCAAACGCGACCTAGCGAGAGGAAGGCAAGTCCGCCTGGAACACGGGCAACGACCGCACCAGATGTTTAAGGTAGGAGATAAAAGTGAACGAATAGTTCAACACCCTAGAGGCCATCATGGAATTTTGATACAGCCTGCGTCCAAATTTGTCGAGAGTCCTACCCTCCCTACCCAGCGGAACTGCCGCCGAGACCCGGGACGGGTGAGATTTTTTGAGCGAAGACTCAACGAGTAAAGACTGATGAGATAGTTGAGCGCGATTGAACCCCGGGCAGGGGACCGTCCGGTACTTGGACTCCATCTTCGAAGGAACTGCAGTAACTGCATACGGGGCCTCAAGATTGCGAATGAAAGCCTGCCGGAGCACTGGGTTCAGCGGAAGCGTGAGTGACTCTTGAGGCGGAGACGGCATATCCAATTCCTCCAGATATTCTTTGGTGTACCGGGAATCAGACTGGAGGTCCAGGTGAAGCGCCCGCCACATGTCCTGCACGAATCTCGTGAAGAACGGATGAGCCGCTCCCCTGCCCTCGGGGGTGTCGCCGAATGGGACCGCCCCGCCACCGAAAAAGAGGGAAAAGCTTCCAGAGAATATTGAGGCTCCCTCTCCGCAACACGCTCCGAGCCCCAGGAGGCACTCAAAGAGTACACTGGGGTCGAGGACCTACGTCGTCTCGAGGAGCCCCTCGGGGACGACCACGGGGTACGAGGCACCGACCGATGACGGGACGGGGACCTGTCCCCGGACTCCCTCGGCGAAAGCCTGGAGCCCCGGCCTGGAGCCCTGGACCGAGGGGGAGTCCGTAACAACTGCGGGTTGGTGAGAGACAACTCGGAAACCCGCAGCGGTCCCATGGCACGAGCCGTGGGAGAACGGCCGCGCCTCGGAGGGGAATACCGGGTGCGCTTGGCCAACCTCCGAACCGAGGTCGCCGCGGGCTTCGACCGGCGCTTCACCCCCCGGCGCCTCGAAGAATGCCTCGAGGCCCAGGGCGAGGACTCCGAGGAGGATGAGAGATGCCTGGATCGGCGCACCTTGCCCCCAGGCGCCTCAACGCGAGGCTCAGGCTGGTCCAGCACACGCGAGGTCAAGGCCGGATGGAGATGGGCCAGTGCCACGGACAGCTCCGAAGAGATCATCGCCCGGAGCATGTACTGAAAAACAGGCACGGACAGCATCGAGGGCATGTCCGAGACCATAGTGCATTCCACCGAGGGCGACCTCGACATGGAGTATTCCTGCACGGTGGAGGCACGCCCTGCCAACTTAGAGGGCTTCGCCGGGGCTACAGGCAAGGAGCTCCCACCCTGCCCGGCCTGCGTCCCCGAGGATGGCTTCTTCGCTGGTGTGGAACCTGCTGGAGGAAGAGGGGACTTACCCGGAGCCGAGGCTTTCGACGAGGCCGAGGTCTTTGTGGCCGAGGCCATCTGAGGCGGGGCCGAGGTCAAGGCCGGGGCCGGGGCCGAGACTGAGGGCTGGTCTACCGCGAAGAGGTCCGCCATTCGGGCCCGACAGCGGCGAAGAGCATGATGCTGGAATGTAGCACACCAGGGGCAGGACTCCGACGGATGATCAGTCCCCAGACACAGGATACACCACCGATGGGGGTCAGTGATCGACAGTAGCCGATCGTACCGGATGCACTTTTTAAACCCAGACAAGGGCCGGGACATAAGAAGGAAAAACAGGCCGCGGCCGACGAGGCCACGCAGCCACGACAACCTGGGAGCCCCCGGGCATCAAAAAACCGCGAACTTCGCACAGGAACAATAAAAATCAATAAAAACAATCGAACAAAACGCGCACAGCGACTCACTGATAAAAAACAATAAAGCCACGGTGCTAGAAGGCACTTTCGGGCAGAGACCAAAAATAGGACTTTCTGGCTCCACGGAAACGAAAGAACTGGGGACGCGCCCTCTAGTGGAGCAAGAAGGCACACATGCGTGGTGCAGCACAGCAAACTTAAATCTTCAATCAAGTTTGCTTGAAAAAGCTGTCCGTGTCGGGGCTCCGTAGATGACATCACCCACATGTGAGAATATGCTGCCTGCTTGTCCTGGGATAAATAGTATGTATTATTTCATGTGAATGCTCATTTTGTACAGAATGCTGAGGCTGGAATTGAGATGTCCAGGTTGGGACACAATCAAATCCAGTGGAATTTTACACAAGTCAATATCAGCACCTATACACAGAAGCTGCAGTTTTGAAACTTTGATTTATAACTGCTGACATATATTGTAGCTGGTTCCATTTTACAAACCTATATGTCTAAGTGCCACTAATTAAGTAGTGAGGCAGAACAAAAACAGTGAACTAAGAAATGAAGAGCACTTTTCCAAAACTTACTCAGTCTATTTTTTTTGTCAATTTTGAGCTATGCTGTTTTCATTCATTCATCAAGGAACAGGAATAAGCAACAGTAAATGAATATTAGAAATATGACAGCAGATAAAGGCCAAACGACCCATCCAGTCAGCCCATTCATAGCATCTACTATCTTCACCTCTCCCTGAAAGATCCCATTTGCCTGTCCCACACTTTCTTGTATTCAGACACAGTCCATCTCCACCGAGAGACTATTCCATACATCTACCACCCTTTCTGTAAAAAAATATTTCCTTAGATTACTTTTGAGCTTATCACCTCTTAACTTCAAACTATGCCCTCTCATTCCAGAGCTCCTTTTCAATTGAAGAGGCGCACTTATGCCATATAGGCACTTAAATGTCTCTCAAGAAAATATTAAGTAGTAAAAAAAAATCTGAAAAAGTCACAAATGTTATTCATCAGAGGTGGGCAGCTTCCCAGAGATCACCATTTAATTCTAACAAGTGGAGAAAAAGCCTCAACAAGTATTTCAAAAACGCAGTAATCAGAAAAGATTTCAAGCTGCTATTCTTCTCATTGACATAAAAAAACTCCACTCAGAAAATGTACCCAACAGGGTAATACACCCTCCCCTGTGCACAGGTTTATATTCATAACAGAAAAAGTTTTTACTTAGCTTAGATGCGTGATAACCAATACTACAGCTTCTCTGATTGTCGTTATATCAAATTTTAATAAACTTGGAAACTTGCACTGTCCTTGTACTCTTCACCAACATATGAAAAACATCAAAAAACGCCGTACTTTAAGAAGACCCTGTTGATGGTACATTTTCTGAGTGGAGTTTTTTATACCGATGAGAATGATAGCAGCTTGAAATCTTTTCTTGGCTTCGTTGTTGAAATATTTGTTGAGGCTTTTTTTCTACTTGTTAGAATTAAATGGTGATCTCTTGGAAGCCACCTACCTCTGGTGAGTAACATTTGTGACTTTTTGAGATTTAAATGTCTATCATATCTCCTTTCGCCCGCATTTCCTCCAAAGTATCCATATTGAGATCTTTAAGTCTGCCCCCCTACACCTTATGATGAATGCCACCGACCATGTTAGTAGCCTTCCTCTGGACCAACTCCATCCTGTTTATATCTTTTTGAAGCTTTGGTCTCCAGAATTGTACACAATATTCTAAATGAGGTCTCAGCAGAATCTTATACAGGGGCTTCAATATCTCCTTTTTCCTACTAGCCATA